>NC_139681.1:65873063-67073063 GCF_964106915.1 Podarcis gaigeae
TAGTCCCTCACTGGGTTTCTTAAGCTGCTGCTGCTGCTTGTGACTCTCACAGGATCTAGTGCCAGTGGCAGATGCAGTAAGTGCTGGGAGAGCAGAAGCATTAGAAGCCTCCCCGCCAGTCCTCAGATGTTCCAGCTGCAACTTTGCTGCTGAATCTCTGGGCCACAGCAAGTCTCCTAGGAAATAATCCCGGTTCAGAAATGGCTCAATGTTAAGTCCCTCATGGGCCAGGGCTTTCTCAATGGGGCTTATGGTAACACTGGTGGCACGCCCTGACATACTACCAATGTGGTGCTATGGGCAACAACGTCAAGCAACTTCTTGGCACACATACTTGCACATTCTCTTACCCAACTCACAGTGGTGTCCTGTATAGCCAGTTTTGCACAAGCACAGGAAAGTGGCAATTCGATCTTTACACAAGCCTCCGTTCAGACACGGCTGAGATCTGCATTCATCAATTTCTGTAACAGAGAGGGGAGAGATGACCATCTAGCTGTAATGGAAGACCATAAAAGCCCTGAAAGAGACACAGACACACCCACCCCACCCTTATGTACCAGGACATGTGGATTGGAGCAGCCTACACATTAGGAAAGGTACATGTTAGAAACAACCCCTCCCACGGCAGCATGGGAACCGGGGATAACAGGAACCAGAGGTGCAAACACAAATCTAGTCACACAGTAAGCACCACTAGTCAGGGGCAACATGCTGCCTGTTAGCTGCTGGTCAAGAGGGGTTGCTTCCCTTTCACAGTATGGGCTATGTCAGCTTTTCCCAGCTTGCACCTATTGTTCTTTTATAATGGCTTTTCTGCATCATTGTTTCCTTAAGCTTGAGAAGTGCTATGGTTTCCCCAAGAGGATTTCCTCTCACCTTTTATCAACTACATGTCCCAGACTTCCAAGATACACAAGAACACCAGAACTCCAAAATAATCACAGGAACCAAAACTGGCACTGGTCTGGTTCCACTTTGTCTTCTCACAAGAACAATAGGCAGGTATCAGACACTGAAGAGTATAGTACTATAAAAGGTAAAGGGACCCCTGACCATTAGGTCCAGTCGTGGCCGACTCTGGGGTTGCGGTGCTCATCTCGCTTTACTGGCCGAGGGAGCCGGCATACAGCTTCTGGGTCATGTGGCCAGCATAAGCCGCTTCTGGCAAACCAGAGCAGCACACGGAAACGCCATTTACCTTCCCGTCAGAGCGGTACCTATTTATCTACTTGCACTTTGACATGCTTTCGAACTGCTAGGTTGGCAGGAGCAGGGACCGAGCAATGGGATCTCACCCCGTTGCGGGGATTCGAACTGCCGACCTTCTGATCAGCAAGTCCTAGGCTCTGTGGTTTAACCCACAGCGCCACCCACGTCCCTACAGTACTATAGTTCTGATGAAATATTAAAGTCACCAGAAACTGTTGCTTGAAGTTGAGAAGGACCTGATCTCTCACTCACTCACTCACTCACTCATTCAAACACAAAATCAAGTTACCGTTACACTCTGGAGGGTCACTCCAGACGCCTTGTGTTCTGCATACCCTGGGGTTATTCTGGGGACTGAGAACATAACCCAGATCACACTGGTATTCTGCCAGAGAGCCCAGCTTAGTGGAGTTAAATGCCACCTGGGCATGCTTCACCTCCTTGGGGGTACCACAATCTACCTCTATAAGGAAAAGAAAGAGTGGGGGAGGGGTGGAAGAAGAAAGGTTATAGAGCAATGCATTTGTTATATAGTCTATGAGCTGCACAATTAACACTGATGTAAATAAGGGCTCTGCCCTGATGAGAGCACTGGGGATAGTGAAGGCCTAGTTCCTCACACAGAACCTAAAAGGACATTCCCTTTTGTGTGAGTGACTTGCTGAGTTACGTTAGAAAAGTTCTCATGCTGTGGCCTGCCTTCATCAGAGAAGCAAAAACTGCAATGCCAGCCTCTAAAATTAATGTCGCCAGGGCAAGCCTTCAGTGGTTAGCATCATTTGTTCCAAGAGACACTGCTCTTAGCTCCCAAATGCAGTTTGTGGTGCTGCAAATAATTAGCATGGATCTGAGCTGCAAGTTCCAACCTGCCTTACACAAATTTCACAGAAGCTAAATTTTCAGACAGAACTTCCAAAAAACTCCGGAAGCAGTCCAGAACATTAGCTGAATGGTTTTGCTTTTTAAAAGAATTGAAAATGTCGGCATGGTCCATTGTACTAGGACAGATGACCTATCACAGCTGACTATGGGGCATTACCTTTCTAAGCATTTACCTGATTGGCAGTGCCTTCCTGTGTAGCCAGCTGGGCATGTGCACAAATAGCTGTTGCCAAGATCCTGACAAGTGGCTCCATTTTCACATGGATGCAGGAGGCAAGGAGAAGGAGCTGTGAAAGCAGAGCCCAGCCCACCAATACAAAATTGTTCCATTTAGTATTCCAAACAGAGCTTACAAAAGCACCTTCAAAAAATGAAACAACATGTGACAGTAACACAAATGATTTATAACCCTAGTAATGCAGTCACACTGCAGGATATTTTACACCACCAACATCAGAGACTTAACTCTGTTACGCTAACTGCTCAGCTTGCATCAATGTTGGAATTTTGAATTTTAATCACAAATGTAGGCCCCTTGGATTTCCTCTAGGACTGCAGTATATGAGGGGAGATTTAATTCTTCCCTCACCAGCAGCTATTCCAGTGAAAATAACCCCCCATGCTCCAGTTAGTAATGGAGTGGGGAAATTTCTATTGGTACCAATGGAGGGTGGAAGCTCCTTTTGGTGCCAATGGAAGTTGTCGACCCCCAATCACTAAAGGCAGCATAGGGAGAGGGGATTGCTATTGTGATCACAGAAGGGAAGGAGAAGATTAAACCTCCTCTCCTAAAGAACTGTAGAATCAATGGAAATTGCCCATTCCACTGTGCTTATGATTAATTTTTAGAAGTTCAGTGACTTAGCTGCAAGGCACATAATTATCACAACCTTATTCCACCCAAGCAGCTATGTTTTGAGCATCCAGCTATGGTTCAACCTAGACCACTGATCAGTACTTTTGATTGCTGTTCAGGATAAATCCAGCTCCTAATTTCATAGCATGTCTGGCATCTAGCTTACTTTTTACCTCTACAATGGAAAGCAATCAAATCTTCAACACTTTGCTCAAATCTGCAATATAAACAATGCATTCATTCATTTATTTAGTTGATTATTTCTAAATAAGGATTTCAGCAAATTCTAACTCCTTGGAGATTCAACATCCTGACGCCAGCCTATTGAGATCAAGCAAGCTCCTTCACTGTACTCTTCCAGCACCTGCATAAAACATTCTTGTTCAGTCAAGCCTACCCAGATGCTTAGAAAGTTGAGGTACTTTTAATCTGTTTTAATATTTTAACTTTTGTATGTTTTGAAAGTAGGGTTCTGAACTTTTATTGACTTTGTCATTATATCTTTTGTAAACCACTCTGAGATTTCACAACCAAGCGGTGTGTAAGTTTTATGAAGTAAATAAAGAAAACAACAGTGTTGGACTGGATGGCTACTAGCCATTATGAGTTGTGCTCAGGTTCGGCCTGTGTGCTTCCTATAGGCATCTGGTTGGCTACTGTGAGATGAAGAAGCTGATCGGCCTAATCCAGCAGGCTCTTCTTATGTTCTTAACCCCCTTAGGTTGCCAAAAGGAGACCCCGTCTGATGGCTTTACCCTCTGGGGAGAAAACCATACCTGCTGCCTAATGTCAATAGCCTCTGGCTTAGTCAGTGCCCGAAGGGCATGTCTGTTCTTTCACATGTGCTGCTCACATGTGAAAGATGCCTCCAATCCCATAACTACACTTGGAACTCTCCCCTTCTCAATTGTTTTTTGGTGTTCCTCTTTCAACAAACCTCCAAAATGGAGATCTTGAACCCAGTTAACATCCATTTGGGATGTGCTGCTACAGTTGCTTTAAAATGTGTGTGTGTGTGTGTGTGTGTGTGTGTGTGTGTAACTGTTTCACAAATATATATTTCAACATTGCAAATGCCTCATGGGAAGCGATTCATAAATGAAATAAATAATACACTAATACCTATCTCGCAGTGTCGCCCGGAATATCCTGGGAGGCAGTCACATTTGTACTTGCCGATATAGTGGAAACAGGTCCCCCCATTATGACAAGGCCCTGAGGCACAGGGGTCAGGCTTGCCTGTGAAAAGAGAAGGTCCAGTTTTCATAGCAAACATTTCCCTAACACCTCCCAAGAAGTCCCTTTACGTCCCCATCCCCTCGGCTAAAATTGCAGCAGTGCATGCAGTGGAGATACCTATCTCACAGTGCTTCCCCGTGAAGCGGTAAGGACAGGTGCAGTGGTATTCTCCATCTGATTCTTTACACGTCCCTCCATTGCGGCAGGGCCCAGAACTGCACAGCTTTGGCTTTGCTGGGAAGGAAAAAAAAGCATCCGTACTTGTTACAAGCCCCTTTAAAAGGCAGGTGGAAGGAGGAGTTCCACTCAATGGGCCTCTAGCCCTTTTGCCAGGTTAAACTGTGTCCCTGACACCTTCCCTGACCAATCCAGTGAAATAGGACTGGCAACAGATCCACGGCAGACAAAATAAAAGCACTTCCACATAAAGCGTCATTAATTTTTATTGAATTTGCTTCCAAAGCAGGAGTCCCGATGTCTGCATCAGCTTAAGTTTTGCACATCACCATTGCTCAGTCTCACAGTTATGTCAACTAAAAGTGTTGCTCAAATGGAACAGACTAACAGCAACTGCAAGTGGTGTTTATTTGCGATAGGTTGCTATGTCATTTTTTCTGCCTTACAATGTATGCTGAATATAATTTTGGTGTTTAGAAGCTGTTTTTTTCTGAATGTTTGGCAACTGGAAGTGCTATTTTGTTGGCACCAGGCTATTAAGCTATATCCATTTCTATTTTTTACAATTTTCAGAATTGTTTTACTGCAAGGTTTCCCAAACTTGTGTCTCCAGGTGTTTTTGGACTACAACTCCCATCATCCTTAGCTAGCAGTAATGGGGGTCAGGGATGATGGGAATTGTAGTCTAAAAACAGCTGGAGACCCAGGTTTGGGAAACCCTGTTTTACTGCATTGCTGTTATTGTGTAGAAGAATACATTTTAGTAAAACCTGAATTTTTGTTTTGTTTTTTGTTTGTCTTGGCTTCTCACAATGTCTTTTTGACCTGAGAGAGAACCATACCCTGGACAAGCCACGGGAGAGAAAAGGAGGGGAAGAACATTACCTGCAGTCAATTCCATCACCCTGCACTAGGAAAAAAAATGATAGTGTGCCCTATATATAGCATCAAAGTAGGATTTGGAAAGGCAGCTTCTGTTCTTCCATTCAGGGTTGGCAAATACCTTTCTCACAGTGCCTGCCGACGAAGCCTCGGGTACATTCACAGGTGTAGGAGTCATCTTGAGCTTCACATGATCCGCCATTCAGACAAGGATCCGAGTCACAAGGAGAGGGTGGCTCAGCTGCAAAAGCAGACATGGCCTCACATGGGCTGATGCTAAATAAAAACCCCACCTGCCCCACGGAAAGGAGCTCAATTAAATGACATGGAAAAAAGGACACACATCTTTGAATTAATAAGCCCAGGGGTCCTCTAGCCCACAACTCCTTGTTTCTTAGGATATTTATTTATGGGGATCTTCCTAGTGCCTGCAAACAAGCTACACAATCTCTGTAATAAAAAAAGCATGCTTACAGCACTTTTCAGGATACAAACTAACAGTGGCGTAGCATGGGGGGTGCATGGGGGGGCCGGCCGCACCGGGCGCAACATCTGGGGGTTAGGGTTAGGGGGCGCAAATCCACAGGTTAGGGGGCGCAAATTACTTGCCTTGCCCCGGGTGCTGACAACCCATGCTACGCCACTGCAAACTAAACTTGATGTTAAACGTGCTGCAGGCTTTTAAAAACACAACTAGCATGAGAAGGGTGGGGCTGATTATTATAAGAATTGCAGAAGGCTTGGAAGGGAAACTTAGCCCCTGCTTGCAGTCCTGAAGATCATCTCTCCTCTGAAGCAAATACTTACTTTGGAAAGAAATCTCCTACTGACACCAATGGGGGGATTTCTTGCCAATGCAAATACCATTTTCAGAGGAGGGATTTTCCTTGGGACTGCCGTGGGACGGGTGGTGGGGGTGAGCTTCTCATGCATATGTGCTGCGATTCCAATAATGATCAATCCCTGCATCCAGTGCAGACACAGTTACTTTTATGTGCAGTTTGGCCCAAAGAGATTGCCCAGTCTTATCTCATTTACCAGGGAAGGAACGATTTGCTCAGGGACTTCAACCTGGATCTGATTTGCATGTGAAGAACAAGAGGTAACAGGAGAAGATATGAATTGCTCATGCATCCCCTTCTCACATGCAGCTTCACCACGGCATTCGACACTAACATTCTATCAACTGCATTGCACCTTCCCAAGTCTTTTTTGCATTCAAAGAAACTGCTTCATTTATGTTGCAGGGTATGGACCCTACCTAGTATTCACAATTCAGAGTGGGTTCTGGATTAGTTTCTCTGGTATGCAATACTGGGCATTTTCCCACCACCTTGATCCTCAGATTCAAAGCCCATTTTGATGTGCCCAGACTCCCTATCCTACTTACTGTGGTTTGTGCCGTAATCCGTATGGCACACACAAAGGTAATTGCCACCGTACTCCATACAGTAGCCTCCATCTGGGCACTGGGTGTTCATATTGCAAGGTGTTGCGGTCACTTCTGCAGTGGCGGGGAGGAAACAAACACACAGCAGTTCCCTGTCATGCAGCTCAGTACCATGCAGGTGAGCTTTATTTAAAAATACCCCAACAGTTAAAAGAAACATTTTGGGGTGACACCTGCATTAAGAAACATACAAGTAAAACCAGCAGATACATGGATCTGAAGGCACTTTCCCTTAAAATAGATGTTATGTCATGTTTCTAAATTGCTTTTAACTCTGAGAGGATTCTACACTGGGGAGGCTAACTTTTTTACACTGCCCCATTGCAATCCCCCTGGGGGCCACATGCCTATAGTGACTGTGGCCCAAAAGTGGGTATAGACACCCCACATTCTCACACAAACATGCAAAGAGCCCCGCCTCCACTCCTTAGCTGATCCTTGCAGTGTGCATGTATATTTTACTCACCATTGCAGTGCTGAGCTGGGCAAAGAGGTTTACTTCTCTGTGCCCAACCCAGTACTCCAAGGAAGAAGAAAACTGAGTCCTCTATGCTTTTCAGGTGATGATCAGAAGAGCAGAGAGGGTCATGCAATGTTATCCACTGTCTCTGCGTTAGATTTCTTTTTTTTATGGGGTGGGGCACTGGGGTGTAACCTGTGGAAACATGGCTGGCTTGAAAAAGATTTCCTGTTTAGGGAAGTTTTTAATATTTAATGCTGTATTGTTTTTAACACTTGATTGGGAGCCGCCCAGAGTGGCTGGGGAAACTCAGCCAGATGGGTGGGGTATAAATAATAAATTATTATTATTATTATTATTATTATTATTATTATTATTAAGCTTTTATATCTCTAGATGGGAGATTGAAACTGAGCATGACTGATGTAACAGTGATACACTCAAAATCAAGACAGTTATCCTTGTCAGTGGGAATCTTCAGAGTCATCTTGATGACTTGGTAACTGAAAAAGAGCTGGATTTCCATAACGAAAGCACTACAGGAGTCGCCTTTTCCTGTCTTAGGCAGAAACAAAGGCTAGACATGGACAATATTATTTAAGAGTGTTGAAGTGGTTTGAGAGAAATATCAGTTCCTGTGGTATACATGGTGGGTTGTATTTTTTTGTCCCACCGCTGTCTCTGATCCAACAGGTTTTGCAAAACTCACTTACCACAAGCCAGGAGTGGGAAAATCAGCCCCCTCCAGATGTTGCTGGACTTTAAAAAAAAGGTAAAGGACCCCTGGACAGTTAAGTCCAGTCAAAGGTGACTATGGGGTTGTGGCGCTCGTCTTGCTTTAAGGCCAATGGAGCTGGCGTTTGTCCACAGACAGCTTTCCAGTCATGTGGCCAACATGACTAAACCACTACTAGTGCAACGGAACACTGTGACGGAAGCCAGAGCACATGGAAACGCCGTAGTGGTACCTATTTATCTACTTGCACTGGCATGCTTTTGAACTGCTAGGTTGGCAGAAGCTGGGACAGAGCAATGGGAGCTCACTCTGTCACAGTGTTTCGAACTGCCAACCTTCTGATCGGCAAGCCCAAGAGGCTCAGTGGTTTAGACACAGTGCCACCATGTCCCACTGGACTACAACTCTCATCACCCCTGACCACTGGCCATAGTAGCTGGGCTAATCAAAGCTGGAGTCCAACAGCATATGGACTATGTCCCTGCCATAAGTAAAAGTGGGATGAGTGTATACACAAGCAGCAATCTAATTTTCAACCTGCCTTAAGCTGTCTGAAAAATGCTCATCTTTCTCCAAAGCAAGAGCTCATTGGTGGAGAGCTTTACTGAGCTACAGAAACCAGTATTCAGAAGGTGGACAGAATAGCCTATCGGTAGCCATTAACAACATTCCTACCAAATTCACAGAGAAGACCAAAATATCCTGGAGGGCACTGGCATATGGTGACGTTTCCATCCAGACACTTCCCCCCGTTCCGACACTCGCAGTCCTCTGAGAGCTCTGTAAAAAGCCAAGGGGGTGGCGGGGACGACGACTAATGAGGCTCATCTGTGCCAGCAAAAGCTCAAGCTACTGAGGCCTTCACAACCCCCACCAGTAACCAACAGAGTGTTGTTCAGGCTGCTGTGGGGAGGGATCTGGATTAGGTTTGGCTACAAGTGTTGTGGTGACAGAACCTTTACTCCCTTTCTCATGACCTCAGATATTTACCTTAATTAACACCCAAGAGACTGCAAATTACAAACCAGCTGCTGCTGCTCCCCACTGGAGTCATCAAGCTCCACCTTTCAAAGGCTCCCTTGTGGTCCTATCTGTGCTCTGTTCAGTGACTCTAATGAGCTTCATTGCTTCTTGTAAGAGACGTACCTCACACTCAACCCATTTCCCCTCTCCTTCTGGAGAATGACATGAACCAGTGTTTCCTTGCATGGGGTCACTGCCTCCAAATGGAAGATTGCAAAAAGGACTTATAGGGGTAAGTGGGGTGGGGAACAGGAAGACATAGTGATAGGATGGAGAAAATTGCAGTTCCCACAATACTGCACAGTGTGTAATAAATTTAGCACAGGAGACTCTCCATTAAATGAAGTACCACCTGGCCACGTTGCGATGCATTAGCAATTGCAACGGCGTGATGGAAGTCTATATAGACTGGGAAAGGGCTGTTATAGGACCTGAATCATCAAAAGAAGAGCTTGCTCCACACAAGCGTATAAAAAAGAAAGGTATGAGAACCTCTGACTTTGTTGAATGTGGTCCCACAGTTAGGGGCTGATGTAAACAACCCATTTTGACCTAATGGAAACCAAAGGACTGCCATCTTTTGGAGCACTTGTTGGCTCTGGGAATTTGCCAAGATCACAGGTTGCTCTTGAAAATTGTGTGTGTGTAGTTCAGGTTAAGTCATTATATTGGCATTACATTGAGAGTTTCTAGCACTGGTTAACATGTCCTTCCCCTACTGGCAACTTGTGCTGGGATGTCTGTGCCATCATCACTACATGCAAGTGGTCATGTATATATTTTAGTGCCCAACCACACATAATTCTCCATATTTCCCCTAAGAGGTGTTTTTGTTTGTTTGTTTTTTGGTGGTGGGGTTTCATTTTACCCAAAGCAACAGTGAGAAGCCAGAGTCTGAATCAGACATACTTATTATGGTGGGGAACACTAATCTCTTCCATGCATGCCTGTTTCTTAATAACCTGCCTCCATTGGGAAGTCTAAACTGAACTCCATCCTTGGCTGAATGTAAAGGCATTTTCGCACACCCCTGTAAACTGAAAGTGAGAAAAGCTATGAACACTGACCAGCACCACTTCCACCCTCCCACCCCTGTTTTGATATTATATTAATTTGTTTTTCTGCTACCGTTGTGTTTATAAACCAAAAACCCAATTCTCAATATAATGGCTCCCCTGTCCATATGACCTTTCATGCTAGACTGCAACATAGCTGCTTTGGGTAAAGCACCCCTCCCTGTAAACAGAATGCGTAGTTTGTATACAGACTGGGGTACACTTACTGTCTTCGCAGTCGGTGCCTGTGTATCCTTCCGCACACTCACACACATATCCTTGGCTGCTTTCAAGGCAAGTGCCTTCGTTCTGACATGGATTGGACATGCAGGCACTGGGCATTCTGGGCCCACCTACAAAATATTTGTGAGAGATCAACAACATGAGGAAAGAGGGGACATGCCTGGTTAATATTGCACAAAGAAAAAGGGCTAGGTGTTCTTCAAACACATGAATTATTACTCTGAAGGAGGATGGGGTTCAGTTCTCCATGTCTACAGTGGAGAAGATAACAGGGTGCAAACTGCAGCCCAAAGGACTTTGGTTGGATATCAGGAAAAGCATCCTAACTGCATAGTTGCTAGGGTGCTTTGGAATTTTCAGTAGTGGAAGCCTGCAAAAGAACCTTAGATAAATACATGTCTTGATTAATTTGAGTAGATCTGATCCAAAGTAGCTGAATAATTTCATAAAACAAAACCCTAAATCAAAGGGTGCACATTTACGAAAATGAGGGTGAACAGATTTTTTCAATGAATCTACTCTAGCAGGGATAGCGAACCAGTTTCCCCTATATTATTAGATTCCATTTCCCATCAGCCTCGGCCTTATGGGAACAGTCAGGGATGATGAGAGATGTGGCCCAATAATAACTGAAGAGCCACAGGTTTGCCATCCCTGATTTAGACAATCTCTCTGAGGTGATGTGGGGTCATCCTGCTCACCATATTGACAGTTGTTCCCATAGTAGCCTGGAGAGCATGTGCAGATGTAGCGCCCTGGGCGAATATAGTTGCACGTCTGTCGGTTCCTGCAGTTTCTGCCCTCACAGGCTGAAGGATCTAGAGCGGAGAAGAGTAGGGAGCCTCAGTACAGCCCAACGCAGCTGAATAACTATACACAACAATAAGTACAGGGCTGGGCCTAAGGAGAGAGTCTGACAGAGTAAAGAAAGAGAGGTTCAGAGCAAAGAGTCCGCCACTGAGAGGAATCTGGCTATGTGGGGAGGAGAAGGAGGGTGCCACCACGCAGTTATGAAATCAGGGCACCTGTTTCACAGCGCTGTCCTGTGAATGGCGCCACACACACACAGGTGTAATTGTCCACTAGGTCCATACATCGCCCACCGTTCAGGCATGGGTTGGAATCGCATTCGTTTATTTCTGCGAAGGAGAAACAACAACAAAAAGATCAACACCTGACCACAACTGCAGGCCTAGCCATGTTTAAAACAAATATAGGTCTCTGCATATGGATGATTTAAGGGTTGTCATTCATAAGGATGGAGGTAGAAACAGGGCTGGGAATCACTGTTGTGAAGCTTCTCCATAGTATCATAAGCCCACTCAATGGAAGAGAGCAAAGAATCCCATGTGTGTGCAGAAAAAGACATGCTTGCTGCTGGACTGTGGACGTGTGTACATAGGCTCTTTGCGGTCCAGCCTCTGATAGTAGAACCCCCTTGACTTACCTTGGAACAGCTTCCAAATACCTCTTTTTGTCTGCTTGACTGGTGGGCTAAATGTATTCATTGTTAGCTCACCTGTCTCACAATCTTCTCCTGTAAAACCTGGCTGGCAAAGGCACACAGCTGTTCTGTTGGCCACTTGGCATTCCCCGCCATTCTGGCACTCTTTGGCTTCACATGGAGACTCCTCTGTAGTGTTTTAGAACAAGAAATGGAGCTTAAATTAGTTCACAAAAGATTTGCCCATTCCATTGATACAAACAAGCATGTGTGGTGTGGTTTCCTCCCAAGGCTGCTGCATGGGTGCTTCAGACAAGGGACTTAGTTTGTCCCTTTCCCAGACATGCTTCTCCTGCTTTCAGAATTAGTAGCATTTCTTGGCTGTAACACCATAGGAAGTGAGAAGCTATGTGGGGTCTGGGAAATGGCAGAATATAGGAAGTTATGGTCTCTCAAAGCTCAAGTGCCTCCCTTAGGCATATGATTCAATTACAGCTCTCTTCAGACTCTGTGCAAGAAAAAAATGATGCTGCAAAAAGCCAATTTGTGGTAACAACCGCCTTCTATGAATCTGTTGTACACCTTATAGTTTGCAGTCAATGGCTCTTACAAGGTTGGAAAAATGCAACTGAACTTCTGAAACCAGATAAATTTGGAGTGTTCTTATAATATTGGGGAGGATGGTGATGCCTGCAGCAGCCACAAAGACTCCTTTTAGTGGCCATTTACATGCCAAATTTATGTCCATCTTTCCCTACCTCCTTGCCAAGTGAATAGCACACCGTGAAGGGCATTGCATGGTTACTTTCTTAACAATCAACAGGCAAATGAATCAATCGCTTGACTTGATTTGCCTCCAAGGAATGCTCTGGTTTGGGAAAGGGCAAGCCAGACAGGAGCCCCTGAACAAGGCATTCTGTTTAGAGGTGTTGTCTGGGCAGTGGTTCAGGTATGCTGCATGGTTAATTCAGCCACAGGTAGAGCTGTGTGGGAGACACACACACACACACACACACACACACACACACACACAAACTTGCATGTACAAAACCTGATCACATTTACCTCTTCGCTTTTCTCCAGCAATAGTATATTTCTATCCTATGCAGGCTGTGGGAACAGTGGCGTAGCGTGGGTTGTAAGCACCCGGGGCAAGGCAAGTAATTTGCGCCCCCTAACCCGTGGATTTGCGCCCCCTAACCCTAACCCCCAGATGTTGTGGCCGGTGCGGCCGGCCCCCCCTGCACCCCCCACGCTACACCACTGCCACAAAGTAGTGCGAGGCTTAATCACATGGCGGGGAAGAAGGCAGCAACTGGGTCCCGGGGGCGTCTCTGATGTGGCCTTACAGGCACCATTTGCAAGCGGGGAGCGGCACCCCATCTGCGCGAGCGCGCCCCCAGACGCAGGAGCCGCGCAGGCAGGGCTGGGGGCTGAGGCGCCAATGGAGGGGAGATGAAGGGCCTGCGAAGCCCTCGAGCACCAGAGAGCTGCTCCTGGTTTCGGGGGGGGGGGGCTTGGCCGGGGGCGGCAGCCCTTTTGTCCGCAGGATGGCAGCGGCGCCACCGGCCAGCCCCATTACCGGCCCGGCCAGCCTCCCGGGGCGCCAGGGCTCCGCCGCAACTAACACCTTCCCTCCAAAACTGGGCTGGTCGGATGTAGTTCTCTCCCGCGCTCAGCTCTGCGCTGGGCGGCCGCTGCATTTTCCCTCCCCCAGATAGTCCCTCCCTCGCTCTCTCTCCGCTCCGCAACGCACGCCTGGCACCCTCCCCCTCCACAGTGGGCGGCGACCCGGCAGCTCGGATCAGATTCGCACAGCCAGCACTGTGAGAGAGAGAGTGAGCCAGGACCAGGTAGGGGCAGAGAGCTCCGAGTGCGCCCCCAAAAATGTTGCGCCCGGTGCGGCTGGCACCCCTTGCACCCCCCACGCTACGCCACTGTGTGGGAACATATGTTCTGTTCTTCTGGGGAATGATTGTGTATATATGTGTTGCAGAAAGGCACCTGTACCTTTTGCACCAAGGTCTCCCATCCCCAGACCTGATTAAAAAACTATTGTGACTGCACACTAGCCACCCTCTAGTACTTGGAAGGATGCTGGCACTAGGATTAAAGGGAGGGGGCAACACCTAAACATACACCATTTTATGATTTGTACAGTCTAACATTTCCTGATTCAGAATGTTTCAGCAGAGAATTAGAAAGACAACTTTCCTGCATACAGTTCCCACACTACAACTGCTAACTGCTTTCTATCCCAATTTGTTCCGCAAAGTACCATAGTTTGAGCAGGCCATCCCTAACCTCTGCCCCACCCCCAGACTAGAACTGAAATAAAGAGGTACTGGCAGTGCTTTCTTCTTCTTCTGGGGGTACTCAAGGGCACGCAGTACTGGCACCTCTTTTTGTTGTTGTTTAAAAGTGTGGCACTTACTGTAACAACTTTGTGGTGAGCACTGGCACCTATTTTTCTAGAAAAAAGTACTGGGTACTGGTACTGGAATGCCTTTATAGACACTTTGTCCACCTAGACCTGCCTGTAAGCTGTTATCTGATTTCCCTGTCCTTTTGCAACTACACAATGTTTCTCACCAACTTCACACGTGGCTCCTTTAAATCCTGGTGGACACCAGCAACTGAAGCTGTTAATGCCATCGATGCAGGAGGCTTTGTTCTGACATGGGCTGGAAGCGCACTCATCCACATCTGGAAGGTAATGGGAAGGAAGCGAAAAAGTAGGGTGTGCTCTCATACATTCAATCGAAACACTTCACATGCATTACCATCTGTAATTAACCAGGCATGTCTACTATGGATACATCATTCCCAGAAGTGTGGATTGCATGCAAAGACAGAAAACAAACCCTTCCTTTATATGTTTTTGATTATGCTAAGATGCTTTGGGTTATATACCCTTTTCTCTGGCAACAGCCTGAATGTGGAGGATTATAGGAGTTGAGAGGCTAGAAACGACTTCCCCAAGGTCAACAGGTTTAACTTTCTAACACTGCGGTAGCTATTAGCATTAATTATGGCAGCAGTCACCAGTGGCAGTTCCAGACTATTGCTATTTTTGGATGACATGCAATCTCATACCGACAAATTCAGGTGGTAAAATTATATTTTATTTGGAGGTCTTGTGCAAAAAGCCCACTTTCCCAAAACTTAAACCTTTTGTCACATGGAAAGTGACAGAAAAACGCACTGCAAAGTGTGAGATAATACTTTCTTTGACATGTCATCTAACCTCCCTGAAAACAAATCAGAACAAATGCTTATTAACTAGCCAACATCATCTAATCTTCTTGCAAACAAATCAAGCAGAGAACTCAACAAAGAGGTTTTCTAGAAGTTTCCCCGGACTTCATTAAATGAAAGCTTTAGTGTGTTCCTCGTTCACCCTGACACTTCAAGAGAGAAGTAACTGCCTAATTTAGTAATGACAATATGCCAAAGACAAACATAGGTCAGTTCTCATGGGCATTCAGTTCTTCAAGAATGGGACAGCTAGAGCAAGGAATGGAGCAGCTGCAGGTGGGCAGTAATAAGCCAACAAGAGAAACATGAATTAAAATATTAGCAAACGAAGAAGCCTTATACCAGTAGTGGGGAACCTCAGAGACCAAAGGAAGCTTTCCAGGCATCTCTACATGGCCTGCAGAATTCTACCCAGTCCACATTGACTGGAAAATCTCACCGAAAGGGATGGGGGGGGGCAGAACCTTCCCATTTCACCTCAAGTGGTGAAACAGGATGGGCAGCCCCTGAGAAAAGGGAAGCCAAAATGATTAAGGGGATTGGAGCAAAACTCATATGAAGAAAGGTTACTACATTTGGGGCTTTATAGTTTATAAAAAAGACAAAAAGGGAAGGCACATGACAGAGGTATATAAAAATATACATGTTGAAATTTTCTCCATCACTCATAATGCTGGAACCCGTCAGCCAATGAAGCTGAAGAAATTCAGGATAGATGAATGCTGTGGAATTAGCTACCACAAGGTCTGGCAAAAAGACAAGTTCATGTAAGGTAAGGCTATCAGTGGGTTATAGTCGTGATGGCTATTTATCCCCAATATCAGAGGCAGTACATCTCTGGATTCCACAGCTGAGGACCATGTCCTCCATATGGGTTTCTCATAAGCATCTACTTGGTCACTGTGAAAACAGGATACTGGATTAGATGGGCCTTTGGTCTGATCTGGCAAGGTTCTTCTTAAGCTCACTGAAGCCCCTCAATAGAAGACTGCGAGAAAAGTATGAGCAAGACTCACCAATATGGCATCGCTTTCCAGTGAAGCCAGCCAGACAAGAACAGGTGTAGGAGGGGTTCCCTGTGATGCAGTCCTCAATACACTTCCCTCCATTCAGACAAGGGCGGAGTGTCAGGCACACCGATGCTGCACAAAGAAGCAAACCCAGTGTTCAACAAATGATAGCATAGCTAGAGAACTACTAGAATGTGTTGCAGCAACAATAACATTGAACTGATCCAGCTTCCATTGTCCCTGCGGCCTTCGGCCCCCGTTTGCTCTGTAATTAACACACTGGGCTCATGGGTGGAAGTGCCATATTCCAATTCAAATTAGCACATCCACATTTAAACTGGATTGAAATTTTGTAGGAAGTTATAGTACGATCTCAAAATATTTTGAATACTGTATATTAAATTTGTTTCCATTTGTTTGTTTTGTGTGTGTGTGTTGCTCTCTGCTGTTCATGTCAAGACTTTTGTTTGCTCTCTAAACATCTTACATTATCATTTTGACCATCAAATGTCAAATTAATCCTCCTTTATAGGCAAACTATTAGTAGTTCACAAAGATAAAATGTTAATGACTGTACCAGTATTCCTTTCTGCTTAGAAATTCCGGACAGCGTTCAAACATGCAACAGTTTAGACCAGCTCTGGGTCCCACTGCGCACACCCCATAACATGCATTCTGCAAAGACATGCTATTTGCCTTTAGGAAAGTTACAATATTTTGGTGACAAAACCAAGAATCAAGAGCTGGGTAAATGCCAGCAACATTCTATAACTCTTTGACCAAAAAATTAAAGTGTGTGTGTGTGTGTGTGTGTGTGTGTGTGTGTGCGTGAATGCTTAAAAATAAGCTTAGATCTTCAAGAACGAATGGTAAGCAAAGGCAAAATGGTTTGGGAAACAGTCAGATAGGAAACCACTTGATTTCCCAAGATGGGGCAATCTCAAGGGGTGAAATATAGCCCCAGAGAGCAGTAGAGAGGTGCATAGCCTTAATATAGGCAGATTAGTCAAGTCTTGGTCTCAGAGTCAGAAGAGAACTCATGTGAGCCTAAGCAGCCATAGATCTGGTAAAGTCTGGGTATATGTTTTTGTTTGGAAATATGTGCCAATGTTGGGGAATTGTTGTGACAAGAAACTGGGCACTACTGTTACTCTCACATTGCATACACCAATAGCCAGTTTAAGGAAGACTATTACAGTATACTTGTAATACATATTGTATTTAGGCTCCTCACCAATTTGTAGAGAGGTATTTTATGGGCCCTATGGAACAGATTTGCAAATGGCAACATTTCTAGTAGAACCTAGCAGCATCTTCCTTCTGCAGTCCAAAGAAGCAAATGGTGGCAGAGACATCTCTACTAGGATTACGCTAACTGATCACAGAGCTGAAATGTGGTATTTTATGCATGTTAAAGCCTCTCCACATTTGAGCATTAAAGGTAAAGTAATCCACTTTTTCCTCATTCAAATTAAACCGGTCAAGCAATTGTAAATTTGCTTGTGCAGTTTTCTAGCTTTGTGCACATCTGAAGGATCCTAATCATCATCATCATCATCATCATCACCCCCATCCAGAGTGTGCCAGAAA
Organism: Podarcis gaigeae; assembly: GCF_964106915.1. Taxonomy (NCBI): domain Eukaryota; kingdom Metazoa; phylum Chordata; class Lepidosauria; order Squamata; family Lacertidae; genus Podarcis; species Podarcis gaigeae. Next base: position 65,890,581 of record NC_139681.1, read on the forward strand.
TACTGACAAGTGATGCCAGAAAATACAGTAGTGGGGGTGGTAAGGGGACTGGCAATGATGATTGATTCACCCACCCAAACACACACACACACACACACACACATTGCTGCAACCCCATGTGGAGCAGTTTGGAGCCTGATTTTCCCCAATTTAACAGATTATCCCCCTATTGGGTAAATTTAGATTTGAAGGGGGAAAGCATCACGACTGGTATTGTTGGAAGGTAGCATCATGTGGACTACACAAATTAAATGAGAATGCAATCAGTTACAAACACACAGTAAACTCTGATGCACACAAGCCCTTAGATCAGGGGTCGGCAACCTGCGGCTCCGGAGCCGCATGCGGCTCTTTAACGCCTTTGCCGCGGCTCCGGGGTGGAGGCGAGGGGAGGAGGCGCATTTTCCTTTGTTCCCGTGCAGTCGCTGTCATCTGTGAGGCGGCGGCGGAGAGCAGAAGGCAGCGCCACTCTCCTCGCGAGTTGGGCGCAGGGCAGCGGCAGCAGGAAGGCTCCCCAAGGGCCGAGCGGCACGCGCCCGCCTTCCCCGTGAGCCATTGTTTTTAGTGCGCCTCCTTTCACTCATTGTTGCCCCGCGCGGTGAAGCGACCCCGGGTTGGGAGCCGCCAGGATCTCTGGAGCGAGTCCTCTTTCGGGGGTTGTGAGGGCTCCCAGCAGCAGCAGCTCCCGGCGGGAGCTCCTGCAGGGTGCGCAAGGCTTGCAGACACTCGCCCGAAGCACGGGGAGCCCTCCGGAGGGCTCCCTGTGCTTCGGGCAACAGGCTGCCGCCCCAAGCCTCGCGCGCCCGACGGGAGCTCCTGCCGGGCGCGCAAGGCTTGCAGACACTCGCCCGAAGCACGGGGAGCCCTCCGGAGGGCTCCCTGTGCTTCGGGCGGCAGGCTGCCACCCCAAGCCTCGCGCGCCCGACGGGAGCTCCTGCCGGGCGCGCAAGGCTTGCAGACACTCGCCCGAAGCACGGGGAGCCCTCCGGAGGGCTCCCTGTGCTTCGGGCAACAGGCTGCCGCCCCAAGCCTTGCGCGCCCGACGGGAGCTCCTGCCGGGCGCGCAAGGCTTGCAGACACTCGCCCGAAGCACGGGGAGCCCTCCGGAGGGCTCCCTGTGCTTCGGGCAACAGGCTGCCGCCCCAAGCCTCGCGCGCCCGACGGGAGCTCCTGCCGGGCGCGCAAGGCTTGCAGACACTCGCCCGAAGCACGGGGAGCCCTCCGGAGGGCTCCCTGTGCTTCGGGCAACAGGCTGCCGCCCCAAGCCTTGCGCGCCCGACGGGAGCTCCTGCCGGGCGCGCAAGGCTTGCAGACACTCGCCTGAAGCACGGGGAGCCCTCCGGAGGGCTCCCTGTGCTTCGGGCAACAGGCTGCCGCCCCAAGCCTCGCGCGCCTGGCGGGAGCTCCCACCAGGCGCGCTAGGCTTGCGGACACTCGCTGGGGCTGCAGGCTGCTGCCCGCAAGCCTTGTGAGCCTGTGGGAACTCCCGCCGGGCTTGCAAGGCTTGCGGATAGCTTCCTGAAGCCTGGAGAGCGAGAGGGGTCGGTGCGCACCGATGCCTCTCGCTCTCCAGGCTTCAGCGAAAGCCTGCATTCGCACCATAGGACGCACACAGATTTCCCCTTCATTTTTGGAGGGGAAAAGTGCGTCCTATGGAGCGAAAAATACGGTATATAGCATGTCTTTGTTGCTGGCTGATTTGCTGCTATTGCTTTGCAATTTGCAGCTACTGTTTTGAAGGGGAGTGAAGAACACACACTCAAAAAAAGGTAACTTGTTAATATAACGTTTATTTCTATGAGGAGGAGTAATTCTGAGGGGTCAAACAAAAAATAATTAAAAAGTGTCAAAAAAGTTATTTTTATAATGACGAGGATAACATTGGGCTAAGAAACAATGTATGCAGTGTTATATTTGTTTTAAATGTCGCAATGGTTTTGCGGCTCCCAGTTGTTGTTTTTTCTTCGGAAACGGGTCCAAGTGGCTCTTTTTGTCTTAAAGGTTGCAGACCCCTGCCTTAGATTCTTAAAAGTGTACTTTCTCTTGCAATTTTTTATTAAGAATTTTCCCATTCTTACAATATTAAATAGCAGATATGCAAAACAGCAACACCACACACACATGCACAGGCGAAACAGCTATAAAGTACTCTGGCAATGAAGAAGTGTATGATACAAAGTAAGTTGGGAGATACATTTGAAGTTCCAGTTACTGCTAAAAGGCAAGGCCATATTTTGCTTTTCATCGCATATTATGGTAACACCAAAGTAGCTGAAAACCAAACATGCATGACCTTAACTCACAGTCTCATGATTTGAAATTGGCCCACCCCAATTAAACTAGGGCTGCAATCCTACACACACTTAGCTGGGAGTACGACCAATTGAATTACTTCTGAGTAGACATGTCTAGGATTGCACTTATTTACTCTATGACCAATCAACTCCCATGACTGAACTCAAATTCAGAGGGCATCTACTATTTAAAGCTTGCAGTTCTAAGCCTGGAGGCCCATTTTACACATAATCCTACATTCATTTATCTCCAGGTTCTCCCCTTGCCTCATTCTAAAACTTGAGCCGGCAGTGGCAAAAGACATCATAGCTCTCCAGCAGCCAGAGATGCGCTCTTGGTTTCATGCAGCAATACAGTCATATCCTCCCAAATTGCAGCTTGAAATGGCTCCTCCACCAGTGCTTCCTATGTCCTTCTGGCCATATTTATGCACAGAGGAAAACAGGGCTTCCACTTGCCACACCCAAACTACCCCAGCTGCATAGCGGCTGCCTTTCTTTCATAAGCGCTGGGATTTTCACAGGGACAGAGAAAAGGGATGGAAGAATTGGTTTGGTTAAATAAACCTAACTGCTGTCCTCTTACTTGTGTTGTTGCAGCCCCCCACTTGCACCTGGGCATCATCGATTCTGAACACCCAGCGCCCGGGGATACCCACATTTGTCGTCATCTCCACGTCGACAATGTCATCAGTGCGGGATCCGGGGATGTTAAAATACCGCTTTCCATCACCGGCATTGAAACCTGCCTAGGGAGACAAGGGCAGAGAGTGAAACCTCTCGCTGGGGAAAGCAGGGCAGCTGTGGGGATAGGCAAGGGACTTCTCTCTCCCCCCCCCCCCCCCGTGCCCTGCAGAAGAATGGACTGCAAGAACACAAGGAAGGGAAGCATTCCTCTGCATATTGGTTACTGCTACAGCCACTTCCCACCTGAAATTTTCCTGCTTTGGATCAGAGGCAGTGCAGCCCCCAGCACAGCAACTCTTCCAGTCCCTGATGGGGGTGGGCAGCAGTTTGCTAAGATGGCCTCACTTTGCCTTCCTGGAAAATAATTCCTTCCAGGACTTGGATGTCTTTTCCCATTCATTCCCTATCATGCAAGATCTAGGACTATGGTCTGAAGGCCCATGATGCAGCAAACATGCAGGCTTGTGTCTGGTCAGTGCCTGAATGGGAGAACCCTATGTATGTAAATAAATTTTTGATTGGTTTTATAATTTCAACTTCGACAATTATTTTCCATCAAGCAGAATTAAAGATATAAAATATCCAACATAAAAAAGTGAAATAAAAGTAAAGGGAAGCAAAGAAAGAGAAAGAAGTGAAGAAAAACAAAGAGAAAGAAAAAGGAAAGTATCTTTTCGGAGGTTCTCTTTAACCTCCTGACTTCATTTCCTTTCCCCTAGGTATACCACCTTTATTTCCACAGGAAATAAAAAAAAGTTGGGGCACAAATGTAATAAATATATTTATTACATAAATGTAATAAATATATTCAGAATGCAATTTCTTTGAGCAGCCATGTAAACAATCATTTGCCTGGTCACCTGTGATGAAGATAATTTATCTGTGGCCAGCATGTGAGGAAGGTTTACAGAAGCTGGCTCGCTCTTTCTTTTCAGGCCATAAATGACTAATGTTCGCTGGCAGTTAGTGCACATTTTTGTGGGCGACCAACTTATTTGCAAGGCTCTTTCGAGGCAAGCATTCTTTCTCCAGGGCACCCATCACAATGGAGCCTCGATTTCAGTTGCTTTCAGAACAACTGTGCAGTCAAGGATCCTCGAAGGCATCCTGTAACTGTTTTGCATGTCAGCTATGATTAAAGATCTTGGCTATGACACATGAGGAACTGTCAGCATTAAAAGGGGGGGGGGAAGGTGACAGGGAGAGGGATTGGATGATCTACTTATTTGCAACCCTTCTCCCAAATGGCTCTTGGCACCATAAAGCCTCAGCAATCCCCACACATCCATGACTCACTTGCTGGAACGCACACAGAACGCTGAGCCTATTTTCATCCTCATTCATCTGCACAGGGTGAATCCAAGAGAATCTTGGACACTCTCGCTCCTTTCCGTGAAACGAGAACAGATTTGCTAGCTCTAGCCAAGCAGAAGCCTTTGCCATGCTGAGCCGTGAGGTGCTCGTGCCGAGGCGCACTATCGCCTTGCGAGTTACAGCAGCACGTTTTTGCAAACTTGGTCACAAGCCTGGTGAAAAACTTTTCAACTTCCTCTCTCTCTCTTTCTCTCCTGCTTTGGCTGGACTGGGGCAGGGTGTTCCTGAAGCACAGTACAGTATTCCAAAGCATGTGGTTACTGCTCTGTTTACAGTCATAAAAAGCCTGCACTTCTGAATTTCTGGGATTGAAAATGGGTCCATTTCCTTTACACCTGCAATTTCCTGCCTACCGGAGACGCTCAGATGAGAGCCGGCAGCCAGCCAAGCATAGATCAATTAGTGGTAAATTCACACATCTGAACAGCCACTGGTTAAAAGAAAGAAAACAGCACACCAGAATTGGGGGGGGGGGCAGGAATACCAAAGGGAGGCTGTACTTGCTGCAGCCTCTGCTGGGTGGCTCTTTAAGGTTGTGATGGGAAGGAACCATGTGGCATTGGCCAATGTAAAGAGCTGTGGTTGCTCTATCACAAGGCCCCCGATATGGCTTTGAAGAGAGAGTAAGAGAGAGAAATTGGGGCTGAGGAAATATTGCCTTGCTATTTCAAAACTACTGTCTGGAAAAATGCACGCCATGTATTAGAAAGAAGACTTGCTTGCAAGGTGTGACCATGGAGTCTACCTGGGCCGCAATGCCTCCCAGGCCTGCTGAGTCTCCTCCACTGCTGGCATGCATTCCGGTGGTCCAGGTGATGGACTCGTAGTTGAAGATAGTGAAGGACAGCATGCCGTCGGTGATGAGGACTATTTGGAAGGTGTTAACCTGAAAGAAAAAAGAACAGCACCGCAAAAGCCGCAATGAAAATGCCACAATAAACTGCAGAATTAGTAATCTGAGACAGACTGTTTATCCGGAAAGTCAGCCACAATGGTTCTTAATCCCTTCTCAGGCCATAGGACCTGCCTTCTACAGAATTCAACCTCAGGAAGAGGTAGAAGGTCTGAGCCTGAATTTTCAGCAAGGTTATTCCAGGTTTTTAATAGTTAACCCGTTTTGCCACTTTCCAACATGCTTTCTGTTTGGGCTCTTGTGCCTGCTATTATGATTTTTTAATTTTATAGTTTTAGTTTTTAAAACTCATTCTTTTTGTTACTGGATTGTGTAACAAATCCCCGCCCCACAATGTTTTTTTATCTGCCATGAAGGCTTACATAGTGGAAAGGTGGAATGTAAATGTTTGAAATAAACAAAAGTTTAACTGCTTCAGCTGCTCATTACACATTGTAGTCTGCAACTGTAAAACATGAAATAGAATATACATCAAGGATAGCTGACATAGTGCCCTCCGGAAGTTGTTGGGTTACAGCTCCCGTAAGTCCCAGACAGCATGGCCAATGATTATGTGAGTTGTAATTCAACCACATTGGTTATCCTAATATCCACTATGGAAAATAACCCCCTTATCCAATACCCAATGCCAACATCGTTCACCACTTACCGGAGAAAGCGAGTTTCCTCCAAAAAAGGTGACCTGGTACCAAGTGGCCACGAATACCCATTGGGCAGAGAACTGTGGGAATTCTGGGAAATATTGCCGGATGTCCTTAGTGGCCCTCATCAAAATGGCTTGGTCCTTAGTTTCCCGGTAATGCACTTGCCCTGCACGCCGGTTATCTACGTCCGCCCAGAAAGCAGCAACCACACGCCGGTCATTGGAGATGGGGAAAGCCACTGGTGTAAACTGAGACACTTCTTTCAAAAAGGAAATGATTCCATTGTTGTTGACCTAGACAGGAGAAAAAAGTGAGGCATGGTGAAAAAGGAAAAAGGGTAAACAATCAGGGGATTTGAATTAAATTGAACTCGTGGGCCCTGACTTTGTGCAGAGGGTAGAAACATTGCCATGCCTGAAGGTTGTTTGTTCTCTTGCATGCCTTCCACTGATGATTTTAAAAAAAGGATGCAGAGACGGCAGAAAAATTCAGGAAGGATCTGCCCCATAAGACAAGCCTCACACTTTAGAAAGTTTTTTTTCCTAAGTACGTGTTCCCCCTCCTAGCCTTTAAAATGCAGGCACACCACCCTTCTAGCTTGTAGATGAAAAACTGTGTGCCAAAAAAATAATCCAGGGAACTGCCTCTCCTTTCAAACACCCCCCCCCTTTCCCACTCTCTCCACCCCTGCCACTTGCTTGCTGCCCATGAGGGCTTGAGAGCCATGGCCAAGGGATCTGAGAAAGGAGGCAGAACAAGACATGCCCTGTTCTCCTGCCGGAGATGGGCCAAAGGAAGGAGGAACAGCTGAGAAAACTGCGGCAGCCACAGTGATTTGAACAAACAGGGTGCAGTTCGTTTGGGTCACTCACCTCACAAGGCAGCAGGACTTACTATTCACTTCCTCATGTTAAAGAGGCAAAAGGGTTTATTCTGAAGGGACTAGGAGATGGAGGAGGTTATTTATTGCCTCTTTGGTCAAGGTAAAGACACCGGGGTATATATACACGAGCAGCTCTGCTGGAGCAGGAGAGACACCACTCCCACTCTTAAAATCAAAACCCTTGCGGGCAGGATGTCATCCCTCCTTCCTTACTACGCTGGACTGTTTCACCCCATTTATACACCTTTGTTGATTAATATCATATCCTGAGCCTGCAACATTTGTGACTGACGCAACAGATACAGGAGGCAGGGTAGTAATAAATAGAATTTTCCACATGAAAAAGGAAGAACCAGGATCAATCTACACATTCAGAGAAGTAATCCAGCACAGCCCTCATTTGACTTTACAGTTCAATACGCTAGTGTTGACTACATATTTGAATGCTTAAAAAACTACCTGGAATGGAATCATATTCCTCAGCCTGCTAAAATTTCAATGGGGCAGGGAGCATTTGATCATGCAATCTCTTGCCTTCATTCTGAACTGCTGCAGTTCAAGAAGGGTGATTATCACATTCATTTTTCTGGGCCCACAGCCAGATCACAGTTGACCAATTTGGGTTATGTCCCAATTGGGTTGGAGGGGCATTTTTTTGAAGAACCAGATTGAAAAAGGTCTCTTGCTCCTTCCCTCACTACTGAATGACTCTGGTTGTATCATGTGAAGTAAGCTGCATCCCTACGGATGCTGGGCTCCAACTTCCATCAGCTCAAGCTGGCATGGTCAATGGCCAGGGATGATAGGAGCTGCAGGCCAGCAACATCTGGAAGGCCACAGCTTCCCCACCCCTGCTCTAGGGGCGAGCTGCTTTGCAGATGCCTCCATGCAAGGTATTAAGCTTTAACTGCAGCCACTGCAGTCTTGATGTGGGCTCCTCTCTGCAAAACTGGTCCCACAGCAGCTTTGGAGACGATATCCTTATTGTCCCTTTCAAATTGTGTCACCTAAGGCATCCATCTTGCTGCTGATTCAGATTTGCTTTTATTAGTATATTGCACATTGTTGTTTTGATTAATCATCTAGTAAATTAAGCATATTATGGTTTCTGTAGTGTGTACCTCTCTGGTCAAGCAGCAGAGTTTTAACTCCAAAGTTGGCAAGGACAATTCTAAGACTAGAAACTAGAGGGTTCCTAAGTTAAACCACAAGTTCCATTGAGTTTGGCGAGGCTATGCTGCAAAGCATTTGTCGACAGCTTTCTCTTTACCGTAGCATTTTCCAAAGCAGGCAGGGAATTAGTAATAATGAGCCCCCATGTGCGGCATGCCAACATTTTTTGTTTTTTGCAAGCGGTGCCTTGCTTACCACCGAAAGGAGCATTTCACAAGAGAAACCCAAGCCCAAGTTAGTCCTTTGCCCCCCACCCCCAGGAAGCCCCCTCTGGCTTGGTGACTCCTTCGTGTTCCATGTGCACACAAGGATCACTCACTTCTCTGGAATGAGAAGAAACCACAAACCTTCTGAACTCTGGCCTGTACAGAAAGGAGCAGGAAAATTCTGCTGGGGAAAGAAGCTAAAGCCTTGTTTGTGCATGGAATGTGGTCTGAGATGCAGGTGTGACATTGGGAGGCGGGGAGGTGAGGAGAGGAGGCTGTTTCACTCTGGTGAGCAAACTCTGAATTCAAATAATGCTTTGTGTATATGCGTGAGTGGCCAGTCATGGGCTTGGAATCTAAGCAGAGCCTGCGAATCACAGCATCATTGTACAGCAGAGCACAGCAAAGTGAAGGTAGAGTCCAGTCCCTCTGTAGATGTAAAACAGATTAAAAGCAGATTAACACAGGCAACATGAAACCTGCATGTGCTCTGCTTTGGAAGAGGAGCACCTTGAAGAGCATTGGTTGGCTACCAGAAGCTGTCTCAGTAAGGGCCAGCTCCAAACAACCAACATTACTTTCCTCTTGGGGTTACCACCCAATTATAAAACCCTAGCATTAGATGCAAACTTAGCCATCATTAGAGTCGACCCATTGAAATCAATGTGCCATGTTTTAAGCACGGCTAAGCCTGGATCTGACACTTGGTCAATTAATAATAGGAGTTTTAGTCAGTTCATCAATTAGATATGCATATGAGTGAAAAATAATCATTCTGAATCAAGAATCATTAGTTTTGTTAGGGGAACACATGTTGTCAGGGGCTCAGGAGCAGAAGCACAGGAGAGGGAGGAAATGGAGAGCGAGGGGGAGGAATCCGAAGGGAGCGTAGGCGGTGACAGTGATCAGAGGGATTCCATGAGCCTCTCCAGCGAATCGGAAGATTTCGATGAATATCTTTTCACACCCACACTCTCAGCCAGCACGTTTCAGGGGTTCTCTTCAGCTGAGGACACGACGCTAGAGACTAGCTCTCCAGAGGGATCGCTCTCGGGGTTTGGCACAGGGGGCTCCTATTGGTGGGAGGATCAACTTGAGGTGGGGTGGCGCAGAGAACTGCCGAGAGGGCCGTTGCATGCAGCATCACCCCAGGCGACAGGGGAAGAGGGGGTCATGGGCGAGTTGGGGGAAGATCCCGGGTTCGAACACTCCGCACAGGAGATGGAAGCGGAGGAGATCGCCGTCGACGAGACCATGGAGGACTGCCCGGACTTATCAGGCTGGCTGCACGCCACGGGGGACGAACTGTATCCTGCACTCACCCCCACAACACTGGAGCACCCAGAACCCGCACCTGAAGAGGGGGAGGGGGGAAGGGGGGGCTTCGAGGGGGGGATGGATGTCAGGGGCTCAGGAGCAGAGGCACAGGAGAGGGAGGAAATGGAGAGCGAGGGGGAGGAATCCGAAGGGAGCGTAGGCGGTGACAGTGATCAGAGGGATTCCATGAGCCTCTCCAGCGAATCGGAAGATTCACAGAAGGGAGCGCCGATGGCCAGGGCAAGGGGGGTGCCAAGGGGGAAACCCCAGAAGGAAGGGGCCAGCGGGGACTCCCAGAGCAGCAGTTGGAAATCAGGACCAGCTTCCCCACCAGAGCGCAGTGGGGGGGAGGAGTCCCAGGCATCGGGACCAGTGTTTTCACCGCCAGCGAGAGGAGATGAGTCAGGATTGGCCACGCCTCCATCGGAGAGCGGGGAAACGGTCAAGAGGAAAGTTACCGGCTGGGCGTGCGCGCCAAGTTCAAATGTACAGGCGAGCGGCACAGCAGGTAGCCCGGATAGGGAGCCAGGTCCTAAAGCCCGCCGGAAGGAGGGGCAAGACTCGGGGGGGTCAGCGTCAGAAGAGTCCAGAAAGGAGGAAACCCCAGGGGGCAGAAGGACCCAGAGGAGGAAAAAACAACGGAAGAGGTGGAGTAAGGCTAGAGTCTTAAACTGGTGTGTAGGAGGCGGAGACTCAGATGGAGCTTCGCCGGTCTAGGTTCTAAGACGTAGAGTTGCACGCTGCGGTTTGGAAATGGAAACTAATCTTCAATAAAGACTTTTATACGTTATTACTGACTAGCGTTGGTCCTCTGTGAGCTGGGACCTGGAGGCAACTCTGACACATGTGTTATTGCTAATATGTTTCAAAAAAATAAAAGTTGTTGACTTAGTGTGTGTGTGTGTGTGTGTGTGTGTGTGTGTGTAGAGTAAAAATAGCTTGGAAGCAGGAGCTAACTCACCACCCATCGTCTGTCTCATTCACACATCACTAGCATTGCATAATAGGATAAAAAAATGCACAGAGTCCCATAGGTAAAGAAAAAAAAGGTTCTTTACTTAACAGTTACTTCATGTGCACATGGATGGCTTTGGATTCTAAGCCTACAATCGTGAGAGATAGTTTCATGGCTTTTTGCAGGAGGAGAGAAAAACACAGAGGAGGCAGCTGCTGAGCTTAGGAACTGCATCTTCCCTATCTGTTAGTATTAACCCTGCCCTCTGTTGACTGGAGGAATGCATGGCTGCTTAAGCTCAGCAATAGCAGTCATCTTCTTAGAAGAGGCATTCCCACCTATGCGAGAGAAAAGGGAGGATGCCTCTCTCAAAGACAATGCTCTGGACATCATAGGTAGGTAATTTTAGACCCTGGATTTGATGGCCTTATGACAAGGTTGGGGCTTAAACAACCATGTGTATTATTTCAGTTGTGAAACACAGGTAAGGAAGCACAAAAGGAGAAGGGATGTGTGCTGGGTAAGCCTACAACACCTTCATTGAGTTTACCATCCACAATGAATTTGAGGGTGAAGGTCTGAAGTATGGAGTCAGCTCTACTTGTAGAGACTCACCACATGATTCAGAACCCTGAAAATTCAGGGCTTCTAAATTGCTTGGAGAGCTCAGCATTAAGTACAATAGAGCAGTGTCCCCCTCAAGCTTATGGAAGGATCAAAACTGACTGAGAGGGAATGGGACTTGGCAGTGAATTTCCCCTTGCATGTTTCCTTACACACAAGTAGTCTGAGCACCCAAGTAGGGCTTACCTGCAGTCTGGATGGCAGAGAAACAGAGAGGGAGCTCTGAAGTCATGAGAAAACAAACAAGTGCATTCTTCTTAGAAGTCATTGAGGTCATGAGAGATTTTATCAAACGTTGTAAGGAAGGAACCATTTTGGCTCAAAGAAATGGAGCTGTCATAGGCAAAAATGGAAGCACCAATATCACTTCTGGCACAATTTATGAGCATCAATTGGACAGATTTTAAGATTACAGTGGTACCTCTGGTTAAGAACTTAATTTGTTCTGGAGGTCCGTTCTGAACCTGAAACTGTTCTTAACCTGAGGTACCACTTTAGCTAATGGGGCCTCCCACTTCCGCTGCGCAGCCGCCATGCAATTTCTGTTCTCATCCTGAAGTAAAGTTCTTAATCCAAGGCACTACTTCCAGGTTAGCGGAGTATGTAACCTGAAGCGTCTGTAACCTGAAGCATCTGTAACGCGAGGTACCACTGTACATCTTATGATTCAAAACAAAAATGGAATCCCATTGGGATTAGTTCATCAGACTGGCCCTGTCAAATTTATAATTGGAACAAAATCATGTAAGGCACTGAAAGACAACGAGCTTTTGTTGTTTTTCAGTTTTTATAGTAGAGGAATAGAATTCATGGTTGGTGGTGGAGGGTGAACAATGGGCAGGAATGTAGCTGAAAGGAGATTCATTTACAAGGAAAACAAGAGGTTTTTAGCCCTTATTATTTCATGTATCAATAGTCTGTTTAAATGACCCTACAACACCCTAACACGGTCTGTTTCTCCACTCAAAAAGGATTACCACTTGTACCAGGTATGTATCTCCAATTCTTGCAAGGAAAATAAGGCCGTTTCAATTATGAAACTGCCTTATTTTCCTTGCAAGAATTGGAGATACAATTATGGATGCATCTGAGAGTATGTCAGCTTATCAAACATATTTTCATGCAAATAAGTCCCAATGAAGTTCTACATAAGATGAAGTTTAAGAGCTTTGAGAGCAATCTTATCACAAAAAGCTTCTGCTAAGAAAAGTTAAAGTTAATAAATCAAAGTTAATTATAGTAAGTAAGTCAGATCATATAACCTAATGCTTAGACTGGGGTTTAAAACATGTTTCCTAGTTTTCAAAACCTATCCCTTTTCTGCTACCAGCATTTTGGTATATCAATAAACTTGAAGGATTGAATTTATTTAAAACAAAAAAAATTCCTTCCAGTAGCACCTTAAAAGACCAACTAAGTTAGTTCTTGGTATGAGCTTTCGTGTGCATGCACACTTCTTCAGATACACTTCTTCATAGTCATTGTTTTGACTATGGCAGACCAACACGGCTACCTATCTGTAACTGAATTTATTTATTTATTTATTTGGAGTGAGGTGGGCATTGATAGGGAAGGGAGCAATGATACCAATGCACACTAGTGGAAGAGGACATGCCATCTGTGTGTACAAATGACAATGATTTAACAACTCCTCAAGTGGGCTGCATGGCATACAAGTATGGACACTTGCAGTGATGTCTACAAAAGTGCTTCTAGGAATCCTGGGGACTTCCGGGTTGGCGCCATCGCCGAATGGCGGACTCCCTCCGAGCTCCGGAGGGAGCCTGCTCGGCAGGGGTTGGGTCCCGCCGCGCCGGCGACGCGGGGACCCTCAAAAACCATGGGCGCAGATGCCCATGGACCTGGTGACTCGGCAGGCACCGTTTGCGCCCCCCAACCTGCGAAAGAGCCTTTTTAAAGGCTACGGAGCGGGGGATGGGGGTGGCGTGGTGCTATGAGTCCTCCGCTTCCCCTGCCGAGTGAAGCCGCATGCCATTCGACGGAGAGCGCTGACTTCTTCCATTGAAAATTTGGACTAAAAACAACAACCCGTGAGTAATTGGGAAATTGGAGTTAAAAGGAACTAATTTTTTTAAAATTTGGAACGAGCGGGGGAGATGCAAAGAGGAAGTCCGTCTCCCCCCTGTTGTAGAGGATTTAAAGCAAGGACCTGACAACTAAGATCGAGAGAAGGGTCTGTTTTTTATTGATAAAAGTTATTAATTTCACGATGGAAAATTACAAGATTGTGCTGGAGGAGAAAAGTGGATTGTTTGAGCTAAAGTGCAACCCCCCCCCCCCGGGAACCGGGAGAGATCCGTGAGAGAGCCTGGTGAGGAGATATAAAGACTTTGACAGCTGTCAAAGTAGCTGTCAAAGTTGGAGAATAAAAAGAGAACTTTGTTATTAGGACTTTGCCGGTTAGATCCGTTACAATGTGGATATAAATTGTTGAAAACAAGGGACAATAAGCCAGTTTGACTTTGGGGTGTGATCTGGAAGGAAACTAAGTTACTATAATCCCTCTAGAGGGGACTTTGGGACACTACAAGAACTGTTGCAAGTGGAAAAATACTCATGGATTCGAACAGGACTTTTTATCTCCTGGGAAAGCTGCAAAAATGAAACATTATTTTGTCTACAGAGGTCTCTGCACTAAAGGAGACAATAGATATATCTATTGAACAACGGAAGGGACTTGACGCAAGTTTTTGTTCCTGAACAAATAAAGCCTCTGTAGAGGAACTAGAAGATTTTGGAATTAGAATGTTTTTGCAGCGGAACAGGAATAGAAATCTGAGGAAAGTGAGGAAAGAGAACAACAAGAAGTGGACAGAGCTGGAAGTGGGAGCATTTGGGACATTCAGATTTAAAAGGTTTAAGAAATAAAATTTGAGTTTTATCCATAAATATAGAGATCTGGATGAAAGAAAAAATGGACCTTCTTGAGACAGAGTTTTTGCAAAGACTGGGTGTTTGAAACTGAAGATTACTAAAAAGACGGCAAAGACTACAAAAAAGACGGCAAAGTGGAGCTGACTAAGATCTGGACATGGTGTGGAGTCTACAGGCTGACAACAGATAGATTGATAGACAATGGGGATCGAAACCGGGAAAGGGGGGAGAGAAATTCGGAATCCAAAGGGTGTAAAATTATATTATGTTCTTTTTTTTATTATTCTGTCCTGCATATTAAAGAAGGGAATTCGTGGAAGGGAACAGAGATCGATCTTAGAGGAAAAAATATTTTTAAGTTGAAGGATGGTGGAATATAAAGGGAAAATGGTTATATAAGATGAACTAAATGGAACATTGGGTCAATGATAATAATGATAATAAGCTTAAAATTTAGGGTAAAAACTTGTGGAATTAATTTAATGGAATTGGAATACAAGAGGGGGTGGGGTGGGGAAGTCCTGGAAAGATGTCAATGAAAGTAAGGATGAAATGTAAACGTCTTTTTTTTTCTTTCTTTCTTTTATATTTTTGATTTTTCTGGAAACTTCAATAAATATTATTATAAAAAAAACTGCTTCTAGGAATCCTGAAACAATAGCACTTCAAAGGCTGAACTTTGTACACAGCCTAAGTAATGTACAGAAAGCATGCACACCTAGGGCAGCCTACACACATGGCCCCTTGTGTCACATCCACATATTACATCTAAAGCACCCTTATATCACTTTAACTGCCATGGCTTCCTCCAAAGAATCGTGGGAACTGAAGTTTATCAAGAGTCCTGACCTCACAGACTTATACTACCCAGAATTCTACAGTTCCCAGAATTCTCTGGGATTCTTAAAGTGGTTTAAGAGTTCTTTAAATGTAGTGTGGATGTGACTAGCCCAGAGAACCTCTAGATTTGCTAACTGAAAATCATAGCTGCCAAATATTAACGGGCCCTGCATCCAGATGGTTAAAATAAGTGTTGAATAATCTCACCAGCAAGCAACAGAGGTTTTGTTCTACATGGCTCAAAAACCTGTGTAAGAGAAGGATTGCAAAACCACCTCAAAAGTTAACAAATTCACACTGCTTGTGACCCTTTTTGACATTCCTATTCAAACTGATCAACATACACTTTTCCTGAAAAAAGGTTGTAAGCCCAAGAATTTTTTCACACATTGCAGTTCACTGTTGCTTTGTTTCCCAGCTGGGTTGCAGGGAGAATGAAAAACAAAAAAAACCCTCTAACCTCTACATGTTCTTGATGCTAGGGCTAGAGCTTACCGGAGCATATTGCTGAAGAATTTGGTATAGCAACCCCTCAGGTCAGCATTTTGTATGAGGCAAACCCTTCTGTGTAAACACATGTTGAGTTATTGCCATGACTAAGGGGAATAAGATTACTGTTTCATAAATTCTTAGTAACCTTTTAATGTCCACATGGGAACATTCTTCCTATTATTAAAGCAATATGGGATGAAGCAGAGGCCAAGATTTTCAGAAAGAGCTGCCTAAAGCTAGTTGGGATTTTTCAAAGCAATCCAGGTTATTTAGATGCCAGGAGCATGTCCACAGAAAACAAAACAAAATGAGGATGTCACAGCAAACAGCCACTGAGAGCCTCAGCACATTTACATGGAAGTAAGTGCTGCTGATTTCAGTGGCGTTTACTTTAAAAGGAGGCTTGAGTTTTTAGTTTGTCATTTGAAAATGCTTTGCACGTCTTGAGTTATTAGAATGTTCTACCAAGCCTTGTCCTCTGACTACAACAGATAATGCAGGGAGTAGTTTTATTTCCCACTGCTGCAAAGCTGGGGTTCAGGAAAGGCTCATGCATTCACAAGATGGCTCATTCATTTCTTGCCCATAGTCATGGGCGGAAATCAGTTCTATATGCATATACAGGGGAACTTAAGTGATACCAAGTCAAAATATGGAAGGATATAAGTTCAAAGGGGAAAGGATGCAACTCTGTTGTAGAGCATCTGGTTTGCATGCAAAATATCCCTGATGGAATCCGCAGCGTCTCCAGATAGGTACCTTCTGATGTCTCTCTTCATCCTTCACAGTTTTAAATGGCAAACTAAAACTTCAGTCCTAAGTGCACTTCACTGGAAATAAGCTCTAGCAGCATGTAAAGGTAAAAGTAAAGGGACCCCTGATCATTAGGTCCAGTCGTGACCAACTCTGGGGTTGCGGCACTCATCTCGCTTTATTGGCTGAGGGAGCCGGGGTACAGCTTCTGGGTCATGTGGCCAGCATGACTAAGCCGCTTCTGGTGAACCAGAGCAGTGCATGGAAATGCCGTTTACCTTCCTGCCAGAGCAGTACCTATTTATCTACTTGCATTTTGACGTGCTTTCGAACTGCTAGGTTGGCAGGAGCAGGGACTGAGCAACGGGAGCTCACCCCATTGCGGGGATTCGAACCGCCAACCTTCTGATCATCAAGTCCTAGGCTCTGTGGTTAACCCACAGCGCCAGCATGTACTTCCAGACAAATGTGCTTAGGAATGTAGCTTAAGCACACTCAGCTGAAGTTGGAGATAGCCTAGGATCACCTAGGGGCATACACTGCATATTTACTCAATCCAACTATTATCCCATGTAGCCCAACAGCTTCCATTTCACATGGTGAGAGACTGTACATGCATCTATGGCATTATAAAGAACTCCCTCTTGTTTGTTCCAAACTAGCCTGGTGTATACCTTTCTTTAGGGGATAACATCTGCATTCCTCACTAGCCATGTGCACATTCAAGGCAAGCTCTAGAGTGGGACTCATCTGAAGATGCTCTTGTCATTTATATTTTAGGAGAGTTGGCTGAACAAAGTCTTTAAGATGTGGCTTCCAAATTATAAATAACTATTTTTGGAAAGCCATTGCATCTAGATTCTGTTTGAAAATGCACATTCCTAAATTAAATGCAGATGCGCTCCATGTATGTACAGAGTAGAGGTATATGAATCACAAGATCCACACTTTGCAGATACTGCAGGAAGCCACACCAGGAAGGGGGTTCACAAGCTTTCCCAGAGAGTGCCCCATTTCTAATTGTTGCCATTTGTCAGAGCCACCTGCTGATGACATATGTCATGGATGATGCACTCATGCAGAAACTGTTTTCGGAATCTAAAAAAGAAACCAAGCAGGAAAATGATAAACACAACACATGAAAGCAAAACAATTAGGAGAAAATCTAAATTAAACCCAGAAACATCACGAAGGGGGGGAAAGAAAGCTCCCAAGCCAAATAATACCTAACCCCCAAAGAAGAAATCCAAAAAGTAACGCACCCACAAACATATGTGCCAATCTGGACACCACCCATGTATCTCATGCGAGAAACATAATCCACTTTAGCAAAAAGGGCAGTTGGTGTTCTTACAGAGCAATGGGCCTCTCCCATTTACAGTTAGAAGTTTTCTCTTTATCTGGAAAAGTCACAGCCCCACAATTGGAAGAAAAAAAAATCTTTACTTATTCCAGATGAGCTTTTGTCACATCCTGGCCAATGTCTTTAAAGATAAAAATAGAACATTCCCAAGCTTCATACAGTGGTGCAAAGAACAGCACAATCTTCTGGGTGAACCCTGCAGCTTATTAACACTCAGGAGGGAGTTGTGGGGTGGGGGAGGACAGGGGAAACAAAAAGTAAACATCAGCTTAACATGCTCGGAAACATGTGGTGCCCTTCTCTAGTGGCTGACATTTAAGAAAGCTCAAAAACACAGTTCTTCAATAGCTCAAACAATTGGCAGCAGAGGATCCATTTGAAAACTCGAAAGACCTCCCTGCTCCCACCATAAGGTTGTACTGATTTTCCTTTAGTGGAAAACAACAAACAAAAAGCAAGTGGTGCTTTGGGATGTTCGGACTATGGCACCTTAAAAACTAACAAATGTATTACAGCAATAAGCCTGTAATACTGTAAGACACTTTTGCCAGATGCATCAGCCACAATTTTGTTAAAGTGTCTTAGGCCTTTTTATTTTTTGTTGCATGCCTTAACACAGCTACTTCTTTGCAATTTGTCTCGTAGAGCACAACCACATGCATGTCTACCCAGAAGTAAGTCCCATGAATTCAATGAGTGCTGCACCTAGGTAAATGTGTACAGTGGTGCCTGGGGTTACCGACACCTCGGGTTACAAACACTTCGGGTTACAGACTCCGCTAACCTGGAAGTAGTACCTCGGGTTAAGAACTTTACCTCAGGATGAGAACAGAAATCATGTGCCAGCAGCACGGCAGCAGAAGGAGACCCCATTAGCTGAAGTGGTACTTCAGGTTAAGAACGGTTTCAGGTTAAGAACGGACCTCTGAAATGAATTAAGTTCATAACCAGAGGTACCACTGTATAGGACTGCAGTGTTACTGCAAATCCAGCATGAAACCAAGGACTGACAACTTTGAGCTGTAGATATTCTTATGCTTCCAAGAACTCATACAGATCAATGTGTTTGGTGGGTGCTAATCCCAAATAGGCCGGAAGCCCCCAGAACCATAGCTGACCCAATACTGTACATTTTGTTGCCCAAGGCTGACAAAATGCTGCTCTCCAATGCCATTAACCATATAGAAGCTCATTGGACTGGAAGCTGAATCTTACTTCAACTCCAGCAATAGAAAAGTAACCTGGTTCACATGTACTGTTAAGCCAAGTTTATAAACTAGGCTTTAATTTCACCAGCTGAGCATCTTAAAAAGGGCTAGGGAAGTGAATCCACCAGGCAGGCCTTATTTCTCCTGCCCCTTGGAGGCTGACAGGTGGATGTATTTGGCGATGAAAACACATCTCCAAAGAAAGGTACTGGAAGTGCTGAGCAGCAGTTAAGGTAGCCTCCTTTGAAGATCTTTCAGTGCCAACCAGCTGATTGGTCCTTGGAGCATGCCTTCACATAGCCTCCCTGTAAACACTGATCAGATGATCATTGGTTGTATGGGGCCCCTTTGAAGTCCACGCAGAGGGGGAAATGCTCCTAAAAAATGGGTCATTTTCCTCTCTGCAGAGAAATAAGATGTATTCAAAGTGCTTTCTCCAGTGCACTGAATACAAACTGCTTCCTCTGAAAAGGGAAAGAAATATATGCTGTTTTAAAATGCAGTATTTTTTTCTTTCTTTCCACAGAAAGTGGCTTGGATTTAAAGTGCTTTGAGTCCAAGTAGCCTCCTTCTGCCCCCTCAGCTGCACTATAGGGACTCCCATAGTGGAACTGATCCCAGCTGATTGTCAGGGCTTCTGACGTGCTGGGCTCTCTTGAAGCACTCTCCTTCCTTGTAAAACAGGTACGTTTATGTCAACAAAGCATTTTTTTTAGGGTGTGTGTGTGTGGACACACCCCAGGAAAGGTCCCTTTAAATCTTACACTTCAAATCACCTTATCATAGCATGGAACATAAGCAGCAAGCTTTTGAGGGAAGTGACTTGACCATATCTTCAGATAAAATCTCAGGACTCCCTCTTCAGCACAGAGCACTACTGCAATGGTGTCAATTCGGCCCACTAGAAAAAGCTGTGCAAGATTCCCCGCACATTCACCTCTGAAGTTTGTGAGGAAAGGGAGCCTTAGCCAAGACGTAGGCCATTCACATAGTCTTTTCCACCACAGCCAGCAGCAGAAACCAGAGTTCAGTATGCTAATGAGGGAAAACCTCCTTTAAAGTTACACCCATCTCTTCCCAAAGGACCCATGCATCAAGCTATTTCGTTTTAGTGCATTCTGGTTCCCTCGAGTCCTCCCCATGTGGTCGCTGCCAAATAAAACATTGCTATGGAGAACATATGAAATGCAGGTTGTAGGGGTCAGCTCTGAAATCATGCACGAATGGAAACTGAAGCTTAAACCTTTTGCTGTTAATACCTGTGAAAACGGGAGAAGTACATTCATCTCCTGCCACAAAAGGAATTGCTGCACTAGTTGGCCCTCATATTTCTACAATCTGCTGCTTTGCTGTTAATCCAATATTCAGGATAAAATTCTTAAAGATATAAGTAGCTAGAGGCTAGAGACATAAGACTTATTATCCAAGCTTAGCTTCTCAAATACTCTAAGTTGTGTGCACCCTGCTCCACCTACCTGGGCAGATTTATCTTTCTTTTGAGCTTTGTCCCACAGCACTATGAGATAGGCATGCCAAGAGAGAGTCCTCTCAGACACTATGGAAATCCACGGTCACTAATGCCTTTATTGTCCCAGTGGCAGCAAAAGAAATCCCAAATTTTGTGTGTGTTTTTTCTAGTTTTTGTTGGAATTAATAAAATGTCAAACACACTGTGCAAAACGACATGCAGTATTACTAGCTACCCAGCAGCAGTTACCACATTTTTGGTTTTTCATTTTCTAAAAGACAAATGTTGTACATGGCATTTGCCACAGACCTGGAAATCTTATACATATATTTAAAGTCCACCCCACCCCCCGCTCTCTGCTGCACAAAATGGAAACCTATTCAGATTCCTCACAAGAGGAGCCTAGAAATAGAGCTAAAAACTGCTTGAGCTTTGCAACCATTACCACTGGCTGCACTTAATCTTTAGAATTACACACACACACACCATGTATAGTCCTGGTCATGGGCAGGCGCTGGAAAATGGCAGTAGAAGACAAAAAACGATCTTGCTGGAATGTTGGAGAGTGTGGGAGACGGAAACTGGGCCTGACAAGATCAATGAGCCAACATAGGGTTGGAAGATTCTGAAAATAGGAAGCCAACTTATATTAAGCCAGACAATTTGCCCATCTAAGCTGGTGCAGTCTACTCTGGCCGGCAACAGCTCTGCAGGATCCCTGACAAAGATATTTCCTATCAGCTGGTAACAATCCTTTTTACCAGGTGATACCAAGAACTGCACCTGGGACCTTTCGCAGGCAATGCATAAATGCTATTGCTGTCAATGTCCCCTTCTCATAATGAAAGTTTCAGAGCAACAACCAAGAAAGGAGTTGATTTTTAAATATTTTGCCCATGGCGGTGATAAAATCGCTCAGAACTGGGGAGGATTTGGATTTAAAACATATGCTCATTCACTCCGCCACTTGCAAGTACCATGTTGAAAAGGAGCCCCCTTCCACATTCCATATTGGAAGAGGGCAGAAGAGAGGCAGACTGGAGTGCCAAGTGTGCATGTGTGATGTTGCTAAAGGATTTGTTCAATTACCTCCTTGTGTGAAAGAGGACAACTGCTAGCATTTCCAGTGCCAGGAACAAGTCCTTATCAGTGACAGGGACCAGCTGTGTGACCTGGGAGGCAAGGCAGAGGATGGACACACACACATTTTCGGATAGGATTTGAGGAGGAGGGGTGGTGATTGAGATTCTAGCCTCCCTGTTAGCCCTTTTCATGTTCCATGAGGAAGAAAGCTTTTACTGCACCAAGAAAATCTATCTAGTGGAGACTTTCTCAGC
The DNA here is from genome assembly GCF_964106915.1 of Podarcis gaigeae. Lineage (NCBI taxonomy): Eukaryota > Metazoa > Chordata > Lepidosauria > Squamata > Lacertidae > Podarcis > Podarcis gaigeae. Next base: position 65,912,007 of record NC_139681.1, read on the forward strand.
CTGACTCATCTTTGCCTTGCACTTGGTGTTGCCTTTTACAGCACTGCCAAAGGCAACCCACTAAAAGTCTGGCTCTGTTACAAAGGATAGGAGCATTTTACAGCCATTCTGTAGAGATTGGAGCTCAGCCAGTGTGGTCTGGGTGGGGGCGACGTATGCAGGAGGGCTGTGTGATTTTACTGATTTAAAAAAAAAACAAAACACCCAACCCTCGCTAACAATAAGCAATGAAAAGGAAAATAGTACACAACTCTTCTCCAAAACCATATGCTGGGCAGGATCTCAGGCGGATTATAAAATTATTACATAATACTATTACAAGCTACAAAACTACACCCCAACACATTAGGGTAACAAAGGGAAGAATTAAACTGGTGAAGCAAAGATGAGAGAAGTGAGGGGTGTGTGGATACATTTGAGCATTTTAGATTAAGGAATTTTCAAGTATAGATTCTGCCAAAACCAGGAATGTGTGTGTGTGTGGGGGGGAGTTCTCTTTTCACCTCGTACCATTATGTGCATGTAAAATTCTTCTTTAAGCAACCAATTTTTTTTTAAAAAAAATGGAGAGCGTAGAGCAAAAACAGCTGCTCCCTGCAGGTCAAGGCTGAATTTTGAGATCTGCATGTCAAACAAATGTGATTTGAGTTTGGTTTCTAAAGCTGTACTGTATTTTAAGAAAAAGTTCATCAACCTACCTTAGTGTTATTAGTCCAACTATAACAAGGCAGAAAGGTTTTATTTGCTTGTAGGTTCCTGCTGGCATTATAAGGACGAATATACAAAACTGTAACTTTTACAAGTAAGAGAAGTCACAGACACCACAGGGAACAGCTTAATATTGGGGGGTGTATTTATTCATTTAATACTGTGTATCCCACAACCTCTGATCTCCAACATCACATGAGGTTTGGGCGCAAGTATGTGACTTTTTGTCTTGAATCCTTATGCTATTAGTATTACCAGCAGAGATGGGAAATCTGTAGCCCTCCAGATGATTTTGGACTCCAACTTTCATCAACCCCAGCTATCAGTCAATGGTCAAGGATGAAGGGAATTGGAGCCAACACCATCTGGAGGACCACAGGTTCCTCAGAGATGGATTAGAGGCTCAGCTTCCAGATGGGATTGGACATCAGAACCTTCCATTTTAGAAAATAAGACTGGGGAAAAACTCATTTCCAGCATGGATGTCCCCTGTCCCTGAACACATACCCCTTAAATCTTGCAGCATCTCAAAAATTTATGCAACATCATCACTGTATTGTATCTGTTTTAAAACTAGAGAGCATGTTAGAGCAGAGTTTTCATTTGGCATGCCAAATCATTTTTAAACATAAACCCTGCCTCAAAATTTAAGAGAAACTGTTTGCCCGCTTAGGGCAAACACATGCATGAACAAATGCATGAACACAGATATTTAAAGACATATGCATGCAATCCACACTTATAAGTTTGCTGGTGTAAATATCAAAACCCACAGCAATGGGCTTGCCACTCAGAACGGAGAACTGCTGTAAGGTTTTGGCTGCAAAAATGCTCCCACTTCTTTGCTGCCAGATTAATACATGTGGCAAGCTTTTGGGAAGTGCCTCCCAAATCCACTATTTTAGGTCAACAATAATATTTACTGGAAGTTCAAATTTTGCAGAGCAGACTTTCTGTACATTCAGTACACAGTCGTCAAGTTTGTGGTCTACAATTATTCACAAAGAGCTGCAAGTACATATCGCTTGGGAACCTTATGACAGAATATGAATGACAGCAAACATGGGAATAATTGATTGTCACTGGCAGGATATGAACCAAAACATTACAAAAGACTTTGATGCTCCCAGAAGCCAAATGTAAAAGAAGATGAAAGATTGCCAGTAAAACAACTACAAATGGAAGTTCAAAGCAGCTCCCAGACATATTGTATAGAGTGGCAACAGCCAGCTAGTACAACACAGATATTGTTGCATAAACAGTTAGTGAACCTGGACGTGACAAAGGGGTGCTGGCTGAAGAAAAACATAAAGAGCAAGGATTTGGGTAGATCTTTAGAATGGGATGCACACAGGAAGAATAAATACCATGAGGTACAGAAACTATTGGCTCACAGTAGCACAAACTAAGTTGGTGATTGTGGTGATTGCCTAAGGTGGGGAAATGGCAGTGACAGTCACAGCAGTGAGTATAAGCATGGAGCAGTTCTGCTTAGAACACAAGCATTATCTCAACATAATATGATTCTTGCGTGCAATATCTTAAAATTAGAATTATTGCTGACCCTCCTATTTTCCAGGGACAGTCCTGGATTTACAGAAGCCATCCCAGAATGTCCCACTTTTCCTCTTCCCCATTAATCAGAAGCATCAGATTGGTTTTAACATATATGATATTTTGCTGCTTCAAAGTAGCAAAGTTTCTTCTGAAGAACTGCCCATATACTAAAATAAAATAAAATAAAATAAAGACTGACTGGCTTCACTTCTTAGTAAAAGCAAATGCTTTCATGGATCAATAAACCCTTGGCTTCTCCTCTCATTTAAATAGCTAGTAATGTTTTTAACATTTCTATCCAACTGCATCTTATAAACAAGTCAAACCAACTACAGTATGTTTTACTGACCTTTAAGATACACAGCAGGCTAAGAAAAAAACACACACATGCTAATCTCAGTAGAAACCAAAAAGTTAACAATGGCCATTGGAACATTTTCATGAGTGGAGTGGGGAGGGAACAGAATCTGCCTGTGGTTCCTGCTTGATTCCAGCACCCTCCACAGTAGCTCCTCATAGAAGGTAAAGGCAAAGTGGGAAAAACATATTTCCTAGAAAGCTAGATGTCAAGAGTGTATGGTTCTAGTCTGGCTTTCTCCTTCCAGATCCACAATTCTATGATTCTATTATTCATCTTCTGTATGTAGCTCAGCCTTTTGTATTGTTTAACTAGGGGTGTGTGGCTAACAATTTTTTGGCTAAAGGCTGCATTCCCTCTTTGCTAAGCCTTCAGGGGTTGCATGTTAACAATGGATGTGGCCTAACCTTACATGAACTGAAGGGGGTTAGAACCCCTCACTGCTCATTAAACAATCAAACTGATGACTGGGGAGGGGGTGATTTACATGCCAACAGGGTGCTGGAGTTTAAAACTTCTCTGTCCACCCCAGTGTGGAGTGTACTTTTATTATTATAGCTGCCACTGCCAAATTCAGTAGGGTCTTGGGGGTGGGAGGCAGAAAAAAACTGTGTGGAGGGCAGCATCAAGCCCTCAGCATTGGACTAGCCACCACTGGTTTAAATGGGGAAGCATTCATATCACATAAACCCTACAGTCTAAAGTGGTACAATCTAGAAACATGTTTACCACCACATCTGCTGCATATGAGAACTAACCCCAATTGTGAGCAAGAACAGAATAATACTGGTAGTTCTTTTAGCTCAGCCTCTGTCCCTGCAAGAACCAGTGTTGCATAAGAACTACAGGGCAGGGGTTCAATGTGCAGAACACAGGCTCGAATCCCACCCAGCCATGAAATTTACTGGGTGGTGTTGGTGAAGTCATAGTGTCCTAACCCAACCTATCTTAGAGAGCTGCTACAGCAATAAAAACAGGAACCTCATGTGCGACTCCTTGGGCTTTAAGAGGGAAAGTGTGGGACACAAACATGACAAAGGGATAATATGAAGCATCCCTACCAGATGCCTGGCCTACTTCTTCCTGAGATCAACAAGAAAGGCCATTTCAAAACCTTCATAATGTTGAACCACAATCTGTCTTTGTATAAAATCATTGTGTCTCTTGTCCTTTCAAGAAACTATGCCTCTTATTGTGACACATTGAAAATTTCAAAAACCAACAACCTCATACAACTCACCCATACATTCCATCCAACCTCCATTTGACAGAAACACACTCCCTTCATTGGTCTTTTCCTCATCAACATTGGTCTTCTCCAAATACTTATGCAGTTGTCAATTCTTTTCAAGGCATTAGAGCCCAGGAACTGAACACCATATTCCGGATGAGGTCTTACCAATGCCGAGTTGCTCATTAATTATATTCAAATGTGCAAATTAAACACAGCCCTTGCTAATTATGTACTTCCAGTGTAGCCCTTTGTAACTTATAAATTGCCCACCCCTGATATAATGAACTATCCAATGTTCTATCCGCATACAGGCTTTTCATCATTGGATCTTTCTTGTGATGTTGTGGGAAGCCAAAGACATTTCTATGGAAATCCTGCAACTAGCATCCGCTTACGCCTTCTACTTTCTTCTGCAAGTAGTTTGCACTGTCCTGGCTTGACCTTTTCTCTCCCACATTCATTGTTTAATGCAATCACCGTTGTTTGTAAGGCACTGTTTCCTAAGTGTACAAACTGGCAGAAGAGCAAAATGAGCTTTTGTTTGTTTAATCATTTGCCCATTCTTGACTTTGGTGAGATACGTTTCTGCTTCATGTGTAGAACCTTCAACAAACAATGAGGAAGCAGAAAGAGTGTCCCCTCACTTACCACCCAAACAGCCAGAACTGTGCTTTGGTCCCTGTACCTGTCTCCAGCAACTGAGAATGGGATACATGTTATTTAGTAATTGCATCTGCTGTCACATTTGTTGTCCAATCAGTTTAAAGAACAACACATGCCCCACCTCCAGTTTATCTTCACTACAATCGTGTATGTGAGGGGTCTATGGCTGTACTGCACTAGGTCTGTTTTGTAGTTCTCCTCCTCTGTTTTAGGGCTTTATTTCTAAATATTGTTTGTACGTCTGTAAAACTTTGGGTTCCCCTAGCTAATACCTTCCTTCTGTACATGGATGGCACTGTTTTTGATACAGAAAGGTCTGGCACTTACCTATGTTTGATGGGAATAATAATATGTAGAGGTTTTAGATTGGAATGTGCCACCTCAGACTGTGGATATATGGGTGGTACAATTTTTGAATACTCCCCCACGGTAAAAGAAAGAAGCCAGATAAATCCAGGAACTAACAGAACAAGGAAACACATTTGATGAATGTGCTGGCTTTCCATTGGCATTTAAGTATTTTTAAAAAATAAAAATATAAAAGTGTATTTTAAAAATGTGACCATTCTATTCTGCTTATTCCACTGCATGGTTTTATCTGGACTGAGACACTGGGTGGGGTTAGGAGTGAATTGCTTTGCTTCCTGTTCTTCATCTACCCCCCTCCTTGGAGCCCTTTCGGGACTCCTGCAAGTGGGTCAAGCAAAATAAACCATCACTGACAGGAAATTATGTCCTGCTCTCTCCCTGTAGACCCCCCCCCCATAAAGTTATCATGGTTGCCCTGGATAACTCCTTACTAATTTGAACATATCAGTTCAAAGGGGTTAGCAGTGCTCTCTTTCCAAACTCTACAGAGCTCAACCAGAAGTACTGCTTTCCACAAACATATTCAGTAGTGTGAAAAGAGTGCAAGAGTGTTCAGGATCACATATTCCAAAGGGGCAGGCATCTTAGTCTGCCTCAGCAAACACAGCAAAGCATCTCTTTGCACTTTAAGATTTATTGTAGTGCAAGCTTTCCTGGACTCACAGCACTCCTAATTAGGCACATGAACTGTTATCTTCAGCTGGCAGGTGTATACGTATTTGCCAATCAAAGATTTAACAGTTCATGCATTTGATTAAGTGGGATGAGCGTCCACAAAAGCTTATGCTACAGTAAGTCTGTTATCCTTTAAAGATGCTGCAAAGCTCTTTGTCATTTTCACCTGTCCAGGAACCACTGCCCCTACTCTGTTTGCTTTCAGTGACATTGGCACGCAGCCAGATTTAATCACACAGAGAGGCTGGCCTGGTTCACATGTCACAATAAGCCAAACGATAACTTACTGGGATCGTGCAGGCTCCTGGAGAGGGGCTCAGATATTTTGTGCCTTCCTGGTCTTTTTTTTAACTCCCACACCATGTTGAGCTAAGCCAAGGTTTCACTTACCATATTGTCCAAATGCAGGCTTCTGGCTAATCTCTCTCTCTCTCCCCTCTCCATCACTAACCACAAGCTGTAGTCTAGGTTATAAACTTTCCAGGGAGTGGGTGGGAATAGGAAGCTATCCTCTACACTACAGAGTGAAACCATTGGTCTAACTACCTTATTGTCTATACCAGGAGTCAGCAAGGTTTATCTTGCCTGGGCCGGATCAGCCCCGTGGAGATCCCTCCGTGGGCTAGATTGTGTGCACCCGCAATTTTCGGCGCCACAAAAGCGAGCCCCTGCACCGTGCCGGTTTAGTGCAGCGTGCGAGCAAGCAGCTCAGTTCGGGGGTGGCTCATGGGCCGGTCAAACAACCCCTGTGGGCTGCTTCTGGCCCATGGGCCTTAGGTTGCTGACCCCTGGTCTATACTGATTGCCAGCACTTTTTCCAGCATTTTATACCATTATCTTTCCTAGACATAATGTGGATAACAAGGTTGCATCCCATGCAGCGAAACCAATCACGCTGCCCTAAATCTGCCTTGGCCCCAAATATAGGACTCAGCTTACCTTTTACCCCATGCTTTCTAGGCAGAGGTCTGAGCTTCAAAGTGCCGTGCCTGAATGGTTTTCTTTTCTTTTTTTCGCCTCTGTGTTTTCTCTGCAAAAACCCACTCTTGAACACTGAATCAGAATAAACAGCAATTTGGGTTTTCTAGAGATTGTCATGTGCTCTGATTCAGTGGTAAAGAGCAGGTTTTCACAGGGAAAGTATCAGAGAGAAAAGGGGGGGGCAGGGGTTGGACATAGCACTTTAAAGTGCAGTCCTGTGCCTAGAAATACAGCACGAAAGGTAGTCTGGATGAGCCCATAGTTGGAAGTTTGCCTTAGCATCTACTGGGTGGTTTGAACACCAGCATGCCTCCACTGCCTCTGGCTAGCTCTGAGCTCCAGGGGGACAATGGATACACTGGCTTGCTCCTGCATCTGCAAGGCAGTTAGATTCCACCAGGAAAGTAGGCCCAGAAAGCCAGTTTGAAGGAGAGTGCTTTGGTGCGCCTCTGACCCTTTGTTGCATTTTTAAAATGTAGTGCAAAGTCAGGGACAAGAGCATGTGCCAGTGGTTAAGAGTCTTGCTTGGCCACTCAAAATCATTTGACCCCAGCCATGCACAAGTATACTAACCATCCATTTCCAAGAGCGTTATTGTATAGGGCGTGTATTCCTCACAGCACCAAAGTGTTGCCGTATTGTAACAAACAGTGCTTGGACACAAGGCACAGGAAAGGATGATCAGTGAAGAATGCATGCTAGTAAAAGATATTTTCCAAAAAGTACCCTCATAAGCAGATAAAGTAAATGCCAGACAACGGACTAGCTAAACCCAAGCCAGTACAGCTTTCTCATTTTAGGACTCTGTTACCTTAAATACAGCTTCACACAGGATGAACGTAAGCAAATATGGACCTCCAAGTAAGTCAATGATTGCACCCTGCACACATACTGCATTGGTAACCATTTCCTGGTGTTTGTGCATGGAACAGAAGAGGGCCATTTGTTTGTCATATGTCATGGCAGTGCATGAAATTGAAACAAACATTGAAGTAATCAATACTGGAAGCACCCTCTTTGCTTATAGCACCAAGACTAAATGAAAGCTCAACCACAAGACTCTCCTTCATGTGAATTATTCACAAGCAGAGAAAGAGACATCTTCTAAGGCTACTGGATTGTGTTGCTGCAGTAACAGACTCTCCTGAGGTAATGTCAACATCTATTAATGTGTCCAGGAAATTAGATTTTGCTTGGTCATCATTGTAAGCAATTTCCTGTCTCCTATCATGGCAGGCAAGGGGAAAAGTTTTACAGTCACCTAGTTTTTACACCTACTCTTCATGAATGTCCTTGTGGTGAGTTTCATGCAGCCAAACTCATATTCGTGTACTGGCAGTGACAACCCAAAGGTGCAACACTGCATTACAAATCATATTCAGAGAGCTAACAAAGTCAAATCAGCCAATAGAATTAGGCAGTGGAAGAGGCCAAGCCATTCAAGGATTTTCCTTGAACCCAGAATCTTTAGGCCATTATAACCCCTTGGCGGCAGAGTGTAATTGCCAAATATAGCAAAGACATGCCGATTCGCAACATCCTGTTACAGCTTTGATGCCTTAAATTAAATTAAAACTGTTGACTGTCCCCAAGTAAATCCAGATGACTTTGGAATAATTTGAAGTGACCTAAAAAAGAAAGAAAAGGAACCAAGCAAAAGGCAGCTAGATTTAAAGATGCCAGTCATGTTGTATAAAACAAGGGTCTATTTGCACAGCACAAACCATCAGTCTAAAGACTGTGAATCAATGGATGTTACAGTTATTGGCTTGAATCATAAGACAAGGAAATTTCATGTGCCATTCTTTCCCTTATGATCCTTGAAAAGCCTTTCCAGGGGGCGGGGGGCGGCTCCTGAACAATAAGCATGGGAGGGGAGATGGGGCAGGAAATTGTCCTCCTTTGACCTTCCGAAGTTAACTTTGTCTTTCCCAACCTGGCTGTGCTGGCTGGGAGATATAGTGTAAAACTTCTGGAAGGCACCAGGTTAGATTAACAAACTTTTGATCAGATTGTCAAACTTTAGGGTCCAATCCATTGAGGCTTGGGTACATGTTTTTGCTGGAGCATATAGCTCGAGAGACAAAGATGAATCAGAGAGACCTTGGTTGAAGCCTCACTTTGCAATGAACTGATAATGTGGTGCATCAGTCTCTTTCACCCTCATCCCTCCACCTGCATTACGGAGATAATAATACTGTTGAACCTTACGAAGGTTGTGAGGCTCATGTGAAGTGCTTTGAACATGTAAATGGTGCAATTTTTTTACTACCACCAGGCTAGATTAGATCACAAGCCATCTACCACAGCACGTTTTTCTTCCAACCATCATCAGAACAGATTTTAGAGATTTTACTCACAGGCCTGTTTTGCACATAATGCTAAGCCATGGTTTGTTTAGCTTAGCCATGGTGTAGACCCAGCTCCAGAGACTAACCTTGGTTTGTTTCCTGGAAAACCACAGGATGAAGTCCATGGTTTGTTGCTGGCTTACAAACCTTGGCTTGGTGTTATATCCAACCCCAACAGCCTTGCCTAACCAATAGTCTGCTTGGCTAACCCACCTCCAACTCTTGCCAAGTCATATAGGCACACGGAAAGAGCAGCTGGAAAACAAACCAAACTTTAAAGCCAACCTAAGTGCAAAGTTATATTATCTAACTATCTTGGCTAACGAAATTTGGTTTTGGTTGTACAAACATCTGGCTTGTGGACTATGCGGTTGCCAAGGCAGTTAGTGGTATATTTGCTGTCATTAGAATCTTGAAAATCTGCTTTTGGGGATGGGAAGAATTTTTTGTTGTTGTAATGATCATGATTGCAGTGGGGGGAAGAGTTTAAAAACATGGTAACAGGACTGAAAGGCCCGGAAGACAGATGGCAAGCAATTGTCTTTTGAGATTTTGTTTCTAAATCCACTATGCAGTTTTCTGGAATCATGACAGTTATTTGTGGCTAGCAATAGTTTAACTCTTTGGTTCCTCTTGCTTAAGGTTACCAGATTTTTTTTAAATGAATCCGGGGACACTTTTCAACTTCCTACTAAATAGATGGATTTTGTCAGGGGACTGATTTGTAAATGCAGGGATTGCACCCAGGAAACAGAGACATCTGGTAACCTTACTCTTGCTGGCTAGCACACTCAGCTGGCTGGACAACAGGCCTTTAGTGCAAAGGAGCAGGTCCAAAGTTGGTGCTTGCAAGTTGCAACCAATTATGTGCAGATTGGTCAGAATGCCTTTGGTTCAGTGTTTTCCTCAAGGGCAGTGTCATTAGGTGCTTCCAGATGGGTGCTGAGTGTGGGCTGAAGGCACTTCATGCTTGCAATTTTCTGCAGCATCCACATGGCATCACAGGCATAAAAATATCTGTCCATCCCCCACCCCTTTATTTAATCTGGATTTACTCAAGGAGGAGTAAAAAAAAAACTATCGTAAACTACTCCTTTACATTATCAAGCCATGTCTGGAAATACCTATCATGTATTTTTCTGGTATTATCAGTCGATGCTCATTTATTTATTATTATTTATTATTACAAAATTTATCACTCATCCTTCACCATGGACAGGTTACAACAATGCAATATACAATTATATAAACAATAATACATTGTCAAGGCAGCACACCAAAATAAGACACATTAAAAACATGTATCTAAAACAGACCACTGGTGCATCCTATCTCAAGACACTATCTTGAGGCTCCTACCCCACCTCCACCCTCCACTTTTGCTTCTTTGGTGGTTTTGAGGTGCCTCCTCTCACTGGGATCTCATCCCCACCATGCTATCCTGTTACATGTCATTTACTATATAAGCCCATAGCCAAGATTGTCATGTGAAAGTCAAAGTGCTGAAGAAAAATGGATGAACTTTGGGAAACCCACCAGTGCACTAATACTTAGCCTATTTATATATGTTTTGATGGGCTATTTTGAGAACATATCTGCAGAAAGGCAGCAAACACATTCAAACAGGTGTGCAGAAACCCCAGTTCTTTACGTGGCAGATGTTTCTTATCAATAGTTTGCAGAAATCAGATTTAAAGTAGCTACCATGCCACCTGTGGTTCGTCTGTACTGGTCCCCCAGGAGCTCCAGAAAGTAGATGTGGGGAACATATAACCCTTCAAATGTTGTTGTGACTCAAGCTCCCACCAGCCCCAGACAGCTTGGGCAATGGTCAGGGGTGGCGAGATGTGTGGTCCCTCATCCCTGACATAGGCTACTGAATATGTGTATCGAACAGAATCCATGTGAACATAGTCTAAGAAACCAAGTTTTTCAAAATACCCCACCACCTTTACCTGGCTGCAGTACAAGGCAGGGCTTTTTGCACCACACTCAACGCTAGGAATGAGAAAGCCAGTGAAAGATCCCCGCTTGCCTTTGGCCCAGTTCAGATGCTATAATCTTTAAAGCAGAGCTGGCTAACCTGAGGCACTCCTCCAGACATCCTTGCGCTGCTGCTTCAACTCCTAGCCTACGGCCAGGAGTCCCAACAACACCTGAAGCGCCAAGCCTGCTTTAGGGTCTCCGGCTGCAGCCCGGAGCACTTATTCCCAGGGAGGGAGAGAGAGAGATTCACCCAACTGCCGTGGGACCTGCTTCAGCGAAAGCACGCCTGGCGTGGCATTGCAAACCTCAACGCAGAGCATCCCGGTCTTTGGAAGCAAGCGCGCTCTGTGGAGAAAAGCCTCTCACGCCGTGAGCCCGGTAGGGTTTCCCTCCCCGCTCCAGTCTCCCTTTTATTTCGAGGACCAAGTATGCTGGGTGAGGTATTTCTGAGGGGCCCTCAGGCACAGAGCATTCCGGGGTAACTACTCCGCGTTAGGCAACCTCGGGGCTGAGGGGGGGGGGAAGGGGGTGTCTCTCTCAGGCAGACTACTCACGTAGAGCGCCATGTGAGCCGCGCCGAAGAAGGGGAACTTCACGGCGATGGGCCGGAGCCCCGAGCCGCCGTCGTCCTGCTGCGGGGTGGCTGTGTCCCCCTGCGCCGGCCCGAAGGGGTAGAAGTCAGCCAGGGGCACGGCGCCCTTCGCCCGCAGCCGGAGCCAGCTGCCGAGCGCCAGCAGCACCACCCAGCCGGACAGGCCCTGCATTTCCCCGGCGGGCGCCGAAGGACGGGCGGGCAGAGCCGAGCTGAGGCGACGGGGCTGGCACGGAGGCGCACACGGGGCGCTGAGGCGAGGGAGGGAGGGAGCGCGTAGACGGCGCGGGCCGGGAGGGAGGAAGGGAGACCGTGGCGCCAAAGGGACAAGGAGCTGCCTCTGGCTCGGCGGCGGCAGGGCAGCGCCGGCTCCCGGGACGCGAGAAGGGCTCTGCTCGGGACGGCGGCTGCTGCAGCTGCTGAGCGACCCGCGCGCACACTGAGCCTCTCTGTGCAGCGTCGAGGGAGGGGACAGCGGCTCATTCACACAGCTCGGAGGTATACATATTCATACCCTGGTCAGCCAATTAGGACGCGACCTGGAGGAGGCGGCCGCCGAGGTTAGGGGCGGGGTTAGAAGCATCGCGTCTTCTCTTAAAGCGCTAAGGACAGCTGGCCGGCGAAAGCGCGGCGCTACAGCTCGGGGTAGCGCGTGGCAGGCGAGCGGAGGAGCCGCGGGCGCGTCCAGGGTGCGGTGCTCAGCGCGCTCGGTAGGGAATTAGGACATCAGTGTGCGGGGAAGCACTGGGACCGCCAGGGGGTCAGAGGTTCGTCCGGGGCCCCTCGCTCCGCAGGATGAGCGGAAAGGCCCCAAGCGCAGCATCGCCAACTCTGAAGTGGGCAAATAACTCATTGCCATGTGAGCTCCGGCGAGACCATAAAGGCCAGCGTCTTAAAAATACCCAGCTGCCTGCATGCATTGGGTGATGGAGTTACTTCTGAGTAAGCACGCATAGGATCGGTTTGCAAGCCACGTCACCCCCCCCCCTTTTTCCGAGTTAAGGATACAGTCCTAAGCCCACTTAGTGGGGAGTAAGCCCCATTCAATGGTGTTTACTTGTGAGTGGTTAGGATTGCCACGCACTCTGGGCCATCGCCTCAATCCCAGTTATGTGCTGGCCTGAGAAGATTCACAGAGTGCTCTGTGTCTAGACAAAGATGCCTCTTCCTAATTAGTATTCCTTTACGGGGCTGCGTCTGCATGCGAAGGAGTCCAGGCTCAGTTCCCCACCTGCAAATCTGCTGCCAGCCATTATGACACAACAATGAGCCATATGGACTAAGGCAGTTCCTTTTATTCCTAGCAGAGATTTGGGGTGTGAACACTGAAAAGAGATCTGAGTGACTGCAGAACAACAATGAATTCACAGTATCATAAAATAATAGTGGTGTCCCTGCAAAAAAATAAATAAATAAACTTCCTTTCTTTCATCACTGACTTATCATTTCCTGCATCAGAAATGAACTGGACTAAAGGTACCTTATCAATCTTATAGGTGTTTGGATGGGAGTCTTGTATTGCAAATGGGTCAATCTCATTTTTCTGCGTGGAGGTTTAGTGCATGAGCTGCCCCTCCACCCAGTCACTAGAATGCCAAAAGAGAGTTATTGACTGGCCTGGGTCACTTAGGCTGAATGGGATTTGTGCTTGGATCTCACCAATCCTAAACCAGCGCTTCAGCTACTGCTTCGCCTATCTTGTGCCCTCTAGATGTTTTAGACCACAACTCCCATCAGCCACAGCCAGCAAGACCAAGCTTGACTCAACTCCCTTGGTAGCGTAATCTGAATGCTGCAATGAGGAATTGATGTTAGTTAAAACAATGCTTGTCAAGTGAGCTCAGGCCTGCTTGGGAGTGAAAAGGTTACAGAGATACAATCTAATTTTGGGAGCAGAACTAGGACATATTCTTACAAATTTACACCAGCTGCTTGTTGGAAGTGCTACACACTGAAACCTCTAAAGGCCTTTTTAGCAGGACAAATCTGGGAGAGCGCCAGAAAACAACAGCGATAGTATAACTTATGGCCAAATTCAGCAAATGTGCAAAGCAAAACTAGTAGCTGAGCTGAGCTTTGTAACTTTTAAATCTTCTGCCTCAGCACCTTTTGATGTGCAGGCATGTATGTGCATATGTGCGCCTGCACATGAGCTCTGCCCCTCATGTCACCATGCATGCATACAAATTTGACAGAAGTCATCAAGTAAGAAAATGGTAGGCAAACTTCCCTATGGAAAGCACACCTACAATTTGTGTGTGTCTATGTATATGTGGTTGTTGATGGCAACGAACACTTCCTCAACTTTTCTTGAGGAACTCTGATTTGTTCTTGTTTGTTCCTCTTCCCACATCCCTCCTGACGCCCTTTGTATACACTGAACTCAGTATGAGGGCGAATTGCCCATCACTGAAAGTTAAGTCTTCAATCTTATAATAAGATAAGTTTTGTTAATTGTGAAGAGGTCTAGCTTCACTCTGTCTCTGCCTGCTGATTTACCAGATTCATGGAAAAAGTAAATCAAAAGAATGATGGGCAGCTGGGGCTGTAGTGGTTTGTGACACTGAATTAAAACGGAGCACCTTCAAAGCAATTAGGTATTATTCAGCTAAGTTTTATTCAGAGTAGAACCACTGAAATAAATGAATATGACTAAGTTTAAGTCCATTAATTTCAGTGTGTCTGCTTTGAGTAAAACTCAATACCACCCTTCAGCAATTTCCTGATGGGAACCATTGATTAATTACAAATATAGTCTAGCTTCTCTGTCTCACCAGCAAATTCAACTTTCTGTCTTTATTCTGCATATTCTTATTTGAAAATTACTATAAAACATTCCCAGACTAATTAATACTGGCAGTAAAACCAATCAAAATCACAAACGAAGTCTTCTGAGTCCAAACAGGATTCACCCTCCTTTGGACAAAGGGATAGGAATAATGCTTAAGGCTATATTCTTATACCCACTTACCTAGGAGTAAGTCCCATTGAACTCAGTGGGATTTACTCATGATTAAGCATGCATAAAATTGCATTGTTACTCAGTACTCTCTTTCCAAAGAGATGCAAATAAACCAATAAAATGGCCCTTTTATGTAATAGTAATTATTAATTAAGCTTATTAGTTGCCAGTTACCTCAAACATCTTCAGCATTTAAAGCATACATGTAAATACATTATACAATGAAGAGAAAGAAGAAAAAATCATATAAAACCTAAGCACTCTTTAATACAATATGCAACCCTTGCCAATAGCCATAGGAAGCTTTGGCAGCACACTGGCAATAAAACAGAATCAACTCAGCCTATTAAAGGCCTGGGAAAAAAGACAAGTCTTTACTTGGCCCCAAAGACACCAGGCAGACGTCACTGGGCAGTCACAGCAAGAAAAAAAGAAAAGGAAAAAAAGGCCCCCTTTGTTGTCACCCACCTCCTAGCCTACCTCAGAGGAAGAACCTGGAAAAGGGTCTCAGATAAAGATCTGAAGGCCCAGTAGGTTCATATTGGGAGAGGGGTATCAGAAGATATTCTGAAGATGACATTTCTGACTCAGGGCTGCGTTCCTTCTGTTTTGAAGAATACTCCTGTACTTCACTCTCCAGAGTGAATTTTGAACCTTTCCAGAGTTTGTAGGATGAGGTAGGTAAAGCATACTTGTCTTCTACCCCTGACCTGGTTACAGATGCTCTGAGCTAGAAAGGGAAAACAAAGGACCCACCCAACTATACTACAAGTCTATACCAGTTTTAAGTGTCATGGCTTTCTCCAAAGTATTCTTGGAATTGTAGTTCTATGAGGATTCTGAGGATTCTGTTAGAGAGGCCTAATCTCATGCACGAAACCTTGTGAGGCGGTGGGGGATATTAAAGGGGCTTCTGGACTGGTGCTTAGGATGTAGGATGGTGCTGCTGCTCATACATGCAAGTTTTTGGAAGCATCAACAAAACATTACCAGAATCAAAATGCCAGCCCATGTTTTCCTCCCATTCGATCCAGATTTACCTTTTCTGGAGTGGGGGGGTGGGGAATGTGACAAGGTAAAAAACAACAACCCAAAAACCTCTTACCTACGACCCATTTGCCCTACTCTCAACAATTCATTGACAGTATTATACCCCTGTCCAGAGAAATACAAAGTGTAGGCTCTTGAGGGAAACTAGATTATCTGTCACTTTAGGAAAGTCCCACCAAATGCAAGTCATCACAGTCATGGCTTGGAAAAATAAATTATCTGTGCATGACCAATAGCTAGATAGGAGATCACTGGGGAACCCCATGTTTTTCTGTGAAGAAACAAATGACAGGTTTAGAATTCAAAAATACCTCTAAAAGAGTTGCGCACGGGCCTGATCTGTCACCTGAAATGTCACTGAACTAAATACAGTTGCAAAGTCAGGTATGCAGTATTTTAACAGTAAATACCACACTGCAATTTTGTGGTGCTAAAAATATTAATCGGGAAATTCTTTGTAGCATTGCAACATTTTCAGTTACATGTCAAACCCAAGTAGCCCTTTGTCTTGGTTTAGGAAGAATGCAACATCTTAAGCAAATCATTTTATCTAGCAGGCTCAAGTTACTATTGCAAAGGCAGCACAAAACACCCTCACAGAGCTATGAAAGCCCCATGACACTCTCAATTGTAATACAAATAAATTTAAATACAACTTCAGTTTAGATCTCAAACAGAGCAGTGATTTTCTGTTTAATGCTTCCCACTTAATGATTATGCAAATATAGACTGCAGAGTATAAGGTAAACAAATACTTTGAAATTGCTGCTCTGGATTTATGACAGAATTGGCACATCAGTATCTTATAAAAAAACTAGAATTCAGGACTCCACTATACTCGCAATAGTCTCATTTATTTATTTATACCCATTTCTACATATGTGTCCAAACCTCAGAAAGCCCACCTAATTCAAATAAGAGATATAAAAGTATTCACAAGATTTGGGCCTTTCTTACAAATAACCACTTTTCCCCTAACGATTTTATTTATTACATTTATATACAGTACTGTCTTTCTTCCATGGAACACAGAGTTATCCAGAGAGGGTCACTCAGCAGTCTATTATCTAAGCCAAACCTGCTTAGGTTTGATAACATAAGGTTACTGCATCATTTATGCACCTTCAAACTATATCCTGGAAATAGGGTATAGGGAATGATAGGGAATGAGTGTCTCATATGTGGACACCCTGACCATGAAACTGGAAGAATAAGATCTGGAGGGAGTCCCAAAGATGGGCTTGATCCCTAAGCTATGTACAGAAATTCTGCATTTTTAAAAGTTCTCTGCAATTACGTCAAAAGCAGCAGGGAGTGAGGGTTACACATGGATGTTGCCCTCATGTTGCCAGTGAATGTTGGCAGCAGAGACAGCTGAAGTAAAGCAAATGGCTTGTTTGCTTGTTTCCACTTCAACTAGGGGCCTAAAACAATAGGAGTCTTGTGGGCCATTCAGAAAAGGCTTTGCACACTGTTTATGGCCCACAAGCCAGTGGTTCTCCACCCTGCCTTAAAGCCTGCCATGAAATTAGCCTGAGAAGCCCTGGACAATTGCAAAGTGCAGCCTCCTCTTTATGGAAGGTATTTATGCTTAAAAAGCTTTTGGGGTCAAATAAGGGGACGTGGAAGTCCACTTGCAAGATTCCCAGTCAGGAATGGCTGAGAAGATCCAGCTGATGAGATTTGATGGGAGAATTGTAAGTAGTAGCTAAGAACCAAGAGGGTTTGTCTAACATGGAGCCTACTAACAAAGTGAACATGAAAAGATAGAGAACTGGAAGTGCAGGAGGAAATGCAAAGATTGGCAGCCCAAGTTTTGGGCAACCAAGCCAGAAAAAATCAACTGCAGCCTGGATGCCGCGAGTGAAGAACATATAGCCCCTTTTTGCCCATGCACACCTCATGAAGGGCTTAAGAATCTACACCCCTACAGTGGGAATGATCCCAAAGGCAAAACACACTGGGAGCCCTATCTGTCTTAGGCTGAGATCATTGCTGGTTGAATCATAATACAAATCTGTCATGAAACAGGTGTGGGCAGGGAGGCAATATCAGGCCCAAGGCCTCCAACCTTGTTGTTTGGCCCTCAGGACTCCTCCTCAGTCCACACACCCCTGCTGGCCCTGCTTGGCCTCCTTAAGCACTTTTTGCCTGGCTGGAAGATGTCCTTGAACTCTGACAATGCTTCTTGCTCCCCTGGATGGTGGCTAAAGAGGTGCATGGGTGTAGAAATAAGCCTACTGCATAAAGCTAAAAACTGAATTCATGATTCCCCACACTTTGCAACTGGTCCATGAGAAAGTTGCCTAGAGGATATAACCCTTGGGGTGAAAAAGGTCTCCTACCCTTGACACAGAAAGTGTTTTGCAATGCAGAGATGGCCTTCATCTTTGGACCAAGGAGTGTAAGCCAAGAGCAGTTTCTCAAATATTCCCTGCTAGTTGGGTTGCCCATCTTCCTGTGGAAGGTCTCCGGGGAAGTGCCCCAGCCAGCTGGAGGCGCTCTTTTTCCTTGTTGACAGCGGTGCTGGAACCAGGCTTGCACCTACTTTTTGGCAATTTGCATGTAGGGAGGCAGTTCCATCTCACGGAAGTAGGAGCAAAGCACCTCCATATGCAGAGGGAAGAGCTTTGGCTGTGGACACGTTTTACATGCACAAATTCTTTTCCTTATTAGTAATTTGGAAACTAGTTAACTGAAGCCATGTACCCACTTTCAGACATATGGTGCCGTTAACATGAACATTAAAAGGCAAGTCCTGGTGTTCCCTTTTGTGGCTTCATTCCCCTGGGAAAATGGTCGTACAAGCAGTGAGTGAGGTCACCACATTTCCCATGAATATGTATCCCAGTACGCTGCTGTGGCATCACATGGCTGTTCCATTTGTTTAAAAAGCACTGAATGGTTTAAACTGGATCCTCAAATAAGGGTGCCTGCTTCTCTCTGAACCACAGCTGAGTCCATAGATGCCATCCAAATACGTGAATATTCATGTGAAAGCAATCCCCTATTCAACCCCATTTTTACATGGAGAAATATTTGGACATTTTTACCACCATCACAAAACCCCTGATTAGTATCTACTAATGCAGTTTTCTACTTGGGGGGCGAGGGTGGGAGTCTCGAAAATAATTGGAAAGGTTACATGAGAACTAGCCACAAGAACAGTGTACAGAGCCTTTAAATACAAGCTTTGTTTCCACAAAGTGAACTAATCTCTAGTACTAATCCCTTTAGTTATCTAGCATTCCTCCCCTTTCTTGTCTTATGTACTTCTGTTCTTTCTTCCATTCCTCATTATTACAAACCGCATTCCAGCTGCCTAGGTCCGTAGTTCTCACAATCTAGAGCCGGCCCTGCCATTAGGCAGAGTGAGGCAACCGCCTCAGGCGACAGCTGCAGACAGAAAGAACTGGCAGCCCCTTGGCTGTTGCGCCTATGCCCCCATCACCAGCAGCCTTTGCTTGCTTTGGAGGACACAGCTGTGTATGCCTCACAGTCTGTCTTGAGGCCATGATCTAGCCAGCTGACAGATAATATGAAGGATGCTACCCCACCACAACTGTTGAAGTCAGAGTCAACGCTCAGTCAGGTCAGCTTCTGTATGTGGAATGGGGAGTCGGTGCCATCTTGTTCTTTGCCCCATCATGGGATGGCTTTGCTTACCTAAGCTAATTACCCTACTAAGGAAGCAGAGAAAGATGCTTAGTGGCTCACCCTCAATCATAACACAAACCTTTGCTGTGGGTTGGGCTTTCAGATGGAATGAGGGGATCTGTGTGGATTGATAACAAATTAAATAAGCGTTAAAGCAGTGTGCTTGCTGTGCTATGTTCTTAACTATGTCATGCATGATTCCAGTTTAGAAGACAGTAGTGGGAATGTTTATCTTGCAAAATAACTGAAACATTGTGAAGTTATGCTGCAGGAAGTGTGGTCTTGGTCATCCTATTCACAACCCTCATTTTTCAAGCTGTCAGTATGGTCATGATAAATAGCACTTAAAACAGAATCATAAAACCATAGAATTGTAGAGTTGGAAGGGACCTTAAGGATCATGTAGCTCAACCCCCTGCAATGCATGAAATTTTGCCCAGATTAGGACTCCAACACACAACCCTGAGATTAAGAGTCTCATGCTCTAATGATGGAGCTGAGTTCTTTCACTTATCACACCTAATACAACCCAACAAAAGTTACTACAATTACGTTCCATTTATGTAATGAATAACTAATGCTGCAATATTATGTCTACTTACCTAAAAACCAGCCCGAGATCAGCAGGACTTATTTCTGAATGAAAATGAATAGGATTGGGCTGGCATGTCCCACTCTGTTGCCTTGAATGGAACATCCAGGCCATTCCTATGTCCATTTACCAAAAGGCTTTATGCATTTGGCCCTAATCCCAAGTAAGTACGGTATGTATAAGACGATGAGTTGGATCCAGACTGTTAGCTGAACTTCACTTCCACAAAACTCAATGCAACGAGTCCCATTGCTATAAAAGTGAGTGAAGCTCAACTAACAGGCACTGTGATACAAACCCTCTTTGCACCAGGCTGGAAGGAGTTTGAATCCACCATTTGTGGATCCACCATTTGTGGAACACCAAAGCCACTCCATTGCCTCAGGCAAGGGCAGAGACCTTTTGGTGCCTCAGGCAAGACACACTGTCAACACCCACCCCCAAACCAGGCCCCGGCATGGTGCGAAACTAGTGGCAACTCAGACGCTCTGAAGGAATGGGGGCATTCCACTGAGAGTCTTGGCAAATAGAGGGTTTTCTGTGAGGCATTGGTGCCAATCTCCCCACTGCTCTAGGAGTGGAAGTCCAGCAACAACACAGCTGCTCTGTGGGAATGCCTTTTGGGTGAGTCTTGGTGAAATGGGGGTGTTCTGTGAGGTGCTGTTGCTGCTCTCCACAGCTTTGGCTTTCAGCTGTGTCTTCAGCTTACCCAAAGTACACTTGGAAGCTGCCACCGCAGAAGCTGGAGAGGGGTGGCTGCTGGAAGAAAAGAGGATAAGCGGTGGTGATAGTGGGGGAATTGGGATTTCCCACCCCCTGTGGAGCATGCTGCCTGAGACGGGCCACTTCAGGTCGCCTCACTGGTGCGCCGGCCATGGGCACAGGGCTTTCAAAGGGCAGCCCAAGCTCTGGGTCGTGCCCCACTGCCATCTCACAGTGACATTGGTCCCAATCTGAGCCCAGCTGCTGTGCCAGTTAAAGGGTCCCAAAGAGTAGTAGTAGAAGAAGAGTTTGGATTTGATATCCCGCTTTATCACTACCCGAAGGAGTCTCAAAGCAGCTAACATTCTCCTTTCCCTTCCTCCCCCACAACAAACACTCTGTGAGGTGAGTGGGGCTGTGAGACTTCACAGAAGTGTGACTAGCCCAAGGTCACCCAGCAGCTGCATGTGGAGGAGCAGGGACATGAACCCGGTTCACCAGATTACGAGTCTACCGCTCTTAACCACTACACCACACTGGCATTTTGCCTCCTCCCAACATCCCCACCTTCCACCCCAGCTGGCATGAGCTGCAGGGTGCACGTACAGCAGTGGCTCTGCTGCTCCAGTAAAAGCCCTGCTGTTCCCTGGGCAGAGTTTGGAATGGAACTGGATACAATTCAATCGTATTAGCCTTAGCTAGGTTTTGCAGGATTTGTGGCCAGTACATTTAAATTAGTCCCATTGGCTTTTGGGAGGACTTACTTTAATGCACTACATTCAAGGCTTCGGTTTCTCAGCTTCAGTGCTACTAGCCTGAGCTCTAAATTCTTCTGCAAAGCTTGTGATCCCGGGGGGGGGGGGGGGAGAGAGAGAGAGAGAGAGAGAAGTGGCAGAACAAAGCTGACATGTTTAATCCCTTTGCATTCTTCTTTTCTTAAGACCACACCATTGCAACTGCTATTATACTTTGAGTAACTGTAGCAAAAAGTGGTCCTACGCGTAGTGGTTTGTTGGTAGCTGCAACCGAGTGTTTAGCTTCCAACATTCTGAAGATAAAACTCTTTCCCACTGGGAACATGCTTTGAAACTGTGATTGTATTCAATAAAAAGGCAATAGAAATATCCGCTGTAGTAATTATTGCAAGGTCCGTTTCAATGCTGAACTGAGGCCAAGGAACAGATTCCTGTGTAAGAACTGAAACTGAGCAGAAAAGAACAGCAGGGCTCAGAAGGAACAGCAGCAGATTAGCTAAATTCCCCCATGGAAAGTTTCCCTCACCGAAGCCTGATTGTGCCAGCAATGGATAGACATTTTCTGGGATTCCCAGCTCTGTGCCTACGGATAGCTCAAAACCTGATGGTGGAAACTGGGCAGCGTTCAACTTCTCCTAATACATATGGCAACAAAGGCTGGCATACCATCCCCTTTGCTATCTGGCACTTAATGGTCCAGGCCAGCGTTCCCAAACTTCTTTTTTTCATAGACCACTTGCAAACTGCTGGGGATCTCAGTGGACTCCTTCATGAACTCCCAGCACCATTGTCAGAACCAGTGACATATTATGGAAGTCAAGGGCCCTGAGCCAGGTGATTGAGTGGTGTCCCTTTAACTGGCAAA
The DNA here is from genome assembly GCF_964106915.1 of Podarcis gaigeae. NCBI lineage: Eukaryota > Metazoa > Chordata > Lepidosauria > Squamata > Lacertidae > Podarcis > Podarcis gaigeae. The sequence goes on from NC_139681.1 coordinate 65,934,064, forward strand.
GTTTTAGGGAAAGATCAATGGACTGCATAAGTAGCATATCATGACAAACATGGGGCCCAGGGTAATGCCTTGTTAGCTGCTCAATAAATTTGACCCTGATCAGAATGGCCTCAATCTCTGCTCAGAAAAAAAATCAAACAAATTCAGGACCATGTACAGATATTCTGATTGTTCTGCAACCTCTCTGTGGATTCATGAAAGGGCTACCAGTGACCTGTGGACCACAGTTTGATATATTATGCTCGAGGTATCAAAAGGTTGAAAAGTCATCTGCCATTGTTAGCCACTCAATATAAGGCTTGTGGCAGTTCAACTAAATTAATCCTAATTTACATGCATTTAAACAGCACTTTTTGGGTGCATGTGTCTGTTTCCCAGCAGAAGTCAACAGAATCATGGTTTGACACCAGCTCAGGATCAGAACTAGTCCTAAGGAACGAGCATCTTACTTCAGAAGTTCAGCCCAAATAATTTACTGCAACCAGGGATGGAAGGATCTGTCAGTGTTGGTTCTTTCAGTTACTAATTTTCCCCATCTTAAATTCAGTTTCCCACATTTCTGCAGTGATTTGTGATTTTTGTTGTTTAAGGAAACCTCATAAAAATTCACCAGCATTTTAGTAGAATTTCTCCCCAAAAATGATTAATAGGCACATTTCTGAAAACAACGTTATGCATTTTTGTACGCTATTCTTTATGAACCTATTCATTTTTGGAACACTTCCCCCCAAATATATGCAACGCTGGTAGGTTGGAGAAAGAAGATTCTGATGAAACATTAGGAAGAACTTTCTGACAGTAAGAGGTGTTTGACAGTGGAATGGATTCCCTTGGGAGGTTGTAGACTCTCCTTCCCTGGAGTTTTTTAAGCAGAGGTTGGATGGCCATCTATCTGTCTTGGATGCTTTAGTTGAGATTCCTGCGTTGGGTTTGGACTAGACGACTTGGGGTCTTTTCCAACTCTATGATAAGAAGGAGGACAATTATTTTATACAGCTTTCAGAAGAGCAGCCATGGGGAACTGTAGTGGACGGGGTTAATCTTATGGCCCCTGAAAGTCTAACAGATTAATTGTAGCCTATGTTTTTGTGAATTACCGTCCACTGGAGTTGGCATGAAAGTTTATGCTGCAGTAAATCTGTTACTCTTAAAAGGTGCCACAAAACTCTTTTCTTGTTGTTTAAAACGGTAAGTTTCAGGGCTACATGACAAATATTAAATAAGCCAGTACAGAATGTGCAGTATTTATATATTAGCACAGTGGAAATTGCTCTCCTCGGTTTTTTTAGGAAGCGGTTCTTTATTTTTAATAATTCGCAGTACCACATTTGGAAAAACAAACATTCATGAGGAAAAAATGTGGAACAATGCTAACAGGTGACACTCGCAGCAGCTCCAAGATGGTTCCCTGTCTCACCAAGGAAACCAAAGTTTGATTCCTAAAGGGATTTCCTTGGAGCCTGTCAGCCGGCAGAGTGGGTGGAATTTTGAATGTTAACACTCTGACATGTCTTGGGGCCAGCAAGTCATAAGATGGCTTGGCTTTGAGCTAATCTCAGCCACCTGCCACCATGAAAATGGCTTGATGTTCATAGACACAGCAAAGGATTTGGTCAATCCCTGGGTGTGGTTCACACTCTGCTTCAAAACTTCTCTTTATAGCACAGTGTGATCTGGATGGCAGCAGAAATACCTGCCTCCTTCATTTGCAGAAGGGCATGTGATAGATGGATCGGTGACATCATTGGCAGACAGCCGCCACCACCATGGATACCACTGGCTAAACAGGTATGGCTACAGTACGAGGCACCAGGAAGGACTTGACAGCAACTTTCAAACCCTGAGGGAGAATAAAATAACCTGGTCAGTGATGGAAATTCAGAGGTATTTCAATAATAAATGCTCCTATCTGGGCTGTGGAATTTTCCAATTTGTACAGCCTGAATATAAAACCTTACGGGGATCACGCAGGGATACTCTACCCAGAAAACCAAACAACAGAGAATGCCCTCGTCAAATGTCCTAAATTAATTAGTTAAGCATCAGTGCCCTGGGTTTCAAGCATCTTAAAGAGAACAGCTGCCCCCACAGCAGGGTTTCCTCTTGGCTGCAGGCTGCCTAGTCATTTGCTGTCTTGACTGTGCCTTCCAAGTCTTCAGGGTATTTGCTCCTTGGGTGGGGGAGACATTACTTCCTAGCACTGTTAGTCCAGGAGCTCTGGTTTCTCAGACCATGAATCAGATGAGCACCCTTACGCAGGAGACTGATAAATCCAATCGTTGAGCTGTGAGGATTCTGCTGAAGGCTGGTTCTGTGTTTGGTTGTCTGGGATCAGGGCACAATGTTCATTTCTGAATCATTTCGCAGTGTGAAGTTTCTGGCTCATATAGGCTTGTCGTCTTCTCACTTCTTGATCCAGCTGCTCTTTCAGAGCATTCACCTGGGGAAACACATGTCGACAAATAGGGCTACATTCATATAAACCACTATTCTGTTCTGTTCCACTATTTAAACCACTATTCTTCTCTCTGGCTCACACTGTCTGGGCACCCTGGCAAACTGCTTATGGTGTCCAGAGCATATGTGCTGCCTAGAGAGATAGCAGAAGCCTGTTCACCTCTGTCCACTTGCTGGACTTCTCTTTCTGGGTGCTGGGAAGCTAGCATAAAGCTAGTATAAACATGTAGTTTCGACCTCAAGAGAGGAAAGTTCACACTCATATTCTTTTTCTTAGGGCTGCAGCATGACTGAGAAAAATATCCACAATTATTATTACCAAGGATTATTAAATTGAAGCAGGAGAAGAGTCTGGTGCTCTTATTGTCCTCATGATGAGAAGGCCTTGTGTTGAACAGTAGATTAAATCAGATCTCTCCCCACCTCCCCTACTTCTCTTGCAGTCCTACTTAACCTCCCTCCTCTAGCTGTTATGCTGTCAAATCTGAAGGGCTAGTTTACACACTGTATGGCAGCATTTGGTATCATTTACGCAGCCCATCAATCCCAACCTCTCTGGCACTTGCATGATGCAGGTAGCTGAACACACATTTGCCAAGTTGATTCTTTCATAATTTAGAAAAGCAGTGTGTGAAATGGTTTCATAATGGTACCCCTTATCTGGTTTAGGGGTTAAGCAACCAGCCAGCTTCTCTTTCTCCAGGGCAGAGAAAGCAATACACCACTGCATCATATCCCAGATTCACAAGCAGTATAAGCTGTTGGTACAAGAAAACCATGGAGCTGTTTAGTTCTCACAGGTTAGCTTGTGCTCTATGGATGTTTGCTGTTCAACACTAGAAATTACCTCTTGGACTCCAGTGCATTCTGCGCTAGAGAGCCAGGAAGCATTTGGGAGGAGGAATCCATAAACAGTGGTGCATTCTTCTCTTTCCTCACTGTCCTCGCCTTTTGACTTCAAAAATGCCCATACTCCCAGTTCTTCCCTCTACTTCCAACCATCACCCCAGTTCTCGCCTCAAAACTCCAAATACCACTACAAAATTTTGCAAAACCCTTTTGATTTGCACAATAAATTCTGGTCACAGAAGTTGGGCATCACTGGGGAATTTGGACATGAACAGAAATATCCAGTCTAGTTCTCCACTCTACCTGCTCCTCCAAGCTCTTCACTCTCTGCCGGTGAGTTCTCTCTCGTGACTCCAGCTTACGTTCGGACTGGAGCTGTGCACTGTGAAGCCTCTCTGTTTCCAACTCCATGTCTAGCTGATGACGGGATGTTAGAGCCATCAGTTGTTGAGCATGTGTTCGTTCCAGCTCTGCAATCTTGGCCTAGAATGAGCACACAAATTGGGTCCAGCTCATGAGGTTGTGGTCCTGATACCCGCTGAATACTTTTGCTTTAGTCAAATGATCCCCTGGAGCTCTTAGGTATGTTTCCTCTCATTGCAAGACTAGGAAGCCCATACAAGGAGACCAACATAATCGGCCCTTTGAGGATCAGTCCAGTACAGAGGTAGATGCTGGAACATGCTCTCAGGCCTATGGTCCCCAGTGCATTTTAAGCTCAGGTGGAAAACTGCTGTTAGGGTGAAGGGGCACAATTAAGAACCTGCTCAGCTGCCCTCCTCTCCCCATCCCTTTAGTCTCCACAATATGTGTAACCTTTCACTAGATAGCACCCACAGCACCCACTCTCTTTCATGTTTTCCATATCACCCTGCTCAGCCTCAGCATGTGCCTTCTACCGCCTCACGTCCCTTCAGACCAGATCCTTTCATGTCCTCCTGCCTTTCCCCTTCCAGGTTCAGTAAGTCCTTGCTGACCTGCAGGTGTTCGTTTTGCCTCAGGGTATCCTCCAATTCCTGTTGCAGGCTGTTCAGGGACCGGTCCAGTTGTTCCCTCATGTGACTCAACCTAAATGTGTCATCTTCCTTCCTGAATTTCTCATGCTCTGCCTGCAGAGGAGACACCACAATCCCTTATCCAGTACCTGGCACAGCTCTGATACTGCCATTACATGCTTTTTTTCTCCACACACCTGGGGAAAATCTGGGGGAAATCCTGACAAGTTTGAAGGTGCTAAAGTTTGTGAAGAAGAGGGCAACCACTGGGCTGAAACCATTAAACTTCCTTGAAGAGATGGGGATGTAATTAAGTGCCACAATACTTATTCAGTTTGGCACTTGCAAAAAACAGCACAGTTAGCTCCAGGTCAGACACAACTGCAGAATCATGTTTGTTTTCTCTTTCTTTCTAAAATTAGTCCCCAATACACAACACCTTGAATTTGTCCTGTGAGCTTAAAAGTCGCACTTGACGCTGCAAATTTAGTGTTAATGTGGAGAGTGCTGGGCAGTCATCTCCAGATAAAACTAATTATAGTTCAAGGAAGAATGACTTCCCAGGAAAATGCCAAAAGAACAGCCAGAAATGAGAAAGAATGAGGATGAGGGAGAACTTAATGATGGCGAAGATGCCTTCACCAACTTCACTAGGAGCGGATACGGGGCAGGGAGGCTGTGAAATGGTTATTCTGGACTGTAGGGTTAAAAAAGGGAGAAAGAGAATAAGGCCAGCCTTATATATTTTGCTGCCTGAGGCAAAGGACAAGATGGCCATCCTGCTCTATGTACAGAAGCCAAGTGGGCTGACAGTTGAATCTTACTTCAGTATCAGTGATGGATCAGGGCAGAGTATTGTCCTCCACCACGTCACTTCTCCCAGTATCTGCTGCCTGAGGTGCCCACATCACTGTGAATAATGGCCAGGCCAGGAAGAGTCATTGTCAGAAAGATTAATGGAAGGCACATTTAGTCTGTAGTCCTCTGAAAACCTTCCTGCCACACTGAATGCAAGAATACTTGCCTCTTGCATGAGTAAACATGCACAGGGTCAGCCTATCTGTGGCTGTGAATGGGATGGATAACTGGATACAGGTATGATTGAAGAGATGATCTACTGAAGTGAACAGGCAAGATACCAAAATGATTAATAATTCAAGTTTGGTGAAGGAAAGCAGCACAAAAAAGAAACGTCCTAGGACGCAGGTGGCGCTGTGGGTTAAAGCCTCAGCGCCTAGGACTTGCCGATCGAAAGGTCGGCGGTTCGAATCCCTGCGGCGGGGTGCGCTCCCGCTGCTCGGTCCCAGCGCCTGCCAACCTAGCAGTTCGAAAGCACCTCCGGGTGCAAGTAGATAAATAGGGACCGCTTACCAGCGGGAAGGTAAACTGCGTTTCCGTGTGCGGCTCTGGCTCGCCAGAGCAGCGATGTCACGCTGGCCATGTGACCCGGAAGTGTCTCCGGACAGCGCTGGCCCCTGGCCTCTTGAGTGAGATGGGCGCACAACCCCAGAGTCTGTCAAGACTGGCCCGTACGGGCAGGGGTACCTTTACCTTTACCTTTTATGCAAAGATAGAGATGCTGGTGGTACATGGATAAAAAAGGATACATTAGCCTTCTACAAACCCACTGCCCCTGCCTGGATGTTTGAGACTACAGCTCCAACAATGCCTGACCATACTGGCTGGGGCTGAAGGGAACAGTGGTCTATCCATCCTATTAACCCCATGGAAGTGGCCCATATAAATCCCAAGGTTATTATATACAAAAGAAATGTAGGATGGGGGAGAAATCTGATTTACTTCACACTTAAAGCTGTATTTATCAGATTCACACCTTTTAAAACTGTACGGGAACCAAAACATAACCATCCTTCAAAATTTGCACTTATCCAAATTTTGTGAGGCAGGTATCCCCCCACCCCCCAAATGTACATACAGTGGAACCTCAGTTTTTGAGCATCTTGGAAGCCAAATAATTTGGAACCCAACCACCGAATACCCGGAAGTACCGTAATTGCTTCAATTTTCGAAATTGCCTTGGAAGTCGAATGGTCTTCTGGAATGGATTACGTTCGAAAACCGAGGTTCCACTGTATTAGGAGAAACTGCTTCCAAAAATCAGCACAACAGTCAAAACTGCATATGAAAAAGTGCTTCTTAAAAGACAACCTCACTAAAATTTTCATGTGGATTTTACAAAGAAAATTCATGATTCATTGCAGAAATGTGGAAAACGAAATTTAAGACTGGGAAATGAGAAACTGAGGGAACCAGACTTGATGGATCCTTCCATCCCTTATCAGGGGGACCTGTTTTCCTCTATGAAATGTTGGGAGGCTACAGCATTTTATGAAAGAAAGCAGAAACATGTGAACATCGGGTTTAAGCCCACATCCTTGTACTTCTTCAAGGATGATGACAGAACTGTCTAGCCTGAAACATTACAATTGATGGGTCAGGCAAAGTATCCATATAGTCCAACATTCTGCCTCCAACAGAATACCGCAAAACTCACAGAGTCCAATAGAGAGTCTTCCATTCTCTGTGGGCTTCCTGCAGCACCTGTTAATCAGAGATACTTTGCGGCAGAATCGCGTGGTTGCATTTACAGCTGCCATGGTCCATGGACACTGCTGGACCCATCCTGCAGGAATTTGCCTAATTGTTTTAAAAACCACCTAGGCTAGACACTTTGCTGAAGGCTTAAGAAGCTCATAGATTTTAACTGTGGGTGCTATCCAAAAGTTTAACACAAATGGAGGAAGGTAACACCAAATGTCAGTTATACTTCTTTGCCAGCTTCTATGTTCTTTCTTTCTTTCTTCTTCTTCTTCTTCTTCTTCTTCTTCTTCTTCTTCTTCTTCTTCTTCTTCTTCTTCTTTGGCAATCACTCGTAGCGGAGTAAGATTGTCTTCCATAAACACGGTTTTAACAATGAGTCTGTAAGTGACTGTGGAGGCCAATTCTGGATCCACATGTCCTTCCACAGTGGGGACATTGGTTTCCGGGTGGGAGTTGATCACGGTGTGGATTTGCCAAGCGTGCCTTCCTCTTAGCATGTTTCTGAGTTCTGAGTTCAGCGTCCTGAGTTCTAGTGTCTTTACATGCTAGCTGGCCTTAAGTAAACCACCACTGGATCTGAAGGTGTCACCTCTTCCTTTTAAAAAAATATGGGTTAAGGAAAAGCATGGCAAATCCAGCCTGTCCCACCTACCCTCCTACTCCACCACATTTCTTTAGCTGTCTAGCCATCTTGGATAGAATTGAGATCCAGATCCAAAAAGAGCAAACTATAATGCCGGAAGAAGCAAGGCTCTCTTATGGGGAGGGGAAAGAGAGGGGCAGAATTGAATCGAGGGTGGGGAGAGTTAGTGGCATTGTGCTGTGTAGAGGGAGAAAGCTTCCCAATAGCTGTTGGAGTGATGGGATATTCTGTTCCTTTAAAACGCCATGCAAAACTTACCAGAAGAAAACATTAAATGGGGGGGGGGGGGAGGTTGGAGAGAGAGAGAGAGAGAGAGAGAGAGAGAGAGAGAGAGAGAGAGAGAGAAGCAAAATCCAGAATAAATAAACGGCCACATCCGGATTTCCCCTCTGGAGACATCAATAAAGAGTTTTATGAGCTTGATATGAATTACCCTCCCTGGCCATTTACAGCTGATCTTCTGGAACTCATTAACTAGCTTCTCCCCTTCCTCCAACCCAGGGAAAGGGGTTGTGCATGGGGGAATTCAGGGGCACGGCACACAAGGCTATTTTATGCTTGCAGAGATAAATGCTTGTAATGCTGTTTTGCCATAACAGAAAAACATCATATTCATCACCCTCTTCATTTCTACAGCTAGAAAAATCCATTAAAGATGAACAATAAATAACTTCTAGAAAATGCCAAGCCTGGCCTTTCCTAACACTTGGGCCTGGCAAGGACATACTTTAACCCTTCCTAGGGAAGATGACATCTGCTGGAGATGGCACATCCCCATTAGCTGAGGCACTGCAGTACAATTTTAATACAGACCATACACATATCCAGGGGTTATATGATAAGCGACAGATATCTGGAATGGTCAACAATGTAGTATAGTATCTCACAGCTGGCAGATCAAAATATTAACTTGAATAAGCAATACAGTGGAACCACGGGTTGCGGACGTAAACCGTGACGGAGGCACGCCTGCAACCCGCAGCGTTCGCATCCTGAAGTGCCACATCTGCACAGGTGCCAGCGCTATTTGGCACTTCTGCGCGTGCGCAAAGCAAGATTTAATGCTTCTGCACATGCACAAGTAGCAAAACCAGGAAGTAACCTGTTCCAGTACTTCCGGATTTCCTGCGGTCCACAACCCAAAAACATGTAACCTGAAGCGTCCGTAACATGGGGCATGACTGTACCTTGGATATCTTTTTTCTTTTTATCCTTACACTATTTTAAGAACAGCAATAAGGGATACCCATTGTATTTTATTATGGACATATAAAGTACTAGAAAATTGGGTTTCCAAAAAAGAAAAGGAAAAAGAAAGAAAAGATAGGAAGGCAGTTCAGGATGAGGAATTGGGCAAATAAACAGGCGCAGTTGCAAACATGAAACTTTATACCACACAGAAGGCACTTCTGGTGCTGAAAGATAAAAACTTGCCCAAAGTCACACAACATAGTTGCAGCTGACATATTTTAAATCCAAGCACACAGGATCGCAGCTCAACCTTCCATTCTATTGGACCACACTGGCTCCAACATTAAATAACAACAAGCCAAAGCTGTGCCCAGGACATCCCACCGGAGGAATTAGATGCTGTGCTATGGCAGGGATGTCCAATCGTTTCTGTGATCCTGATGGATCCCCCCCCCCAAAAAAGCTCAACAACTTTGGGTCTGACTTCCATAAAAAAGCTCATCAACTTTGGTCAATTCAATGGGTAGATCACTGCCAGTGTTTTTATAGTGGGAGTAGATTGCAGTCTCTTGGGAGCTGAACATGCCTGTGCTATGGCAATTGTTCCTTCAGAACAAGCACTTCACGGGAACAATCTTCCCTCTCCTTACCCTCTGTGCTGTTCTGGAGGTTCTTGTTATTTATATCTGGCCTATGAGTCACCGACGGATGGCAGCACCTGGTGCTCAGCACTTATGAATGGATAACGTAATGCAAGACTAACAGAGATGTGGACAACTTCGTGTTACAGCAAATTGGAAGGGTGTATTTCAGAGATAAGCTTTAAACAAAGAAAAACCTCATTGGCGGTATCCATTATTTGGAAATGTGGAAACCACTGGGTATTTTGGAGACTGAGCAAAACAAGTTGCCTCTCTCCCCTCGTGTGATAAAGATATATAATTAAAGAACCAACCATCTGTCATCTTTACATTTCCCTTTGTGCTGCGTAATCTCCACTGGAAATCACCCCAAGCTCTTGTTTGCCCCAGGAGGTGAATAACAGTTTGGGGGAGAGCAATTTTCATCTTGACTACAGTGCAGGGAGGGTTAAACACCCATAGTCCCAATTCTCCCTATCCTTATAGCTGCTATTTAAATAGCGATCATCAGGGCACATTAAATGTCTTTGCACATGGAGTATACTGTCTATTTTAGTCCTTAGGGCTACGAAGATGCCCAGTTTCAGGGGTGAATTATCCGCTGAGTAAGTTGGTCTGCAAATCAGAGGCTGATTAATAGAGTAGAGCTGCTGAAAAGAAACCAGATTTAGGTACCAAGGCAAAGTTTGTAGCCTAAAGTCTAATTGCATATTCAGGAGATGAGAAAGGATGTTTTTGAGGCCCCCTCCAGCAATCTCTGGTTTGGATACTCACAAGCTTGGCCATGGCATGGTATTCCATGCCCAAACTCTCCTCTAATCTTTCAAATGCAGTATAGACAACTGTGACACAGTACAACTCAGTATCAAGAGTGTAGCTAAAATGGAAGGATTTCTGGCACTATCGTGTTAGGCTAAGCTTTAATGACATGGCCTCTTAAAACAGGCAAATGCACCTCAAAGTGGGGAGTTGCCTAGGAGGCTGCCCTGAATATTTCTTGCTGTTCCCACTCACTTCAGATTACAACTGGAGGCAGCAATCTATACATTCCAGTTATATCAAGCTGGTTGGGAACTGTAGCAAGCTAAAAATGCAGCAGAGAGTGCAAGTTTGTTGACAAAGTAGGGAGAAGGGACAAGGATTGACTAAAGATGTGGAAACTTCTGCATATAGATTTTTTGGAGGGGTGGGGGGTTGGAAGGGACAAAGGTTGACTCGAAGAGGCTTACATGAACTTTAGGAGAAGGATCTGCCACATGGTTTGGATTTTGTTTCTCCATCACTACAGCTAATTAGGCTGATCCAAGAGTGCCCCTGCTGATACCAAACACATGTGTGACAAATTATTTCTGTGAACTTGAACCAGCTCCTTGGAGCTGAGTGTTGTTGGTTGCTTCTCTGAAGAGGAGAGGAAAGCAGGTAGCCTGAGGATGTGCATGCATAAATGTGCGCTTGTGAGAGCTGAGATTTTACTTTAATGAAGAGTTCTGAATGCATTGTTTGGACTGGATTCAAAGAATCTGAGAGCAGTAATTTTGTGTGTACTGGGAAGTCATTGGACAGGGGCCACAAAACAAAAGTTATACCCAACAAACACTCTCTCCCCACTTGCAGAAAGTGACTGAAGTTCCGTGCCTGAAGGGACAGAAAGGGACTGAGCAAGGTTCTCTTTTCATCTCTACATTTTTCAAAACAGCCACGTGAAAGGTCCATACCCTATAGTGTAAACCACTGAATAGCAGATGTATTTACACATATAGCCTAAAGGCAAATTAATGGAAGTTTATTACTGATATCTATCCTTTGAAACCTAAAGATGCAGAGTGCCATGAGCTACAAACATGCATTCTTGTGAAGGGATATAACTAGGTCAGAATAAGCATTGTATTTTTAAAATTTCTCATGTTTCTTCACTATTATTCTATACTAAAGTTAATATGAAATGCGTATGAATTAGGAAAAGCATACATAATGCTATTTGTTTACGTTACACTATTACATTACACTACATTACACAAGAGTAGACAAATGCAGGTGTCAATCCTGCTCACAGCCACTCTTATTAACACTTGGTACTGAAGTTTCATCCATTCAGCCATGTAAGAAAAATGTAAAATATAGTAAATAAAAGCCAGACTCGAGGATAAAAAACAAGGGATAAGAAAAACAGGCAATCTCTCTCTCTCTCTCTCTCTCTCTCTCTCTCTCTCTCTCTCAAATAAGGGCACGATCATGACAATTTGTAGCTATCTCCAAAAGCATTTTCCCATTTATCCTTCTATCACCAAGTGCAAAAGGAGACACCATATACCGCACATTGCAGAAAGGTCAGTCTCTGGCAACAAATACCATATCTTTCCCTTGCTGGTTTCAGAGTGTAATCCCAATAAAATAGGAAACTTAAGTAGAAAGGACAAAATAAGACTGAATGTGGAACATCGTCTAGTCCAGCAGCTACTCTTAAGAAAAGTCTAATATCTGTCAATAATCATGGCCAACAGCAAAGATAGCTCTAAGGCAGGCAAAGGGAACATTCATCCCACAGGTAAGATTAGGCTCACCAGGCTGTTTCCCCCCAGTCTTGTCCACGTGCCCCATACCTGAGATAACACCTTAGTATTATATAGCAGAATTGACAAATAATGATCACTTTCAACCCTGCTACTAAACTTATGAACCTCAGATTTTTTAAAAAAAGAAAATGACAACATGAGGCCCTCACTAGGACCTCAATTGGAGTAAAAGGCATGGTTTCCTATCATATTTAATACCACGAAGACAATGCAGTTAAAGGCTTGCCTTACTACTAGTAGAGTGTTTTTTGCTCACCCACATAGGCCAGAGCCAATTTGTGAGTTAAAAATCTTCACATGGTACAAATTTAGCTTGAGGAAACTGAAATTCAAGATGCATCAACAATCATTCATACAAAGCAGAGTATCCACCTCCTTACCCTGAAACAAAGGTACTTGAAAAATTTGCTGATAAATAGTATTCAACGTTTGAATGTTAACATCTAGGTAAACTGAAACGGAAGTAACTAAGCGTCCAATAGCCTCCCTTTCAAATGTGTTTTAACTAAAGGAATAATATGTGAATAATATCCCTGTAGTGAAGGAGGATTTGACTCTAGGGTCTATGCTTTTGCCAGCACAGAATATCAATTTTTTTGGGGGGGGAGTAATAAAAGCCAAATAAAAATAAAATTCGTTACTCTAGCCCACAAGGTTCCAGGAGAGAAACTTTAAATGTCAGTCCAAAGCAATTATTTCATCAAGGACCCCTTAAGCATTTTCAAATACACTTCTGTCACTAGATAGAAAAGGCTGAACAAGAATCGGGGAATTGTTAGAACATTTTAAAAAGGTTGTTCAACCTTCTTTGTGTGCCTCCCATCTTCTGATGATTAGAGTTGCTAGTTAACTGCATAAAATTATATTTTTTTGCAGGGAGAAGGTTTTTGTCAGAATCTATCATTTTTGCGAAGATTTTGACCAAGCTGGCTGACGTTCTATTGAGGGAGATACCAATACATCATCCATGAAACACTTCCTGGAGTTACCAAGGAAGGAAATTGTTCTCCTATTTTTAGAAATCTGTATCTTAACAAATCCAATTCTGTCACGATTGCTCTAGAATAGGATGGGAATTATAATAAGTAATTAGATCTGCATCAAAAGTGTCTCCAATAGACTCCTTCAGCTCAAAATCTCTTAACTAAAGTTTCATCCTAGCTAAACAAGTCCTGGGTTCAGGCGCCATGGGAGGTGCATAATGCTCTTAGAATCTGCTTCAGCCTTAACCTATTGCTAGAGCTCAGATGATGTCAGAGGCTGGAGTGAGGAGGAATGGTGAAGACCTTCTCCTGAACCTTCCTCAGAACAGGACAGTATAGATTTAGAACAATGGTTTGCAGAAGGGCACAGTTCAGAGGCTGCAGAGGGCAGGGAGAAGAAGCACCAGGGGAGAGACAGCTGACAGACTCAGTGTCCTTGGAAAGCATTCCTGACCACCCCCCTCCCAGGACTAGGTGTGCATTGCGGGTAGTAGAACAGAGAGCTCAGACGCAGAAAGCTCAGATTAGCCGATGCAGGGGTGACATAGAATAGGGACGATGTAGGTGGGTGGGACTTTACTTGGAACAGCACCATTATTTAGGGAAGGCTGCGTTCATTTGTCACTCTCTGTGAATTATTGAATCAATTGTTTGGTAAAAATTTTTATCATTTCTGTTTCTTGGCTGCCACAGAAGGAGGCAGAAGAAGGCAGTTGATAATATTCCTGAATGCTCAGGTGGGTATAATTCCCTTCTTCAACAAAACTGTGCACTTGAAAGATGAGATGGAACAAGAGGTTCTGCAAAGGTAAGTAACAATCTTTTAGCCTGAGATCAGCAGTGAGGAACCTTCAGTACACTGGCCAAATTAGGTTCCAATTTGGCCTGTGAGGCCATTTCCCCCAAACCAAAGCCACCTGTCTCACAACTGTTGTCAGATGCAACATTAGGTGTGAAGCAGTTGGAAATGCAGCTGCCAAGAAACAATTGTGAGCCTTAATGTCAGTGCTGATCTGCTGACAATAAGCCTGTAGAAGTCCCAGTGGGCTTCCTGGAGGAACCAAACAGTGGACCAGCATTTACAGAAAACTGGCATGGATTAGCTGTGCTATGGAATTCCTAAATTTGCATGGGGTTGGAAATGGGGCCAGCAAGTTTGGAAAACTCAGTAGTGGCCAGAGGATTGGAGAAGATCAGTCTACATCCCAATCCCAAAGAAGGGCAGTGCCAAAGAATGCTCCAACTACCGCACAATTGCACTCATTTCACATGCTAGCAAGGTTATGCTTAAAATTCTACAAGGCAGACTCAAGCAGTATGTGGACCGAGAACTCCCAGAAGTGCAAGCTGGATTTAGAAGAGGCAGAGGAACCAGAGACCAAATTGCAAACATGTGCTGGATTATGGAGAAAGCTAGAGAGTTCCAGAAAGACATCTACTTCTGCTTCAGTGACTATGCAAAAGCCTTTGACTGTGTCGACCACAGCAAACTATGGCAAGTTCTTAAAGAAATGGGAGTGCCTGGTCACCTCATCTGTCTCCTGAGAAATCTCTATGTGGGACAAGAAGCTACAGTTAGAACTGGATATGGAACAACTGATTGGTTCAAAATTGGGAAAGGAGTACGACAAGGCTGTATATTGTCTCCCTGCTTATTTAACTTATATGCAGAATTCATCATGCGAAAGACTGGGCTGGATGAATCCCTAGCCAGAATTAAGATTGCCAGAAGAAATATCAACAACCTCAAATATGCAGATGACACAACCTTGATGGCAGAAAGTGAGGAGGAATTAAAGAACCTTTAATTGAGGGTGAAAGAGGAGAGCGCAAAATATGGTCTGAAGCTCAACATAAAAAAAATGAAGATCATGGCCACTGGTCCCAATCACTTCCTGGCAAATAGAAGGGGAAGAAATGGAGGCAGTGAGAGATTTTACTTTCTTGGGCTCCATGATCACTGCAGATGGTGACAGCAGCCACGAAATTAAAAGACGCCTGCTTCTTGGGAGAAAAGCAATGACAAACCTAGACAGCATCTTAAAAAGCAGAGACATCACCTTGCCAGCAAAGGTCCGTATAGTAAAAGCTATAGTTTTCCCAGTAGTGATGTACGGAAGTGAGAGCTGGACCATAAAGAAGGCTGATCGCTGAAGAATTTATGCTTTTGAATTATGGTGCTGGAGGAGACTCTTTAGAGTCCCATGGACTGCAAGAAGAACAAACCTATCCATTCTTAAGGAAATCAGGCCTGAGTGCTCACTGGAAGGACAGATCCTGAAGCTGAGACTCCAATATTTTGGCCACCTCATGAGAAGAGAAGACTCCCTGGAAAAGACTCTAATGTTGGGAAAGATGGAGGGCACAAGGAGAAGGGGACGACAGAGGACGAGATGTTTGGACAGTGTTCTTGAAGCTACCAGCATGAGTTTGACCAAACTGCGGGAGGCAGTGGAAGACAGGAGTGCCTGGCGTTCTCTGGTCCATGGGGTCACGAAGAGTCGGACACGACTAAACGACTAAACAACAACAACAACAACAAGAAAAGGAAGCTTTGTCACTCATCACCAGTGAAAGCATGGGCACTCTCCAATAGATGCTTGTGAGATGTGGCCTGCTGCAATCCATATAATCACGAGTGTGAGATAGCTACATCCACAAGACCACTGTCTCTTGCTTCGTCCTTCTCTCCTCATCATTACTCACTTCTTGGAAATGTTCCAACTGCCCTTCCAGGTTTCTGCATCGCAGCTCCATCTCACCCAGCTGATCTTGCAGCAAATGTACTGTATCCGTTAAGCTATGGTTCTGCCTCTTGCTCTCTGACAATGCATGCCGCATTGAGTCCAAGCGATCCTGAAACAGGGGGAAAAGAAATCCAGAATGGGCCTACTTTTCATGTGAAAAAGAAAATGAACTTATGATATCTGGGTTTGAGGACTGACGAAAATAGTGGTTTATAGAAAATGGAATTGTTGGATGTTATCTTGGAGTGGTTGTTTTAAACAATTTTCTATATGTAGCTGACAGACAAAGAACTGGAAGCTCTCTCTTTTTTCTTTTAGCTTCCTTTACTCTTTTCATTTCCTTTGTGTTTTTATTTAGATTATTGTTTTATCTTTCATTAAAAAGGTATTGGATATTTGATATTAATCTTTGAATATTTTCTTTCAAACTTTAATATAATCTACTGGGGGGAAAGAAAGAAACAGAATGGGCCAAAACCACTTGGTTAAATTGATATGTACTGTTTGTGGTGAGATTTATTGGTCAAATACAATTTTTTTGTGATTCGTACATACACAGCCAAATCATCATGCTGCTTCTAGTCTCTTGTCAGTTCAAGCCAGCAGAAAGGAACTAGTTGCTGTGCTGGAAAGTGTTTTACTCTCTGTATGGACATCCCTCCAGAAAAGAATAAGGAACAAGAATAAGGAATAAGTCAGACCATTGGACCATCTAACTCAGTGCTGCCTGTACACAGAAGTTCCAGGGACATTATGCATGAGAAGCATGTCATCTACCACTGAGCTATGGCCCATCCAGATTATTTACATCTAGGTGATTGCTAAGTGTTGGTTTAATCATGGAGGTGTGGCAAAAAGGACCTGTGTTTTGGAATTTTGTTTTGAGTTGTTAGAAAGGCACAGAAATGATACAACCCAGCGTAAGGACTCTTTCCAACATACGTTAAGATTTCGTGCTGTCTGATCAGAATGTTGAGTATTTGCATTGCATTGAAGGGAATTAGTAAGCAAGTACAGTGGTACCTCGGGTTGCATACGCTTCAGGTTACATACGCTTCAGGTTACAGACTCTGCTAACCCAGAAATAATACCTCGGGTTAAGAACTTTGCTTTAGGATGAGAACAGAAATCGCGAGGCGGGGCAGCAGCAGCAGGAGGCCCCATTAGCTAAAGTGGTGCTTCAGGTTAAGAAGAGTTTCAGGTTAAGAACAGACCTCCAGAACGAATTAAGTACGTAACCAGAGGTACCACTATAGATATAGACACTTAGGCCAGCCTTTTCACTTCATTGGCTCCAATAATTTTAACCTCAGCCTCTGTCTCAGATACTCCTGGAGACAGCCTATGGCTATTCCCAACTTCCACAGGGCTTTTGAACCAGACAAAAACTCAACTCTTTCAGTTAGTTTGCAATTTCATATGTTCCTTGGGAGAAATGGGTGGAGAGAGTATTTTGTACAAAACAATAGGGCCTGTAGAAACTACAGCGGATCCAAGCCAAAGCATGAACTTTCCTGGAGTCACCCAACACTAGAGTCAGGGGAGAAATTTGACTCTGTTCACAGTAAAGGTGAATTTACCAAATGCACACTTTCCAGAACAATATGCAAACTGAAACACAGCCATCATTCAAAATTTGCACTTCTGTGAATTTTGCAGTGAAGTTCTCCAGCCAAGCAATGTGTTGGGTAAAGTGTGCATAAAAAAGCATATACAGTGGTACCTCAGGTTAAGAACTGAATTCGTTCTAGAGGTCCATTCTTAAGTTGAAATTGTTCTTAACCTGAGGTACCACTTTAGCTAATGGGGGTCTCCTGCTGAGGCCGCTGCACAATTTCTGTTCTCATCCTGAGGTAAAGTTCTTAACTCAAGGTACTATTTCTGGGTTAGTGGAGTCTGTAACCTGAAGCATCTGTAACCTGAAGCGTTTGTAACCCAAGGTACCACTGTATTAGTAAAAATACCATACAAAAAGGCATCATATCAGGGAAACGTGCTTGCAAAAATGTGTATATTTGTCAAAACGGCATGCAAAAATGTATTTATTAGGAGAACTAAAATGCTGATGAATTGTCATAAGGGTTGATTTATTAAATAAAACAAAAATTCCTGCAGAAATTTGGAGTACTGAAGGCTAGAAAAAAGAAATTGAGCGAACCCAAAATTGACAGATTCATCTATTCCTACCCAACACACACTATGTTACCCTAAGATATTGTACTTGTGCACACATGCACAACATAAAACAGTTAGGCCCTTCATTTTTGCTTACATATATTATTCTGAATGTGCCACCCCTTGCAATTTGCGGTATCTTAAGGAAATAGGGATAGGTCATTTGGGGAGTAGGTGGCCACTGGGCGTAGCAGGTGCTCAGCATTGGGGTGGGACTGGTCTACACAACACGTTTTACAGGAGGGCACATACTATTTGGCTCAGGAGAGATGCTATCTCTTCGCACACAAACAGGCAGTGGCTGAACATTTGAAGCAGCTGATTCCTACTACCTGGAGTAGCCGACGGTCTTGCTCTGCAGCAGTCAGGGCCCTTTGCAGTTGGGAGACGTTCTCCTGGAGGGAGGAGGAGCCAGCGGTAGCATCAGACAGAGCTTGAGACAGGTTTTGCACGCGGTCCTTTAGGTGGCTTTCCGTGCCCTCAGTCCTGGCCAGAGAATGGGTCAAGTGGTCTAGCTCCTGCTGCAGCTGGGTGGTTTTGCTCTCTTTGTCTCCCAACTGGCAGCGGAGCGCCTGGGACTGCTCCTGTAGGGACTGGATCTCTGCATCCTTCTCAGTGAGGCTGAGCTGGGCCCGCTGCAGTTCTCCTTCAGCAGCCCTGCGGCTCAGATCCAACTTGGTGGCCCTACTCTCTGCCGCCTCCAGGACTTCCTTCAGCTTCCACTTCTCTGTCTCTAGCTTGGCTTCCTTGGTTTTCAACTTGTTGACTTTCTCCTAGAATAATAATAAAAAACCCCAGCATGAACACCACTGGTCACTCATAAAGGAGAAAGTCCTTTATGAACAAGACTGGATGCTATTGCAGCCTTGCTGTGCAGGTGCAAGAACCAGCGCTAGGCCTGATATGGAGCAAAAGCAACTGTATGTGTGAATGTGTACCCCTTTATAAAGCAATGAGAAATGAGTGCAGGTCTGATTCAATATATTCTGCTGCCTGGTGCAAAGGATAATATGGCACCCTCCCCCAATCCATGAACATCCATCAACCTGAGGGCCACATATTTTGGGAGGCTAGCTTAGGGTGCTCAAGGGCTATGTAGGTGGGCCTCCACCCCCACCCTCGGTATGTGCTGCCTGAGACAGATGCTTCACCCTACCTAATGGTGTGCCCTGAGTCAGTCTACTGATAAAATATCTGTGTAAAATGAAAGAAGGGAGAGGGAAAGAAGGGGACTTCAGGCTGCACATTAGTGATGTGTGCTGCCATTACTGGTTGGGAGTGCTGAAAGGGTGAGCAACACTCCCAAGCTCATTTATTTACCAGCCCAGGACCCAGGACTAAGCTGCCAACACCCACCCCGTGCACCGTTAGCCTCTAGCCACCATCTGGATAAAAGTGCCACCACTCAGCATATTGCCAAGATCACAATGTGAATTACAGACCCCGTTAACATGGAAACTTACCACATCACACAGCCTTATGGTAGCATTACAGAGAGAAATGGAAAGAATCAATATTTTTTATGGAGACAGGTGATAATGAACACAGGATGAAACTCCACCCAAACAGTCCATGTTAGCCCAAGCAGTCAACACAGCCAGACCCTTGCTTGAGGGTGCCAGTTGGAATAAAAAGTGCACTTTAAACAGCTGGGTAAAGTCCCTTCAGAAGAAGAAAAAGCAGCAATTCTTCCGCTGGGGTTTCTCTAGCACTAATTTGCTCACACCTCTATTTTAAGAACCAGAGTAGGTAATTTGTGTGTGCATGAAAGCAAGTTCTACCCTTATACCCCCCTACTCACTGCTTAACTCTTTACAAACCCTCTTTAGCTCTTGATTTTTTAAAAAGGTATTTGTATTTATGGATCTTTGAGATATCTGTATTTAAAATATTTTTTGGACTGCTTTTTAATAAGCTTCACAAACCAGTTTGCTCATTCATGCAGTTAAAGTGCCTTGTAGCTTAACTCCATGCATATCTACTAAAAAGGAAGTCCCAGCATCTACATTTTAGGATTAGCATCTTTGGTGGTAATAATCTTTGGTTACAATAATATTAACTTTTCTTCCCCCACCCTGTAGGGCATTTTGCCATCAATTACTGTTAGGACTGCTTTGAGCGTATCTGTCTACACACACAAGATATTTTAAAGTGTATACCTAAAACTGCAAAGTGTGGATGAGAAGAAAGCATTCGGAAATGTGTATCATACAGGTACGCTCATACAGGTACGCAAGGGCTGCCTGCAGCAGTGTACACTCCACGGCAAACCTAAGTTTATGGACACACAACATGTGAAATGGCCTTTAGGAGGGAGCAGCCCCATGACATGTCACTGAATGCCTTTCCCCTCCAGGGAGAGGGTTTCTACCCACCTGCAGTTCCCTGTTCTTTTCCTGACAAATGTGCAAGTTGCGCTCCAGGGCTGCCACCTGATCTGCAAGGGCCTGCTGCGCTCTTTCCGCTTTCCTAGCCGTCTCCTCTTGCAGCATCAGTGCTGCCTGTGCGCTGCTTAGGCGCCCGTCGGCTCCCCGCTTGCCTGCAAGTGAAAACGAAAGGCTGCTTTTTAAAGGAAAGGATGGCTGCAAAATGGGGTGTGTACTTAAAAACCATTCATCCATGCACTCTTGCATTGCTTTGCCTGCCTGGCTAAGCTGAACCTATGCTTTGGGAAGGACACTGAATGTCCTTCCAGATAAGAGCCACACTTACAAATTGCCATCCCTCCAGAAGGGAAGAAGCTGTCAACTGCCCTAAACCTAAAGAAGGATCTATTTGTACAACGGGGGTATGTCAGGAGGTGGGGAACAAACCAATAGGGAAAGACAGCCTGCTGGCATTTTTCTTGTTTTCTCTCAACTCCTCTGATATCCAATTATATGAAGGAAATCAGATTAGTATTTTACATGGCTAAAGTTGTATGGTTGATTAAGGTTTCATCCTGGGAACTGGCTTAGGAGCATCTGCCTGTCTGAAAGCACAGACCCACATGGCATTTACTCTTTAGAACAAATTTTTAGAAACCTTCAATTGATTGTTGTTCAAAGTATACATGATGTGCAAATCCATCTAAGAAAGTCCCCCCATTTTTTTACAAAAATGAAAGACAGCTTTGAGAGGTTGCCATTCTGAGCAAATA
The DNA here is from genome assembly GCF_964106915.1 of Podarcis gaigeae. Taxonomy (NCBI): domain Eukaryota; kingdom Metazoa; phylum Chordata; class Lepidosauria; order Squamata; family Lacertidae; genus Podarcis; species Podarcis gaigeae. Next base: position 65,955,019 of record NC_139681.1, read on the forward strand.
AACAGCAAGGGAGATGAATGCTTTATCCTTTTCCCCAGCCTTACCAAGCTGTTTTCTGCCCTCCAGTGTTCCAGATGCATTTGTGGAACCTTCCCAAGTGAGCTGCTTGGGGTAACGATTCTGAAAAGACCAATGCTCTGTAGCAAAAGGGTTAAGGTAGCCTCTAGACTAGGGTGCTCCAACATGCATGTGGTCCTTGAGGCCTTTTTTGGTAGCCCTTGGCCATGTTTGATGCCTTCCCAAAGCCAGGTAAGAGATGCACTGCGCTTTGGCAAGGAGCTGGGAAGGCTCTGACAGGGTCCTAGATTCCTCCCACCTCCTTCCCAAAGCCTAGTTGGTGCTTTCCCAGCTTTGGGAAGGAGGTGAAAGGGCTCTAGGACCCTGCTGGAGCCTCATCCCTCCTTCCCAAACCCCAGCACCTTGCTCACCCTGCTTTGGGGAGGCAGTGTGAGGGCTGAAGTGTGTGTGTCAAGTTTTGCACACACCCCACACGACAAGACAGTCTGTGGCCTGCAGGTTCCATGGTGACGTATTCCTGGTAGGAAAGCTTCTAGACTGCACTTTTTTAATGTTAAAGCTTCATTACACATGCCTACATAGGGACATAGGAAGCTGCCTTCTATTGAGACAGATGATCTGATGTGACTGGCAGAAGCTCTCCAGAGGAGCTGTGAGCTCTGCCACAGCAAGAGTCGCATCAGCATGATAAAGAAAGGAGGCATCCACAGAGAGGTATAGAAAATTATACGCAGAAAGGGATAAAGGATGGGCAGAAAGGAGAACATGCCTTCCTCACAGTCTGCTAGGAGCTTCTGGAGTTGCAGGATGCGACTTTTTGTCCGGTCACGATCAGATTCCATTTCATTCAGCTGACGGCTCATATTCATAACCTGAATCCTCAGGTCATCCTGGAAACAAGATATAGAGACATTCTCTTGATATCCTTAGCTTCTCACCAGAGAAGACCAAGAAGTAAACCTGGGATATGAAACTGCATTTTGTTATTTTAATGCATCCATTTTGCTATTTCTGTCCCACCATTTGGCTTCTCTGCAGTTTCTTTATCTTCCTTTACAACTCCTTTGACCTTGTCATCCAAGGGTCTAACTGCCTCCCCAGCTACTAATATAGTTTTTTAAAAAAACCACCTTCTTGTTGGAATACTAAGGCCCCAAGCAGTTGGCAGCCTGCCATTTCACACAGTTCCTGTGGCATGCTTTCGGTTGTTGGTAACATATTTTTTTGACAATTAAGATTTCTAGTGTCAAAGAACAATTATCCTCTCGCCTTTTAAATCAGTAGATGATAGGTTCCTGCAGAATAAATGATTATAGCATGCAGAGTGCAGTCATCAGCAATATGTATCTGAGGTGGGGAGTGCTAAAGCAGCAATCTCTTAGTCTGAGAACAGGGGCATAAGAAGCATGTCCTGTTTTTCATCTATGAAATGTTGGAAAGCATGCTATTATTTTTGAGTAGTCTTCCCTGAGACCGGGGCCTGAGGCAATAATAATTTGAAAACAACAGGCCTCACCAAAGTATTTCCAGGGCACACTACTTTCCTTTATGCACATCTATGTAGACTTACTCAGGGATAAGTCACACTGAACACTGAGTAAACACAAACAGTTAAGGTTGTATTCTGCATGACCCATTGAACTCAATGGGATTTAATTTTGAGCAAAGGAGAATAGGCCAGGGCTACAAAGCTGCTAACTGAAAGATGTTATTGATTGTAGACATTCTTTTTGGTTACTGCATGTTAACACTGAACTCTAGGATCCTGGTGTGACAAGACAACAAAGAAAGGAATGCCTTAGATTTTATGCAGCCCAAAAGAATTAAAAAATTTCTCCGTTTCCCCGTTTGTCAGAAAGGCCACTGGATGATCTGATGCTATGATTATTGTGACAGACCATGTTTTTTTTTAATTATTCTGGTACAGTATAAATATTTATGCATTTTTATAAGAGGCATGCTTTTGAGCAATAAATAGCACATGACAGAGAAAGGGCTGAACTGCCCTTGAATGTTGCTAAACATATGTCTTCGAAGTCAATTTGGGGTCAAGCTGAGCTAGGTTGGCTCCTGCTAAAGAGAACTGGGATAGCCTAATGGATTGGAAGGCAGGGCAAATGAAGTAGGTCCTTGCACAACCTAAGCAAACTAGTGGTCCTGAGCCTGCGCCCTTCCGGGAGTGGAATCTCCTCTTCCTTTCTCTGCCCTGGGCTCAGAAAAGCATGGAACAACATGCTTTCAAAAGGTCTAAAGTTCTGTGCTAAAAAATAATTACATTACATGGCTGTAATAAATCACACATTTTTTACACATATTTACTTGATTTGCATGCTTTTGCTCTAGTTACAAAAAGTTTTCTGCAAAAATACGGATATTTTTTTAATGCCTTGTTTTTGGCAGGGGGTGGTCTGAGTGTCAGGACTGGGCATGGGGAAGAAAGGCTGAGACTTTTACAGCAAAATACTGGGAGGAAAGGAAAAGGCAAGTAGGCAGAGGCTCAAGCCACAGGGAGAGGCTTGGAGCAGTGTGATCTCACATTGATCATTTCAGTTATATTTATTGGTCGTGCTTGTTAAATGTTTTCTAAACTACTTTGTAATCTTTACATTGCTAATCTGTACCCATTATACATTTGGAAAACTGAGGCTGAGATGGTGATTTGTCCAAAGCTAGTCAGTGAGTTCACAGCTGCAATGAAGGCCTCTCCATCGGGATTCAAAACACTCCCCAAGCCACACTCTCACTGGCCCTGCCTGTCTGGAAAATGTTCTGGCATTTTGTCTAATAGAAAAAAAATGGTAAAGGACCCCTGGTCATCTAAGTCCAGTCAAAGGCGACTATGGGGTTGTGGCACTCATCATCTTAGGCCGACGGAGGCAGTGTTTTTCAACAGACAGCTTTCCGGGCCATGTGGCCAGCATGACTAAACTGCTTCTGGCGCATGGAGGAAACACTATTTACCTTCCCGCCACAGTGGTACCTATTTATCTACTTGCACTGATGTCCTTTCAAAACTGCTAGGTTGGCAGGAGCTGGGACAGAGCAACAGGAGCTTCATGAACCGTCAACCTTCTGATCAGCAAGCCCAAGAGGCTCAGTGGTTTAGATCACAGCACCACCCGCATCCGTTTTTTGTCTAAAAGTGCCTCTTGCTTGTCTGGATAAAGGATAGAGACGTGTGTGTGTATGTGTTTGCATAGAAACTAGCCTACTGTACTAAGGTAAAATTTACATCCATTTTCCTACTCACTTTTGCCTCTAGCCCTGCCCACCATTGGCATGTGGCCCCAAGAAGGTTGCCTAGAGGAGAATGTGGCCCTCAGACTGCAGAAGGCTCCCCTACCTATAGCATAGTGAGTCCTTAACATGGGTCTAATTATGTGCAGCCCCACAAACAGTACGCATGTCTTTCAGTAATGTGAGGTAATGTGTCATATATTGCATTGCTGACACTATGATTGTGTGTGCACAAATTCTTACAGATGGAGGGATTATAGAAGTCAAGAGCTGGTGGGCATAAGGTCACAACTGGTGTCAACCTCATTACCCTAACCTCATGCTTTCCAGAGCTTCATGGGATACATACATACATACGAGAAAAATGGTAAATGAAAGAGATGACATTACTCACCCTCTCTCTCTGAGTGTCCCGCAGCTCCTGAAGGAAGTCCCTCAAAGCATCTCGAACTACATCCGGGTCAATTTCACTTGTGACTTGGTCACCTCTGAGAGGAGAACGTTGGTGAAATGGGGAACGTGAGCGGCTCCTCTCAGGAGACCCAGTGCGGGAGGCAGGTGTCTGCCGGCCACTGCTTCCTGTGGAAACATAAATTCTTAACGTCTCAGAAGTCAAAGAGGGAGATTCTGAACAGGATTTCAAGATGGGTAAAGGGAAATTCTGCACAACTCAGCAAAACGTTTTAAAGGGGTCTTTAAACATAGGAAGCACCTTAAACAAAGCTTATGTTCTCTAGATACTTAGCCCAGCATTGTCTACTCTGACTATCAACAACTCCCCCCCGGTCTCAGGTAGAGATCTTTCCCATCGTCTGATACCTAATCCTTTTTAATTGGATGTGCCAATGACTCAACTATGTCAGGTGCTCTTCCACTGAACTATGACCTCTTCCCAGGACTGAGAGACCTGTTAGATACACAACCATCAGATACATGATGTGATGATGAAAAATGTCCTTCGGGCAGTAGCAGTCAGGGCATGAGTCAACCATGAGAGAGAGAGAGAGAGAGGGAGAGAGAGAGAGAGAGAGAGAGAGAGAGAGAGAGAGAGAAAGGAAGGAGTTGGCAGAGACTAAAGGAAAAAGGGTGGTGGAAAGAAGAGAAAGAAAAAGAAAAAGAGAAATGTTTGGTGGCTCTATCAACTTTTGACCACAATGATGTGTGGCTTCCAACAGATTCCCTCAAGGGAATGTGGCGTTCAACAGAAGGTTGTCCAACCCCAATAGAGTAATTTCCTTAGCTATGAGCATATTTCATTGCCACAATTAGAGGTTGATGTCTACTGCAGTTATTGCTTAGCTGAAATTTAATGCACAGCATATGAAGGATATCCTGGTTAGGAGCCTTCTGACCTTTGACTGGAGAGCAGGATCTTTGTGGCGATGGACTCCGGCTGCCAAGCCCCAGCGTGCGGCGCAGAGCCGAATGCAGTGCCACGAGCTTCAGCTCCACCTCCCTCTTGGCTGCCTCCGCTTTGGCTAGTTCTATCCCCAAGCCTTGGGAACGCCCCTCACAGGTGCTGAGGCGCATCTGGAGGCTCTCGCCTGTCCTGCTGGCTTCCTGCAGCTTCATCTCCAGGTGATGAAGATCGTCCTTCAGTTTCTTCTCCTTTGCACGGCTCTCGGCAAGGCTCTGCGCAAGGTCTTGCTCCTGAAGCCGGCTTTCTGCCTCCATGGCAGACAGCTTCTTCCGCAAGCTCAGCACCTGAAAGAACAAGGTTGGTAGGCCATGGCAATGTACGGGCACTACCACTGTCCACACCACCACCTTCTCAGGACACAGGGAAGCCAAGCACAGCTGTAAATGTAGCTTGCACTCATGGTTCTTCACCTACGTGTATGAAAGTGATTTATATCCAGCCAGCTACCACTATCCTGCTGCACGCTCAGAGCTAAAGTAGATGAGGCTGCAGGAAACCCGGTCCACATAGATACCATGTATTCTCCCCTCTGTATGCATCCCTCCATGCAAATTATCTCCACTACCACCTCTTGGAGGACAAGACGCAGGAGATGGAAGAAGAGTAAGCTGCCCTCCTCAACTCTCCCAGCTTACTTTTCAATTCTTCTTCCATCTCCTGCATCTTGTCCTCCACCACCCACCACCACGTTACCTCCTTGTGAGCAGATTCACGGCTGATCTCCAATCCGGCTATTTTCTGCTTCAGTTCCAGAGCCTCTTTGCTGTTCTGCTGCTCCTGCTGCTCCTCCTCGAGCAACCGATGCTGAAGTTCACTGATTTCTTGGGCTTTTTTGCTGTTCTCACTCTCTAAGGCCTTCACCTGCAAAAGGTATGCCAGAACTCTGGGTATTATCTATTGTATGGGCTCTATGCTCAGAAGCCCAGCTCACACGAAAAGCTTCTGTGGGGGAGAAGAAGAAGAAGAAGAAGAAGAAGAAGAAGAAGAAGAAGAAGAAGAAGAAGAAGAGTAGTAGTAGTAGTAGTAGTAGTAGTAGTAGTAGTAGTAGTAGTTTGGATTTGATATCCCGCTTTATCACTACCCGAAGGAGTCTCAAAGCGGCTAACATTCTCCTTTCCCTTCCTCCCCCACAACAAACACTATGTGAGGTCAATGGGGCTGAGAGACTTCACAGAAGTGTGACTAGTCCAAGGTCACCCAGCAGCTGCATGTGGAGGAGCGGAGACGCGAACCCGGTTCCCCAGATTACGAGACTACCACTCTTAACCATTACACCACACTGGGAGGGGATCCCTACTGTCACATTTGGCAACTGGTGTTAGAGTGAAATGATTGACTATATAGGGCTAGTAGGACAGAAGACAAAGAAGCCAAGGGCTCCCCCTCCAGACATCATTTTTATTGCACAATCATTCTTATTTGTGCTTGTGATATTACCGGGGGTGGGGATCACACATTACTCCACTTTCAATACTATTTGCACCTCCAAACATTTTGGGGTGGCCACACTGCTTCCTTTCCAAATCAGTGCATATCCCGCAACTTCCTGTTTAAATCCTGCAACTTTTTGTACCACAAATGTCCTGGTTTATTTTTGTCCCACTCGGAACTGCCCCTCTGGACAGCAACAGTGTGGTAGCATTGCAGAAGTATTGCAGAACAACCTAAAGCAGAATAAATAAACCTACCACTAATGCACTGTTATGATGTCAAGAACACCACTGCAGAATACACCCACAACAACAACAACAACAAAAAACAGTCTGGAGGGACCCCAACAGGAGGCAAAGCCAGAGCCAATGACAAGCAGAGCAGCTCCTCTGTAGAAAACAGGCAGGCAAGTGGGGTGGTGCTAGCTGAGGGCAGACCAAGGCTGGCGGGGCAGTGTCTCACTCACTCAATTGGATGTAAGGAACCCCAAAGAGGGCGGGAGTAGCACCGGCAGTCCTAGTGGGAGGGAGACACAGGTGGGAATATTAAAAAAGAGAGGCCTTATGGGTAGGAATTATGACGGAGGATCGAGGTCTCAGGGCTCTTTCATAGGAATTTTCAGGCGCAAATTTAATAAGCCAGAAAGACATTTTGGGTGGTGATAATGATGCTTCTCTTGTCTTCTGCTTAGATACTGTACCTACAACCTTGTGTTTTGACAGTGTCCGTAGCAGCTACAAGTGGCTTTGAATAAAGAATCCAATATTGGGTGGACGTCAAGGATCTCTTGTTGCAATTATTATATGCTTAGGGTTGTGAGGAGAAGGGTGTGGTGAGAGAGAGTTCTAAGACACAGTTATACCTGCCTGCGCAGCTCCTGCAGCTCCCTTCGCGCTTCCATGCGAGACTTCTCCACTTCTCGTAGATTTGCTCTGACCTCCCCCACCTCTCCCTCAACGGCTGCTTTTGCTTCCTCCAGCACAGCAATCTTCTGCTCCTTCTCCTCTTCAGATCTCTGCAAGCTGCAGCGGATGCACAGGTTCATAATCTCTCATTGCTGGTAACCTCTAAAAGTGCTGTGAGCCGATAGCCACTATACCAGCAACACGCCTGTCCAGCACCAAGGCTACCTACCTGAGCCTCTCGTTCTCTGCTCTCTTGACAGCTGCTCTGAGCTCACTGTTGGATTTCTGTAGTGCTTCTTTTTCTCTGCTCTCATCTGCCACAGCCCTCCGAATTTCCAGCAGCTCCTTTTGCTGGTGGTCACGAGCCTCTTCAGTCTCCTGCAGCCTGTGGTGAAGCTCAACCAGTTCCTTGCGAATTTCTGCATGGGTATCCTCTGCCAGCCGCAGCTGTGCTTTTAGCTGTTCTGCCTTGAAGAAAAAAGCATGCATGGCTGAGCCAGGAACCTGAAACCTGCAGCATGATCCCATGGATTACTCAGAAATAAGTCCATTGACTTGACTGGGACTTACTCCCTCATAAGCACACTTAGGATTGCAGCAAATAGGGATGCATGTTTTAAACGATGCTTGCACTGTCCCTTGGAGGGTGATGCGGATGCCTAAGCAAAATGAGAATTTACAGTGGTATCTCGGGTTACAGACACTTCAGGTTACAGACGCTTCAGGTTACAGACTCCGCTAACCCAGAAATAGTACCTCAGGTTAAGAACTTTTCTTCAGGATGAGAACAGAAATTGCGCAGCAGCGGCATGGCGGCAGTGGGAGGCCCCATTAGCTAAAGTGGTACCTCAGGTTAAGAACGGTTTCAGGTTAAGAACGGAACTCCGGAACGAATTAAGTTCTTAACCCGAGGTACTACTATATTTGAAACATAGGCATTTGGAAAGTACAGTGGTACCTCAGTTTTTGAACAGAAGACTGTTCAGGTTCTGAAACATTTGAAAACCAAAAACTCACCAGCCAACAGCTAGGCCTCAGGATCTTGCACGCGGTGGAAGCCACATGGCATATTCGATTTCCGAGGCGTGTTTGAAAACCGAAGCATTTACTTTTGGGTTTACAGTGTTCGAAAACCAAAATGTTAGTCAATGGAGACGTTCGAAAACTGAGGTACCGCTGTATAGTCCTAATCTAGAGCTCACTGTATGGCAGGGAATAAATCTTAATTACAAAGGCAAGGCAAAGCAATTACAAAGGCATGTCTACCCATAAATCAGTCCAACTGAACTCAACAGGGCATACTTCTCAGTAGATAGATAAAGAATTGCCCTTCACACCCCATTTGGGCAGAAATCAAAGCTAGCTGGAGTCAGGATTGATTGCAGTATGCTATTTCAAAATCCAGGTTGTTAGCAAAAAGCAAAGGTACTTTCAAAGAGACACCTACCTCTTCTTAGTGGATATATATTGTCTTGAATACTAGCTAATCTGTGCCAGCCATGAGCGACTACATCATTTGTTTAATGACTGGTTGGTTTTCCTTAATGGCCAATGGGCATCTCTTTATCAGAGCTGACTATATAAAATGGGTTACTGATAAAGAGTTGTCTCTGAAGGGACATGTCTTTGCCGCCGCCATCCCTTCCCCCCAACCCCAGCTAGGATGCTGAAAGCTAGAGCTGGCTGCAAAAAGAACAACAGAAACACTCTTTGGAACAGTGAGAGGAGAAATACCTGCAGTGTCAGAGTTCCTCTGGAGGGCCACTTTATTAAACATTCAGCCTGACCTGCTTGCACAAAACTTACAAGGAGCTTAGATTACATCCAGGCTTTTTCTGAGCTTTCCCTCTGATTTGTTTACAGGGCAGTTATACGAACATAAGCATTCCTCCTGCATTCATCCTGATTTGCTTGTGAGGTGCTTATATGTTGTTCGTTCACCCTACACTTTACCATGCATTTCCCCATTCATTTCCTAATGGCAAAAAGCCAAATTCTTTTCTAAAAGTGCAAATGTTGCGCTAGGGTAACAGAACCCTTTAATCCACTTGAATTGCGCATATCTGAAGTATGTGATTGAATTCCTTCACCAAAATGGTGACTGTATGGAGGCACCCCAAATGTGTGAAACAAACACAGAGAGCTCTAACTCTGAAAAGTTAAAACCAGCATTTTCCAATATGGTGCTCTCCAGAAGTTTTGGACTCCATCTCCCTTAGGCACCAGCTAACATGGTCATATTTACCATGGTACCAATAAGGGATGCGGGTGGCACTGTGGTCTAAACTACTGAGTCTAGGGCTTGCTGATCGGAAGGTCGGAGGTTCAAATCTATGCGACGGGGTGAGATCCCGTTGCTCGGTCCCTGCTCCTGCCAACCCAGCAGTTTGAAAGCACGTAAAAATGCAAGTAGATAAATAGGTATCACTCCAGTGGGAAGGTAAATGGCATTTCCATGCGCTGCTCTGGCTTCACCAGAAGCGGCTTAGTCATGCTGGCCACATGATCCGGAAAAACTGTCTGTGGGAAAACATCGGCTACCTCGGCCAGTAAAGCAAGATGCACGCCGCAACCCCAGAGTTGTCTGAGACTGGTCTTAACTTTACCTTTACCTTTACCTTTTTTACCATGGTCAATACATTGTCCAACATCAGCAGAAGGGCTCCAGGTTAGGGAAGTATGGCTAAAACTCTCTTGTGGTGTTTTACTGCCTTTTGGGGTACCAATGGGGCAAAATGTTATAAGTAGGCCATAATTCCCAAGTGACCTCTTCTTCCTAAGGGAAGCAATCCCCTGGGGAAGTGCTATTCATGGGTAAATGCTACCCATGGAACTTCTTGCCACTAGAGGAAGTGGGGAGAAGAAAAAATAACTTGTATAACTTTGGGCCCATCATAACTCTTTTTCTCTTGGAGCCATGTGGCTTTAAAGCGGAATTTCTCACTTCAGCAAAGGAAAGCATGCAAGCATGTGTGAATGGAGGATATAGGAATGTTTCAGATTGTGGATGCATCTCAACAGGAGCAGGAGTGAGAGGTGTTGTGATTCATGTGTGAGATAGTGGGCATTTATCAGGTGGTGGGAATGCGTAATTGGAGCTATCAGCATGCTCTTAGATTTGAGTGCCAAATGGAGTAGGAGCAGAGGAGGAAGATTATGTTTGGAATGCAAGGAAGGGGGGGGGGGGAGCAAGCTACAACTGGAAGAGCTCAGTTGCTAAAGATAAACGACAGCAACAACTCGTGGCCTTAGGTGATCTCAAGGCTGTTCCATTTCATGCACTCTACAGATACAGTGAGAAAAACTACCCGTCCTGAGGACGCTTGTTTGCACTAGGAGTGTTGCATTTAAGCATGCTGCATCCTTACTGAAAATATGTGGAAACCTGTACAGGCACTAAAAATGGTGCTTTGCAGGCCAAGCTGTACTCATTTGAGAAGGATTAATATTTCTGCTAACAACCGGAAAAATGCATTAAAAAAGAAAAGAAAAAGAAAGAGATGGAAATCTGAATTAAATTTGTGCTTGGCCATTGTGCCAAGCTGATCTGTCCTTGGAACACTGCTCTTTTCTGATGCCTTTGTGCATTCCACTTGGTCCACAGTGTGGTGTGGAGGCAGAAAAGAAAAATCCTCAGCAGCAGCAGGCTAGAAGTAACAGCATCTTAAAAAGCAGAGCCACCTTCATCCTTTCTGAATGAGGGCGCAGTACAGAGGGCCAGAACTTGCCCAGACCCACAGAGTAGCACATATGTGCTCATCAGTTCTTCAGCCACACAGGTACAAGCAAGCCTGCATTCTAGTACAATGCAATGTGTTCCAGAGGCTGCACAGTGAATTACTAGGTATGATAAGCTATTTCCTGGGACAGCAGCACAGGAGGGTGCCTCAGTCGCAGGAGAAAATAGGGTTCTCTGTATTTTAATTCTGCGTCTCTGGACAAGCTGAGGCTACACACAACTGCTCTTGCTCCCTTGGTCCTTTATATTACTGGAATCGGGCACGGGCAAACAATTCCGATATGAAACCCCTTTCTTTCCTTCCCAACTTTCTTTCCTAACGCTTTTACTCTGGAAAGCTCTTAACATTGTCCAGATCCTCCCTGTTGGCCTGTCTCATTCCGACCAGCTCTCTGTTATTGTTGTTCTGTTTTTGAGAAGGATTAGGGGGAGCCCCTTTTTCTCCCAACCCCCACCTACATATGGGATCCACAAACGCACTCAGCGGTTTTCTGCTGAGCTCAGCAGAAATTCACGAAGAAAGGTCAGTGACCAAAGAGAGGGGCGATCCATCATAAAATAAACTGTTTTTATTCCCCAGGATAAAGGAAGGGGGGCTAGCAGGGGGTGAGATTGAAAAGAAAACATTGCACATGAACCACCCCCCAACTCAAACACGCACGCACACACACACACACACACGCTCCTTCCTGGCGCGCTCACTCTCTGTGTAAGGGCAGAGCTTTCCTCATTTACAGGAACACTGCAGCAAAGCTCTTAATGTGATTATTATAATTATATCTTGACTAGAACTTTTTCTAAACAGTCTCTTTTGAAATCATGCCTGGGCAGCCAAGTCTCCAGCTGAGCCCTGGACACATGGAACAGGGTATTTCATGGTGGGAGAGGAAATGTGCATGCGTGTGAGAGACAGGGCGGGGTGTGTGTGTGTGTGGAGGCGGGAGTGATTGTGCATTTAAGTTCACAGAATGATGTGGGAATATATTTATATGCACATGTGTGTGAATTCATGCAACTATTTCCACACAGTAAGAACATCGTAGGAGCCAATTCCGAGGGGCTGAGGTCCCTTCAGCCCACCCAATAAAATATCTGGGGGGGGGTCTGCCCCCCAAAGTTGACGGGCATTGCCATTCAAATGTTGTGTGCGCACAGCATCATGTGATCAGTTACGCAGGATGAGGCTTACCTGGGCCCCCCAACATTTTATTCCAGTTGGCACCACTGAAGAACATTGTGTGTGTTTGTGTGTGTGTGTGTGCGCGCACCTGGGTGATGGGCCACTAAGAAAAACAAAGGAAATGGATTCTATGTGGCCAAAAGTCACAGTTGAGCATTTGCAGTGATGTGACCTAGAGGAAAAAGCAGCAAGCTTGAGAGAGAGAGAGAGTCAAGAGTGCAGTGCTTGATGTCTGTTAGAATCCAAGGCTGCGGCTATGGAAGAAACAGGACCCTTTTGGGGTGTTAATGCTGTGAAGCCCTCCAGGTTCTATATATGTGTGAATAAACCATATATCATAAAGACACTGCTGTCTCCACTGTGCCTCATTTCCAGAAAGGAACATGAAGCCTGGGGAAGCCCTGGAATCTCACACAGCTCAAAGACTGGGGTGGGGCGCAACACTACATTTGTGTGTGTGTGTGTGTGTGTGTGTGTGTACACACACACACACACACACGTATGTGCATACATGTACACTTGATGATGCATGTACTCAAGAGAAAACGTGAATGTGGCAGATGTGCCTTGTATAGTTGTGGGCTTGTGTGTATGTATGTTGACTATGTGAGCGTGGCGTGCACTTAAGGGAAGGCAGGGCTGCTCAACGAGCCTGACTTCCTCAAGTTAAAAGGCTGTGAAAATGTTATGGTTCCCATGGTGATAAGTAGGTCAATGCTGGCGCCTGTGAGGATTTCACTCTGTGTTTCTTTGCCCTCAGCTTGTTATATTAGTCCCACAACTGTCCTCTCCCACTCCCCCCACCTCTCTTTCTCTCATCTGCTGCTGTCTCCCTTCCCATGCTGTGTTACTCTTTCTCTGCCCATCCTACATCCATCTAGGAACATATGCACCCCCTCTCGCCCCATCCCCATTCCTTCTGCCCTCCCTGCCCTCTGAAACAACCCTCTTCTGCTTGCTTGTGTGGTCCCTCCTGGGGCTGGACTTTGAAATCTGTTGAAAGGAGGCCATTTTTTTGCCAAAATAAACAGCCTGTCATGTTAAATTACTCTCTCTTCCTCTTTTATGTCCTTTAATTTTCTATTTCCCTCCCCTTCACCCCACCCCAGTCTTTTCGGGCCGGGGGTCATTCTCTTGTTCTGATGTACTGTGTTTGTAGAGAACAAGAGCTCAGAAAGCATCTGGCAGTGGGTGAGGGTTTCCACCTGGGGATGTTTTCCAGAGCTGCAGATATTGTTCCACCCCCAAGAGTCACCACCCGGAGATGTGTGTTAGGAAAAAGGGGGTGCAACGGAGTGGGCAGGGATCCCTACTTGCAATTTAACCTATAGCATGCCATTATTAGAAAGGGTGAAAAGGGTGCTGACTGGCTGGGGTCACTGCCTGTTCTTCCTAATTCACACCTAAAGGCAAAGGCAAAGGCAAAGGTAAAGGTAAAGGTAAAGGTAACGGTACCGACCCCTGACCATTAGGTCCAGTCGTGATCGACTCTGGGGTTGCGGCGCTCATCTCGCTTTATTGGCCGAGGGAGCCGGTGTATAGCTTCCGGGTCATGTGGACAGCATGACTAAGCCGCTTCTGGTGAACCAGAGCAGCACATGGAAACACTGTTTACCTTCCCGCTGGAGCGGTACCTATTTATCTACTTGCACTTTGACGTGCTTTCAAACTGCTAGGTTGGCAGAAGCAGGGACCGAGCAACGGGAGCTCACCCCGTCGCGGGGATTCGAACCGCTGACCTTCTGATTGGCAAGTCCTAGGCTCTGTGGTTTAAACCACGGCGTGTCCTTCAATTCACACCTATCCAATCCAATTCTAGGTTACAAAAGGAGGATTGCTAAGTAGAGAATGGAAAGTGACAGAGTACAAGCACCAATGCTTCTCCTTCATTCTGTCCCATGGTCTTCACTGGCCAAATAGGTTTTGCAGGTTTCCAAAGCTAGCAAAACTTGTCTTTCTAGGGATGGAAGTGCTATGAGTTTGTACCCAACAGGCAGCTTTGCTTCAGTCATACTGCCTTCAACACTGAAGCCCTGCTCAAGCATTAAGTCTGGCCGATTCTGCCGTAATTTAGCACTCCTGATTTCCATAGGAGCAGAAGACCTCAGATTTCAAAGCTACTGCCTGCTCTTTCAGCAGAGAGGGGAAATGCTTCCATTGCGACCAACTTATTCACAGATGGCTTGAACTGGGGCAAACACCTATCTGCTGACAAAGAGATACATAGAGCACTTATAGGACCATACTGAACAGAGACAGAGAATCCTTCCACAGAAAAAAGACCCAGCCAAGAACCCGAACATACCTCCCTCCCAACAAGCTCCTTCTCTCTTGCCAGTTCCTTTATGTGTTCATTTAAGCGCTTTGCCTCCTTCTGGTGGGCAGCCATTGCATCCTCAAACTGTGCCTGGAAGGTCCGTAGCTCACTGGTGATGCTGGCAACTGTGTTCTGTAATGAAGAAATCACAGAATCAAGCGTGGTATGTGCCACTTTGTTCTATGTGTTCTGTAAAGTTCCAGAATATGGAGACACCAGCAGTCGAAGGACTGGCTCTCACAACTGTTTCCTCATAAAGCTCAATTCTAGGGTAGCACTGCAGGTTAGCTGAAATTTGCTAGCCGGGAACAAGTGAGATGCCTTTACAGGGCGAGAAGGCACTTGCTTTTCATATCTGAAGTACAGGACTGATTCAAAACCCCAGTGGAAAGTCATTTAGGAACATTGGAAACTGCCTTATGTTGAGTCAAACCACTGATCCACCTAGTTTAGTATTGTGTACCCTGACTGACAAGCAGTTCTTGAGGGTTTTAGGCAACAGTCTTTTCCAGCCCTACATGAAGATGGCAGGTGTTTAACCTGGGATCTTCTGTTTGCAAGCCTGTTCTCTCTCATGGGGCTGAGACCATTCTAAGCTTTGCAGGGCAGTTTTTCTGCACAGGAGGAAATGTAATCCCAACCCCAATGTAAGTGAATAGGAAATCCAGTTGATCACGCAAAACAAAGCATTCAAATTAATCAAAGAGAAAGTTGGCCAAATGTAGAAAAATCATGGATGCTTTAGCTGAGATTCCTGCATTGCAGGGAGTTGGACTGGATCACTCTTGGGGTCCCTTCCAATTCTACAATTCTCTGATTCTATATCTAGAAATAGCTAGACAGATATTGTACCAGAGCTTTTGGGCTGACAACAACACTGTTTGCAAAGTTTACCAGCCCATGCAACTATCTTTACAAAGACATTTTAAAAAAGCAGCTTTAGTTCAGCACCCATCACTGGTAGGTACAACTGGTTCTTCCCTAAGCAACAAGAACAGAGTTGATCTTGTTCCTCACTCTAAGCCAAAAAACACTTGCCAATATCTTCACCCATATAATGCTGCAAGACACTGTAAGGTGTCCTCCATAAGTTTAATATTCTTTTAGGGTTTTTCCTCCCTTGCCTGTGACAGTCAGTGATTCTACAACTTTTATAGACTCATAGCATGCCAAGATGGAAAGTGACCTATTAAATCATACAGGCCACCCTGCCTCAATACAAGAAACTCCCTGGACAAAATTATGGATACTAGCAATAGCTTTGGGTCTCAACAGGACTATGGTAGGACATGAGTATGTTTGGATGCCAAACTGAAAACAAGCAGTATTTGAGCAGGTTCAGCTCCAGCAGAAGGATTTGTGAATAGGCCCTTATCTCTCTTTGGCAGAACAACCAAGGGTCTACAGCCCCAACTCTGTATCTGTAAAACTATATCCATTGGAAACCAGAAATTCTGGTTCTAAACGCAGCATAAGGGGTCTCTATAGTATAGTGTATTTTAAAATGGGGTTTCAGAGTTTTTAGGGGGTTTTGAATGTTTTATGTAGTTTTATAGTAGTTTTATGTAGTTTTTCAATTTCATTGTTCTGCATGGGACAATGACAATAAAGATATTGTATATCGTATATAGTAAATAATAATAAATAAATTATTTTGAAATAACAAAATTAAAAAGATAGGACAAACATTCAAGATTTCAATAGGCAGAACTCACTTCATGAATTTAAGGTGTAGTGAGTGGACTGGAGTAGGTAGGGGGTCAATAACAGGGAAACGCAAAAACACCCTGCCTGCTATAATTCATGGTTTGTGTATTTTTTCCTTCCCAGTGCCACACACAAAACCAACAGCAACTGTGACATGAAAATTTGTCATCTAGTAAAAGACTGCTAATTGGAACATTTGTCTCCTTTATGGGAAATGACCTCCTTGGCATGAGAGAGAGAGAGAAGATACAGGAAAGCACAGCCAAACCGTTTCACGGAAGTTAGGAAATGGTCAGCAGCAGGAGACCAATCTTTTGCTGTTGCAACCTTACGGTAAGAAATAAGCTGAGCTTTAAGGAAATGGTGTACAATCTCAGATCAGTTTTAGTGGAAACGAGAGAGAGAGAGGAATGTAGTCTGACCCATTTGTTCATTCTGGCCTAGTATCTACTCCAAGTGGCAGTGGCTCTTGGATCTCCAGCAGAGAACTTTCCTACCACTTGCAGCCTGATCCCTTTTAACTGAATATGTCAGGGTCTGAACCTAAAACCTTCTGTATTCAAAGCATCTACTTTATCAATGAGCTATGGCTCCTCCCTGGGCTGAAACCAGTCATGCTTTTTCTGGGAATCTTTGGAACTGAGCTGATAGGCTGTATCATTCAGCAGCCTGTGAAGGTGGAAGTTCAAAAAGATACAGCACGTCATGACATAACAAGCAGCAGAAAATTAACTTAAGGCATGGCTTGTGTAAACAATGACTTTGCCCAAGAGATGTGTTCAAAGGAAGATTCAATAGAGCTACTCTCAAATATCAGGTAAGAAAGTATTTCTAGGATGATAAATGGGGTGATGAGGGATGGATTATGGATAGTATTCAACTAAGTTTTACTCAGAGTAGACCCACTGAAATATTGAACATGACTATGTCAGGTCCATTTATTTCAATGGGTTTACTCTGAGTAAAGCTAAGGGCTCAGCCACACACCTTTTGTCTTGCGCTTTCTAGGTGCAGGTCTTGAGCGCTTTAAAGAGTGGATCTGTGCCTAGAAACACAACACAAAAAAGAAGCCTGGACAAGTCCTTCATTGAATACCACCCTATGCACTCAACTGTGAGCCACAATTGATGTATATGAACAGTAAGGCCTGACTCCCATTTCAGCTAAAAGCGGCCTTGTTTCAAATCCCTTGGATGGAGGCAGAGGTGGCACCTGCAACATACATGGAACCCTGCTGGATTAAAGGCAATGCTATAGCTGTTGACCACATCTAAGTGGGACTGATACTGGACAGTCTGGAACTTGGTTGCCAATTAAAATACTGTACCCACTTCTCTTCTTTGTCTCCCATTCAGGCTCGTCAGGCTCTTGGTTTAGAGCAGTAGCTGCACATCTAAGCATTAGTTACGAGCATTAGGAGAGATACTTTCTTGCTTATTCCAGAGGAGCACCAGGGATGCATTCCCCACAATGTGTTGCTGCCACGAACCAGCTAAGAGAAAGTGTGAACGAATCTCCACCCAAAAGGAAGTGTGTTATGTGCAGAAACACAAGAAGCTGGCTTATCCCAGGTCAGAAATTATTTATCAGTGCAGGAGCATAGTGGTTAATTCTGAAGTGCAGGTATTCTAAGATGAGAGAGAGAGAGTGTCTTTTGACCAACAAAGACATTATGGCTTCAATATCAAGACAGCTTTTTCTTACCCCCTTCTGCTTTGTTTAACATTCACTCACTATTCTGTAGCATTAGGATTGGTCAAGGGACTTTGCCATTTTTTTTCAAAATGAAACAGGCAGTTTAACCCTTAGCTATGCAGGCTGATGCCAACAATTGCTTCTTCTGCTTAACTGATTTGGTGGAGTCTCTTGCCCCACCCCTGCCTGAGAATAGCCTATTTATTTGACATGCAGCGGATTGACAAATAGCACCCCTGGAGATTAGTGCTGTGGAATAAGCGGCTGTGCTTTGTCCAGAGGTGTACCTAGGGGTTGGTGAAACTGGCCCATGCCAGGGGCACAGGCCTGCCTCCCCCCACAAAAATCACCTATCAGACTATGGAATGTATGACTTAAATACGCATGGCGATGCGCCGCTGCTGTCACAGCAAGATCAAACGCAGAAGCTTCCCATCCTTTTCGCATCATGGCACAAAGGCAAGCAGGACAGTTATTTTCTTCAGGAGGGGGGCACCGAAACAGCTGCTTGCCAGGGGCATGAGGGATCCTAGGGACACCTCTAGTTTCATCCCTGCCACTCTAGCCCAGTATTTCATACTCTGAGTTGTAGTAGGTTACTAGGATGTTTCTGGCTACAGTTCTCTGGAACTGAATTTGGGATCTTCTCCATGCAAAGTGTGTGCTGTAACACAGAGCTATAGACCTTCCTGTGAAGCTAAAATGCCCAGTGACTGATGCTGGCCTTGAATCTAATGACTTGTTCTGTTCATTCAATGAATAGGAATCTTCTGTTACAACTATTGTTCAAATATATTGACATTGCTTAATGCACAAGCCACAGTGTTTTCCTTCTCTAAATGTTTACTAGACTTTACAAAGGCTATCTCCTTACTCTCACCTCAATTTCCTGCAAAATGCTTTTCATTATTCAAAAATACCTAGCAAAATAATAATAAAATGTTCTTGCTCTGCAGATTAAAGAAAAAAACCCTGACCAATCTGGACCTTCGGCCTGTCTATACACCTGGTTAAATATTGTCCATGTTCTCTGCTTCCTTGATCACATGAATTGTCACAATGGTTTCCTGGATCATAGTGCAGTGGGCTTACACTTATACATTTTTCATATTTTTATATCTATTCTCATATTGGGTTCTTGTGAATAGGTAGGGGATTGACTTATGGATACTGAGTGCCCTCTAGTGCTACCAAAGCAGCAGTACTCCAAAACTTTGGCCCAATCCTGGCTGCAGGATATAGGCTACAAAGGTAAGACTCTACCTCTGGACCCTTCAGTTAAGCCATTTCCAAGGCAAACCAATCTGCCTAACATAAAAACATAATATACAGTAGAGTTAAACCAAAAACAAACCCCCTTCATATAGGCCATGGGTATTTGGGGATTCAAATTCCAGGTGAGCACCATGTCCTTACCTGACATTTGTAGGCAAGCCACACTTTCTCAAGCTCACTTATCTGATTTATAAAATAGGTGCAGCTTGCCAACTCTACCACAATATTTGTTGTGAGGAGGCATAAGGAAACGTCACTGCTCATCCTGATTCTGATACTGCACATATGGTAGGCGATGAAACGAACTGTTTCTAGACTTGGGACCTCTTCTAGTAACTAACTGGAAAGGACAAATTCTAGCTAGGAAGCTATGTTAGTTGTTACAGGAAACACAGCAGAGTGCCTTGGGGCACCTTAAAGACTAGCAGGTTTATTTTATTGTTTCAGCTAAAGTGTGTCCTGGCATAAGCCACAATAAATGGGCTAGTCTCCATGGAGCTACAAAGGTCTTTGTTGATTAAATCATAAAATGCATAGTATATCATGGGACAAGTGGAGCTGGAAAGAGACAAAAGGACATCAGTCTAGAAGTCATTGAGGATGATGCTCATAAGAATGCTTCTGATGTAATTATAAGGCATGAGGCACATAGGAGCATCAATGCTAATAATACCTTTATTGTCAATGTACAACCTGTGTACAATGAAATTAAACAACAAAAGGTTAGGTTTCTGTACTTCGCTGACAAAGCTGTTAAACAAACAGAGGGGTGAGTTTGGTAGCCCAACACAGAGACTTCTAGACTCCAGATGGAACTGAATGACCAAGATTGGTTAGTCTCCTTTATTTTTATTTTCTTTTACTATTAGTATTCAGACTAGGTGAGGAGCATACAGTCCCAAATAAACATAATATCCATCTACAACAGGGAAGTTCTCTTTCTTTCTTTCTTTCTTTCTTTCTTTCTTTCTTTCTTTCCTTCCTTCCTTCCTTCCTTCCTTCCTTCCTTCCTTCCTTCCTTCCTTGACCTGCCTACCTTTTGGGCCCACCAAAATGTGATTGTCCACTCTTTTTTTAAAAAATGGGATTCACGTAGAGGATTACTACAGAATTGGCAAAAGTAGAAATAATAAGACAAAATCCCTACACTCTTGTCTTGTGAGGCGGGAAAAAGGACTGCTGTTCCCAGAGTGGAACAAGGATATTCCTGCTTCCCTTGCTGAGTTTGTGAGGCTCTGTTTTGCCATCTAGGCCGAAGGGAACTCCAATGGGGATTCAGGGAGGGGGAGCTCCAGGAAATGAGAAGCTCTTGGGCAAGATCTTTTCTTCTGGTGCCAGGAACTTGCTCACTGCGTTGCAAGCCACACACAAGCTTCTCCAAGGAGGAGAGAGATCGGACCATGCATGGAACACAGCCATGCAGCTTCCAGCTATGAATTGCAACATCCCCTGCCCCTAGGGAGGAGGGTCTGGCTTGGATTCACTGCCTCGCCCTACTCTGTCCCAGCTTGGAAGAATCTCCCTGTCATGCACGACCCTCCAGAAAACAGCTTACTGTATCACTCATAATCTCACTGTCTTAGAGGGATCACAGTCATCGGTGCAGCTCAGAGCTGTTCTGTTGAGTGAGCAGACGCGAGAGCGGGTTAGAGATGGTGGACCAGAATGGTAGAGTTTGCCAATAAATCCCAGCGATAGGGCAGGTCACATCCATTCCTGTCATTCTGTGCTGCTCTACAAGTTTGGGGTGGGGCTATTGTTTACAGTCCTTTGGGGAAATTATTTGTTTTAAAGCTGGCTTCCCTTTGGTTCCCAGTCAATCTTTCCAGCTGAAATGCTTTTCAAATTTGTTCTGGTGGGGGTTTCTCACCCTTGTTGTGCTATTTGTTTGCTCGGTCTTAGGAGGCTGTGCCTTGTGAGCTTGTGAACTGATCTCTCCAGAGATACGATAGGGCCCCGGCTAATATTGCCAATGTGTTTTTTATTTAAAGGCAGAACCAAACAATCCCACGTTGAGCTATTAAAAAAAAGAAAAGGGGGAGGGGGAAATCTTGTGGTGCATTATGGAAACAAATTGTGGAGAGAGACAGGGCAAGCCAGAGTCAAGCAAATCGTGGGCAAGGAGTGTCCTTGTGCTCTATACAGCAACTCCAGTGGTCACCCCCTCCTTCCAGAGAAACTCACGTACAGAGTTTCAGTACGTGAAAGAAAGGGCTGCAGCTCAGGCACAGAGCACACGCCATTCAGGCAGAACGCTCCAGGTTCAAACCTCAGCATCTCCAGGTAGGACTGGGAAAGGCTCTTGTCTGAAACCCTGAAGAACTGCAGTTGGTCATCACAGACAATATACTGAGTTAGATGCAGCTGTAATCTGATGCTCCAAGGCTCGTATGTCCCTCAACCACAGGGGTAGTCTGCACCAGCTGTTTTATTTTGCAAATTTCTCAGAAACAACTGGGGTAGATAGCATCACATCTGCAAAACTATCTCCTCTTGTAGATTTCTTTTTTTTTTTAAAAAGGAAGGAAAATAAGGGCACAACTAGAAGAGATGGTGGGATATCTATGATCAGATTTCCCACATTAAAAAAGCCCTAATGTTAAAGGCAGCTGAATGGGATTAGGAAGGAGGTGAAAAAATATTTTTGCTCATGCTGTTTTCCTGGCTGAAGTGGCCCCTTCTCAAGGCTTAGCCTTCCTCTTATTCTACAGTGTGCCCAAGAAACTATTCTGCCCCTCATTAACACCCACAGAGCAATCCTGCTGTCCTGTTCTAGCCTGATATGGAGGGAGACAAAGACAAAGAAGGTAGACACTACCAGTAGTGGCCAGCACAGCAGAACAGGCCAACCTGGCTTCTCTGCACTGCAAAGAACATTCACAGCTCTTTACTGGGAGATGCATAGTGGGAGTCTTCCTTCCTAGTAACCCCACAGTTGGATTGATGTGTGTGTGTGTGTGTGTGTGTGTAGTTTCCTTTTTCTCATCCTCACTGATGGTGCCTACCCTATACATCGGGGGGGGGGGGTCAACTCCTGAGAGATCTACTTTCAAAATTAAAATCTGGCAGTGATCTCGGGGTTCAGGTCTAAGTTGCTGAGCTTTTTTTAAGAAGGAGAGATGACATGTTTTTTAGGCAGTCAGGGACTTTTTGGCAGCTCTTCTGAGGGAGGGAGGAACAGAAGCAGCCACTAACCTTACAACTGCTGGCCAGATAACAGCCTCCTTTTCTAAACTCCGGCTTCCCTGAGGGAAGAGGGAGAGGAGGCGGGGCTGGAAGGAGGCCGGCGATCAACCGCGATCTACCAAATCCGCATAGGGATCGACCAGTAGATCGCGATTGACGTGTTGGACATCCCTGCTATACATAAATGGTAATAAACGGTGGACCCTCTGACCACAGAAGGACCATATACAGTGGAACCTTGGTTCTTGAACTTAATCCGTTTCAGAAGTCCATTCGACTCCTGAAATGTTCAAAAACTAAGGTGTGGCTCTGATTGGCGCAGGTGCCCCGGAAACAATACCCAACAGCCACATTGGATGTTTGGCTTCCGAAAAATGTTTGAAAATCGGAACACTTACTTTCGGGTTTTTGACATTCAGGAGCTGATTTGTTCATCAACTAAGCCGTTCGAGAACCAAGGTTCCACTATATAATAAAGTGTTTAACCACTGCGGAAATGGGGTAGAGCATTCCTTTAGCAAACCAAAGCATAAACAGAGGGGTCTCACTGTGGCTGAGAAACTGGTAACAGTAATGACAATATATGCCATTCTCCACACTGTCTGCGAATCTAAGTGTCATGTCTTGCATAAGCTAACGGGTGTTTCAGAGTTGAGACCTTGGAGGAATATGATAATTAAGGATGTAATAAGGCCTCGTCTTCTGTTCCACCCTGAATCCATCACATGCAGCACTTTTCCCACTCCACTACAGTTTGCCTTCTGCCAAAAACTATGTTACTTGTCTCACTGTTCACTGTGGCAAAATAATGTAACTTACATAATTTACAAAAAAATAATTATGCCAATGATGTAAATTACATTGTGATTATGTTAGTTTACCACATTCCAATGCAAAGAAAACAGAATGAGAATGGGGTGGGGAAGGTTTGACATAATTAATTACATATCATTTGTAGATTGAAAGCAACAACAGTGAATACTGATCATATTTGTGGGGTTGATTTCTGTTCCAGGCATGGGGTAAAGGAGCAAACATCAGTAATATTAAACCTGCATCTGTTTTCATCAACATTCTTCAACATCCCTAATAACAACAGAGCTGCAGCTGAGGGAAAAGAGACGTGGTAATCTATTTCTGGGTTCCTTGCAGTGCTGCATGTTCAAGCACAAAGTGTTGCTTATGACCCCATAAAGTTCCATTTCCCCTTTTCTGTTTATATTTCTCTTAGAAGTAAACGTATTTTTTATTTTTATTTTCCTGCAGGTATGTTTCATTCGTTCTCTTAATTGTCAGTTGATCATAGGCTGAGTTAGGAGCTTCAGGAGATGGCAATACCCTACCACTATCTTGCTAGGCATTTCAGTATTTGCATTCCCTGGCATGAAAAAAATATCACAAAGCCCAGAGTTCACCTTGTCTTGCTCCTGGCGGTTCAGAGCTTCCAGCTTCACCCGGTCAAACTCTGACCTGGCAACTGTGAGTTCGCGTTGTGACTCACTGAGCTTTTCTAAAAGGATATTCTTCTCTGCTTCTTTCTTGGACAAAGCCTGGAGGTAGAAAGGAAACCCTCACATATGTAAACAATATTCATAATGCCCTGGAAATTACATTTTTATAATTTATTATTAGCATTTGTTGGGCACCCCATAACACGAGTCCTAAGGATGGCTCATACCGTGGTACCTTTGGTTACGTACGCTTCAGGTTACATACGCTTCAGGTTACAGACTCCGCTAATCCAGAAATAGTACCTCAGGTTAAGAACTTTGCTTCAGGATGAGAACAGAAAACATGCTCCGGCGGCGCGGCAGCAGCAGGAGGCTCCATTAGCTAAAGTGGTGCTTCAGGTTAAGAACAGTTTCAGGTTATGAATTCCGGAATGAATTAAGTACTTAACCCGAGGTACCACGGTAAAGGTAAAGAGACCCCTGACCATTAGGTCCAGTTGTGGCCGACTCTGGGGTTGTGGCGCTCATCTCGCTTTATTGGCTGAGGGAGCCGGCGTACAGCTTCCGGGTCATGTGGCCAGCATGACTAAGCCGCTTCTGGCGAACCAGAGCAGCGCACAGAAATGGTGTTTACCTTCCCGCTGGAGCGGTACCTATTTATCTACTTGCACTTTGACGTGCTTTCAAACTGCTAGGTTGGCAGAAGCAGGGACTGAGCAATGGGAGCTCACCCCATCGAGGGTATTTGAACCGCCGACCTTCTGATTGGCAAGTCCTAGGCTCTGTGGTTTAACCCACAGTGCCACCTATAGCAAGAAATAAAATACATGGGCTCAAGAGGGAAACACATGTGATCCTTTAGGCTCCTGTTCCCAACTCCAACAACCCTAACCATTATCCATGCTGGCTGGGCGCAATGGTTAGAGCTGTGGCAGTAGTGTTACACAGACAGTGGCCTGGTTCATACCTCACGCTAAGCCAAACCATGGCTTGAAAGCAGGTAGCTTCCTTCCGACTAATGTTACTCTCTTCTCACCTTCTGTTTTTCATTCTCTAGCAGGAGGAGGCTTTCATCCCGGTTCTGCTGCAAAGAGAGGATCTCCTCCATGAACTCCCTTTTTTCAGCTTCATGCTTGGATGCCAGTTCTTCCCTCTCTTGCTGAAGATGATGCACAACCTCGTCTTTCTCCTCAATCAGTGCCAGATGCAGGGCCTCCTGGTGTCAGCAGAGCAGGAAGTTATCAGGTAAACTAGTTGAAATATGCTCGGAGTCGAGAGTGGATTTCATGCTCTTTATTCAGCTCATAGTGGTGAGGAGGAATGAAAGTTACCCCAAAGTATCTGCTTTATATACGTTATTTACACAATGGGCTGCTTGTGATTGGCTAATTCCGGAATTCTCCTGTAGGCCAATCAGGTTGTGGATTCACTTCCATCTGGAGCTGGATTGGGTGGCTCCTGCAGACTAATCATACTGCTGCATTGTTCTAGGACCAATTAGACTGCTGTATTCTGAATCCTATTGTTCTAGGACCAATCAGACTGCTGCATTTTGGATCCTATTCAACTCAGTACATAACACTAGTATCCAGGGGTGTTGCAAGAATGGGATCATGGGGCACAGACCCCCACCCAAACTTTTTCTAAATGTACTGAGTGTTTCTGGCAGATAGTGAATTTGGGAGAAATTGAACAGGAGTGATCTTAGTTAACTGAGCAGGATATTATTTAATTTTGTGGGAATAAATTATCTAGAGAAGAGAGAGAATTGAATTAATTTGGAGCAGGATTAATAGGGAGAAATGAAGAGGAACTGATTGGGTCTAGGATCCAAATTAATGGAATGATTTATCTGGGCTTATTTTGATTAGAATTTTTTTTGCTTTCCTACTGTGACATTTAAATTCTACATTTGCATCTGTACATATATATTAGTATATTCATATGTTACGCAGAGTTGTGTCTGTAGCCTTTTGCCCTGAGTCTTTTAAGCACCTAGCAATGCTCCTATTGGTGTTGAACACAAGCAAGTTCCTTGCAACCAAACCCCTATCTCCAGTGCCTGCCTGAGACTTCCAGTCTCAAACATATTCAAAGCAGTTCAAAGAAACCATGACAGAGACTAACAGGACTCCAGTGAAAGGAAACCACCCAAATGTGGTACATCCTGTAATTAGAATCCAGTTTGAATCATTTAATACACATGTATATTTGACAGGTATAAAGGTATAAAGGCCATACCTATTTGACAGGTATAAAGGCCATACCTATGTAGAAATCACAGCTGCCTATATACAGGTATATAAGATAAAGGTAAAGGACCCCTGGATGTTTTAAGTCCAGTCAAAGGCAACAACAGGGTGCAGCGCTCATCTCACTTTCAGGCCGAGGGAGCCAGAGTTTGTCTACAGACAGCTTTCCATGTCATGTGGCCAGCATGACTAAACCGCTTCTGGCACAATGGGACACCATGAAAAGTGCCAGAGTGCACAGAAATGCCGTTTACCATCCCACCACAGCGGTACCTATTTATCTACTTGCACTAGTGT
Organism: Podarcis gaigeae; assembly: GCF_964106915.1. Lineage (NCBI taxonomy): Eukaryota > Metazoa > Chordata > Lepidosauria > Squamata > Lacertidae > Podarcis > Podarcis gaigeae. The sequence goes on from NC_139681.1 coordinate 65,981,129, forward strand.
GCTTTCAAACTGCTAGGTTGGCAGAAGCTGGGAAAGAGCAACGAGAGCTCATTCCACTGTGCGGATTCAAACCGCCGACCTTCCGACTGGCAAGTCCAAGAGGTTCAGTGGTTTAAACCACAGTGCCACCTGTGCCTCCCTTATAAATGTTAAGTATTATTATTAACACATTTCATCATTTCTTCAAGGACCTCAGGGTAGTGTACATGCAGTTTCCCTTCCCTTTATATTCTCACAAGAACCCTTTCAGGTAGTTTAAGCTGAGATACAATGACTAGTGCATTGTCATGGCTGAGGAGAGATTTGAAACCATGTTTCCCTATTCAAGTACCAGCCATTATACTACACCACTGCTCAACACTGTTATTACTAGGAAAAGAGCTACTCCTTATTAACGTGTATTATGAAGGAAGCATTCACAATTTATACCACATGAGTGTTCTTCACAACTCATTCAGTATATGTATACAACTTGTGATGTGCTTGGAAATCAGCTCCTATCATCTCAAGTAGTCTTGATACCACAACAACTCACAGTACCGAGGAGAAAGAACAGTTAAACAGTCTCTCTCAGCACCAATGGTTGCTAGCTTCACCACCACCATATTTATTATTAACATTAGCATGTTGGGAGCTGCTAGGCAACTAGACTGGAGTGGGCAAACAACAATCATCAGACAGGTTGACAGAGCACTTGAATCTACTTGAATTGTACATACCTAAATATCCAGTATGCACTCAAGTCCCTCCCACAAAATAATAACAGCCTGGAGTCACCCAGAACCCTCTTATTGCTCTAACGACAATAATAGTGACTTACTATTGAACACTAGAACTGGATTTGGTTAGTGGACATGGCAATTTTCTAGTACCCAGCTTTCACTCATTTCAACCATCACTGACACGGGACTGAAGAATTTGGCTGCATAAGGGTTAGGAGTCTTCAGCACTGACCTTCTCTTTTCTGAGGCGCTCGAGGTCCTCCTCAAAACCCAGCTTCTGGTTCTTTATGACCTGCTGGAACCCTTGTTGCTCCTCAGTTATCTGGAGCTTCAACATGTCTATTTCTCGCCTCAGTGTGGTTTCCTGAAGCTCAAGTTCATGCTGGGCTTTTCCCAATTCCACTAATGAAAGAAAACAAACACCATCCAGGACAGATCCTTGGGCAACTCTTCAGTATAGGCTGTGACAACAAACTGTTTCTTCAACAGAGGGCACAATTCAGCAAGCAGTTCTTTCAGCTTCATTGCTGTCATTTTTAAAGAAAGCGGCTTTAAAAGTCTCTTGCACCCACATTGCTTTTTATAAAATATCATTTTTATAAATTGTATTTTTGCACTGATATGTTTTATCGCATCTGGATTTATATATGTGGCTTTAACCAAGTTGAACAGGTTTCACAAAAAACAGCCATCACAAAAAGATAGGATAAAACAAGTAAGTCTGGAAACCTGTTCATTGGCTGATCTTGATGCAAAATTATGTTAAATGGTAATTTGAATGTGTGTCACCAATAACCAGTTATATAATAATAATAATAATAATAATAATAATAATTTGTACCCCACCCATCTGGCTGGGTTTCCCCAGGCACTCTGGGAGGCTTCCAACAAAGATTAAGAATACATTAAAATGTCACACATTAAAAACTTGCCTGTATTGTCAGGTATAGTCAGGTATAGTCAGATAACAGGTGACTTTTTTTAAAAAAATAATTATTGGGCACTTTCAGTGGTATCCCAACCACTTAACAGTGGCTGTATACATACCATACGTTTAAAGCACATGTCTTCTTCAAAGACTCCTAGGAACTGTAGTTTACCTTTTACAGGGCTATGCTTCCCAACACTCTTAACAAACTAGTTCCCAGAATTCTTTGGGGGAAGCCATGTGCTTTCAATGTATGGTTTGTGCACACCTTAATAATTTAAAAGGAAGATTCCATGGAGTTCTGAATCAGACTGAATAATGTGTGTACTATACCTTGAAGAGCCTTTCTGGCAAGCTTGATGCCTTGGTTCTCTCCTTCTAGTTGTTCCTTGCGAGCTTCCAGCTGTGCTGCCAGTTCTTGTGCCTCAAAAAGGCTGGTTTCCAGGGACTCCTTCTCCACTCTAAAGCACATCAGGAAATAATCAAGGCCAGTCAATTAAGCTGTCAATGCCTGGATTCTACAGGCATCTATTTATCCACTACCCCAGGAAGCTTGTTGGCACCAATGATCCCTATCCACCACAGGTACTCTGCCAGCCCTGCTCATCCACAGGAAGTCCAGAGACCAGGAAATGTGCAACAAATAAAAGGGCACCTGCCTGCAGGTTTACACTTAGCTAGCTTCCTGTGCTTCTCATTTAGCGCAGAAGCACTGAACAGAGGGGCATAGGCAGCTGCTGCCTGGACAGGCCAGAAGGGAAAAGGAAAAATATATATTTGACTGAAACAAAGAGCAAGGCTGAAACCAAGACACTGAGCCTGTTATGAACTATGGTATGGTGTACAAGTGAAGCATATCCACAGGCTTACGCTTTAAATCAGGGGTGAAGCAAGGCTTACTGGCTTAGGTTGCATGACTTTGCCTCATGCCACCCCTCCCTTAAGTTAATTTGCAAGCCAGTCTTCAGGAGACCACCAGTTGTTTCATAGCCGCTGGGCATTACCTGAGAGCATCTGCCTCCTCTGTTAACAACTTCCTGTGCCTCTCCAGTGCAGTGAGCTCCACAACCACCTGTGCCTTTTCCTTAGCCATGTCTTCCTTCTCCTGCAGCGTACGGAGCAAGGAGTCTGCTTGCATCTCCATCTCTCGGTGGCTCTGGGCCAGCTGCTCACCTAGAGTTTGTTTCTGGCTGTTCAGCTGGCAAAAAGCAGAGGAAGTGTATGAGAGAGTAAGAGCAGGAAATTAAGAGCCTAATTAGGATCCTGGCTACACAACCCTGTAAACTGGGGCGGCGGGGCGGCTTCTTCAAGTGTTGTTAGACTACCATCTGCCCTGGGCAGCATGGAACATAGGAAACCTCCTTCTACTGAGTCAGAACACTGATCCATCAGGCTCAGGCCTGCCTACACTGACTGGCAGAAGCTTTTCAGGATTTCAGAGAGTGTTCTCTCTTCCACAGTGACCTGGAGATGCTGGGGCCTGAACCTGAGTTCTTCTGCAAGCAACATAGTAGCTGGACCACTGAGCGACAGTCCTTCCGCTCAGTGGTCAAAGACGATGGCTGAGGAGTTGTCATCTAACAATGTATGGAGAACCACCAGCTTTCCATCCCTGATATAAACCACTCCTCTTAAGGGCAGTAGTTTGGCAGAGCTGTGCCTCTGTCAGGGACTGGCAGGATGCTGAGGAGTGCGTGGCAGATGCCTCAGGGTCAGAGGCTGCCCCAGGGGAAGGGAACAGCAATTTATGGGGTTTGGTGCCTCCTGTGAGGCAGCACTCAGGGCTGGAGGGAGGGAAGAGTCTGAGCAGGACGACACTGTGTTAAAAAAACACAGGGGCCTAATTTGAATAGTAGAATGCCTGCCATCTGGTGGGCGGAGCTTTTGTGTTGTGCTCCGGAATCGGCCCCTCCCTTCAGGTGTCCAGTTTAGTTCAGTTAGAGAGGCCAACTGTCATTCTTGCTTCATGATGTTTTAGTTTCTCTCAGATAGTATGTTATTTTCTTTATTATTAAAGCTTTGTTTGACATATATGTGAGCCACTTACTTATCTGAAAGAAAAGAAACTCTACCGAAGAATGGTGGAATATCCTAAACTGTGTGAATGAGGGGATATTCCCAGTCTGACAGGAGGATTGATTTTTTATTTTATTTTAATCACCCCAGCCTCCACCACAGAAAGAGAAGAGAGGGTGAATGACACAGGTCAGGAAGTGGGGCTGGAGTAAGGGCAGGAGTGTATGAGAAGTTGCAGGTTGCTTGTGCTCGCCCCGTCAGATGCCGGTCCTTAAGGTCAGGTGGAGGTGTGGTTATGCTGTTGCTCCACCAGTCTAGCTCAGAACACCAGCCTGGGGAGGGGAAGCCAGAACATTCTAGGGTGAGGAAGGAATGCTTCAGCTTAGAACAGTTTGCCAGAGTCATGTGCAGAAGCAAAACTTCCCATCACTACTGAAGTCGGCAGAAGTGTGTGTGTGTGTGTGTGTGTGTTTTCTCTGTGCACCTTAGGAGCTACCGTAAGTGTGTGCTTTGTCAATAAAGAATTAAACTACCAGCCGTCTTTGTCAATAAAGAATTAAACTACCAGCCATCCTTGGGCTGAGTGTGCTTAGGACAGCCTCTGAACTCAGTGGTTCTTCTGGACAGGAATCCCAAAATGGTTTGTTTGGATCAACTGTATTGCAGAAGCTTTGCCGAGTGTATCGCCAAGATGCGCTCTTGTGTCAGGGCCAACCTAGTTATTATGAGCAACCATCTGAATCAACAAGTGGCGTTCCTCACTGGAACCTTTCTCATATTATATTCTTATATTTATTTATAAAAGTCTTTTTATATCGGAGTAACAGATCCAAGCACAATAATGCTCGAGTACAAGTTATATCTCTACTGTGATCAGAGCTAAATTGGCAACTGAAATGCAATACTGTATAATGCTTTCAACACATCAAACCTCCGCATTTCCAGCAGATCAAACCTGCCAAACCAACATGTTAGCAATCATTGGGGTTGCGGGGTGGGGGGTGGGGAATGCCAAGTGATGCACTCCTGCTTCCCACAACTTTTGCAACCAGGAAAGCAACCGAAGGGCCAAGTTTTTGTAATTCACATAATTTACTCCAAATCTCATGTTTGGCTGCAACAGGAAAGACATGGTGATCTATCATGCCCCATTTGTCCACTCCCCAGCAGAGTACTCAACCAGGAAGACAAAAATTATCCCAAGTCCTCTCTTATTGACATCCTTACTGTATCCTGAGGCAATGAAAAGGTACTGTGTTCTGCCCTCTGTTTCATACCTGCATTATTTGGTCCTGAAACTGGATTCTCTCCCTGTGGAGCGAGGCCACTTCCCCTTCCAGTCTCTCCTGCTTCTCTTCTGAGGCCTTGAAGTTCTGCTCCAGCCCCTGCTTCTCTGCCCTCGTGTGCATCAGTTCTTGCTCCAAGTGCGCCAGCTGCTCACGCCAACCGGCTTGCTCTTGTTCCAGCTCCCGCTTCCTATTTGAAAGCCTGCTCTTCTCCTCTTCAAGCTGCACAAGAAGAGGAAAGACGGGGGTTTGCAGGCTCTAAAAGTGGTGGGGGGAGATGATCCAGCAGAAAAACAAAAGGTGGGCTAGCCTTGGCAGAAAGGGAACGAGGATACATCCTTATGGCACTTTCACACACGACCCCTGGATTTATTGTTGAATTTGAATATGCAATCATTAGCAAAGAAGAGAAAATGGGAGGGACGCCTTCTGTTATTCAAATGTATATATATTCTGGTCAATTGGGGGGGGGGGTTATTTTGCTTTTGCATTTGTGGTAAAAACCAACTTGGGAAAAATCTAATTACATTTCAGGTGTAAAAATAGAACAATAGCTCCTTTTTTTGCCATTTCTCCCCTCCAACACAGAGATTCTAAGGATCAAATTATGGTCTAGCTTGCACAGCTCTGGGATGGGTGGCGCTGTGGTCTAAACCACTGAGCCTCTTGGGCTTGCTGATCCGAAGGTCGGCAGTTTGAATCCCCACGACGGGGTGAGCTCCCGTTGCTCGGTCCCAGCTCCTGCCAACCTAGCAGTTTGAAAGCATGCCAAAAAGTGCAAGTAAATAAATAGGTACAGCTCTGGAGGGAAGGTAAACGGCGTTTCCGTGCGCTGCTCTGGTTTCGGTGTTCTGTTGCGCCAGAAGCAGCTTAGTCATGCTGGCCACATGACCCAGAAAAACTGGGCGGACAAACGCAGCCTCTAAAGCGAGATGAGCGCCGCAACCCCAGAGTCATCTGTGACTGAACTTAACTGTCAGGTGTCCTTTACCTTTTTTGCACGTCTCTTCAAACTAAACATTGATTTAAAGGAGAACACACAGTGTAGTCGTACACACACCGCTGACATCATGCCTCTTCCCTCCTCCTTCTCCTGCCGTGTTGACAGGAGCTAACCCATGGTCTGGCTTAGCGTTATGTCCAAACCCCGGCTTGTGGCTTATTTCTCTCCAAACAAAGCATGAATTGTAAACGATGTTTGCTCTTGGCTTACAGCTCATGGGCAGAGCTATAAGAAAGCAGTGGTTGCCATTCCAACTTGTGCTTGTCAGAATCAGCGGCATTTCTTTTTCAGTGCAATTATTTGTTTCGCAGACTAGTATTTAACATAAGTTATATAAGTTTACATAAGTATTTATGGAACTTACATTCATTTCAATGTAAAGGAAATGTCAAAACAATGCTTTTTTTTTTTTTAAAAAAAAGGTCATTCATTGCATACCATTTGCAGAGTTAGAAAAGCAACACAATGCGAACCAATACTGATCAGACTCACTTGACAGAATTCCATCCCTGACCACAAACGAAATGTGTGGACTGCATCAATTTCTGCTTCTTTTTCAGTTTTCATCAGAATTTTCCAACACCCCTACTTGTAGTTTGTTTGGGGGAAATAACTCATGAGTTCAGATATACATTATAGCAGTGTGCCAACAGAAGGAGAGGAGTGGAGCAAAATGCCTGCAGATTCAGCAGTGTGCACCAGCATTCACCTTTAAACCATAAGTTTAGTTTAATTATTGTTTGAGGTGACATACAAACGAGGCCTAAATGTGACATAAATTGTGTGAGTGCAATTAACACATTTTAGAAAACCTAAACGACAGTCACGGGGCAGGGGAAGAGGGGCAATCAGCAGTGAGACCACAAGATACGGGAAGGGTTTATCCTTCTCCACTTGTAGTCCAAATGAAAATTGGCTTCCCAAGCTGCTATTTGAAGAAGGAAGGATGCCTCCCCATTCTCTGCAGTGTCTTTGTGTGTGTGTCTCTCTCTGTGTGTCTTTGGCTGCTATTCACAATTTTAAAAATATGCACATTAATTGGATTCAGCCCATTAAAAGCACATCTAGATTGAACCAAACCTCCAACCATCAGTTCTCATTCTGCTCCCTCTGTTTGGGCCTGGTTTCGCTCCCATACTGTACTCCAGTGGACATATCAAAATGACCTTCTAGTAAAGTTGACCCACTTAAGCCAGATCAGTTTCTGATTCACAGTTTCAACTGTGCAGAAACTTTGGGGGTAATTCTGGACTCCGGGTTTTCCTTAGGTTTTCTTTTGCTTTCCTTCCTTACCTGCTCCCGCCCCCCACTTGCACAAATCAATGGTGACAGGAAAGGTTTTGCTTTACTTTCTCCCCAAATGGAGCAGGCGCTTCAATGAGGGCACAGTCTTGAAGGCTACGATAGCCGTGCTTGGGTGAATTTTCCCATGTGCTTGTTGTAGGCAGCTTACAAGCTTCCATTAGGCAGCAATCGCATGCTTGAAGTCTTCCGGAAGTTATAAATGCTGTTGGCATAAGCTGTGGAGTGTGTGAGCACTCTTGAGTCCCCCCCATTTCAGGCCTCACTGCAAGTTACAAGCTCTTGGCGGTTACAAGCCCTGCAGGGATGATGGTGCTCATGAGGCCGAAAGCTTTCTGGCACACCATGGGTTTAAAGAGGCTGACAGGAAAGTGTGCATTTTGGCAGCCAGCGAAACCACTGAGGAGAGCTTTGTTTGCTCTGAGCAAGGGACACTCAGGGACTGACAGGCAAACTGGGATTCAGGGCATGTTCTTCCAGGATATGGCTACCACAGTTTTAGGATAAAAAAAAGCTTAGACTAGGACTCAGGGCAGTTGTATTTAGTTTTTGAATTTGCAGCTGACAGGGCCAAAGAAGATGAGACAACAGAAGTCCATTATTGGATCTTCCATATTTTTACACTTTTGTAGAAAGTGATGGTGGTGTGTCTGTGTGTTGGACTGGGACCCTGGTACTAAGGGAGGAGAGAATTAGCTCTCTCCAACACATACACTGTTTTCCTGATAATCACTCCCCTTCCGCAGTTGCTGTTTGCCCTATTAGGGAAAACGTACAGTATCATACAAAAATGCTATACTAACAGGATAAACAATAGCTTCAGGGAGTTTTCACAGGTATGTTGGCATTGTGAATGGGGGTGACAGGGTAACAGACCCTCTCCCAGCAACCAAGTCCCAATTCAAGATCCCTACTCCTCCCCACACCTTGTAGGCAGCTGTTTTTTTACATTTTACACTAATGAGAGATTCAATTACCGTATATTCTCCTTTAGTTTAACTCTCATTCTGTCATAAGGCAGAGACAGCACTGCTCAAAGGTTCACAGCAGATTCCTGCCATCTTCCAAACACAACTAGAAGTGATAATTTTAAATCTTGGGCTCTGCTAAATCATTTGCAGCATGCTGTTTGTAGCCCTTAAGGTGATTGTTATACCAGGGGTACAATCTGTTATCTCACCCGCCACCACAATTAAAGCTGGCTCAAATCCTCTGCCAGAGGTAGTTGAGTCCACTTGCCCAATGGTAGGGCTCTCTGTGCCTACATGCTCACATAAGCAGCGGCTACACTTAGCTACACCCTCTGCTACACCCTGGCTGTCTTTGTTACCTGTAGAATTATGCGGTTGAGGCTGACTTTGTCATGAGCCAGCCCTTCGTTCAGAGCACCCATCTTGGCTAACGAGTCTCTCAGCACAGCTTCTTCCGATTTCATCTTGTGTATGGAGAGCTCAAGGTTAGCATTGGTGGCTTTAACCTGAGGAGGAAATTGAGATACTGAATTTCACCTCCAACTCCAGGCTGCTTCCCCTTCAAGGCATAGCAATGGTGCCTCAGATGAGAAGCTATGCTTTAGGGAACAGAGATCCATAAACTCATGCCTAATTAACTTTATGGGGTAATCCAGATTTGACGATAAGATAGGCAGCCTTTTCCGTGGAAGAAATGGGTCGGTTGTAGAATTTATACATTAAATCAGCTGGACGGCATTTTGGTTGACGTCTTTTATATTGCTGTTTAAATATCATTTACTGAGTGCTGAATGGCAGCATCTTCAATTGCATCTTTTGGTGTCTATTTATGGACTGTGTGGCTTGGGTGCTTCAGAATCTCCTAAATGGTTAGATAAAATTATTGGATCTTCCCAGAAAGCTAAATCGAATGCTGCTTAAAACTGCTTATTGGACCTTTATAAAGTAGATTTTAGGAACTTGGGAGAGTTGTGGAATAGGTAATTAGAATGTGCTATAAAATCCAGATAATGGAAAACTGTTTTAGAGTCTGTCCTGAAAGTTTCTCTAGATTTGAAATTGAGACTGAGCCTGCCCCCCCCCAAAAAAAGGTGTTTCATGAATACTAGTCTCCACAACAGTTGTACAGGAAGACACCGTCCAATCCAGATAGATGCTGGAAGCGTAATGCTAAAAGGGCCTTGTTGAGGCATATGATGTGGGCATGTCCAGTGAGATATATTATTTTTGGTCTGAAGTTGCTGTCCATGTAAATTTTGCATGGGCAAAATATTTGATATTTGCATATGTTCAGGCACTTTTAAACTATATTACTACAGCCTGGGGATTAATAGCAGGAAAACAAAAGTGAATGTTTTAAGCCTTTATGGCCAAGAGACTTATACTTCAAACCTGAAAGAATAAATAGCCACTATCCATTATGTAGTGGTCTGAGGTCCTCCTCTCTTTTGCCACATTTGAAAAATCTATCCTTGAGGTTTTGTCTTTGTTAAATATATGTATATCTGTATATGGCTTGTGCCACACTTTTTTAAAAGGATCTATTTATCCATTCCACATTCAATTTAATACCAGTCAGTGCCTTTAAAAACACACACGAAGAAACACACCCTGAAAGTAAGAAAGAGAAGAGGGAATCCTTAGCATTTGTGCATACAAAAGTTAACACAATTTTTTCTTTTTAAGATCAAGTTCATTACATAACCAGGCAATATTATGTTAGGAAAATATAGTTTTCCCCCTGAAAGTTCATTCTAGCCAAAGTGTGGGTGGCAAAGAGATCTGCTACTCACTTCAGCAGAGCCAATCTGAGCTGCTAGGGCAGTGTTCACAAGAGTGTTTTACCAAAATAGTTACTCATTCAGGGCCTGCCCTAACACTTTATTGGACCATGGCCTTGGCAGGCACATTATTTCCAAGAAAAGAGATTAAACTTAGCACACAGTTTACTGTTTTCAAATATCAAGTCCTGATGATGTGATGGCATGCAATGGCACCTCACCCACAGTTCTGCTTTCCCCTTAAAACATAAGGGACCAAAGGTGTCAGGAATGAAATTTGGTTCTTCTAGAGTGCTGGACTGTCTCAGACTCAGTAATGCTGCCCTCCTGGCTAAGTCTCTGGGATTCACAGTCAACTGTCAGCACTGGCTATCAAGCATAGCTGTCAACCATCCCTTACTTGGCAGGAAACTCCCTTATCCCAGCGCCGTTTCCCGCTGCTGTCCCGGATTGTTGATGTCCCTTAAATTTCCCAGGTTTCAAAGGAAGCAGCTCCTCTCCCTCCCTCCCTGCCGGCTGCGTTGGTCACCCAATAAGGAGTCTAAGAACGACTGGGGGGTGGAGCTTGCATGCCTTGTGCCAATCAAATCGGCTGCGTTGCCTGGGGACTCGCCTTTGCTCAGCGCTTCCCAGCGGAGAGGTGATGGTGGTTTTCCTTGCTGTATCCCCTTTGCCGGGTTGCTGCGCTGTGGGAACCACCGCTTGAGGCTTCGTTTGGCTGCTGGTTGACTAAAATCCCTTATTTTGGCTGCTGATCCCTTATTTTCGAGGCTGCTGGTCCCTTATTTTCAAATCTGTAAGTTGACGGCTATGGCTATCAAGATACAGCAGCTATGATTTTACATTCATTCTCTTTCCCCTTCCTCCATACCAGGCACTAATAGAAGCCCACGCGGAAAGCAAATATTCGGTGACATTTTCCAGAGTAAAAGGGCACTGTGCCTTTCTGCCTGGCATGGCTTTGCAATAAACCAAGCTCCCGAGACTTTTGGCAAGGGGCTTTTCCATAAAACCTTGGAACCCAACCATTACAGATCTATGGCCTTAGCCTGGTGTAACAATACTAGCCTCTCCCTCCAGACTCCCTAGTGCTAGAAGTGGACAGCGACAGGCTACCAGTTGCACTAAGTTGATGTTATTATTATTTGCATGTTGCCCAGGTAACTCTTATTATGGGGTGGCTAATAAACTGAATTAATGATGATTAAAAACACATTTCCTGAAAAGTTCAAGGTGGCTAAACAAGAAACATACAAAAACAGTAAATGTTTTACAACTTGTGCTTTGTACCTTTGCCTCCCAAGTCTCTGTACTTGCTGCCAGTCGAGTCCTGCTTTTACACAACCTCTGGACTTAGCTGCTGCCTGTTCCTATCCTTGACTTTGGATAATCCCATACTTTGTTCTTAAGGCTGTCGCCTCTTTTCTTTAACTGGCTTCCTTTCCCATCTGACTACACAAGACTATGCATGATAAAATCCTTTTATAGCTTTTACAATGCTATATGTAATTACTTCACATATAGAAAAGTCAAGATTTTGGTTTCCTAGAAAAGCAAATAGATGCTGGGGGGTTGGGGGCCATGTCAGCAATAGTTAGAAACATAAAGGGAGAGGACAATATCCTCAGTTAGGAGGAGAGTTATTTGGCATATGGAATGTGCCTTCTGGCTACCCTTACTTTGGAAAGTGCTCCGCTCAAGCCTTCCTTCGCACTCTCTAGCATATCCTTCTCCAGCATGGCTTGGTTCAAAGACTCCTTGACTGTCACCAGCTCTTTCTTCAGGGCAGACATCCTTTCCTCAAGCTGCTCCAGGGATCTTTGCCTGAGGAAGAAGAAAAGGTCTAACTATGCCTTGCACCAACCAAGCCAGATTATGCTTAACTCATTGTGTCAATACACCTTGGGATGCCAATTAATGTCGTTGGGGTTCAATTTTTTATTTCCATTATTACAGCTATCTTTCATGACCACATCCTTCTTGTTCCCCGGCAACTGGCATTCAGAGGCTCACTGCTTCTGAAGCAGAATACAGCTATCATGACTTGCAGCGCTGATAATTCACACGAACTACGCCCAACATTATTAGCAAAGGCTATCTATCGGCCCAAGTGTGAGAATCTGGAAAAGTCTTTGAAGACCAGCACAGAGAGCAGGATTGCCTTGTGCATCAAAGCACTAGGGACACAACTGCAGCACCTCACCCCCGCTCCAGCTCCTTCTTTGTTCTCTCCCTTTCCTTAATGACATCCTCCTTCTGTTCTTCCAGGAGTTTTCGCTGTCTCTGCAGCTCTCCATTCATAGTCTTCAGCCGCTCCACCTCCAGATGGGAGGAATCGAGCTGCTGATTCAGGCTTTCCACTGCCATTTCTGCGGCCTCCTTCTCTCTGGGGAGTGAAAAAACAGACAAAATATGAGCAACCTGGGGGTCAAGATAATGCACCCTGAAAACAGGCCCCTGTTTGTCTTGGGGTAGAAATACATGCTCTGCTTCCTCCACCTGCTTTTAGTGACCAACCACCACTTCTCTTTTGCAAGTAGGTGGGCTTACTTTCTTGCAGAGAAGGGGCAGGCAGGAGGAAGGCAATTAATCCAGCCCCACCAAAGGCCTTGAACAGAAAAAAAAAGTTTTCCAGAGGCAGGGAACAAAATCATAGAAACATAGTGCAAAGCGACTAAAAGCCATCTATTCAGACCCTCTGCCAAAAGCCAGGAGTAGCCAATGATGCAATCCAGACTCAAATATGCTGTAACACGAAATGTATCTGCAGCAAAAATGCCTCTATCAACCTACCTGTCTGCCTGTCTTTCCATCTATCCATCCATTGTATTTGTACACTTCTCATACAACTTAGTGCAGCTTTCCCCAACCAGTTGTAGTCCAATAATATCTGGAGGGCACTAGGTAGGGGAAGGCTGATTTAGTGAATCCTTCAAATAATTTAAACAGGGGCAAGGAGGGGGAACCTGTCAAAATGCAGCAAAAGTTCTTCTTTTAAATCCCCAACAAGGAACAATAGCACAGGTGCCATTCTATGCTACCCAATGACCTTCCTAGGACAAATTAATTTCACAGATACCCTTTTATATGCATCCAAGATAAATAACACCGCTGTAATAGTTGGGGCTAGTGGGGAGAGGCATTTGATAACCTTTGGCAGCAACGAATGCTGATGCATGTTATTCCCAAAGACATTGTTTCATCGTCACTTTAAGAATCACTTTACATCTCTTTGGCTGACGGCCACAACAGAAATGGGTGCAGAGGTGTGAAATCACATCATCAAAACAAGAGACCCCTTTATGTTACTATGGAAAAGCGAGTTGTTCAATATTCCTCATCCACCCACCAACCCAAGTCAAACTGTATCATGAATGTGCTGCCCTTAGGTAAGCACAGGAGGCTGCCTTATATTGAGTCACACAGCTGGCCTATTTAGTTCAGTATAATCTACACACACCAGCTTTCGCCACTGTGGCACCTCCAGATGTGCTGGCTGGTGCTGATGGGAGTTGCTATTCAAAACATCTGGAGGGGACCAGGTTGGCAGAGGCTGGTCTACGCTGACTGGCAGTGGCTCTTTAGGAGTCTTTCCCAGCCAAGCCTGGAGATGCCAAGAGCTAAATGCTCTTATCTCTGAGCTGTGGACCCTCCTCAGATGTGAAGGGATGCAAGGCATAGGGAGTTTCCAGTCAGTGACGCGTCACTACAGAGGGGGATGGCTTCCTTTCTGAGATGCTTATTTGATGGTCACAATCTACTTAACCACCTGAAGGACTGAATCAGAGCCATGTCACTCAAAAGCATTAACAGATCTGAAGGCTCCCTCTTTCACCTTCCGAGCACCTCCACTGAGGCTTTCCAGCGTTGCAGTTCCCTCCTGCAATCCTCCAGTGACCGGGTCAGCTCTTCACATTCCTGCCTCTCTTCCTGCAGCCGCTGTTTTGCTGCCTGCGCTTCCTGCTGGCAGTCAGCGAGCTGCTTCTTGACAGTTCCCAGGGCATCCTGGCAAGACTCCAGCTGCACACGCAACTCCTGTTCATTAAAAAAAAAAAGAGGGAGCAAGCAGGAAACCCCTTCCACATCATACAACACGATATGCACGAGGGCGGGGGGATACCCCATTTAACAGGTGGGCAAGTGCTGTGATCAACACCTTCACTGACGCTGAGGAGCTGAGTCTCTATAGCCAGGGAAGCCGGATTTTGTAAATAAATACAGAAATCTGTGGTTTGGGTAAACCCAAAATGTGCAGAAGAGGCATTGCATTCATATCTCTGAAAGCTGGTTTCCCGAGCTCCATCATTTGGCTATGCTGCCTGCATGCACGAGGGATATGGACACTAAGAGCCAGTGCAAAAGGGTGTTGCAGCTGTTCCCCTGACCAAGGCTAGGATGTGGGGGGGGGGGCGGGGTTCCTGTGGCAGCAGGTGCACTAAGAGCTCCAGGGGATGGTGGAAAGAGCCACCAATTTCTCTTGGTGAAATCCAGCAAGGTCGGGGCAGTGTGGGTGAAGCAGCAAAAGTGCCGGATTTGGTGCACCTGCACAGCACCAACCTCACTGTCTCGCCCCTCCCAGTAAGCAGCAGCAGTGACGCTGCAGCTGGGGGGCTATTGTTGCAGCGCCTCCTGGTTTCAATACTCTGTGAAATTTACAGTCTTATACATATTTTGAAATAACTGTAAGGTAGAAGCATTCGATGACTGTATCACTGTACTCTCTCTCTCAGATTTATAACCGTAAACTCAGGATATCCAAACCTGCTCATGCTGCTGTGATTTCTGGATAGCAGCACGGACTGCTTGCAGTGCTGCATTCTGAAGTGATGAAGGGTGTGCCCGGGATGGTGATACCCGCCGGCGGTGGGGAGAGCTGGAGCGCAGAGGGGAGGTCTGCCATAGGGTGTCTTCCTCTGACGAGGTTCTTGTACTTTCCAAGGAACCGAGTCCTGTGCTCTTGGATTCAGACAAAGCCAGCTAGGAGGAGGGTTGAGAAGAAGTGAATGCCAGTCAAATCCATCACAAGTTATTATACCGTAATGAGACTGGGGTTGAACTAAGTGGGTTCCCCACATCCCCCACCCTAACTCTGTGAGACTATGGTTGTAAGAAGAGACTGCTAAAGAGGCCTGGCAGATTCCATCACAGGTCTATGAGATTTAGTGGGTCTGGATCAGGCTAGAAGTTTGTGTCTATGCGTAGAGACTTTACATTTGGGGTAAGTTAACACTGCTGGCAGCCACCAATGATGGAAAACAAACTTAGCTCAAGTTCAAAATGGCTGCAGACTGCCTACCACTGATGCATGTCCAGAAGCCCAATGGAGGATGGTGAGTACCACCAACAAATAGTGGTGGTGAGAGAGAAAGCAGATGGTGTTCTATAGGTTTCTCTCTCACTATAGCACCCTTTAATTTCAGCTGGGCTTGTGTAAGAACTTCCTAGTGAATCGAGCATCAATTTCTACTCAAGTTAGATGTCTACCATCAAATTACACAGAGTGAGTCAGAGTCGTCTTGTGAATGTATATATAGCAATTTAACTGGATTACAGGGTAGGTAAACGTTTCGCACACCTTTGTGATGCTGTTCAAGCTATGTTGCAAATATTCAATTTCTTCTTTCAGGTCCTTCACCTCTTCTAGATCTCCAGTCTTACTGGCCTCCTAGTGTTCAAAGATAAGCAGTTTCTCAGAAATGGACATGGGGAAAGGGCACAGAAAGTATGAGAAGGCAGGTGTGTGTGGAAGTGCAAGCCAGTGTGTATGTATTAGGCCATGTATTTTTGTGAGGATGTATATGTTGGTAAGGCTATGTGTGTTTGCCTGAGAGAGTGACAGAAAGGGGGGGTTGTGGGTACGTATACCAATTTCTGAATGTCCATTTTTAGGGCAGAGATGGTCTTCTCTTTCTTTGCATTCTGTTCTTTAAGTTTATCTCCTAGCGTGGTCAACTCTGCAATCCTGTAAGACACAAACCAGACATAGGTGGCAGATTGATCAGGAGTGAAAACATATGACCTCAAAGGACTCAATTCTTCATACTCTTGGGATCATTAAGCCACCAATTCACACATCACATTAAAAAGATACATGGTCAGAGGCTGACAACAATTTTTAAGAACTGAAAGTAGCTTCAGAAAGGCTTCCCTTCCCACTATGTATTGTCCTGGACAAATTCACACAAAGACTGGGAGAAAGCAGATTCAGCAAGAGGTCTTGGGTTGATGGAGAGAACAGTCAATAAGAATCCAGATGGTGTGGAGCCAATTCAAGATCAAGAACCAATGGAGAACAAGAGCTGTCAGATTTACAGTCCTATAGTACCCTACCCCCCAGATATCACAGAGAGCAGACATCATTTTCCAATAGTTCCTAGGTCCCAGTTTGCCTTTACATCCTCTCTGGACCAGGCTATTCCTTACAGGCTCTGCCCCACTCCCCGAGGAGCAGAGAGCCTCAAAGAGTAGTCCTCTGGGCTAGAACCAAGCACTCCATTGCCTCTCTATTACTTCTTGCCAGTGGTATTGGTTGCAACTGAGAACTGCAACTGAGAACTGGGAAGTGTGAAGCCTTTGTTCCTGAGGGAGCTAGTCCCTTTGAGAATCCAGCTTGGGGACTACTATCTCCAAGGAACCCACCTTACAGGGGATGCTGGCTCGGATTGCTCCTTGCTATTCAACTTGGGCACCACCATGCCAGCATGCATCAATGGCTCTCCTGACCTGGCTGCCAGCTCTTCCTTTGTTTCAGTGCCTCTGGTCACTGCTCACAGTTGAGATTGTGACATGCAAATATGTTTCTTTGTTTTGTCCCAATGCCACCTCTGGGTTACCGGAAGCAAACGCTGGGTATGCATAGACATCACAGAGAGTGCCCCCTCCATTAAAAGTGCCTTCCATTCTAAGAGAGCCAGTGTGGTGTAGTGGTTAGAGTGTTGGATTAGGACCTGAGGGACTAAGAATATAAGAGGAGCCCTGCTGGATCAGACCAATGGCACATCCAGTTTAGCATCCTGTTCTCACAGTGGCCAACCAGTTGCCCATGCGAAGCCCGTAAGTAGGACAGGAATGCAACAGCACTCTGCCCACCTGCGATTCCCAGCAACTGACAGTGGAGGTAGAACACAGCCATTGTGATTTAGTAGCTGTTAATAGCCTTGTCCTCAGTGAATTTGTCCAATCCTCTTTTAAAGTTGGTGGTCATCACAAGTTCCATAGTTTAACTACATGCCGTGTGAAGGAAGTGCAAATCCCCACTCAGCCATGAAGAGCACTGGACGAGCTTGGGCTAGTCACCGTCTCTCAGCCTAACCTACTTCACAAGGTGGTTGTTGTCAGGATAAAATGGAGAGGGAGACAAGTGTGTACGCCACCTTGAGGTTTTCGGAGGAAAGGTGGAATATAAATGCACCTTTGATAACAGCAGTAACAACACATTATTGTGCCATGATTCACGGACCCAGAGAGATGGGCTGTGTCTAATAGGTCATACTCAGGGTGGACGCACTGAAATCCATTGACTTGACTTGACTAACAAGCCCATTGCAATCAGTGGGTTGATTCTGCTGGATATAAAGGTAAAGGACCCTTGACTGTTAAGTCCATTATCGAATGATTCTGGGGTTGCGGCACTCATCTCGCTTTAATGACCGAGGGAGCCGACGTTTGTCCACAGACAGTTTTTCTGGGTCATGTGGCCAGCATGACTAAGCCGCTTCTGGTGAAACCAGAGCAGCGCACGGAAACACCGTTTACCATCCTGCCGGAGCAGTACCTATTTATCTACTTGCACTTTGAGGTGCTTTCAAACTGCTAGGTTGGCAGGAGCAGGGACCGAACAACGACAGCTCACCCAATCGTGGGGATTCAAACCACCGACCTTCTGATTGGCAAGCCCAAGGCTCAGTGGTTTACACCACAGCGCCACCCACGCTGGATATAGCAACGGGCAAACTTTTACCCCACTTTAAAAGCGTGTGCCCCAAAGACCAGAGGCACCTGCGAACGCTCTTCTAACCTGGAGTTCAATTCAGCTTTCTCTCCATCCCACTGGCTCTGCAGCTGGATCATCTCCCGGACTTTCTCCCGAAGCTGCTTCTCCAGCAAACAGGTGGAGCTGCTTTCCGAGAGGCGCAGGTTGGAATCCAAGTTGAGGCAGGCGGTCTGGAGGCGGCGGGCAGCTCTTGCCATGTCGGTCCCTGCCTCAGCGAGACCTCTGGTAATGTGGGAGTAAAAATCTTTTCTCATTAAGCATTCACACATTTTGTCTCTGGCAAGGCCAGCTGTGAGCCAGAAGTTCCAGTTGAAAGCCAGGATGGGTTCTATTTAGGGTTAGGCCGTAGGGGCATGGTTTTCAGATATAATAACAACGTAAGAAGAACCTGCTGGATCAGGACAATGCTCCATCTAGTCCAGCATCCTGTTCTTGCAGTGGCCAATCAGGTGCCTGCAGGAAACCTGCAAGCAGAACCCAGGCACAATGACGGCTCCCACATCAAATGGGGGCGCCTTTTGCGTGGTCGCGCGCAGCCCCCTGGATCCCAGTGCGACTCCTGGTAGTTTGGGCTGACTTCATCCTCCCAGGCTGGATACCTGGAGTTCTCCGCCTACCTCAGCCAATCGCCCAATCCTGCCTTGGGAGGTGTTGCCAGGGGATTGGCCAGGTAAGGAGAGGGGCCATCTTGCCCACACAACAGAAGGTGAAGTTTACCTGCGAAGCAGCAGTTGGCTCCAGAGCTTCTCCCACCCTCCCCTCCCTCAGTTAAGTCTTCTTTGCAGATTAACCTCTTCTCCACAGGTATACAGGCGTTGTTATGTCAGGGTCGGAAAGGACTTTTCCTCCATTGGCAGGTTTTGCCTTTCCCGTAGCAGAGTGTCACAACTTTGGCAGTTTCAGGACTTGGGCGGAATCCTTTAGTCTATCTTCCTAAATGGAGGGGGGGGGCGTGAAGTGGTGACCCACGCCCCCCTTGTGGCAGTGATATCAGGATTCCCCATTAAAGGGGTCTTGAGGGGAGGCACTGGCCATACGCTGAGAGGTTGTCATTGCTCTCCCGTCCAACGGCAGCGAAATGGGGGGCGGGCTCTCTGCTTGAACATATGTTCTCCAGAGCCAGTCCAAACCCCACACATTCTGGATAACCCTGAAGTCTCCCAGATCCCCAGCTGGGGACTGGGAAGGATAAACGCCCAATGCCTGAGCCTGAAACTTAATAAAGTTGTGGCCAGTTTTAATCTCATAGCACATTGTCTTGAGTCATTATTCCACGTGGGGGTCACCTGGGGTTGGGGGGGCTCCGCCTGTCCACGCAATACTCTGCTATGGTTTCCAGCAACTGGGGTATATTTTGCCCCTCCCCAAATGCTTCGCATTGGCGTTTTTGGAGCTGATGACACTCAATATTTTTAAACAACAAGGCCCCCCTACGAGGGCATCAACAGCACAGGCAAATCTTTCAGGCATTTTCTAGAGAGCCCTCAGGGTCCCTCTTGTAGCAGTGCTGCTACATTGAGGGAGAACCCACCTCTCCATGGTTGTGCGGAGCTCTGCAAAGTTGCCACGGAGTGTGGCGGCTTGACGCCACAGCAGCAGGATCCCACTGTGCTCGCTGGTTAAATAGGAACTGTAACTCTGCAAAGGATGACGGAGAGAACAGGATACGGACATGTCACCAGTCCCAGCACTTCAACATTTTATTAACTGAGAGCTGCAGAAAGTTACCTCCCTCCGACACCCATTTGTATTACTCGCTACACTAAACCATCTTCCAAAATCTGTTCAAGGTCCTATATGAGTAAGGCATGGGAAACAGAATGTTTTTGCCCCTGCTGCAGGCAAGTAGAAGGGTTACAGAAGATACAATTTAAATTTACCTACAACTCACTAGATTGCTTTCCTGGCACTTCTTTTGCAAGCTGCGATGGACGTTTGGAAAAGTAAGGCAGAAAATGTTAAATAAATAACTTGCAACTAACCTTCAGTTTCTAATAAATAGTACTTTCAAGCCAGGCAGGGATACTGCTGCGTCATCCCCGAAACACACAACAAAACTGTTAAAATGCAAACCAGGAACTCGACAAAATGCTTCCTCTCCGAGGTTGTAGTGAGGCTGGCATCAACTCTGGCTGAGCAAATAAGAGCTCTGAGCTCAGAACTTGGCCAACGTATATATGAGCTAATATTTTGCTGCACACATGAGTATGTCTCAGTGCTTGTAAAAGAAATCTATACATACAGATTATTGTTCTGCAGTCCAAATAAATAAATAAATAAATAACACCACCCAAGGCTTTGCTGTTTAGAACTGGAGTTTTCAAGGTTTCCTATTGGATCCAGACTCCTTCTCACAGAGGAGCTCTTTCATAATACTGGAAGAGCTCCAGCAATGCCTTGGTGGTCTCCGCTCCATAGAAGGGTAATCCAACAGCAATTTTAACTAGAGCACTACTACATCTGGTTAATAGGGTATGGAAATACTAAAGCAGTGGCAAATATGACATGATAGAAGTGTCACTGGGTTAAAAATGCCAACAGCCCGTTATGGAATCAGAATGGCCAAGATCACTCTGTTTGTTCTGCGAGAGGGGCAGTCAAAGAAAGAGAGTCAGAGAGAGACAAATGGCTTCTCAATCAGGACAGATCATATTCAGGGAGAACCTAGAAGAACAAAAAGCAGGCCAATGGAGGGGGAGACTCTCCAAAGATATATAGACAGAGAATCAGTGAATTGTAGCAAAATATTCAAGGTTAGCGGGATGAAGCTGCTAAGATGAATGAAACAATGCCAACAGAGCAGAGAGCCAAGAAGTACAACTGACTCCAGTGTAACAATTCTCACTTCAACACTAATAGTCCATGTTGACCCAACAAGAAAAGTGATGGGCGAAGGCCAAGTATTACATATTTTGGTACACAGCTTGTTTACAGCCGGCATTTACAAGCAAGATAATTATGAAGATTGGGAATAATTTATCTTTGAAGCAGCAGAGTCAAGGACAACTTGGCCAAGAGGGTTTTACTGTGTGTGTTGGAACACTCCCCATTTTTTCTGGTGGCCAAGAACATCAGTATAGTGATGTGGCATTAACCTTCTAGCAGCATAGGAGATATCATGAAATTTCAGGTGGAAGAAAGAATTCTGGATTTGTTCCTGTGCTGGAGTTTCAGCGCCATTAACCTAAGTAAGAGCCAAACAAGGGAGGATGGCAAAGAAAAAGGAAACCACAAAGGTGCTGGCATAAGACAGAAGGATTAGGAAATGGTGCTATTTGTGTTTGCAGTGATGCTAAGGCATAAGGTTTTGTTTAGTCAGCTATACTGAGCATGAGCTGTGTGCTGCAGCTTATCTGGATGAGGATGCAGAAGGACAGAGCAAGGTGACATCAAGCCAGCATGGGCCTATTGGTGGGATCAGCAGACTGGCTTCACCGATGGACCCACGCATATCCCTGAAAGCAATGGCTGGGGCAGATTCCAGATAGTGAACAGTGTGGCAAGGTTACAATAAACTGTACTCTACGCATTTGGAAACAAACCCAAGGCAAAACTGTTGATACATGACAACAATTCTGAATTCACTAACCCTGTACAATGTTCGGTGCCCCTCAGTCTTGTAGATAAAACTCTTTAGCAGTTGGCCTGTGTCCTCTTCGAGAGGAGAGATGCTTATTCATTGAACCAAAACACACACTGCCTTTGCTAACTAGGAACTCTGCATTTTGCCAAATACAAATACTCTGCCAAACCCAAACTGGATTTACAATGCATAATAAATTCAAAAATGCAGCGTCCACAACCAACATTTATTTTCTAGAGAGTTTATTTTGATCTGGGTTTTTTTATGAGATAGAAAAGAGGGGACAGTAAGAGAAGAGGGAAAAGGAGCTCCCCCCCCCCCAAAGAAGGAGTAGGGGCAAAACTATAAATGATTTTTATGCAAGCAACTAGCAATAGCATTGTTTGTTTTTAAGGTAAACAGCGGGGGCTGGGGGCTGGGCTTGAACAGGACAATGTGGGTGGTGGGTGGGATAGTGGGATTGAACCCTTTGCCAACACTGTAGTCCTGAGCCAGATCAGTTGCTCCTTCAATACATAACATGTTATATAGGCATTCAGAGGAAAGCTCCCACTGCCAACAACAGGACTGCAAGGAAAGAGGGAATATGGGCTATGGCACTCCCCAAAGGACTGGAACTGGAGAAATACAGTTGTACCTCGGAAGTTGAATGGAATCCATTCCGGAAGTCTGTTTGACTTCCAAAATGTTTGGAAACCAAGGCGCGGCTTCTGATTGGCTGCCAGAAGCTCCTGCAGCCAATCGGAAGCCGCATTGGACATTTGAGGTTCCAAAGAACATTCACAAACTGGAACACCAACTTCCAGGTTTGTGGCATTCGGGAGCCAAAACGTTTGAGTCGCAAGGCGTTCGTCAACCAAGGCATGGGTGTAGTAATTTTAGCGCCTGCTAAAAACATTCCTGTTTAGACAAGCCTACCTAGATGCTTAGAGAATGGAGGTAACTTTAATCACAAGCCTACCTAGATGCTTAGAAAATGGAGGTAATTTTAATCAGTTTTAGTATTTTAACTTTTGTCTGCTTTAAAATAGGGCTGTACATTTTTCTTGATTTTCTTATCCTTTTGTAAACCGCTTTGAGGGTTTTTGTTTTTTTTAAATGTCAAAATAATAAAACAGCAGCCTGGAGGGACTATGAGCTGAACCAGTGAAGGCACTGAAGATGAAGCAGCGATATTTGACTCTGAATTTTCTGGTCTTGGCAGGAGTGCTGATCCTATGAACAGCCAACCCAACAAGATGCTGAGTTGAGCAAAGAATTGGTACAAAAAAACTCCCAGTGCCAAATCTGCTACAGGCATATAGTACAATGGTGCAACATGAAGAAAATGGACTTCTAATCATTATGTTGCCTGGCATTTCAAAAAGCAACCAATAGGATATGTTGTACCTCCCTGCCCTTGTGCCACTGGGACTCCTTCTGTTCACTCCTCAGCCTGTGCACTTCAGCGGTTGCCCTCTCCAACTCCCCTGCTAGTCTTTGTTTTGAGGAGTTCATCTGGTCCAGCTGTTCCCGAAGAAGAGTATTCATCTGGGAAAGACTGGTGCTCCTAAGACAAAAAATTAGAAAGCCAAGGACAGTGTTTTCCTCCACAATCACAATATGGCACACTAGTTCTTTTGAATCCAATAATTCCTCTATGTCTTTATGTATATCAAACCACATTAGTCATAACAAATGTACTAAAGAATAAAAAAAATGGTGGGTTTTGAGCAAGTCCCACCCTTTGGGACAAGACCTGCCCACATTTGTATGACATCAGGCATAGGGCAGGGAGGTAAAGGTTGCCCATAATGGCCTCATGGGCGAATGGGGAAGCCCAGTGACCTGGAGGTTCCCCACCCCAGCTTAGGATAAAAGGAATGGAATATGGATATGACACACCTAAAATATTGTTCATGATTTGCAGTAATAGATTCAGGGATGCTGCTACCATCAAATGAAAGTTCAATGACATACAGTTGTACACTTCAAATGGAACATTAATTTATACCATTCCTATGGATAAAATACCATGACCACAATTTAAAGAAATAGTCACCAGTGGGGGACCTCTAGCATACGAGTCTAATTATGCCCAGCATGGCTCCCAGGTGAGGCAAGGCCATTTCCTACAAACCATGGCCACCTGCCCCACACCTGGTATCCTGTGGCATCAGATGTGGGGCAGGATACAGTTATCTATCAGGAGCTTAAAGGAACTCTTGATGGTGCTTTCAAAAGCAGGGATCTCTGCCAGCGCTGAGCAGTTGCAGCAAACCTCTTTGAAGGTGTTCTCTCTGCCTCAACCAGCTGACTGGTGATGAAAGTGTGTCTTCAAAGGAGGCTACCATAACCACTGGTCAGCTGATCACTGAAGAGCAGTATTGCCAGTATACAAATGTACCATATAAACAACCCCCCTGAAGCAAATGGCAACCTCACCTCTGCTGCTCCTCTTCCAGGTGGATGAGAGTGCTCTCCAGCTCTGTATTGTGGTCATGCTCAAAGCGGAGTAAATGCGACTCCGTTGAGTCTAACCTCATCTGCGCCTAGAAAGATGACGGATTGTGCATCAATATTAAAGCAGCGCACAGAATGATTGGCTGGCAGGAGCTATAGAAATACGCATGTCCTTACATATGTTGTACAGCACAGAATCTGTTTAAGGCAATAGGAGACTTTCTCAAAATCCCGAAACTGCTTTTTAAAAATAAATATTTGGATTTGGGAGGTCTGTGATTGGAAGAAAAGGTAGGCAGCATTAAAGACAGCCATTTCCTAAACCCTCAGAAATAAAACAGGTTCTGGGCAGGGTTTTTTCATAGACGTGGGAGAGGTATTCATCCCACATTGCTCTGTATTTCTTCACATGACACTATCATGTCCTAATAATTCCTAGAGCCTAGTTCCTTCAGCTAAACTCTTCTCATGGGTAGTAAAAAAATGTGAAGCGAAAGAATATGATGGCAGCAGGCTAGATGTGGATGGGAAGACTTTCTATCCTTTTTTCCACACCAGCATGTCATGTTCCCCTGCCCTGGTCACCTTTTTCCTGAAATACAAAAGCCCCAAATGTGGTAACCTTTCATTGCAGGGAAGTTGCTTCAACTACATGATCATTTTGGTTGCCCCTTTCTGCACCTTCTTCTGCTCAAATTGCACTGTGAGGCACTAGGGATCTCTAGTTAAAGCGCGGCGATAATTGCCTTTTAAGAACCGCTCCGTGTTTAGGCTTCTCACATATAATTGTAGTCATGCCTAAGTTCCCCTCTGTGAATTATAATCCCCTCTAAACCCCACAGGCTTTAGCCTTATATAATATTATTACTCTGTTGTGAAAAAGGCTTTGTACCCAGAACGTCCTTCATAAAATAAAAGTACTCCACTGGTTGCCTGTATGGCCCGTACTTTACACACACAAAACACCACCAAACTGGACATTCAGAAAGCCAGTGGGAGTCTTTAAATGATATGAACTACACAAAGACTAGGCTGTCATTAGGCTAGGCTGTCTGCCAATCGCTCGCTCCAATTAAAGGTGCATGGCGTGAGGGGACAGTGATCTACAAATTGCCCACAGTGCTAACAGTCAGGCTGCCACATGCTTCATCACGATCATTTATAGCATGAGAAAAGCCATGCGCACCATCTGTTTCTGATGCTCACACTCGGAGGTTTTCTCCAGCAGTTGTTGCTCCAGCTCCCCACATCTTTTCTTGTACTGCAGCATCTACGCCAGGGAATAGAAGCAGCAAGGCACTGCTATGAAACCATCACATCAGCACAAGGTTTTATGCTTGCCCCATGGAACTTCCCCCATGTGTCCCCTCCCCAAATTTGCACCAGAGGGTTACCGGGTAGGGGTGGGGGACTGTCAAAACAGATTTAGAGGGGTGTAGGTTGGAGAAAAGAAAAAGAGAAAAGTCCCATTGCATTGTAGGGGGTTGGAGCAGATGAGCCTTGAGGTGCCTTCCAATTCTGCAATGCCATGATTCTAAGTGTCTATCCTTCTGCTGACAGGATGGTTCCTTAGCACTGCACTGGGTACAAGCCTTAGGTAAAGAGAATTAAAAGAGAAGACAAGAGAGAACAAAGGAAGGAACCAGCAGCCCAGGCGAAGCTACTTACCAGGAATAAAAGAGGCACGAAGAATGAAAGCTTGATCCATGAGGCCAATTTATCCAACAACTTTAACAGGTCTTCAACAAATTCTAAAGAGACTTCTGAAAACTTACTTGGACTACTACCATGACATCTGATGGAGGTTGGTCAGTGTAATAAAACAGTGACTATGATAAGAGCCGGACCAAGAGAACCAGAAGTATGCAGTCACATACAGTATTAAGTTCCACTACAGCTATGCACATGATATCAACTTTGCCAATCTGTAGTCTAACACCACCCCCAAACTTTATCTTATGCAAGCTATTGTTAAAGAATGTAACAAGCTCTGCCCCCATTGACTGGCATTGTTGACTAGAAGATCAAGTATTTTTTTTAAAAAAAAACAAAACCCATAAAACTTTACACCAGGACAGAAGCTGGTACTTACTGTGGGGAACATGCATCACACAGTTGATGTATTCAAGCTCCTCAGACTGCATGCACAAATAAAAATTGAAATGGGGGAAATGTACCTCTTTACCTTGGGATGTGCCATGTACAACCTCCCATCACCTGTTGCCAACTCAGAAATTCTCCGTTCATTTCTCTTGCACTGCAACAGTATACCTGGAGAACATCTATTCTCCCCATGTGCTTGTTCTGGTGGCAAAAGTATAATTCTTTGGGCCATATTCTACGTGCAAAATGGATCCCACACAGGTGGTTGTTCTAAACCCTATTTCTCTTCAGCTGGGATCTGCTTACAGCACGGATCTCATAACTAAAGACCTCCTCTCTGTCTGAAGCTTGATATAAAAAGATGGAGGAAGAATTTGAGAGTTTCCTGGCACCATTTTAATCTCTGTCAAGAAAGGCCAGACCTATAACCAGAACATTTTTTTTGAGAGAGAAGCAGCCATTGTGTGTAATAAATACATGACTACCTCAGTGGTCAGCAAGGAAGGAAGCATCTGTACTTAAAGTAAATTTGAAGGAAGCAGAATATAGATTCTTAAGAGTATCAGCTGGGAAATGGAGGACGAGCATCTGAGGAAACGGAAGCTGTACTAAATAAGCCTGAGGTAAATTCCTCTTGTGGGGAAGGGTCAGGGGAATGGTAGCATTAAAACAGATACCATGAATAAGAAAACTGGAGATTGCAGAGTTTGGAGAGACTAAAAGATAAAGTGCGAGATTGGCTACACTATGCTCAGATTAAAGAGGTTTTTAAATTGGATAAAAAGTTAGGATTCCAGGTGGAAAAATCGAAATTGGAAACAGAACTGTTAGAACCTAAGACTAAATTACTTTCAAGAATGTATAACTTGCTGCTGAGGTGGAATACGCAGGATGAAATGGTTAAATCAGCTATGATAAAGTGGGCACAGGACATTGGGTATAATATTATGTTTGCTGACTGGGAAAGGTTATGGACCACCAGTATGAAGTTTACGGCATGCAATGCCTTGAAAGAAAATATTATGAAAATGATATATAGGTGGTACATGACCCCAGTCAAGCTAGCAAAAATATATCACCGGTCAGACAATAAGTGTTGGAAATGTAAGGAAACTGAAGGAACGTTCTTTCACCTCTGGTGGACCTGCCCTAAGGTTAAGGCCTTCTGGGAAACGATATATAATGAGCTGAAAAAGGTATTTAGGTATACCTTTCCCAATAAACCAGAGGCCTTCCTTTTGGGCATTGTTGACCAGAGGGTGTTAAAGAATGATCGAACATTATTTATGTATGCAACAACAGCAGCAAGGATACTCGTTGCTAAGTATTGGAAAACTCAAGATTTGCCCACGCTGGAAGAATAGCAGATGCAACTGATGGACTATATGGAACTTGCAGAAATGACTGGCAGAATCCGAGACCTGGGAGAGCAAGAAGTGGAAGAGGACTGGAAGAAATTTAAGGACTATTTACAAAAACATTGTAAGCTATATGAGTGCTAGGAAGGATGAGAGATTTGAAAATAACAGGAACCAAAAAGTTAGTTGATAAGATTATGAGAATGAGTGAATTTTATGAGAAAAATAAATTTTGAATAAATATTGTGTTAAAATTAGGTTTTAAGATCTAGATAAAAATATTCAAAGTTAGGGACAAAATATTGGAAATGTGTATAATAAGAGTTGAAACAAGGGGATAAATTGCTGGCTAAAGTTTTATAAATGTGGAACGTAAGAGCGGGAGATGTGAGGAAGTCCAAAGGATGAAGAAAAGATGGATACTACAAGATGTAAAATTTTTTGTTTGCTTTTTTTTTGTTTTCTGTCTATTATCTGTTTATTCTGTCTCTTTTCTATTGTATTAAAAAATTCTTAATAAATTTTTTTAAAAAAAACAGATACCATGAATAAATGCACTCTCTGCAAGCTGTCAACAGGCACCTAGCGCAGGTGAGGGAAACCAAGGTTGGCAGGGACACAGATGGCAGGGACACTGGGAAAGAGGCTCGCTTGTGTGAACACCTGAATAGGGATGGAAGCATGGCTGCTAACCAGAAGCAAGGAATGACTGTGGTTGCCAAAGCAGCTAGGAATGAGGAGAGAGGGGCCCAAAGAAAGAAGGCTATTCCAGCTGCACCATCTTGGGGGGGGGGGGGAGGCAATATGTCCGCCTGATTATCAGGACCAAAGGGGCCGTTTAAACCAGGGGTAGGGTTTTTTTTGAGTACGAGGGTTGCATCCCCTTGAGATAGACCTTCTGGGGCCACATGGCAGTGGTAGGCATGCAAAAATGGGCGTGGCAAGTCACAAAATGGGTGGAGCAACCAGTGGCGTAGCGTGGGTTGTCAGCACCCGGGGCAAGTAATTTGCGCCCCCTAACCCGTGGATTTGCACCCCCTAACCCTAACCCCCAGATGTTGCGCCCGTTGCGGCTGGCCCCCCCTGCACCCCCACGCTACGCCACTTGGAGCAACAGATGTGACTCTTACCTTTTTACAGTGGTCTGCATTCTTGTCATACATATGCAGATGTTTTCTCCTCCTGCCCCCACCCTCTCTGACCTCAGTCCAGACAAGAAAGAGGCCACACGCCTGTTAAGTAGAAGCACTCCAGAAGGGCGTGCAGCAGAGCCAGTGAAGAGTATAGTCTGGATAGAGAGAGTGTGGCCTCGGAAGAGTCTTAAGGGCTGAATAGAGGGACCTGGAACTCTGCCTGCACCCCTGTTTAAAAAATACCCAAAGCTCCTCCCCAGAGCTTTGGACAAATCAAGGGAAGGACTTCTTAAGAACCTAAGATGCTGTCTAATGCTATGTTTGCCAATGGATCCACATGGAAACAACTGAAACTGCTAGTTGGTGGGGGCTTCTTTCTTCTTGTAGTCTCATAAAAAAAAGCCTGGTGTGCTGTTCTCATCACCTGTGAGTACTGGTCCCTACAGAACACATGGAACAAAAAATGCTAGGCAGGTACAAGGAGCATGCTTTCTAAATCAAAAAGACAGGACCAACAAACCTAATGGAGAACTTCTGCAGCAAGCCCCACTGCTGAGTCTTTATGGAATCCGTCTGTGAGACCCCACCATCTTCCCATTCATGAAAGGTAGTGCCTGTTCAGGTTAATGCCACCCACCTTGTTCTGCATCTTCTGCACTAGCTGAGCCTGGCGCTGCTGCCCATCCTGGTAGGCTTGCAGCTTGCGCTTGTATGCCATCTCATCCTCTTTGAACTGCTGTCTCATCTGCAGGAACATTGTGCTTCCTTCCTCCTCTCCTCGGAGCTCCAGCTACAAAAGCAAACACCCTCCCTGATCCAAATGGCAGAGCAAGGGTCAGGAGCAGAACAGCAAGGAACCAATGCCTGGCTCCTTAGATGTCATACAAGAGCAATGTGGCAGGATGCAACCAAATGAATGGAAAATAAATAAATCTGTGTTTGAAAATGAGCTCTAGCTTTGCAGAATTCAGGGTTTCCAGCATGGCTCCCAGCTGTTCCTGGACCTCTGGACAACAGAAACGTCATTTCTCTGAAATACACATTCAACATCCCAAATACTCAAAATATTCATGCCTACATTTCGCAAATGTAATGAGAATTCATGCAAATATGAATTACTGAATTTGCATGATCTTCTTTCTCTCTTCCTTTCAGACTGTAATGCGGCTGAAATCCTGCAGTTTCAAATTGGCTAAGGCTGGTTACAGATTTAGATCTTTGGCAGGGGGAGGTTGAACAGGAGGAAGAGACTTACAGAGAAGCTGAAAGGTCAGTGTACTTAACAAGAACACTACTAAAAGCCTTAAGGGAAGGAAATATAGTGGTGATGGGCACAGAATCTTTCTGTAGACACTGCCTGCTCATTTTGTAGAGTCTCTTGACATCTAAAGGGCGATAAAACAAGCTTTGAAAAAAATGAAACTTGAGACTATTACAGCACAATCCTATGCATATTTCCTGAAAAGTCAGTCTCACTGAGTTCAGTGAGACTTATGCCCAGGTAAATGTGTACAGGATAGCAGCCTTAAGCTGCAACACTAAACAGACGTGCAGGAGATTAAGTCCCACTAGACACACTGGAACTAAATTATAAACATGCATAGGATTATTCAGGTCAAATAGTGCCCTAGATACTAGGTCTCACACAATCCTGCACTTTGCACTACATGCAGAAATACACCTGCTCGAATATATTTATGAGTTGGTAGTTAGAACCTCAAAGCAAATGGTGGCAAAAGCTTCCTCATGGAACTCAAATGCAGGTCATTCTTCTGCCTAGCAAAATTTACAACGACTACAGCAGGGGTGGGGAACCTCAGGTCTGGGGGCGACATGTCACCCTCCAGGACTCTGTGCGACCCTCAGGACTCCTCCAGGCCACACACTGTTCGTAGACTCCCAATTTCCCATGGCACATCCTTCACTGGCCCTGCCCTGCACCCCCCTTGACTGTTTTTGCTTGGCTGGACTGTGTTCTTGAACTCTGACAATGCCTCTTACTTGCCTAGATGGAGGACAGAGAAGGGATGGTGTGTGGGTTTGCGTAAGACTAGCCTACTATATACAGGTGTAATGGTTATATGGGGTTGCTCGTGCGTAAGTTGCCGCCACTCCTGGCTAGGTAGCCTGGTTAAACCTTTCCTGGCTGGACAGCCCTTCACTTTGTGGCTGTTCAGTCGCTAGCAGCATCCGTCAGTGGGCGTTTCTTAAACTTCTTCCAGCAAAGAAGCTCCTTGACGCCATGGCTACGCCTACTTTCCCTGCACGGAAGTCTTCTGCGCAGGGTGGGTGTGGGCAGCGGCGGACCTGTGCTCTCCCCGCTGGTCTCCAGCGAAGAGTCCTGGAGCCCCCTCTCCGATTCCCCCATCCGCCCCCCTTTATCCCTGGTGTTACGCTGATTTCCTTCCCCAGCAGATGAGTTCCCTCTTTCCCTGCTTGGCCCTTCTCCGGCATCGCTTGGGCGCCCTGCCTCCACTTCTGGCTCCGATGTCAGTTCCATGACAACAGGTAAAATTTACATTTGTTTCTCCACCCACTTGTTCCTCTGGACCCACCCACCACTGACCCACAGCCCACAGAAGGCGACTCAGGAGGAAATGTGGCGCTTGGTCAGAAAAAGGTTCTCCATCCCTGCCCTACATGAATCAAGACCTCACCCATTCATTCCGCTTCTTTCGGCCTCCCAAATAGCATTCATTCCATTGCTCCCATTCAGCAAAAAGAAGCAGCTGGGGGCAGGGCAGCAGTCCCAGTCTGTTGGAACAGCTTTTCGGAGGGCTTGATGCTGAGTCAGGCCTGGATCTCCGTGCCTGTCATGTGGACTGGAGGCAGGGATTGTTTGGACTTATAATTATTTATGCTCCTCTGGATGGGAACCTTTGTCTAGCCAAGAATGTGCCCTATGTTCTCCAGGCAGCAAACCAAGCACCAGTTTCTCCCGGGGAAGGGGCCACAACAGCTAAGCACCATGACCACCTGCAACTGCATACTCCAGAAAGCAGCAGTGTGTGAAAACAGGGCCAACATCCTGTCCGCTCTAGCATGCCTGAGGAGATACCAATGGACTGTGTCTGCGCACCATAATCCCCCAACATTTGCACACTAGAATGTGATTCCTGGCAATTTTCCTTCAAAGGGTCGCTGCTGCAGCAGAATGCTAGATGGTTGGTTGGGTTTAAAAGCAGCTGCTCTGCCATTCTGTTTCCGAGTCTACTTTCACACAAATAAACACTTTGAAAACATATTAGCTGCATCTGAGTAATGAAGACATACTGGCCAAACATTATGCTTACGTTAACCTTTCATTCTTAGGTATAGTGTGCTTAAGCTACTGTAGTATGGGAAAGACAACCTAGCAGTCTAGTTTATCTATTAAGGCCTCTTCCTCATTATTTTGATTTATTTCATAGATGCTCCTCAATTACTTACAACATAACATATTATTACAGTACTGTATTCTACTTTCAGCTGGAGAATGACGCTGAACCAGATGGTACTTGGGCTGACTTGAATTCAGGAGCCACTATCTTATAAAAGGGGTGTGCAACTTGATAGAAAATGGGAGGGGTGCTTCCAGCCTTCAAAAAACATAGACCACTGCAAAGAAATAAGGTTCTTTTGCTAGAAGCTCATCTTTTCCTGATTGAATGTCTTTCTTACGAAATTCTGCCTGGGTGCTCCTAAGGTTTACACGAGCCCAAAAGACCACAAAGCTTAGATGCTCAATGAGAGATATATTTTTCAATCTTTTCAGATCCAAGTCTCACCTTTCACCCCAAACTGTAATATTAGACCCACTTTATTTATTTGTTTAATCCTTCTCTCATGTGGTCATCGTGTATGACTATCTATGTGTGTTTTGATTTGGAAGCAGCTCTCAGCGACTTCAAAATGGAGCCAAACTGATAACCATTTGCGAAGAATACGGCGAGGTGCTTCAATAGTCCTATATACAGCCTGACTTTTGCGATGTAGCCCACAGATTCTGAATGCCCTTCCTTCTTTAAAACTGCTCTTGCTAGGTCTCAAGATATGTTTATGGCATTGAAGGGCAGCCAGGACTACAAGGAGTAAAGCAAACTGTAACCTACTACGTAAGTTCTTGTGGGAGAGCAGCCAAATGAAACAATGGAACCAATGTCCATAAGCTGTATATTGTCATGTCACAGGACCTGCCCAGGACATGGGGAAGTGTGCATGACCAAGAGTCATGGCAATGTAAGGTTTATCTGAACTTATGAGTAAGCCCTCCATCTTAATTCTCTCTGTGTTGCCAGTCAATATGTCCTCAGCTGCCAATCTACACCAGCTGCAAGAGAGAATGATGGATAATTGTTTTGTGACGGAGCTCTCAGCTGGATTTGTGTTTTTGCAAGATTGTTCCATACAAAAAGTAGCTTGTTTTTTTTTAAAGATGGGTTTCTTCAAATGTTGATCTTACCCTCTCACTAACGGCATGGTATTTGCTAGCCAGCTCATCCTTCTCTGCACGAGTTTGTGCCAACAGGTCCTCAAGGCGTGAGAGCTCCTTCTGCAACAAGCGGTTTTCTTCTTGCATATTGACTACAGAGGCTGTTTCTGACAAAGCTGGAAACAGCAATAAAAGGAATAGGTTGGCTGCAGGTAGCAAGAAGGGACATATTTAATTCAGTTCACAGTGAAAGGTGAATCTACCAAATCCACACTTTTTGAAACACTATGGGAACACAACCATTCTAAATTTGCACTTATCTGAATTTTGCAATAGAGTTCTCCAACCAAGTGATGTTTTTACAAAAATATATTCATGTATAAAAATTGCTTGCAAAAATGTGCACATTAGTCAAAACTACCTATAAAAATGTGCTTATTAAGAGAATGCACACGCAGATGCCTAAATGAATTTAAGATTTGAAAAATTAGAAACTGCGAGAACTAAAATGGACAGATAATTTCATTCCTAGTTCCAGGAAAGGCAACCTATGAACAGACTGAGGATCTTCACCCTACCAAGGTATATGGATTAACCCCTTAGTACAAAAACTTTGGGATTCAAAGCATAAGCACTTACGTTGTCCAAAAGGGATGTATTAATACTAAGAACTGATTGCAAGCAAGTACTTGATACAAGATATCTGCCTTATTTATTTTGCTAAAGCATCTTCCAATAAAAGTTTAATGTTTTAACATGGCAAAGCACAGCATTCTTTCTCCCCTTTTAAGGGACAAGGCCCATTATTTGAGCCAAACTATGAAAAGGAAGTACCAATGTTTCAAAAGAGTTCCAGGGACTAAAGACTGTTCTTTAGCAAGAGACACCTGCATTCATTATCTCCCTCTGTATGTTCCAGGGTGCTTTCTAGTGTTGAAAACGGGTTCTGGGGCCAGATGATGTCTAGCCAAAAGTGTGGCCATGGGTTTACAAAGCTGTATGGAAAGCTGCCTTGAAAGGGCCTATTAATCACAGGCCGCAAGATAGCCATGCCCAATCGTTACAGGGATAATGATGATCTTCCATATGGGGACTGAGAAGCTTGGGCTAATTTTCCAGCTCGTGTCCAGGCACGATGAGTGTTGCTTGGCAGGTTGCTTAATCTTTCTGATCCTCAAATGTAACATGACGGCAAACAACTTTATACTGTCTTCTGGAAGCCTGAGCTAAACTATCTCCCTCAGTCTTTGCTTGGTGGCTACGGCTGAGAATCTCTAAGGTTCAGGAACTCTTCCCAACTGTAATTTATTTATTTTTGTAATGAGAGAGAAATCCACAATGTCTTTTGGGGACATAAAAGAAAAGGGCAATCATCTGAAAGAAAGGATGTCCCTTGGACTTAGGACCATTGTTCTCCCCTTGCTATAGGCTAGGGTTGGCCAAGGACATTTTGCTGCTTGAGGCAGAACAGTAAATGCTCCCCAGCTGCAAAGTCAAGGTGCATGTACCCAAGAGCAAACCATTTGCTGCCCTTTCTATGTCTGCTGCCTCAGGCATTCCCCTCACTCTGCCCAATATTAGGACTGGCCCTGGTGATTGCTCTTTCCCCCTTCCATCTGGAAAGGCTACTTGCTCACAGTCAGAAACACAATATTGGATTCATTTACCATGAACAGAAGCTGCTAGTTTTATACAGTACTCTGAACGAGTCCAATGGACTGCTTTGCATGGAATGGAAGCAAGGAAAGGCTGTTACCACATGCACGGTGATAGTGGACTGAATTTTCTGTCAACTTCTTCCAAGGAGGAAGTCTTCAGAAACATCATCGAGCCAACACTGCGTGGTATGTGGGGATGTTAGGAGCTTCGAAGCCCCACCTCCTAATTTCCTGCATTTGTTCTTCCTTTGAAAACCCCACCCTCGGGAGGTCTCTGCTCTATGTCTCTGCCAAAGTCCCAGACAGCACCTTGGGATGATGATGGCTCAGCCAGACTCTGTGTGATGATCTGTCGGATCCTAGCTGGGACAGTTGTGGGTTCAGCTCTCTCTCCTTCCCCTTGCACGGTCAATGCTTTGTCATCTTTGCTCGCTCTGGGATGCAGCACCGTATCCTCCAGTTTCTAAAATACACACAGAAGTTAAGCATTGGCTGGCAAGCTTGTAAGGTTTTATTTAGCCATTGCTGGGCCCTGGGAAGTGATTACCTCTTTATGATGGACTTTCTAAACTGAACTTAGGCCTAAGAATGGCTGTCACATAGCTAGAAACCTTTGAAGGTGTGTGGGGGTGTGTAGAGAGAGACTGCTGTAAAAAAATGTGATCTCTTTATATCTCATTGACATTCAGCGCATTTCAACAAGTTATAAACTCAATAAAAATAGAAAGGCAAGGATATCTACAAGGCCGGCCTATGTACACAGCTTCAGCTAAAACAAAAAATACAATGATACCAATCTTTTAAACTTATGAAGGTCCAGGAATTCAAATAACAGCACAAATTATTTTCCCCTCCTCACTCACTCTTCATGTACAAAGTTAGCATTTTCAAAATTGCTTATGCAATATAATACAATTCCCTACTTTGTGTCCTCACCTAGGTGGGTGCAAGTTAAGATTCTGCAAGGGTACACAGGATTACAAGGCCCTGAACTGTGTTGTTTTCAAAATATTTCTAAAAGCTTTTTTGTGATAATAAATCCTGCTACATTAACTTCACTTTATCATATGTCTGTGGTAAACTTACATAAACCAATGATGTCGGTTACATGGCCAGAATTCATGTTATGAAATTCATGTCTAAGTTTCTGAAAACCATTATGAAATCTTATGCAGGTGAAGCACACAAGGATAAAAGAGCATCAAAATTATGAAAGAGATAGAGCCATGATGCAAGATGAGCATAATAATTTTGTAGGAAATGAACTAAGTGAAATGACATCAGGAATTACAACCCTACTCTTGGATCTTATGTTTTGTTGCTGATGCTACTAGAACTGCTAGCTAATACTGTACTAAAGATACTGAGAATGGTATTCTGACACCCTATTCCATCTGCAAAATGTTGGAGGGTATTTTTTTTTCTCATGGCTGATGCTATTCACAAATGTACAGTGCATGTAAATAATGGGTAGATCTGAGATTTGAACTTAATTTGTGCTAGAAGCCACCAGGGCTTATGCCTATTAGATGGTTGTAAAGTTTGATTCTGAGGTGATTTTGAATTGTGTCGGGTGGGAACATCTTTACTTTTTTGTCCTTCTCACCCTGTTGTCAAACCCACACAGGTGGCTAATTCGCTTGCCTGCTTATCTTCTCAATGTTTTATTGCTGGGCCCAGTCATTACTGGGGCTCCCTTGTGCTCACAGAACAAGAAAGACATATTGCATGAAGATGTGAAGCATAATAATAAACAAAAAAACAGTTGTTGCCATGCCAACAGAGCTAAAACTTTGTACAGAAAATACAGCAACAATGCCCTCTATCGTCTGTATCTCATCAATTACGAACAAATCTCATTGAAATAAGGAGGCTGCTGCAATCTGCACTTCATTACAAATCTTGTTTCCAATTGTATCTGAAAAGTACGGTGCTCCACTTCCCAGAATCCCCCCGCAAAACACATACACTTGATGTTATAAAGATAAAGCCAGCAAAACCATCCTGTAAAATCTCTTGCTTATATTTTGACAAATGTCTCACAAAGTTCTTCATAATTTCTCCTCCATCACTATTGGATTCCGCCCCTTTTTTTAAATGCAAGCCACTCACATGCACATCTCCACAATATTTTCAGTTGATCTCTCAGTAGGGGGAGATTTTTGGATCATGTACAACTTCAGCCAGATCAAAATTAGTACTGTATCTCAAAAGTTAGATTCCTGTCTCCCATTGCAGAAAATGTGTGTGTGTGTGTGTGTGTGTGTGCACGTGCACGTGTGTTCCTGTATGCTTGAGACTGCATAAATTATATTTTTCCTAAACTACTCAAGACTACAAGATGAGAAAGTGTATACATGTGGAAAACACATGAACATTAATACCAAAACCAACTGAAGTAAAAAGAAATGTACCAAGGAATACTGGGGCAGATGTACCCTGAGTACTACTACTATAACAAAGCACAGTGGTACCTTGGTTCTCAAACACCTTGGTACTCAAACAACTTGGACCCAAACACTGCAAACCTGGAAGTTTGCGAACTTCTTTTTGGAAGTCGAACCTGCTCTGTTTTGAGTGCCACGCTTCCATTTTGAGTGTTACGCTGAGGTCTGTCTGTTTTTGCTATTTATTTTAGGTTTTTGTTTTGCGGCTCTTTTTTGTTTTTGTGTCTGTGTGGAACCCAATTCAGCTACTGATTGATTGCGTGACTGCAGTACATTGCTTATTGCTTTCATTTTATGGACTAATCGTCTCGTGAGAAAGTAAAATTCATGTTAAGTATGGAACGGATTGATCCATTTTGCATTACTTTCTATGGATTAAGTTTGAGAACCAAAGCACCACTGTGGATGCAGGAGAGATTTGTAGCTCTCATATTATTATTTCTGCAAGGTGGCCAAGGGTAGTATGTGATCTTTTCTTTCCTGTAAACCTTCCTCGGGGATCTCTGCAACCCTATTGGCTGGCTGCAGTTCCTTATTTGAAAAAATCCCATAGGAGGAGTTACCTCATGATTTCTTCCCCTGGGCTTTGATTGAATAAGTGGCAGAGGGCAAAGGGCAGACCACTGAGGAGATGTTTTGTAGAATGGGGAAAAAAGGTCACCCACCAAGCATAAATTAGCCACCTCAAAAGTAAAGTAAGCATGGCAAAAAAGACCTGCACCCCACCCACAAGAATTTTACCAAAAAACCCTCTCCTTTTCAATAATTTTGGTTGGGGGAAAAACATGAGAGAATATTTTGGCACAGCACTATAATTACCCAAGCATTTTGGTGGGCAGCCTAGTTTGTAGAGGGAAGAAAAGAAAATAGCAAGTATATTGCATAAGCATCTGAAGGACAAGTTGTGTGCAGTTAAAGCAATATGTCTATCCACGAAAATAGATGAGAACTGGCCCTCGCAGCTACAACTTAAGCAATTAACCTTGGGCATACCAAATCACAATGAAGTCCAAGAAGAGCCACAGAGCCTAGGACTTGCCAATCAGAAGGTCGGCGGTTCGAATCCCCGTGACGGGTTGAGCCTGCTCCTGCCAACCTAGCAGTTTGAAAGCACGTCAAAGTGCAAGTAGATAAATAGGTTCCACTCTAATGGGGAGGCAAACTGCATTTCTGTGCGCTGCTCTGGTTCGCCAGAAGTGGCTTCGTCATGCTGGCCGCATGACCTGGAAGCTGTACGCTGGCTCTCTTGGCCAATAAAGCAAGATGAGCGCCGCAACCCCAGAGTCGGTCATGACTGGACCTAATGGTCAGGGGTCCCTTTACCTTTTACAACCATTTTTAGAGATTGAAAGCATTCTACTTCTAAAACTCAAATACAAATGATACTATTTTGCAATAACAAATTCCTATTTTAAAAATATCAGATCACTGCACAGACCACACATGGCATATCAGACAAATGCAAATGGAAATCACTCAGAGAAACATACAAAGACACCGAGATTTGCTCAGACATAACATATGCTGCCTGATGAAGACTAGGAGCAAAGAGCCAAATCCCTGATCATTTCAGTTAGATTAGGCTCTGCTACAGTGGTGGGAAACCTTTGAGCTGTTGGACTCCAGTTCCCATCAGTCCCAGCCAGCATGGACAATGGTCAGAGGAGTTGGGGCTTGTAGTCTAACCACATTGGAGGATCACAGATGTCTCACCAATGTTCTACTGGGTGCTATGTAGGTTTTATGCTATACCTAGGACTGCTAATAATGGGTTAAAAGAAAAACCTGAAGGGAATATGCTTTTGTAAAGTGATCTTGTCCCTTCAACAACTTATCCATTCTCCCCTAAACAATTTAAGCATCTTGGCCTTTTAAAACAACAGATGCCACATGTGAGTATGAAAACTGCAAGACTAGCAGAAATTCCAGTTCAGCAGAGTTGTAACATTCAGGCCACCAATCAGCAAAGGCATTGATTAAAACACTTTGCCTGGGTAATGAGTTGCAGCTGTAGCATGGAGTCTCGGAATAGGACCCATGGAGATAGCTACTCCCTCTGCAGCTGGTGATGTCAGCACAGCTGTGGCAGCTGTGGAAAGAGCAGCCATTGGTGAGGCATCTGCATGTTAGCTGACTTTGCCCATTCACAAAGAAGAGTAGCGAAACACAAATCACCAACATGCAATGCAAGTACAAAATGGTCTCCTGAAAGGTGTCAAGGCCTGTAGTAAGTTGACAATCCACTTGTAGCTCATGCCATAGGGCGAAGGACAAGTGTGATCATTTCAACAGCATCAATTCCATTTCATTTCAAGCAATGCTCGAAAATCCATGAAGCGCAATGTGGAAAAGCCAAGTGTAGGAAAGCTACAGATAGGTAGCTGTGTTGGTCTGCCATAGTCAAAACAAAAAAAATTCCTTCCAGTAGCACCTTAAAGACCAACTAAGTCAGTTCTTGGTATGAGCTTTCGTGTGCATGCACACTTCTTCAGATACACTGAAACAGAAGTTTCCAGACACTTCTATATAGTGAGAAGGTGGGGAGGGGTATTACTCAGAAGGGTGGTGGGAATGGGTGATTGGCAGATAGCTGTGATGAGCCTGTTGACGACTCTTAACGACTGCAATAGGTCTTACAGGAAGAAGCGAGGGGTGAAAAGGTGAAAAATGGCTTTGTCATGTATAATGAGATAAGAATCCAAGGTCTTTGTTCAGACCAGGTTTCTCACTATATAGAAGGGTCTGGAAACTTCTGTTTCAGTGTATCTGAAGAAGTGTGCATGCACACGAAAGCTCATACCAAGAACTGACTTAGTTGGTCTTTAAGGTGCTACTGGAAGGAATTTTTTTTGTAGGAAAGCTGTTCACGTTTTCCTATATGAAGGGTATTTGGGGGCATGAAGCTCTTGCTCTAACCAGGTTGGGCATTGTGAATAGAATGGAAAACCCACAAAGAGCAGAATGCCCTTTCACATTACACAGACGTTAACACACACAGCACAAGAAAGGCTCAAAACAAAGCTACTTGAACTTAATGAATGAAAACACTAAATGCAGGAGAGCAGGTACTAGACCTCTTCCACTTCATGCTAAATAAGAAAATGTGAAGAAGATTGCCTCCTTGTTGGAAATCCTTGTACTATTCCAATTTACAGACGTGAAGTGATAAGAGAATGAGATGATTGGCTTTACTCTGTAAGACAGTGCAACCTCACATGAAGCCCTTGAGCCAGTCACAATCTCTTTCCCTGGCTCCTACTTCATGGCAATTTACCATCCCTCTGCTAGAGTGGTTTGTGCCAGGCTACTTTCTACACTTATGATTTGTAGAAGGGGTGGCCATGTTAGTCTGTTTTAACAAAAACAACAAAGTATCATGCTACCATAAAAACACGACTAAGTAGACCCTGGTGCTATGGGTTAAACCGCAGAGCCTAGGACTTGCCGATCAGAAGGTCGGCAGTTCGAATCCCCATGACGGGGTGAGCTCCCATTGCTCGGACCCTGCTCCTGCCAACCTAGCAGTTCGAAAGTGCAAGTAGATAAATAGGTACTACTCCAGTGGGAAGGCAAACGGCGTTTCTGTGTGCTGCTCTGGTTTGCCAGAAGCGGCTTAGTCATGCTGGCCACATGACCCGGAAGCTGTATGCCGGTTCCCTCGGTCAACAAAGCGAGATGAGCACCGCAACCCCAGAGTTGGTCACGACTGGACCTAATGGTCAGGGGTCCCTTTACCTTTATTACCATAAAGACACAACTAAGTAGACCCTGGCCCATGAAAGATTATGCCAGCCCTTCCTTTGCCATCCTGGTGACTTCCAGATGTTTAGGACTATAACTCCCATCTAGCTGGGATAGATAGGAGAGCATGGCTGGGGTGGATAAAGGCTGTATTGAATCATCAAAGCATTACAATATTGACAGTTTTACGGCAGGCTAGTTCTGTGCTCCCCCACTGGAACTCAATCCACTGAACAGCAGCTCTGAAATCAATAGATGTTTGCAAAGAATTAAGTCCAGTTTACCATTGCAGCCCTATGACTACTTCCTTGGGAATAAGTCTCATTAAACTCAACAAGACTTCGGAGTGAATGTGTAGGATAGGGCTGTAAATCTATTTTCCTGTTGGGTTATGCTCACACATCCTCTAGCCTAGTCATTTTTTCCTTACTCTCATTTCTGAAACCTTACTGCCCTCTACTGTCACTTAAAATGGCAACAACTACATTTGTCACAAAACAAGTTCAGCCCAGGTAAGACAACAGTCCACGAGCCCTGAATGCCACAGTCATCCACGGGTGCCATGAAGAACAGAGCAGAAGCCAAATGGAGAAAGACTTCAAACATGGGTTTTAATAGGCCATATATTCAAAATCTTCAGAGAAATCCTACTTGCAGCAAAATGTACATGCAAACAAACATATAACAGCTCTCCTCAGAATGCTAAGGGTTTGAGATGAGACCAAAAAGGCTACTCTGCTAAATTGGCTGCTTCTGGGTCGTGCTGCAAAAACAGTCTCTGTATGGTCCCATGGTTTATAGAAGCCCGGTCTGATTTAATGCTTGATAAACTTTGCTGCCAGGGACGCGGGTGGAGCTGTGGGTTAAACCTCAGAGCCTAGGACTTGCCGATCAGAAGGTCAGCGGTTCAAATCCCCGCGACGGGGTGTGCACCCGTTGCTAGGTCCCTGCTCCTGCCAACCTAGCAGTTCGAAAGCACGCCAAAGTGCAAGTAGATAAATAGGTACCGCTCCGGCGGGAAGGTAAACGGCGATTCCGTGCGCTGCTCTGGTTCGCCAGAAGCAGCTGTCATGTTGGCCACATGATCCGGAAGCTGTACGCCGGCTCCCTTGGCCAATAAAGTGAGATAAGCACTGCAACCCCAGAGTCGGCCACGACTGGACCTAATGGTTAGGGGTCCCTTTACCTTTAAACTTTGCTGGCACAATTACTTTTTTTATATATAAAAGTTTTTATTAATTTTCAATACAATATAAATATAATACCATATCAAAGGTTTATCACAAATTATAAATTATGGAGTTCCTTCAGCTTATCTGCCAATCATCCGTAATTAAATTTTAGTTACGCATTTCCTAAATTTAATACTGCCTTTTTATATGCCTTCCTAATCTTATTTTCTTTTTTACAATACTCCTCAACCTTTCACAGAGCTTCTTGAAATCCCACGAACGTTGTTTGTTCATCACATATATTTTTCAGATATTCTACAAATTTTCCCCAGTCCTCGATGAACTTATGGTCTCGTTGATATCTAATCTTCCCAGTTAATTTGTCCAGTTCTGCATAGTCCATCATTTTCATTCTCCATTCTTCCAGGGTCGGTACTTCCTCCTGTTTCCATCTTTGGGCCATTAATATTCTCACTGCTGTAACTGCATATTGGAAAAGTTTACAGTCCTTTCTATTTATTTCATTTCCTACTATTCCTAACAGAAGAGCTTCTGGTTTCTTTACAAATGTATATTTCAACATCTTTTTCAGTTCATTATATATCATCTCCCAGAAACCCTTCACCTTCTTACATTCCCAGCTGGCACAATTACTTTGTAGCCCAGTTGTAATACAGTACTCAACCTACTCCCATGAACACAGAATGCTGCCTCATACCAAGTCAATCCCACTCGGTACCCTCTGCCCTGACCAGCAGCAGGTCTCCGGGGTTTCATGACAGTGTTGCCCCCACCCCAGGTGGAGACGTTGAAGAGCAAACCCGGGACCATTTGCAAGCGAAGCTCTAACACACTGGAATGACCCTTCCTCTGATACTATTCTCACAACCACAGTGTGAGGCAGGTACTAGGTTAGTTTGAGAAACAGACTGGCAGTGGTGTAGCGTGGGGGGTGCAGGGGGGGCCGGCCGCACCGGGCACAACATCTGGAGGTTAGGGTTAGGGGGCGCAAATCCACGGTTAGGGGGCACAAATTACTTGCCTTGCCCCGGGTGCTGACAACCCACGCTACGCCACTGGTGACTGGCCTGAGTTCACTCAATGAGTATTGCAGGGGGTTGGACTAGATGATCCTCAGGGTCCCTTCCTTCCAACTCTGATTCTGGGATTTCTGTTTTGAGTTTCATGGGTTGGAAAAATGACCCTGGGCCCTCGCTATCCAACACTGCTACACGTATTTGCACATCATATCAAGAGATCACAGAGGTTTTAATCCATATCATCTTCTCTGTAGACATCCAGAAACTAAACACTGTCCACATCAGCGACATGAAAGGGAAGCAGACGCGAAATATTTTTTATTTCGCCATTTTACTTCCGAAGTTGGAAACCTGGCTTCTGCCCCCACCCCTCGAAGGGAATGCAATTCTATCCTTTTCTGGCTCGTCAGTTCCGCGCTGCAAAGCGGGAGAATCATGTGCGAGGGGG
This sequence comes from Podarcis gaigeae, assembly GCF_964106915.1. Classification (NCBI taxonomy): domain Eukaryota; kingdom Metazoa; phylum Chordata; class Lepidosauria; order Squamata; family Lacertidae; genus Podarcis; species Podarcis gaigeae. The sequence continues at coordinate 66,024,667 of NC_139681.1, forward strand.
CGGAGGCAGTGCGTTTTAATTACTTGCTCTGAACTTAGCCGCAGGAGAAGTGTATGAGAAAGCGAGCCACTCACTCACCAACCTGGATTGCAGCCTCCAGCCTCAGACTTGGCTTCTCCTCGCTGCTCTCACTCATCGCTCAAAGACCGGGGTAAGGAGCAGCCAGAGAGGCCGAGCGGCTCTTCTCGGGACTTGCAAAGTAAGAGGGAACGGTACACCCGCGGGTCGGAAGCCCGCTCCCTGGAGAGAGAGTTTGCAGGCCTGGAGTGCCGGCGACTCCCTGCAGAACCTTCTCCGCTGCCTTCAGGAATGGAGGACGCACGCGGCGGGGCCCGGCCGCGGTTGCTAAGACAACGGGGACGCCGAGTACCTCTTGTCGCCATGGAAACAGAACGCGGCCCGGGGTTGCCGCGGAAACCAAAGGGACGCGGGAAGCCGAACTGTTTCACCGGGCCCGGCGAAGGAGAAAGCGGGAGAACTTCTCTCCCCACTGTTGGGCGGGAAGGTTGGTCCCATGGTAATAATAATGTGTAATAACTGCACACTGCAGCCTTAGGAAATAAGGACAGTACAAATAAACATATTCCATAGTTAGGGTTGGGAGATGCAACTTTACGGAATACTGTCTCTCTCGCTTAATAGTATTTCTAAACTGACTCTCAACATAAGTATGCAGGGCAGTGTAACTTCCTTCATGCCCATAGGCTACATCAATCCATTTTGCCTTCCACCCCTCATTCTACCACTTGGTCCTCTCTCTGCCTATGTTAAGCAAAGGAGTCTCTCCTATATGCCAGGTACTCATCATGGAAAACAAATAGAAAGGAGTGGCAGGAATGCCCATTTAGTGACTGGTAAGAGCCTTTTGCTTTTGCTCTCCACCTTCCCTAGACGGAAAGTGTTGGAATGCCATTGCTGCACAGCTGCAACTAATTTAACTAATTCAGCTCTCTCAGTGAAACCTTTTGCTCCTGAAGCTTCTCCAACCCCCTCCTCCCATTTTGGTTTTATTTAAATTTGCCCAAAAATATTCAACTCCCCATTCCAATCTCCTTCTTCTGTGCTGCAGGATAGGCTGGTATTGGTTTTAAAAATAAGCTTGATAAGAGGGAATGAAAATTATTTAAAATTTTCTGCTTCAGTGAATGGACCTTTCCAAACCCACACAGCTCTGCCACACCCACTAGTGTGGACAAAACACAGTGGTGTAGACACAGAAATAAAAGTTAACAACAACAGCTTATTACTTATACCCATCCATGTGGCCGGGCCTCCTCAGCTACTTGGGGTGGCTTCCAAAACATCAAACATTAAAAAGTTCCCTAAACAGGGCTGCCTTCAGATCTCTTCTAAAAGCCAGGTAGTTGTTTATTTCCTTGAAATCTGGTGGGAGGGTGTTCCACAGGGCAAGTGCCACTACAGAGAAAGCCCTCTGCCTGGTTCCCTGTAACATAATTCCTTTTACTGTAGACTGTCATTTGCTGCTCTGCTTACAGTGGAAGAGCTGTGACTTAGGAGAGCTAGGAGCCCTTTGTCTGGAAACAACTTAAATTTCAAGGCTGTATGGATTTTGTTTAAGAGTAAGATACACCAGTTAAATAATTCAACATAATTTAAGTTCTGATCTCCAGGACTATTATTACGTCTTGAAACACAACTGTGGGTAGAGAGAATTAATGCAATCCTTGCTAATTAGCAATCCCAATAAATAATTCTGCGCTACATTAAGACTGAGTTTATTGCAGCATAAACATTTGTCATCTGGAGTCCACCTTGTTAGATGCATGCAGTGATCTAGAATGTTGTCATCACTATATATCAGCTTTTACATTCCCAGCAAACAACATGTTTGATATCTCATCACATTAAGTGCTACTGCATTTGGATAAATTAAGAAACATTTAGTGTATTTCCATCCTGTCTTCCTATGCAAAACATATGACACATTATGAAGCCAGTGCAGCTGTAACAAAGCATATCATTTGCTTTTGGTGTTTTAGGATCTGACCAGCATATGAGACACACATAAAAATGGACAGGAAGCAAGGTTGAATCCATAAATGCAGGAGTGTCATCCGCAGGTCAGCAACTCAGTGCAAGTAGAGCTCAGTTTTATACGATTCCCTGTGTTTGATGAGCAGGACACAAAATATTGCCCAATAAATTTGCCACAAAACATTTGTCAGACTTTAAGGTACCATAGGATAGTCTTACAACAAGCTATCCTGTTTCCCCTGGAATTCAAAACGAAGGCTATGTGCACACTCTCGTTTACTCTACATCCAGCACATTCCCACCACTGGTTTGTGAAACCATGTGCACATTATGTTAGCCATGACCCACATCTATCCTGTACGTCATTGAGAAATGCTGCATTTTGACATGTTTTCCCCCAAATCGGCTTTAATATGATCTGGAAACCCAAGCTATATAAAGACATCTACACACCCTTTCTTCCCACTGGTGTGGACAGACAAAGGGTGACTTGGAATCATAGAATCATAGACTTGGAAGGTTCCAAGAGGGTCATCTAGTCGAACACCCAATCTTTTGCCCAATGTGGGGCTCAGACCCATGAACCTGATATTAAGAGTACCATGCTCTACCAACTGAGCTATTTGGGACATATCCAGCCGTCCTGATATGTAGAACCACAGGAGCCAATTCCTGGGGGCCAATGTCCCTTCAGCCTCCCTCTCCATAAAATATTTGAGGGGGCCAGTCCCCCCAGCAAAGGTTGATGGGCATTGCCATTCAAATGGTGTGTGTGTGCCGTGCCTTGTGATCCATTGTGCAAGAGGGGCTTACCTGCCCCCTCCGATATTGTATTCAAGTGGGCACCCCTGCGTACAACGATGGGCAAGTGCAATTTGAAACACAGCAGGGGGAGACATCCTTGCTGCATTTTAAACTGGTAATGTATACATAGCCTCAGGCTAGAGCTCCAGCTCAGCTATTAGTAATTAAGGCTGCAGTCCTAGACACATTCACTAAAGCTTCAATGGACTCAGTCAGGAGCTGCATATTTCTTAACAGTGTTACTAATAAGCAATTAATCAAGTTCCTGATTGCACCCTTCTTACTTGTCAAATGTTCACATTCTTCCTCTGCTATGAGCTCATCCTGCCTAGCAACATTTTTCACTTTAGTGCATACATATAGTATAATTAAAGAATACCTTTTCTGGCCAGGTCTCTATCTTCTATTTGCATTTGTTTGGTGTAATCCATAAATATATTTTCGTTGGGTGGGTGGGTGGAATCTTAGATTACATACACAGACGTGTACATCATGATGAATCTTTAAGATATTTTACACCCTTCACTGGAATGTACATCAGTTTTACCGGAAAGGTTTACAAATCTTGTGTCTAATGGAAAAATGAGAGCAAAGCAAAATACCTTCAGCATTTTTGGAACATTCCCTTCCTAGTATCTGTGGATGATGCACCTTGCTACCCGTACCCGCTCCAGTGATTTGTGTTTGTGCAACTTTCAAGGCAGGGTAAGGAGAAACTGTTGCCAATGAGAGAGCTAAAAGAGAGTGGCTACTCTGGCTTAGTAGCTAGTGCTGGCTTACACAAACATAGCTTTTCATACCACTAGATGAAAATAAAAAAATAAGCTAAACATTTGAAGTTAACAGTTGGCCCAAGCCATTCCTTCTCAGTCTGATCTAGCTACTTCCCAGGGTCTGCCCAAGTTGCTTGGAGGTAAGACAGAATTGTAGAAAATAATTGTAGCAGCGCCAACACTTCAGAACCCCCTGCCTAGTGATACCAGTCGGGCGCCTTCACTGTATTCTTTTTGGCACTTGCTGAAGACATTCCTATTTAGATATGCCCAGTGGTTTTTTTCTGGGAGTATGCAGGGGTACACATAAGGTAAAGGTAAAGGGACCCCTGACCATTAGGTCCAGTCGTGGCTGACTCCAGGGTTGCAGTGCTCATCTCACTCTATAGGCCAAGGGAGCCACTGTACAGCTTCCAGGTCCTGTGGCCACCATGACTAAGCTACTTCTGGCGAACCAGAGCAGCACATGTAAACGCCGTTTATGTACCTTCCCACCAGAGTGGTACCTATTTATCTACTTGAACTTTGACGTGCTTTCGAACTGCTAGGTTGGCAGGAGCTGGGGCTGAGCAACAGGAGCTCACCCCATCATGGGGATTTGAACCACCGACCTTCTGATCAGCAAGTCCTAGGCTCTGTGGTTTAACCCACAGCGCCACCTGCGTCCCCTAGGGGTACACATACCCCTAAACATTTTGTGAATCTTTGTACTTTTGTCCATTTACAGTGGCACCTCTGGTTACGTACTTAATTCATTCTGGAGGTCTGTTCTTAGCCTAAACTGTTCTTAACCTGAAGCACCACTTTAGCTAATGGGGCCTCCCGCTGGCGCCGCGCCACCAGAGCACAATTTCTGTTCTCATCCTGAAGCAAAGTTCTTAACCCGAGGTACTATTTCTGGATTAGTGGAGTCTGTAACCTGAAGCGTATTTAACCTGAAGCGTATGTAACCCGAGGTACCACTGTACTGTATTTGTTTTCCCCTGGTTTGAACTATAAAATCGTGGTTTTCTTGAGTGAAAATGAGAATACTCCTAAACATTTTTTTCAGAAAAAAAGCACCGGATACGCTTACCCAGAAGTGTAGACAGTTTTAATTTGCTTTAATATATTTTATTGTGGTTTTAACTTTCTGCATATTAGGAATTATGGTTGTAAAGTTTTTAGTTATAATTTTGCTGTTTTATCTTTTGTAAACTGCTTTGAGGTTTTTCCTACAATCAAGCTGCATATAATTTTTATCCTGCTCCAGGTTTTACAGTATTTAATTAATTTTAGTAGTTTTGATTTGCCTTTGGGGCTCTACCATTAGACAGAGGCAGGCACTTGCCTCAGGTGACAGATGCTGGTTAAGGTAGTGGTATCTGGCATTTGGCTGTTCACTTTGAGACCCTCTTCATTCCCCTTTCAGATCTGTGTGTGCCCCTACCGTGCACCACCTAAACAAGTCTGCTCTTGTCCTCAGGTGCCGTGGAGGAGGCTATCTCATTGCCAGTGCTGAAGTTAAATTCAGCTTGTCAGCTTCAGAACGTGAAGGCACCAACTTGTCCTTTGCCTGAGATGGGAAAATGACTTTGACTGGTCTTGTTGTTGGTTTACATTTGATGTGTTTTCATATGAATTTCTATGTTGTAAGCTGGCCTGAGTTTATTTTATAAAAGGAGGATTTAAAATTCTAAAAAAAAAGCAAATTAAAAAATGCTAGTAAGTGCATTCCCTTTAAATTTGAGGGGGATGCTGGAAACGTATTTATATAGGCCATCAGCATCATTAACTATCAGAGTCCCTTCTTGCGTATGTCACCCTCTGCCAATTGGATTTAAGTGTATGGTTCATGGCAGGGATGTGGGAGAAATTTAATTCAGTTTGCATTTATGTGAACCAAGATTGAGCAATCCTTCAAAATTTGTGCTTCTCAATTTCACAATGTAGTTCTCCAGCCAAGTAATGTGAACAAACATCCATATAAAGTATGCACAAAAGCCACATACTTGTGAAAAGAATATATAGAAATGCATTACGTTAGGGAAAATATTAGGGAAACATTCTTTGAAAAAACCGTATATTGGGCACAATTGCATACAAAAATGTGTAATAGTCGTTCAGAAATACGAATTTTCATAATCTATATGTTTAGAATTGCAATCTGATGTGGCGATGCGGAGAGCTGATCTTAAGACTGGAATAACGAGCAACTGAGATGGAAACTTACACCTTCTCCCATGCTTTTTAATCCACAGTATTAGAAGCGAATTTCATTTCACATTCCTTCGAAATGTTGGTGAGGGTTTGTTAATGGTTGCAAATCGTACTGAATTTAAATCACACGAATTCATAGAGTCACTTCTCCAGCTAGCGTAGGTTAGGTCTACTTTAATATCAATGAGCCATGTGGACTTATACCAGTTAGCCCAGTTTTTCAGGCTTGCTGGGTGGGATGATTCTGCGGTATTAGAATAGGTAGCCAGACAACCGGATGTCTCAGTTGGCTCACCTGAACGTACCAGTTTCACAATGACTATTTTAAAATAGCTTGGCACTCTATCAACTATGTAACAGGAAAACATAAGGTTTATTCATGCTTCAGTGGAATTCCTCTTTATATGCTACTCCTCCCTGCTCCAGCCCACTTTGCCTTGCCTGTCTCCTCCCACCTGCAGGCATATCTTTGTGTGTGCAGCTGCATCAATGTTTTTGTCTGCTTCAGAAACAGCAGAGGAACTTTCGGGAGGGGTTTCTTCTGTGCCACGCTTCAGCCATGGCCGCAAAGGTTGTTCACTGGAATAGCTATCTCCAGGTGATTCTGTCCCGTGAAAGCCGGAGAGTTGAGTGTTTCCAGAAAGCAGAGAACATTCTGCTAATTGTACTGGAGAGAGTCAATGCGATGGACCCCAGGTTTATAGTGGATTATTCAAGAAACCTGGAAGCCTTGGAATTTACCCTCTCTGCTGCTGAGGATGAAGTAAGCATGGAGGTTCCCTTGTGTATCGATGCGGATGCCCTCTTGATGCAGGAGTGTTCAGGTGAACAGAGCGACTCCGAGAAGGTTACCCGTGGGAACTACCAGATGCCAGGATCTTGCTATGTAGGAGTACCTAAGGAAGGTGCTCACCCTGAAAACTGGACCAAAGAAGATGTATTCAGTGCGGTGGGTGGTACTGAATCCAGTGGCCACATTGTGCCAGGCAAGGTCCTTCATCTCCTGAAAGAATTGATCATTGCTGCCATTGTGCATTGCAAGCACCAGTCCCTTATCAAACCAGGTATTTGTCTGAAACGGAAACAAACAAGGTGTGTCTGTGGGTGGGTGTGTAAGAGAGAGAAAAAGAGACAGGCAGAAAGAAAAAGACAGACAAGTAGGGGCTGGGAATTAATTCTTTGGAACTTCTGAGTCAACATGCATAGTATAAGAGGGAAAGGAGAGAAGATCGGAGGAATAATACAGCAGGAGACCAGATATAGGTGGTCACTCTCAAGTAAGCATGTTCTTAAGCTAGAACACATGCATAATATCACCCCAGTGTGACTGGGATCGATGTGCCAGGATATGTTTATACTTGAAGGGTATTTTCACACACCTTGAATTGTACAGTATATAAGGTGGCATATAAATGTTTAAATAAACTGCACACTCTCACACCCCTATGTGCAATGATGGTAATGGAAAGGAGGGAAAGCTGTAGGCATGAGAATTTATTTCTGTACAGAGTGCATGCTGAATCCCTGTTTCAGTTCCAGTTAAGTGCACTTCTGCCCTGATGGTTTTCCTCTTGCCTATGGCACAGCTGTTTAGTGATGGCTTTATTTGTCACTAAACATGGTAGAAGCATGCAGATACAATTACAGTAAGCGAACTGTGCATCTGATTCCTGGGGAGAAACTTGTGTGCTTCTCCTCTTCCTGCTGACAGTCTGCACATTGGTTCCAGTTAGAAACTCTTCGCTCTCTCTTTCCAAAATTCAAACTGCAGACTGCACCTCTGCCCCTTTCTCTAACTCCAAGGGTTGTCATGTGCTGAAGGCTGGGTTCCAGGCCATCAGGAAATCCCCCGTTGTCATTATCAGGACCATTATGATTCTTTGATTAATATCCCTAATCACTCATTCACAGCCATAATGACAGTGAAGCTCACAATATATTATTCTGCAGTACCCTTTGCCCTGTCTTCGCTGCATGGAAACAAACACCCAGCTAGCCCTGGCCTATTTCATGTTCCAGGAAAGCCCTGCACTTGGTTTCTGTTTGCTTTTTGACAAGTGCATTTTTCTGTTGATCTGCTTGTTGATTTTTCAGTCTGTTTTGTGCATGCCGTTACACCCCATGACAGTTGTGTTTCACCGCATCGTTGCAGGCGCCTTATGTCAAACTAGGAAAGAATCCATTCCGAAAAATGAATCAGGGTTTCATGGGGTTGCCGGGTCTCAGGGCCTGACTCAGAGCCTCAGGGATCTCTGAGCCTCCTACCTCTGGTTACATGATCCTTTCAGTCAGGTTTTGCAAGGAGGGAAGACTTGCTGGCCTGGAGCAAGATAACTTCTTGCAAGAGGAGAATTTTCACAGAACACCCAGTAGAGGTAGCTTGATGTTGTAAAAGTTATTTAGGCTGCAATTCTGTCCATGCATTCTTGGGACTGAGAATAAGTACTATTGAACTCTGTGGGGCTTCTGAGTAATCATGCATAGGATTGCACAGTTAATTGTATGCTTATCGGGGAACTAGGTAGAATAGTACTCGCAGCACATATTTTTTCTGTATAAAACTGGGTATTCATGAATGGAGCCTGAAATATACTGGATTGGGGCTAAGACCCCACAGGCTGCCTGGCAATTCCATCCCCGGAGTGTTAGATCTTATTTATTATTTTTCTGTACCAGACTTCAGTAAAAAAAAATTATCCATGAAATTTTCAATAATAATAATAATAATAATAATAATAATAATAATAGAAGTGTACTAAAAAAATCTACAAAACAGCTACTGAATCAGCAAAATACGGACATCAATAAAAGCAGAAACATGCTAGGAAAAGGCTAGGAAAGCAATCTTCACTTGTGGCCAAAAAGAGATGAAAACAGGTTTGAAGTAAACTTCCATGGGAGGAGTTCCATACCATAGGGGCTTCAGACCATGTCCCCACTGCTAACAGCACACACTTTTAAAGAGATGTCTGCTTACAGATTAGCCTGCCCATGTACTGCAGTTATTTTCAGAGTCCTTTCTCTGGGTGCTTCCTACCATCTGGGGTAAGGTGGGTGATGACCAGAATGAGCCTCCTCTCTCGTATCAGGGCTGTGGCAAACCCGATTTTGGCTTACTGGCCATATTCACCCTACCCCAATCCTCTGTACACCAACAATCAGGGTGGTAGCCAGAGGGTAGGTATGGTCATTCTGTGCACCTGCACACACACACACACACACACACACACACACACACACACCCCACCCATGAATATCAGTTGGGAGGGAGGTCATCACCCTTTCCTGCTCATTAAATTATTGATCTGGTGATTAGGAAGGTGTGATTCACATTCTCATCAGGATGCTGCAGTGATTTGAATAAGTTTTGAAAAAACATTTTGCTGCCACTGACAGATTTGGTGAGACCTTGAAGGACTAGAAAAATGTGCTTTTTAACCAAGCCTTTGGTTGATATGCCCTTTAAATTTATTTTTTTAATTTATTTTTTGGAGGGAAGTTATTGAGTTGTTGTTTTCATTTTGAAAATGCATTCTGTGGTTTATATTTTGTTTTTATTCTGTGAACCGCCCTGAGACCTGTGAGTATGGGACAGTATATAAAATAAATAAATAAATAAATAAATAAGCAAGCAAGCTGCACCAGGCTTCCATTATCTACCTCTGGCGTGTATATATCTATATGTTGTTTTCAAGTCATTTACTTGGTTCTTCTAATCTTATCTTTAAAGTGGTGTTTGCTTCGCAGAAAGGAGCCTAGAGGTATTGTTTCTTTATTTATATTTTTTTGTTTAAGACATTTATATGCCATTTAATCATTAGCGTTTCTAAGCAGCATACATAAAAACAAACCATGCAGAAAATGAAACAATAACAAAATGATCACAAAACCGAACGTGACCTTAAAATGCCTGCTGGAATTTACCACAAGCTAGATGAGCAGAAATCCAAATTTAGGCCATATCCATTATCCCTGCTCCAGAGAGACAGATGAAGGTCATTTCTTCACTGCAGAACTAAGGCAAGGAAGAGCAGAACTGGCACAGAGGCCTGATGGCTTTGAATCCATTTTTCCACTTCCAGAATTCCTATACATAGAGAAGCTTTCTCAGCAGTTTAGATTCGGATGTGCCGGACTATTTCTGGAACCTGGTTCATTGGTATGAATGGTGGGAAGTTTTGGCATCCTAACGTTTTGGAAAATGTGACTCTTTTTATGTTTCTAACAGCAGTATCTGGAAATTCTGGCTCTTAGGGATTCCGCATGCCAGAGATTCAGAATGCTATGTTCTGTATGTAGCATACATTCAGTTTGTGCCTACAATTTATTCCACAAATAGCTTGTAGGAGGACAGCTTTGCAGTTGTCACAATAATGCTATATGAGTAGGTCAGTCAAACTTTCCTAGCAACCTCTCAGCAATAATGAGAGACAAGTGGTAACAAGAACCAATCCTAAACTCTTAATCTTACATCATACAAATTTATTTTCTCCCCTCTAATTGCATTTGTTTGGTTATGATATAAGGTACTCTTTGAGGTGCAGTTTTTGGGGAAAAAATTAAAAGAAGGGAATTCAGAAGACAACAAATATACAGAAACAGTCTTTTTTGTCTAGGAATCTAAACTGGCTGCAAAAAAACGAAGTAGAATGTCGCTTCTTCAGAAGTGTGTGTGCAAAATGCAGTTTGGTAGATCACTGAATGAATGTTAAATGTGTAGAGAAGTTGGACAAGCACTATTTGTTAGAAATTAACTATCATGATTTCAGTCATGGGGTTTGGCCCTAACTCATACTGAAAGCCAGTGTGGTATAGTGGTTCAGAGTGTTTGAGGACCGGGACATTTGCAGTGAAACCAAAATGCTTGTTTACAAAGCTATTGTACTACCAACCTTACTGTATGGTTGTGAAACATGGACCCCTTATAAATGCCATCTCCAACTCCTCGAAAGATTCCATCAATGGTGTCTCCAAAATTTTTCCACATCACTTGGGAAGAGAGGCAAACTAATGCCAGTGTACTGGAAGAAGCAAAGATCACCAGTGTTGAAGCGATGATTCTTCAATATCAACTTTGTTGGACTGGTCATGTTGTTCGGATGCCTGATGATCGTCTTTCAAAGCAACTACTCTATTCCGAACTTAAAAATGGAAAGAGTAATGCTGGTGGTCAACAAAAGACATTTAAAGACTCTCTCAAGGCAAATCTTTAAAAATGTAGTATAAATACCGACATTTGGGAAACACTGGTCTGCGAGCGCTGCAATTGGAGAACAGCCTTTACCAAAGGTGTCATGAACTTTGGGTGCTCGAACGCAGGACAAAAGGGAGAAATGTGCTAAGAGGAAGGCACATTTGGCAAACCCTCACTATGATCAACTTCTGCTCGGAAACCTATGTCCCCACTGTGGAAGGACGTGTGGATCCAGAATTGGCCTCCACAGTCACTTACTGTCAGGATGTCGTCAGCGGCCCCCAGCTGGTTGCCCAGGAAATTATAAAGACAAGGAAAACTTTCTTACAGTCCTTTTTTATTTCAATCTTTACAGAGAGAGGCTATAGAAACCAGCCTCTTGGATAATGACGTTATCCTGAGTGAATCTCCACTTCTCCATCTCTTGCACTTCCTCATTTGTCATCCTCATCATCTCCTCTATGTGCCCTCTGTCTTCGAGCTCTTTGCTCTCCTACTTTTAAGGCCTGCCAGGTTCTGGGAGATGGAGGGTATGGAATGCTTTCTAATGACAACCAGCTACTGCTCTTGCCCTCCCCATGATTTCACGACTTTCCCTCTCATTTGCCTCTGAGCTACGACCTCCCTCAAACCCCCGTTGTAAATCTATACTGTATTCTTCCTCCCTGGAAGGGCCAGGATGGGGAGGCAGTCTCCACCATTCCTCCTCTGCCCAGTCCCTGACACTTACAGACTCACAGTTAAGACCGTGTTCATGAAAGACAATCCTACTTGGCTACGAGTGATCGCCAAAGAAGAAGAAGGTGTAGTTGTTAGAGTGTTGAATTATGACCTTGGGTGAGTCACTGTCTCTCAGTCTAATTTACCTTCACAGAGTTGTTGTGGAGACAGAATGGGGAGGGCAGAACCATGTGTACCACCTTGAGCTCTTTGGAGGGAGAAGTGGTATATAAATGTAGTAATTTAATTTTTAAAAAGACTGAGTAAGAATATTGCCACTGATTTAATGAAGGGGGTGGGGAGTAACCTTGTAGCTAGCAACATATAGGGGTTATATATGCATACACATTTGGCTATATATTTATATCCCGGTATGTATACAGTGGGGCACAATCTAGTCCTAGGTTGTTCTGCTGATTCCAGTGTGGCTTAACTTAAATTTACTTTTGCTAAACCGTCTCCCAAGCAAATTATTCTTCTCCACAATAGGCCTTAAAATGCTTTGCTGGGTTTTTTTTTGCGGGGTGGGGGTGGGGGTGGGGGTTAGATGAAGGTTGCTAATTGTGCCACTTCTCAGTTATACACAGGATCTACATTGGTTCCTTTTCTGTTATTTCTGATGGGAGTATTGTAAACAAGACCATGGTGGGAGCCTGGAAAAGAGGCACTGGCGTGCATATCTCTAATTGCATTTATTCCCTTGACCCTCTCCAGGTGAACTCAGTGCTGAGAGGCTGAAGGATGATGACATGCAGCTGCCTTTGCTAGTGTCCAGTGGATGGAAAATGATCTGCTTCAATGTTGTCCCTGTAATAAGGAGAAAGCAGGATGTTCTGAAACTCAGCAACAATTGGCGAGAAAAGGGTTTCCCACAAAGCAGCATGAGCAAAGTCACTCAGGAAGCTGACTACATCCCTGCCAGTTACTATCACTGGAGGTAAAGTGCAATCCTGTGTTGTTGCTATGAATGCTACCTTAGGGGAAAGGAGCATCTTTTAGAGTGTCTCAGCTGTCATGTCTTCTCTAGGATATGCATGTTGTGTAACTAGATTTCTCTTGAGTTGCGTGGAGGAGAGTGAAGGGTCAAAATCCTACACACTTCAGAAATCATATACAATGACCAATGAACTCCATACATCTCCTTTATCACAAAACTGTTGTGTGCCTCTCTCCAGTCATGAGGTCTACAGACATCATCATCATCATTATGGTAGGAATTAAATGAACGCCACCAATCATTTTCCTCTCTTTTTGTGAATCTGAAGAGTTCTAAGACAAGGTAGGGCAAGAAACACAAACGTTATTTTGTCAGTACTGCCATTAACATTATAATCAGTTCTATCTAGAGTGAAACCTTTTTTTCCAGTCCAGGCTCCAGCTTAGCCTAACAAAATATTCATGCTAAAATGTGGATTTTGCTTTGGAATGGATTCATTATTTATTTTATTATAAATATTTACATCCCATCTTTGTTTGTGAGTGAGTGTGGGTGTGTATGTATTGCCCCTTTTTTGTATCTAGCATTGCTTTTGGCTGCCTTGGGCATGATTCAAGCTAAAAGCAATGACAGATGCAACAACAAAAAATTTAAAAAGATGAAAACTGCTAAACAAGTGACTTTAAACAACCATTTAAGTAATATCTTGGCCAATTCAGCATTAGGCCATTTTCACCAATGAAGCAAAATCCGTTTTTGCATTTCCGGTGTTTACAAAACTGAATTTAAAAGCTGTATTGGTGTACATTTAATTGGAGAACTGTGTGTGCGTGCACTATGACATCCACAACCAATGCATTACAGACTAATGAACATTCTTAGCAACTTGCAATTTTTTAAAATACTGCAGCATAGAGTTTTGGCAAAATGCAAGATTTTTTTCTATTTGTAGGGAAATGCTTATCCCTTCTGGGTCTGCTTCATCATGAAATGCAAGCTACATCCTATCTCCTAATTATAAACATTGGATACATATATGCCAGGATGCTTTCAGTGTAGCATATCCTGTCTTAGAACAGAGTATGAGATTGATAATTAATTGGCTCCATATTTCTGCAAGAACATTCTATGTCAGATGATGACTCAAGGAATATTGGACCAAACAATGTCACAGAGTCAGTGCACTATGTTTGATAGCCTCTACTTTAAAGTTGTCAGAGATGATGGCTCTGCAGCTTTCCTAGGTAACTTGTTCAGGCATGAGATTCACCAGCATTATCACCTCCTAAAATCTTTGAAGGGTGGGAAGCGAGGAGGAGGCCAACCTGGGTAGATCATGAGTATTTTAAGAAAGGAAGCAGATGTTATTTTAAATTCTTAATTGCTGTGCTTTTCACACGGGACTGTGAAGCTAATAATTTCTGCGTGGAAAGGTATAAAATATAGTATAGGTATAAAATATAGATTTGTCTGTGGGCCACAGGTTCCCCACCCCTGGACTACAAGAAGGTCCTGTATATTTCATTATAAATTATAAATGAATCCCTTTCGTGTGTATTTATTTGCCTTCATCTATGCTCTAGGGCAGGGGTAGGCAACCTAAGGCCCGTGGACTGGAGGCGGCCTAATCGCCTTCTCAATCCGGCCTGCAGACGGTCCGGGAATCAGTGTCTTTTTACATGAGTAGAATGTGCCCTTTTATTTAAAATGCACCTCTGGGTTATTTGTGGGGCATAGGAATTCGTTCATTTCCCCCCCAAAAAAATATAGTCCGGCCCATCACATGGTCTGAGGGACGGTGGACCGGCCCACGGCTGAAAAAGGTTGCTGACCCCTGCTCTAGGGACAGAGCATTTGAAAAATGGTTCTAGGTGCATTTATGCAGCTAAAATTGGATTTATGCTGCTGAGTACCATAAACCGGCAGTGAGATGAGATAATGAGTCTTCAGTGGATGCACAGGCAATCCTCGTTGTTTGGGTCCTCTGATAATCTATGTGGTCCAGAGGGCAGTTGGCCCTGACTAACTGCGGGTAATTGCCCTAGGTTTCTAGAATGTTTTCGTATGTCTTCTCATATGCCCTAAGTCATGAACTCATAAACAAGCTATTTCCACCCTGGGATGACCTGTAACCAGTTTTGTCCCTGTGAAGATAAGGGCTTATTCACAATTATGTTTTGCCCTACTCTTTCCAGACACAGGTCCACACTTAGAAGCTCCATGTCCAAGCAGTTTATCTGGGGGTTTTTGCCCTGCGTTTTCACCATGAAAACCCGCTCTTTAGCAGTCAGTTGGAGCAAGCATCAATTTGGATTTTCCACGGATTACTGTTTGCTCCGATTGAGCTTTAAATAGTGAGTTTTGCAAGGAAAGCTCAGGTTTTGCAGGGAAAGCTTTTACACACTCAAACATGGAGCTTTTCAGCATGAACTATGCCGGAAAGAGTGGAGGAAAGGTAAGTGTGAATAACCCCCAAGTCAGTTCAACTAATGAGAATGAGACAGATCAGTGTAATCTGCCTTTGTCAGGGTCATTCTCTCTTCTAGCCTGCTCTCACTGCCTGTTTTCTTAGAATACAAAATAGCTGTTCCTTAATGATAAGGTCTCCTATTGGCCAATACAGAAGGAGTGGATGGAGGAGGAAGAAGAGTTGTCTTGGTTGAAGTCAACAACTGACCCAGGAGACGTGTTGAGAACAGTTAACTACAGTATAAAGATCTAGCCAGAAGCAATGCAATGGGAAGGTTACACAGTAGGAAGGGGTCAGTTTGACAGCATCTTTCTCCATCTTTTAGATCTGTCATGATGGTAAACCAAATCCCAAATTAATTTTGCATACATTCACTTAATCAATGTGTTCAAATATGAGAACTGAACATTTTGCCCCTCATTGACTCTTGAGCAGCAAGTTTTAAGCCTTTGCTTTTTTTGGCTGTTGAATTTAAGATGAATTATGCTGTCAGTGTTGGGCACCTTCAAACTTTACCTCACAAATCAGTAACTCTCCCCAGTTCATGAAAGAGATGCATCTCCCACAGAGGTTAGAGGCAAAGCAGAAGAGGTATTTTGTCTGAACAAACTTGAAAGACCACACATCTGTGAGGAACATGATTGCAGTATGAAGGAGAGTTATGGGTTTGACCATCACACTTGTGACTGATTTTCATGTTACATCTTTGAAAGAATTTGCAGATAAAGGAGTGGCTCAAACATCTGCATACCTAAAACCAAAATAGCATACAGGGTTGTAACACTGGGAAGAGTCAACATGTGACGGGGAAATGTTATTGAATTGTTCTGACCCAACCCCTGCTTACTCTGTCTATATAGCATATACATTCACAGAATCATATGTATATTCCCCTAATAATGCACTAATGTTATCCCTTATAATTGAGAGATATTGTTCCTGCATTACTGTGCATATGCATATAGGACTCTGTGTATGTGTGCCACAGAAACATTAGCAAATGCATGATAGCCCTGTCTATCATGACTTGACTGTCAAAGGTGATATATAACCTTGCCTTTTGACAAATCTGTGTACTCAAGAATATGGGGATTTGGGGGGGACTTGTATATGTCTGAGAAGCTGAGTTCTCTTCTGATGCTTTGCATGTTATGCTTATTTGCTGTGCTTGGAATCGATGCGTCCTTCCTTGGGGAAAAAAATGAAAGTTGGCAGTGACCAGATCACCATCTCTATTGGCCCAATAGCTTCAATGTAGTCCTCCCCTCAGGGATGCGGGTGGCGCTTTGGGTTAAATCACAGAGCCTAGGACTTGCCGATCAGAAGGTCGGCGGTTTGAATCCCCGCTATGGGGTGAGCTCCCGTTGCTCGGTCCCTGCTCCTGCCAACCTAGCAGTTCGAAAGCACGTCAAAGTGCAAGTAGATAAATAGGTACTGCTCCGTCAGGAAGGTAAACGGCGTTTCTGTGCACTGCTCTGGTTCACCAGAAGCGGCTTAGTCATGCTGGCTACATGACCTGGAAGCTGTACGCCGGTTCCCTTGGCCAATAAAGCGAGATGAGCGCCGCAACCCCAGCATCAGTCACAACTGGACTTAATGGTCAGGGGTCCCTTAGTCCTCCCCTCAGAGGGGGCTCAGCGTGGGATATTAATCTGTTGACACAATCTACATCACGGATGACAATGTGAGTTTCATGCGTTCCCCTCTGGTGTATTGGTTCCCCTCTGTAGTCAATTCTACCCTAAAATCCTCAAATATTTCAACTTCTAACCACGTGTTTCTCTTGTTAGATATTCCACCAACCGTCCCATCCTGAAACTCATTCAGATTGTGAGCACCCTAAAGGGGTATCGTTTGGACAGCCTCCGCCTCCTTGATCAAGTCGCCCATGAGAACTGGAGAGAGGAAGGCAAGAAATGTGGGCTTGCATTTCACCACTTGAAGGTAGGTTTTTCTGGACTGTTAATCTCAGTCCTTTTGATGTGGCTTATTTGCCTTGGAGCAAGTTGTTGCTTGTGCAATGGTAGGCAGAACAGCAGCGTATGCTTCCTGGCAAGTATATGGGGAAAACAAGCAGCTCTGCCTCATTTGTTATTTTAAAATCCCCACACCCAGTACTAAGAAGTACCAGGGCAGGGTTCTGCTGCTGTTTTTAACACCCGAATCTGTAAACAGCCTATAATATATTATGTAATGATTGCTGCCCCCTCTCTGATGCCATTTCCTGCAGAGGTGGAAAAGCCCATAGGGCAGCATATGTGTGCCATCTAAGAAGGTGAAGGTGGGGAAGCACTGGTCCAGAGACACAGTGAGAAGGATGCTGTGACCTTTTATGTGCAAAGCTGTTGGTTGCTCTCTCTGCACAGTGGCTCATATGAATGACCTGCAGCAAAGCAGAGATTTGTCAATTACCCACATGTACATTTGATTTTGGCCTCTCAACCCTGTGCCCGGTTTGCAAATTAGGAATAAGGGAGATCTACATCACTTTCAGAATATCTGCTATTGAGTATTCAGTTTGCGGGGAGGTTATGCAATATTGGCTATTTATTAAGCATTAATTCTGATTTGTTTGTGGAAGTCAAGTAATTGTTACCCTATACATTGGGTCAAGTAATTGTTATCCTATACATTCCAGTGCGTTTTTCAATAATTCAATAAAAGTCACATTTAGGAGGGGAGCCGGTTTTGTTGCACAAGAGATCCAAATTCACTTTAGTTAATCAACCTGAATTTTCTGGGATGTGATTGAATTCCAACCCTAATGTGACCCTAATGTGAAGGCAAACAGATTAAATATTTAAAAATGGGAAAGTGTTATGAAACTTGTCGTGGTAGCCATTCTCAGATGTTTTCCTAATGAATCCAGGATCTCTCTTCCCTTCTCCTTTGTTTTGCTTAATCCCAAATGCCACGGACACATTTTGTTATTCTTGTTGTTACAATGAAGGCCAAAGTAGACATGATGTGGGAGTTTCAACAAAGCAACCATGGTTGGGGTCAGGTGGTGTGGATTTTGTTTTTTTTAAAGCTCCTCTGATAGTTCTTCAGTGCAGATCCCAACCCTTCCCCCTCCAAGCTGCTGTTAGTCATGGAGCACAAAACATACCGTATGTCTATATTTTCCTTTCCATTATGAATACCTTTGTGGAAAATGTATATCAGGCATGGAGCTAAGGGTTAAATCTCCTTTCCCCATGTACCATAGCTCTGCTCCAAATTGTGCCCCTTCTCCCCATAGCTCCTTTTTGAGAAAGAAAAAGATTGAGGTTGAATCCTGACAAGACAGAAGTACAGTGGTACCTCAGGTTACATACGATTCAGGTTACATATGCTTCAGGTTACAAACTCCGCTAACCTACAAATAGTGCTTCAGGTTAAGAACTTTGCTTCAGGATGAGAACAGAAATCATGCTTCAGCAGCGCGGCGGCAGCAGGGGGCCCCATTAGTTAAGGGTTAAGAACAGTTTCAGGTTAAGAACAGACTTCTGGAACGAATTAAGTACTTAACCTGAGGTACCACTGTACTGTTTTTGGGGGACAGGGGGTGGGCTGGTGTGGAGAACTTTCAGCTCCTGAATGGGGTAACTGTGCCCTTGAAGGGACCAGGTGTGCAGCCTGGGAGTCATTTTGGACTCACAGCTGTCCATGGAGGCACAGGTTAATTCTATGTCCAGGGCAGCTGTTTATCAGCTCCATCTGGTACGCAGGCTGAGACCCTACCTGCCTGCGGACTGTCTCGCCAGAGTGGTGCATGCTCTGGTTATATCCTGCTTGGACTACTGCAGTGTGCTCTACGTGGGGCTACCTTTGAAGGTGACCCGGAAACTGCAATTAATCCAGAATGTGGCAGCTAGACTGATGACTGGGAGTGGCTGCTGGGACCACATAATACCAGTCCTGAGAGATCTGCATTGGCTCCCAGTACGTTTCTGAGCACAATTCAAAGTGTTGGTGCTGACTTTTAAAGCCCTAAACGGTCCTGTATACCTGAAAGAGCATCTCCACCCCCATCGTTCAGCCCAGACACTGAGATCCAGCACCGAGGGCCTTCTGGTGGTTCCCTCAGTGTAAGAGGTGAAGTTACAGGGAACCAGGCAGAGGGCCTTCCCAGCCCTGTGGAACGCCCTCCCATCAGATGTCAAGGAAATAAGCAGCTATCTTATTTTTAAAAGACATCTGAAGGCAGCCCTGTTTAGGGAAGTTTTTAATATTTAATGCTGTATTGTTTTTAACACTTGATTGGGAGCCACCCAGAGTGGCTGGGGAAACTCAGCCAGATAAGCGGGGTATAAATAAATTATTATTATTATTATTATTATTATTATTATTATTATTATTATTAAAAATAATGGTGGGAGCAACATCTTTCTGCTTCACATGATTTGACTGGGAGATTGTATGAAGGGTGAACTGGGGTACTGCTTAAGTCATTATTAGCTGACTTCACACTTTGAGAACTTTAGTTTTATAGTTCTGAAGCACCAGTGTTAGGTTCCACGTGCTGAGTTTAGGCTGTGCAGCACATTTTCTATATTGTTGCAAGCAACTTCAGACTTGATGCTTTTACAGCACTGCAACATGGCGATAGCAGGACACCTACGTTGCTGTTTAGTTTGCATTTCATTTTTTGGGACGTGCTTCATCTCTCACCACTTCAGGATAGAGAACACAAAGCGGCAGAACATGTTTTACAAAATCCTGGATACATGCCATGTGGCTTACGGGCATCTTCTCGGAGTTGTTGCACTTTTTATTGTAGCTAGATGTAAGATTGTTCTAGGAACCAGGCCAATTTCAGAACAAACACATTTTAGCTTGTTTTTGTTCAGCTTTGTTTGCAAATTGTGCATTTAATTGTCTTGAGTTTACAAAGCTTACCTGATTGGCCTTAACTTCATGAGTTGCTTTGGTTTGATAAAAAGCTGTTTGTGCATCTCTTAATCATTAGAATAAGTGCCTAGGAAACATTAATGCAGCAACACGCTTCCCAAGGAACAAGGATAAAGTTCCAGCTCAGCTAGGCCACCAATTTGAGTGTAATTTAGGGCTGACTAAATTGGGATAGATTTTGTACCGAATAAGCAAACCCTAACCCTGCCAGCTTATTCTAGGGGTGAAGAAAGGGCCAAGATGGCAACCAAAGAGCACATACACATGGTGCCTCCTGCATGACGCTCTTGCCATAGGTTGAGGGCAATAAGGAAGCAGAGGCAGAACAGTCACTCAGAGGACAATGACAAAAATGTTAAGGGCACCTGAACAGCGAATTCCTGAACTTACTTGATAGATTTGGGCAATCTATGTTATATACTTAAGGCAGTATTTTATTCTCTTATGCTATTTTAAATGTGCATTTCACATTTGACTTCCTTTAGTAATGTTTTCTTCTGAAATGGCTAAGATAATGTTTTTTAGTTAGCTTTGCTAAGTTAAATGTACATTCTGTGGTTGACCTCCTTTGTAATGTTTTATTTTGAAATCTTAAAGGTAATATTTTAATTTCCTGTTGCTTTCAATGTATACTTTATATTTGACTTTCTTCAGTAATGCTTTGTTCTGGGTTGTTTTAGTTGATGTTTTAATGTGTTGTAAACTGCTTTGAGATTTTTTAAAATTAAAAATATAAAGCGGTATAGAAATGAAATGAGTAAATACAGTGGTACCTCTGGTTACGTACTTAATTCGTTCCAGTGGTCCGTTCTTAACCTTAAACTGTTCTTAACCTGAGGTACCACTTTAGCTAATGGAGCCTCCCACTGCCACCACATGATTTCTGTTCTCATCCTGAGGTAACGTTCTTAACCCGAGGTACTACTTTCGGGTTAGCAGAGTCTGTAACCCAAAATGTTTGTAACCCGAGGTACCACTGTATAATCATAACCCTTTGCATGAGAAACAAATTTGGGAGGCCATAAATATAGTTTACTTGGTTCTTAGATATTATTCTATTTAATTTGGCACATCTTACCTGAGAATCTTCTGCTACTCTATTCTATTTAATGCAACAAATAATTTTAGTAGCCGTGACCGTGGTTTTATTGTATGTGTGGTGCCCAATGATTTTTATGGTTATTGTTTTTTTGTTGTTGTTCTCCTTCTGAATGCCATGGCCTATGGCTAGTGCAATAAAAAGTTTAATTGGAATTGGAATAGATATTATTCAAGCCATTATAGTTAGCAGCACTTTAAATGATGCACAGAAGTCAAAGGTTGTGGCTTAAACAATCCAACCAGCCTCCCTTCATCTCTTACATGTGACAACACATATTTATTGAAGCACCGATAATCTGTATTTTTAATAAAAGTATATCTAGGCAGTACACCATTTATGGTTAAAAAGAAAAAGAAAGCACAGGTCCATCCTCTAAGACTGCCACCTTTCCTTCTGGTAAATGACTTTATATATTGATATAATTTTTTTATACTATTCTAATGATTGTTGAATGCTACTTTTTTGTTGTAGGTTGCTTATTTTAAAGTTTTCTTTTATTATCACATTTTTGTATTGCATTCGATTGTTATAAGATGTACATTTTTTGTTTCTTCAGCTTGTAAACCGCCTTGAGTATTGTAAGATAGAAAGACGGTATACAGATTAAAAATGATGAAATGATGATGATGACCCAGAAGCTGATTTTCATTCCACACCCCACACCCCACATTGCCTTTGCCTTTTACCTTTTGCTAACTGTTAATACTTGCTCCTAGATGGTGTTGCTCTGGGCCACTCACTTTTTCCCTTCCCCTGAAGACTGGATGGATCTGGAAGGGTCCGTGTATCGTCTTCTGGTGATCTTGCTTTGTTGCTTAGTGACCAAACACCTCCCCCATTTCCTGTATCCAGAGCAAAATATGTTCCAGGGTGATGATGTCCTGGAATTGAGCTCTTTATATCCCAAAGTGGAGAGTTTTGCTATCGAGCCTGAGCATTTCCTGAAGTTCAATTTTGTAAGGGAAGGCAAAACACACCAGCATATGGACAATGGTCTCAAAGCCTTACTTCATCTCCCAGCTGAGGATAAAGCCTATTGGAGCACTGCCTTCTTTGATATGCTGCTTAATAAGGTAATATGCTCACAAACACAGGCTCATAGTTGAGAACCAGAGAGGTTGTCTTCCGGGCTATGAGACCTTCGCACTCCTAAGTACAACCACTAACAAAGGGATGGGGAACCTATGGCCTCCAAGATGTCGTTAGACTACAGTTCCCATGATCCTTGGCCAGTGGCTATGTTGGCTGCCAGCAACATTCCTGCACTGCAGGGGGTTGGATTAGATGGCCCTTGGCGTTTCTTCCAGCTCTATAATTCTATGATTCTATGAGTATCTAGAGGGCCGCAGGCTCTTCATCCCGCTGCACTGAAGGGTGATTCAGATTTTTTAGTTTATTTGTTTTAAAAGGTTTATATGGTTCTCATCAGTGTTTTACAAGATAAAACACACAAAAAAAGAGTAAAAGCCTGGGAAAATCAAAAACATTTATGGCGCTAGTTCAAGTGGCTGGTTATAAGTCACACAAGTAAGGGCATGATTCATTTCAAATATGATGACATGCTCATGTTGAGATACTCTACTCTAGCGCTTACTACCACCTGAAGTTACAACAAACCCCGTGATAATGACTGAGCCTTGAATCGATACTGTTTGATTCTGATAATTTTCACAATCTCAATTTTGCAAGCTTTGACTAGCATTGTGGTTAAAGTTTTTTGTTTTTTTTGAATTGCATTAAAAATATTATGAAAAACAAACCCATGTCAAAACTTGGAAGTCAAAGGTGCACAACGCCTTGATAACACTTTTTGATTTGAATTATTAAAATATTTCTCTGACTTAATCAACTTGGTTTAGCTTCGTCCTGGGACCTGTAATTCAAGCTTGCTCTTGAGGCTTCAGGGAAGAGCTAAGAGGGTGTCTCTTATTGATATATGACACTGAAGAGAAAACATACACAATTAAAAGTCAGATTTAAACTAATAGCCCTTTCATGCCTCAGCAAGCAGCCTTTCCCCAAGGCTATTGCATGAAGGCTGTTTCACTCTATTTAGTTTGAAAAAGCAGAAGGAAACCTTTTTTTAAAAGCTATCATGACTTAAATTTATATCATAATAAATTTGTTAGCCTTTAAGCCACCCAAGGTTCTTTGATATTTTTAATAGGTATCTACTTTATACTCTCCGCTCACAGGTCTGACATGGGTAAATTACATGTTACAATGAGCTGACTGTACACAATGAACACAATACCCCCTTTACATTGGCAAAGCCCCTTCAGAAGGGAATAACTCTGTACTGGAGAACGGATGAGTGGGGAATGAATGTCACAAGCTGTTCTGTAGTCTTCTTGGCCCATGTCTAACTCACAAACACATACGGGGTAAAAGCATCTTTGTGAGTGCTCTGGGGACAAGTAGTGGAGACAAATATTTTCCTTAAAAATATAAAGCAGTATAGAAATGAAATGAATACCATATTGGCCTGAATATAAGCCGCACCTGAATATAAGCTGCACCTTTAAAATTCAAGGGGGGGGGGGAGAGAGAAAAAAAGGCAATACCCGAATATAAGCCACTCCTTTAAAAATCCAAAGGCACTCACACCCATTCCATTTTACAGTTTGTCTGTTTCAGCAGCGATATCGTAACAGCCAGTCTTTGTAAGGTTAAGAATTTAAGCTGCACTTTAACTTTTCACAGTCGGAATTGGGGGGGGGGGGAAAGTGAGGCTTATATTCAGTCCAATACAAGTAATAACAATAGTAGTAGTAATCATTCAGTACAAAGTTACTAATCTGAGTTCAGAAGCTGCTGGCAGCTTGCTTTCTTAAAGCAGCAAATCGATTTGTATCTATGGGTCGATTTCTGAATGATTTGCAGTAGATTGGCAATGATTTCTGACTTCCAATAGTGCAATGACAGGAAAATAAAATGACTTCCATTCCTCCTACCCTAGAAGCATGCTATGGAAATGAAGGTTTTTATGTGGAATGTCTGTGAACTCTGTTCAGTTCTTGTACTCAAAAATAAAAATAAAATCTTTCAAACGAAGTGCATGTATCTTCCAATATGCTCCATTTAGTTTTAGGTTCTCCAGGTTTTTAGCAAAATATGAATGCAAATCCTGTATGCCTGAAGTCTGCCTACCCTTATGTCAAAGTGTCTACAGTTCAGAATGTTTACACTGTTTCACTTAACACCTATATTTTATTCAGTTTCAGATGTACCATATCAAAGACACACAGCGGATTTCTGCTATGTCACAACTCTTGTCTAGCATCAAGAAAATGGTGAAGAACCAGAGTTGAAAACATTACTGTGGGATCACAAGCTTTCCTCCCTGAATGGACTTCACTTTAAGTTTCCTGCTATCAAAATTCCTATCTGTTGTTGTTAATGGCTTATTTTTATTTCTGGCTGTTGTGATAATTGCTTTAACAACAAGAAGAGCACACACAAAATGACAGCTTGTAATTGTAACCTGGTGGAAATCACCAGACGGCAATTCCATCATTAGGAATGAGGGTCCAATTTTCTATCCACTGTTTTTTATATAAGAAGTGAATATCCACAGTAGTGTTATTTTATGTATATGGTGCTCTATAACAATTAAGGGAAAGGAATAATATATTCGCATACTATAACAACTAGGTGAAAGATTCTGAGTATCAGCAGAACAGGGAACCCTGTGCCTGAGGGAGATGCAAGGCTCCTCTGAAAGGAGTATTTTTTATTTTATTTATTTATTGAATTTATATACTGCCCTATACCTGAAGGTCTCAGGGCGGTTCACAGAATAAAATCAAAATATAAAACCACAAAATAACATACTCAGAATAAAAACAACAACCCAGTACCCGCCCCCCAAACCCCACATTTTAAAAGGGCATAGGACATCAATCAAATCCACCAAAGACCTGGTTAAAAAGGAATGTTTTTGCAATTTCAAATACTCATTTTACATCCTTAAAGTATCAATGACTTCCCTTCTTCTCTTTCCTTGGTTCATTCTGTAAAACAGAAAATATATATACCGTAAATGTTTTTGACTACTGCCTAAAGGTGTATAATGAAGGCACTAGGCGAACTTCCCTGGGGAGAGCATTCTACAGACAGGGAGCCACTGCAGAGAAGGTCTGTTCTTGTGTTGCCACCCTCCGGACCTCTCGAGGAAGAGGCACACGAAGTAGGGGCTCAGAAGATGATCTCAGGGTCCAGGAAGGTTCATATGGAAATGCAGTCCTTGAGGTATCGTGGTCCGGAACTGTTTAAGGCTTTATAGGTCAAAACCGGCACTTTGAATTGGGCCCAGAAACTTATTGGTAGCCAGTGCAGTTGGACCAGGATCAGTGTAATATGCTCAAACTGTCTTGCTCTGGTGAGCAACCTGGCCACAGAATTCTGCACTAGCTGAAGTTTTCAAACCATCTTCAGAGGGAGCCCTACGTATAACGCATTGCAGTAATCTAACCTTGAGGTTACCAGAGCGTGGACAAGGCTATCTCTGTCCAGACAGGGCATAGCTGGGTTACCAGTCAAAGCTGATGGAAAGCATTCCAGGCCACTGAGGCCGCCTGTGACAGCAAAGGATCTGCTACAAACCTGGTCCTTCAGAGGGAGTGCAAATCCATCAAGAGCAGGCAAGCTCCCACCCATCTGGTCCAGGGAACCACCACACTAACAGTACCTCAGTATTATCTGGATTGAGTTTCAGTTTGTTGGCTCTCATCCCGTCCAATACCGAGGCAAGACACTGGTCCAGTGGTGGGTCTCCTATCTCATCTATCTATCTATCTATCTATCTATCTATCTATCTATCTCTCTCTCCTATCTATCTCATGAAAATATGGACAACAATCTGCTGGCATCTCTGCAAACATCTTCTGGTCATCTGTGAGAGCTCAATATGTGAGGAGGAAATTCAAATCTATAAAGTGGACTTGCACGAATCTATGGCTGCAGAAGGGTGTTCTGCAACTAGCCAGCTGCTCCCTGCTCTCTAGTTCTAAGCCTAGCCTGCAGCCAGTGTTGGCTCAATATAGTTTGTTACCTGAGGCTGAGAAGCAAATAACACCTATTCCCCCACCAAGTCAAGGTGCATAGTACCCATTAAGGCCAGACAAGTTATTTTGGTACCTGAAGCAGAAAACCTAACAAGCGCTTCCATCCCTCCCTTGTAGCAAAAGTACATTAATAATAAATTTTGTAATAATCTGTTGCCTTTTCACATTTCCCCAAAGCAGCTATCACACTTTGACTAATGGTAGGGCCACCCCTCTGTGCAGTGCAGCTGAGGGTACTGTACTGGCTGTAGGCTCTGCTTGTGCGTGTCTATACTTTAAAAACAGGTTTTGGATACTGAGAAGCTTTAATTCTGGAAGTTACAAAATTGTGTAATTATTTTATTTTTCATTTAGTTGTAAAATGTGGTGCTTTGTTGCAGGCAAAGCCTTACAAAAGCCTTGCTGGACCAACCCATGTACTGTAGTCTTTGTTATTGCCACAGAATATATCTATCTTTCAAGCATATGAAGAATTCATGTAATAGGTTTAAAGTACTGTATATCTTTTTGCATATTTGTATCAAATGTTGCATGTATTTAAGAGTTCTTCCTTATAGTCCTAGTTACTTTTAAGATCCATTTAATGTATGTAAATTCTTAATTGTGGGAAAACACACAGTGCTGATATACTTCTGTATGGATTATGCGACCTGATATCTGGTCATTAAATTAATCCCTGCCTTCCAATTCCTGCCTCTAAAGTTTTACTGGAGACGTGTTACTCTAGACTTTTACAAACACTGGTGAGATAAATTTTCACATCACCTGTGATAACTAGGATGCCAGGCCAGTATGCTGAATTCATGAAGTATGTGATGTGTCTGCCACCACACCGTAAATACATTTGTAAATATTAAATAGTTAAAAATCCAGAGATGCAGTATGTCCAGAACCACCTACCCAAATCAATTTTCTTTAGTCTTTAGCACACACCAAAATCCCATTTCTCTACAGCATTTCATACTGTCATCTAAGAAACTATGGAATAATATACAACAACAACAGCAATCTTTATTACGGTCCAGAGACCCAACAAATTGTTACAAAGCAATACACAATTCATACAGCCTAAAGGTAAAGGTAAAGGTACCCCTGCCCGTACGGGCCAGTCTTGACAGACTCTGGGGTTGTGCACCCATTTCACTTAAGAGGCCAGGGGCCAGCGCTGTCCGGAGACACTTCCGGGTCACGTGGCCAGCGTGACATCGCTGCTCTGGCGAGCCAGAGCTGCACACGGAAACGCCGTTTACCTTCCCGCTAGAAAGCGGTCCCTATTTATCTACTTGCACCCGGGGGTGCTTTCGAACTGCTAGGTTGGCAGGCGCTGGGACCGAGCAACGGGAGCGCACCCCGCCGCGGGGATTCGAACCGCCGACCTTTCGATCGGCAAGCCCTAGGCGCTGAGGCTTTTACCCACAGCGCCACCCGCGTCCCTCTCATACAGCCTACCTCCAAGTTAAACAAGCATTTTGTTAAGAATATAGGGATCATTGGTTCTTGCAACCACTGATAAAAACTTTGCCACTGCTAATGTTCTAGCATTTGTCTGGTCTTCCAATAGGAACCTGACATAGTGAGTCTCTGATTTTCCCGGGAAAGGTACCAGCAAGGGTAGTATCAGTTCAGCCCTGGCTTGCTCATATTTTGCACAGTGCAACAAAATATGTTTTATGGAATCAATGTCTTGAGCACACGAGCAACGTCTGTCCTGGTAGGGAACTCCTCTCAACCTGCCATCCAACACTGCAGAAGGAAAGACGTTTAGTCTGGCTTTGGTGAAAAGCCTTCGATAGTTTGGTACTGTCAGGTTTTTAATGTAAGATGTTAACTTAAAGACATGCCCATATTGTAATCCTACTGTCAGCGGACTACAGACTGCGTGTGATTGAGATCGCAAGTCACTGGTTGCATTATGCCATAATCTTTGCTTTAATCTAGTACCATGGAATAATCTAGTACCATGGAAACGTAACTCCTTGATTCTGTAAATAATAGCTCCAACTGCCATTGTGAAGTCATGTTCTGTAGATTCTTTCAAGTATCTCTCTCTTGCACATACACACACATTAAAACAAGACTGAGCCCCTACCCAAGAAACACAGGTTAGTGCACGAGTTCCTAAAGTTAATGTTGCTGAAGTTTGCCAGATCAGGAATCTATCTTGAATCCCTATCCATCCCACAGATGCTTGGCTTCAAATAATGATTTTTTTTCCAAATGGCATATTTGGATCCTTCTTGATTTTAGGGCACATTTCATGGTATTATTTATCTGCGAGAACCACAGGGTATAAAACTTGTCTGAAAGGAAAGTGTGAACCTTCTCATACAAGCGCAGAAAGGACTCCCAGACACCCAAGCATTGGTACATTTTATGGTAAAATAATTTGGGCCAGCATTGTCCTACAAACTTCTGTACCAAATGTAGATTTTTGGTATTTATTGCAAGGGGAAAAGAAGTCATATTCAGACCCTTTGGTCCTTCAGCACGACATAGTACAAGGAAGCTGTACGCCGCCTCCCTCAGCCAATAAAGCGAGATGAGCGCCACAACCCCAGAGTCGGCCACAACTGAACCTAATGGTCAGGGGTCCCTTTACCTTATGGTCATATTGGGCTTTTGTTTAAAGGTGCTTTACATATTGGTACTGCACATTCTTTAATTTATACATTTGTGTTTGTTCCCTTGTGTGGAACCTCCTCCCTAAAATGTGGCATATAAATGTATTCAATAAGTACATTAATTTAAAATAATCATATATGAATGAGACAATTCAGAATTCTCCATGTATTCCTATGGCTGTTTGGAAGGAACCAATGCATTACAATTACCATTGTCTGCTATTTTAGTAGATGCTGAGTGATTTACTGCTTTATATGACAGCATTTGTATATCACTTAATCATAAAACCCTTTATGTGTTTTAAATAAAATGCCATAGCCCTGGGTGTGTGTGTGTGTGTGTTATTGGTTATTAGTTATTGGAGAGAGCATTCCACAAGTGGGAAGCCACTACAGAAAATGCCATTCTTGTCTTGCTACCCTCTGGACCTCTCACAGAGAAGGGCCTCAGATGATAATTTTTGGCAGGGTCTGGATTGGTTAATATGAGGGAGGGGGAGAGGAGATCCTTGAGGTAGAAAGTGCTTGGCAAAAAAAAAAAGAGAGAGAGAGAGAGAAAGAAACAAGACTCTGGCAATCCCACCTGCCATTTCACACAATATGTTTTGACTACCGGTATATGTGATTTTGGCTTTAGGAGCGATCCCCAGAATGCAACCCCAGAGGGCTTATCCAGATGTTACTTTACTCTCTTGTCAAATGAGGGCCGGGAGAGCATTGCACAAAAGAAGTACAAAGGGATTTTTTGCAATGGTCAATAGGCACACTAAGCATACTTATTTCCAAGTAAGTCACTTTGAAATCAGTGGAACTCCCAAATGTGAGTTTAGGGTTAGATGACCTCAGTTTGGTAAAGTAACATTAGTGACGCTTTCTGATCATGATTCCAGAGTGAACAAAGAGGAAGTAGGAGATGGCATCCCAAGAGAAGACGAAGGGGAAGATGAAACTGAAAATGAGGCAGAATCTGCACTTGGTTATGATGATGATGAAGAAGAAACTGAACACTGATACTGAGTAAGAGCAAGGACCAAGCCATTTTAAGGGAGAGGCTTTTCTCCGCTTTGAATAACAGCAGAACTCATAACCATTCAAATTATATAATGACTCAGAGATGCGCGAGTTGACATTTACAACTTTAAAGACAAACATGCTTCTTTAAAAAGGATATGTGTGGAACTCTCTTTCAAGTGAGATTGGACAGGCCGTATCCCTACAAGTCCGTAAGCAGCTCTTTTAAATGAAATTGTTAACTGTTGTTTTACATGACTAACCAGGCTGTAGAAATTTGTGGTTCTGATTTCTACTATTTTATTGTGATTTGTGGTCATGCTGGGCTTCTGTTTATAGGTGCTGAATAATTTTCTGTTACTGATTGCTTTATAGAGTTTTAAATTATCTGTTTATATATTGCTACTGCATATTCTTTAATTGAGATACAGCTGAATGCATTAAAAAAGTCCTCAACCTGTTAGGGGCCAGGAGCAAATTTAGAAATTTTTCATGGGCACCACAGAACAAATACTGGTGAAGTTCGGACACACATCCAATCTCCAAAAATTAGGCAAAATATTCAAGACTCCTCAAAGTAAATAAAACGCTAACAAAAAAGCAGGAACATCTCCCTCCAAAATAAGCAATGTCTCCAACAAACAACCCCACCAAAACAAAATTTCATAGGGGCCTTGGCAGATTCTGAGGTCAAGGAAGAGGTGGGGCAACTCTGGGTAAACCAAGGGTTCTTTGGCAGTTTACATAGTGATTTGTAAGCTTGTTCACAAATGGCCATTGGAATGGGCTTTAATTTTGCATCCTGACTTGCAAACATCAGAATATAGCTATGCAAGTAGCTTGCCATCTGTGACCATTTGGAAACAACCAGTGCATTCTGATGCCTATTCTGTATCATTTCTTTTCGCATTTCCACAATCAACTGAAGCATTTTCCACCTTTGATTGGCACTTCCAAGTTGGTTACTCTGATATTCCATTTTCATATACTGGCTGGACTGAAAGTTGGGAAATAGTTATCTGTATTCCAGTGCAGAAGGTGTAAATACCTTCGAGGGCGGGGGGAGAACCAGCAGCTTCAGGAAATGGCTGCAGGAAGATCTGGACAGCCTTGTTGTCACTATCCTTTTTAAACAATAACAAAAAGACAGGATGACTTGGCTATAGATGTATGTCACAGCACAGAAACCGCCTGGCAAGGTAGCTCACACAGCCTATTAGAGAGTAACAATAACATGACAAGGCTCAGATGCAATATGATGATAGCCAGCATCACAGGCAATATATCTGAATACCAGTTGCTTGGAAATCACAAGTGGTGAGCTTGCCATTACATTACTCAGTCCTGCATGTGGACTTCTCAACGGCATCTGGCTGGCCGCTGTGAGAACACAAGGCTGGACTAGACTTACCTTTGGCCTGATCTAAAGTATGGCTCTTCTTAGGTTATCAAGCAGTTACAAATGATGGCAAGCAGGAACGCATTACATGAAGGATAATCTATCTAAAGGGGCCATATCAATTTGACTTGGGCTTTTTATGCCAAGGATTCAGAGAATGAGTTCTCTATTAGTAGGCATCTTCAGTGCTTTTTTCTGGGGGGGGGGGGGACGCAGGGGTACGCATACCCCTAAACATTTTGTGAACCTAATGGGAGAAGAAACTACAAATTTAATTTTTTTTAGTTTCTTCTCTAGCATGCTGAATCGTCCGTTCCATTGCTACCCCTGATGACAGCCTTTTGTCTATTTACTGTATTTATTTTCCCTGATTTGAACTATAAAATGGTGATTTTCTTGAGTCAAAATGAGAGTACCCCTGAACATTTATTTATTGTAGAAAAGCACTGGGTATCTGAAGAAGTGTGCATGCACACGAAAGCTCATACCAATGACAAACTTAGTTGGTCTCTAAGGCGCTACTGGAAGGATTTTTTTTTTTAATTTTGTTTCGACTGGGCATCTTTGTTATCGCTGCTGCAGGAAATAAAAAGATGCACCCAATATTTTCAAATTTCAGTCTAGATCCGATTATAATTACATACCATTGTGAACCAACAAGGCGTGACTGAATGTAGATTAATTTTCTGCTAAAGGTGATCACCAAATCACCTGATCACCAAAGAACGGTGAAAGCAACAAAGAAGGACACATGTGCCTGCCATCCTTCATTGCATAGAATATTTTTATTCTTAGTTTGTTCACTGTTGTGAGAAACACGGGATATAGGAATACAGTACCAAAGAAGGCTTTCCTCCAGGGAAAGGAATCAGGGAGAATTGGCGTGGGGTGAGGGCACGGACGTCACGTGACAATTCAACACCTAGGCAGGAAAGTCACCTCAGGGATCAAAGGGCCCGCGGCAGTTGGGTCCAAGGAGGCCGCGCGTGCGCCTGCGCCAATCCCCCCCCTGCCTCGGTTTCTATGGGAACAGGGAGGCGGCGCTGCCCAAACGGGAGAGAGGGGTTGGCGGGAGTCGGTCGGCACCTGCGTAGCGGACCAGACGCGCGTCGCCTTTTCCGTTGAGGGGCAGCCACTCTCCGGCCCCGGGGGTCTGTTACGTTGCGCCCTCGGCTCTTCTGCGGATCCGGCGGGTTCAGCCAGAGCGTGAGCTCTCTGGGCGTCCAGGCCGAATGGAGGCTGCCGGGGGCGCCGCTGCGGCTCCTGGGTGGGTGCCCTGGCCGCCTTCGGGGGCTTCTCATAGCCGGGGCTTCTGCTTACTTGGAGGGTGGGTGGGTTGGGGGGAAAGAGGTTTATTGTCCTCGGGAGACCTCTGGCGGAAGCCCAGGCGCGTCACAATCCCCCCGCGTGGCTGCAGGTGTGCACGCGTGGGGAAAGTTACGTGTGAACGGTGGAGCTGGGCTGCGTGTGCGAAGGCATAAACGGACACGCGGCCATTCTGGCACGTGGTGGGTGGGTGCATATAGATGGGTGAAAACTGGTGGAATTTGTGAGGGTTTCTTCTTCTCTCCAACCTTGGTGTGTTTTTATTGTTTTACTTTTAAGTGTAAGCATTTAAAAATGACGCAGGTTATTGATTTTAGATTTCGTTAACCACTTTAGGAAAACCAAACATGAGCTCTACTGTTGGGAGTGAATACCACATAAAAACGTAATGTGGTTGGACAGGAGCAAAGGGTATATATGTCCCCAATGCTTTTTTCCTAAAAAAAATATTTAGGGGTACTTTCATTTTGACTCGAGAAAATCACCATTTTATAGTCCAAATCTGGAAAAATAAATAAGTAAATTGACAAAAGTACAAAGATTCACAAAATGTTTAGGGGTGTGCGTACCCCTGCATCCCCCCAGAAAAAAACACTGTGTGTACCATTTGGCCATATCTGCGTCTACAGAATTCTAGAGTTGGAAGTAACCACAAGGATCATCTAGATTCTAGTCTAATCCCCTGCAATGCAGGAAGCAAGAGTGGCTGGGGAAACCCAGACTGATGGGCGAGGTATAAATAATAATAGTAATAATAATAATGAATAATTAACGTGGGGCTCAAACCCACAACCCTGAGATTAAGAGTCTCATGCTCTACCAACTGATCGAGTATTTAAAGCTAGCAGCTTGGTGGGTGCCATAAAGTACATTGATTTATGATGGTTGCTTCTCACAGTGCATAAAATGTGTCCTCAGTGTTTGTTTAGAGTCAGAATCAGGAGCATACTAATGTTGCCTATGGCAGATGAAGAATGCACCTGTGCAAGGGGTACTGAAAAGTTTTATGCAGAACTACCCCTGAGGCTTGAAGTGTGATGCTTAATGTACTGTAAACTTTTTAAAAATCTTGTGACAGGTAAAACCAAAATCACTGGAGTGTGGTGTGCCATATACAAGCACATTGATTTATCTGTCTATCGTAATTAACAGGTTTCTCTGGCAGCCCCGGCCAATCTCTTTAGGGGAACATATTGTAGATAGATGGGGTGGGGGGCGGAGAATGTTTGTGTTTGTTTCTCTGTATGGGAAATACTTGACATATTTTACGTGATTTAAGTGCCATGAAATAGTGAAGGTGGTATCGGCATGGGGAATTTTCTTCTGTGGGGTGAACTCTCTTAGGTACCACTTGAGTTTGATGGGTGGCAAAGGGCAGACATGATCTTTCTATAGAGTCAAGCATCTAGATATAGTCACTTGATTCTGCATTAAGATTCTGCTGGCTCTTTTCATTTGGTTGCTGTGGTATGGCTGTTTGTATTAAACATTCCTGTAGATAGGTAAAGGTAAAGGGACCCCTGACCATTAGGTCCAGTCGTGATTGACTCTGGGGATGCGGCACTCATCTCGCTTTATTGGCCGGGGGAGCCAGCGTACAGCTTCTGGGTCATGTGGCCAGCATGATGAAGCTGCTTCTAGAGAACCAGAGCAGTGCACAGAATTGCCATTTACCTTCCTGCCGGAGTGGTATCTATTTATCTATTTGCACTTTGACGTGCTTTCAAGCTGCTAGGTTGGTAGGAGCAGGGCAATGGGAGCTCACCCCATCGTGGGGATTTGAACCGCTGACCTTCTGATCGGCAAGTCCTAGGCTCTGTGGTTTAACCCACAGTGCCACCCGCGTATTTCGTTAAATTACTAGGATGCACACTTTCTTAAAATTATCTTAACATTATTTCTTTTTAAAATTGTTGTAAGCCTCAGACAGACTAAAAACCTTTCAGAGGTGCAATATTGACCCTGCGTTCATCATCTGAAGCCCTCCTTTGTGTGCCTCCTTCATCAAGAGGTGTGGAGGATGGCAACATGAGAGCGGGCCTTTTTTGCGGTGGCTCCCTGTTTGTGGAATGCTCTCTGCAGGGAGGCTCAACTGGTACCACCTTTACATATCAAGGTTCTGGGCGAAAACGTATCTCTTTCACCAGGTCTTTGATCGATTAATGTTCTGTGTCCTCAGTTTGGTAATTTAACATTAGCGACTCTTTCTAATAATGATTTCAGAGTGAAACCAAAAAAAAAGAGAAGACGTGGCATGTCAAGGGATGTTGAACTGGAAGATGAAACTGAGCATGAGCCAGAATCTGCACTTGATTATGATGGTGATGAAGAAGAGGAAGAAGAGGAAGAAGAAGAGGCTGAAGATTATGAGGAAGAAAGCGAACAGCAATATTTATTATATTGTGAAGAAGACATGAACAACAACAAGATTGAAACTAAAGTTGGTGTACAAGAGTGGCCTGATGGTTCTCGCTATAGAGGAGAATTTGCATTGGATGTAAAACTTGGGTATGGAGAATTTGCGTGGGACAATGGTGAGGTAAACCGGCTTAATATTAAAATGTTGCAATGTATGTTCTTGCATCTAAAAACATTGCTATTCTTATATATAATGATGATAATAAACAAAACTAGCCAAGGTAAGTTTTTATATCGGAATCCTATCTGTTTAATGTTTGTTTAATAGCATGATCTAGGCATGTTTACGTAGATGTAAATCCCATTAGTTTATGCAAACCTTATTCTGTTTATCTGGATGTAAGCCTCATTGGAATCAATAGGATTTATTTCTAAATAGACAAGGTTAGGATTGCAGCCTAAAACATGCATGCACCTTGAAAGGCAGTGTGACTTCTTTTCCATAGGAAATAACAACTTTAATAAAATATTAATTTCCTGTTTATTACTAAAACTTGATATTAGGTGCAACTGCAGCCTATAGAATAACATTTTAACTGTGGTTCACAAAACGTACTATTGGAAGCAGGTTTAGTCATGTTAGTTTCAAGTCTAAACGGTAAATGTTCAATAAATAAGATACATAGTTCAACCAGCATCTAATGCCAAGCTATGCACAGTTTGAAGATGGTTATAATTTCTTCTCAGTCTCCTCTTTTCCAGGCTAAACATACCCAGTTCCCTCTACTGTTCCTCATAAGGCTTGGTTTCCAGACCCTTTCTAATGTATTTAGATGCAGTTATCATTTTTGTGAGTAATTCATGTTTGTTTAATTAAAATACTGTATGTACTATCGCAAGGCAGCACAGAAAGCACAAGGGGAAGATAGTTATTTTTTAAAATACAAGTCATTCTCCTGGCTTCCAGATGACCTAGCTGCTACTGTGGTTTGTTCTTGCTGCTACTTGCAACTACAAGGGTATAGATATGGAATACAGTAGGTCCACAGCTTATACGGGGGTTACGTTCCAGGGATCATGCCTACAGCCAAAATTGTGTATAGTCAAAACCCACTGGGATCAGTGGCAGATGCAATTTCCAAAGTCATGTTTCCTGGAACCCTACCTCCTTTCTGCCCCCTTCCTATTTATTTATTTATTTATTTATTTATTTTTCCGTACGCGTAAAGCTGAATACGCACAAGTTAAATGTGTGCAAATTGCGGTCTTCCTATAGTCACAAATGTGTAGATTACTAAATAGTTCAGGTCTGCTGCTTTCAAATAAAATGTCATGTGTTCTGTTGATTCCTTTTGTCAAGTAGATCACTCTGACTTCCTTGTTTACACTCAGTAATGCTTGCTAAGGCAAAATTTAATAAGTATATCTCTGTCATAGTTGAGTGTATACTCTTACCCAGTTTTTCTGATTTGAAATGAAAGTAATTCACCCTAATAAATCTGATATTAATGAAATTTTCCAAGACTGTAAATCCTGGATTGAACAGGGATACTAACTTTGTTTGAACTTTTATCCTCCATATATTCCATTTTTATTAAATGTTGTAATTCTCAATATGTTTCTGTGCAGTCATTTCCTCAGGATGAAGCCAAGTGGAATAAGCCTCCCTGACTTGGAAATGAATGTTACCATGCTTAAACTGTATTGAAAATACTAGTTAAATCCTTCTTTTATTTCTTTCCATAATATTCTTCATGAGAGTTCTGTGATACATACTTGCATTCGGTTGTAACTGCCACTGTACTTCACCTGCTCTCCCCTAACTTTCTTTCTGTTTTATTGCAGAGATATGTGGGGCAGTTTTATAAAGATCACCGTCATGGCAAAGGGGTTTACTTCTGGCCTGATGGCTCCAAATTTATAGGGTCATTTTATCTTAGCCGTAAAGAAGGCTACGGTATCATGGAGTTTAATGATGGAAGAAAATTTCAGGTAATAAAAAGTATTTCTAATTATCATAGTGCTGTTTGATAGGTATGATGTGAAGTTCAAGTAATTGCAGAAAACTTCTGTGTTTGAATGTTTTAGAGTTAGTACAAATTTGCTCATTTTAAAATTAGAAATGAATGCACTTCAAAGCTAGTTAGTGTCCTGTGCGCAACAAAAAAAGCAACATAGGACATATTGCTTCTATCTGTTTGCACAGAATTTAGAAAATGTGTAAGGAAGTGATAGATACCAGGTAATAGCAGCTGGATAAGGTGTGGATTTTGCAAACGTTTGTGTATAAAAGCAAACTAAAATGGAAAAGTATATTTCAAAAAGCGCTCTGAAGCAGTTTACTAAGGAGATTCCCCCCCCCCGTGCATACTTAAGGGGTCTATGCCAGATGTACCTAGTAAGCGGAGCGGATGTAGAATTTCAGCTCTTGGAATTCACTAAAAAATCTGGTTCTTGAATTCTGATTAAAGTGTGTGTTTATAACTGTTTTTATACTCTTATTGAGCATTGTTAAATATAATATATATATAATCCCTTGAAGATTTTTTTAGTATAAAGCAATATATGTCTAATAAATCAAATTGCACAAGATTGCATGAAACCTGTTGGCAAAGGGCAGTATACAAATTTAATAAGCAACAATAATGATGATGTAAAATCAGATACAGTCTTAATTTCTGCATCTTTTTCATGGATCCTACCTTTTTTGTTTCAAGCATTGCTTTTCAGAAAAATTCAGTGCTAATAATAAAATTAATCCAAATCCTGCTGGTAAAGAATGGGTAAGAATGTTTTTAGGCACTTGACAGGATCATGCCGCTAATTGTTTTTGGTGAGATGAGATTATTGCAAGTTGAATTAAACTGTGAATTCTGTTTGTGGTTCTCTCTTGCATCTTCTGTTCTCGTTTTTTTCTGCCGAAAGGGGCTTTACAAGGGGGATGAGCGGTTTGGGCCAGGAATTGAAACCCATCCAGATGATAGTCAAGACATTGGATTGTGGCATCGAAATCATATAATTAAACTATGTTCAGAAATACCTGGATATTTCACTCTTGCGGATTATCCAGAACTTAGTGTCTATTTTGATGCTGAGACCAGCAGAGAGTATATTTCAGAGGATACGCATAAGTTTTGGGATCTGAATGAGGAGAAGGACCCATTTTTCTACCACTACAAGCGTCTTCTTTTAGATGATGATAGCTACACATTGCCTGAAAACCTGTACATATACTCAATTGATGCGGATAATCTTCCTCATACTAAGACCTTCCTGAAAGACTTTGATTGCCAGTATTTTAAGGAAAAGAAACGGTTGGCTTATGAAAAACTATGGCCTATAACCAATATAACACCTTTCTTGGTCAAGATGCAGAAACACATCTATAGATATAGGTAAGTGGTAATGTGAGAAAAAGACAAGATGATAGCTATACATTTGATAGTGCTGCTGAAGTCTCATTTCTTACTGCTGTTTCTTCTTTTCAACCGGATGCAGTTCAGCTTGTGTGACTTTTAAAAATTTATACCACTTTTGCTGTAGTCATGTCAATTGTTGCTGAATTGCAATGAAGCCCCAACACATGCCAAAAGGTCCATGAACATTCATTGTTGCATTCATTTCCTTTCCCTTGTTATTACTGGTGGCACTGCTTGTTGGGCACTACTAGTTTTCTTAGTAGTGTGGGAGTTGGTTGGGGTGGCCTTGAGCCAATCTTGTCTCCCCTTTATCAAACCTTTCTCTTCCATCCCCCAATAGTCCTTTCACCATTTCCTTGGGGGGATGGTTGAAAGGAGGGACATGGAAAGAGACATATGCAAGTTGGAAATCGTTGGAATAATAATAATAACAACAATAAATTTTATTATTTATACCCTGCCCATCTGGCTGGCTTTCCCCAGCCACTCTGGGTGGCTTACAGTACATATAAAAAATTGTAAAACATCAGACATTAAACATTTCCTGATACAGGGCTGCCTTCAGATGTCTTCTAAAAGTCAGATAGTTGTTTATTTCCTTGACATCTGATGGGAGGGTCTTCCACTGGGCAGGTGCCACTACCGAGAAGGCCCTCTGCATGGAATTCATGGTCTTTGTGTGGTGTGACCCTGTCTCTGTTTATCAAACTGCCCAAGGAGCTGTTTCAAGAAGGGAGGAGCAGAAGCCTAGCTACTGCAGGGAGGGTTAGCCTGTGCCGGGGACATGCCACTTCAGACTAAACATGGATGCTTACATGACTGATTGCTTTTCATATAAGACAAAAAAAAATCCCTCCACATAGTTTTCTATCATATTGGGGAGAAGGCTAAATTGAAAACCCTCCTACTTGTCTAATAATAGTCACAACAACAACCTAGTTTTGTATACAGAGGGAATATTTTTGTATGGGAGAGCATTCGGTCCTACAATAACTCACCACACATGCACATATATGGGCAGTCTGAGGTAGTACAGCCAAGATACAGGTTTATCACCTCAGTGAGAAGCTAGGCCAGTGATATGTACACACAGGTGAGGAAAGGGAAAACTGTCCATCCCATCACTCCAAATAGTTTTTTGGAAGGTCAGAACTGATGAGAATAGAAATACTTAAATGGTCTATCTAGTTTTTCAATTTTTTTGTTCATTTTTAGGCATTATCAGAAGGACGTGGACTGGGATGTTAATTTCATTTTGGAAGGCTACCGGAATGGCTTTGGAGAGAAAGGTCCCAAAGAGCTTGCTGGTGAAGAACTGATTAAGAAGGCAGCCGAAGGAAACTATAATAGAGTTGATGAGATTCTGATGGACAACCTGGCCCCCCCAGATATAGCAGATGTACATGGATATACTGCCCTTGCTGCTGCTGCTGTGAGACTGCATATCTTACTATGTTATACTCTGTTAAGGCAAAATAGGCTTGGTTTTGTTTTGTCTTCCATGTTGTGACATAATTCCTCTTTTTTAATGTACCGTAATAGCTATGAGTAGCAGTTGTGAACATGAACAGAAAGTTAAGGGGAAATCCCCAATTGAGGAATATGAAACCTTACCTGTAGTATATATCTACCTCCAACAAACCCACAATGTCAAACTCCATTTTTTCAAAGTAAAAATAAGTAGGCTTCTGAAAATTGTATTAATTCTGTATGAAAATAACTTAAATAGTTTTCTTGTGCAGATGAATTACCATGATGACATCATCAACCTTCTTCTTGATAATGGGGCTGATGTGAATAAATGTAGTGATGAAGGATTATCAGCTCTTTCTATGTGTGTTATTCATTATTTCCCAGAAGAATCATTTCAGCCCAACATTGCTGAAAGGAGCTTCTCTCGAAGAGAGGTCAGTCCATCATAAATCTGTAAGTCTGAAATACGGTTCAGTGAAATGCCTAATAGTTTCTTCTTCTTTTACTGTTGATCCAAATTACCGGTAATTTCATTTACTAGAAATAACCTAATTACTCTCTCAAAGCTGCAAGGCAGAGCGGCCTGAAGCCTTCTTTGCATTGCAGTCTAGAGATGATGAGGTGGAGTGAAATGAATTGCTCCAGAGTTGTGATCTTAAAGAAGTTGTTGGGTAATGATGTGATAACTATGCTTTGTATGGCATTGTGCTTCTAGAGTAGTCTGTTGTAATGTGTACTATGTAGGGTTGCTCATGAAGAGGATTCAAGTACAACCAATACACATTTTGAAGTCCTGACATTTATTAACAATGATAAAAATAAGGTTTGAAATCTCTCTTATTGGACATTTCCCCCCTCCTGTATGTTATGTGTATAGGAGCAAACTCATTTGTATCAGTTAATGAGTTGAATAGCAGTCCTTGCCACTTATGACAACTGGATATATTTGTCCCTTACAAGTAGCCATTCATAATGAAGTGAGTCTAAACTCTAAAACATAGTCCAAAGGCATGTAATGCTTCAGACTTGCTGAAGTTAGACAGTTCTGAGTAGAGCTGGAGCATTTGTATACTACTTTGAGTTTCATGGAAGAAAGTTGGTGTTATGTACTGAAGTTCTCACCCTGGGCCAGCAGGGGGATGCTGTAGATAGTTATGCAAATGAAGGATCGAAAGTGATGTTCAGTGATTGGATAGTTTTAGAAAATGGCAACAGTTACATTGTTCTGGAGCTCTATATAAGCAGGCTGACTGAGCTCCTCAGTTAGTTCTGTTCCAGCTTACAAATAAAGGGCTGCTTTGGAAGAATCGCTGTGTTGTCTGATATGTTTGCCCACAATTTAACAGTTGGTGTATAAATGAAACAAATAAGAGATATGTTGTGTATTTGACAAATTCTTTCTGTAAAATTCTTTAGAAGAGTAACATATGTCAACTTTTTCGCTATTTTCTTTGACAACCTAATGGTATGAATTTGTGTGTCTGTGTATGTTAACAATGCAGTTTATGTTGGGGTGCAGCAATCTGGTTTTGGAAATAATATCCCCTATCCCCCCGCTTTTTTTTTTTTTTTTTTTTTTTTGCTTGATATAGGCAATGGAAGAAATGCCAGAAGAAATATCTCCAGGATCTATGCCATTTTCGCAGTCGGAGTCCTCTCAACCATCTCAGCCGAGTACAGAATTGAAAGGATCCTCTTCTGCCAGCAATGCATCACCAGAAGCACCGTTGAGCTCTGCTGAAAAGTCAGAACGTGGCACATATGTTAAGTCATCTGAGGAATCGGAGAGCAGCGCTGTAGAAAAGAGCTCTGAGACAAATTGTGGCATTTACAACTTCAAGATTCAGGTTTCAGTAGAAGCCATGCAGCGCGGTGCAGCTGCTCTTAGTGAACACATGTTAAAAGTGCCATACTTCGCTGACTGCGAAGGGCTCGTTCAGCAGGAAGGCACTCTGGGAAGAATGGCAGCATCAATAACAGAGTAAGTGACTATAGAAGAACACAGGGCAGCCTGCTGAAGCCAATGACCACACTAATATTGCTGCTAGGGTGGTCCCAGTTGGGCTCTGCTCAGTATGGATAGCTTCTGTGTATAACTTCCCTGCTTTTGCAGTGAAGAGTTTATTAGAAGCATCATATGGTACCTTTGAAAAATGATCTGAAATGGTGCAGTTTGCTTGCTGCATTGGTATTGAGTGATGGTATACAGTGGTACCATGGTTTATGAACTTAATCCATTCTGGAAGTCCGTTCTTAAACCAAAGCGTTCTTAAACCAAGGCACGCTTTTCCATAGAAAGTAATGCAAATTGGATTAATCCATTCTAGACATTTAAAAACAACCCCTAAAGCAGCAATTTAACATGAATTTTACTATCTAATGAGACCATTGATCCATAAAATGAAAGCAATAAACCAGGCTGCAATCTGTTACCCAGTATAAAGTGGGCCACAGGAAAGCAGAAAACACAAAGCAAAGCACAACAAAGGCCAGGCTGAGATTCCAAAAGGTTTGCCCCTCGCGCTCCTTGCAGTTTCTTGGCTGGGAGGGGAAACGGGTGAAGGTGGCGGTGGCGAGATAATCAAATCAGGAGGGTTTTTGCAGGCAAGGCATGCATCTCCCGGCGGCTTCAGCATGCCTTATGCAAGCACCCTCCCTCCAAAAACACACCACCACCAAACCCCCAACACCTTAAAACTCTACCCAGGAAAGCGATGGCTAAGCAGTGGGCGAAAGTAGAAACTGGGACTTCCGCATGCACAAAGCCCACCCTGGGGGAGGCAGCCCCGATTCGGAGCGGCTCCGGATTGCATTCCTATAAATCAGGACTGGGGTGGGTGGGTGAGGAGGAAAGCAGGGAGAGGGGATTCCGGCAGAAAGGACAGACCCCGGCCGAAAGGACAGACCCACCGACTGCAATTCGCTTGCTACCTGCGGCACGAGTGGCACCAGCGTCTGCTCCATGGAGTGTGAGCGGATCTGCAGCAGATTTGCATGGTAAGAGAAGGCCAGAGATGATGCAAGGCTGGGATAGATTACAGCAATGATATATTTGTAGCTTGTTTGCATCACTTGCAAACTACCACCCTCACCTTCAGGTTTAGCAACACTGCACTTATCAAAGTTTTCAACAATTAATGGGGTTCTGTTTTCTGCTGGTTTTTAGACACACAAAGAGACTGGCTACTATCAAGCTGTTGCTCAGGAGAGGTGCAGATCCCAATATGTGCAGAATCCCTATGTATGTCCTCTTCTTTGCTGTTAAAGCTGCAGATCCAGATGCAGTGAGATTTCTTTTAGAAGCTGGAGCAAGGACTGATATACGACTTCCGACCAGAGTAGGGAAACCTTATTTGTGTGTGATAATTCTCATTAAAGAAGAGAGACTAGACTTTAAGTTAGTGATTGGACTGATGGCATAAATCAGGCACAGGCAAACTCTGGCCCTCCAGATATTTGGGACTACATTTCCCCTTCATCCCTGACCACTGGTCCTGTTAGCTAGGGATGATGGGAATTGTAGTCCAAACATCTGGAGGGCCGGAGTTTGCCTATGCCTGGCATAAATGCTCTTGTATGAGTTTTGGTGTCTTATGCAAGTGTACGGCTGGGGACGCGGGTGGTGCTGTGGGTAAAACCTCAGTGCCTAGGACTTGCCGATCGTATGGTTGGCAGTTCGAATCCCCGTGGCGGGGTGAGCTCCCGTCTTTTGGTCCCAGCTCCTGCCCACCTAGCAGTTCGAAAGCACCCTTAAGTGCAAGTAGATAAATAGGTACTGCTTTATAGCGGGAAGGTAAACGGCGTTTCCGTGTGCTGCGCTGGTGCTGGCTCGCCAGAGCAGCTTCGTCACGCTGGCCACGTGACCCGGAGTGTCTCCGGACAGCGCTGGCCCTCGGCCTCTTAAATGAGATGGGCGCACAACCCTAGAGTCGGACATGACTGGCCCGTATGGGCAGGGGTACCTTTACCTTTATGCAAGTGTACAAAACTCAGGACCCACCGCATCAAAAATAGCTCATATGCCACATATAAATGTCAAATCTCTGTTTCTCCAGTCGCAGGAGGCATGCCTTCCCTTTTGCGTTGTCAGCTGCAGCACACTATCCTGTTACTCTGATTCATGTGATAAATCTATTGAGCTGAAATCCTACAAGTACAGTGGGGATTACTTCAGAGTAAACCTGTATAGTAGGCCTGTGTTGTGAGTCTGTTATTCTTAATGAGTGAAAGCTAATGCTAATCTTAACATTTCAGAGTGGGTTTTTTAAATCCTTTTGAGTTATCTACTAACAGAAGAGGTGGGAAGGCGTTCACACACACCACGATTAACCCTGTAGCCCCCTGCATCATCTTCCAGGCTGTTCTGTATTGATCCACAACCCCCTGGAACAAATTTTCAGGGGGTTCATAGGATTGCAGCAGGAAGCGGGGAAATTAGAGAAGATTACCTCCTCTCATCTTACTTAGCAAATGCCTCCACTGGATCAGAAGATGTTCTTCAGCTTTTCTGCGAGTGGGAGGGCAGCATTGGGTTCCACCCTCTAGTTTTATCAGTGTAGAAGAAAAGTATTTTTTGCTGATTGTAACTAGTTTGCAACAATTCTCTCCTATCTCTAGACATTAGAATAGAGAGATTTTAGAGGAATTTAATGAATGTCGGCAATAATGGAAACTTAATTGGAATTTGGGGGTGTCTTGTATATGAGTTGAGTTGGACCAAGTCCTCTGTATCCTCAGTTGA
Organism: Podarcis gaigeae; assembly: GCF_964106915.1. Taxonomy (NCBI): domain Eukaryota; kingdom Metazoa; phylum Chordata; class Lepidosauria; order Squamata; family Lacertidae; genus Podarcis; species Podarcis gaigeae. Next base: position 66,069,168 of record NC_139681.1, read on the forward strand.
TCTTGGTGCTAGGATGATGCACCATGTGCTGGGCATGTGCTAAATCTCTGTTTTTTTCAGAACTTCAGCAAGGAACTTCCCTCCAAAAAGGGCCCAGCTAGAGGAGTGGATTTGCTGCTTTGACATGGGCTCTAAGGGACAGAGATATTTCCTTATGAACCCATCTTGCCTGGACTGGTTTTAAATTTCATACAGCCTAACCATTCCATCCAGTGGAGGGTGATTGCATTTCTGATTGCAGTTAGCAGTTTTTTTCTGACTGCATTTTGCTTCTTGATATGCACTCCTCAGATATTTATGCTACCTGGGAATTAGGTTGTCTTCAATTTGAGCTGAAATTTTAACGGTGACATTGAATGCTGGAATGGCTCACTGTCATAATATGCTAGGAATGCACAGTAGTGAGATGTTCTGTAACTTATGATTTAATATTAAATATAGAATTTTTTTTTAGCTTGGAGGCACAGCTCCTCTTCATATTGCTGCTGCTCTTCCTGGTGAAGAAGGGGTTGAAATAACAAGCTCACTACTTCATTCAGCTACAGATCCTAACGTAAGGGCAGAGGATGAGAATGATATATATGGGCCTGATAGGACTTCATACAAGGTATGTCCGTTTAATTCCAACATTGTTACTTGTGCCGGAGAGGAGCAAGGAATTGACTTGTTTTTGGCAAAAGTGTTGTGGAAAATAATAGCATTGTATCCTAAGAACTGTGCTATTTATCCTGAAACAGTACTTTTAGGGAAAAAAATCGTAGCAAATGCAGTCACAGCAACATATATTGGAGCAGGGGCAGTTCCAAATATACTGTATACAGAATGCCTTGAGTCTGACTGGCTCTACTTTTCTCTTCCTGAACTTCTTAGGCAACCTACTAACATCTGCAGCTAAAAGGACCCCAGGCAGCTGGGCTGGGAAAAATCTCAGCCCAAGACCTTCTAGGTCCACTGGTGGCATTGGGTTAGATCAGTGGTTCCCAAACTTTTTTTTGGCCATGCCCCACCTAAGCATCTAAACTCCTGATTGCCCCCCCCCCCCCCATGACATATAATTCTTATTACTCAAAAAGTGAACTCCTATTCATGTGGAGGAAGCCTAAAAGGCCTATTAATAACTCATTCTCGAATTGCCCCCCTTAAAAATCAAAATTTCCCCCATGTGGGGCTATATGAACCAGTGGTCTGACTCAGTAAAAGGCCTATGTTAATAAGCACTGTACAGCTCATAACTGGAGAGTATGTAGAAATGCCTTTTAACTGTGTTTTCAGAATAATTAAGAAGTGTGGATTTCTGAGAGAAGCAGTGAACTTTTCATAACAGGTTATGAACTCCCACTGGGCATAGTTTAGGGAGGATAGTTCTGTTTCACTCCGGGGAGCAGACTGTGTGTCTTTTTAAGGTGCCTGCAGCCTTCTACGCTGGTGATTTTCTTTCCCATTTCTACTTGCAGAACGAGCTTACTGAAAATATATCTATGATTAAGATGAATAATGAAATGGGACCACCCAAAAACTACTACAAAGAATGTGCCATTATCCCAGAGGAAGGTGGGAGGACTCCTCTTCATATTGCATGTGAGAGGGAAGATGATTATGAGGTAAGTGATAGCTGTGGGAATCTTTCTTCTTCAACCTGAAAGCTCTTCTTCGCTAACTTGTGTAGTCTTCAGGTGTTACATTAGTAAGGAATTTATGTTTTAAAAGAAGGGATCACATATTTCCAGCTTCTTCAAACATATGGAAATGAAGGGTCTGATAATAAAGCCTGAAGTCCAGTAGCTCATGCACCCCTCCTGCTGTATTAAAACTAATCCTTAGTATGTATATATGGGCAAAGATCTGCAATCGCTGTTGGCTGACCAGGAGTCTGAATTGGTTGCCCCAAAGTGAGCACATAAAGCATTTACTGTCTTTTCGTTAGACTTTAAAATTGTTTTAAATAACAGAAACGTATCATTAAACACATTCTGAAAATACAACTCAGTATACCACTTTTTCTTTTCAAATGATAAAATACTGGTTTCTTTTGTAGCATGAAAGAATACCTCACAGATCAAATAGGCTTGCTTGCATCTTCATGTTTTGAATGGTAATTACTCAGTTACAACTGTAGTGTAGTGTTGGACAAGGACCTCGGAGATCAGGGTTCAAATCCCCACAAAGCCATGAAGCTCACTGGTTGAACTTTGTCTGGCCACTGTCTCTCAGCCTAATCTACCTCACAGGGCTGTTGTGAGGATAAAATGGGGAGAAGGAGAACCATGTACCTTGAACTCCTTGGTGGAACGGTAGGATATAAATATGATGATGATGATGATATGTGTTTGTGTATGTGCCTAAACACACACAGGCTGACTTGACTGAACAGCCTTAACCATTGCCTTAACTATTTTGTAACCCTTTGAAAAGTTGTTGTTTTAGATAGTTTTTAATCCGGATGGTCCCTTGCTGGAACACTTAATAATGAAGAGCTCAGATAGTTATTTACAAATCAAAATATGTGCTATAAACGTCCCTTAGGCATTCTCATTGTTTCTAGGACCTTTTTGCTTTTTAAAAATATTTGATTTGGTTGTTTGAATGCTGCTTACTCTGTCTCCATTGCATGTCTCCCCAATTTACCCCTCCCCCCGTAAAGATAAACATCAGATTGCTATTCATTCTGCTGCAATGATAGTTCTCCTACTCATTACATCGGGACAGGATATTATGCTTTTGGCAGTGTATCAGAACTATGGTGAGGGCAACAATGGAGCAGTCACAAACTTTGACCGCTAGAGGCCCTTAGCAGTTCATTAAATTAAAATGCAGCATCCCCTTTCTAGTTTGGGAAAAGTCCTGAGTACTGCTTTAAGTAAAAGTAAAAGAACCAAATAGCATTTATTTTGTAGTTTGGAGGGACCAGCACAGCTAATATGAAAGATTACTGGTTAAATTCATATCCAGCCAGCTACAAATGGGCTGTCGTATATAACTAGAGCCAATCTGGCAGTTTCTTTAGCTGGCTGCCTGCAGTCTAAGAACTGCTTACATAAGTGGTTTTCTTAGGAAGAAGGAGAAATACAATTTGCTCTGTTTTCACATTACACAAGAAGTTTGCATAGCAAATTTGTGAGACAGTTCTGCATCTGCTGTTCCTATGTAACATGAGAGGCAATCCTAGGATTGGGCTGAAAGCATGCAACAGCTTCAGAGGTCCTTCTTGCCCTTACTCTCCTTCAAATGGTGGTCTCATTGCCCAGTCTGCTGCATTGCCATACAATGACAGGACCTATGGCAGGGTTAAGCCATCTAAGCCAGTCTTGGAACAGAGAGTAAGTGCAAATATGATGTTGTTATAATGGAGGCATCATCTAGTTTTGGTTACAACACTTGTCTAGACTTCTGACCGCAACTGAGACAGGACCAAGCTAGATTTAACGTAGAAGTTACATAATGGTGGCTTTCTTGTGGATTTTTAAAAAAGTTAATAGCACTTGTGTATGTGTTTGTGGCAAATAGGTTGACAGAGGGAGAGCAGTTAATCCTTTCCACCCAGGCTATTTTCCTAATTTAAATCAATATCTAAAACTGCTATTTGACCTAGAAGGGCAAACATACTGAGAGACCTATATGTCTCCCCCATGGGGCGAACAGTTTGGTTGCAGAATGCAATTTGAACTTTTATTCAAATTTTATTTTATTTCTGCATTGCAAGGGGTTGGGCTAGATGACCCTTGGAGTCTCTTTCAACTACAATTCTATGATTTTATGAACTAGAAAGCAGCCTGGGGGAAAGAGTTGTTTCTGCTTTCCTTCAGCACTGAAGTCCTGTTTTGGATCCCTTCTCTGTCACCTGGTGGTCACTGTTATGTTTGTTTGTTTGTTTTAGAAAGATCTTTGTTTTTATCCAAAGCTATTGTATAGGATCTGTTGTATAACAAAAACTCTGGGTCTTATGCCCTGCTTTAATAGAATTTTCAACTTTAAAGGGCAAAATACTCCCTTTGAGATGAAAGCAAATCGAAGATCTCTCAGTTCCAGAACTGTACAGAAAGCAATTATACATTTGGGGAGAAAGCTTTTGGAAAATCTAGTTTCCAATTTTAGACCTGAATGAATGTGAATAGCTTTGACACGTCTTAAGTCTCACTCTTTTCCTCTCCATTTCCATTCCTATTTTCTATCTACTTTTGGAGAGCTTGAATAGAGTGGTGGTTGAAAAGAGATATGATGGGAAATCATTATCTCATTGAAATTACAATAGATAGTAAACTCTATAGGTTCAAGAGGACAAGTCCTTGTGAGTTCAGCTGGACTTATTTTCAGGTAAATGGGCATGGATTGTGACCTCAGGCCAGCTGGAGGGATAGCAGGTGGTAATTGTTATGTGGTAGAAAATGGGAAATGTTAAATACATTTGAGCACCATATTTGAAGCATTTAGAGATTTCTCATTGAACAATTAAGGTTTTTATTTGTTAATTACAGTTAATGATTGAGTCTTCTGTAGATTAACAGAACTGGAAGGTCCTATTTAATCAGCCGTATTTGTGTTGTGCCCAATATGCTGTCTCATTTCAGAGCTGATTGCTTCATTGACATAGATTTCTTACTTGGCAGTTTTGTATTACTGCCATCGGTTACGTAAATAAAAAGTCAATAACCCAACTTTACCTCTAATTAACTATCTGTAATTGTGGGCATTCTTTGTTTATAGCAGTTTGGTCCATTTTTTCTTATGTCTATATGAGTAGGTTTAATTCTATACTGTTGGGATTCATTGCATCAAATCCATAACTTCTGTTATGTAATTCTGATCTGAAACTTATCAGTATGCATGTTGGTAAATACCCAGTCAAATTAGCTTAGTTTTTAACTTCACAATTAGAGATGCAGGCATGTCTTTGTCTTAACATATTTTATTTTAAATACGTAATTTACATTTTAAAAAGTCGATCCATTATTTAAGTTTAAAAAAGTTTCTTCTTTATTGAACATATTTAATTGTATTTTCCTCTTCCAGAATGCAAGCAGAGTTGTTCGTCTTCTTTTAGAACACAATGCAAATCCAAATGTCTTGTGGAGTGGCCACTCCCCTCTTTCTCTGGCTATAGCTAGTGGAAATGATCAGGTATGCTATCTTCCCTCCCCTCCCCCCCTCCATATTTATTCTTTGAGAAAATCTGCGGACATTGTTGCCACATCAGATGGATGATTCCAGTTCTTATTTAAACAGTAATCAGTTGCAAGTGGACAGTTTTAATCAATCTTATTTGAAGCTTGTAAAAGGGAAAATGTGCATATTATATAACTGAGTTATATATAGTTCTAACCTTTGTCAGAATCTTGCAGGGCTCTAGGAGGTTACAAATCCCTATAGCACAAACGATAAATCACTTTTATAACCTGCCCAGTTTCATAGTTTTGCTAGTATATTGATGCAGACTTCAATATTACCATTAAAAACATTATTGGATTTGGGTTGGAGGAATGAGGACAATGGTAAAGGGCTGTGACTTAAGGCCAAATTACATTTCATTTTATTCACACGGTTTGGCCTTGTGTGGCTGATTTATTTATTTAACACATGGCTGGTACAAGCGCCCCTCCCCACAGGCCGCGCATCAGGATGTGCTATGCAGGGTGGCGAGACTTTTGTTCCCACTGGGGTCCCGCTCAGAATCCACCCCCCACCCCCCAAACAACATGCCTGCTATTTACAATGGGAAGAAATTCCTCAATTAGCAGAGCACCCTACTCTGACCACACTTCGGGCAGCTGCCTCATAGAATCATATACAGTTGTACCTTGGATCCTGAATGCCTCGGTACTCAGACGTTTTGCCTCCCAAACGCCGCAAACCTGGAAGTGAGTGTTCCGGTTTGCAAATGTTCTTTGGAACTCAAATGTCAGACGGGACTTCCGCAGCTTCTGATTGGCTGCAGGAGCTTCCTGCAGCCAATCAGAAGCGGCGCTTTGGTTTCCGAATGTTTTGGAAGTCAAATGGACTTCCGGAACGGATTCTGTTCAACTTCCAAGGGTATGACTGTAATTGGAAGAGGCTTAAGAAGGTATCCAGTCCAACCTCATGCTCAGTACAGCAATCCTGTATCTACAGCATCTTAGCAAATCGCCATTCAGTCTCTACTTAGAACCACTAGAAACACCTAGTGAAGAACGCACAACCTTCTGAGGCTCCCAGTCTCTCCTACCAAGAGGTTTCTCCTAATATTGACCTGAATTCTGCTTCCCTGAAATTTCCACCCTACAGTATAGTCCTGCCCACTGGAGCAAAAGAGATCAAGTCTCCATCTCTTGCATGAGAGCTCTTCAAATTTTTGTAGACAACTCTGATGTCTCCCTTTAACCTTTGCTTCTATTTAGGCTAAGCATTCCCTTTTATTTCAACCTCTCACTGCTACTTTTGTTGCAGAAGGTGGTGTGGTGATGGCAATGGAGGTCTTGTTCACAAGGGGAGGGAGGAACCTGGGCAGCCGGTCCTGCTTCATCCATCGAATTAGCCTTGCCCTGTTTCTTAGCCATGCTTGCACCAGCAGCGAGATCAAGACAGAATGACCGTAAATTCTGTTAAATGCTGTTCTGATTTAGCGGATCCTTGAGGTCACATTAAGTGGTAACGTGTATATTGAGATGGTTTCCAAGATTTTTCTTTGTGCTGCATTATTCAGGCAGTGGCTGAGCTTCTGGCTGGTGGAGCTGAACCAAATCTCCCACTAGGCCAAGCAGTTGGAAGTGCCCTGTGTGCTGTCGCTAACACAACCTATGAATTTAAGAGGACGCTAGCAAGTAAGATTGCATTGGTAAGAAAAGCGTTGATACCTGCGGGTGGGGAAACAGCAAGTAAAATGGGGTAGCAGAGATGTAGGTGCAAGTGGACCTGTGGAAGTGCTGAGTGGTGCAGAGAGAGGAGAGGAGGTGACTGAGAAAAGGAGTTGTAGAGAGACATATGAGGAGGTGGAAACAGAAAAAGGGGGGCTAAAAAGGGGGGCGCAGACATTTGATGGTGAAGAAGCGAAATGATGTGTTATGGGGTGTGCTGATATACCTAGTGTGCTGTCGAGTGAAGAGAGGAAGGAGGGAGGGTTCGAAGACAGAGGTTCAGAGATCTGTAGTGTTACAGAAAGAGAAGTGTGCATACAACGTGGCTCAAAAGGAAAGAAGATTCCTGATGATGGGTGAAAATGAAAAGGTTTAGGTTGAAATTATTTTTAAAAATGCTTTCATGCGGTTAATGTAGTGAAGCGTGCTTTTAAGTTAGTGATAAACAAAACAAAAATAAAAGTGGCCCTCTGAATGATTTGAGTTCTGCCTTGCCACCCAAATAAGTGGGCAACTACTGAGTCTAGTCACTGTATATCCACTGTTTGTAAAGAAAGTGTTGTGACCATAACTCATAAGTCTGTTTTGGGCTGTATGTGGTACTTAAGGGAGTGGTCGCATGAGCTTCTTGATGGACTGCATTTATTTTATTTTATTTTATTTTATTTTATTTTATTTTATTTTATTTTATTTTATTTTATTTTATTTTATTTATTTATTTATTTATTTATTTATTTATTTTATTTCCCGTGTTTCCCCAGATTAATTCTCTAATAGCAGGAGGTGCAGACATGTTGATGCCAATTACTATTGGGGATGGGACAAGAACTGCAGTGGGAACAGTGGTGGACTATGCACATTTCAGAATCTATCAGGTATCTCTTCAGTGCCTCGAACTATAGAAACATGTTAAAAATATGTGAACTTTGCTGCTATAATTGACAAAAGAAATCAGTGCCAAGTGCCACAGATTGCTCTAGCATCTGTTCTCATTTTCCTTAGAACTCAAATTTATCTTCCCATTGACCTTTTACTTCCACAAAGATTTAAAGAGATTTTGATCAGACATTGCCTTTGGAAAGAAAAGGAATTCACACTTGATTGCAAGGTTCCCTTTAAATTATTATTAGTAGCAATCACCTTACAAGATCAGAGGTTGTGGGTGGTGAAAAGTGATTTTCAGGACCAACCTAATGTGACATGAAGAACATACTTGCATTTACTGTACATGTTCTTTAAAATGCAGATAACGGGTGATGGCTTGGGGGATGATAGCAGGCATGGAGGGCGAGTTTAACTGTTTTAGAGTTCCTATTTGCATTAGGAGTACCACTTATTTAGCAGAGCAGTGCTGATGGAAATGGCTACGAGGAAAACAAGTGCAACTCAAGCTGCATGTACATTTCTTTCCTATGTGTGAACATGTCTTTTGTTCTCTGTCAACATGTGTGTGTATATATATATATATATATATGCAGGTTTTGGTGTCCTCGGGTGTCTTCCCGTGTAAAAGTTGGGGTGTCTAGGCGACGTTTCGACGAGGTCTCACTCGTCATCTTCAGGCTGGTGCTTTCGGCTTCTTGTTACTGGAACAGAGCGGGATCTCAATGTTTGAGTTCCTATAAATACTGTAGAGGGGGTGTGGTGTCTAGCCTCCAATGTTCTGGGCAGAGAGGAAGTTCCCAGGCTAGTGTGCCTTTTCTTCTTTTGTTCCTTAATTACTTGAGAGATACCTTGAGTGATTTCTTGAGTGATATCCTGAGTACCACTTAGGTGGGTCATTAGGTGTGGATTAGTTGCTAAAGTCTTTGTGTCTTGACCTCTTGAACTTTGTGAAGAGTTTTCCTGAGAAGATGGCTGTATTGCACTTAGTTGTGCTTTGGCTTGGCTTCGTGTATAGGGGCGAGCTGTGGTTTTGTGGCTTGTGTCAGCCAGATCTGTGTAGGGATTGCAGGGGGGTGCAGCATCCGGAGGTGCCACCATGGATTGGCTACTGGATGGTGTCAGTAATTCATCTGTGGAGAGGGTCTGGGTTTGGGTCTGGTGTGGTTGATTGGTGTTGGCGTTCTGTGTGCCTCTGGATCTGGTGTCAGTTTTTGTGGGGAGGGCTAATTTCCAGATGTCTGGCAAGCGGGATGTGTCGTCACGCTTGTTCATGTTGTGAGGGTGTTTCTCTATCTCGATGGCTTCCATGATTATTCTCTTGTGGTGATGTTCCGTGTTAAAGAGCAATTTGGAATCTGCAAAATTAATTTCGTGTCCTGTTTCTTTCATGTGTTGGAAAAGAGAGGAAGTTTTTTCTTCTTTTTTGACGGCATTCTTGTGTTCTGCGATACGTGCATTTATTCGTCTGTTTGTTTGTCCAATGTACGTGGCTGGGCAGACTGCACAAGAAAACTACACAAGAAAACGAACTACACAAGAAAAGATACCTACTAGACCAAACCAACAAAGATCTACTCACTCTTCACCTCAAACTCTGTAACAAAATCCACCCTGCACTCTGGGACAAATGCAAACAACTAGCCGTCTGGAGAGCTGAAACGGAGACCTCACATAAGACAGACACACACACCAACAAACTCCACAAACTAGAGAAACGCCAGAAGCCCGGCCACCCTCCACAGCAACCCATGAAACAAACAGTACATAACATATCAGACAGGATCCTCACCACAACTGAAACCAAAGTACTCTCCAAAGGTTTCAACTTTGCAGTCGCCCCGAGACGCATCCCCACGGAAAACATCATATGCGGAGTCGAAGCTAGCCTAACCAAATTCAACCCAGATGAAGCCAATAAAATCAGACTTGAAGTCACCAACATCCTCTGCTCCAGCAAACCACCCAGAAGCAATTTACACAAAGAAGAACAGAAAGCACTCACCAACCTGAGGAAAGACAACAACATAATCATTCTCCCAGCAGACAAAGGTAATGCCACAGTGGTGATGAACACATCGGACTACCAAGCAAAACTATCAAAGCTACTCCAAGATCCTGCCTACAAACCTATAAAAACAGATCCCACCACCTATCTGGAAAAAACCACCAAATCCAAAATAAAAGCCTCTCCTATCAGTGAAGAAATCCAGCTAAGAATCATCCCCAGAGAAAAATCATCCAGATGCCCCAAACTCTACGGCCTCCCCAAGATACACAAAGAAGGAACACCACTCAGACCAATAGTCAGCTCCATAGGCTCACCTCTACAAAATCTCGCTAAATTTCTCGCCAAGCAACTTCAGCCCTATGCAGAATCCATCTCTTCACACGTACCAAACTCCTTCCAGTTCATAGAAACAATAAAGAAGCAAAACCTACATCCTAATGACCTACTTGTGAGCTTCGATGTTGTATCTCTCTTCACACAAGTGCCCATTAATGAAGCCTTGACAGCTATTCAAAACAAATACAATCCCCCCGAATACATCTTGGACCTGACCAACCACTGCCTAACCAACACGTACTTCATCCACAATGGACAAAGATACAAACAGATAGAAGGAGCACCTATGGGATCACCCCTCTCACCGGTCATCGCAAACCTGTACATGGAACACTTTGAAACCAATGCTTTAGACAAGTCAGAACACAAACCCAAACTTTGGCTCAGATATGTTGACGACACCTTTGTAATTTGGCCACACGGGAAGGAAAAACTGGATAGCTTCCTCACACATCTCAACAACTTACACCCCAAAATACAATTCACTATGGAAATAGAAGCCAACAACCAACTTCCCTTCCTTGACGTCCTAATCTACAAAAAACCTGATGGCTCCCTAGGACACACTATCTACCAGAAAAAAAACACACACCAACCGCTACTTACATGCACAATCACACCACCACCCTGCACAAATAAACTCCGTAGCCAAGACTCTCATCTCCAGAACCAAACGCCTGGCTGACAAAGACCACTTGACAACTGAGTTACAGAATCTCTCAAATGTGTTAATTGCCAATGGATACCAGCAAAACAGGATTACGAAGCTAATCCAAAAGGAAACACCCCCCAAAAACCAAGACACAGAAGAAAACAATGGCATGGCCCTCCTTCCTTATATCAAGGGCACTACAGATAAAATTAGCAAAATCCTCCATAAACACAATATCAAAACAGCCTTTTGCACCAACCAAAAAATAGCCAATATCCTCAGAAACCCCAAGGATAAAATCCAGTTGGAAAACCAAGGGATCTATGAAATACCCTGCAAAGTCTGCCCAGCCACGTACATTGGACAAACAAACAGACGAATAAATGCACGTATTGCAGAACACAAGAATGCCGTCAAAAAAGAAGAAAAAACTTCCTCTCTTTTCCAACACATGAAAGAAACAGGACACGAAATTAATTTTGCAGATTCCAAATTGCTCTTTAACACGGAACATCACCACAAGAGAATAATCATGGAAGCCATCGAGATAGAGAAACACCCTCACAACATGAACAAGCGTGACGACACATCCCGCTTGCCAGACATCTGGAAATTAGCCCTCCCCACAAAAACTGACACCAGATCCAGAGGCACACAGAACGCCAACACCAATCAACCACACCAGACCCAAACCCAGACCCTCTCCACAGATGAATTACTGACACCATCCAGTAGCCAATCCATGGTGGCACCTCCGGATGCTGCACCCCCCTGCAATCCCTACACAGATCTGGCTGACACAAGCCACAAAACCACAGCTCGCCCCTATACACGAAGCCAAGCCAAAGCACAACTAAGTGCAATACAGCCATCTTCTCAGGAAAACTCTTCACAAAGTTCAAGAGGTCAAGACACAAAGACTTTAGCAACTAATCCACACCTAATGACCCACCTAAGTGGTACTCAGGATATCACTCAAGAAATCACTCAAGGTATCTCTCAAGTAATTAAGGAACAAAAGAAGAAAAGGCACACTAGCCTGGGAACTTCCTCTCTGCCCAGAACATTGGAGGCTAGACACCACACCCCCTCTACAGTATTTATAGGAACTCAAACATTGAGATCCCGCTCTGTTCCAGTAACAAGAAGCCGAAAGCACCAGCCTGAAGATGACGAGTGAGACCTCGTCGAAACGTCGCCTAGACACCCCAACTTTTACACGGGAAGACACCCGAGGACACCAAAACCTGCATTCCTGTACCCGTGAAAATCTACGAAAGCATATATATATATATATATATATATATATAAAATCTCTCTCTCCCTCTCTCTCTGTATGTGTGTATATTTATTTCTCAATATTTATAATTATATAAAAAGTTATATACATTTGTCTATCTTTATAATTTGCTGTTTCTGAAACTTGCTTCCAAGTTGCATGCATGACTTGTGCAGTGTATTTCACTGGTTATTACTGAGTTATGAGAGTAAGCATATTCTTGTGAAAAGAAGAGCCCCCATGATCCCTTGCTCCTTTCAAATGACATAGTAAAGTAATGGTAAGAGGAAGTGTTGGATTATTACTTTTTTTTTTTGAGTTGGCTGTTGTGTTTCCTGAGCTAGGGAATAGGGCAGGGTTGGCCAGTGTCTGTATTCTTGGGGACTGCTCCATCCACCAGAAAATGGTTGAAAGGCTGGAAGCCTCTTTTCTTCAACAAACCTGCCTACTCTGCAAGTAATCTAGACATCACCACTGAGCAATAAGGACACAACAGTTACAGAGCCCCATGCACTTGGTGATGTCTGGCTGGGGGCTTTTAAGTTCTGTTAAGTGTGTTCCGCTTCCCAAGTGGTATGGAAGTTCCAGGAGCAGAAAATACTCCGAGCTTCAGTTTCTTTGGAAGGAGGGATCACAGGAGACTCCAGGATGCTTTTGTAACACTTGAGATAATTTACAAATAATAGAGTCGTAGAGTTGGAAGGTACCTTGGAGGTCATCTGGAGCAGTGCTCTGTTCAATGTATGATGCAACTTTAGCATCCCTTACAAATGGCCATCCGGTCTCTCCTCCAGTGAAGGAGAGCCCCCCACTCTCCCAAGGCAGCCTCTTTCACTGTCATTCTTAAAGGTAAAGTGTCCCCTGACCATTAGGTCCAGTCATGGACAACTCTGGGGTTGTGGCGCTCATCTTGCTTTATTGGCTGAGGGAGCTGGCGTACAGCTTCTAGGTCATGTGGCCAGCATGAATAAGCCGCTTCTGGCAAACCAGAGCAGCGCATGGAAACGCCGTTTACCTTCCCGCCTGAGTGGTACCTATTTATCTACTTGCACTTTGACGTGCTTTCGAACTGCTAGGTTGGCAGGAGCAGGGACCGAGCAACGGGAGCTCACCCCGTCGTGGGGATTCGAACCGCCGACCTTCTGATCGGCAAGTCCTGGGCTCTGTAGTTTAACCCACAGCGCCACCCGCGTCCCACACTGTCAACCTTACAGGGTGTTGAAATGCTAATCTTACTGGCGTCATAGTGGTTTTCCTGTACAACGCTCTCACGCATTCCCTGCAAATATAACAAGGAAGTATATTTTTGGGAAGGTACAGATCTGCTTCTTCGCTGGCATCTTGTGGGTGTTTGTGTTTTGCAGGATAAGAGAATGCTCCATACACCGTACCATGCCCTATCGCCAACGGAGCGGGAAACCTTCACCAGCCGTAAAAAGTTGTTGGAGTACCTCAGTGAACGGCTTCGAGAGTGCGTCACGTCGAGAGAAAAACAGTGGGATAGAGAGGAAATTCGAAGACTCAAATACGGTGAGGCCAAGCGAAACCTTTGGAAGTATAACGATATTTTTAGGAATCTACAGTTTGCTTGTAAGCTTTGAGTTTTCACATTCAATCCTCACCCCCCCTTTTTTTAATCTTTTGACACTGAGACTTGAATGCACTTCAGAATTTGGCATTCCAAGGGTGAACAAGGACATTTAAGCTAAATCAAGAGTAATTTTATTGTACTAAAAAGGAATTGGCATATTTGCTAATGATGCTAAGACAGAATCGATGAACGGCACAATAAGAATAGGTTGAATAATAGAGTTTGAAATTAATAGAATGGTTAAAACTAACTATATATGTCATTCTAAAAGCATGCCTGAAAACATGCAGAAAAACAAGGATGCAGTAAATTTGGGCAGGGAAAGCGGAGGTGGTAGGATCATAGAACTGTAGAGTTGGAAGGGACCCAGTGGGTCATCTAGTCTAACCCCTGAAATGCAAGAATCACAACCAGACTCCCAAATCTCTGCCAAAATGGCTTCAAAAATGCATCTTTATTCTGTGCAGGTGGGTTGGAGAAAAGGGGTTAACATATTTTTTGCTTCTTTCTGGTAGGAGACCAGGGCTTAGTTATATGGGCATGGGGGAGAAGGGAAGGGTGACAGGTGATCATGTCTTGGTTTAACATTTCCAGGAGTCTGTTTCTCTTTTGTTTAACTTTAAATTAAATTTACAAGTGATAAGAGAGGGCAGCCAATATTTATAGTGAAGAAGATAGCAATCAGTGCCTTTAGTAGGAAGTGTTGCAGCTCAGCTTGTCTGAGTGTGCCCTGTCTGAGTTACTGTGATGGATGTCCTCTCCTTGCCACTCCAGGCCAAAGCAGAACTTCCCTTCTCTGGTGCAGGCTGCTATTCTTAGACCCAAAACTTGATTTCGGGGGTACTAACATTTCCTACTATTGTTGGTGTACTCTCAACACTATAGGAGCTGCACAGTGGTCACGATCCTTATCCTTTACGCATTTTCTGTTTGGTGGTTTTTCATGTACTCTTTTTGGCATCTGCTTAAAATATTTTTCTTTACACAAGGCTGTCCAGATAATGCGCAAGTTACATGCCTTTTCTTTTTAGCTACTGTTTACTGTTGGATATTTTAAAATACCGTATTTTTCCTTCTATAACACGCAGATTTTTTCTTCTAAAAAGGAAGGGGAAATGTCTGTGCGTGTTATAGAGCGAATGTGTGGTCCCTGGAGCCGAAAAATCATGCAAAATTCAAATCGCGGCGCTGCACGCTGCACGGAGAAGCGAAACCTGAAAAGAGGAGGCATTCTGCCTCAGGGTCTTACTGCCCACCCCCCTCTGTTTCGTTGCTGTGTTTGCTGAAACGGAACAAAGAGCAGGGAAAGCCCCTCCCCTCCAGGCAAGCTCCGTTGCTGCTGGGGGAGAGGGAGAGAGAGGGGGGAAGGGAGAGAGAGAGGGGGGAGGGGGAGGGAGAGAGAGAGAGGGGGGAGGGAGAGAGAGAGGAGGAGGGAGGGAGGGAAGGAGAGAGAGAGAGAGAGAGAGAGAGAGAGAGAGAGATGGCTGGCTTGGGTGGGAGGAAACTTTTGCCTTTCTTTCCTCCCTCCCGTTAAATCCCTCTCCTGCATTCTTAGCCAGCTGCTTCTCTGCACACCCCTCTAATGTCCCTTCTTTGTTTTTCCTTCCCTCCCCACTTAAAATGTGGTTACAAAGCATGGATCCTCAGGATCTTTGCATTGGGTCACCCCAAATTCACCATCAGATCACATAGCATGTCCATGGCTACAGCCTGCACCAAAAAAATCACGCACCCACTGTTGCCTGGGGCTGCAATGGTGCAAAAATGTGGTTAAAAAGCATGGATCCACAGGTATTCTCAGGATCCTTGCATTGGGTCACCCCAAATTCACCATCAGATCACATAGCATGTCCATGGCTACAGCCTGCCCCAAAAAAATCACGCACCCACTGTTGCCTGGGGCTGCAATGGTGCAAAAATGTGGTTACAAAGCATGGATCCATAGGGATTCTCAGGATCTTTGCATTGGGTCACCCCAAATTCACCATCAGATCACATAGCATGTCCATGGCTACAGCCTGCCCCCCCAAAATCACGCACCCACTGTTGTCTGGGGCTGCAATGGTGCAAAAATGTGGTTAAAAAGCATGGATCCACAGGAATTCTCAGGATTTTGGCATTGGGTCACCCCAAATTCACCATCAGATCACATAGCATGTCCATGGCTACAGCCTGCCCCCCCAAAATCACGCACCCACTGTTGCCTGGGGCTGCAATGGTGCAAAAATGTGGTTAAAAAGCATGGATCCACAGGGATTCTCAGGATCCTTGCATTGGGTCACCCCAAATTCACCATCAGATCACATAGCATGTCCATGGCTACAGCCTGCACCAAAAAAATCACGCACCCACTGTTGCCTGGGGCTGTAATGGTGCAAAAATGTGGTTACAAAGCATGGATCCATAGGGATTCTCAGGATCTTTGCATTGGGTCAGCCCAAATTCACCATCAGAGCACATAGCATGTCCATGGCTACAGCCTGCCCCCCAAAAATCACGCACCCACTGTTGCCTGGGGCTGCAATGGTGCAAAAACGTGGTTACAAACCATGGATGCACAGGGATTCTCAGGATTTTTGCATTGGGTCACCCCAAATTCACCATCAGATCACATGTCTGTGGCCACAGCATGAAGCACAAAAATGATACATCCACTGTTTCATTCAGAATGTTTTTTCCCTTGTTTTCCTCCTCTAAAAACGATGTGCGTGTTATGGTCAGGTGCGTGTTATAGAGCGAAAAATACGGTACATATTTAAATGTTTTTTAACATATATATTTTAACGAACAAGTGATATATAATTTTGGTAAGGAAATAAATAAGGAAGGAAACAAGCGATGAAATGAACTCATTAAATTCCAAGATATTTGAAACATTAGTAATTGTTTTCAAGTGTATACACGCACTGGCTTTAGGTAAAAAAATATTTAATATCTCCTTTTGCATGTCTGTTGTTGTGCAGGAAGAAGGAAATCTGGAGCGGGATCGATGGACGCAGATGCACCCAAGTAAGATCAGCATATAAAAATGTAAATTCACGCTGTCCATATTAGCTTACAGATGTCTATATGGCACGCTGTCTTGCAATGTTTCTCTCTCCCCATTGGACCCACTTGAATAAGCCTAACCACATTGGCCTGTACATGTAGTGCTCAGTTAATTTACTATGATTACCTGTTAACAGAGTTTTTCAGGCAACTCCCAAAGTGGTGTGAAACTACCAGTTGGGAGAAAAAAACATTTAGTAAACTGGAACCATCGGCATTTGGGCCAGTTGCCTATAGACAGCATGTGTTGAAGAAACAGACAATTCTTCAAGACTTGCAGGTGCTTAATTGAGAGTGTGAGTTTGCAGCAGTGAATCTAAGATGTTTTTGATAAGAGTAGTACTAGAAATCAAAATGTAAGTAAATAAATTTTCAACGGCGCCTTTCCTAGCCACATAATCACTTACTATGTCCATCCCAACAAGGTAACTTATATAAATATCACAGACGTTGACTTCCACATAATGTCTCTTTTGCAGAGTCTTTAAATATTGCTACCAATGTGGACGATCAGTTGGTGTGAACCTCTCAGTATGCACGCGCTGTTTCGAGATCTACACCTGCAGCAAGACTTGTAAAGTGAAGGCTTGGAATGAGCGTCATAAGAGAGAATGTGTCCTAGGTAGGTTGATTTGTCTGGTTGTGTTCAAAGCAAGGTGTATTCACAACAGTAAAAACAAGAAAGTAGTAAGTATAGGAGCATCATAAGATCTGCTATTACCACAAAGAGCCTTACACTTATTCCCAACCTGTACATGTGGAATTTTGATAAGTGAACTTTGGCATTACATTTTTGTGGGGTTTTTTTCCTAGCTTACTGATTCGGAAACACGATGCATCTCGTTTTACAAGTTTTGTAACCGATACAATTTGTCAATAACTGTAAAGCATAATCAGACTGTACTGTTCCCTTGAGGATCTTCATTATGCACCTGCAACATGGTGCTCTTTCACAGTGTACTTCTAGGGTGTCATAGAACAGTAGATGTTGACTTTGCCAGATAAGTTACTGCAGAATATAGGCTCTGCAGCTCATTCTGAATTGTGTCATGCATAGGAACATAGGAAGCTATCTGATGTTGAAGCAGATTGGTTGATCCATCGCCCTCAGGACGGTCTCCACAGACTGGCAGTCATTCCCATCCCTACCTGGAGATGCCAGGATCAAACCTGGGGTCTTCTTCATACAAAGCAGATGCTGTACTACTGAGCTACAGCCCTTCCCAAAATTGATTGATTGGTTCTGGAATGGAAGGATATCTAATTCTCTTTGAATAGGAGTGAGTTGAAATGCTGCAGAAAATAATCTGGTTTTATTCAAGTAATTTCTTTTCTTCAAAAATCAGCTCATGTACACATCCTTGCAAGAAACAACTTTATATTTGGGAAGGCAAGTGAACAATTGCCTGGAATTGTGAACCTGTTATTTGAGACACAATGGGCAAAATACAAAGATCAGCAAGTATGAGTTTTATCTCCGCTATGAAAGGAAATACCTGTGTGTGCTGATACTGAATCAACATCAGAATCCACATTTATTAAAAAAAAACAACCAGTTTTTTGTACAGGAAAATGTAGGGACCTTCAAGAGAATGTTACGTTGTGTGTTGGAACTGTTGAGCTCCCGTTTTGCTGTCCTACTGGAAATAACGTGAAGTATTGCCAACTTTGCTGTTAAGAGGGAATTCTTTTATTTCCTATGTTTGATTCAAATGTGACTGAATTGTAATGGATTTTGGAAATTATGGTGTGCAAGAGTCTAGACTAGGACTGAAGAGAGAGACTGATAGTATGCAGAGTGACATGCCATTTTGGCTGAGGCACTGCACAAAAAGTCATGGCTACAGCACATAGGTGGTGAAGACAGATGGCTTTATCATAGCTCAACTCCCGGAACACTTGGACTTTAAAATCAAGTAGAAGACTGGTAAGTGAATGGCCACAAATGGTGGTGAAGGCTCATTCATTTGAACTGGAGCAAGAAGAGGATTTCTGCTGCTGCAAAGTGGACCTTATATATCTTGTGCAGTGAAGAATGCTAGAAGCAAAGAATTCTATAGATGAATATGATGTGAGTCTAACCATTGTCCCCCCACCCCCCGCCCATAAAGGATACCATTCAGGTCTTTTGGAGTTCCTTTTTTTGTTTACATTTTGCTGATGTGATGAAAAATCAAATCAAATCCTTATTTAGGATTGAAGAGAGGCAATGCAAAGAAGAGATCTGGCCTTTAAGAACTTGTCACAGAAACTTCACATTTGAAAGGAGCAAGCATGGTTGAGATTTTCCCAAACTACTAGAGACGGAACTCGGGATACGTTAATTTTAAACACCAGAAATTCTATAGTTAGTAGCAAAGAAAGTCTGAGAAGATACTGACTTCCTCTTGCTCTCTACAGAAAAAATATATGCCATAGACAATATCAATAAAGGCTTCCACATGCTGGACAACACTGTGCATTCTAATACTGCTTTGCTTATGCTAAACTTGCCAGATGGTTGCGGATCTTTTGCCCACAAAGAATTGGATCAAACTTTCATCAGACAGTTTGAAAATCAGGGATGTGATTCATATCAGATTTAGTTACATTTGAAACCATGAGCCTCAGGCAAATGCAGTATCAGGCCACTTAACAAAGGAAGCTGGAAAATAAATACTATTTATAAAGTGTTCCATGGGAACATTCACTACAAACACCACCTAGTGTTACTTCTCAGTATAGGGATACAGAATGGGGCTTCCATGGCTGAGCAATTTTTGAACAGAGTTTTTCAGTGAACAGCATTTCCTCCATTGAACCAACTGGATGATACAGTGAGATCTGTCACACAGAAGAGATCACTGATTGGATAGGACGTAAAGTTCCACTTCAGTTCTTCTAGCCAATAGGATGTGGTTTAAGTGAAGATGAATAGATCATTGGTAGTGATTTTTTTAATTGTAGCTGCTGATTTTCATTTGTAGAATTTCCAGTGATCATTGATGTTGATTGCAGAAAACCTGAGGGTACATTCACATGAAAACCATTGAACAGTATTAATTATTAGCAGCAAGGGATAGCTATGCTGCTTCCACATTATCTACATGGGTACATTCCCATGTTAAATCAGTCAAGAGGTGACACCCCAGAGTTCTCAATTGGCTTTGGTTTCTAGAGAGGGATGAGTCCGAAACAAACATTTCCACAAACAATTCTGGGGTGGAATTCTGTATTTTTCTTTTGAAGAATATTCTTGCTCCTGCTTCACTTTAACTTCCTTGCAGAGAACACAGCTGGAGTTTAGCTATGTTAAGGTGCATTGAACTGAACTGACTGTTCATGTGAATGTAGTCTTAAGAAAACCATTTATGTAAAGAGAAAACTCTTGTCATTTCTGTTTGGCATGCAATGTATCTTGAAGTTATTGCTAAAGTGGAAGCATGTACACTTTAAGAATTTATGTAAATGGAACACAATCCTTTGTTAATTCTATCATTGCAATAAATTAAATCTCACTGTTTATTTTTAACACTGTATAGAAGTTACTTGTAGCTAGCACTTCCACGGAAGGCACAATTCTTTTGAGGCGTTCATAATGTTGTCTTAATGTTGAACATTCTGAAATGTCTTTGCACCTTGTTTTATTGCTGCAAAAGATGCTAACTCTACAGCTGATTTTTGTGAGGAAGAAGAGAGTGCTTTGGAGGGTAAGTAAGCAGTCACTATTAATCTGTTATTTTGTTATTTTGGTTCTGCTTTTCTTTTCCATGGTCAGTAATTGTAACAACCAGCTGCTGATTTTCTTTTTTGCTAAGATTCTGGGGCTGATTACAGTATTATTGTTGTTTATTGGTTTAATTGCTGCAGCCTAGTTCCTGTTTTTCACTATTTTTTAAAAATGGTTGGTACTTTTATTAAATTTTTTATAGTGTAAGCTGCCATGAACATTGCTTGAATAGGTTGGGGCATACATGTATATTGTAAATATGATTTATAATATAAAATATATTATTTCCTTCTTTAGTTGTTTTTTATTGTATATTTTAATATTTTAATTTAAATTAAGGATGTTTATTGCCCCAATGGAATTGTTTTTGTGTATTTTAACTATGTATTGATTTTATAGTTGTAAACTGCTTAGAAGCCATTTTGGCATATAAGCAGTATCTAAATATATAAATAAAATGCCATTATAGCTAAAGTACATTAGAATCCTACAATCCTTCCAGTGTATTTTCTCTCTGTTGCTGCTGTTATTCATGAGCTTGCATGGTCTTCTTTACATGGAAATGTGAGTGCGGTCGGGTGAGGGAACTCAGCTTTCTAAATCCATACAACTCTTTAGGTTAGAATGGACAATGCAAATGTCTTTTAAAACTGGATGGGAGGGAAGCTAGATTTTTCTCGATAGCATAAGACAGACAAATGCTGTTACGCTTGAGGGGGAAAAATGAGCTAGGGTGTATGCTTTGTCACGATATACATTTCTAGTAGGGTGATGCCAAACGTTTGCTCGTTTCTGTGGGGGGAGGTATGTGTACAAACAGTGCTTTCAGAGGCAGTAGGAAAATTGCATGAGAAAGAACCCTGCCAGTGAAACCCTTCTTGTGGAACTTTTAATCAACTGCTGCTTCAGGTTCATGGTTTTATTTGCCCAGGACTTCATTCTCGTCCACTAGAGGATTTCAGCCAATCAAGAATCACATAATGAACTTGTAAACACAATGTGCTGTGTGACCAGTCAGATTTTGCTATGTATACTTATTTCTGAGGGCAAACAAAACTGAGAGTGAACATACTGCTTCCAGGAATTGTGTCCTGGGTGATCCCAGCCAATGGGGAAGATGAGGACAATCAAACCTATTCAGGGTTTCCTGAACACTTTCGTTCCTTTACCAGCATTCTCTGAAAGATGGAGGGACACCTTTCAGTAGTGATACAAATGTTTGCAAAAACACTTCCTTGCTGTTCAGCTCGTGTATCTGTTGCTCCTGCTTTGTCGGTATTGAAAACAGAGAAAACAGTCAAACAAAGATCAGTCAATATGTCGGTGTAGTTGTTAGCAACTGTCAGTTGTTAGGCAAGAATTCATTTTCTGTCCATTGTTAGCACCTTCCTTCCCCACTGCAACACGCCTTTCCTTCCCATTTTCTGAAATTGTTTCTAGAAATGAATCCAAGGCAGGAGAAGATGTATGTGTGATGCTGTTTTGCCTTGTGCCCTCTTGTACCCCCCCCCCCAATCCTGTTATTCTAAGCTGCTCAATTTCTGCAAAAGGGGAAGAAGGTTAGAAAAAGATGCAGATGACTAAATAGATGAACACCTTTATGGATCCTGTCTGCCCTCTTTCTCTGAAACATTTTGCCACCATGGGCAGGAGAGATAGTGACTGAAAGTGGAGAGGAACTCAATACACAATTGTAGCAGGAATTTCACAGAGTAACCTATCTAAAAGCCCACTAGTGGGCAGTGACTAAAAACACATTGAATAATTATTTTCGTTCCACCTTTGGCAATTCTCTGCATTCTTGCATGGGTTTGTTATAAAATTAATGTAACATATATGTATCTATACTTTTCTGCCAGTGCGGATAACCAAGTCTGGTCGGATTCAGAAGGGCAAAGTGGCTCCAACCAGAAAGAAGAAGGAAGGCAAAGAGGGAGAGAGTGAAAGAGCCAGACGTAGAAAAGAGGAGGAGGAGAAAAGGAAGAAGAAGCAATTGAAAGATGTGACAAAACAACTGAAAGAGGCAGTGTCAAAACACCCTGAGAAGAGCAGCAGCCATGCAGATCTCCCTTATACTGGGAACTATAGTTACATTTAAATGCTTCTACCTTTTGCTGGTACAGCTCAGCTGTAATTTGATGTGAAAAATACTACATAAGGGAGAACGGAGGGCAAAGGACTCTAGAAGATATAATCAAAGGAACTTTGCATTCTTGTGTCAGTACTGAAACCTATTTACATTATTTAAAGTGAGGTTGGGTAACGTGGACGTAGTAGTGGAATATCTGTATCTTTCCAAGGTCAGCGCTTCTATACAAACATAAAACCAAAGTTTTTCACATTTAAAGAATACAAAAATATATAAACAGTTCAAAACACTTTGATTTGGGATGAGCTGGTAGGCAAGAGGGCAAAAAATCTGCTTGTTTTTCAGCTAGAGCCTTGTCGTTCCAGACATCAAGGGCTTTAGTTTGTTCCTACCTGGTGGCAATAGGACTTTTGCCTGCTAATTGTGTGTACTCAGTGGAAAGTAGTCTTTTCAAAGCAATTTAGGCTTCACAGACCAGGACCTTTGCCTATGGTAGTCTTTTTGTTCTAAGAACTGGCAGCAGTAGGAAATGTGTGGGATGAAATCTTTTGCACGTGTACAGTTAGTAGGGAGATAAATACAGCTGGTCAAAAAAATGGGGAAGCAAACTCAGGTTCCAGTCCTTAATCCAGTGAACATTTACTGACTCAAGCTTTGGGATCTGAGGGAATAAAGTGGAAGAATCTGGCCCAGATTATCTGTTGATGTTAATAGGAGAGTATAGAATTGATCTCAATTCCATTCAGTAGTATTAGCTGTAGTGATTGTTTTGAAATTGTGGACTCTGTTTGAGAAGTACCTCAGCAACTGCATTAGTGATCTGCACTGTTACAGATCCTATTGCATTCAGTGGAATTTTTTTTAGAGGTGGGCTGGAAGGCTCAGCAGGGGTTTGTGATTGCAACCAGACATGAAAAGGTTAGCCACAGTAGAGGACAGAGTTATTATGCTTACCACTGATTTCACTGATTTGTGGTCCCTATACTACATTGTTAAATGGAAGAATCTGTTGACCTGATTTTTGTGTGTCTGACATAACTGGTTTTAAATATTGCGCAATAAAAATAATTCTGAAATACAATTTCCCCCCTTATTTTTGTAGTGAATTTAAATAAAGGACCACAAGGCATGTTTATATCAAATGTTCTATATGCGTGCTGTTTCATGTGAAATAATTGTGTTCTAGCCCATGCTCAACCCAGCGAACACAGCGGATTGCTATGATTCAGGCTGCTTCATTTGCTTGATAGCATTCAGACAATTTAAACCCATATATATGTTTATTTAATGGTATTATGGATTGGCAATTCATCCTCATTTAGGATGACAGTTTGCTGGTTGGTTGCTTATTTGTGTATATATTAGTGATGGATATGCAATTTATATAACATGTTGCTGAGGCCGTTGTGGCATGGATTGGCTGGATATAGAGCAGTGTTGGGAGGCCCCAGCTGGGGAACCTTCCAAAGGAAGAAGGCTCAGAGCCAGGGGATTGGTGGTGGGATGGTGATGAATGGCCAGAGGGAGAAGATGGGGGGGGGGGAGAGGTGTCAGAAGCTGAAGAGGCAACAGGACTTAGTGAGCAGGAATAGGCTGGGGCAGAGGGAAGTTCAGACTCAGAGGCAGGAGAGGAGGGAGCCAGGAGACATAGGGTCTGGCTGCTGATAAATCAGGGAGTACCCCTTGGTAGCTGTGCTGGGAGCCAGCAGGTTTTGGATGCAGGCATTTTTTCTCTGCAGGAGGCTGTTATGCCCCTGTCTACACCAGATTTATGTGCATAAACCTCTTTCCACGCTTGCATCTCTGCTGCTAGATCTGGGCAACTAAATCCAACACAGACCATCCACATAATGGACTCGGACAGGTGTACAATTTTTCCTCCAGTAGGCACTGTTTATCTAGAAGTGCCTCTCCTCTGGTTCTCTGGACCATTAAGCATGCTTTAACATTTGAACACCAGTCCTAAATACTGTACACTGACTTGGAAAGGAGGGCTGATCAAAACAACAGCTGCTCTGAGAGGGACTACTGAAAAACCATGTGGGAGCTCCATGTGTTGGATGTGACACATAAAAGGCTCTTAACTGTACTTCGGCCCATACATAGGTGGCTGCTGTCCTGGTCACACCATTCTGCATAAAAATACATTTTGGTGTCTGTCGGTTACAACATTCAGTTATAGGGAGTTAGAAGGGCATCACATATTGGTGTGCCACAGTAGCTAGGTGGCTCATTGCCTTCAAGTGTTAGCATTAATGGCGCTATCCTAAATACACTTACTAAGGACTAAGGCCCATCAAACTTAGACTTGCTTCTGAGTAAATGCATAGCAATACTAATCAAGATGTAGCTATTTTAACAGTATACAGGTATGGCAGACCATTCTTCATGCTATTATTATCATCAGCAAGTTGACATACCTTTTCATGATGCTAGTCTGGCACCTGCTGAAAATCAGTAAAAACAGAACAAATAAAGCAGCATGTTGTTGCAAGGGACATTCTTATAGATTTAAGTCTCCAGCCTTTTTTTATTTTATTTATACAAGGATTCAAAGAACATAGTTCAACAGTGCAAGATAGTTACAGGAACTTGGTAACCAAAAGAAATATATAAATGGCCAAGAATGCCAGTAAGTGAAATAAATCTTAATTTTGCAGATAGAACTGCATTTGTTTTAAAAAAGCCAAGGTGTACTCTGGATATATTTGTACCATAACTCTCTAACAAGCCCACCAGAAAATTATAGGTTGTTTGTCATTTGTAAATGATAAATATCAGTGCTCTTAAAGCCTCTATTGACCCTCAGCCCTCCACTGAAAAATACATTATGGCACAAAAAGAAAAAAAAACCGTGACAGGTTTCTGGCTGACAGCTTTGCAAAGGGCTTGGGTTTTATAAGGTGTTTTTAAACATAAAAACAGCAATGTCATTATTCATATATATATATATATATCTACGAAAGCAAATATATATATATATATATATATATATATGAAACTTTTCAAATCACAAAACTTCAGATCCTAAGAGCATTAGATTTAGCATTTATCAAGAGACCGAGGCTCAAATGACAAATGAGGCTCAAAGGCGTGGCAGACTCATTTATTTAAATACGGGATGACTCAACTGCGTATAAAAATCAGGATTGAGCAAATGGACCCTAAAAACTTCCACCCCCTCACGGCCTGCTTCCTTGTAGCAGAGCCTCTCTCCCCAATGTCGTGTTTTCCTCAATTGGGCTCTCATATGGGAAGTAAAGTTGGCTGGGAGGGAGAGGCTTTGGGGAGGGAAGTGGAGGGTGAGGGCCATCAGTCCCTATTTGCACATTCCTCCTAGAAAAAATATTTTCACACAGCCAGTTTCTGTTTCAGATGTGATGTGGCAGGCCGAGTTAAAAGCAACAGAGTAAATGCACCAGGCCCTAGTTCTCTCATAGTTTGAGCCCAGGACTGTGTTGAGTTTACAGCTCTCCAGCAGTTTGGCAGAAGATTTTCATTCAGGGGGGAGGAAATGGCAGCTGTTTCATTTTTACCTCAATGTGTATAGCATTTCATTTCTATTTTTTACCAACAGAAGGCTACATATATAATGCTATTTGAATGTGGCACTCCATTTCCCCCCCGGGCATTTGAACTTAACGTTCAAAGGAGGCAGGCTATTTGCTTTTCATGCCTCATTTGTATTCAGAATTATTAAGAATGGTCTAAACTGAGAACAAAAATAAATATATTAGATGGACGAGATCAATAATGAAAGTGGGGTGGTGTATTGTTCTACTTAACAAGGGACTGAAAGTAATGTGTGCAAAAGAAGGTGTTCTTTGGAGCAACAAATTCGTTCTGGCGTCAAGACTTCAGTAGCGTATTTTCAACATTCTGGTGATGTTTTCGGCAGCCTCCAATACCGATTGAAGTGATTAGGAAATTAATTTCTCCCAGTGTTGTAGAAAAACAAATAGGGCCGGGAATGGGAAAGATAACTCATTTGAATTAATTTGCTTGCATTAATTCATGTGCCACAATACTAGAATGGCTTCCCTGCTAACTCTGCATGTTTTATAACTGATTCTGTAATTCTGCCTTTTTGAATGCTGTCGTTAAGAAATGCATTTGTCTTTGATGCAGAAGAGAAATGTTTTCGACATTTATGCAAAGCCCATATATCTATATATTAAATGTAAAAAATATGCTTTCATAATCCCTGTGTCCTAAAAGGAAAGTCATGATATAAGTGAATTAACAGCAAAGATTGTGTCGAAGGCTTCCTATCATTCAACAACATGAATAGGACTGGCCTTTCTATGCTAGATATTTTTGAAAGGGGGTGAAAAAAGTTTATGGCTGTACCAAACGAACCCAAAGCAGAGAACTGTGTCTCAACGGCGAAATACATAGGAGAATCTATTGCTGTAGATATGTGGTTGGACAGCCCCTCTTTCCTCCAACCCCTTCCACCTTGATATCAGACAATACTCCTGGCAAATATGTAGCAACAATCAGGAAATTAGCTGAAGTGAAGCAGTTTTACTAAACAAGGACTAGAGAACATAAGGTTAACTATGCCAATGTGAGATGAAATAAGGTAGCAGCTGGTTGACTTGATGACTCAAACTATGGCTTTGGTCTGCTTTCCATCGGCATAATTGGTGGTACTTTGGGCAGGTTGTAGCCATGGAAATTCCCTGGGGTGTTTGATAGTATATAATTGTTCCCTGGGCCAAACAATTAGTCGCCTCCAGGCTTTGCTAACAGGATCAGTAATAACACACAAAGCAGTTTCTTTGCATCATCCCTTTGGTAAAAGTCAACTGTTGTCACTATTAATAACGGGAAATTTTTCAGCCTCAAACTGAAAACAATGCTTCCCAGACAGAAATCTCCCCATGCATATTTCTAGCATAATGTTGCATATTACAATTCTGTATTGCATTTTATCAATTTTGAATGCTACTTTCAAAGGATCATGCAAAACTTGAATCTCACTCTAATTCATTTAGATGTAGGAGAGAAATATTAAGTGGCTTCAACCACTCATTTTAACAGAGGTATTTGCCAATTAAAGTAATTTCGTTCCAAATTCCACCATAATCCCTTTGCTAATCTGGTACACAGGAAGGACCATTTGCCACTTGCTTAATGGAAAATAATGAACTGTTACAGCACCTGGAAGATTTTTAAATTAAAAAAGGTGTATTGTTTTAAACAATTGTAGCACATCTTTGGCTACAGCTAAATAAGAATATGAGATACTTGTGTGTTTTATTGGAGTCAATAAAAATGATGTGGCCTTGAAGGTCATTTGTCCTTATTACCCATATCTGCCAAGATCTGTTGTAGGCTCCTAAGTGTCTCGTTGTGGCAAATTAATGATAAAAAGAGGTAAAGAAAGAAGGCCCCAGCATTCAAAGAAGACCAAAAAAGAAAGGGGAGGGGGGAAAGACCAGTTCTAGCACTGCCAGGTCATCACAAACAATCAAGAACGTTTTATCTCCCTCATTTTGCCAAGATGAATTAAATATAGTCCACATTTTTGGCAAAGTTAAGACCACAACCACCCACAGTCTCTTTCACGGCCGCACAAATGAGTTACCGCCGCAGGTACTGTGCTGCAACAGCAGCCAGAGAAAGTAATAAAAGAAAGGAAGAAGGCAAAAGTATGTTGCTGCTATTTCCACCAACACCTTGTCCAGACTGCTTAGGCATTGGATGCGTCTCTGGCGGCCTGGTGCTGGCGCTCTTGGACAGTTTTTTGCCACAGATGTCGTCAATGCAACTATCGCCGCTTCCAGAACCACTAATGTCATCACCTAGGCAAGACAAAAGTTCAAGTAAGCATGGCAGTTCCAAAAGAGCTTGCAAATTAAACCACACCATGTGCATTGCTGTTGCCATAAAGCCAGGGAAAGCAAATGAAGAATTTGCAATGCAGTGAAGCAGGGGTATATATCTCACCTCACCCCTGTTGCCCACCCAAAAGCTGGTGGGGAAAATGGGATGAGTGGACCAAATTCTGTGCGGAGCCTTTCAATCCACATTTTTAGCAAACCAAAGTTGGACATGTTCTCATTGTTACTGTAGTTACCAGGGGACTTGAGCCCACAGGCTCCTAAGGACTAATTACAGAAAGGAGCAATATTTTGAACTACAGTGGTACCTCGGGTTAAGAACTTAATTCATTCTGGAGGTCCGTTCTTAACCTGAAACTGTTCTTCATCTGAGGTACCATTTTTGCTAATGGGGCCTCCCACTGCTGCCCCACTGCTGCCATGTGATTTCTGTTCTCATCCTGAAGCAAAGTTCTTAACCCGAGGTACTATTTCTGGGTTAGATAGTCTTTAACCTGAAGCGTCTGTAACCTGAAGCGTCTGTAACCCAAGGTACCACTGTACCATCCTGAGCTACAGCATCCTCCCAAGCTTGAAAAACCTGCTGCTGCTGAACAGTCAGTTTGTCCATTCTGGACAAACTCCATCCTGGAGTTTGTCCATTGAAATGAGGCATTAGGGACTGATGGGGAGAAGAAACCCTGGGAAGACAGTGGGCAATCTCAGGTGCACAAGTCTTGGCAATGCCTGTATAAAGATATGGATGTAGCAGCCAGCACTCTAGAGAGGGAGGAGTAAAATCACCAAGCGCTACTAACTAGATCTCTTGCACTCCAGTTTTGGGTGTCAGCAAATAAGGGCAATACTTGCAGCAGCCAACTTGCCACTGCCTCCGTGCACTGGCTCTACATTAAGTATGGCGTAACAGAATTGTGAACTGAACCTCTTTGATGTTCTGTTGCTTTCTGAACATGGAATCCTGCAGAACTCTTTATTTCAACTGCTAATCATATAAATCATATCATATAAGTATGCATGATATAGATTGTGCCACCTCCACAGCACAACACCGTTGCCTTTTCTCAGCTCCATACTTACTTGTATCCTGAAAATCCACGTCATTCCCATTATATGCATTGTGCAGTCGATTTGTCATAATCTTCAACTGCATGATTTGCTGGCGAATAGTCATGTCTGGTTTAGTAATGTCTACCTCAACTTCTGGGTTATTGATTTGATTGGCTAGTCCGTCTCCCATCACATCTGGAAGATACCTGCAAAGAGCCACGTGTGTTCATGCAAGAAGCCAACTTTAGGGTATCAAACATTATCGCAATTGATTTAAGACATTGACCAGGTTTGCGCATTCTGACATGGTCACAAGGAAGACCATCTGCTTCCAAAAGTTTGTTATTATGTCAGAACTAGGTAGACTTTGGTTAGTTTAAACTATGGTTTGTTTCAATAAAAGCTGGGGCCAAACTGTTGTCTAGAAGAGGAAGCAGATGTTTCAAATCTCCATGGTGTCACATCAGGGGAGCAGGGAAGATGCAAACCCAAGGCCTGCTGCTACTCATGCGCATAATATCATTACTGTTTAGTGCTACATTGGAATTAGGTCACTATCTTTAACTTGCATCTAAGTCTTTGCAACTCACCAACATTACTGCAGCCTTCAACACGCTTCTGATCATAACATCAAACCTAGAATTCTGACAACATGGTTTAGGAATTGATCTTGTGGGCACAAATTCCACTTGCCCTCTGCCTCCACCTGCTATATCTTGGCTTTATGTCTGCCCCTAACCCTGGTTAAAGGAATTCTAACACTGCTAAATAACCCTTCTAAAAAGAAATACTGGTTCTAAATTGGTGTTTAGGGAAGCCCTTAACCAGAGATTGGGGGTGGGTGGGATGAAAGATCTCTCAGTCCTGTGACTGGCTTCTTAAACTATGGCTCAGCATTACGTTTGAACCAGGTGCAGGGAATAACAGCACCAGCAGCCATCTTTTTGCCCAAGCATGTGTGTGTTTATGTGGGGCTCAGTCTAAGCAAGGAAAAGGACAGGATCCCAATGACTACTAATGTTGACTCTCTCGACTAGGCAAACTCTGCCTTTTCTCTCTTACCTACCCCATAATGGGGCTCATAATTACAGATTACAAAGCTTCATGAAACTGGTGTGTGAGTGTACTTCACCCTGCTGAACTTCCGTCACATTTTGACCAGCCTTACCCGCTTTTGGCCATTCCATTCCAGCACCTGTCCTCATTCACAGAACCAGAGGAAACTTTTTCATTGCAAAGTGTGCTTGGGAGGGCAACCCAGAAGTCCCTTATTTCTCTCAGCTTCCCTTTGGCATCTGAAACCTGCCAGATGGAGAAGAATCAAAGCTGAAGGAGGAAGGTGTTTGAAAGTGACATTTTGAATTCCAAGCTCAGTCATGATAAACTGATCCAGAACTTATGGGTTCAAACGCTGGGCAGCTGTTAATCCACTTACAACAATGCAAGACTGCTACAATTTCCATAGTTGTTTTTTAGTACACAATTCAAGACAGGCTACTTTACCGAAGCTGCTATTTTATACAGCAGAAAGCTATCAACACAACATTTATTTAAGTTCTCCCAAGAAAAATCAAGAGAAAAGCTCTCAAACCCCTATCCTGCTTGTGGGCTTTCCACAGGCATCTAGTTGGCCACTGCGAGAACAGGATGATGGTCTAGATGGGCCTTTGGTTTAATCCAACAGGCCTCTTCCTATGTACTTATGAAGGATAAATGGACCCAGAGCACCCAGAATACCTGGCCTGGGAGCAGAAGCACTAAAATGGTAGAAGAGCTTGGCAAAGAAGGAGAGTGGGTGAGTAACTGTCAGGATGTATTAGTAAGTTGAAGACCAACTTTCTTCAAGAAGGTGGCTAGTGGTGACTAATAACATTGACATATGCCAGTAAAAAAAGGGACATGGGTGGCGCTGTAGGTTAAACCACGGAGTCTAGGACTTGCCAATTAGAAGGTCGGCGGTTCGAATCCCCGTGACGGGGTGAACTCCCGTTGCTCAGTCCCTGCTCCTGCCAACCTAGCAGTTCGAAAGCACATCAAAGTGCAAGTAGATAAATAGGTACCGCTCCGGTGGGAAGGTAAATGGCGTTTCCGTGTGCTGCTCTGGTTCACCAGAAGCAGCTTGGTCATGCTGGCCACATGACCCGGAAGCTGTCTGCGGACAAACGCCGGCTCCCTCGGCCAATAAAGCGAGATGAGCGCCGCAACCCCAGAGTCGGTCACGACTGGACCTAATGGTCAGGGGTCCCTTTACCTTTATTCACTGGGTAAGGCTGAGTAATGACTGGATAAACCTGCATTGCTGGAACAAGAGTTAGAACTTCATTGACATTACTGAGAGAGGTCCTAAAATCAAAGGGAGGGAAAGGCCACTACAGTCGTACGTCAGAAGTCGAACGGAATCCATTCCGGAAGTCCGTTTGACTTCCAAAACGTTTGGAAACCAAGGCGCGACTTCCTGCAGCCAATCGGAAGCTGTGCCAGACATTCGGGTTCCAAAGAACATTTGTAAACCAGAACACTCACTTCCGGGATTGTGGTGTTTGGAACCCAAAATGTTCGACTTGCATTCGGGATCCAAGGTACGACTGTACTCGGAACTATCCCATTTATTTTTCATGTTAGTTTCTTAAATATGAAGTTGCAACAGCATTGCAGCGAGGCTGTATTTTCACTCAGGAGACAGACTGGGTTATACTAACGGTGCCTGCGAGTGCTTGAGTGGAAGGAACAAAGCAGTGGCAGCCCACATTTCCTGAAATTGTTATGAGCGGAGTATCTCAAAAATGCCAATGGCGTCATCAAAAGAATAATTAAACCAGGGAGACGACCTCCACTGGTGACTTGGTGTTAGGGTGTCAGACTGTGACTGGGAAGATTGGCTTTCCAACCAGCAGCCAACCTGGAAGCTCTCCGTGTGACCTTGAACCAGTGCTATTCTAAGCAACGGGCCACACAGATTGTTTCCATACAGAAGCATTTCTAAAAAAGTCAGAACTAAATTCCATACTCACAAGTTTCTCTGAACTTAGCCCTGAAGGTTTATCTTCACTGACATACTTTCCTCGCCTCTTCTTTTCCTCAGCGCTGGAAGCTTTTGAGTTGAGTTTGGGATTTCCACAACCTTGAAAGGTCTGGAGAAAATAAACGAAACTTAATAGCAAAGCATTTATCTAACAAGTCACAGCTGTAAAATATGCCCCTGTTAATCATATTTCTTCCTAACTTCACATTTGCTCACACATACCAATTTTAACACAACAGTAATCCAATTTTCAGATATCGCATTGCTTTGGGGACATAGGAAGCTGCTTTGTACTAGTTCAGACCATGGATCTGTCAAGTTTAGTAACTGGCAGAAGATCTCCACAATTTCAGGTGCATATTTCTTCCAATCTTACCTGAAAATGCAAAGGTTTGGTACATTTGCATTCAAGTCATATGCCCTGCCATTGGTCTAGGGCCCTTCACCCAAATCAAATCTCAGTTGAGCTGCAATTGAACCAGTGAATTAAGGATTCCTCTCCAACTGATCACTATGTTCTGCAGTGCATCCCGCAGATACTGTTCTAAAGGGAGACCCATTCTGCATGATGTTGGAATTGGGCCTTTAGTGTTCTTACCCTTTGGAACTTCCTCCCATTATATACCTGGCAGGCACCTTCTCTACTGCCCTTCCAGCGCTTGCTAAATACCATATTTTTCGCCCCATAGGACGCACCGGTCCATAGGATGCACCTAGTTTTTTTTGGGGGGGGGGAAATAAAGGGGGGAAAAATAGGGTATGTTTCTCTTTCAAAAAGCTTTCTCAATAGAAATCTTTATCCCAGGTTTTATGTATGTGCTGTTGTTTTAAACTGCTGAGATATATATAATTGGTTGTTGTTTTTAAGGGAACAATAACGCCTCCACTGTTGTAACTTCCTTTTAAGAACAGAAAAAGGGATTGTAGAAGAACAATCCTTTTAAAATATGGGATTCTGATGCTGCCACCAACGTGGAATCTGATTTCTGTGTGATAATTCTGTGTGACAGCTACCAACACTCTAGCTGGCTGAATGGTCAACTGGGTTTTGGGTGCTCACACTGCAGAAGACAACAACCTGGCTAACTTGCCCTGGAGCAGAGTTTCAGATTAATTGCATCATAATGATAGACAATGTGGATGTCATTTATGGTGCACTTTGGCCCATATCTGTGATTTACAAGGTGAGCCTACTGCCTTGCTAGCCATTTCTTTTTAATGCTTGTATATAAAATATTCCCAAATTTGTTTTATGAAAGAGACAAATGAATCCAGCTTCATCACTGTAGCTCACCCATTTATAGTTTATTACTGTGGTTATTACAAAGCAATTCTTTTAGGGGCATAAAAACAGGCAAGAGCAATGAAAAATACCTTCTGGGAGGTATAGATTCATTCGTCCCTCTGTGCGCTCTCTCTCTCTCTCTCTCTCTCTCTCTCTCTCTCTCTCTCTCTCTCTCTCCCCCCCCCCCCCCTGAATTGATGGCTCTATTTCTGTGTTGAATTAACACTGTATTTTGTGCAGCACTGCTGTTTCCTCCATCCCTGCTGGCCTATCAGTGACTTATCTACTTGCCAGTCAGTTCCCGATTCATTCTCCATCAGCACCTGTTAGTTACAGTTCTTAGGAATCATGGGGAAAGCAGCTGGGCTTCAGGAGCACAAATTATTCCGCTTTTAACATCTGACTCAGTTGGATGGGGAGCTGCACAGTTTTAGGACTGATGAAGGAGCGAATTCCCTCCATGCAGGGCTAATGTATCACATTCTGCTCAGAAATGCAGCTGCGAAAATCTTCTGAAATCAAGGAGGATGAAGGAGAGACAGGTGGGATTCTCAGGGGAAGCCGGCCAGCTTCTATGGTGGAAGGGAGATAGGCTCTAGCAAAGATGTGCAAGTAAAGAAGACAGGCAAGATAATCAGGCTATCTCTGCCTGTCCAGTACTCATGAAAGGAACAACCCAGGGCCTAGCAGTTCTAATGTCATTCAGCAGAAATTGTTGGAATTCTCTTGGCGTTACTTTGCCTCAGATGGCAGATATGAAAAGGGCGGAGGCCAAAAGCTCCCAGGGCATGATCTGAAGGCTGAAGCTAAGCAGGGCTGATACATGTCTTAATGACAAACTTTGTAACATGGAGGTAAGGCATGATATAAATACATACAATAAATGAAATATCGCTGTTAAGTAAACTGCATTTTCAGCTTTTGCAGTCTGGCTTTTACCTTGGATTTTATAGATTCTCTGTTCTCCTGCATATTTGAAATGGCTTCTGCAATCCTGGTATGAATTGTACCAATGACTATGTCTACATTGGATGGTCCATCAAAGCGGTCAGCCACCAACAGCAGTGAATCTATCAGGGTAAATAACAGACACAATTTAAGAATGTGTCATACAAATAATGTTTCAAAAATCTAGGTAATCATTATATACCAGCACTGGACATGTAGGGTATCTCAATGGGTTCTTCTATATATTCATTTATTCCCAGGGAGACTGTGAGTCATGTGGAATTTAAGCCTATAAGGAGCTAAATGCCCACATTCTTATGATGATTGTTGTTGTTGTTTAGTCGTTTAGTCGTGTCCGACTCTTTGTGACCCCATGGACCAGAGCACGCCAGGCACTCCTGTCTTCCACTGCCTCCCGCAGTTTGGTCAGACTCATGTTTGTAGCTTCGATAACCCTATCCAACCATCTCATCCTCCGTCGTCCCCTTCTTCTTGTGTCCTCCATCTTTCCCAACATCAGGGTCTTTTCCAGGGAGTCTTCTCTTCTCATGAGGTGGCCACAGTATTGGAGCCTCAGCTTCAGGATCTGTCCTTCCAGTGAGCACTCAGGGCTGATTTCCTTCAGAATGGATAGGTTTGATCTTCTTGCAGTCCATGGGACTCTCAAGAGTCTCCTCCAGCACCACAATTCAAAAGCATCAATTCTTCGGCGATCAGCCTTCTTTATGGTCCAGCTCTCACTTCCATACATCACTACCGGGAAAACCATGGCTTTAACTATATGGACCTTTGTTGGCAAGGTGATGTCTCTGCTTTTTTCTTATAATTCTTTTTTCTGTGATTCTTATGATTACAGTATCATATATGCACTAGGAATTTTTATTTTAAAAAACTATTCCTAGCCTTGTTGTTGTTGTTAGTATTATTATTATTTTACATCTATATCACCACCTTTCCTCCAAAGAGTTCAGGATGGCAGGCATGATTGTCACCTCCAACTTTATCCTCACAACAGCCCTGTGATGCAGGGTCAGGCTACGAAAGTGTGTGCCTGGCCCAGAGTCACTCAGTGACTTTGATGGCCGAGCAGGGATTTGAACCCGGATCTCCCCAGACTTAGCCACTATAGCATGCTGGCTCTCAATACCATGTCAGCACTACATGCAGTAGAAGCTGTACTGTGTCTATTTCTCACACCGACAACTTCATTCAGTGGGTTTCCAGAACAAGCTTAAACCAACAAAAGATGTCAAGCCCATAGATTCAAGTATCAGGAATTAGACTCCATTTCATCCTCCTACTTGCACTAAAATTAACCGCTTATAACAACGGGGCAAACGAGGAACAGCAACTTGCTTTTTAAAAGTCGCCTAAGGTCTTACAGAACGGGTGGTGATGACTTCTGTCAATTTATTTATTTATTATTTATTAAATCTGTATACACCCGCAGATCTCAGGGCGGTTCACAACAGAAACAAACCCACAATAAAAATACATAATAAAAACAAAAACAAAGACAACTCAATAACACCCCCGTGTGTTAAAGCACATACTTATTGCCACTGGACTCACAAGTTAATTAAGGGGAAACACTGCAAAGCTAGCCTAGTCTTTTCTCCCTTGGCAATTCCAGCAATTGTCCTGTTCATTCTGCTGATGAATGCCACTCCTCCTAAATGTTTGTATAATTGCAGATATGCACGGAGTTTCGGGAGAAAAAAGATGTTGCTGCTCCCGATCTGTGATTCATTTTATTCAAATTTCTCACAAGGAAATTTGTTATTTGATCAAAATATTGGTGGGTTTCGAATGGCCAAATGATCACTCAATGGTCATCCAAATTTCTTTCCTACCACCATGTGTACGTATTCCAGGCTCTTTAGCCCATGCTTCTGTTTGTTTTCCTCACACTACAGAGAGAGGCAAGTTCAGGTCTGCCAAGAGCGACACTGTTTGAGTAACCCAGTGCTAAATGCTGAATCTGGGATCTTCTAGAATGAAATAGCTTTTTACAAGGCCACTTTGCAAATCCTTAGCAGTTAAAAGCATCCAGGCCCAGAGCATGGGAAGCTGAGATGCAGGTATGCACTTAGTCTACAGGATGAAGTGGTGCTTCAGAAACATCTACACATATCGATAGTGTTTAGAATTTAGTGCAAAGGGATTGTGAATGCTTCTATCAATTGATCTGTTTGTTCTCCAAAACTGCACTCTATTGATTGAAAGGGGGGCGGGAATTACATGCAAAAGACCAGCCAAAGTGAAATAATGTGCAGTTGCCTGCTCTTCTTACCAATCAGGTTCTTCCATTCAGGGTCCAGGTCTGCTTGATTGGCCAGGCAGCCTTTCAAGACATTGCGGCAATAGCCGTTGCAGGGCTTTACGTTGGACATGCCCCGGCAGTGTGCACAGTACATCAGCTTCATAATAGCCCGAGTGCAATATTGGCTCAGTGGGACCTTTAAAAGAAGACAGCCATTATTTCCTAAGTGCCACCAGAAAAAGGAAAATGAAAGACAGAAGCAGCAGCTGTACAATATAAAATGCAGGATAAAAGAGAACAGAGTCCTGCCTGCAGATTTACAATCTAAATAAGCAAACAGACATACAAAGAAAACAGAAGGGATTTGGGGAAAGGGAGGGGGGGAGAAACACACACACACAGCAATCTGTACAATTTGAAAACAAATCTTTGTGCTCATTAAGCAGAGCAGTAAATAGTTTACTATCTGAAATTCATGGATATGGCTAAATTCATCTCAAATTTAAGTCTATCATTAGAGCTGAGCAGAACGAAAAACCTCTCAATGTTTCAAATTCTTAAATGCAGAATCTGACTAAAATGTGACCTTGAAAATCAACGTTTTGAGTCCCTTAGGCCTGCAGGCCACTCTAGAATTCTCTCTTGAGGGTTTTGCCAGGTATGAAAAAGCAAGTGTCAAAAGCTGCCGGCTACTGAATACTGTTAAGAATGACAACAACGATAAAATGTTAAATATCATTCCGGGTAATGGCTCAAACTGTCACAAAACTGTTGAACCTAAATATCAAATACTGTCAAAAGCCAAACAGTGACATAAAATATCAATGTTAAGACGCCTGCAACAAAAACAACTGAGAGCCTTGTGGGACGTTAAGAACTAACAAGAATGAGTGTAAAGTCTGAGCTGCACAAATCAAGAAGTGCACACTGCTTCACACAGACAGTTGTCCACAGTTTATACCTGTGCTCAGTGCAACATGTGAATAATGGCTTTAAAAGGGTCCTGGATAAATTAGTGGAGGAGAGGCCCGTTATGGCAGCTAGATAGGGAATCTCCATGTTTAGAATCTGCAAGATAATGAACACCAAGGCTGGGGCAGAACCTTCATGCCCTGTTGCAGGCTCCCAGAGGCATCTGTTTGCTTACTGGGGCACAGTCAGGCATTCACACAGACCACATAGGTTTCCAAATTCAGCTAGGGACACACACATGTAGTGCTCCTAGCTGGATTGGCACTGGATTGAGGCATATGAGTCTTAATGCCTGGGATTAAATTTGTCGGAATCATTTCAGTCCCCTCTGGTGATCACTGGGTGGCGCTTCAGTCCTTCTGTAAATAGCAAGGCAATCAAAGGATAATAGTTTCAAAGAACAGAAATTAATCAACCAGAGAAAAACAACACACACAAACACACAATAATCCCACCGATTAAAAAAAATCTAAAAGAGCAAGACTTATTAAAAGTGTTGACATGCAAGATTTTCATTATTTTCATTTGGCATTATTGTGATGTCAAGTTAAGGGTGCGAAACAAAAATAGTAATGATTTAAAAGTGGGGACTGCTCAGAGGAACAGTTTACAGAGCAGGAGCTCCTTCCCTTTCCCAGCTAACCAGTCTTCTAGAAACGGGCCTGCACCAAGCTTGCCCTAATGGAGAAAAACAAAAACAAGACCCCGTTTCCAGAAGGGTAGGAACATTAATCTCTTGCAGCAAAAACAGTTAAGAATCTCTTGGCATCCTAAAGTCTAACAAATTTATTATGGCATATGCTTTCATCGGCTATGATCCACCTCATTAGGAAGAGAACATGACCGCAGGCACATGAGAAACACATTGCCCTACAGAATCACTGTGTATAAGTAGTGAAAATCATTCTGTGTGTATGACAAAAAGCAGTAGCAAGAAACTACTTGCCTTTTAGTTTGTTCCTCTTCCTTGTGCCTTTCCAAAGCTTATTTATGGTTTCTTAACACTGCCATGTTAACAGTTTTCAGTTACAAATTCGCTCCCAAGAATGATTATTATGGAGATATTTTAAAAGAAAAGGCTTGGTCTTTGTGGAAACTTTACGTCAAACTTATTTTATTTTGCCAGCATGAGCTTTCATAGACAGTTCACTCTGTCATACACTTTCATTTTGTCCCTAGATGTCCATTTCAGAATCCGATGAAGCAGACTGGAGTCTACAAAAGCTCACAGAGTTAAAATAAAACAAGTTAATCTTGAAGGTGCTGCAAAGATAAAAGGCTTTTTCTTTTTTAATAAACAACCAAATGCTCAAAACCTGAATTTCCTATGGAAAGAATGCCTGAAAGTATTCTAGGCATGGTTTTTGATCAGCTTGACCATCACCAGGTGTGGAGACCAGCAGGCTACCCTCTGGCAGGGAAGCAACCCACACGTATTTATTGTTTATTTATTTGGGACTTTTTTATTCCTGATCATCAGCCAAAGGGTTTTCAGAGAGGCTAAGCAAGATTTAGAAGTAAAAACAACCGGCACAAGAGCAATAAAAAGTATATTAGTACCACAGCAGGTTAAAACAACAATCTAAATAAACTTTAAAATTGAAAAAGGCCTACAAAACTAAAGTTTTTCACCTAGCACTAAAAATACATCAAACTCAACACAGGACAAGTCTCCCTGAGGAGATCATTCTATAGTCACGAGAGTCACATGTGAAAAGGCCCTATGTCAGGCAACCATGTGCTTTACCTCCTTTATCGTAAGCTGGGGCAATGTTCATATGGGGTGGAGTGTGGGTATTCCATGTTGCTTCAGTGGTATGGGAATGAAATATGCTTCAATAGCTCCCATACCACCAGCATAATGTAAAAGCAGAGACCTGAGAGTCTAAATGAAATCATGACGTGCACCAGCAGACTACAAAACAGAACAGGGAACTAGGATTTACATGAGTTCCCAGAATGGGTTTTGGGTATATTGCATCTGAATTCCAAGAAGATTTATAATATTCTTAAAGACTGAAAGGAGAGAGGAGAGAAAGATTGACAAATACCCCCAGTGTGCAGCTGTACAAACAGCCTAAAGACCAGTTCCACCTGAAATGGATTTCTGTGTGCATGGATCATGCAGAATCATCTTCAGATCTATCCCAGATACGGAAAGGCAAGTGCTGGAATTGTTCCACGGCAGTTCTGGTTTCTAATGTAATCCAGCACTAGTGTACAGAACAGATTCCTGGAGAATAAGCTATTTTTTCAGTTGTACATCAAAGCCCAGAACACAATGTCCAGGTCAGAGCATTCCACAGAATTATCCAGGCACTCTGAGCTGGCACCAAAGTTTGGAGCAAGTGCATGGGGAAAAGCAGTACAATTGCGAGATCAGGCTCTCAAACAAACAAAGCCACCATGGAGGTATTGTGGATTAAGTGAAACTCCTGGTTCAAACTGAAGTTCCTTGAGAAGACAGATATGAAACACAGTCTTTGGAAATGTGCATTAATGCTTGGTGTACTTATAAACTGAATAGTTATAGTATGGCAAACCCATCAATCTGTGCAGCCTTCAGTATTCATTAAGAATTCCTGGCTCTACGATTAGACAGGGCGAGGTAACCATCTCAGGTGGCAGCAACATCAACCCCCTACAATTCCTCCTGAGCCCCCCCAGTCATTTTCCTCTGTTGCCACATGGTCTGTCTTGGATCCCCTAAAATGACCTCATGCCTCATGTGCAGTGATGAAGGTAAAGGTAAAGGTACCCCTGCCCGTACGGGCCAGTCTTGCCAGACTCTAGGGTTGTGCGCCCATCTCACTCAAGAGGCCGGGGGCCAGCACTGTCCGGAGACACTTCCAGGTCACGTGGCCAGCGTGACAAAGCTGCATCTGGCGAGCCAGAGCCGCACACGGAAACGCCGTTTACCTTCCCGCTAGTAAGCGGTCCCTATTTATCTTGTTGCACCCGGGGGTGCTTTCGAACTGCTAGGTTGGCAGGCGCTGGGACTGAATGATGGGAGCGCACCCCGCCGCAGGGATTCGAACCGCCGACCTTTCGATCGGCAAGCCCTAGGCGCTGAGGCTTTTACCCACAGCGCCACCTGCGTCCGTGCAGTGATGAAGTAAGGTTCAATTACCAGTCAGGATGACATCTGTTTGTGGAATGCTGGCGATTCCATCTTGTCCTTCATCTTAGGCAGCAAAATGTATTGGGCTAGCCCGGGTAAGGATCCCAATACTTTCTTGATTTAGGTCAAATGGAGACTGTAGAGTGGAGAGCTTCTATATCAACTTGCATTTGTCCTGACATAAAGGGATCTCAGGCAAACAGTAATTTCATCTACTTGAATAAAGAGTCCTAATCAAGTTCCTACAATGGATGCAACCACAAAGCGAAGATTGAAATCAGGGTTTCAGGACCTTAGGGAAATATTCTAATCCTAAACCAACCACACCCCCTATCTAAGCTTTGTGGCATCATTGTTTAAGAAGTTAAGATTCATATCAGTCCATGCTTCACATGCAATGTTCCTCTGCGTAAGTCATTATTTGCTACTGGTACTGAGAAATGTTTCCAACTGCAGCCATTAGTATTCCTCAGGTAGTATTGATAAATGCAATATAGCTCCCTCATGGTTCCTTATACAACTCTTAGTTGACTGTGCTGTCTCATACTGGACCGTTCAGTATTTCACAAGCTGTCCAGGCTGTTGTTCACTTTCCTCTATGTGCATATGTGGATAAACAAGGAAAAGGATTCCAGCAGCCTGTAGCAACACTGTGTGAATGGGGAAAAACAGCACATGGTGGAGTACCACTGGTTCCATTTTCAGGCACACAGTGCTTGGAGGATGACATGCTGGTCCTCGCATCCTATTGCTAGGAGGCAGAGGGAGAGTCCCCAAATGGTTGTAAGAACTGGGTCAATCAAGTCACAACACTCTTTGACTCTCCCAACAAGCAGCCACTGGGCATGGTCCCTCCATGGGGAAATATTAGGGCTGGAACAAAATATGTTGGGAATCTCATTATAATTAAGGAGAGGTGATCAGAAGCCTTAAGAAGTCAGCTGGTCTTGCTCAGTCTCTGTCTACTTTTACATAGCAGATAACCTCTTCCATCACCAAATTATGCCAGAGAATGTCAGCCCACCGACTCCTCATTTATTTGATGACTAGTTTGATCACTAGTCCTAGGGACGCAGGTGGCGCTGTGGGTTAAAGCCTCAGCGCCTAGGACTTGCCGATCGAAAGGTCAGCGGTTCGAATCCCTGCGGCGGGGTGCGCTCCCGCTGCTCGGTCCCAGCGCCTGCCAACCTAGCAGTTCGAAAGCACCTCCGGGTGCAAGTAGATAAATAGGGACCGCTTACCGGCGGGAAGGTAAACGGCGTTTCCGTG
This sequence comes from Podarcis gaigeae, assembly GCF_964106915.1. Classification (NCBI taxonomy): domain Eukaryota; kingdom Metazoa; phylum Chordata; class Lepidosauria; order Squamata; family Lacertidae; genus Podarcis; species Podarcis gaigeae. The sequence continues at coordinate 66,111,365 of NC_139681.1, forward strand.
TGCGGCTCTGGCTCGCCAGAGCAGCGATGTCACGCTGGCCACGTGACCCGGAAGTGTCTCCGGACAGCGCTGGCCCCTGGCCTCTTGAGTGAGATGGGCACACAACCCCAGAGTCTGTCAAGACTGGCCCGTACGGGCAGGGGTACCTTTACCTTTACTTTACCTTGATCACTAGTTTGTCTACCAATCAAAGATGACATGCTAAAGACCTTTTGTAATTATTGGATTCTTCTCCATGCATTCAATGAACACATGCGGATGGGTGGAAAAGATGGCATCACATTTGCTGTCTGTGTATGGAAATGGCTTAAGTCTTTATGGACTCCACTGATTTTCTTTTTAATTCACAAAACACATTTCCTGTGCACACCAGCTGTTGCAGCAACCCCCAGCATGCAACCACACAAGAAAGGTCATAAATGGAGGACATTGGTTATTGGGTTGATATTTTTATTTTGATTATGTATTTTGTGGTCTTATATTTTGATTTTATTCTGTGAACTGTCCTGAGCCTCTGGTTATAGGGCGGTATATAAATTCAATCAACCAATCAATAAAAACATGGGAAACATGTCGATATGGGGTACAATGAAGTCAAAGTTGAACAGACACATTTCATTGCTTCTAATATGAGAGTTCAGCATATGCATAAGCCTTTCCTACTGCAATCAGTGGAACTGAAATGGACTGATTAGCTGGATCATCCTCATGACATGCAGAAAGTGCTGCTTTGATCCAATAAATTGTTTTTAAAACATACCCGACTCCCATTCTGAATAGCTGGAATATTTCTGAAAATGCAGCTTTTCACTCAAATCACTGCCAAGTAAAATTTCTCTTGCTAATTCAAAACTGATGAAAAGTTACGTAGGCGGGAGTGGAGAGGACTATCTTAAACCAAAACACTCAATGATCAACATAACAATTATCAGATTAAAGCCTGTCATTTCTGGGTGCATGGAAATCAGAACACAAGGACTGTAGCCAAAGCAAAGGATAACAAGATTTGTTCCATTTTTAAACAATCTGGTGCAGTGTGAATGCAGACATGACAGCGAATGGTTTTGCCAAGCACCATCAATCCTGTTCTTGTAACCGCATCTGCTGAAATACCTGGGTGTACTCCTGTCAATGCTACTTTCATTAAGACAAGAATTTCATGAAGATCAGTTCATACCAGGTCAAATCTTCAGGACTGTGAAGGCCTTTCTAATATCACTTGACAACTCAGTGAAGAGAAACAACAAGGCAATCTTTATGCAAACACAGTTCTCCTAAAATTTCTTCCTTATGGTCTCACTCAGCAGCAGTCGCGGCAGATAAAATCTGGCAAGTGGGCATCTCTCTCACTGAGATGTGTTCCTACATGCTTTCGTTGAGCAGGTGTGGAGGAAAGCTCTGCCAGACGCTTGCAATCTGTCTTTACCTTTTAATTGAGGGGAATTAAAGAGGCATTTTCCAAGGGTCATATTAGGGAGGGATCGGTGTTTTAAAAAAAACTTGTTCAGACCTGTCTAAATTTCCTAGTGAAGAATTTCTTTGTTCGTTCGCACATTAATCCTTCGGGAATGAATAAATAATTTAGATAAGTAACAGATCAAGGGAAATGTAATCTGATATGTTCTTAATATACACATTTCATTATTTTCATGCCAAGGTATTCTAACTAAGGAGTCAACCAGAGGTTTGCTGTTCACTTCAAATGCACAACAATATTTTGCTTTCCTGTCCTTTTGAACAACTGACGAGGAGGGAGAAGGGCAGTTACAGGCAGTCTAACTTTGACAAAGACTCAACATACGCTCAAAGAGCACCTACCTTTTGTCACTCGCCTGTCAAACTGGATGTGCAAGCTCAGCACCATGCTGACCTAGCCAGGTGTGTAAAACTGGCATTGTGCAAGCTGCAGTTATCTATTGCCAAGAATAAATTACCATCTGGGTTAAAAATATAAACCAAAGGTATTTACTAACAGACATATATACAGTGGTACCCTGGTTCTCAAACGGCTTAGTTGTCGAACAAATCAGCTCCTGAACGAAGCAAACCCAGAAGTAAGTGTTCCAGTTTGTGAACATTTTTTGGAATCTGAACGTCCGACGTGGCTTCTGCTTGAGTGCAAGAAGCTCCTGCAACCAATAAGAAGCCATGCCTTGGTTTTCGAACAGTTTCGGTTGTCGAACAGGCTCCCAGAATAGAAGACGTTCAAGAACCAAGGTACCACTGTACTCTGTCTGGCAAAGACAGCTGTCCGTTTCCAACTTTCTTTTATCTTTTTCTTTCCCTATGACCCACTCTGTCCTGCCTCCAATTTTGAACTGCCTCTTGTTGGGCCTTTACAAATAATACTTTCCTCAATGGATAGTACTCAAGAGGAATGATGGGGAAAGACCACAGGCTCGTGTGCTTCTCTCTACACTGGAACCGCCCCCCCTCCGATACATAGGGGTCTCTGTCTGCAATGTCTACATATACCCTATCCATCACAAGGATGGGCCATTTCACTAGTTCCTGCATTAAACAATAAATATATTATGATGGAACTCATTAAAGGATTGTTTATACCATCAAGAACACTTGTGGGTTGCCAGTTCATGGTCTGTAATGATGAAAACAGCCTCCACCGAAACAGATGAGTCAGAAATTCTTAATGACTCAAGGGTCATTTTCCTCACTTTCAAATCACTTCAGCCTTTGTTAAAACTTCACAAAAGCAAATTAGAGAACTAACTAGTACTCTACATCACTTTATACTGCTTGAAGTGACACCAAGTTGGGATGGGATTTAGACTGATGCTACAGCACATGGAGAGGGAATATTTAGCTGCTGTCATCCGGGGGGGGGGGGGAGGAAATCCCTCTGCATAGAAACAGTGAAACTAGTGAGAGTTGGCACCAGTGAGAGATTCCCCCCATTCCTCTATGGGGGTAGAAGGATAATTTCTTTCGAATTGTGGCAGGAGAGGGAAGGGTTAAACCTCCCCTCCTAATGGTCCTAATCTGTGGTCCTAATCTTGATGAGCCTCCCCCCTCTTGATTTTAGTTAAACACCCTGATGACAAGTCAGGTAACACATTTAAGGTGATGTGTAGTTAAGTCCCTTAAAGCTGCAATCTTATGCACACTTATGCTCAAGTATACATGCATAGGATTGCCCTGTTAGTGAATTCATGGTCTGTCAATACAAGGGGACATATATACAAGAGTACACAAAACAGAATGAGTCAGGATGTTATACTGATATTTGATACAACAAGAAGTTGATTTCAGAGGCTAATGCGACAGAAGCACACCCCTTGGTATAGCACCTTGTTCCTGATAAACACTGACATTTCAAGAAGGCTGTCACTAGCCATTATTGTGCAGTTACAATCAGTACTGAGAGATGCACTCAGCATCTCTCTGAGACATGCCTAAAAAGGTGTGTGGGTGTGAAAGAGGGAGGGAGAGATTTGGGTTTCCCCCATTAAATACCACAAAAACTTGATTGGCTGTGTGTTTTCTTGTTGAGTGGTCAGTTGCAATTCAGGGCATTTAGAAAAACGCGTGTCCCATCTAGCATGGTGGCAGAATCTTAAACTTCAGAGAACTCATGATACATCACTTAAAGGGACTAATGCTCCAAGGTTTTCTGTCTGACAGATATTATCAACGTGCAAAAAAGGGAAAAAACCAGCAGATATTCTATGGAAGAGAGGTGCACCTGGAGATAGCAATAACAGCAAAGCATCATAATCCTTTGCATTTGAAGAGTGATTTATTTCCCCCCCCCCCACCCTACCCTGCTTTATCCAAATCAAAGATATAAAATGAACGTGCATGTGTGTGCATAGCAGAAATACATTTAGATCTTCTTTATCATCATCTTAAGTTTCCTGCTTTAGATGCAGTTATTTAGCTTTTTGAAAGAGCTTCTAAATATAGCCTTAAGAAGTGGCTGTTATGGGACAGGCTTGAAGAGGACATACCAGCAGCACAATCCTAACCATAGTAAGTCATAATGAATTCAATGGGGGCTTACTCCCAGGTGTTAAGAAGTTTTGTGACCTGCTCTCACTGCTGGAAGAGAGCAGCACCACCCAGCTCCTTAAGCAAATGGGCAGTGCTCCTCCTCTGGCTGCACAGCAATGTGAAATCTATAAAATTGTGTGATATCATCTTGTTCACTATGTGATCTCCAATCGACTAGGATTACATAGTGAGCAAAAAACAGAAAATGATTCCAGAGGAGGTACAGTAACAGAGAATACTGTGGCTGTGAACAGCCACCCAGAAATGAAGATAATAAGGTATAGGGGGATGTTCCTAACCCAGCGCCCATTATTGCTTTGGAAAAGTTACATTGGCTCAGCCCTAATTATAGCCCATTTACATCCTTCATTTTCTGCAAAACTGTCCTTGAATAGTCATCTATTGTGGGAAAGCGAACAGGACCAAGAGGCAAGACAAATGATAAATGAAAAGATTATCACGAAGGAGAAAATGTGTAGGGCTCTCCAAGTATCACGATAGGGCTGTAGTCAAATTAGATGTGACGAGTGGAGATGAATCTACAAAACGGTTTAGTATATAAAGTCTGCAACAGACGTAATATTTTTCTGTTAATCCGGAGCATCATTTTTTAAATAGCATATTCCTTTCAACAGAAGCCTGGTGCTTGACCGACTCACTTCCATCCTAGACAGTTTATCACTGGGACACACACATTTTGCCTGAGCTAAAAATATGCTAAAAATGGGGGGGGGGGGGATACACAGTTCATTCTTTTGCCTATCCAGACCTCTGAAAGGTGACAAACTGACCTCCAGAGATCAATACACATAGAAGTCTAAGGGGAAATTATCACTCTAACCCTAAAAAAAATCAAGTGTACATACAAAGGTGTGTAAATGGCTGAGGGCACCACTGCATGCAGGGTTTTTCACTTGAAATGACTGGCAAAATATCATCTTGCCTCTTCTGTGGTATTGGCCTGTTTTACTTAATTCTGCCAAACTACAATGGCCGTTTTTGGTAGGGATAGCCTAGCCATGGTTAACCCAGCTTTGGTAATCTCCAAGTTGTACAACTGTAATGTGGGTTGCCCCTGAAGATGACCTGGAAATAACAACTAGTGCAAAATGCTGTGGCTTGAATGCTGGAAGGGAAGCAGACCATGAGCACACTGCCTCTATCTTAAAAGAGCTATACTGGTTACCAACTGTTTTCCAGGCCCAATTCAAGGTGCTTACTCTGATGTTTACAGCCCTAAATGGTTTGGGACCCAGATATTGGCAAAAACACTTCCTAGGGTAGTTGATCAATCGATTCCCATCAAAGGAACTCTGGGAATTGTAACTGTGGGAGGGGAATAGGGGTCTCCAATCAACTCTCAGCATCTTTAACGAACTACAGCTTTCATTATTATTGGGGGGAAGTCATGACTAGTGACATTAAATTTGAGAGAATAATCTTTTGGAGAATATTCTTGATTAATGACCATATTAGAGAATTTTCATTGAAAACAGAATATTCATTTTAATGCATTGAAAATGATATAATTTTAATGCATTGAAAATGATATTATTAGTTAATATACATGTTTATTCATGGGTAAATGTGTTCAGATGGCAACCAAAAACTGTACAGATACTTTTATTCAATGGGGAAATGCAGTGAATTCACATTCTTTGATTTTTTGCACCAAACTTTAAATTGAAAATTCAACAGGAATGATTCACATTAATCACGAAGCCTGCCACTAACCGTATATTTACCATCAACTTTGAATTCTAATTATGTTGTGTATGTAGGAAATGTAGCTTTTAAAGTAAAAGGAATATTAAAAAATCTCAGGTCCGCTACCTGAGTACGTTCTTTAATAAGCATATCTACATGGTACAGTATTTTGAGTGCGACACTAATAAAATCAATATAAAGTTTAAAATAAATGCTATTATTTCCAGAAAATAAAACACAATGATCATTATTCCTTACTTACACTGGCAATATCACAGCTTGACTTATTATTTACTAATTTTTAAAATGTGGGTTGTAAAATTGGTTCTTAACATTAGAATTTACAGTTTGTAGAGAATATTCTCCGGAGAATTTTCTTGAGAATATTCTCATTCTGGAGAATATTCTCACCTCACACCACTAGTCATGACTGTTTAAACTGGTATCTTAGCACTTTAAATGTATGATGAGAAACTCTGCCTCGCTTGCATTGTCTTTTTCAATCTGTCACTCACACTGTCACAGGCCACCAATCCAATATATTCCCCTTCTGTCAATCATTTCCCCACCCACTCTTCTGTTACAACAAATAATCAGGAAGAGTTTCAGACCCAATTATGAATGCTCCAAATCTAACATGATGCTTTTCCTTCATCAAGGATGCCTTTTTCCTCCACTGACTATTAGGAGAACTAACTCTGAATGCCATTTCTGGAAAAGAGAAATTGTGGCTCTGGGCACTTTTGCGTTGCTGGGTCGCCTCCAATGTGTGATTCTTGGAGCAGCTTCTATTCACTTCTCTCTCTGCACACATGCCTTTCAATCACTGCAAGAGCTTCTGCAATATATAGAGCCTATTGAAGTGCAAATTGAAAAGGGTGATGGCTGAAACGTTAGAATGATACGAGGTCCAGCAGCTGGTGGCAAGGAAAGAACTTCAACTTAGGCAAAATGTGGAGGCAGAAGTCATTAAAAACAAATACAGTGGTACCTCGGTTTAAGAACAGTCCGGTTTAAGAACGATTTGGTTTACAAACTCCGCAAAACCGGAAATAGAAGAAGAGAAGAAGAGTTTGGATTTGATATCCTGCCTTTCACTCCCTTTTTAAAGGAATCTCAAAGCGGCTAACATTCTCCTTTCCCTTCCTCCCCCACAACAAACACTCTGTGAGGTGAGTGGGGCTGAGAGACTTCAAATAAGTGTGAGTGGCCCAAGGTCACCCAGCAGCTGCATGTGGAGGAGCGGAGACGCGAACCCAGTTCCCCAGATTACGAGACTACCGCTCTTAACCACTATACCACACTGGTGTAGTGTCCTGGTTTGAGAAATTTACCTAGGTCTAAGAACGGAATCTGAACAGTGGAAGGGCACTGGCAGCAGGGGGCCTCATTAAGGAAAGTGCGGCCCGATTTAATAACGGTTTTGGTTTAAGAACGGACTTCTGGAACGGATTACGTTTGTAAACCAAAGTACCACTGTAAATCACAAGAGTCCTGCTTGTCGTGTGGCCACTGACATACTCCTGCTCTCCAATTATTTACTGGCTCTCTCACATACCCTTTTACATTCAGGTAGGTAGCCGTGTTGGTCTGACACAGTCAAAATAAAAAAAAAATTGTCCAGTAGCACATTATAGACCAACTAAGTTTGTTCTGGTATAAGCTTTCGTGTGCATGCACACTTCTTCAGATTCTTCTATAACGTGCTACTGGACAATTTTTTAATATATTTATTTATTTATTTATTTATTTATTTATTCATTCCCTTTTACGGATAGCCCATTTCCCTTCATTTTATTTGCACTAAATTTACAGGGGAATCATCATGGCTGTAATGAGGAGGAGTGGTATTGGATGTTATCCTTGTTTGCTGGTGAAGATGCATATATGGGTCAAAATGCAAATTGATTTCCTGGGCTTAGATATCAAATATATTTTAGGATAAGAGACTAATAGCTAATGGCCTTGCCAACAAGACACACAGAGTGATTCTTCAACCTCCTGCATGTTATGTTTTGCCCCTTGTTTGATGACACTTTACGTCATCTGCCGGAAGCCGACTTCTTACTTGGTGACTGGAGGTCAATCTTTGGAAGAAGGAGAATCTATGGAGGTAATAAAGTCTATAACGTCTGTACCACAAGAGCAGAGAGCAAATGAGACATGAATGCAATCCACAGTCCAGAGCCCTGCATGCTCTTTGATACATACATGGGAGTTCTTGAAAGTGCAAGCTGCTCCAATAAATGTCAGTGGAAGCAGCTGTTCCATATGAGGAATGCTCCTGCAACCACTGAAATGAAAGGTGGTTGAATACAGTGGTACCTCGGGTTAAGTACTTAATTCGTTCCGGAGGTCTGTTCTTAACCTGAAACTGTTCTTAACCTGAAGCACCACTTTAGCTAATGGGGCCTCCTGCTGCCGCCACGCCGCCGGAGCCCAATTTCTATACTTATCCTGAAGCAAAGTTCTTAACCTGAAGCACTATTTCTGGGTTAGTGGAGTCTGTAACCTGAAGTGTATGTAACCTGAAGCGTATGTAACCTGAGGTACCGTTGTACCTTCAACTTTTAAGAAAGACGGGATGTCTGTAGAAGTCAAGCCATGATGCCCCCACCTCTGCTTGGGATGCCCAAACAGGGGTTCCTGGAACCTCACACCCATAATTCTCCAACAGTGGGGCTTTTAATTCATTTTATCTTCACACATCTGACTCTAGAGGCACAGGAGAATGGAGGGAAGGAGGGAAATATGGTTAAAAGTGGCCAGATCATTTCTTCAGGCCTAGAACAAGACTACTGATATCAATTAAAAAAACAAATAAGCTTTTTCTTACTTTACTTTCACTTGAATTATGTCATTCTCCTGCTTTTTTAAATCTTAAAAAAAAACTACTTGAAGGGTCATGAGAACAGGATGTACAACCACTTTTGAATGATTTTATACCACATTTATAAATTAAAAACTTAGCCGCTGTCAACTTCCCAATGTTCCCCTTGAATTTGAACTTAGAGCACCAAAGAATACTCCCTTTCTCCTAACAATTCTGTCTGATGAGATCAATGGATAATATAAGAATCACCAACAAATGACACAGCACAGTGCATTTCTGCTCGGAAAGTGTGCAATTTTTTTATAGGGAGATAAAGCAACAAAACGCCTAGCTTTATAAACTGCAGTATGTGTGCATGTGTTTCAGCATCAAAAAGGAAAAAAAGCATAGTGCTCTCTTATGGCCTTTACCAATGTTTTTAGCAGTCATTTACAGTTAAAAGGGGGCTGCACAGCAGTATAACCCTCCTGAAAACCTTAGGGAGGGAGACTATCAAGCTCAATTTGCTGAGGGCACCCTCAAGTCTGGAGCTGGCTCTTCCAGAAGCATTTAAAAAATAAAAAATAAACTAGAAGATGACCGTTATCAACAAAGCTGTCTGTCTCATAGGTAAAGGTAAAGAGACCCCTGACAGTTAAGTCCAGTCGCAGACGACTCTGGGGTTGCAGCGCTCATCTCGCTTTATAGGCTGAGGGAGCTGACGTTTGTCCGCAGACAGTTTTTCCGGGTCATGTGGCCAGCATGACTAAGCCGCTTCTGGCGAAGCCAGAGCTGCGCACGGAAACACCGTTTACCTTCCCACTGGAACGGCACCTATTTATCAACTTGCACTGTGTGCTTTCGAACTGCTAGGTTGGCAGGAGTTGGGACCGAACAACGGGAGCTCATCCCATCGCGGGGCCTCGAACCACCAACCTTCCAATTGGCAAGTCCAAACGGCACAGTGGTTTAAACCACAGCGCCACCCGTGTCCCTCTATCTGTCTCATATGAGCTGTTAAAAATAATTATCACCTGCGCTAATTAAGACAGAGCCCTGAAAATGCCTCAGGCAAGGTGACTGACCACCCAGGAATTCTCGCCAGCGACTTACCTGAGAGACCCTTCTGACAACATCATTGCCCACACCAAGTCCCTGCACAAAGGAGCGGACTGCAATGAAGGCCCTGGTTGCCTTCAGTTTCAGGTCTCTTGGAACCTCTCCAAAGGGCTTGTGCTGCTCAGAGTGCTTCACCATGCAGTCCACATACTCATCCGGAAGGTAGTACTGAGGATTCATCAACTTGAAGAGCCGTTCTAGCAGGCGAATCCAAAACTCATTGAGAGCCTCTTCTAGGTTGATGTTGGAACCCCGGTAATAGCGCCGCAGCTCACTATACAAGTCTTTGAAAACCTTTGAGTTCTGGGTGTATAGATCTCCATACATACTGGGAAATGTGTCATAAAGGGCCTTCTCAGACTTATTCAACAAGTCCTGGAAATAACCTGCAAACAGAAAAAGTACGGGGAACAAATCAGTGTGAAAATCGGAAATTTCCAGAAAGATTGAAAGAGGGGCCATTCAAATAGGATGCTTCAAATTATATTTGGATTAGCCTATTAGCATATGGTAGATATTCTCCAATGTATTTGTATTTTCTTCAGGCACTGAAAAGGAAACATTAATTGTAATCTGCTCACTTATTTCCAACCCTATGTATATGCAAATGCTCCTATCTGCAAAAGAGTATTTTCCAAAAGGCCAGTGTCCAAAATGCATTTCTACAACATTCCCGTGTGTCTGCAAATCAAAGCACCATATTTTCTCTGGGTTAAAGTACAGCTGGAAACCAGCCACAGATCCTGGTTTGGCAAAAACTGATGGACAAATTCATCAATGTGAAATGTGATGAAACATATTTCATGGACATTTTAGGGTGGTGGCAAAAGGCACCAGTGAAATTTAAATGCAATCACACTTCTTCTGACTGTTTAATCCCTAAGGATAATATATGCAAATCACTGTGTAAATCAGTATGACAAAAGGCTGACAGGATTAAAAGATGCTAAAAGCTTCTTTTCCATGCCATTGCTCCTGAGAGGAACTCATGTGCAAAAGCTAACAATCCTATTTAAGGGAATATACAAAAAAATTAACACGTGCAGGGAAATAGTCCAAACAGTTCTTAAAATCTTAATACTTGCTCTCAATTTTAAGAAGACATGAAAAAGCGCTTGACACCTTACAAAACATTCACTTTCAAGTGAAATGGCACAGCAGACATTTAACTGCTGCATTATTGCCAATCTCATAATTAACAAAAGAGAGCAAATGTTACATCTTTTCAGAGTATTTTGCTACGGTGCTGTTGACATTTAGGCTGAGGCAGTATTTCCTTTCAAAACACACTGGAATAGTGAACATTGTGGCCAGGAATAGTAAGTCATTAAAAGTCCAATGAAATGCTCTTGTTAGAACATCACGGTGCAGTACTTCAAACATAAGAGGGAAACAACCATGCAAGAATTTGTCCGAATTCCATGTACTTCACCAGTGAAAAAGAGGGTCTTCACCAATTTTGGTGCCCTGATTGCACGGTGATATAAAGCCATGTCTACATTAGGGCTGGGGAATATATCAATACATTGTCCAAAACCAGTTTGAAGTCCACATTGTGATATCAGTTTCATAGTTTTTGACCTGGCAATATATTGCGAATCATGATATATGTGTTGGTGTGCTTTGCAAAAATCACATAGTGGGAAAAACTGTGAAGCCAGCAAATGCCTCTACATACCTCCATCCTTACTTCAGACATTGTAATATATCACAAAGTTGAAAACCAGATATCACTCAGTCCTACTGTTTGCCTCTACATAGTTCCATCCTTAGTTCAGACATCATGATATACTGACATCAGTATAAACATCAGTATATCATGATGTTGATACAACACCATGTCGAAAACTCAGATATTGCCCAGCCCTGGTCTACATGTTCATTAGTACGGAAACGTGAAGCCCTTATCCTGTTACATGGATAAACATGAAGGTGGAAGAGGCAATATTTTGGTATATTACTGGCCTCCTACTATTTATCTTTCCCTATTCCTTTCCTTCTCCTGCTTACAAGCAATTTAATAGTGTTGCAAGCCAGCTGTTTCAGAGCTTCTATAATTTTGTGCAAATATACAACCCGAGACCTGTGTAAATAACATATTTCCTAAAAGTAATGCATCAAAAGCCATTTGCGCAGAGGCGCCTATATTATCTAGACAGGTTACAATAAAATATTCTAAACTCATTTGTGTAACTCAATCCTAGGGGCACAAGGCTAGTAGCTATCCTATATTCACTAATGGAATACACATGGTAGTTTCTGACTGGGGAAAAAATGTCCGAGTCCAGAGCACTCGCAGAACCTTTTAATTAGGTCCCCAAAGTGCACCTGACTAATAGCCAAGTTAGCACAGGAAGGAAATAAAACTACCTGTAATAAAAACATGAGGAGCAAACAAAACAGGAGAAATGTGTGATGATAATAAGCAAGAAGTAAGCAATTTGGGTTTATTCCATACTGAAAAAACCAAGAAGCACAAGCTGGTTTATTGACTAAAGGACAGAAAGATTTAAAGGGCTATTTCAAGCATGCATATCTCAGCATTCAGTGCCTTGCAGCTGAACACATGGATTATTTTTACAGGAAAGTGTTGTTTTTAGGTACATCAAGTGATTAAGAAAGTATTATGATGTTTGATTTATGGCGGTTGTTTTACATGCAGCCATTCACAAGTCATCACTTGGTATTGCAGTCATCAAGCCTGAAGACACTCACAATATGCATGATGATATCAGCTTAAAACACAAGTGTGCAGATGGCATGTGTTGTAAATAAGGATGGGTGGACCCACACAAATTCGCTTTTGCATTAATCCAAAGTAACCACATGGACTTCAGAGACATCCTCTGAATCCAGAAAATTGAATGAAATTGTGCTTGGATCAGCCTCTACTCTGGAATACAATGACATCATCAACATCTGGTCAGGTCTAGAGGCATCAGTCCTTGCCACAGCACTCATGGGGCAGCCTCTGAAACCCCTACCTCATAACCATACTTACTGGAGGCAAGGGGAGAATGGCAGAGTGTGGGGAGATTCATTACAAGTAATGAAATTTCTAGAAGAGAATGAACCCTACGTGGTTCAGAAATGCTTGGAGCAACGGGAATGCAAACTGTATGTTGTGTTGTAAGAAAATCAGTGGTGAGGACCCTCTTTCTGGCTGTGAACATGGCAATAGGTACAACTATCTCCAGATCCTAGCAATGTCACTACCATGTGCAAGGGAATCATTACAATTCGGACCACGACCACATCTATATATCCTAAAGTTTGGTCCAGTAGATGGTAGACTTCTCAAATACAGTATGAAAATCCTGTCTTGGTGAAGCTTGCCTCCATCTTTAACAAACAAATGAAGATTAGTAACACAGGTGTGTGTGAGTAAGTAAAATTTACAAATTGAACTCACATTAAAAAACGTAATCTGCTTGAAGCACTTTTTACATAAATTATTTTTCTAATTCTGAAATAGCTTTGTAAGCTGCTGGGTCAGCATTATATTTCCTCCTTTCTGAAAACATCAAGAGTTCTGGTACCTCTTGCAGGTACCAGATATTTATCAAAATGCCAATATTTTAAAAATGAACTTTGGGAATGCTGACAATTTGTAATTGCTACAAAAGGGGGTGAAACCTGGGAGAGGCAAGTTCTATCTGATGATGCTGTGTACAAGGAAAATGCTTATTTTTGAAAAGGATAATCTTACTGAGAATCCTGGTGCTCCTTAAAACTACTTACATGTTCTATTTACATTGGAAGAAGCCGGAAAATAAGCAGTCTTACAGATGCAAACAGGAAAACTAATTTCCAGTTGTCACCAAAGAACAGGCTGTAAATTCAGATCTCCAAGAGCACTCTAATGTACTTCTCCTAAGCAAATTCTTCTATTAACCCAAGGGACCAATTTTAAATATGCAGATACTAATTCCTAGAGTCATATCCTCCCTCAAGCAACCTTCACAAGACCATGAACATTTTAGAGTTTACAGCGCCACTCTGAGTTAGCCTTCTTCTCCTGCTGTTAGATGATAGACTGTTTCTCTGCTTAAAGGCACTTTTGCTTTGCATCAGCTCAAGCAGAGTTGTTCAAAAAAGGTGTGCTGTGAAGCCCTTTGAGCAAAACCTTGGGATCTTTTCAACAGCACAACAAACTGACTCTTGCTTTTGATTAATTTTATTGTTCTCCTGGGCTTTACTGCTTTATAAAATACTGTGATACTGAATTCTTCCAGAGGTTTTTACAAGGAAAGGTGTCTTATAGGTATTTTAACTGAAACATTAAAAATGGTATCATATACCCCTGTATGGCAGGATAAATATGCAGCACTGTTTATCTTTCATTCTGTCCAGTAGTAAGTTACTGAATTAAAGCACCTTTTCTTAAAGTTATTTGCTAACTATTTGAATTCAGTTTTGTTTAGGTTTAGCTTTGGTGACTCTTATTCCTATTTTCCATGTGCCATAACAGGAGAAAAATGGTTGCATATTGGTACCATGCCCAGTTTGCAAGACATATTTCTGTCTACTGTTGACAGAGTTAATACTGAGCTCTTTGGACCGTTGATGTAAACTAGTATAACAATTTTCATGTTGTTATTGGGGTCTAAGTACATACAATGTTAACTGTGTTGTTGCAATCATATCAGTGTTTTATGTTTATTTAATAGTAAGTTCTCATTTTCCTCCAGTTTTTATTGGGATTGTAGTATATTGGGAGGAGAGACCATACCCTTGCCTCCCCAACTATAATCTCCATGTAAATTACTCCCCAACTACCATTAGTGACCGGGGGGAGGGGGGCAGAACCTACCATTTGTGCCAATATACTGTACTCCCAAATACTGTGTTCTTACACTTCCCATCCCTGTCAACTGCAGTCCTGATCCCTCTACATGATTACTATAAAAAGTGATTGGTAGAAACATATTTAGCATCATGTTTAGTGTGGCCCTGACAGTCCAATAACTTTAATGAACTATATAAATTAAGGTTACCAGGTGTCCCCTTTCCCTGGAGACAGACCCTGGATTTACAAATCAGTCGCCATACAAAATCCATTGAAAAGTGTCTCCAGATTAATTGATAAAAATTTGGTACCCTTAATATAAATATTTATACCAAAAAACAAAACCCAAACCCACTAGAAACTGCAGCTGGTGGGTTGCAGGACTGGTGGCATGCAATAGGGAAAACAGAATCTGAAACTGAAGCTCAAGTTAAACATCTTTCGAGCAAATTACAACTGAACATGAAAATTAAATAGAAGCAAATTAGATGTCACCCACAAATATGTAGATTGCAGTGAAAAGCTCTTTAGGTGGAGGTGCTTTTCAGCAGGAGAAAGAAAGTTTGCTCTACCCATTCCCTACCAATTCAGGGAAGAAAGGATATAAAAGTAGGGCAAACATAAAGAGGTAGGGGTCTTGGGAACTTGGGAGTGGACAGCTAGTTCAGCTCCACCACCCATCTAGATGGATGGGTGGCTTTCCTTCCTGTTTCCCTTTGAAGTGTAAGTTTGTTAAGACCTCTATATATTAACACAAAGAAGCTATGGTAAACGCAGATACACTGCATGTGTCACCTGCCACCTGAAGTGAAGGGTCACCTGTGGAATCACTAGTTTCTAACTTAAGTAGAGAGGTCCAGGAGGCTGGGAAGCAGCATCCAAATGGAACTTGCAAAAGAACTGACAAGGATGGATGTACAAACCGCACCCCTCCTTCTATTTCGGTCTCTAGCTCCAATGATGCTTAGAGTAGTTGTAGTACTGGGAGACTGAATGCGAGTTATGGAATCTCTATTTAGAAATGTGTTTTTGTTAAATAATGTGGTTTGTTTTCTCCTGATACTTATTTGCTTCTCTCTTGAAAGCCCCATTGAGAGTGTGTGTGCACAGCCATCTTCATAATGTCAAGAAGTCCTTCGGAATATTTGAGCCTCCTAGAAAAATACGATAGAGGGTTCTTGACAGTGAGAAAAATCAGATGCTTAAGCATTAGTGGATGCTTTAGCGGAATCTGTTGGCTTAATGAGCAATGAATGCACATGAACCACTAGTTGGTAGTTTATCCAAAGACGGTTTTTCAGGCATGCCTGCTGCTATTAAATAACTCATCAACTCTTTCTCCATGGTATTCTCGGCTAAAGAGCTTGCTATGAGTGAATCTGATTGGCACCCAATCCCCATACTAAACAAAATTACTTTATTTCAAAGAACTTACTTTCTTACAAAGAAATAGCTTACACATCTGTTACTTCGGTGTTGGTGCCCTAATGTAGGCAAGGTTAACCCAGAGTTCAATACATCAACACACATTTTATTAGCCTACTGAAAACAGTATCGTTTTACAGGTTTGAACCTTGCACCGTTCTTGGAATATGCTGGTCCAATAAAATACATCTGATTCTCTATTTTGTATAGCACATCCCTGAGACAAGCGTCCCACAGAAAAGCTATTTCTATTTTGTTTACGTCCATTGGGAATTATAGATGCTGGCTGAAAGAACCTTTACATTGTCTATGGGTCTGAAAAATCCTAAAATCTGTGTTGACTGTCATTGGCTCTGTTAGTGTTGGGTAAGGCCTTATGGTTGGTTTGTGCATGGTGGTAAGCTGTGCAAATGGGCTGGCTCCTTGAGAGCAGCTCATACCCACTTTGCTCCTCCGTAATCCTTTGCGCTTAGTGTGGCATGGCAGCTAAGCCACAGTTTGGCACAGCGTGTCATCTGAATTTGGGATTGTGAGTTAAGTTTTCTCTTCCTGAACTACAATCTGCAGCCAAGAAAACACAGAGAAATTTAAAATTAAACTGAAACAATGAAATAAGCCAATCAATGTCCCAATTTTGACTATGTCATAGCATATACCTTTGCCAGTTCAGAAAGGTCATTATTTGCTCACTATTTAAAATAATTTGAATATTTGCATTTTTAACTAATTTTGTTATAGATGCAGTTTAGGATTATCTACTTAACAGCTTTTTGTATTTATTATGTCAGGTCACATGACACCTGCTTATACCAAGAAAAGAAAGAGTGAGAGTTAAAACATGAAATTACTGGATTTTCTGACTGGTTTATGAGGAATTAATTTGGATCAAGGAACTTACTGTAGACAAGGTTTTCAAAGCCATTTCTCAAGCTCCTCATAAAGCTGTTGTTATATTGAGCAATTCTGCTCTAAGCACATTCTATAAATGGGCAGCGCCATTCTTAAATGTTAGGAGCTTAGCAACAAATTCTGCTCTAGAAAGCTCAGCGTGGGATTTTCCAAGGCTGCTAACTCAGCAAAACAAGCCTACTTCCTTTTTACACAATGGCAGGTACTTCTCATTGCTAGATGTTACAGTCTGAATTCCATTTAATGCTATCAGTTTCTGATTTTTTGATCTTCTGTTTATATACATCACATGGTTTCATTATTGGTTTGCTGTCCTTGGAGTTCACTGTTTTTGCATTCATCTGAATTGCAAAATGTCTTCTTGGTGGCAGGCAAATACCTTTAAATTGTCCCAGGCTTTTCACATCTGATGAGTTTTGATTGCTTTATTGTTTGCTATTTTAGTGATTGCCCTGGTTTTATTATTTTATTGCTTTTATTTTGTGAACTGCACTTCCAATTATTTATTGAAGGATACTATAAATATTTATTAAATAATAACTAAATGGAAAGTGATACCCAACAATATGATAACCATACTCATGAGTAACACTGGATATTATCTGAATTCTGCATTCCCTGACCCCTTATAAAAATGCTATAAATGTTCATTCTGATGGCATAGATTTAAAATTGCCCAACCTTGCTTTTAACAGTTCAGTAAAATAAAAACTGTGAACTGGTAACAGTTATTTGTCAGTTTGTCTTAAGACTGTTTGTGTCAGCGGTCTAACTCTCTAGAGAACATCAAACTGCAAATACGATACAGAATTGAGCTCATTTCTGAAAAGAAGTGTCTACAAAGAAAAGCAGAGCAAAAAGATGTCAAATGCTGTATCACTGTTTCTCAGCTCAAAATGAATGGAACTCTTTCAGAAATGGATGGATGCCAAGGAAGGTTTTCTACCCAAGACTACCGCAGTGAAAGAGACAAGAGTGAAATATACTTCACATCAGTATTGCTATCATATCTCAATAATCTTTGGTTTATAAGAATGTGAGGAGGAAGAGTAGAGTGTGAGGTGCCCTATACAATGTTAACAAAGCAGAAAGAAACATGCAGCTCTCCCTTTTTTGTAGTTTTCAAAACTCCCTTGGAAAGATAGCTACATCAGCATGAAGCATATTTGAAGTCAGTGTTTATCATCTTAAATTCCAATGCCCTGTTGTGTCCAACACATTTCTCATAACAGGCTTTCATGCTACAGCAGAAGAAATTATGGAGGCAAAAGAATAAAAATAAAAAATAAACGTAAGCCTTTTGAAAATCAAATTGTGTCTTTTTTGTACATTTGTGTGGCAACCAGCCATTCACTTTTAGTGAAAATGTAACAAACCCTGCTGGATCACACCAGGACCTTATTTTCAACAACGGTCGGTCAGATGCTTATATAAAACTCACAAGCGTTCATTTCATTTCATTTCATTTTTCAATAGCTATACCACCTTTCTATGCCACTGTATTCGAGGCATTTTACAACCCACAGAACTGCCAAAATATACAAGGATCATGTTGTCATTCTATAGCACATTAAATCTATCTATAATAATTCAAATGAAACTAAAAACAAATTTACAACATTCAAAAATCCATTTCCAGGCAGGAACTACCATTAGGCAGAATGAGACAAACACTTCATTTTAAAGCAACTCAGACTGGGTATCCAGAAAGGGCAGTGAATAGTTAATTATTTAATGTATTGTCAAGTAAGGAGGCGCACTTTGGGGATTTTATGCTTCAGGTGTGTGAATAACCTGGCCAGCCCTGGTCACTATGCACCTTGATGGGAATGTGTGTGATGTGCTCAAAATGTCTTGAGCTGGCCTTGTCCTTTTTACATATAGTATGATAATACTGACAAAGTATCAGCAGCAATAAAACAGAATTGCCCCATCACTTGCAACAACTCATTACATAGTTACAAACAAACAAGACATCATCAGCAAAACTACAATAACAAAATGCCAACGATATCTGTCAAGATATATTGTAGTTTCTGAGTCTGTGTTAATGTTGTTCGTATTTTGATAGATGTGAGCTGCTCTACAAGACAATACAGTAGTATCTAGGGTTACAGATGCTTCTGGTTACAAACGCTCCGCTAACCCAGAAGTAGTACCTCGGGTTAAGAACTTTGTTTCAGGATGAGAACACAAATCGCATGGCGGCAGCAGGAGGCCCCATTAGCTAAAGTGGTACCTTGGTTTAAGAACTGTTTCAGGTTAAGAAAGGACCTCCAGAACGAATTAAGTTCTTAACCCGAGGTACCACTGTATTTGTTTCAAAAACTAAGTAGAATATATAATAGTTTAATAAAATAGTCAAGCTTCTCTTCTTGGAATGATCCATTCCCATTCTCAGAAACATTGTCCACATATGCAATTCACAACACAAGTTTAAGAGGATATGAAAATATGCTTGTCTTGTCTTGATGCTTTAAGGTGGACAGAAGACACATTTTCCTTGTGCCATGAGGATTGCAAGAGAAATAAGCAGGGCCTTTAAGCAATCCAGCATCTCAAAAAGGCTAAAGAGAGATTTGTGCTGCACAGTGTCTCTGACACAGTGACTCTCCCCAGAGAGAGAAAAAGAGAGGATAAACCAGCCGCTGGAATAACATTTCTGTTTCAGTCACCATTCCCTGTATTATCTGTTCTTGCCATAGCCTCACACAATTTTATATCTCTGCCCATGCTATCAAAACACACTTTCTTTCTTACTTGGAAAGAACTAGAAACTAGGATGTTTCCAGAAAGTATTATCAAAATGGCTGCCTTCACTGCATGTTCCAACACTCTCAAAGTTTTAAAACGTGCGAAGATGATTTAGTAAGAAACATCAAGGTCAGGTACACTGAATGAGTTAAGATGACTGATGCTTCTGTGCATTCTTATGTCAAAAAATGTAGTAGCACACAGAGTGAAGCAGCCACCATAATAATTATCACGCATATCAGGAATTTCCAAACTGAGACTTCCAATTTGTAATCCAACATCAGTTTACATGACAGAAACATCTCCTGAAACTTACCTTGCATTGCTCTATGTGGTGATTGCCCTCATAGCTGTTCATGGGCTAACTGAGCAGATACCTTCAACCACACAACATCACCAGCCTTGCTGGTGGGGAGTGTCTCTGGGGAAGTTTGTGTTTCTATCGAGACAATTATTGATATGATTTATGGGCCAATGCAGACTACAGCTTGCCACTTGCTTTAAAGCTGATCGTAAATCAGAAACACATTTTGTTTCAATGTTGCTGTGGTTGTTGTCAAAATGAATATATGGATTTTTTGTGTGCACTTAAAAATTTCATCTATTTTCTTCTTCTTCTTCTTTATTCTGGCCACCTCCAACCGTGCAGAAAGAGCTGTACAAAATCCACTGAAGGTTGGTTCTTCTGGCTCCCAAGAAACTGTGGATGGATCAAAGCTAGCCTACGAGACATAGCTCAGGCTATGGCTGTCGCAATCCCTTCAATATGTCTTATCAAACTGGGAGAACTGCTCCCACCAAAGTAACCTAAAGCTTAGGTGGAATATGTGCTCTCTGCATGCCCTTCATTAGCCCATGTGATTAGGGCCACATTCACACCATACATTAAAAGTACAATGATACCACTTTAAACAGCCATGGCACTCCCTCGCAGAATATGGAGCTATAGTAAAAGGTGCTGAGAGTTGTTAGGAGTCCCCTAGTTCCCTCCCAGAGCTACAATTCCCAGAGTTCTGTGAGAAGGGGGATTGATTGTTAAACCACTCCGTAAATAGTTGCTTTCAAAGGGTAATGGGGGGATGGTCTCTCAGTTTTATATGGGAGAAGCATTGATTGTTTAAAGTGCTGCTTTAAATGTATGGTGTGAATGTGGCCTAGCATTACCCCCCTCCAGTTAAGTGTGCAATCACATAGAATAGCTTTTAGATAGTCTTCTTCTTTGGCAATCACTCATAGCCGAGTAAGATTGTCTTCCATAAACAAGGTTTTAACAATGAGTCCGTAAGTGACTATGGTGGTCAATTCTGGATCCACACGTCCTTCCATAGTGGGGACATAGGTTTCCGGGTTGGAGTTGATCACGGTGTGGATTTATCAAGCATGCCTTCCTCTTAGCACATTTCTCCCTTGCGTCCTGAGTTTGAGTGTCTTCAAAGCCCATGAACACCATTGGTAAAGGCTGTTCTCCAATTGGAGTGCTCGCAGGCAAGTGTTTCCCAATTGTTGGTGTTTATAATACATTTTTTTTAAAATTGCCTTGAGACAGTATTTAAACCTCTTTTGTTCACCACCAGCATTATGCTTTCCATTTTTAAGTTTGGAATAGTATATAAAGGGACTCTGCCTAAGCTTAGGCTCAGCTGGATAGCAGAACATTCTCAAGTCTAGTCAGACAAGTTCAGGGATCAAACAGCTCCCCAACTTCCAGCAGACAGCTGTCAAAGATTTATGGAGCCCTAGAATCACATGTACAGTTTGTATCCCATTGGCGTTTTGTATTGAAATAGAATAATTGGATCATTGAAATAGAGATATTATTATTATTATTATTATTATTATTATTATTATTATTTGCCATTTATTTATCAACCAGCTTCCTAGCCACTGCTGCAAGGTGATTTACGCATAATATAATTAAAAACAGTTAAAAACATTAAAACATACATTTAAAACAAGACTAAAACCCTAACAAGTGGACACTTGTGGTAAAACCCCATTGATCCAGCTGGGAAAGCCTGTCAAAATAAAATATATCTCCAATTGTTTCCGCAAAGTGCGGACAGTGGGTGCGTGTCATATCTCAAGAGGAATGCTATTCCACAGAAAAGGGGCAGCCACCAGATAATGTTCACTTCTGTCCACAGGCTAACATATCCTGGCTGCCTAGCTGAGCTATTCCAGTAATCAAGAAACGTTTCTCCTCTTTCACACTGGGGATTTTCCAGTTGAAAAAAACGGAACAGTTTTTGCTATTAGAAGCTGATAATTAAAACCATTAGTTTTCATCCTCAAAAATATCCTCCTGCTCCTCTGCATCTGCATGTGGGATGGAGGGACTTTAAGCCTTACAATACAAGAGGACAAGAGGCTATTCAAAAGCAGAATCATTAGGAGCTTTATTTTTCAATACGTCTGCATGACAAAATGCTTAAATTAATCTGTTAAAAGTCTGTGTGGTGGTAAACTTTGGGGACAATTATCTGGATTTTGGTTTCCAAGCAGCTGTTTTTGCAATATAAGCATGTCACTGTATTCTACTTACAACCCACAGTGGATTTATAGTTCTTTTGTCTCTTTGAGTGCACTTGCTGCCTCCATGAACAGTATCAGGCTAAATATCCTCAGTTGTGCTCTTACTCAGAATAAAAGTCCTTTATGAAGATGACACACTACAGAGGCCCACATTTTCAAAGTTAAAAATAAATGTATTGACTCAAAGTGAGTTAGATATATATGCTGCACTTTCCTTCCCTTTAAAATGTTCATCCCTAAATAATGTTAAGCATTTTTTGTTTTCAAAATGTAACACCCTCTTTCAAAATTAAAATTTGAAAACATGTCTAACTGATTTTTTTTAAAAAAATCTATATGGGATATTGCTCACAAATATTTCACCACAAAGCTCTGAGGGCAGAGGCAGTATCACAAATTTATTTTTAAGATCAGCAACTCCATAGAAGCAAAATGCACCATTCACTAGAGTTGTTCACATTATAGTTTATGCTATTTTGCCACCAAGTTAAAGACGTGACAGCTCAGAAGGGTTACTTACTTTCCATTCCTCTACCTCTAAGCATTTGAAAGCGGAAAACAGGTACGATGACTGGCACCATACAAAGAAGAGACTCACAGAACGATAGTGTTAGTCCTTCCTTTTGTGCTGGAAGACTGTGAATTTTGGAAGCAATAATTTCAAGATACATGTTTTGCATATATTAAAACCAGCAAGCACATGTTCACCTCAGGAAGTCATTTGTCCATTTCCACCAAGATTAAAGACTTCAGAATTCAGTGCTTGAGAGATAAATATTATTCTGAAAACAGACGTGTATTACATGAGTCAAGTGAGCAGGTGCATGTTGACAGAAATGTACTGGTTGAGGTAAGGTCCAGACTTCACAAAATTGAAATCAGACAAGTAAATGTGTTGGTCAAGAGATCTGGTGTTCACTGTCTCCCAACTTCTATTATGGATGATGGCCTCATTCACAGGAGCCAACCAGATGACAAGTGGGAACCCATAAGCAGAACCAGGGTGTAACAACACTCTTCCCACTAGCAATCCCCAGTACTTGGTATTCAGAAGTATACTGCCTCCAGCAAACATCTGGAGGACACCAGGTTGGGGAATGCTGCTCTAAGGGGCAAGGGACAAACTCTTGGTCTTGTACCCTCATCTGGTGCTTCCAACAAGGTTTCTTTTTGTATTTAAAATGGCCCTGCTTGTTCCTTTAACGACACCATATGCGCTTGCCAAAAGAGAAGTGATCTGATTTTTGAACATGGTGTTTCTTGGGAGTATATCATTATCAAAACACACAGATAAAAAGAGACCAGGGGACGGGGGAAGAGGGCAGAGGCAGCTATTGGATGGTGTGATCACATTCTGAATGGCAGCTTTGTCTCCTTGAGTCTCCTAACTGAGGATGCTTGGCTGACATGTGCAGCCAAGCATTTTGCATGCACAGAAGCCTTCACTGTATTTTGTGTGCTCTGCATAGATTCCAGTTCCAATATAAACACACAGAAAATGGTTATTTCCAAGACTTGGTGTTTTTTAAAAAATGTTTTGGTGTGCTAACTGCAATATAGGTTAAGAGCTACTCAACAGCAGGGAAGAAGAAAAAGAGAGAACGATGCAACTCAATGCCCCTCTTTCTCCACAGTTGCACCCTCCATGAATTCATACTATTTTATTCACACACAAAAAATCCAGTATACCCTAAGAATAACCAGTGCACGGAGTATTGCCTAAACACAAATATAGCATATTTCCCCCCTAAATATTCTTATAATATTTAATCGATAGTTATGAAAGTCTTAGGAGATGCTATAGTAATGTTGGTATGCTGAGACAACGAACACCTGTTAAGACAACTGTCCTTCAAAGCACACACAGATTAATATGACATGCTGTTTTGCTGATTGTGGTTTTTTCTTCTTCAAAAAAAATTTTGCTAGGACTCATAAACTGTAGAGGATTTTGTGATGGAATGACCAAGACAAAGAGAAGGGGAGCAGAAGGGAGTGTTGTATTAAGTATATTTTCAGTATTCTGCTTCTTTTATTACTATTTTAAATATGTCCAAAGGCTTCTGGGTATGATTTTAAAACATACCAAAGCACTCTCAAAATATTAAAGATTATTACAACCAGGAAATTACAAGAAAACTACTGATCTGCCTTTTAAAAAAAGCTTTTAGAAACCTTTCACTGCTTGACAGTAGTGCAACATATTTACTTGAAGCCACAGAGTCCTCTTTATTCACAAAAGATGCACATTTTAGTCATAACCACACCCATACATTTAAAGCACTTTTACACCACTTTAACAGTCATGGTTATGATCTTGGGGACTGTAGTTAACCTGTCTGAGTTACAATTCTCTCCTCCCTTAGCAATCTTACAGTTCCCATGATTCACCATGACTGTTAAAGTGGTGTAATAGTGATTTAAATGCATGATGTGGATGTGACCAAAATTTAGAAAATTTTCAAAGTGGTTCTCAGGGCCAAAGAAGCTAGCCCCAGCTGGCTGAAGAACTAACCTAATTTCACATATATACTAATTGTGTGATGTGGTGAAAAGATGGACAGTGTGAACAGTAGCTTTGCTTTAAGTTATGCTATCTGTGGTAAACATATTTTCTGTCTATTAAAACGATTCATCAATCGAAAGGGTGGAGGAAAGCGAAGGAAAGAAAAATAAATCACACTTTTTGATGATCCGAGATTGGCTGCTGGCTGTTCCTCTAGCCTCCCCACCCATTTTCTTTTCTGGATGAAGCACCAGAATATTATTTGGGAATAAATGAAAACTTTACTCTGCTTTTCAGTTTAAAAAACAACATCAACAACTAGCAAGCTGGTTTACAAGTTACAAGAAACATTAAAGCAACCACAAGACAGCACTAACATTACACAAAAATAGCAAGAGCGGATACAATAATAACACCAGAAGCTAAAAATGGCAGCATAACAGCAAAGGCAATTCAGCATTTTAAGAGTCTCCTGAGAACAGCATCTGTAAGCAAGAGACCACAGCTGAAAAGACCTTTTCCCTGATCTCTCATGAACATTCATTTAAGATATATGTTCTACATATAGATGTACTTTTATGCTGGGAGGTCTACACTGAAGCTTAGCTTACATTTGTTTACCTAATGAGCAGTTTATAGCACTGCAGAGTCATCATGACATGTAGCCACAAGCTTGTGGAATTTCTCTTAGGCTTCCTTATTTATTCTCCATATTGATACAAAGGTTGGGCGCCACCCCCAATCTATGCCAAGCTGGGGCAATTCCAGGGGGGTTCCAGGAGCTCACCCAGGGTCTGTGTTCCTTTGAGAATCAAAACACAGTGGAGACTGTAGCAGCTTTAAGAAATAGGATTTATTTACATTTCATATCGCATTTACACCTGAGTTTGGATGGATGGAGTCCAGATTTAACCACATAGTCATCTCAAGAGGGGATACTTCCCCACAACAGTGCAACACTGGAGCCCCAGGCATCTCTCCCAGTCTCTCTTCAGCCAACCTGCCCAAAACAGATCTCCCTTTGTTACCCCCTCTTGTTTCCAACACATCTTGCTAAAGATACCTTTTTTCTGATGCCTCACATACACACACCCTGTCAGCTTGGCAACCTCTGTCAGCCCGGGCCCAAGGATTCTTTTTGTCATGCTAACACCTCTATCATACCTGCCAAGTGCCCTGGGAAAAAGAATGGAACATCCATTTTTTCCACATGAGATACTGGCAGCCATTTTGGGTGCTGTTCTCTCACGCAGTCCTTTGGCCGCAAAAAAAAAAAAAAAAAGCACTGGGGGGGGGGGGAGAGCACAGTGTGGGTCCAATCACTCGCCCAGAGAGCATCCCAGTTTTCAACTGGAAAAAATTAGACGGTATACTCTATCCCAGGTGAGGCCTGGCTTGGAAAGGAAGTTTAGCCTGTATTTGTCCACTGCCCTGCAATCTTCCCTTTAATACCACAAATATTAACAAGATTCTGGCATTCATTAATTTGTTGGGTTTAGGGGGTCTTTCGATATCATCTTCCAATATGTGATTTCTTCATTTGTCTTCTTACCAGAACGAAAGTCCAAAACGCTGTCCCGGCCAATGATAAGGGACAACGGGTAGAAAGGTAAAAAAAAGTTTATTTCTAAGATGCAGCATTTGAAGGCAACGACAGGATAATTCCAGAAATAACCGAGCCTTGAACAAAGCAGGCACAAAGCATTTATAGAATTGTAGCAAACACATAAACCACACAAACACATGATCTTGGCCAGGAAAGCGCATGGACAAAGTGCATGGACAAAGTCTGGTATTCTCTTCTTGGCTACAGGACAGTTACTTCTTGACCTCAGGCCAGGCTAGGCGTAACTGGCCTTGTAGTTGCAACTGTGGGTACATCTTGCGGCTAAGCAACTGTGGATACATTGCGCTTGTGACGGTGAGAACGTGTTTCTGTAGACTCAGCACTAAGCTGGCTGAGGTCAGCTGGGCACGTGATGCGATCGCTTCAGAGTCATGGCACTTCTGAATTACACCACGCAGGTATGGCACTCCTGATTTATATCTCTCGGATATCAGAAAAATGTACTGTGTAAGCAGAGTGATAAAGGATGTGAGCATAGGCGCATGCTGTGCTTGACATCCGCCCTAGGTCATGGCATTTACTGGGATCCCATGTCATGACAGCCACGTATCAGTCTCACACTGTTTGTTCCAAGTTAAATACGACCTTTTGTGCATAAAAGTAAATTTTTGAGACAACTACAGTGGACCCTCCGGATACGAATTAAATTCGTTCCAGGGGTCTGTACTTAACCTGAAAAGTCAGTAACTGGAGGCATTGCTTCTGTGCACGCACATGGTGCGCAGAATGCTTCTATGTATGCGTGCATGGCAAAACCTGGAAGTATACACTTCTGGGTTTGCCACATTCGCAACCCGAAAGTTACGTATCCAGAGCAGTACATAACTCGAGGGTCCACTGTATTATTATTTTTTAAAGTAAACCTTTCATAGTGATGCCAGGGACTTGGTTAAAATGCTTTCTGTTGTGTTGCTCTACAACAGAACGACATGGCAAGCAGCACAGAAGAGAGGCCACCCTTAGTGATAGCCCTCACAGGCAGTTTGACAAATGCGTCTTAATTTAGTTGATTAAAAATCTTAAAAACAATTAATCAAACCAATTAAGCATTGCAGCCCTTATTGCAATCCAGAGAAGAACCTTGACTCAAAAGTAAAAGCTCTTACTACAAGGATGATCTAACTTGAATCCTGCTGTTTGGAAAAAATATTGTACAGAACCAAACTCCTCTCTGACATCTGACCCACATAGTGATTAGCTCAACTCACAGCCCGATAACTCAAACGTCTTTTCTCCTTTCCCAAACTTACCTTATGACTGGGAAGGTGGGGAGGAACATGGGACAGGATGGGAGCTGCTGCCATTTTCTAATTTTGACAAGGTGGGAAACTAATAGTAAGAGCAGCTAGGAATATGACAACAACAACAACAACAACAACAACAACAACAACAACAACAACAACAACAACAACAATAATAATAATAATTGTACCCCACCCATCTGGCTGGGTTTCCCCAGCCACTCTGGGCAGTTTCCAACAGAGATTAAAAATACATTAAAACATCAATCATTAAAAACTTCCCTAAACAGGGCTGCCTGTTAAACAAGGCTCACAAGGGACCATTCACAATGAGACACGTCTTGCAATGCAAAAGGGCCATAGCTCAGTGGTAGAGAGCATGACTGCATGCAAAACACCACTGCCAGTTAATGCCAACTGGATGAACCAATAGTTAATGCCAACAATGCCAACTGGATGAACCAATAGTCTGGCTCTGGCAGCTTCCTAGGCTAGTCATGAAAATTGCTATGGTGGTATGTTGATGCAATAATATCAGAATTGCTTTGGAGTTATGAACACAGATATGGATGATTGCCTTCTCTTGCAAGAAGTTCCCCACTCCTGAAGGCAGGTCTTAGGCAGGTGTTTACTGGGGTATAAGGTATTTCCTGTGGTGAATCCCAGTTTGTGGAACATGCTCCCCAGACACATCTGTGGAGCATTGACTTTATTGTCTCTTAGGCAGCAGACTTAAACAATGTTATTTTCTCATGCATTTGCTGGACAGTGTGCTTTCTGCTGATTTTATAGGGGTTTCTTAAGAGCTTTAAGTAGTGTTTTGGCCATTAAATTGTTTTTAAGCAACTCTGAAGACTGGTGAGGGGTTTTTTTTAGCAGAAAGTTTTGATGAATATCATTCAATATGCAGTATTAATAAACAAACTCATGCCCCTGAAATATATTTATTACCCTAAGGCAGTGCAGCACTTAAAAATATATCAATTTACTGGCTCAGTTGGTAGAGCAGGAGTTTCTTAAACTAAGGGTCGTGGGCTTGAGCCCCATGTTGGGCAAAAGATTCCTGCATTGCAGGGGGTTGGCCTAAATGTCCTTCGTGGACCCTTCCAGCTCCAAATTTCTATGATTCTGATTATGTGAAGAACAGCTGGAAGGAGGAAGAGAAATGCAAAAAGAATGTTCCTTACTCTCACCCCCAGCCATTTTATATAGTCAAGGCATGGTATGGAACCACTACTCTAGGAAATGGCAGGGGGGGGGGGGGATTCCAACCAAGCTCTCAGTATAATGGGAAGAGCGAATAGCAGCAGTGGGAGATAATGTAATCTCATTGTTTCTTCAAGGCTGTCTGCCCCAAGGTTTTCCATACCTCGCTCCCAGAGGCCAGAGATTAAATTCTCCCTATGGGGGCTCTTTGCCTTGCACTTTAATATGTTTTATTAGTGGAGGAGAGGGAAAGGGGAGGGGGGGATGAATCTGCTACTGAATTGGATATTGACTTTTGGTGGAGCTCAGTTGCCTCTTCTGGCTCAGAAACATGTTGAATTAATTTGTGCAGAACAAATAGACAATAAAACCTAAAAGACCCAGAACATGAGAAAAGCTTATTCTACATTATTCTGTCTAAATGAAAAGAAAACAACCCTATATTTGTTTTAAACGAGTCCAGGCTCTATGATTCTCCTCAGCATGGGAAGTGCTGAGGTCAGATAGCGGCTATCCACTCCCGTAAGGATCACATGTTCTTGTTTTGGCTGGGTGGGGGCAATTCCATGATTTTCATGCAAATTCTCACAGAAACCATTTGCCTTACAGGATGTCTAACACTTCCCATTACCCTATGGAATAGGACGCATAAGTATTATTTCCTTTTTAAACTTCTTTCCACTTAGAAGTATTGTCCATGTTTCATTCTACAGTAATGACATTCACGTCTTCCCACAACCACCCCACCACTTAGGGGTCTTTGCAGTGCTTTCTTATCGAGTACTTCCTTGACTCACTCACCCCCAATCTTCTTTCCCAGTTGCAAAGAAAGTACAAGTATATTCTTACATTCACCTTTTTTAAAACGACCGTTTCTCCCAACCCTCCCCTCTCTCTGCTCATTTTCCACCGTCAACCTATAGACAGTGTTAAGCTCCCTGGGCTGGAAACCAATTGCTTTTGTTTATGCTGCAAAAGTGACATGCACACTAATAGTTTGATCTGGGCACATAGTGAAGCTTTCTAAAACCCATTCTACAAACATAATCAGCATTCTGAAAACAATAAGCTGGATACTAGGCATGCTCTCATGGGTCATTCATAGCTATAGAATAGAGCTGAGTTCTCTATTGTTGACTGCAGTTGAGTCTCTCTTGATATGGTTTACAATGTAAGCATTTACATTTCAAAAATAAAACCACCAATTTCTTTCTAAATTTTCCATCAAAGTGCACATCGCCCATGAAGAAGCCACATTTTAGTGTTTCAGGGTAAACAGACATATGATTTTATTTTTTCAAATAACAAAAATATCAATTATCCACTGGCATGTGAAACTAATATATGAAGTTATATGAACATAATATATATGTTCAGAAAAACATAAAAGCATGGGTCATGTGCTGTTGAAAATTAGTGAGACATAACAATTTCATGGCCATGATCACAACTGAGCATTTGTGTGTTGTATTCCAGCTAAAGCTGTGGAGAAAACTCTTGAAATTCTCCACCTGTTTGTGGGCTGCAAATTGGGGCATGAGCGAAAGAAACCATTTCACCACTCTTCTAGGGCATGGGATGGAAACCCTTTTTCTGATCCAGGGATGCACTGCCTCATAGGCAACCTTCTGGTGTGGGGGTTTCTGGGTGGGTGTGATGCCAGTGATGGCCGTGGCATCACTGCCCTGAGAAAAAACAGGACATCTTGGGGGTTTTCCCTGCGAGAGCATGACAGCCATTTTGGGTACCATGCTATCTCACGATTTTGGGCCAAGATCTCACGTGTTGCCCCCAAATGTGTGTTTTGGGGAACCATGCCCCCAAAGCAGTTTTCTGGGTCCGCAATTCCATGCTGGTCACGTGATTCACACAGAATTTCAGACCTGGAAGATGGTCCCCCGGATTTGGGCCACATTGTGTTGGAGGGTATGCCATGGTCAGAGTCAAAAATGGGTGTGACAACAGGTAAAGCAGAAGACATCACATCCATATAAAGTTCAGAAGATTCTACACACACCTGTCCCATCCAGACAAGCAAGAGGTATTACCACAGTTCAAGGATGCATTCCTGACAAGCAAAATATCCAAGGAAGGTATAGAGCAGGGTCTTCTTTTCCTGGGGGATATTTTTCCTCAGAGAAACAATCTCAAAATTTTCTGATAAGTTTTGCCTCACCTCTAATTTCAATTTACTTAAATCAATGGGACTATAGTCTGATTGATTCACTGTGCAGGGCAGGGAGTGGGTGATTGTAGCCATAGGAATGAATTGAGGATATTAAAGCAGAGATTTAGGTTGCTTTGGCTTCTACCTGACTGAGACAATGATCACTGTTCAAACAAATGCTGGAAGCTTCACGGTTGTCACTATCTGAATAGCCTAACAATGTGCCCTTTCAACAAGAATTGACCACTGCTCTATTTATTTAAATTTAATTTAAAAAATATTTCTATGCTGCCGTTTCAAAAAGAAAAAATTCAGAGATCTATATAGCAGATATAAATACAATAAAAATAATGTCAAAGCAAAAATCGTAGATCACTGGCTAGCTGTAGCAAACAGATTTTTTTCTTTATTGGTCTGCATAAGCCTGGAGGCATAGAAAGGCTTTTAGTGAATGTTTAAGAATTAATACAGAAAACACTGGTTAACCCTTTCTCTGTCAGTTTTTCAGCTAAAAAGAACCCTTTGGAAGTTGCTTTTTCACTAGGGAGCGATAAGCGGAAGACACAGGCATCCCATAGACTTCCACTTGCTGCCCACAAGTAAATAAGAAACTTGGGCGGGGTGTGGTTTGAACTGGAAACCATTAAAAGGAGAAAAGGGAACACAATCTCTTTCTCTGAAGCCTTCTGCTCAAATGTCCCAGGCTGCTCAGGATTAAATTCCCTCTGCCTCAACAAAAAAACACCCCCTAACCAATAAGTAGAGAAAAGGATAATAGAATCCACATAATGTGTAATTTTGAGCTGAAAATTAAGCTATTCTATATGAAAGAGAGTTGTTTAACTGAGAAAGTTGCTTACTATTCCAATAGAATCAGTTCACTGAAAGACATTAGGGGCACATTCCAGCAAAATTAAGCACTTTTGAAGCCCACTGATTTCAATGACAGAATTAAGATCATGCTTCAAATCTCTCCAGTTTAAATCAATAGGACTTAAAAGTGTTATCATGCCCTAGGTAGCTTTTATCTTGGGCAGCACTGTGCTTTGAATAATTACTTAGAAATTGCACCACTCATAAATTAAGTCCCACTGTGTTCCACCATGCTTACTTCCAAGTAAACATGTGCAGGATTGCAGCTGTGCAGCTTCAGCCTATGCACATCACATAAGAAATAAGTCCCACGGAGTTCAAAATATGTCTTACTCCCAAATATATATACACAGGATTGCAGTCTTAATTTCCATGTCCAATATTTATCTGAATCTGGCCAGTTTGCAACAAGATCTGTGACACTTACTTGAAACAAGCAGGGAGACATAAGCAACTACGAAACAGGTGTCAAAAGAGAATATAAAACAAAGCAAAAATCAAAGCAGGGAGGTGACTATCACATTTTGGTTAAATTTGCAATACTGTTGTTCAGTTGCAGAAAACACAAAGACCAGAATAAATTTAAATGACAGATGAATAGTGAATTCCTGGGTAAAAGATCAAACAACCAAGCCTTAATTTGGAGCATGCAGAGGAATGCAGCCACAGTTGTCTGTTCTTTAAGAGTAAAAGGGATTATGACAGACAGCTGTCAACTGGATTGCTACAGCTGGCCTTGCTTCTTTGGTTGTGGTGCTTTTGCAAGCAACTGTGTTGGTCCTAACCTGGAGCTCTTCAAAGCTCCTTCCATCTGTTCATATCATAATAATCTAGCTTTGCATACTGACCGCAGCTGCCCAGCGCAGCTGGTCCCTCTTGGTGTTCATTCTCCCCAGCATTCAGGCAAGTGTTAAGCCTACCTCCATCAGGCCCTGTAAGATCTGTCTACAAGGAACTGGAACTAACCCACTCACAATCAACTGAGCATTTCTGAACTAATATATTCCAACTGTGACAACCAGCACATCTGAGCCTGACTTTCTGAACTAACGTTAGCACCACAGAGAGATTAAATCTTTATTGTAACAAGATTATTATGGTTTCCTAGGCAATCCAAACCATACAAACAATGGAACTAGGGAAGCATCATTTAAAAGACAAATCACGTTGATTTCTCTTACAGAGTACTCCATTACACATGTCTACTCAGAGGTTAGCCTAATTGAATTCAATGAAATTTACTCCATGGTAAGTAGACTGAATAACATCCCTAGACTGAATAACATCTAATGTCTCAGGGGACCTTTGTGGGGAAGAGAAGAGGAAACTCAAGGAATGCTCAACCCAAATTAAACCTTCAGACTGGAAATCTGAACAGCGCAAACTTGTTAGAGAATGCCCAGCTGAAGTACCATCTCCCCACCTTTACTTTAGGTCAGGCTTCCTAAACCTCGGCCCTCCAGATGTTTTGAGACTACAATTCCCATCATCCCTGACCACTGGTCCTCCTAGCTAGGGATCACGGGAGTTGCAGGCCAAAAACATCTGGAGGGCCGAGGTTGAAGAAGCCTGCTTTAGAAGAACTAGCCTTTTCTGTATAGTCTGAGGACTTGTTAGTATAGGCTGGGGAAGTGTGTGCGTGTGCGCGCCATTTTATACACACACAATTATTCACACAAAGATTCTTTTAACTTCTCCAAGGGAACACACAACCCCCAGGGGTAGAGTTAGGAAAGCCACATACACTACTACTGCTTTATACTTCTACTTTATAGTATTTACAAGAAGATTTAAAATGTGACACCTGGGCTAGGATCCAGGGAAAGTCTTCAGCCTGTGGGAACAGACTTCTGCTATTTTCCTTGCACAAACGGGGGCAGGGGGGAAACTTTACGCAGATGCACACTACTGGACGCAAACTCCTTTTTCCTTCAAAGAAAAGTGTGCACATCATTTGAAGAAAGGCCAGCACAGCTGCATGAAAATTGTCCTCTCTTTGGAACCTGTCCCTAACATTTACTGTCTTCAAGTAACCATTTGAGTACGGGAATATCCAAAAATGAGTTTATGGGTGAATACCTTATCACTTCTATATTCTACTGTGTTAGTGCTAATAGCTACTATTACTGGTACATGCCTTCCTGTTCCATAGCATTTTTTTTCCTTTTGGCATATTTAAAGCAATTTAAGAATAGTCACACTGAATTCTGCACAATGAATGTGTTCACTTTCTTTACGGGTTGCACAGATTTATATTTCATTTTGCTGGAGGGTGGGAAAGTGTCATCTTTCAATAATAGTGTGTGCCCCTTTGCCTCTCCAGAACTGCTCCCGTCTGGTCCTGTTGGCACTGCAGACAAGACTGTCCATGGTCATTACAACTACATCTGCAAAATCACAGACTGCCAAACTGATGACAGTTCCATAATCAAAGCGTAATCAGATATATGGCTATATTCCTGTCATCTGGTTTGTGCTGGGAGATTGGACTTAGCGTGCTTTCTAACTGATGCAATGCTCCATGTCCTGACTGAAAAGTAAGGCTGAAGGAAATGGGAAAAAGCAGCAACCTAGTAGATCTCAGGCCCACCATTGACAGAAGGAATGTTTGAATATAGCTTTATATCAACTAGCAGTCTCTACATAGCACAAACAGTCCTTAATTGCTATTTTGATTCGCCATGCAAGTCTGTTATAAACTCTCCAGAAAAATAGCACCTTTTAATACAATAACACGGTTCAAAATATTATGAGAGAATTTTTGTTCCTTCCCTCTGAAAAACAGCTGTTTGCAATGACACATCGTTTGGTACAAAACAGAGATTCCCAAACTGTGGTTCATGGACCACAAGTAGTCTGTCAGCTTCACTCAGGTGGTTTGTGGCATGGCTCCATTAAATATTCATATTGGTTTTTAATTGTATTTTTATTGCTTCTTTTTATTTCTTGTATTGTATTTTATTGCATTACAATTTGAACCCTGTGGGATACAAATATATAAAGAACCAAAGAAGCAATAAAAATACAATTAAAAATCATACGGAATCTAGCCAAGTGCTTCACAATTGCCACAATGGGCTGAAAAAGAATTAAGTGATTCACCAAGACCCGCAGCAAATTTCAAATGGTCCATGAAGGGAGGAAAGTTTGGGAACCACTGCTATAAAATGGAGTATTTTAACAGAAGGTATGGACAGCTGATTAACTAGAACATTCAATGCTGTACCATTTTGTTACACGTCTCACCTGCTATTTCTATATGTAAGGAGTCACCCGCCCCATGTTATATATATATTTGCAGTGATCCATGCATATACAGGGAGTATAGAATTATTTCTTTATACTCAAACATCTTGGAAAGCAAGATGTAGCAATTTCAGTTTGCCTCTGAATATGTGTGCATTAGAATTCTATGTGTATTACTTTAGAAACTTCATTAAAATTGCAAACACGTATAGTGATACTAAGTGACCCGGGACACAGAAAATTGATGAAAAGACCAGCGGGGGAGCTTGGAACTCTCTTCAGATACCTTTGGCTTATATTAATGTTCAACACCTGCTGAGGAGGATTTACCAAATGCACTGACAATGAATAATCTAAGAGACATGCCAACTGGCAATGCTAGGCAAAGGAGGGCGAAGAATTACACTCCATCTGTGAAAGGCTTGGAAAAAAATTATGAACATGAATTCAATTCACCCTCACCTACCACACCCCAAAGATGGTGTCTAACAGTCCAGAGCATAGAAATAAATTTCTTAAGTAGGAATGGTACAGTGGCCTGCCAACAGGAAACCTGGAATCTGGCCAAAGCAATGCTGCCACACTCAGAACCAGGATTTGTAATTTTTACTTTCATTAAGCCGCCTTCTGTGATTGTCTTTGATGACAATGTGAAACGCTGTTGTCCCCATGTCCTTATGACTGCCTCTCCAACTCTTGAGGTTGCTGAAAGCTGCCTTTGTGAGGATAGCTGCATTTACTTAGAACTAAATGTGGCTGATTACAATGGGATTTCCAGAGCAACCCTACACATGTCTACTCAGAAGCAAATCCCACAGAATGCAATGGGGCTTAGTGTCAGAAAAATGTGTATAGGATTGCAGCCTTAGGCACTGTTCACATGAGGTATGGGTAACACTGGGACCTCCAGATGTTGCCAAACATCATCCATGACCACAGTTAAAACTTGCTGGAGATGATGAGACACCTTTTACTCAAAGCAAAATTTAAGTAAATATTGGAGTAGGGATTATTTCCATCTTGCGCTTACAGCCTGCTTTATTTGACTGGTGTACGCGAGTTCAATTTTATAGGCAAATTCAGCACAGATAGAAAAAAATACAGAGGAACAGAGGAATAATATACAGTATCTTGTCTAAGTATTATTAGATTTTGGACCCTTATCTTCAAAATGGGAGCAATGATGATTATATCTATGCATGAACATATTTATCCCTCTCTTAAAAAAAAATCCCTGAGAACCACTGGTACATTGTACCTTGGTTCAGGACATACGTCATTAATTTATTGCTAATGGACAATAAAACAGCCCCCCTGTATTACTGAAATGACATGCAGATGGGCAGAACATTCTTTCTAGGCAGATTATCTGATACTTGCACTGTTGCATGCCAAAGGTCATATTCAGAATATGAGTCATGGAAAGAAAATGTGTAATTGCAAGAGAAAGTAGATTAGGTAGAATAACCTTAATTAAAGTCTGGAGGGTGCTGTGGGAAAATCAGGAAACTTAACTTGTTCAAGAACAGCAACAAAAAACCCATCTTTGCCACTATAATTCTGCAGCTTCATATACTTGGATGGATCTAATAATTACATTTTTGTTTACAACTGAATCACACCATGCTATTGATATCTGCACACTATATGAAGCTCTTGGTTCCCCCACATCTTTCAAAGCTCCCCACTCCAAACTTTGCTTGTGTGCAACAGGTAAAAACATTCAACACTAGTGCTACAAAGAGCCAACTCAGTGAAGTTAATAGACATGACTAACTTAGGTTCACTCATTTCAATGGATCTACTATGAACAGGACTTAGTTAAATTCAACCCACTGTGTGCTGTCCAATGTTAGTCATACTCAAAATAGATCTTCTGAAATCACTGGGTCTCCTCTGTGTTTGGTTTGATTAGATGTATGTCTCCCATTCTTGTTGAAAAAAGAAGCAGAATCCACAAAGGATTCTGGACATACACCCATGAAGTGTGTTTGACAGTCCTGAAAATAAAATCTTAATCACAATAGAATGTCAGTGTTTGGTCCCTCATACTAAGGAACCTCAAAAACACATTTCAAGTTCTGAAAGGGTGCTGAGGGCACCAGTCACAAAATGGCTGCCATTAAAGAGGTGTGGCATAACATTAAATGGCTGTCATGGGGCATGGCATAGCACAAAATTAGCCCTGACAACCTTATGTTGGAACACCTGCCAGGGGCACCACTGGATGCCTTCATGGAACCTTCTGGGTGCCAGGATGGCAACCCCTGACCTACTGTAATTGAAGAAGTGCTTGGAAGAATGCAATTGACTATGCAGTATTTGTACTTATTGGGACAAATTTAGTAAACAAGATAGAGAATACTCATTTAGATCATTCCTTCAATCTGATGAGGAAAGCTGTACTATAAAGATGAGGATGTTTTCACGTTGTGAGATGAATTAAAGTGACATATGGATGGAAGCTATTGTAATTAAGGATTTATTTGACAGGATAAATTTTGTTCCTATAGACGATTCATGGTTTATTAGCCATTGCTTGGGAAATTTTCCTTTGGTTTCTTATTCCATACACTTCTTGGTAATAAGGGAATATCTCATGCACTCAGTGTGTGTAAACATTACCAGGCATTTTGCAAGAAGCTCCCCTATTCTTTAGCGGGTTTGCAACAGGAAATTGCAAGGTTTTTATTCCATCTGTGTTCATGACTACAGATAGCTATACAAAACAAGGCAACATAAGTGGTAGTCTTTGAGCCATGTCCTTAGGCAGTTACAAAACAGTACAGCTCTACTAAGCATCAAAGACACTGTGCTGTCTTGTCCCAAAGGAGGGTGAGCCATCTCTGTGCACTGTATTCTGGGCAAGGCTGTACACCCCAGGAGGCTATACCTTAACAGACAACAGCTGCCTGAGGAAGAATCCAGAAGTTCTGCAAATAATTAGTTGACTTGTGCAAAATATAAATACAAATTCTCTCAATAACCTGCAGCAGAGAACAAAACCATTTCCAAACACAAGGATGTTATGTGCAAAAATCCAATTTCAAAATTAATGTGCCTGTTAAAAAATGTGTAAACTAGATCTGATGCAGGATTAGTACCTATGCTGCCAACTTCAAGGATGTCTGCTTCAAAAAGGCAGGATCTGTTAGTACAGCAAATGTCACAGGTATCTATGCTTCCTCTCATTCAAGTGTAACTAAACCAGTAGTCCTATTCCTAGATCTCTCACTTCTAGGAGAAATGGAAAGAGGAGGTCTGTATGTGGCAAAAGAAGTGGCATCACATCCTTTTATCTGGATGATAACTTGACAAAGTCTAGTAATGTTTGTCGCCTCCTTGTTTCTTGATGCTACATGTTTGCTTTCCAATGCAGCAGATTAAGGCAAGTGGCTTTAGAAATCCTAGGGTGGCACAAAGGATCAAGTGTCTTAATCCCTACTGGCTCAGGGCCCAAAGAACTTTATTTGACTCTGATTTTCCCAAGCTATAAACACCAGTTATTGACACCATGCCACCACAAGTGGATGATTGCAGCAATTTTTCCATACAAGTATAACAATCCAAACATCCTTTAACACATAATCGCTGCACAAGAGAAGAGTTACCAAAACATTAGAGATTTTTGCGGAACTTTTGCAATGCTTATAATTTTACACAAAATAGACAAGGCAGAAATTATGAAAAAAATACAATAAAAACACTGGTTTCTAAAGCTGAAATGTCAGTATGTGAAAATCCCTATTTTTTTCTGGCTTTGAAGCTGGTCATTTATATCCCATTTCAGAGGGAGGTGCCCTTTTTAAAAAGAAACAAACAAGTATTTTCTTAAAGGGAAGCCACATCATAATATACTTCCTCTATAATTGTATAGTATTATTGGAAATAGATAGATTATGGGTATGATCTATAGGGAGTCCTACTGAAGACGCTCCACTGGAATGATAGGAATGGGAACTACATCCTGGTTGATTGTGCCTTTTCAAATATATACAGCACAGACTGTAATTGCTTTACTTCTGATTGTCCATAATGCTAGCTATTACCATCCAGACACTGTTGACAGAAATATGAAACAGTATAGCTGCTAGGGGCCTGAGTGGTCGTTTATTTACTCCAGCCCTCTGCTTAGCCATCAAATTAGGGTTGCTAACTCCTTTCCAGACTGTGGTTCTACAACCTTTAACAACTGAAATGTAGAAACAAATTCAAGTGGTGCAGAAGGTGTTTCTTTCACATCACTGCAGCTCTGTGGTAAGGGGTGAATTTCTCCCTATTGAATTTCTCCCCATGTCATGCAGTTGTTGGGCACAAACCTCCACTGTCAAAGAAATAGCAGGGTTTTGAATAATGCCTTTAACTCCCCACTGATTGATGAAAAAGAATATCAGAATACAGGAACGGTCAGGTGAACCACAAGATGACAATTCTGTTATACAGCAATGCAATCTCTCACAATTAACACAAATAATTACTAGAATAATCAGGAAACAAAGAGAGAGAGAATAATGTAAATTAACCAACTTTAATTTTCAACTAACAGAGTCTAAGGTAAAGGTAAAGGTAAAGGTACCCCTGCCCGTACGGGCCAGTCTTGCCAGACTCTGGGGTTGTGCGCCCATCTCACTTAAGAGGCCAGGGGCCAGCGCTGTCCGGAGACACTTCCGGGTCACGTGGCCAGCATGACATCGCTGCTCTGGCGAGCCAGAGCTGCACACGGAAATGCCGTTTACCTTCCCGCTAGAAAGCGGTCCCTATTTATCTACTTGCACCCGGGGGTGCTTTCGAACTGCTAGGTTGGCAGGCGCTGGGACCGAACAACGGGAGCGCACCCCGCCGCGGGGATTCGAGCCACCGACCTGACGATCGGCAAGCCCTAGGCACTGAGGCTTTTACCCACAGCTCCACCCGCATCGCAACAGAGTCTAAATATAGCTTTACAAACATATTTTGGAGCTTTATCTCCTCCTTATCCTATAAAGGAAATGATTGTGATTGGAGGTACACCAAACCCACATGGAATGCTTTCCCCTGAAGTACCTTCTCTTTCAAACATAAGTGCTTTATCTTCTCAGAGAAGCTACAGCCCTATGAAGGCCTGTTAAGTGAAAATGGGATAAGTTGCTCTTTTACAAGCAGCACAAAGTAATAACTCATGAATGGTGAAAGCTTTTACAGCAATTCATGCACAGAATAAGCCCAAGCCAAATGAGTGTATGGTAACAAAGTTGATGCAGCGGCAGCAAGTTTGGCTTTCCTTGTTTGGCCTCCCATTCCCATAAATATTGAATCAGTTGCTAAGGGAATTTTGCTCGACAATATGATATCACTTGGTTATTTTCAATGGTAGCTATAGATCATGCTCAGAAAACAAAGGCGTGTTGTTTAAACCCAAGTCATAATTTCTTGTCAATACAGCTGGGGTGGGATAGTCTCAGGAATCCATTTAATAAACTGCTCTCTTCAGCTGCTAATCCGGCCAATATTGGTTTGCTCAAAGGGAGAATATGATATTTCTCTAGTACAATGGGATATTCTGGGATGCATTCTTAAAAAGGGAAGGGGGAAGCAGACAATATTTTACTAGCAACATTTTTTCGCATGAAGAACAACGCTTACAAAAACTGGAAGCATATTTTCTCATTCTAATCTTTTCCCACACAAAGCTGCTGAAAGCCCTTCTTCCAAGTTCCAAAAAGGACTCTCCCATGACGATGAATGTGTCTAAATATGAAGTGATAAAAGCAGGAAGTTGAAGGAGCCCTGTCAAAAACTGCACTGAAAAAGATCTTATCAATACCTCTGCTCGCTAAAGCATCCTCGTTCCAAATGA
Organism: Podarcis gaigeae; assembly: GCF_964106915.1. NCBI lineage: Eukaryota > Metazoa > Chordata > Lepidosauria > Squamata > Lacertidae > Podarcis > Podarcis gaigeae. The sequence goes on from NC_139681.1 coordinate 66,152,125, forward strand.
TCACATAACCACACCTCTTAACTGAGGAGCATGCTCCATTTGTTTTTGTTTTTACAAATCTATACCAGCTTTCTCTCACCACTCAGCAATCACAGAGCAGGTAGGATTTAGTCAGCATTTCTTACGCTGCTGTAGACTTGGATCAAGACTGAAAGACCGTGAAACTAATAAAACCAAAGGGAGCAGTGCAGCCTAAACAGTCTATCCTTAGAGAAAGTTCCAATGTATTCAATATGTTTTACTCCCGAATAAATATGCCTAGGGTAGGCAACAGACAATTTTTAAAACTTTTAGTCAGGCCTTTATGTCTTAAGTCGATCTCTAAATATGTCACAACTGCTTTTAACTAGTTGCTTTTATTTATTTATATGAATGTTTTACTTGTCTTGTTTTTTATTTTATTTTAAAATTTTTATATTATTGTTTTTTCACTGAGTGTTGTTGGCTGCCTTGAGCTCTTTTTGGTGAAAAGGCAGGCCACAAATGTAATAAATAAGCAGGAAAGCAGTATTTGATTGGATATTCTTGAACAGCAGTTGCTCACCATGAAATGGCAAACTGCTTTCAAAATGGAAATGTGATTCAAAAGCAATGTAGTATGTGGCATGAAAGTCAGTAGTTTACAGAAAAATAAGCCAAAAATTCTACGTTTCCGAGCACAATACAAAGTGTTGGTGTTGACCTTTAAAGCCCTAAATGGCCTCGGCCAAGTATACCTGAAGGAGCATCTCCACCCCCATCGTTCTGCCCGGATGCTGAGGTCCATCTCCGAGGGCCTTCTGGCGGCTCCCTCACTGCGAGAAGTGAGGTTACAGGAAAGCAGGCAGAGGGCCTTCTCGGTAGTGGTGCCTGCCCATCAGATGTCAAGGAAATAAACAACTACCTGACATTTAGAAGACATCTGAAGGCAGCCCTGTTCAGGGAAGTTTTTAATGTGTGACATTTTGATGTATTTTAAATCTTTGTTGGAAGCCGCCCAGAGTGGCTGGGAAACCCAGCCAGATGGGCAGGCTACAAATAAATTATTATTATTATTATTATTATTATTATTATTATTATTATTATTATTCAGCAGGTGCAGCATGGCTGAAACCAGCTAGTCATTGGAAGGGGCTCCTGTGCCCACAAAGGAGGAATGGTACAGATGGGGGATGACATAGTATTACCTGAACATTTGACCCAATATAGGCGAGTCATTGAGGAGAAAGCAAAACAGGATAACCTTGACATTACATAGTTTCTATTCATTAGTTATATTAATAGATCTCATAGTTCCCCAGGCCACTAGCATCCCAAAGTTGTTCTGTGGTATTCACAGTGGAATCTTCTAATGTACTTCTACAAAAAGATCAACAACGCTTTCCCAAAAAAGCGACTGTATATACTCTACAATGATGAAAGAAAAAGACCCCATTCCAGTTAACTAATGAGTAGATGCTGCCTATCCAATTCTATACAGTATTGTTCTTGTGGTAGTAAAGTTTCCAACACTAATTCGTTGAGTTGGTGTGATTTCACAGAAAGTTCATAAAGATACCAACTGCTCAGGGAACAAAGCTGTCAGCAGTAATAAACCCACAGTCTTTGAAGTGGTGGTCAGTGTGGCTTGGTTTCACACCTAACACAGGTCCTAAGGAAGGAGGTCATGCATGAAGAAGGCTAAGGAGGAATGCTAACTAGGAAAAAAACCCTAGAAAGCAGGCAACATGAAGGGCAAAGAGCCCAAATGGGCAAGACAGACAGTGCTGTGCAATTCAGAAATCCACATGAAGGGAAGGTAGAAGAGACAGAGTCCTAAGGAATAGGCTTGGGAGCTGTGGACTAGGAACCTGGTTGCTCAGTCCAGATTCTTTGTTGCCTCCTTTGCCTTTAAGAATTGCACAAAAAGGAGAAATTCTTGAAAAGTGACAGTGAACAGGTGAAGAAGTAATGGGGCAGGATGCTGAATTTCATATATGTATCAACTTAACCTGTCAATTCTTTGGCCACAATGAACTGAGATCTTCAAAAATAAAAGGTAGAATTATTAAAGCATTTAAATTCCTATCATCAGAGAGCAATTCTAAGCTCCCAGGAAGGTCGACTGGAAGACCTTTGTAGGATTGCCCTGCCCTTGAGTCTAATGTAAAATTCTAATCACTTACCTATTTTACTCAGTTTGGTTGTGCTTGGTACATTCAGGAATTACCGTATTTTTCGCTCTATAACACGCACCTGACCATAACACGCACATCGTTTTTAGAGGAGGAAAACAAGGGAAAAAACATTCTGAATGAAACAGTGGATGTATCATTTTTGTGCTTCATGCTGTGGCCACAGACATGTGATCTGATGGTGAATTTGGGGTGACCCAATGCAAAAATCCTGAGAATCCCTGTGGATCCATGCTTTGTAACCACGTTTTAAGTGGGGAGGGAAGGAAAAATATAGAAGGGACAAGGAGCACGAGAGGGGTGTGCGGAGAAGCAGCTGGCTAAGAATGCAGGAGAGGGGTTTAAAGGGGGGGGGGGGAGGAAGGCAAAAGTCCACCCACCCACTCAAGCCAGCCCTCTCTCTCTCTCTCTCTCTCTCTCTCTCTCTCTCTCTCTCTCTCATTTGCATGTTTTCCGCTGCCTGCCGAGTCCCTAGACGCAGCAGCAGCAGAAGCAGCACCGGAGCAGGGACGCTCTGCTTTCCTCTCTACTTGCCTGGAGGGGAGGGGTTGCCTGGAGGGGAGGGGATTTCACTGCTCTTTGTTCCGTCTGAGCAAACAGCAACCGAAACAGAACAGGGTGGGCAGTAAGACCCTGAGGCAGAATGCAGGAAAGCAGCAGCCTCCTCTCCTCCGTGACGGCGCAATATGATTTTTGCCATGCACTTGGGACAAACGGCTCCAGGGACCACACATTCGCTCTATAACACGCACAGACATTTCCCCTTACTTTTTAGGAGAAAAAATCTGCGTGTTATAGAGGGAAAAATACGGTACATTCTGGTGAGAATGCTCAACTAGTGTTCATCTAGGATCAATGACAGTTGCTCTCCCATTAGTCATGGTGAGAATATTGGCAAACAAAGTGTGCTCAGTTGTGCTTAACTGGGTGCACAGACCCTCCTTTTTTTATTTCACGAAGGAAGTATCAGGAAAAGAACATTATAGGTACGACTCATTATGACACTGGGAATCAACAAGATGATATTAGATAATTTCAAAATGTTTGGTGACATTTTAACATCAAAATAAATTCGCCGCACCCAAAGCAATCAGCGTGTGTGTGGTCTTGTTTTAAGACCTGGCCTTAAAGAGTGTTTCCATCTTAGTGAAAGCTGCTCTGTTGTGTTTGCAATCTGCTGACTGTGGTTTTATATGAACACTGCCAACATCCAACTGAGAGCAAAAACATGCATCAGACTAGGAATTAAAGGTGTCATCCAATTTTTCTGTGGCTTGTTTCACTTCCTCTGCACCAGAGTTACAGCAGGCTTTGGTCAATTATACACATATAAGCATTTTATAGCCTTAACTACTTGCTTCATATCACGTTACACAAAAATCCAATGTAAGCCATATTCAGAGTTGAATTGTGGAGTTGGAAGGGACCCTGAGGGTCGCCTAGTCCAACTGCCTCCAATGCAGCAATCTCAACTAAAGCATCCATGACAGATGGCCATCCAGCCTCTGCTTAAAAACCTCCAAGGAAGGTGACTCTACCACCTGCCAGTGGAGCGTCTTTCTGCTGTCAAACAGCTCTTACTATCAGAAAGTTCTTCCTGATGTTTAGTGGGAATCTCCTTTCTTTTAACATGAAGCCACTGGTTTGGGTCCTACCCTTCGGAGCAGGAGAAAAACAAGCTTTCTCCATCTTCTATGTGTTATTTGAAGATGGCTATCATATCGCCTCTCAGTCGTCTCTTTTCCAGACTAAACATACTCAGGTCTCTCAAAAGGCTTGGTTTCCAGACCCTTGATCATCTTGGTCAGCTTAAAAATGGGATAAAGCTTTCAATAGCTACTAGTTATGATACACTATCTCCTGTATACCACCTCCAGAATCGGAGGCAGCATGCCTCTGCTTATCAGTCGCAATGGGAGAGGACTAGTGTAGTCACGTCCTACGTGTGAGCTTCACATAAGCATCTGGTTGGCCACTGTGGGAAACAAGATGCTGGATTAGAAAAGCCTTTGGGTCCATTCCAGCAGGCCTGTCTTCCTATGTTTTTTTATGGCATGAGAATGCACTTTGCTATGTTACAATAAGCTCTTATTTGGGAGTGTTGAGAAAATTCAAGATTATGCACAGACTTATAGTTCCTTTGTTATTCCTCCTCGTTCTTTTTTTCTGGGATGGATTCCATTGGCAAAGTCTCTCACCATTCCAGCCATGGGTGGGTTCCTTGTATAAGAACAAGCAACAGCCCTGCTGAGTGCTGCCTAATCCAAGTGAGACTAAATGGGTAATCTATGATGGTAGGACTGGCTTGTATGATACTTAATTTGGCTGCAGTTATGTATAGCTCTCAGCAGTGAAGAATACATAACTGGTCAGCACAAGCCTATTTGTTCTTAATTAGCTGTCTGGAAAATATGTCATAATTTATCCTCAAAAGTCACAGCATAGAACAAGGAATATCACATTCCAGAAACAGCTGGATGTTAACAGCTGTGAGAGGTGTTATGTAGAAATATGTTTACTGAAACAAATCATGCTGCTTTCAAATGACCTTCCAACAAATATAAAAATCAATGTTTATATATTAAATATTTGTCATGATCTCCTCCACTAGTCAAACTGTTTTATGGTGTACTTTAACAGACTGCATCCTGCACTCCTCCCTTCCATATTAAATTAAAATTATGCAAGATGACAGATGCAATTAATGTTTCTCTATTTTCTGGAATATGTGTGTATGATTTCCTCCAGGGTAATAAAACAAAAGCAACCTAATGCTATTTAAGGTCTAAATTTGTTGTATATATGTTTGAACTGTGCAGCCTGGGGTACAGATGCTTGGATTTTACAAAGCTTAAGGTGTGGTACCAACCAACCACTATGATTTGCAAGATTATGAGTTTTCATCTTCATCTTCATTCCTACACTGATGCAAAGCAGTGAGTTTGGATTAAAAGATCAAGAAAGTAAGATTCTTAGTGTTGAGTCAAAAATAAGTAGAGAAAACAACATAACTCTTTTCCATGCTTGAAGGAAATGACCTTTTAAAAAAGTTAAGAGAAACAGGGCTTAGTTCTGAACAATACATGAGTTTTTATTAGACCCTGTTAAAGTATTTGTCATATCCAAACATAAATCACTTGGATGACTCGCTAGTCTAGAATGCTGGGGTGTTGGACACAACTTTTGATCTTAATGTCAGTATGCTGATAATTTTATTTGTGCATTTAATTAAGTTTTTATATTCCGAATAATCTGAGCAATTCTTCTAACACATACCACCAAACCACCAAAAACATAAAATAAAAATTATATCAGTATATATTCTGAGTGAGTAGCTTCCTTTTGACCCATGAGGCCATTGATTCAATCCTAAACTTAACATGCATCACAATGACACCATTCTGCATGTCAGGAAAATGACCCAGAAAGGTCATCTGTTTATGTGAGTTGAGTGACTGTTTTTGTCCCAGCCTCTTGTGCACACTATGGTATCATCATGATTCATGTTACTAGGTGACGTCTGCTGGTTTGGTTATACAAAACCCACAGTGTGGCACCACCCACCCACCATGATTCGGAAAATTATAAGTTTTCTGGTTTTTCAAGAAAAGAAGCTGAATTGGAGCATCTTCCAGGGCAAATCAGGGCTGCTTAAAAACTTCTGTTGAACTTCTGTTCTGGAATTAATTGTTCACTAGGTTACAGCACATTATATACAAATTGCAAGTTCTTACATGTATGACTTTTCATTATTATCTGCTGTATCATTGGCATTAAAAGAACAGAATGTAGTCTCTACAATTCTGTGAAAACCTTCCATTAACAATGCTAATGTGTGTCTTGTGGTGCAGATTTATGTAGTTTATGTAGATGGCTGGTGCAGATATAAAATGCAAACAAACAACGCTTGGTGCCTTTCTTGATATCTATAGGTTGACAAACTCCCACAGATCACATGAAAGCCTTATTTGCCAATAATACTTGCATGAACATTGTCACAAGTTCTATTGTTCTATTAACATTCAGTTCCTCCCCTCCAATGTGTACTTTTGCCTGAAGATGATGTGTACACAGTCCTTCTGGTGGTTATGTGGACTGCCTCTCTTGAAGGCATCTTACTTTAGATGTGGTCTTTTGGGGGAGTGCAGGGGGTTGCTACCAGAATGGGACTCAGAAAGCTCTTGTGCACAAGTGTAACATTGTATGTGTGGTACTTTGGATCCCAGCAAATGGGGCATCGCAGCACAAAAGCAAGTCACGCCTTGACTGAGCTACCGACTTTCATTCATGTAGCAGTGTTGTAAAATGTTGGGTATATGGACAATCTGAGCTACATATACTTGATTTATGTATAATTAGACTAAAATTTACAGATGTTACGCACTCTCAAAGGGAGCAAACTAAAGGCTTCCACACCTCCAGAACATGGGTGGGCTCTGGGGAGGGCTAAATATGAGTTCTGAGAAGTAATAAAAAATATAATTATATAAAAATATACCAGCATAATTTAGTGACCTCTGAAATTATCACTAGGGAATTATAGGTTAAATTGCTTGGAACTCATAACACCAAATCCTACTAATATGAACATCTTGAATTTATTAGTGAAAGTATAAGAAATCTAAACTTTCAGTTTTCAAAGGAATTTAATATTTCTCCTCCTTTCTATTAATAAGAACAAGGAAAACACCCAGTTGTGCAATGCAGAGTAGACTTTTGAAGGGTTACTATTGTAAAATATTACAAAATGGTTTTACTACATTTTTTCATGCTGGTACATTTTCATAAGATGTGGTATTTCCAGTGAGCAGTTTGGAAAATTCCTGACTGGAATCCCACTGTTCCCCCTGAAACTTCACTGCTGTCCTTGTTTCAGAAACCATGGCTAAGGTGACTGCAGATCCTAAAACTTCAATATTTCTTTACTCTGAGAGCTATCACTCTCAAACAAATACTCACATCTCTGTAAGAACCACCCTTTCAACAGACCTTTTACAAGAGTGAAATTATATATTTTTTCATTACGGAAACACAAAACCTTGGTTTACTGACCCTTTATAGCTGATGGAATGACCTCAGCACCCTTTGCATCCTATAAGGCATGGGTGGGACTTGCACACTGGCCATAACTGGCCCAGCATGAGTCCACGTGACGTCAGGTGTGGGGCAGCTCAGGACATGGCTGGGCTGGCTGCATGACTGAGTTCCTCGAGGGAAATTCAATCACACAGCCAGTCCACAAAGAAAGTAAGGTTTAAAGCCAACCCCATCATGTGATGGGCACCAACTTCAAGCCTTCTGAATGGGCAGCATGGTCAAGATTGGAACATGCGCCCCCTTTTCTATAGGAAAAAGACAACCAAAGCTGTCTCAGTGCCCAAACCAAAATAACTGAAACAAGAACTGTGAAAAAATGATGTCAACGTATGATGAGCTGAGCAGCATCGGATGTAATCCAATGTGGCACTAAGTCTCTTCTTCTATCAGTGAAAAGATTTCTGTTTCCACAGTGGAACATTATCACCCTTTCCTTCCCTATCCGTGCTCTCCCTAAATCTCTTCTAGGGATTGAACTAACCCTCTGGAGCAGATCTGGGGAGGCCTCAGGGCACACACAGGAGAAGCAGAGGGGTGTTCCACTGCACAAGTGGAAATCCTTGCCCTGTTGGGACAAGATGAATACTACCCATTGTTTATAATACTGTACAGCCATGAAACAAATCAGTTTTTGGGTCAGAACTGGTTGATGCATAGGTGTATTTTTAATATGCTATTTTTACTTCTTGAAATACTCGAAAATTTATCTTTCTAATACAATATTCTACCAGCTGAGGAAGACTTCTACAGCCCTCCAGTTTCAGGCTATGCCCATAGCTTATCTGAAAGGGAAATACGTAAATAGATGCATGTGTGGTTCCCTGAAGGCATTGTGTTATACAGCTTTGTTGGGAATGCCTAGATTTTCAGCTGGAATTCTTGGAAGGTTTGCTGAAAAAAATTTATTCTGACTAAAGTGGTTTTCTTTTATGAGACCAACCAGCTTGTTATGTATATGCTTGTCTGTGCTCATGGCATGCACACATAGACAAATGAGATATATATGCTACAGAACATGGTATTATGCTACAAAGAGAAATTATATTTGGATGATATGTTTCATCCTTATGATTTTTTTATGTACCCCTTTCCCCACCTTTTTGTGAAGGCTGTCGGTTTTAAGCAAACAAATTAGACCAACTACCACAACATATATATATATATATATATATATATATATATATATATATATGGGAAGTTCCATTAATTCCAAGAACCATGGCTTTAGTTATGCTGCCCAAGCTATAAAAAAGGGGGTGGGTGAGGAAGAGGGTAACTTAAAGTGGAGGCCTAAATATATGAAATTCAATGGGTTTCTAAAACAAGACTCCCCCCCATCATCTAAAGTATCACCAAACATGTAAGACATCGCATGAAAGAATAAAAATAGATTTCATTACAAATGACCACTGAAATAGTGAGCTTCTATTATGTGGCATTCTAGGAGTGAAACATAATGGTCGGGGTGACAAAAATGCTCATTAGGAAGCAAGGAACCTCAGAGATGGGAGGGTCTAAAGCGAAAGGGTGGTGTGGGGAATAAGAACATTCTTAGAACTCTGATAAGGTCTAGGAAATTTATCTGCAGCAAGAGGCATGTGGTTTTTACAGTAAAGGGACGGTATTCATACACAGCACAAATTAAAACCCAGAGGCAGCTCTAAAGCAACAACTAACAATTAGACCAAGGAGGTTACAGCAAATATACAGGCCAGCTCTATTTAGAGCCATTACAAGTCTTTCATTTGAAAAGTAACAATTTTCAGCTTCTCTCTAAGTCAGAGATTCGTCAAGGGTAACTCGGTTTCCTTACAACACAGTGGGTCAGTTTACATAAAAATGTTATGTTCTGGAGATAATGCTTGGGGGTAAGCGGTTCAAACGGAGACATTTAACAGGTTCTCTGCTTTTTGTAAGGTAGTTCCCAGGCAGTTCAGTGACTCTTGTGAAACAGACCAATGTCTGCATTGTTCACTTTCCCCAAACCACTGCTTTCCCATTACATACATCAGTGTGTAAGGCAGATGTGGGAAAACATTAATATCTGGGGGTTGAGGGATCCCAGGCTCCCAAGAGAAATTCTGGAAAGATCAGTGGCTGGCCAGAATGTAAGAAGAGCCTTGCTTGAACAGAACAAAAGGCCAAATTTATCCAACATCCTGTTTCCCAGAAGCAAATATAGAGGCAATGTGACTAGTAGCCTCTGATAGTCCTATCGTCCATGAATTTGTTAAATCCTCTTTCAAAGCCATCTAAGTTGGTGGTCATGCCCACATCCCATGGAAGCAAATTCTACAGCTCAACTATTTGCTGTGTGAAAAATAACTCCCCTTTGTCCTCAATTTCCCACACTTCAGCTTTATCAGATGACTCCATGTTCCAGTATTATGAAGGGGGGACGGGGGGAGGAACTTCTCTCTATCCATATTCTCCACATGAATGCTTTGGTATCATTTGCAAACTTGCTCACCTCACTGTTTACCCCCAAATCCAGAGCATTTATAAGCAAGTTTAAAAGCGCTGGTTTCAATTCTGACTTCTAGGGGACCCCACTTCTTACATTCCTCCACTGTGAGAACCATCAATTTATTCCTACCCTTTGCTTCCAGTTCTTTGCCTGATGCATAAGCAACCCGGACACTGTACAGTACACAGCTTTTTCAAAGTTTAAGTACACCATGTCTACTGTATCACCCTTATTCACATGCTTGTTGGCTCTAAGATTTCACAGACAGGATTTACCAATGCTGATTCTTCCTGAGGACGATTTGTCCTTCTATATGCTTGTTCATTTAATCTTTAACAATGGTTATAACTATTTTATCGGGAACAGATGGTAAGTGAAATGGCTTGTAATTTTTTGCATTCAACCTGTACAGCGGTACCTTGGGTTAAGAACTTAATTCGTTCTGGAGGTCCGTTCTTAACCTGAAACTCTTCTTAACCTAAAGCACCACTTTAGCTAATGGTGCCTCCCGCTGCTGCACGATTTCTGTTCTCATCCTGAAGCAAAGTTCTTAACCTGAGGTACTATTTCTGGGTTAGCTGAGTCTGTAACCTGAAGCGTATGTAACCTGAAGTGTATGTAATCCAAGGTACCACTGTATTCCTTTTACAGAACTGATGTTAAACTGGCCATTTTCTTATCCTCAGGCACAGAGGCCGATCTTAGGGGTGAGGTACATGTCAGAAGATCGGCAATCTCACATTTGAGTTCTTTACAAACTCTTAGATTAGATGTCATCTGGACTTAGTGATTTGCTGGGTTTTAATTATCAATGAGGCCTATCTCTTGTCATCATTATTTGCGTCAGCTCTTTAGACTCCCTTCCTAAAAATGTCGACCCAGGCATGTGCATTTGCCCTCCATCATCTGCAGCGAAGAGCAATGTGTCCAGTGCATGCACAGGTCTCAATAAGAGTCAGCATTATTTTAATTTTCATCCCCCAAATTGGGACACCAGTAGGGTTGTGTCAGATGTTACCATAAAGCACCAATGCAGCAGCAAGCAAAGGCTGTAGCAGCTCAGTCAGCTGCTTGTGGCTGGAAAGCCAGACAGGATGTTTGTGACTGTTGCCATGGGAACAAAGGGGCAGTCCATTCTGTACTGAGCACCGGATGTTAGCTCAGTGTGTGTGTCATGTGACCCGTACTGGAAGTACATGGGTGGAGTTTATTCTTACTGCTGTGGAGTGCAGACATGTTTCTCTGTACTGATGTAAGAGACAGAAATAAAGGATGTAAATAGATTCTTTCCCCTCCCTGGGGGCACCAAAGGGGAGAGAGAATGAACGGTGTGTTCTTCTCACACATCTGGGAAGAATTGCCGAGACCTCGCCTGCTTATCTGCTGGGAGTAGCAGCGGGGAGGTCGACAAGGAATATCTGCCGGTGCCTACGTTGTGGCACATTCCTCTGACCCAGGCAGAATTCCAACAGCTCCAAGAGCCCCTTCTGGTGCAGCACTCTGGTGCTTGTCAGCAGGGTCATTCTAGAACTCCTTCTGGTCCAGCACTCTGTTTCAACCCTGCTGAAAATGGAACAGCATGCCTCTGAATACCAATTGCCGGAGAACAACAGTGGGAGAGGTCTATTGCTCTCATGTTCTGCTTGTGGACTTCTCACAGGCAACTCATTGGCCACTGTGGGAAATGGGATGATGAATGAGTTTGGTCTGATCCAGTAGGGCTCTTCTTATGTTTGTTCTTATTTCTTGGTGCAAATTTTGATTTTTTTTCAGCACAAAGGTACAGCCTGGCTATGATTTTCATCCGTTATGACTCTGCCTCACCTTCTCCTTTGCCTGATATAACCTTTTCTAAACTCAATTAGATGAAAGAGTGTGGCCTCTTGACCTTCTCAGAGCTGTTCTTCAAGTGAACTCACACATGCACCTTGTATTCCTTATTTTGTTGGGAAGCATGTGTCTGAAAATGAGCTTTGTGGAGATCAAAACCCTGCACACCCACATCAAAATGCCTTTCTAAAACTCAGATTTTATACCTAGTCCCCAGCATTGTATTACTAAACTCTGGAACCAAAGGAGAGAAGATGCTTCAGATACTATGTCAAAATTAAATACCACCTTGTCAGGATTAAAAAAAACAAAGCCAATAACTTGGGAAAGTATGGGCCTGTGCACCTGAGGAAATAGAATTATAACTAAACCTCCAAACTAAGTTATACCACCCAATGTATCCTTGATCTGTACACTTGCTTCTGTTATATGACCTGTGGTCAGGAAAATAATGTGACTTTGAATGTAATCTACCGCTATTAAAAAAACCCCTGCAAGATGTTCAGCTTTTGCCCTGCAACACTGTTGTACACAGCTTGCAATTTTATATCATTTGTTAAAGCTCAGTAGCTGAAATTAAGAAACTAAGTTGTGAGACTAAAATTGAGGAGATTTTAGTCTTTCAGAAAGAATTTTGGGGGGGGGGGCTCAAAATATGTATCTATCACCTTACAAAGTACATTTTAATGTAACAACCTTTCATAGAACTGATCCAACAAGCTTTCATTCATATCTCACAGAAACTACAGTACTTAAGAGTCGTCAAAGAAAAGAAAGCAGCATATAGTCTGCAACGACAGAAATTATTTATAAAAGCATACTCCACAAAAAACAATTAGAGTTAAAGTTCAAAGGCCTATGAAAGCACACAACACATTATGGTACAGAAGTGTGCTATTCTATACGGGAGATATTTTTAAGTATGTTAATTTAGCTCCGCTAAACATTATTTAGCCTCTCTTGAAGACATAATCCTCAAATATATGGCAGCACATTGTTTGGAGAGATTTACAAAGGCATTTAAAATTCAGTGTGTGATCAGAACCTAACTTGTACACATCCAGTCACATTATTGGGGTTGAGAATATCTGCAAAGCATAATTCAGAAATGGTAATATTCTTTAATTTCCCTCTTCTCAAAAACAGATGTGCTGGTCCGCTAGAAAATCAAAACAGAGAGAGTAATGCAATACATTTACTAAGATTAACTATAAAGTACAAAAGTAAGCTTTCAGGTTCCACAGAACATTTCATCAAGCTTGAAGAAAAAAGTATGTTCCTTGCACATGGCGGTGTAGCCTGCACTATGCTACAGTCTCAAGCTACAAGTGGGGAGGGGTGAGTGGACTGTTTTTTAAAACTATAGCTGCTCTTAAATTACCAAAAATATTTTGTCATATTTCATCATTTTTTCACATTCACTTTCTCTCTCTCTCACACACACACATACTCGAAGAAAAGGCTTTAGCATTCATAATATATCAGATGAACAGTGCATCTTCTTTCTGTATTATGCTACCTTTATTTGTAATTTACAGAAACCTCTCCAATGACAACTAAACTATCAATATAAACAGAGAAAAGACAACCAAAAAGATAGGTTGGATAGGGATGTAGCATATAAGGCATCCTCCAGCCAATGAAAGAATTCCTCAAGCATCTCAAACTCGGATTTTCTTTTGTTCATGTATAAGTCTTTAATCTGTCCTTCACACAAATGAAAATCATTCCAAATTCTTGGGGAAATAAGGCACATTAATCTTCTGACTTAACAAATCTTTTAAAAAGATTTATTGTAAGTATTACAATGAAGCTACTTTTAAATGAGAATTTAATATTGTATTTTGTACTTTGATTTTTCTGTAATTAAAAATATCATTAACTATAAATAATTGCAAGTAAAACAATTTTATCACCATGCCGTTTAGCGCTGTCTCTAGAAATATAAACAGCAATTACATGTAAACTTTTAGACATATTAATTATCCTCCAAGGTATACTCAGGGTAGCATACAAAGATCTTCCGTATGTTATCTTCACAACAACCTTGCGACGTGGATTAAGCAAAGTGCAATTGACCTGCACAATATCACCTAGTAAGCCTCATGGTCTTTCATTAAACTAGAGAAATAGAAAAAAAATGCCTATTATGTGTAAAATAAGATGGAGAATGCAGGGCTGTGGTGGGAAAAAACAGCAAGCAAAAATAGCAATTTCAAACAATTGGGTCGACTAAATGTAATCCCTGGCTCCAGAAACAATACATTGGAGAAGATTATGATGATCCCAATAACAACGAAGATGGATTGTGATAGGAAAACAATACCAACAGTGTTTGGCAACAAACCTAACACCCCAGAATACTTGTGCTGTAAAAGGGGAGAATCATCAAGAATTGTCCATTTATGGGCATTTGCACTTGCCCTGAAATACCAACATGGGATTTCTTGGGTGACCTTAACTTCACTTGTTTTCCTGGGGCACTTATAAGTGGTATTTGCACCGACCGAATATGCCTGACAGCTATAGTTCACACGGGCATTGTGGGCACATCACAGAAAAAAAGAGCAGCAAACATTCCCACTTGTTGGGATCCTCGTGTATCGGGTAATTTCCCAACAACAACAGTTTTGACCAAGGGCCTGAAAACTATTCTTGTACATTTCTGAATCCATGTGGCTGGGGATGTATGTATCTACATAGAAAGCGGGTGGATTCCATTCTAGAAAGGGAAAGGCTTACAAGTATTGTTATGCAAAACAGATAAAAAGATGCATAGCTGTATTAGATATAGTTTATCTAGTGTCTTGCATGTATAGCAAAGTGAGATGGTGTAGCAGAAGATGAACCTTTGAAGATCTCTATGCTGACCTAGCTAAAGTTAATCACAACTAAGTCTCAATGGCATAGTTCAGTGGTTTCAATGGTATTTACAATGCAATTCTATGCATGCTTACACAGAAGTAAGTCCCAGTCAATTCATTGGGGCTTTATTCTCCAGAGAGAGTGTTCAGGATTAGAGCCTCACCCACAATTAAATTTTGTTGGATCTGGGTCCTAGAGCAGACATGAAATAATTCCTATTTAAAATACAACAGAAAGGAACTATGGGCAAAAGCTAACTGTGATCTGAATTTAGCATGTGAACTGACAACTAGAATTCTCATCTAGTCCAATGAGATTTCCTTCCTTCCTCATTACTGAATTTAGGATTAGAATCCAAGTGCAAATGTTCTTGTTTACATTAATGTGAATCGTTCATTTAACCTATAGAAATCGAAGCAATTTGGAGAAGGCTTGTGTATATATATATATTCAAAAGATTTCCTATGTATTTCCTAATGTACTATTGAGTTTGTAAACATTGATTTGGTCTGTGCTGGCTATTCTGGTACATTAGAATGTTAGACCCTCCTCAAGTATAAAGATCTGCAAATAAGCAATTACAAGTTCTCAGACATGAGTTCATTGGACAACTATTACAGAATAGTTTTGCTGCAAGCACACACAACAACACTTTCTCCTCAATTCCTTGAATAAATGCTGCCTAACTTTCTGCAATAAATGGTGGTTTGTGAACTACACTGAAACTGCTTTTAATCTGGGGCAAGTGATATCTGATCTGACAAAGAAAATGAAAACAACAACAATTGTATACTGCTCCTCATCCATAGATCTCAGGGCAGTTCACAATGTAAATTTAAGGAAACTGCTTTATTTCTGGACTTGCATACATGGTAGTTCACCATTCCACTGAGAATCCTTTATTTCTGGACTAATTCACGGTGCAAAACACTTTACAGATTTATTGTAAAATTTGTATACACTAAACTACACTGTCTGGATTGGCAAGGTTATAAATTTGCGACTGCTGGACCCAGCCTTTGCATGTGCAAAGAAAACATCAAACAGTCCAGTTCAAATGACAGAATGCTCAGTCCATGTGCCACAGCCAATCACTCCGCTCTGGTGAGGAAACATTTCAGCCACATTGCTCTTTGTAGTCTGCATAGATACCAACCGTTATCTTGGAACAGTTGTCCCTTTCAAATATATTGCACATGAGGGAGGTAGCCATTTTTATGACAGCACAGATTCCAATCTATTTAATCCTTCCAATGAAAATTAATCGTCTCGTCCTTTGAAGAAAAGAAAAGGGAAATATTGCCCACTGACATGCTGCTGTAACTCATTATTCCTTTAAATGTTTTTCACCGTTTGAGACTATTTCATCCCATCTCTCTCTAGCTGTATATCTTCATCTGTTTCAGAAATAATCAATCTGGCACGTTCTTTATATTTATTCACAGTTTGGTAGCATCTGTGTACAGACCAACACATCTCTAATAAAATTGCCTTGGCCTTTGAGAAAGCCCACAGAGGGGGGATGTGCACAAGCAAACAAGGGTTAAAATACATATAAATTCATAGGTTCATAGCAGATTATCCAAGAACACAGGCAGAGGAAGGGACAGGTACCGAAGGGCTTCCACTCCCCCATCCCTCCAAAAAAGAAGGAATGAAATAAAGTTTCATTAGACTTGTTCAGTGAGTGCCATATGGTTCAGTGAGTGCCATATGTTACATATGTCCCTGTTTACCAGGGACATTCCCATATTTTCTGGTACCCATCCAGAAAACAACAAATGTTGTTTACGTGAGTTGCTGCAGTTGCCATTCTTCTGGCTTCATCTCCTTCCCTGGAACCTCCAGAATGTAAATCCCCGAGTGGAAAATGATGTGCAAATGCATGCACGTGAACACTAAAGCACCTTGCCATGCTCAACCTGTCGTTTCACACAATATAGGCCTAGTTTAAAGCTAGGTTTTTGTTGTTGTTGTTGTTTTTATAAAAAAAGTCTTGTTATTTCAGAAAATCAAGATGAAGGAGCATTTGGGAGCTCTGCAGTACAATCCTATGCTTGTGTACTCAAAGGCAAGTCCCACCATATTCAATGGGGCTCATTTGTGTTGAAGATTGGAGCCTAAATGGGTGATTTGCAGCACAATCCTAGGCATGTTTACTTGGGAGAAAGTCAGATTATGTTTTGTGGGGCTCACTCCCAGGCAAGTGTGACCAACAACAGCAGTTTTATTATTTGTATCTGACTGGTTTGCAGCCTTGATATGTTGTTCTTATAATGAAGCCAAAGAGTAAGAAAATGAATGTCAAGACTAGTAAGCAATCGCTTACCACTCACCAATGGCAAGAAAGGTCAAAGATTTTATTCCATCTTTTGTTTCTGCGGCTGCATAGGAAAGAATCGTTTAAATTGTATTCCATGGTTTTCTGAACTTATTACAAGGACATAAAACATATTTATATAGCTGACTTAATCTCTCTGTAATAAAAAAAGTAATCAACACAGAGACTCTGGTAATCAGCTGATGACCTTCTGCACATTAATTGCAAGAACATAACAATAATTGTGTATTTTAAGGCCATTAAGTGCCTACAAGAAATGACTGGACTCATATGAAACTAATATCATGCACAATGAAGTGCAGCTAGGCACATATGTGTGCATGTATGTGATGATGAAAAAGACTGGAGTTTAAGCTCAGCCAAAAGGAAACCGGGGAACTGCTGAACATTTCAGAACCACTTACCGTTCATTCATTCATTATAAGTTTATTATGCTAGCCAAAGGCCATGACAATTGCATTATACTGTACAAAATTCAAACATAGTAATAATATTAGGAGCACGAATAATATAAAAGAAAGAAAAATCAGAAGTTCTACCAGCTAACTCTAGTTCAGATTAAGTCTGAGTCTCCAAAACAATTCATAGCAATATTATCAAATTCTCTTCTTCTAATCTTTGTTTGCAGCCAGTGGAAAATGAGCCACTTAACTAAACTTTTAGAAACAAAATGCAAAAATACAGTTTCCCCAACTGAAAGGCTCAAATTAAGAAAAAAGAAATAAGCTATAAACTTTGTAATATGAAAAAATATCAAAAAGGTGGATCCGTTACAGCTATCCTGCACAAACTGCCAAAATATCTGGGCCAAAGGGTGAAGGACAGCTCCAATATATACACAAGTCATGGCTCCTCCAGCAAGTCTGATACAGACTGCAGGCAGGGGACAAATCCATTCTGCCTATCATCATCTTGCATTGACATGGAGTTAGACTAGACGAACATTGGGGTCCCTTCCACCTCTATGATTCCATCATCAGTGCAGCATCAATGTGTATGATGCTTTATAGCAGGGCTGGAGCACTTGTGTCCCTCTAGTTGTTGCTGGGCTGCAACACCCATAATTCCAGATCATTGGTTATGCTGGATGGGGCTGATGAAAGTTGAAATGCAACAACCTTTGGATGTCCTCAGTTTCTCTACTCCTGCTTTACTGAGTAACAAAAGCAAAACAAAGGGGTTCTCACTTGGGGAGGGAGCCATGGGTCAGATGGAGAGGCTGGGCCCTCCCCCCTAAATTTGGCCACCATGTCTCTGGTCTAAAACCTCTTTCCCATACATGCTAATATTTGGGGTTGTTGCTTTTAACAGCGTGAGAGCATGCAAAAGTTGTATTCTAGAGAGGGGGAGTCTACTCCCTTTATGAGCCAAACACATCAGGAGTTTCCCCTTCATTCTGCTTCGTGTGGCGACCCAACCTAAGGGAAGTCAACAGAGGAGGGGTGCCCCTTTTGTTGAACACCAAGTGAAGTTAATTATTTTGGCAAGAAATGTTTTGGATGGAATGAGGTATGAGAAGGGCATGCCAGGAAGGAAAGGGCTGCTGTAGTCAAGCTTTTGTTCTCAAAGTCTTCTTCATTTAAACCACTTTGGCAGGGGAGGCAGAATGGCACAGACAACGTTGAGAACAGTGTTGATTTAAACCTATTGACACCTGGAAATTGATGTTAGCTGGCATCATTTAAAATACTGGCATTTTGAAGTTTAGTTTGAAAATGAATCACAACTTTTGCTAAAGAACAAAAGGACAATGGGATAACACAGTTTGATGCCACTACTTCAGAGGTGCATGTTAACCAAACAGCAGCCCATTCCCTACAGAAGTGAATCTCAATAGCAAGTTTACCACATGCTGCAAAGCAATATGTTTATTGCCATTTATTACTCTTCAAGGACCAATTTATTCATTTTTACTGGCATTAAAACAGAGCTTTATGTTTTACAAGGAAACCACTCTGCTGTTTGAGGCCATCTTAACAGCTGAGTTTGCTCCAGCAGTTTCTACCCTGAATCCAGACACTATACCAAATATTTTCTAGCATCTTGCACGATGGAGGAAATGACCTTTAGTTGTTGTTTCTTTATACTAACTGGATGACATTCATTTTAAGAGAGATGTAAACTTGATTAATGATTTTCTTCTGAGGGCCCTGATTCAGCAGCCGTGCTATAGTGCATGCTCTGCTACCTAAAAGGTACACCAGTGCTTTTTTCCCTGGGGGACACAGGAGTATGCATACCCCTAAACATTTTGTAAATCTAAGTTTGGCCTCATTAAGGGGCAGTATTTCAATATGAGTAGGAAAATGAGAGTACCCCTAAACATTTTTTTTTAGGAAAAAAAGCTCTACATGACACTGTCATTCATATTCAGCAATCACTTGGGTGAGTAGAGAGGGAATTGGAAGAAAACCCAATCCCTTACCCATCTCCACAATGAGAGGAGATCTTAGCTATATACATAGCCCAGGTTATCAAAGACTAGAGGTGAACAAAAAGTAATAAAGAGGAACATTGCTGCTGGAGCCTTGATTGTAAAACTGAGCACGCCAAGCAGTTTCTTATGTGATCACATATAGAGTCATGAGCATTGTTTTCACAAATGTTTCAAAGGACTCTGAAAAACACAGGAAGCTATTTTACACTAGGTCACATTATTTGTCCATCTAACCCAATACTGTCTACTCTGAGTGGCAGTGGCTCTTCAACCGAAGCTTTACTCATAACCTCCTACCTATTTTAGCTGGAGCTGTCAGGGACTGAAATCGAGACCTTTCCATGAAAAGCATGCTCTCTCTCTCTCTCTCTCTCTCTCTCTCTCTCTCTCTCTCTCCCTCTCTCTCTCTGGCTACAGTATTTCCCGCAACAGTGCCATTTACTGTCTAATTTACACAGTACCAAGAGAATATGTAGTTAGGGGAACACGTGGTTACCAATTGTTTGTTTGCTTGTACCTGAGCAGTTAGGCAAAATGGTAATTAAAAAAGAAGTAGTAGTACTGTGATGGATCAGACCAAAGTCCATCTAGTCTACTATTATATCTCTGACAGTACTACAAAGAATAAGTGGTTCCATTCTCTGCTTTTCCTATTTCCCCATAGCCTTTTCTGTCCAGATGTTATAGCCTCTTCAGGATGTTACACTTTCACTAGGTACACAGCACCCATCACACTTGGGTACTGTATGGGCACAAACAAGGGCATGGGAGTATTAACAAGGAAAGGTCCAGGAAACCTTCAATGTCTGCTCACCACTCATCCAGGTTTTCTGCTAGTGATGACTTCCTCTGCTGATCAGGAATGTAGATGATATGTGACCAGTGTGGAATTGATGTACAGTGGTGCCCCGCAAGACGAATGCCTCGCAAGACGGAAAACTCGCTAGACGAAAGGTTTTTCCGTTTTATGAGCTGCTTCGCAAGACAAATTTCCCTATGGGCTTGCTTCGCAAGACGAAAACGTCTTGCAAGTTTGTTTCCTTTTTCTTAACACCATTAATACAGTTGCGACTTGACTTCGAGGAGCAACTCATAGAACGCAGTGTACATAGTAGCCTTTTTTGAGGTTTTTAAAGACTTTGGTGATTTTTGAAGCTTTTCCAAAACTTCTTTTGCAGCCATTTGGTAAGTTAAGCTTTTAAAACTTTTTTTGGGGGGGTTTGGATTTTGGGTTGGGGTGTTTGGAATTCAAGGACTTGGTGTTGGGGAGGGGTTTGCAAGAATCTGGAAGCTTGTGTGTTTTTTTTCTGCATTTTTATGATTTTCTGTAACCATTGGGGCACTCTGCTGTTTTTTTTTTTTTTTAAATCTGGATTTGAATTTCTGTGTGCTGGGTGGGTGGGGGAACAGTTGGGGAGGGGTTTGCAAGAATCTGGAAGCTTGTGGTTTTTTTCTGCATTTTTATGATTTTCTGTGACCATTGGGGCACTCTGCTGTTTTTTTAAAAAAATTCTGGATTTGAATTTTGAAATGCTCTTTACAGTATGTGTGACTTTAAAGAGCACTTAATAAGCTCTTGTTGTACCAAATTTGGCTTTGTTTGGACTTTTTTTGACCATAGGAACGCATTAATTGATTTTCAATGCATTCCTATGGGATTTCGTGCTTCGCAAGACGAAAAATTCGCTAGATGAAAAAATTCGCAGAACGAATTAATTTAGTCTTGCGAGGCACCACTGTAGTTCACATGGTTCAAGGTATGATGTGGGCTCCTGTACTATAACATGCTTGTACAGTAAACCCAAAGTATGAGAAATTCCTTAAAGCTGGTAAGCCTTGCAAAAATATCTTAACTTCTTTTTTTTTATAAATATTTTTTATTGCTTTTTAGAAATACAGAAATACAGAAAAAAGAATAAAAAGTGGTTATAAGAAAGTAAAGTAGAAAAATAACAAATTTCCATATTCTTTTTCCGTCTAATCTATAGGACTTCCCCACATCCTCCGAACCCTGCGTTCTCTGTCTTATAAAGCATCAGCAATTTGTTAACTTATTTCAAAACTTATTGTAACTTCCATTTTATCATGTTCCCTATTTTCAATTTTACTGTAACTCAATTCTTATATGTTTTATATTAAACACAATAAAGTTGTTTCATTATTTTACCTCTGAATTCTTGTGTCTTAATTTTCATTTCATTAACTTACATTTGCTGAAGCTAGAATTTCCTGAAAGGTGCATTTTTTAACATTCATACAGCTTATAGTGTTTTTTCAAATAGTCCTTAAACTTTTCCCAGTCCTCCTCAATTGTTTCTTCTCCCACGTCTCGGATTCTGCCAGTCATTTCAGCCAATTCCATATAGTCCATCAACTGCGATTGCCATTCCTCCAGCGTGGGTAAATCTTGTGTCTTCCAATATTTTGCAATCAGGATCCTTGCTGCTGTGGTAGCATACATGAAAAAGGTTCTGTCCTTCTTAAGCACTCTCTGGTCCACCATGCCCAGAAGGAAGGCCTCTGGTTTCTTAGGTAAGGTAAATCTCAGTACCTTTTTTAGTTCATTATGGATCATTTCCCAGAAGGCCTTCACTTTCGGGCAGGTCCACCAGAGATGAAAGAATGTCCCTTCCACCTCTCCACATTTCCAACATTTGTTGTCAGACAGATGGTATATCTTAGCTAGCTTGACTGGGGTCATGTACCACTGGTATACCATTTTCATAATATTTTCCTTCAGGGCAGTACATGCCGTAAATTTCAAACCGGTGTTCCATAACCTTTCCCAGTCTACAAACATAATGTTGTGCCCCACATCCTGCGCCCATTTTATCATGGCGGATTTGACTGTCTCATCCTGTGTATTCCACTTAAGCAGCAAATTATACATTCTCGAAAGTAGTTTACTTTTTGGCTCTAACAATTCAGTCTCTAGTTTCGATTTTTCCACCTGGAATCCAACTTTTTTATCTATTTTAAATACCTCTTGAATTTGCGCATAGTGCAGCCAGTCTCGTACCTTAGTTTTCAGTTTCTCCAAACTTAACAACCTCCAATTGTCTCCAATTTTTTCAATTATTTCCCAATATTTAGGCCAATGGGCCTCCATGTTGAGTCTCTTACGTGCCTTGGCCTCCACCGGTGAGAGCCACCTCGGAGTCTTACTCTCCAATAAGTCTTTGTATTTTATCCAGACCCTCCAAATTGCTCTTCTGACAATATGGTTTTTAAACAATTTGTGCACTTTAACCTTGTCATACCACAAATATGCATGCCACCCAAACGCATTGTCAAATCCTTCCAGATCTAGGACGTCAGTGTTCTCCAATAAAATCCAATCTTTCAACCAGCAGAAGGCTGCAGATTCATAATATAGCCTCAAGTCTGGCAGGGCAAATCCCCCTCTTTCTTTCGCATCAGTTAATATTTTAAACTTTATTCGGGGCTTTTTGCCCTGCCAAACAAACTTAGAAATATCCTTCTGCCACTTTCCAAAACATTCCACCTTGTCCACAATCTGTAGGGCCTGAAACAAAAATAACATTTTCGGCAATACATTCATCTTTACAGCAGCTATACGGCCTAACAAGGAAAGTTTCAATCTTGACCATATTTCCAAATCTCTTTTGATTTCTGACCAGCATTTCTCATAGTTATCTTTAAACAAATTCAAATTTTTGGAGGTCAAGTACACCCCTAGGTATTTTACTTTTTTAACCACATTCAGCTCCGTTTCTTTGGAGAACTCATCTGTTTCTGTAACTGTCAAATTTTTTGCTAAAACCTTGGTTTTTTGCTTATTTAACTTAAACCCCGCCACCCGACCAAAATCAGAAATTAATTCTAACACTCTTTTAGTGCTGGAGACTGGTTCCTGAAGTGTTAATACCAAGTCATCTGCAAATGCTTTCAATTTGTATTGTTTCACTCCGACCTCGATTCCCTGGACCAACCGGTCCTTTCTAATCATATTTAGCAACACCTCCAGAACTGAGATGAACAATAGGGGGGATAGAGGGCACCCCTAACGTGTCCCTTTTTCAATTTTAAACTCCTCTGTCACCACATTGTTTACTATCAATTTAGCTTTTTGTTCTGTATAGATTGCTTCTATACCATTTTCGAACCCCCGCCCCACTCCCATCCCTTCCAAATTTTTCTTCATAAACATCCAAGAAATATTATCAAAGGCCTTCTCTGCATCAACAAAAATCAAAACCGCTCTGGTGTTCAAATTTGTTTGTAGAAGTTCCAAAATGTCAATAATGTTTCTTGTGTTATCAAACAAATGCCTACCAGGGAGAAAGCCGGCCTGGTCCTTGTGAATCACTTCATTTAGTACTTTTTTAAGTCTATTTGCCAAAATATCAGCAAAAATTTTATAATCCACATTTAGGAGTGAAATGGGGCGGTAATTCTTAAGTTTGGTCTTCTCAGTCTCTAATTTAGGTATCAATGTGATGAAAGCTTCTTTCCACGTTTCCGGTGCCTTCCTTCCCTCCATTATCTGGTTACAAACCTCCATCAAAGGTTGTATCAAATAGTCCTTTAAAACTTTATAGTATTTGGAGGTTAGGCCGTCCGGGCCTGGGGACTTGCCAAGTTGAAGATTTTGAATGGCACTTTCAATTTCTTGCTGTGTAATGTTACAGTTCAGGTTTGTTCTCATTTCCAGGGGTATTTTTTGTAATCCATTAGTTTTAAGAAATTGATCCACCTCTGAGGCTTTTTGCGGCCCTTGTGAATAAAGTTCTTTGAAGTACCTCTGGAAGCACTTTCTGATTTCCTCGGGTTTCTGAACCATTCTCCCTTCAATCTCTAGATTTGTAACCGTATTAAGCTTTTGTCTCTTTTTCAACTGCCAGGCTAGCAGTTTCCCACACTTATTCGCCGATTCGAAGGATCTTTGTTTCATTTGTTTAATTTTCCATTCCACCTCTTGATTTATCAATTTTGAATATTGCGCCTGGAAAAATTTCACTTCTCTTAACACATCCTTCGACTTAGGCCTAGATCTTAATTTTTTCTCTCCTTCTCTTATTTTCTCCAATATCTTCTCCTTCTTTTCATTCCAGAGCCTTTTCTTAATCGTGTTTTGTTGTATTAGAAACCCTCTCATGACTGCCTTACTTGCGTCCCAGATTGTTCTTTTTTCCACGGTAGTATTCAAATTTATCTCAAAATAGTCCTTTAAAGTTTTTTGGGCCTTCTTCACAATCTCCTGATCTCTTAATAAAGTGTCATTCATTTTCCATCTAAAGGAACCGGTTGTATTAAGTCTCAATTCCACTTTCAAAGCACTATGGTCGGAGCAGGTTTTTGGGCAGATTTCCACTTTTCTAGTCTTAGGTGCCAGTCCTCTAGTTGTCCAGATTTGGTCGATTCGTGTCCATGTCAGATGAGCTTCAGAAAAGAAAGTCCCTTCTTTCCCTAGAGGGTTCTTAACCCTCCAAATGTCAACTAAGTCCATATTGTCTGTCATTTCAAAAAAAGTTTTAGGTAGTCTGCCGTCTTTCGATATGTTGGCACTTTGTGACTTATCCATATTTACAGACACAACCCCATTCATATCACCCAGCATAATGATGTTACTATAGTCCAAATAATCCAGCATAGTCTCATGCAGCTTCCTAAAAAATTCCGACTTTCCCTCATTTGGAGCATATATTCCTAATATCAAAAATTTTTCT
This sequence comes from Podarcis gaigeae, assembly GCF_964106915.1. Lineage (NCBI taxonomy): Eukaryota > Metazoa > Chordata > Lepidosauria > Squamata > Lacertidae > Podarcis > Podarcis gaigeae. The sequence continues at coordinate 66,177,005 of NC_139681.1, forward strand.
CCTTGTGTCTGTATTTCAATCGCCAAAATTCGGCCATATTCATCTTTGAATAAAAGTTTCGGTGACAGGCTCTCCTTTGCGTAAATCACCACTCCTCTCTTCTTAACTTTGTCCGAAGAAATAAATTCTTGGCCTAGTCTTTTGTTAATTAACACTTTTCTATGGAGCCTTGTCACATGTGTTTCCTGTAGGCAGATAACGTCCAGTTGTTCCTTTTTCAAGATGTGAAAGACTTTTCTTCTTTTTTCCGGGGAGTTTCCGCCATTTATGTTCCAACTAAGAAGCTGCAGAGACATCCTGAATCAATTGACGGGTTCTACAATGGGGTATCTAAGCTTCCGCCCGATCCTGGGGGAGGTAATGCTGGTCCTGATCCAGGTGGTATAACTCTTGGAGGTGGTCCCGGTGGTGGTGGAGGCCAAGAAGCTGCAGCTCCTTTTTGCAGGTCCTCCTCGTGGTCGTGTAGGAACTTCTGCTGGTCTTCAGGTGATTTAATCTTTATTTTCCTTCCTTTGTAAGTAAATGAAAGTCCTTGTGGAAACTCCCACCTATAAGGAATTCCGTTGTGTCTCAACAATTTGGTCAGATCTATATAGGTAGTCCTAAGTTCCAAGAGATATTTGGGTATATCTCTGTAAATTTCGGCCCTTTTGCCTTCTATCTCCAAAGATTTCTTAAAATGTAGGCCTAATATCTTATCCCTTTCTTCTCTTGATCTCAGAGCAACCAAACAGTCTCTGGGCTTGTCTTTCTTTACTGATTTTCCCAGTCTAAAGGCTGTCACAATTTTAAAGTCCTTTTCTTCCTCAATTCCCCAGAATTTGGAGAACAAAAGTGTCAAAAATCCCTCTAAATTATTTTGCTCCAGTTCCGGGATAGCCCTTATCCTGAGATTACTATCTTTACTTTTCAATTCGACCAATGCCAGGTAGGCTTGTTGTTCCCCTACCTGCCTTCTCAGAGGTCTTACCTCTCCTTTAATTTCATCAACCTTTAAGTTCGCCTGTTCTGCTTTTTGGTTGGCTTCCACAGCTAATTTGTAGTTTTCTGCCGTAGCTCTTTGCAATTTCTCAATTGCCTGAGTGTGCTGCGAAACCTGTTCAGTTAATTTGCCAATAGAGGATGTAGCTTGGTCAATCTTTGATGTTTGATTGTCCACTTTTTGGTTTAAAACTGCCAATTGTTCCAAAATTTGTTTTAAAACTGTTTCAGATCCTCCAGTTGCCATATCTTCTGCAGCAGGCTGCACTAGTTCCACCTCCTGTGCTGTCAGCACAGTTGGGACAGATGATCTGCGGTGATGAGTTAAAGTTGTTTGCAAAAGTTGCCCAGATTTTTTCTCTTTTTCTTTATCTTTGGCTTTAGCTGCTCTTGTTCTCCCTGTGCCGCTCATTCCACACCTGCCTCTGTTCAAGGTCAGATGGTCTTTTGTCCCATGGGAAAAACAAGTCCCAAATATAAACAAATAAAACCACAAAAAGTTTCAATAAAGCTCAATTCCCATGCCACTATATTTCCACAGTCCTATAGGGGGAGTATTTCAAAGTTTCAAAGAAGAAAGGAACTATTTTCCGCCATTGAAGTTCCTCAATTCCCCATGTTGAGTTTTGTAATTCCCAAACACAAAAGGAAGGTTTCCAGAACTTCTGATCTCTTAAAATCCAGCGACAAGGTATCAATATAGGTCCATGCGACAATGTTTAATGTTAATATCTCAGTCTATGCAACAATTTCAATCTCTGCAACAATGTCGTCAATTTGACAGCAGTTTGACAGTTCTTTTTCTATGCACTGGCAGCCCGGTGACGGGGTTATCTCTTTCAACCCCGTTTAGTCCAGAAATAGGAGGATAGTTCCAAAGAATAAAAGTCTGTAAATCACACAGTTCTTTCCTTTTTATCTTCAAAATACAGAGTCTATCAATGCACCCTTTCTTCCACTTTTACAATCCCTTTTTAGATACTTCAGCTCGTTTCCGAGCCCTTGCTTTGATCTAATTAGCAGAGTCGGGAGGCGGACTTCCTGTTACTCGCCTCCCGTTTTCAGCCGAATTTCTTCAATTTAAGTTAAAAAATTTAGGTCCCTTACTCACGGGTATGTTGCTCCAATTCCGATAATTTCAAGAAGAAAAGTCAGCGCTCATCAGCAGCAGCAGTGCGGCTTTGCTTCCACGAAAAGAGCGATGAACTCACAGCGCCGCTCCCCCTTTCACGTTCCGGAGCCTCTTACGAGGCTCCTTCCCCGCTTCTGGGGGGGCTCCAGGTGCCCGCCGAGTCCCACGGCCGCAGGCTCACTCTGCCTGCGGTTTTTCTTAATGGGTCTCCGCTTTGCCGCAGCGGACGACCCTTTTTCGCGGAGCCCCTCTTCACAGCGCGAAGAGGACCGCCATTGCTGTTTCGCGCCGCCTCCGGAATAGTTTGGATTTTGGGTTGGGGTGTTTGGAATTCAAGGACTTGGTGTTGGGGAGGGGTTTGCAAGAATCTGGAAGCTTGTGTGTTTTTTTTCTGCATTTTTATGATTTTCTGTAACCATTGGGGCACTCTGCTGTTTTTGTTTTTTTTTAAATCTGGATTTGAATTTCTGTGTGCTGGGTGGGTGGGGGAACAGTTGGGGAGGGGTTTGCAAGAATCTGGAAGCTTGTGGTTTTTTTCTGCATTTTTATGATTTTCTGTGACCATTGGGCCACTCTGCTGTTTTTTTAAAAAAATTCTGGATTTGAATTTTGAAATGCTCTTTACAGTATGTGTGACTTTAAAGAGCACTTAATAAGCTCTTGTTGTACCAAATTTGGCTTTGTTTGGACTTTTTTTGACCATAGGAACGCATTAATTGATTTTCAATGCATTCCTATGGGATTTCGTGCTTCGCAAGACGAAAAATTCGCTAGATGAAAAAATTCGCAGAACGAATTAATTTAGTCTTGCGAGGCACCACTGTAGTTCACATGGTTCAAGGTATGATGTGGGCTCCTGTACTATAACATGCTTGTACAGTAAACCCAAAGTATGAGAAATTCCTTAAAGCTGGTAAGCCTTGCAAAAATATCTTAACTTCTTCAGCCAAGGTCAACAGGCCTTTCTTCTTTTTCTTCCTCACTCTCATGAAGGAGCAAAAGAGAAAGGTGTTGAAAGACGGTAATAAAAATATCCCTACATTCCAGATTTTTTGCACCAGTTTCAGGTTGAATCTTTGCATGGAAACCAAGGATAAGGCAATGCTACATCTCTTTTGCCTTATGCCCGGAAGTCCAGAAAACAGCTAAGTCAAAGCTTTTCAATGATTAAAGACTAGGGTTGCAAGAATTAATTGATTAAGCAGTGTGATTACAGTTTAATGGCTTGTTCACATATTCAGAGTGAAGCTCTGATTAATTGGAGCAGGCCATCTGGATTCTAAACACAAGCACTCCTGGATCCTGGTCAGTTTTTCCACTACCTTTCTCCCTTGTCTGCAATTGCCTCCCATCAATTCCTGCCACCTGAAGAATCTACCAGACTGGGAGTATATTTCCTGTATAGGTTTGGTGATCCACCTGAAAACTGAGCCACCCCGGTTCAATTCCTGCCCCTGCCACAGGGCTATGGTTCTCAGGACAAATGCTATGACACATTCACAGGAGCAGAGGGAGGCCAAAGTGGAGGGGAAGAAAGAAGTAGGGTGAAGAACTTCTGATGGATATGGGGAAGCACTTGTGGGGACAGAGGATTTACATTTTTATTTTTAAACAGTCAGGGGCAGTAGAATGGCCAGAGCTACCTTCTTTTTAACCATTTTTGTTTTCCCTTTCTACTTTCCCAGGGAGGCAGTCATCCTTCTCTATCTTCTTTGGCGATTGCTTGTAGCCAAGTAAGATTGTCTTCCATGAACACAGTCTTATCAGTGAGTCCATAAGTGATTGTGGAGGCCATTTCTGGAGCCACATATCCTTCCACAGTGGGGACATAGGTTTCTGGGTGGGAGCTGATCATGGTGAGGGTTTGCCAAACTAGTCCAACAAAGTTGATGTTGAAAAAACATTGCTTTGAAACTGGTGATCTTTGCTTCTTCCAGTACACTGGAATTAGTTTGCCTGTCTTCCCAAGTGGTATGTAATTTTTTTTGAGACACTGCTGATGGAATTTTTTGAGGAGTTGGCAATGGCATTTATAAGTGGTCCATGCTTCACAAGTATACAGTTAGGTTGGTAATACAATAGCTTTGTAAACAAGCATTTTGGTTTCCCTGTGAATGTCCTCAAACAATTTGTACTTCATTTGGGACAAAGCTGCACTTGCAGAGCTCAGGCAATGCTGGATTTCGGCATCAATGTCAGCCTTTGTGGAAAGATAACTGCCCAAGTAGGAGAAGTGATCAACACTTTCCAATGTTACACCACTGAGATCATCCTCTGAGTGTGCACACACTACATTGTCATCAGCATACTAAAGCTCTATGACGGAAGTTACAGTAATCTTACTCTTTGCTTTCAACCCACTCAGATTAGAGAGCTTTCCATCTGTTTGATATCTGATTTCTACAAAGTGTAGGATCATGGCAATGAAAATAATAGAGTTGGGGCGATAACACAACCCTATTTAACACCTGATTCCACTGTGAATGGTTCACTTTGAGAGTCATTGTTATCAGTGGTCATTTCACCCCTAAATTGTCAAATGGCACCTCCATTTTTTTATTTGTAAAATGGGACACCAAACCCCCCTACAACCAACCTCTGCATGATACTATATTAACAGCAGTATTACACAATAGATAAATCACACATACCCAGACCCCATTATCAGTATTACTATAAATTATATTTCAGCACTCATGAGGAACAACGTTTAACTGCATTACTTGGGGGGTAAGGGGGTGGGTAAGAATGGTAGAAGCTGTTATCTTGGTGTTAATTACTGCTAATCAAATTCTGGTGCATCAGACCTTGGCTGGTGTAACAGGATTCTTGGAAGAAGGCTGCAGAAGGAATTCAGCTGATCCTATCTCACTTTACAGTTCTGAACTCAAGCCAGCTGGATGACTGTGATCGTATTCATCATCATGTCTCTTCAGTGGTTGATGGTAACATGACATTTTTATAATCAAAGCTGGACTGATTGACTGTATACTCTGCAATACAGGCAGTTTCAAAGGGGGTTCAGACATTAGTCCCCCTGAACATTAAAGTGAACTCCACCAATGCTGTCCTCTGAAACAACTGACAGTACTTCATTAGCTTAGCAAGCTCAATCGCATATCACAGAAAAGCTTGATCTACATTTGAAGTCCCAAAACAGATGTCATCCCACAGTTTTCTGAACACCACAGATCCATCTGAGACACAACATGGTAACATCTGCTTCCCCGCCGTGTACAGAGCTGAAGAAAAACACTTTGCTCTTCTGACCTAAATTTCAGTTATTTTAAACACAGCAGCTCATGATAGATGTCAGCTCTCCGCTCTCGGTTTTAGGTATGTTATTCCTTGTCCAGTGAACCCAGAAGCATTGTCTTCTCATTCAGTCAGCAGACTTTAAGAAAGAGAGTTTGTGCTCGTGTCATTCTTTAGAACAAACTGCTGCGCGCACACTAAACCATGCCCGTAAGCCTACAATGGGAGCTGGCAGCTTTAATGAGAGGAGAAGGGGCTGTGTGGGGAAAGAAAACCTCCAGGTGCTCAAGCTGTTACAGGTGAATAGAAGCCCTTGCTTCCCCGAGGCAGCTCTCTGTCAGGTTTAATCTCCTCAAGTTCTGGAATGTGCTTTTGATAGACATCTCGCCCCCATGTTTAGTTAAACACTGAGAGGGAAGCTGCTGCTCACTGCATGAGAAGGAATTGCCTCTTTGCCAAGGCTTGATTCCTGTTGAAAGCGGCAGGATCAACATAAATCACTTCCTGTTGTTTGTGTTTTTCTGAAGGTAGATATCCCCACACTCTCCACACCATAAAGACAGCAGGATGCTCAAGGCTTCCTATCGCCTAGCTTCCAAGAGGAATAAAGGGTCTTATTTCCCTTTGTTCTGAGCCTTGTTTACTTCTCCTACATAAGGCCTCAGACTTACCAGTTTGTGGGATGACACACTGTGCTTGTCAAGTTCAAAAACAGCCAAACAGCCACAACACAAGAAAGCAGGATGAATTTACAGAACCAATTCTGGAGGCACTTTCAGTCACTGAACCAACCTATGCACACTTTGGTTAATAGGACTTCCATGGGAGTTTCAGGCAATGAGCCACTTCTCACATAACACTTTTCTGACATAAAGCTCTCTGGAGTACATCCGACCCTGCGCCTCTTGGGAAGTACTGTACAAGTGCACATTTTGACACAAATACACAGTTTGCGAAACTGCAGAATAAACATTCCACAAGTCACCACGCACACATTTCCCCCCTCTACACAGGGCTCATAATCTTCTAGTACAAGAACCTAAATAGAATTACTTGTGAGTATCAGATAGGCCTAGGATTTAAATATGTGATGCTGTAGAATACCATGTTAAAAGCTAAAATAAAAAGAAAGAAAGATGTTACTGGACTAAGTAAATTATATGTGAAAATAATTTTGGAAAGCTGCTACAATGATATATATGGAAACTCAGGCAGGGGGATTTGAGGAAGTCACCCAACAATGTTAACAAAAATGGAATTATGACAGTTAGGATGGATGTATGTATGTTTGCTTTTTGATGTTTTCTTTTGATGTTTGTTGACATGTTTGTTATAAATTTGGAAAATTAATAAAAAATTTGGGGGAAAACCATAATCTTCTAGTACAAGCATGTGATGCAGCCCTAAAAGAGGGTATGACCAATTTAATGGGTTGGTTGTGCTACTTTAGAGCTTTGGTTATGTGGTTCTTTGACCCACATGAACCCCCCAAGGCTAATGGGGGGCTGACATGGGCTATGCACAATGTGCTTGGATTGGCAAAACTTTCTACAAAGGGTAAGAGGATATTTCAGAGAGCAAGTCACTGCATTTGCTCTGTTCCCAACTGTGTTTTGCAGTGTATGGCCAGGATTATAGGAAGCTGCTGCCTACATGTGTCGTAACAGCTCCAGTTGCTGTTGTGCCATTGAGGTGGCTGCACTGTAAAACAAAGCAGAATCTGCCTCATCTATAGCAGAACTAGAAGGCCTACTGCCAGTTAATTTTCTAGTTGGGACAAGTACCGTATGTGAAATTCAGCTTTTACTTCTTACTTAATGGCCCAGAAACTACAGTGAACAGAATTCTGCTTAAATGCACCTGTTAAAGCAGGGATGGGGAATGGAATCTGGCCGGTAGGTTGGATCCTTATCTCTATGCACACCAGTGAAGATAGTTTGACAGGTGGGAAGCCCCGCCCACCAGTCAATCACTTGATGTTGTGATGACATCAGGTGACCCAGATATTTTGGACCAGAACTCCCACCAGTCCCAGCCAAAGATGAGAGTCATAGGTCAAAACTTCTGGACTGTATAAGGTTGGGTAAGGCTAGCCTAGACTGTATATTTATTACACACCCATCAAATACATTATCAGGTTGGATACTACAATATATAATGAATACATTAAAATGAGCCAAAAACAGCAGTTCTATAGCTGCTCTGTTTTACCCTTTGTTCCGGCCCTCCGATTCTCTTCTGCATGTATACTGCCTTCCTACTACTGGGATGTAGACCCTCTGCCTCCAAGATCCCATGCCTCAGATCAACTTTCTCCTTGGCTCCTTCTTTCTTTGACTTAATCTCTCCATTCCTTAGATCCCTGTTACAGCTTATTCCTTCGCTGAGCTCTGGAATAAAGGTAGTTAACCTGTGGTTCTCCCATCAGCCCCAGCCAGCATGACCAACATCTGGAGGGTCACAGGTTGTGCCCCACTTCCAAATTTCCAGCTTCCTTCTCCCACAACACACAGTTCTGGCTGGCCTTAAGATTTCTTCTGAATCTTTCTTGCTTTGTCTCCCCATCCTCTCTATAAACATTAGCAGAGTTGTTCCACTAGCAGCTGCAATGTGCACACCATCTTGCCGAAACAGTGTCAAAGGATTTGTGTTCACAAGCACAAAAAGCAACATAGATGTTGTACCTATGATATGAAAGGGCAGTGACTTTGGACAATACATGAAAGTATAGTGCATGGCACAATGTGATTTTCCTGCTCACGTGTTTGTTTAAAAGCAAAGAGTACTGAGTACGTAGCACTCATAAGTAACAGGCCACTGGTGGCCGGTTTTAGCAAGTTCTATGAAGCTTGGCCCAAACCAATCTAATCTGATCCAACAGATAACATTTCATGCACTTCTGCTTTAAATAGAAATATGTGAAAAAATATAACCATTCTCCTATCTTCCAGTCCACTGAAATGTCAGCTCAACAGTCATTTATTTTTGTACTGATCATTTCATTCCTAAATCCTTCAAGCCTACACTACTGGAATTACACTGCATCCCTCCATAAAAGGGCTACAGCAAAGAATGTAGCGTGTCCAAAATGGTATGCTAATGTAAATGAATTCCTTTTACAAAGCAGCATTTGTTTGGATTTGAAATCTGATGCAAGAGCGGCGGAAAACACTGTTAATTTATTAATAGATGGTTAAGTCTTCAGTTCGTGACAACTTCCAGCATGATCTTCCTTTTAATGTCTGGAAGTAGTGATTCAGTTTTAAGAGAATATGGAACTGTCCACATAAAATGCCATAGTCATGATTTCAGATGTTCTCCCTTCCCCTTGTTTATTAACACATTCATTCAGAACTTTAAAGCTAATAAGGCTTTTAGATGACACCAAATGACTTTGCAGACAGTGTGCTAAAAATACAGAACCACATTTATTCGCAACGAAATAGCTCACAAATAAACTAAACTGTTAGTCTATAAACTATCCGGGCTTTTAAACAAAACAGGATTATTATTTTTTAAACTGCATGCTAACATTTCCTTTAAAGGACCAAATAATTTTGAAAATGAAAATGTCCTGACTCTCGGATAAAGGTCATCTGTCATATGGTCTCTGTAACTAAACTGCACCCAAGTATTTGAGAAGAGAGAAACAGTACATTATTACGACTGGAGAGAAATGGGGCAGAGGGAGGAGATGCTGAAGCTCAACAACTGAGCTTTGATTAATGTCATAACGGCAGCCTTGTTATGTTCAGCGTGGATCCCCCTGTTGTCACTTCCTGTTGACAAACTCCTTTTGCATTCATTGCTTTTAACCAGCTACGCCACCATAGCATGTACGACAGCTCCTTGGTGTACAAGTCTTAGGGCTACTGCTGGAATAACCACAGCGGGGAAGAGCAATCCTAAACCCCGGCTGGAAGCAACAGTGCAGTCGATCAACTTCAGCACCTGAAACCCTGTTAGCTTATGTCAGCCAAGGCAGAAGGGTGGGGGTGCAGCCTGTGTGCAATTTTTTGCTATCCTAACACAATGGTACAGTTCATTAGCTTCCTCCCAACCCGCCCCCCCCACTGGAAAATGGATCAATTTAGGATTCCACAGAGGTCAACAGTGCCTAGTGTTATGCCCATGCCTTTTAGAGCAGGGGCTTAATATTTTAGCCTTAGAAGAAGAAGAAGAAGAAGAAGAAGAAGAAGAAGAAGAAGAAGAAGAAGAGTTTGGATTTGATATCCCACTTTATCACTTCCCGAAGGAGTCTCAAAGCAGCTAACAATCTCCTTTCCCTTCCTCCCCCACAACAAACACTCTGTGAGGTGAGTGGGGCTGAGAGACTTCAGAGAAGTATGACTGGCCCAAGGTCACCCAGCAGCTGCATGTGGAGGAGCGGAGACACGAACCCGGTTCCCCAGATTACAATACTACCGCTCTTAACCACTACACCAAACTGGCTCTGTCCTGTGGGTTATGTTCAAAGTGCCTTAAGGATTAACAGCAATGAGAAGGAACTATCTGTTGACATTAGTGCATAGCTTTCTGTGTTGATCTCAATTTTTTTACACTTCTGTGCATATGTCATATTGCTAACTTGCTCCATTAACATTTTGGAGCAAAACCAAACTATTACAAAGTTTTATTGATGAACACGTTGCAAATATTAAGCTGTTTCAAATACATCTTATACACAGGTGCCCAGACAAAGGTCCATATAAGACAACCCGCAGTTAGGGTTACAATTCTGTGCACTCTTTTAAGGAAGCACAGTTACTTCCAAGTAATCGCAGGCAAAATTCAGAATTCTGTGGCTACTGAATTGCAGATGGCACAGCTGAAAGTAGTAAAGTCTGGCTAACAACCAGCAGAGGGCACACCCTATCACTTTTTGATAAGTTATAGAATCACTCCGAGAGAGAAAAAAGTGATGCTTTGCCACTTTTGGGGGGGTCCAGAATACTTATGATGACTCTGTAGGGGGAACTGAGTTCAGCTGCCTGTCTACTCCATCCTAACCTGTCACACGTTTCCAATAGTCAAGACTGCCAGACTTCGCAGCTGCTGAAGATGAGTATTCCAGGATCTGGGAGAGAATATCTACCATCCTGGGCAGAAATACCATCACCACAACAGCTGAGATCCCCTCTCTACAGCACTTCCTCGTAGGAAGCCTCCTTATACTGACTCAGGCCATTGGTCCCTCTAGCTTATTTCCGAAACCTAGACTTTCAGCAAAAGTAGATGATCTACCCACTGAGCTACAGTCTTTTTATTCTTTCACCTCTTTAACGAACAGACATTTGGCAGATGACTGCCTGAAAAAGCATTGTTCTTTGAATGGCTTTTTTTGATGTGGTTATTTGAAGTTTAAAAGCACACACCCAGTTTTTTATATTTACAATGGCATCCCCCCCCCCCCAAGTTGGCTCCTTTTATCCTCCAAACCATTTGATTTCCTTAGATTGAGAGCCCCTTGGGGACAAAACTATTAACATTTAGAAAAACTGCTGTAAGCTGCTCGGAGCCAATGGGAAAGAGCAGGATGTAAATCAATCAAACCGAGTACTAAAAGCACTGGGAATTCCCAGTATCACTATTGCAGATAAATTAAATATTTCAGATTGCCGGTAGAAGGTATGATTAAGACAGAACTGTGGCTAGGCCAAGAAGAAAATCAATCTAATTGGATAGCTGGAGGGTACTGAACTCTCAGTGAGCCTCTGCTCTGGCCATACCACTTGAGCAACGTTTAGGATTTTAGACCAACCACAATGAGAAATGACTAGTCCAAAAACAGGTATATCTGTAGGATTCTATCCAACCTACAATCCCACTGGCAGCCCTGCGTACTCCTGGAGATGACTGTTTGGGAACTAAAAAAGGTAAAGGTAAAGGACCCCTGGACAGTTAAGTCCAGTCAAAGGTGACTACAGTGGTGCCCCGCAAGACGAAGGCCTCGCAAGACGAAAAACCCGCTAGACGAAAGGGTTTTCCGTTTTGGAGGCGCTTCGCAAAACGAATTTCCCTATGGGCTTGCTTCGCTTCCCGCTATCCCGGATGGCTTTTGAAGGCAGGCGGCGGGGGGGGGGAGCAAAGACTTTCGCCCCCCACCGGCCTTCAGAAGAGGTCCTGGACCTCTTCTGAAGGCGGGCGGGGGGCAAAAGTCTTTGTCCCCCCTGCCTGCCTTCCGGGAGAGCGGAGAAACGTTTCTCCGCTCTCCCGGGAAGGCAGGCAGGGGGGACAAAGACTTTTGCCCCCCGCCCGCCTTCAGAAGAGGTCCAGGACCTCTTCTGAAGGCCGGTGGGGGGCGAAAGTCTTTGTCCCCCCTGCCTGCCTTCCCGGGGGCTTTTAAATCGCCCCGGGACAGCGGATAATTCCTCCACTGTCCCGGGGCGATTTTAAAATGCTGGCGGGCAGCAGCGCTGCCGCCCGCCAGCATTTTAAGATCACCCCAGACAGCGGAGAAGTCCTCCGCTGTCCCGGGGTTTTTAAAATGCTGGTGGGCGGCAGCGAAGGCTTCGCGGGCAGCAGCGCTGCCGCCCACCAGCATTTTAAAATCGCCCCGGGAGCGGAGAAGTCTCCGCTGTCTGGGGTGATCTTAAAATGCTGGCGGGCGGCAGTGCTGCTGCCCGCGAAGCCTTCGCTGCCGCCCGCCAGCATTTTAAAATCGCCCCGGGAGCGGAGAAGTCTCCGCTGTCTGGGGTGATCTTAAAATGCTGGCGGGCGGCAGCGCTGCTGCCCGCGAAGCCTTCGCTGCCGCCCACCAGCATTTTAAAAACCCCGGGACAGCGGAGGACTTCTCCGCTGTCTGGGGTGATCTTAAAATGCTGGCGGGCGGCAGCGCTGCTGCCCGCCAGCATTTTAAAATCGCCCTGGGAAGTCTCCGCTGTCCCAGGGGCTTTTAAAATGCTGAAGGACGGCAGCGAAGGCTTCGCTGCCGCCCGCCAGCATTTTAAGACCGCCCCAGGACAGCGGAGAAGTCTCCGCTGCCCCGGGAAGGCAGGCGGGGGGGAGCAAAGACTTTCGCCCCCCACCGGCCTTCAGAAGAGGTCGGGGGACAGACTGTCCCCGGACCTGGTCTGAAGGCGGTTTCCATAGGAACGCATTAATTGATTTTTAATGCATTCCTATGGGAAACCGTGCTTCGCAAGACGAAAAACTCGCAAGACGAAAAGACTTGCGGAACGAATTAATTTCCTCTTGCGAGGCACCACTGTATGAGGTTGCGGCACTCATCTCGCTTTCAGGCTGAGGGAGCCGGCATTCGTCCACAGACAGCTTTCTGTCCTGTGGCCAGCATGACTAAATTGCTTCTGGTGCAACAGAACACAGTGACGGAAACTAGAGCGCAAGGAAACGCTATTTACCTTCCTGCCACAGCAGTACCTATTTATCTACTTGCACTAGCGTGCTTTCGAACTGCTAGGCTGGCAGGAGCTGGGACAGAGCAATGGGAGCTCACTCCTTCACGGGGATCCAAACAGACAACCTTCGGATCGGCAAGTCTGTGATAGGAATTTTATGGTCTTAGATATATGGTAATGTTCATAAGTGTACCAACCAAGCACATACATAAATCAGCACAGGAAGGCCAACCTGGAACCATTTTGATTCCTAAACTGAGCAAATGTTTTCTCTGCAAGGTCAAACTGGAAAAGCCTCCCCATTGTCTTTTCCTTCACAAAACCTATCTTAAGGGTATGCCTGTGTTTGAATAGGGTGTGAGCCTGGGACATGGCCCAGGAACTAAGTATTTATCATTACAAAAGACTGGCCAGGCTACCCAGGAAATCCAATCAAGTAACCTGCCAGACAGGAGGTAAACAACAACAGGAGAAAAACAGTATTAAAATTTCTGTTTAGACCGCCTTTTCTGTGATGTAGGTGTGATGTATCTGAGGGGTGGTCTTAGGTTACACCCCTTCTGTGATGTATGTATGATGTTTCTGGGGGTGGTCTTGATCTACAGGGTGGCAATTTCAAAAGTCTTTATAAGGCCTTGCACGCCATTGTTCTGGGTTCTTCCTCCTTTCCTGCGGGTAAGAGGAGACCCTGTTGCAACAGATCAATAAAGGCCAAGCCTACAGCCTGCTGTTTTGCTCCAAGTAATCCTGGTTGGTGTCTTTGTTTTTGTCCAAGGGAGCCCTCAGATTTTTCCGTTAACAAGTCCAAGAGGCTCAGTGGTTGAGACCACAGCACCACCTGTGTCCCTGCTTGGGAGGTACCAGATATATGAAAGGCCTTTAACCCTTGACTTCTTTTTTATTTATTCCCCAAGAAGCCCCAAAACTGATGCTGGCTCCTACAGTATATATGAATGCTGGTGGCAATGAACCCTTTGAAACATTTTGTGGGATTGTGTCTCTAATGCTATCAATGATGCCATGATCCACGCAGCAAGAAAAGGGTGGAATGGAGATGTGGAACCACCTAATGGCTTCTTGGCCAATATGGCACCTTCTGTATCAGAATCACTAAACATGATCCGGTAAGTTGTTTTAAAGATGCTGCTATGGGATTGCAAGGAAGAAACAGCTGAGCATTTTGTCCAACTATCCTTACATAAGGCTTGTTTATACAAGCAACTGTTCTGGGATGACAATGGCCTGATCCAATTTTGCCTTCTAATTTGTTTATACGTTTAAGAGTTGAATCAAAGGCCGTGTGTGTGTGTGTGTGTGTGTGTGTATTGAGAATGAACAAATAACTCCTTCTAAGATGAGAGGCTCTTAATTCACCATTTTTAATCACAGCAATGTAAATGTAACCTCAACAACAAGATACAACACAGTTGTAGCTACATCAGAGCAAGCCACTCTGTCTGTCTCCCATGTATATAAATAGAATGGTAGTTATTTTTTTCCAATTAAGAAGATACTTGCAAAGAATTTCTTTTGACACTGATTTTACTAAAGCCACATTCATATGAGCGCACAGCAACTCATTTTCTTGCTAGTTTTCTTCCTTTGTTCATTTACCAGAGAACTAATAGGAGTATCAGTGAAAGAGACAAACTATGTGTATTTTGAAAGAAAGAAAATTCATGTCATGCTGTATTTTCTCATTGTGTGCCCTGTCAGTTGATTTAGCAAAGTCAAATGTTGTTAAATAATATCACAATTTGGTGTTAAATTGCTTTAGGTTCTTAATTATTGCTTTAAAATTTAACCAAGAACTGATGGTTCAGACAGAAGTCTGAAGTAAGTAGGATAAACAGTCAGAAGCCCTGGTTCTGCTTTATGTCCAAACAAAGGATTGTGGTTTGTTGCTGCCCAACAAACTAACCTGAAGCCATGGTTTGTTGGTTTGCTGACCATGGCTTGGTAGGAAGCAACAAAGTGCAGGCCCTGATTCAGGTGTGATACAAAACCAGGGCTTCTTGGTATGTTTATGCCCATCACTCCAGGAGAGGTATGCATGGGCAGTGTCAAACCAGTCTGGCTTTTTGTTATGCATGAACACAGCCCAGATGACATGTTTGAATGTAGTGTTTAACATAAGACAGCGGGGAATTCCACAGGTTATACACATGTTTGTCTTGACACCCCAGATTTCTGTTCCACAATTTACCTAACAGTATCATCTTTTTCCTATCTGAAATATTTAGCAAATTGAAAAAGCAGAAGTACAACTTTAAAACAAGTTAGTCCTAGAAAAATCAGACCATGAGCAACTTCAAAATAATCTTACTTAAATCAAATACCAAACACTAATTGCGGCACTACTTAAGGAAACTGAAAAAGATGTGAAAGGGAGAAGGGAACATCTTTCCAAGCCTAAAGCATCCACTGAGGTTATGGCTGCCACAGAGAAGCAGAGATTTATATGTTATAGTTTGATAATGTGTTTGTTTAACTGAACATATACATTGCTTCAGGACAAAGATAAAATGCGTCCTAGAGAAATAAAAATAATATTCCTAAGCTGCTGGCAAAAACACAGATAAGGAAAACATGCAACTCCAGCCAGTAGTTTTAAGATAGAAGCAAGTATTTCATTTGGGGGTGGGGAGTTAATTATCTAACAATGTACAACCCTATCAGGCGATCTCTGTTGGCTTGTCGTTTATTATATAGTAAATTCTGCTTTTAATTACATTAAAGACAAGAGACAGGCTCTGTTTGAGGGCTGTACGTTATAAATACAGGAAAAAGTCAGTTCAAGCAAATATATTGAATTAGCTAGTGATTTCAGTGGCTGAAGCCCGTTTTTCAACAAAAGATACACTTTCCAGTACTCTTTTGACATACCAAATCAGAAGATAACAGAAAACCATGGTTTAGCACTATGTGGAGGAGCCTGTAAAATCCCCAAACCAGGCTTGCAAAGCTCCTGCCTCCCACTGTGTGGATGAGAGGAATTTGTCTGGATTCAATTTTACTTAAAAACAACAACTTAGTTTAGCATTATTTTCAAAGCAGGAATCCTGGTTTAAAACAAATTCTGATTGTTCCATAAAAAGCTGGTTTCAAAACCATTAAACAAGCCAGAGTCTGAATCAGGACATCCAATCTGAACACAGCACTAAGTGGGGATTCCTTGAAAGTGAAACTAAACTCTGGCAAAGTCCTCTGCCCAACTGCAGGCAGGAGGAAAAGGGGAAACAGGAGCAAGCAAGGGGTATAAAACCACAAAGTGCACCTTGTTTTCCAAACTGGACCAGCCGGTAAACGTTTTGCATTACTTACCATCAAAGTTCTTGTACTGGGCTGTTAAGATTACTTGCACCGAGCGTGTGGCCTCCTTCAACATGCCTTCAAACTCATGCCGACTCTTGTTGGCAAAGTTCTCCTCCATCTCACTTGTGCAGCAAGTGTAGCCTTGTGGACAAATTCTCAAGTGTTCCCCTGAAAACAAGAGAGACAAATGTAGCTTGTTATAGTAGTTCATGTACAAGGCATTTCTAAGTCTGAGTGTGTGTGAGAGAGGGAGGAAGGGAGGACATGGCACAGTAATTTAACCGTGGATGCTTCCAGATGGGGACTTAGCATGGCAAACAGGTCGTTCAGTTATTGCAAACGGGTTGTTGGCAACAGGGTTTTTCTCAGTTTACCAGATTTCTCCTGGAAAGAGTAAATCTGGATTAAATGGGGTGGGGAAGAGATAGAGGCAAGCATTTTTATGCCAATGCCAATGGCATTGTGCTGGTGCTGCAAAAATAAAAATAAAAATGGGTTCTTGAAGAGCACCCATCCCACAATAATTTGGAAACATTCCAGATCTCAAGGATTGCTAATCTGTCAGAGCAGCCTTAAAGACATTCAGGAACCAGAGCTGTACATCTGCAAACACACCTCAGTTTCCTCCTCCTCTTTACTTGCTGATATTGTAGGGATTCACTCAGTTAAAATAAAGGCACCCAAAACATATCTTGTCTAACCATGCGCTAAAATAATCCAATTACAAAAGTCAACACACATAATGTAATTTGGCTGTGATGGCCACAATCCTGCGGGTGCTTTTATAGAACGGCTGGGAAAATCGTGCCTCATCTTGTCTGTTTTGAAACCCAGGCAGCCCTGCGAGTGGGGAGGCTGCCACTGGAATCTGCACACGCTCCTCCAAGCGCATACTTCTCACAACCAAGTGCCTTTAGGGCTCTTTTTCTTGGAAGTGATGAATCTGCGTTGGTCTGTAACTCACTGTGTAAACTGCGGAGCTGGAGAAAATATTGCCAGGGATCTTTCAGATTGGCTGGATAGATAAGCATTCAATACTTGGCAGCTACAAGGTAATAGCTTACACCTGCCTTGAATCCCTTTTCTCTGATCCACAGCAGGAAGACCAGGCTGCAAGACTCACTGGTGCATATAGTCCCTTTTGAGAGCAGCAGGCAACCACTGGAGAACCATAAGCTCTTGCTCTGTCCTCCTCTCCTCTCCTTCCTTCCCTCCCCACAACACCAAACACAAAGCAGTAACAGTACATATTGTCCTCAGAGTCTAGATTCTCCCCTGCAATCAGAGGAAGGAGAAGCTATTTATGTCATTATAATGCACAAAACCCTTCAATGAATACTCGACAAATTCTACCCACCCTAGGTAACATCAGCAATCCAGTAAATTTAGCTGCTAAACTACGCCAGGGGTTGGGGGCCCGTGGCCCTCCAAATGTTGTTGGACTCCAATTTTCATCATACCATACAACTCGCCATGCTGGCTGAGGCTGAAGGGAGTTCCAGTCTAACAACATATGGAAAGCTACACTGAAACAATATTTTTTTTCTTGGGGAGTGGGGAATATGGATGGTGGTGGTGATGATGATATAGGCTGAAGAGTACAGGCAGTGACCATTCACACCACGCCCCAGTCCACCCTCTTGCAGGTACAAAAGGACTCGTGCATCAGCTAGTTGCTACCATTAATAGGATTAGCAATCAATCTACAAACTAGTATTTCCAGACAGCTTGAATCACAGCATCAACTCTTTCAAAAAATTCAATACTTGTTCTACTTATTCAAGGGTATCTGTGACATTTGGTATCGCAGCATTTTAACTCGAGAGGAAGGCAAAGTTTTCATATTTTCTCTTTGCAATTCAAATTTATTGCACAATATAAAGAGGAAATTGTCTTCAAAGACATCTTTTATTTTTTGATCTGAACCCATAATGGTGGTGGTTCCCTGTCATTTTGTAGCTGGCCGGCAAAATATTAACTGTGCTCTTGGTTCTGCTTTCTCAGATCATTTGGCTTTATTTTGTCATTCCTCCTTTGCTGAAAAGGCACTCTAATAAGGAAACTGGGGTGGAGGGTGGGGAGGGGGTGTCTTCCTTCGCTGCTCAGAAGCATGCAATCGCCCAGACTAGTAGCGGCTTTCACACTGGGATTGTAGCCAGAGTCTCACAATGATTAACAGTCAATGATCCTTGGGGCAGGGCAACTATTTCCATCTCCAAGGCCACAGCTGACTAAGCAAAATAGCTATGCCAATTGCAATGAAATATTTTGAGAACAGTAAAATGAAAGGATTAAAGCAAAAGGATCAGAGGAACTGGAGGGGGAGCAACCCTTTTAGCCATAGGGTTCTTCTGCCCACATAATGTAACATTTTGTTCATTTGGTTTGCATTTGGGGGCGTGAATTCGGATAGAAACGCATCGCCTGCATTTCCCTGGAGAGTAAAAAGAGAATCCATCAGTAATAAGGCCACATTTTCTTCTCCAGAAGCAGATGATCTGACACATGGCATTCCAAAAGGAGCCATTAATTCAAGATGAGCTGGAACACAATTTTCTGCAAAAATCTAAGCCGTTTTGTAAAGGTAGCTTACAGAAAAACTCAGACACCCGACACCCCCCCCAAGCTGCTTTACATTTGCCTAGTCCATCAAATTGAACAGGCACTCCTGCAAGGTAGAAAATCCCCCAGACAGCAAACTGGGCAGCCACCCAAAGCTGTACCCTCTGTTTCAGCCAACTTCAGTTGGAGACTTGTAACACTCCCCCCGCCCGTGACAGGCCTTTAGAGAAATTTGACTCATTAAAGCACAATAAGGCTGAAGCAAGGCTGTACCAATTGTACCTGAGACTGTACTAAAGGTAAAGGGACCCCTGACCATTAGGTCCAGTCATGGATGACTCTGGGGTTTCCCGCTCATCTTGCTTTATTGACCAAGGGAGCCGGCGTACAGCTTCCGGGTCATGTGGCCAGCATGACTAAGCCACTTCTGGCGAACCAGAGCAGTGCACAGAAACGCCGTTTACCTTCCCACCGGAGCAGTACCTATTTATCTACTTGCATTTTGATGTGCTTTTGAACTGTTAGGTTGGCAGGAGCAGGGACCGAGCAACGGGAGCTCACCCCGTCACAGGGATTCAAACCGCCGACCTTCTGATCGGCAAGTCCTAGGCTCTGTGGTTTAACCCACAGCGCCACCCACATCCCCGAGACTGTACTAGTCACACCTAAAAAGAAGGGAGTAGTTGATGTATCTTGAGAAGGAAGGCTGATTTCAAATTCTAGCATTTTCCACAGCATTTTTTCAGCTGGAACTCACTGGAACTCAGTTGTGATACCTCTCAGGTGGGCTTCATTGCCATTTTAAGAGAACAAGGGAGGCATTCATGGTGAGTTCCAGCACCTCTTTTTCTTGAAAAATACCACAGCATTTTCAAAGAGCATCTGAACTGCAGCAGTGGCTGTCCAGCTGCACTACTGCAGTTTTAGATGGGGGTGAGGAACCTAGGGCCCTCCAGATGTTGTTGGGACTACAACTTCCATCATCCCCAATGACTGGGCATGCTAGCAGGGGGTTATGGAGGCCTGAATCAAACAACCTCTTGAGGGCCACAGGTTAGCCACTCCTAGTTTACATCAGGGTATCAAAGTGCAATGTTCGATTCACAGCAACTTAGTAGCTCCCCAGCGTTTTTGTGCTGTGTTTTTATGGATCATGTTCTGAGAGGTTGCTATGAATAGGAAACGTAATAGCAACCTAATTGGCTACCAATGGGCAGACCTTTGGAGGAAGTGATTTGCTGTACAGGACTGGGGAGAAATGGGCATGGATCAATGAATGCTTCTGAAAGTCTAGCTGATCATTGCTTTGGCTGCTTATAGCTGCACAAACTTCTGCACCCAAACCATCAGCACACCTAAAATCTGCATACATTGGTACCTCGTGTTAAGAACTTAATTCGTTCTGGAGGTCCGTTCTTAACCTGAAACTGTTCTTAACCTTAGGTACCACTTTAGCTAATGGGGCCTCCCACTGCCGCTGCACCACCGCTGCCCGATTTCTGTTCTCATCCTGAAGCAAAGTTCTTAACCCGAGGTACTATTTCTGGGTTAGTGGAGTCTGTAACCTGAAGCGTTTGTAACCTGAAGCGTCTGTAACCCGAGGTACCATGGGGGCAAGGTTGGGTGGGAGAGAGTGGGAATCAGAAGAAAGCTTATTTCAGTTCACAGATCAAGCTTGACATAAAATATTTTGATCTGCCCGACAAGGGTTTCTGGGGCTACCCTGCTCACTTCTTTCATTAGTCTAGAACTGAGAGATCATCCTCCTGCATGCTCTTAACTCCCATTAAACTTTAGTGATAGGCAACTGATGACACTGACACAGGAAGAGAACTCTCAGCCCTGGCATATCCTGCTCCTTGCATAGTCATCAAGGCATGTGTAACAAGTGAAGAGCAATGCAGGACAGCAACAGCGGACGCATGCTGAATGTGTTCTTCATAGAACTGGGACAACAAGGTAAAGCGCTGCATCAAGTATGGAGCAAAATCAAACACACCTAAAACCAAATTGTTTTTTACTAAATGTTCTCATCTTCCCTCGAATATACAAAAAGTCTGTCAACGTTAAGACTGCCCAGCTTTGAAAATGAATGCAGGAAAAAAGGCTCAAAAGAGTCCTTACTCTGGCATGCGAGAGTTAATTGGGAAACTGGATTTATTTAAGGAGGACCATTACAGTGGATTTATCACTAGGACCACATCAGGAATCCTCAAGCTTTGACTAGCCTTCATAGCCAGCCAAGTATATGCTCATTGGTGACCCTGCACCAAGTATATGCTCATTGGTGACCCTGCACGTACTCTGAAGGAAAGAAGCAGAGCTCTGCTTGTGTTATCATGATGATTTTTGGAGACACTCCAACCCCCTTCAGGGCCCAATGCGACGGTGGGGCAAGAGACTGAGAAATGAGGGGGTTGACTGTCCCAACTGTGGACCCCTTGGACTAAATTTAGCTAATATGCACTATAAATCAGCATCTGTCACCATCTATTGAACGAGGAGTAGAAGCTCTTACTATCAAGCATAGTCGCTTCAGCTAAGAGATCTAACTGGGGCAGAGCTACAACTGTGACAGATTGAAAGCCCTGATCACCTAACTCCTGTGGATCATTCTCATCATGACAAAGGGTCACAAAAGTTGACACGATGTGGACCATGACTTGCCTTTATTTAGCATTTGCGTACCCATTTCAAATGTACCAGTTCTTGAAAATGGTAGAACGAATGGTACATAAACGTTTTTTAAAAAATATTTTTAGAACATAATGCAACAGTAACTGCAGAGTAATGGCACGACTACATCTGCAGGAAACTTCAGAACAAAGGCAAGCAAAGTATTCCCAAGTCAGAAACAGACACAAATTTTAGAAATCTCTTCTATACTGTTTATTCCTCTGACTCTTATGCAGCAAGACACATATCTTCAGTCATTGACTAGTTATTTCACTGCACGTGGGTTCATGGTGCAAGTTGGGAAGTGGCATGTCAAATTGATTTCACAAGGTATTTTCAACATGTAGGTCATACTGCTGAACTACCCCAGGATATGTAAAAGTTCCTAGACAGTGATCCCAAATCACACTAGTGTGATACCTCCATATGACCTAGGAGGCTCTCTGATGTTAAGGAACTAAATAAAATATAGGCAATTTCTGGTAGGGTTACTGTCTCTACTTGATGTTTTGTCCTACCCCCCTGGTAACCTTAGGTTTCCTAAATCCAAACACAGTAGGCAGGGTGGCAGGTAAGGCATTAAAGAGTAGGAAGGCTTCTCCAATAAAGGGGCATGCAACAATTTCTCTATGTTCCCAAAAAGATTGGCATAGGCCAAAGCCTCTATATTGGTTTCTGCTCAGTTAGAAGCTAGTGCAGAATATTTAAAACTCAAGATTACATTCCTCCCCAAAAAGAAGTTATTTTAGGAAACAGCCATTTCCAAACTTAATGAAAATGTGCTGAGTCTTAAGACAGAGCAGGAGCTAGCTATTCTGTATGGAAAAGCATCAACATATGACCAGGAAATCTTACTAGCTTTGCTCGTTTTGCAAAATTAGTGCTGGGATTCTGTGGGATCCTATATATAACTTTGACAAACAACTTGCACAATCATTTTGTGGTTAATCATAGCAGTCTGCACTGCTCCCATCAGAAAAATACTTATTGAAATCTGTGTGCCAGAAGTCAAATGAACAAAGAGAAGAAGACCACATAATAAAACATGCTCTCCAAACCATCAAACCGGGTTGGGGCGGTGGGGAATGCACAAGTTGTAGCATGAACAGGTCTCAGTAAAATCATGTGGGGAGTAATTACAGTGTCTCTGTTCATAATACCATGTAGTTACAGAGTTAGTCAGGGTTTCCACTTAAGGACACATGGTTTTTTTCCCTTAGAAAAGTTTATAGCTCAGCTGCAAAATTACCCTCCCATGAAACTTGGCAAGAAAGGTTCTGGTGCAAGCAAGATTTTTGATTTTTATTGGTGACATATCCATTTTGCTTTAAATGCATTTCTTTAAAAAATTAAGAATCAATTCATCCTTTTTTGCCCAGCCATTACTGAGTGCTTTCAGGGTTTTAGTTTTTACAGTTCAGAGAGGCAATTTACCTTGCACAAGAGACGTGTGACACCCCTCAAGGCTGAGTGGTCAGGTTCAGCATTTTCTGGGGTTCTAAGACAGACGGAGAATCTACCACCTCAATAGTGCCTCTATTCTCCCTTTTCAGGGAGTACTCCTTCCATAGACCACAGAGTTACTGGTAAAAACTTCCTAACATCTCCCTGGTGACTTCCATCCAAAAATGTGAGAAAAGTTTTATGCTGCTTAGGTTTCATTGTTGATGAAGACAAAAATGCTATCTGGATTCCTTGTAATTTTCCATGTGATGTACTTGAGGAATACAGGAATCTGTTTTATACCAAATCAGACCATTAGGCCCATCTACTTAGTGTTGTCTGAAGGGTATCTCCAGGGTTTCGGACAAAAGTCTTTTCTAAGTCTAGCATGGAGACGCCAAAGATTGAACTGGCCCCTTTTAACTGCAAAGCATGGGCTCTCCTACTAAGCCTTTTCTCTTTGTAGAACAAACCAAATAGTTTGAGGGGGTGGGCGGGGTAAAGAACACGGTGAAAAGAAATATAGTTCTGATAGTCTGCCCCATAGGTTTCTGGAAATAAGTAGGGACTATCAAGGAATGATCATAGGAACCCTTGTCCATTTTATGGCTTTCCATGGCTTACGTTTCAAGATTAGGCATGAAAGCAGAAAGTATAATATCCTGTCTGTGTGGTGTGTGTGTGTTTAAAAAAGCTAGCAGACCTGGAAAGCCACTTTCCATTTGACATGCATATTCCTCATGCATACTTTTTACATAGGCCAGAAAGCTTAATTTCGCAGTTTATTCCTCCTCTATTACTCTAGAAAGCACTGGCTTACATCCACATTTAGCAGTGCATCTTGCCAAACCAAAATGAGTGCTTGCAGCATCCAGACATAATTATCCATAGCTCTCCCCACAGCTGAAACACACTTTGAAAGTCTGAAGTTTCTATTTGCTAAAACGTCTACAAGCTGGTAAGTAATACCAACTTTTCTGGAGCTTCTGTGTTTGTTGGAACTACTAGATATTGGAGCTTTAGAACATCTGTGACTACATCAACCCTTCAGCCAGTTTGGAAAGCAGGTTACGGTATAAATAACTTAAATAAATAAAACAAATACGCTGTGTTTACTACATAAATGGGGAAACAGCTGAACAAACAGCTAGAGTTTGGGTGGGGAAGGGGTTCAAGATCTTGTTTTCAATATTGGACAGGGTGTAACTCCTAAACTGCAGAGCTTAAAGGGGTAAACAAACACAGCTATCATAACAGTTATTATTACAGCTCCTTAATTTTCATTGCATCACTCTTTTCTGTGTTTCTCATCACCAACACGAGTGCTAGTTTTGTATATTTGGACTCACTGGTGCTGAAACCATTTTGATTTCCCCACAATGCAATGCCTACAATACGTACACAGTGAGCACTTCATTGAGGGAAAATTTCAATGGCAGCAGCAGCAAGTTTAGCTCTGCAGGCCTGGCACTGCTGTGTTGTTGCTACTACCCTTCCAGCAGTGTTAAAAGGAGTGAAGAGCTCACTCACTGGGTGTACACGTTGTGGGTACAGCATTGTGGGGTAACTGAAATGGCAAGTCCTACCCACCAAGTACAGTCAGCTAAGACTGGCACTACTGTGGAGAGGGGCCCAATGAGTACACTATGCTCAGAGTCCCCTGAAACTTGGTGCTACCCCTGGTCTAGGTCATCATGATATATGTGCAATCTAGTGCTGAATAAGCTCAAGCCCTTGGCACGGTCCATAGTTTTCCAACTACCTAATGGTTTCGTCTTACAACGAATTTCAATTGGATTTAATTACTGCCCTGGAAAACAGTTAAACTTCACACTTCACCTTCAGGATTGCTTCCCACCTTACAATCAATCCCAGCCCCTCCCACCCTGCCCTTGAGGAGCTCTACATCTGTCTTGATAAGATATTTATAAATAACTAAAAAAGCTGCACTTTGATCAGCAATTGCCTTAAGCAGAAGAGATGCTGAAATTACAGACTTCTAAAGCTGCATTTGACGAGGCGAGCAAACGGGAATTTATCTGATCTCCTTTCAGAGGAGATGCTTTTAAAAAAAATCCTGATCCTTTTCAACATGATGGGAAGCATTTGCTTTAATTTAAACTTGATGCTCACCTAAGGAGGGAGCCGGCTCTCGTGCAAGTCAACGGCAAAACCCCCTGCTGGTTTCAAAAGGTGGTGGATGCAATCTCCTTGTGTTTCTAAGAGTTTTGTAACTTGGTTTTACAGCTAGCGACTTACACCGTGAGTCACAAATAGAACAACATTCCTCCAATTTCAGGCACATTAGAATACAATAGAATACAATTTCAGGCACAGTAGAATGCAAAATCTAAGCTTAGTTGGGATGACTAATTCTCAATTGTTCCCCAATGATGAAGGAAGGATGAAGTAAAGACTCACTATCACTGTTTAATGAGTTGGCAAGGAATAATGAACTTTGCACTTTGGCTGTACATAAGGAAAAAGAAACCCTGAGCCAATCTTTTCCTTGGTAATATTTGTACGCACCCAAGTTAAGATCTGTTTCTGCAGAAATGAAGTCTCATTAATTTCTGCTATAAGCTCCAGAGGTTACTTTTAATTTCAGACATAGATCTGCTGGTGATGGAGATATGGAGAACCTAATATAGACTGTACAGCAGGATGGGTTCTGATGGTATCCATATTTATGTCATTCAACAGCAGTGTTAATTAGATAGCAATTTTTATCAGCACCAGTTCTGAACTCTGCTTCTGTTCTATACAATTTAGGCGTGCTAAACACTTTTGCCATTATAGAAAATACTGGCTGAAACCAGGCTGTTCTGAATTTAGGATACCATGTGCTTATATTTATTCTGTATCCCACCTGGCCAAATCCAGATAACACGTGTGATATTTCTGAAATCTGTAAAGTAATCCATAGAGCCACAAAAGAACCTTGGATTAGCCAACCGAATAATGCAATAAAGACAGGTGTACAAATTGGAGGGCATCATCACAGGCGCTCCCTCAATTCTTTGAGAGCTTCCACTTGCAAATCTCTCTCCATTCCAGGGTCCAATTTAAGCATAACACCGTCAAGCAACTCAGTAATCTACATAAGCAACTTGGCTCATGCCAAACATGTGGTTCCTCAAAAGAACAGATACATTGAAAGCTGCCAAGAATTTGTCTGAAGACAGAATTACATGAAATGGTTCAAAACAAACAGAAATCCATCTGAAGTATCTTTCTGCTCAGTCACATGGACCAGCCTTGATTTGCACAGAGTTCACATGATTTACTTCTTTTAATCCCCAGTAAATTCAACATCCCCTGCCAGCAAGCATTCAGAGAGAGGTTACGAGGGGACAGATCTCCTGCCTGAACAGAGGTACAGTACACTGTGAGAGAAGCAGAGATCTGGAAATAACTTCCTTTTCCATGCCCCTCACCCCCTCCATCACCCTTCCTAAATACATCTCTAGTGGTAAAGAAGAAGAAGAAGAAGAAGAAGAAGAAGAAGAAGAAGAAGGAGGAGGAGGAGGAGGAGGAGGAGGAGGAGGAGGAGGAGGAGGAGGAGGAGTTTGGATTTGATATCCCGCCTTTCACTCCCTTTAAGGAGTCTCAAAGCGGCTAACATTCTCCTTTCCCTTCCTCCCCCACAACAAACACTCTGTGAGGTGAGTGGGGCTGAGAGACTTCAGAGAAGTGTGACTAGCCCAAGGTCACCCAGCAGCTGCATGTGGAGGAGCGGAGACGCGAACCCGGTTCCCCAGATTACGAGACTACCACTCTTAACCACTACGCCACACTGGCTCTCGAGTAAAATTTTCACTCACTACAACTAGGGTGAGGGGCAAGTTGGGCAGAGTCCTCATGGAGTGTGTGTGTATGTGAGTATGCATATGTATATATATGTACCCTGTTTCCCCGAAACTAAGACATCCCCCGAAAATAAGACCTACTTCCAGTTTTGCCTCTCACTGTAATATAAGGCATCCCCCGAAAATAAGACCTCCCCAGAATATGTGTACCGTATTCTTCTTCATGGAAAAATAAGACATCCCCTGAAAATAAGACCTAGCGCATCTTTGGGAGCAAAAATTAATATAACACTGTCTTATTTTCAGGGAAACAGGGTATGTATATGTATATATGTCAGGACAGCTAGTTTCATTTATGCCCTGCCTTTCCTCCAAGCAGCTCAAGGCAGTGTACATGGTTCCCTACCTCATTCTATCCTCACAAAAACTTTGTGAGGTTGGTGTGGCCGAGAGTGCATTACTGGCCCAAGCTCACCAGGGACTGGCTGGACAATGAGAAGTGGTGAGACACACCAGCTGGGGGATCCCCAAGGGAAACCCTAGAACAGGAAGGCTCAGAGCCAGGGGATTGGTGGTGGGACACTGAGGAGGGGTCAGAGGGAGAAGATTGGGAGGAGGGGCTGGTTGCTGAAGGAGCAACAGGGTTTAGTGAGAAGGAAGAGTTGGTGACAGGGAGCAGTTCAGACTCGGAGGCTGAAGTGGAGGAAGGGGATCAAGGAACTGTTGAAGTATCCAGGGAGTTTCCCTCTCCTGCTGCGACAAGCGCACACACATGCAGTCTCCAAGAAAGTGCAGGATAATGAGGAGAGGGGAACAGAAACTAGAGGTGCGGTGACACATCCAGGGGAGAAGCCTTAGAAAAGGTGGAAGGCAGAGACCTTCAGTCCTGGCAACTGCTCCATAGGAGCAAGACCTACTGGGAAGTGTTGCTGAGTTGTATGCGGTTTGCTTGAATAAAGAGTTAATTTCACTGACGAGTCTATCAATTATGTCTGTGGTAGAGAGCAGCTGAGACACAGAATGTTAAGAGGGTTAGTTGAACGCAAAAGCAAAAAAGGAAAGGAAAGGAAGGGTCAATGAGAGATCCCTGGGAGTTTGTTGTTGAATATTCTTATGGGGAGGAGTTGAAGAAATGTGTGCCATGGAATTACCAAATCTCCCTCCTCATTATAAAAGGTACGATGAAGGAGAGGAAAGGAATAAGAACACTTTTCCAGTCTCCAGAACCTGTACCCAGCTGATAAACAATTTTTGCTACTGAGGAGGATGTGATTCAGTAACTTGACCTCATTCCCAGGCCCTTCTTATAAAGACTCTTTTTTTTTTAATTAATGGTAGCACAGCTTAAAATTTTAAATAGTGTGTTCTTATTTCAGCTGCTCTGTAGTTTCATTTAAATATCCACTCTCTTTTTAAATGGGTATATCTTTTAATTATAAAATATAAGATAATGTTAATTTTACCCTTTATTCTAGACTTAATAGCATCATAAGGCAAGAACTAAAATAAATCATGAGAAGATGCCTGAGGGTACAGGGAAGCATTTCCTCAGCAATGAAAATGGATCACGCATTCTGACACAATTCCCATAATACTATCATGGCCCCATAAGCTTAGTTGGATTATGGTAACCTCCATACTTTCTGTTCTTGCTGTTTCTTTTCTGTTTTGTTTTTTATTAGATGAAAGATGGAAGATTGAGATAGATTTTTTATTTGTGGTGAAAAATGTATTCTGATGAAAGAAGGATTGCCTCAAAGAGATGAGGGCCAAAAGGAGGAATGAATAATCAACTATGTTCAACCCCCCCATCTTAGTGTGGCAACTATGAGTCATACATAGTTTTAAGCTGTGTTCTGATGGCTGCCTTCACAAATAACCATGTGTGGCATTCATACAGAGCCCCCAGTCATTTCACGGACTATTGACCTGTACACCACTACTTTATTCTTCCGCTGCCACCAATTTTGTGGAAAAAACCTAGGGTTCCCTGGTGAAGTATTGAGTCTCAGTCAGGTGGAGTTAACAATGAAGATTAACTCACAAACAAGTTTTAAAATATATTTGAAACACTGTTGCTCTATTCCCTCTCAGTCTGGTCCCTGTCTCTATCTCACTCTGACTCCTCTATCTCTCTCCCCCCCCCCCCAAAGAACCAACCAAACTGTCAAAACTTCTGGGCTGAGCCTCAAAATCAGGTAGGCTCCACCTCTGGGCTTTCTTACTGGTCAACCTATTAACCCTTTCTCCCCCCAAAACAAATGTATCCCCAACGAATGGGCAAATGCCACACCATGCTTTGTTCAACAAATCCCAGATTATCTCACAGATGAACAAACAAGCCATGGTTTGTTTCTCCAGCTTGTTTTCCACCTGTTCTTGCCTTGTGCCTATGTGAACATCTGGAGTTGGGTGTACAAACATACTATGACTAAGCAAAGCTTTTTGGTTTAGATACAATGCCAAACCATAGTTAAAAACCAGCAATGCTTCAGAAGCCAACAGTGCCTTCACACTGTGGTTTGTGGCCAGAAAACAAACCATGGTTATTCTCCTGGGCTGATTTTGGATGCTCAAACCAGCTCAGTCAGTAGAGCATGAGATTCTAAACCTCAGGGTCATGAGTTTGAGCCTGACGTTGCGCAAAGGATTCCTGCATTGCAGGGGTTGGACTAAATTACACCTGTGTTCCTTCCAACTCTACAATTCTATGATTCTATGGCTTATGGGCAAACTAGGCCAATAACAGCAGGCAAGAATGGCAACAAAAAAGACCAAAGAGTTGTAGGCAATATGTTAAAACAGAAACTCTGAAGACGATCAGAGAACACAATGACAAACTATATTCTGATGTATGTAACAACATTAATTAATATTTTTCTACTAGTATAAAAACAGACCATCCCCAAGGAATCAATGTACTGCTGTAAACTCAAGCAGTTTTAGAAACACCTGCCCTCTTTTGTTTTGATCCTGAGGGCAAATTCACACTTAGGGAGGTAGAAGAGTCTGCAGCAAGTCTTTGTCTCAGCGCTATGGAATGTGAAGGTGAGATGCGAGTCTAAACATGAGATGGACACACATGAAGGAACTGTGTCCTATTACAGGCCTCAAGAGCATGCTTACTACCTGCTTACAAACTCATGTTTATACACATAACACTTTTGTGTCTTAGGACTAATTCAATGGGGGGCGAGGGCAAGTGTGCTTTTCACAGGTACATGCTGTGCTTTCTAGTGAATACTACTGCCCCCAAGTGAATGGCCCCAAGACACCAAGCAGAGCACCAACAATGTTTCCTTGAAATAATTAAATTTCACTTGAAATCTTGCTTTAAAAGGAAAGCCTCGACATTAGATAAACCAAGAACAAACTGACCGTACTCCAGGATGTAACTGTTTCAGTATTCAGCCATCAAAACACACTTTTCTGTAGTCTTCTGGGACGTGACGATAGCATCGTTTTCTAATCGCCCTTGCTAAAGTCCTTCAGATGCTATTTAACAACTCTATTCAAGCCTACGAAGTACAATTTGGAGCTGTCTGTCATTGCTACCTACAAACACTACTTGGCTGCAACACCTTAAGATACTTTGTGGCAGATAATTGAATGGTGTTTTCCTATCCCATGGTGTGTGCGCACGGGGGTGGGAGTGGGGGTGGGGGTGGGGGGAAGCAGATGCAGAGCAAGCATTTTGTTCTGCAAATTCTTACTTATCTATCTAGTGGTCCCATTAAAAAAAATACTCTGGATGCTCACAAAGCAAAACACTAAAACAGACTTCCTCAACCTCAGCCGTCCAGATGTTTTTGGCCTACAACTCCCATGATCCCTAGCTAGCAGGACCAGTGGTCAGGGATGATGGGAATTGTAGTCTCAAAACATCTGGAGGGCCGAGGTTGAGGAAGCCTGCATTAAAATATAGCATAGGATAATAAAGCTGGGGAGAGGTCCATGTATGGCCCATTGGGCTTCCCCATTTGACCCATGAGGCCATTTCCCCTTTTTAATGCCCACCTGCCACACACCTGGCATCACATGTCTGGTTAGCAAAAAACAGGATAAGACTCCAACTTATCAGCTGATGAGTGGAGAATTCAATCCTCCTTGGCTCAGGTGCATTAATTCCCCATAGGGAATTTGCTGGAGCATCTGAATCCTGCAAAAAGCAAGATGAACTCACAGATCATCTAAGGCATGGGGAGTTCAATCCAGCTTGGTTGCGATCTTCCCACACCCCCATGGGCCAGTGATGACAGGCTTATGTCAACCATGGGCCTGTCAATCATGGCATCATGGCTTCATTATAGAAGACTGACAGGCAGGTGGAGATAAAGATCTGGCCTGCCAAGCCAAAAGCATTCCCCACCCCTACAATGGGAGTATAGCTTTAAAAATAAAATAAATAAAAAATTATTAAAAATAAAAATAATCCTGAAAGCACAAGTAAAACACAACTGAAAACCTGGACTGTGAAACACAAGTCATTTGAAAGACCACTACAGTATACATTTTGACATGAGCTCTATTCAGGCAATACTCCTCAAAAGAAGAAAATAGATGCATGTTTCTTCCTGGACCTTTGTATGTTTAGAGTGGATGTCTGTAGTGAAGAGCCTATTGTATCTGCCGAAACCACCTGAGTGATTAAGTACCTCCACAGTTTAAAAATGCTCTCTGCGGCAGATGTTCACTCTAAAGATGTGAGGAGTTTGCGTGACCTCAAGGGTGGGGCTAAAAGTGTGACCCCACAGCCCCACTGAACTGTTTTCTTCGTTTGATGAGCAGTGACTTAATAGGGTTAGAATAATGTAACAAAGGGAGATGAAAGTTACTTGCTTCAGTTGCAATTATTTTGAACTGCAATACAACTGGCTGCTTGAACTGGGCATATCCTAGCTAGCCCACAGAAACCTTGGATTCTGCAAAGGTGAAAAGGATAAAAAATGAATGAACAATGGGACCACATAATTTCTATGATACGTAATTTCATTTCCCCAGGACAGGACCTAGTGTTCTCCCCTGGGACAGAACAGTCTTTCAAAGTGAGCCAGCTTATCTGTTCGGAAACCATTGTGATAAAGCACAAGTAAAAACTCTTACATTAAAAAATTGGCAATTATTGCTAGCTCACTTCTAAAGGCCCAAATATTGCTACAGTTCTTGAATGGCATAGAAGTATTTTGGCAGCCATTGTGCTTTTTTGCTTTTGAAAATGGCCCCGAACTACAAAAGTTTATGGAACGTACAAGATACGCAGAATGAAATGAAAACAAAACTCTAGCGGCACCTTAAATGCTAACATACATTTATTATGGCATAAGCTTCTGTGGGCTACAGTCCACTTCAGAGAGCCACAAAGTGCTCTCTGTTGTTTGTGCGACAACAGACTGACAAGGCTAACCCTCTTGAAATAGTTTAAACAATTTCCAAGTGATGCTCCCATGATTCACTTATACCCCAAAGATTGGCTGTTTGTTTGTTCTTGTGTAAAGAAAACACAAGGTGTAGCTAACTGGAGAATCAAAGTAAATTGTTGCACCTTATCGATGGACAGTCTAGTAGCGCTGCAAGAGCTAAGTTTGCCACTTCTTATTCCCCCTGCACCATTCATTGCTGTCCAAAGTGCCATATCATGCAGGTGCTGTTTAAAAACTTCTCAAACTACTACTAAGAAGAGATGAACCAAGGTCTGGGCTGTACCACTTAAGACAGTGGACGTCAGCTGACATGACTGAATCTTCCCCCATACATTAAATCAATCAATCAATGCACATATAAAGCTAGATGACAGGGAGAAGGGTCCTAGCTTAGCTGCTGCCATGATATGCTAGTCTTCTAAGTGGAGGGGGTTTTGTGTACAGAGAAGCGTTCAGCCATGTCACCCTCAATCTGCATTCTGAAGTCAAATAACCTGGACACAGGATTACGACTGCAGCGAGAAAGAGGCCCGAGTCTCCGCAGTGCATAGTGGTGTCCTCTTATCTGCTCCTGCGATGACAGAGTGTGGGAGATGAGTAAGTAATCTGTGCTCTGCAAGTCACAGTGTGCCATGTTCTCATAACAATGCTGCTGCTTTTGATCTCTTTCTGACAACTGGCAGTTGAGAGTTTTTCTTTATCATGCTATCTGCTCTGCTGTGAGGAGGTGGCAGTTGAGAGAGCAGATTGGTCCAGGAACAGCAATCATTAAAGTGTCTGGAGAATTGGTAGCAACTTTCTGTTATGTGCATGCAGTACAGAAGGGCAATTTTGGAACAGAAGCAACAGACACTGTCAGTTTCAAATAACTCAAATCTTGGAGGGTGTTGAGGTGCTGGAATAGCTTTATCCATTTGAACTACCAAAGATGGTTGCAAGAGGCAACATGCTTGCACTAATGATGCTATTGCTGAACATTACTTGAAGCCTTTCAAGGGGCAGAGAACTCTTTCTCGCTTACTTCAGTTCTGCTATTCCCCAGTCCTGTTCATCGTCACTTTTATTCTGATGTTCAGCTGCATGTAAAGAGCACTGTAAAGGTAGCACAAGGCCGCACTTACTTAGCAGGTCTTCATTAATGGAAGCACATATGACAGTCTAAGCCTGTACTCAAGGCAGTCAGTGGAACATTCAAAACAAGCCACAGTAGGATGCAGTGTATTGGTGACTGTTGCATGGACTGTGGCATGTGTGTGGAACCTGTGGCCATCCAGGCTTGCAGCCCAACTGCCCATCATCACTGACCACTGGCCAGGTTGGCTGGTGCTGATGGGAGCTTGAGTACAGCAGCAGGTAGAGGGTCAGAGGTCCCTTGTCCATAGACTTTGGGAAACAATTTGAACAAAAGGACGGGACAAGATGAATGCAATGGTACAAAGGTTTTGCACCGGAATGAGAACATTCCAATGAAAGAACTTCCATGGCATCCACAAACAGCTGCCCTAAATAAGCACCGTTTTGCATGGTGGTTGTGTCTCCGGATTTCAAACAAATGGATATGTGTACTTAAAATTCACCAGGGCCTTTGGTAGGGATAGGAATGAAGCAAAGTTGTAATCCCAAAATTAAAGGGAACAGAAAGGGAACCTATGTTTCCCAGGTCCCAGCCCTAGAATTTCAGATGCACAGCAATTCACCCTTTTCTATTCCCTCTCTGTAACTGACCAGATAATCATGGGAGTGGTAATTGAAAGGAGGGAGGTATCCAGCTTGTGAATCTCAATTCATCTTTCTGCTGCTGCATTTTGATAGAAGGGTGGTTTCTGAGTCCTGAATACTTTCATATTGCCACCTGCTGCTTGCTGTTAGGTTTGGTGATGTGGAAAGCCTTTCCACATGGGCTTGTCCAGAGATGGCTTCCGGACTGAAGAGGTTCTAGGAAAGCTGTCCTCTATGCTTACCCCCATCCCAATTGTCCTGTAACTGGAGAACTTGCTGGGCGACAAAGGTGGAGCTAGCAGTAATGTTGGGGATGGGGCAAGGAGTAGATATGGCACTGAAAGGCATGCTGTGCAAAGCAAGGAGGAAGCCATTGCTTTAATCTTTCCCCATTAATAGGAGTTGCCTGCACAGGGCAATGTTTCCTGCCTTGCTGCTCAGTGCGGAGAGGAGCTTTCAGCAGCTACAGCAAGCCAGGGAGCCACCGGTTTAATTCTGCCCCAATGTAGTGTTGCTTCTATATGGAGGGCAATGGTGAAGGATGAAACTGGTTTGAGGTTGCTACACAGCAGCAGCAAAATGAGAGGGAAAAGGCCTGTTATGTACTGAGTTGAATAGGATCCAAAATGCAGCAGTCTGATTGGTCCTAGAACAATAGGATTCAAAATGCAGCAGTCTGATTGGTCCACAGGAGCCACCCAATCCAGCTCCAGGTGGAAGTGAATCCGCAACCTGATTGGCTTACAGGAGAATCCCGGAATTAGCCAATCATGTGGGGCCCACTGTGTAAATAATGTATATAAAGCAGACATTCTGGGGGAACTTCCATTCCTCCTCCCCACTATGAGCTGAATAAAGAGCATGAAATCCACTCTTGACTCTGAGTATATTTCAAGGCCCCACCAGGGGTGTAGGCAGAGCACAGCGGTGTAGCTGCTGCCTGTCCAAAGGAGGCCAACATCCATCACTGCAGAAGAAATAAATGTAAAATTCAGTCAATGAATTGCCAGTCCTCTTGGTAACATGTTGGCAGTGCATGGTTAAGACTTCAGAAGCCAAAAGAAGACGAGAAGCAAGATTTGCTGTCTTTGGGTGTGCTCCATCTCAATCCCCTTGCGGGCAGCAGGATCATTATAAATTATGTAAAATAAATAGATGCAAACTTTCATATATCACATTTATTCAATATTGGAGCTGAAAGCATAATTGGAAAGGTGGCAGGGAGCACCAAAGAAACTGTGATAATTGTAGGACACACTGTTACCAAGCAGCCATCTG
Source organism: Podarcis gaigeae (assembly GCF_964106915.1). Classification (NCBI taxonomy): domain Eukaryota; kingdom Metazoa; phylum Chordata; class Lepidosauria; order Squamata; family Lacertidae; genus Podarcis; species Podarcis gaigeae. The sequence goes on from NC_139681.1 coordinate 66,211,953, forward strand.
CCAAAGAGCTGCTTCTTGGTAGGAGGTCCAGAGATCTGCGAATTCCGTCACTGCCTTCACGATATCTGATCACAGCAGCCACTGTGCAGAGAGGCAAAACATGCTAATGATGTATTTAGCTCCGTCATTTAATAAGCTGGGTAAAATTCATTGATACTGATCTTGCGCATTATGTGTTGCCTCATTTTTTAAAACGCTCCTATTTACAGGAGGAAACAAGCACCACTGGAAGTCAGACAGCCCTGGGCCTCCTGGGTTAATTCTTTGCAACACCACAGCTTCGGATTATCAGCTAGCCTTTTTAGCACAGATAGTCTAGAACTACAGAGACAACGGGCTGAAAATGAGAGCATGAATCCCAGCGTTTAAAGAATAGCAAGCTGCTGGTGTTGTTCATTGTCCAAGGCAAACATTGGCCAGTTTCCAATCCATATTCCTTGGAAATGCTAAAGGCAAAAGGAAAGCACTGCTGAAAGCCCAACTTCTGAAACAAAAACCTTCTTTGTCAGTTCTGTACAACGCACATAACAAAGGCCAATGACACTTAACTGTGCAACCAAAATGAGCAGACTTGGTAGCAAGTAAAGACGATATCACCACTCTGCAGACAAATGCAGTGTTCAAGCAAATCAAGGAACTGGAAAATACTCTGTACCTTGTGAAAGTTATACTCATTGAATCCCTAGTACAGTGGTACCTCGGGTTACATATGCTTCAGGTTACATATGCTTCAGGTTACAGACTCCGTTAACCCAGAAATAATACCTTGGGTTAAGAACTTTGCTTCAGGATGAGAACAGAAATCATGCTCCGGCGGCGCGGGGGCAGCAGGAGGCCCCATTAGCTAAAGTGGTGCTTCAGGTTAAAAACAGTTTCAGGTTAAGAACGGACCTCCAGAACGAATTAAGTACATAACCAGAGGTACCACTGTATTAGGTATCAGAAAAAAATGGACTTGGAACTGCCCCCAACTACAAGACTGTTGTTCATTCGTCAACGAATTTACTACTGACACTGAAGAACAACTGAAAACTAGGTAAGAAATGGTAGAGGAAATGAGCTACAAATCACAACCCCCAATTCCCAGATTTAGAATAATCTCCTCCGTTACACCAATCACAGCCACCTTTCAATCAGATGTCAAGTTAAAAAACACTCAATTTCACATTAGGAAAGATGTAAAGCAGGTAGAAGTGCAGTCAGGTTTGAGAATAGGATAGAAAGCAACTTTCAGCAAATGAGGAATCTTATATTCAAAATTAAGCATCAGTAGAAAAGTAAAGGTAAAGGGACCCCTGACCGTCCCTGATCGTGGCCGACTCTGGGGTTGCAGCGCTCATCTTGCTTTATTGGCCGAGGGAGCCGGCGTACAGCTCGCTTCTGGCGAACCAGAGCAGCACACGGAAGCACCGTTTACCTTCCCACTGGAGTGGTACCTATTTATCTATTTGCACTTTGACATGCTTTCGAACTGCTAGGTTGGCAGGAGCAGGGACCGAACAACAGGAGCTCACCCCATTGCAGGGATTCGAACCGCCGACCTTCTGATCGGCAAGTCCTAGGCTTTGTGGTTTAACCCACAGCACCACCCGCAATCCTAATAGAAAGGTAGCTTAAAGCTAAATGCTGTGCAGGAGGTGGGGAATGTAGTGTTTCTAGCTTAAGACATTGTTTGCTCTGGTTTTTTTCACAGAGGAAGTTCTGCAGAGGGTATTTTTCAACCCAGCAAACATATGTGATACCAACAAACTTTGTATTCTTCAATACAAAACCACTTTTCCTAATTCCTAATTCAATGAAAAAAATAACGAAGTGATTAAGAAATTTGAAAGAAGATTCAATAACAATATAAATATATTAATTGTGTATATTAAGTAATATTAACTATACTGTGAGCACTTTAATTAACCAGATGGAAATTTAATTTGGTGTGTGGCCCGTGGGTTCTGTGTAGATGTACTCTTGTGGTCCACTTAATCTGTGAGGTTGGACCAACCTGAATTATTCACTGCTTATGCTCTCTCCCTGTTTTGAGATGATGTGTTCTATTCCTTTCGGTTTTTCGTGAAACAAAGCAAGCTATACAAATTTTGAGTAGGGGGAGGACTGTGTAATTTGATTCTATCTTATCAGCACATAAAATCGTCACAACCAAGTTCCATTTCCTCTGCTATTTATGAGATTCTTCTAGAAATCCAAGCTTACATTCATTGCGGTACCACTACAGTTCCAGCTCTACATTTAAGAAGTTAAAACGTCATGAAAACATTGAAAAATAGAAATACACATAACATTTGTAAAGGTTTTAAGAACAGTCTCCTGCATGCTCTAGTTTGTGAGTGGAGAAGGAAACATATCTTTTATTTGCATTCCAAATCAACTTATAATGGATACATCTACAATCTGTGTACTATCAAACCCTCAGCAAAAAAACAAACACAAAAAACACTTTCCATGCAGAATAACTTGCATGTTGTAATTCTAGCTAAGCTTTGGACAGGGGGCAGCACATCTTAAAAACAAACAAACAAACAACAGTTGAGAAAGCATCTCTTTCCAGTAAAAAGGAAAGACTATACATTTCGGTCCAATTTTGGCTACAATTGTTAGCACTGATACAAATGTAACACCACGCCAGGGAGAAAAGAAACCATAGGAGAAAGAGGGGGAGAATTTTGGCAACAGAAAGGCAAAAAAGTGCGCCAGATATTCCTAATTACCCAGCCATGATGAGAATATTGGGAATTCCGCATCTACACTAGACTCTAGTAGCACTGGGAGTCTAAGGATCAAACTAGACTATATGTTAAAAACATGATCACATTTATCAGCTACCAGAGAGGATCATGACATAGTGGGAGAGGAGATGAACCCCTTTTCCCAATGCCATTTTCCCAGTGATTTTTGTCAGAAAAAATGTCACAGCAGGAAAGGTTTAAACCCACTTCCTCTAGCCCCAGTCAGGAGCACCACAGCTGCAGTTTAAAATATATGCAGAAATGTGATCATATAACTAACGTTTTCTATAGACTGCCCTTAATAGCAACCTCCCCTGAGCTTGGAACGTGCAAAAGTGTACATATCGCCTCTAGTTTGGTTGTATAATAATCCGACCTATCACTTCCAATGCTGAAAGCATCCTTATGGGTTTTAGCAAAATAAATGATGTAACAAGAAATGGGAATTACATGCCTGTTAACTAACCAGTAAGCTAAGCATGCTGGACTCTAATTTTGATTATGAGCAACAGAAATAAACCAGGGAAATCTGGGCAAACCACAAGGGGCCACAGTATCCCAGCTAAGGGATGCAGGAGAATATGACTGATGAGCTCTTATTATAGTAGTGGGTTTTTTGCACTCCAGGACTCATGTGCACAAATCCAAGAAGAGCCATGTTCTATTCCCTCAAGCTTATGGCTCAGCAGTTTAGAAAACCAGCTGCTCTGCGTAGCAATAAGTCTGCTGTTCCTTCCTTCCTTCCTTTTAAATAAAGGTGTTTACAGTCACCTGCTTTTAACAACATCACACTGCTCCTTTAGCCAGAAATTCTAAAATTTGAAATACATTATATGTTCACTCACTTGAGTGCTGGAATTATTTGGTTATTTCCAACGAACCAGAGACCTGAATTTTGGTGCACATGTGGTGTGAGATACCACGGTTAGGACAAAAACCTGAAAATAGGCTAATGGCTTACAAATATGTCAAACCTTGAGGCACAAAATATATTTCAAAATACAGACCAGTATTCCCAAGCACAGCTCTAACCAAGCCAGATATGGGGGCAAATACCTCTTTAGAAGTATTTGGGGGGGGGGGGGAAGGCGCAGATATGGGGGCAAATACCTCTTTAGAGGTATTTTTTTGGGGGGGGGAAAGGCGCAGACTTCCAGTTGAACCAATGCAATTACTTATTTCCTATTTATTTATTTACAACCCTATTTTAAAGCACACAAAAGTTAAAATACTAAAACCGATTAAGATTGCCTCAACTTTCTAAGCATCTGGGTAGGCTTGTCTAAACAGGAATGCTTTTAGCAGGTGCTGAAAAGAGTACAGTGAAGGGTGCAAGCATCTCACATACACAATTCAACTCTCACTCACTCTCTCTCTCTCTCTCTCTCTCTCTCTCTCTCTCTCTCTCTTATGTGGGGCAGTGTGTAGATATACCAGTAACTAGTTTTCTACATTCTGTCTTGTTCTGTCAACTTTCCTACTGCTCCAAGTACACTCGGTGTAATTTCATTAAACCCCTCTCAGGAATCCTGAAATCATACAGTGCCATAATCTTGCACCTTTTTTAAACACAGAAAAAAGTTATTATCCATTACTAGGACCATAGGAACTACAATTTATCTTGTTGAAAAAGCCCATTAACGAGATGTATTTGACAAATGTATTAACTATGAAATGACTACAAATGATCTTTAGAAACAGGGGTAAAACAACACCAAGGCCAGTGTCTCGCAGAAACTCCCTACTCCTGGATATGGAACTTACATACTAAAAGGCTAGAATCTCCAGATACTTTGAAGTTACATTAACAAGAAGTGGCCTATTTAGATCACCAGTATTTCGGATGTGCAGCATTTCCCCCCTCTGTTTGGTTTAAATAGAGTATATCTGGCTCCACTACGCCTTTTAATGAAACACTCATTTCACACAGGAAGATGAAATATAAAGCAATCAATACCCCTCCCTCCTTACTGTGGAAAATATGTGCTGGCTGTACTGTCATAGATTTCTGTGGGAGGGGGGAACCAGTTATACACACACAGGTGAATTTGTAGAATATGAAGCATTCAAATTGGCCTCATCCAAGTCATGGATACCATGGATGCTAAAGAGAAAACACAAATAGGCAGGAATCTTATAGATATACCTCAAAGTTATAAGAGCCCATGATCAAGGGTATATATCAGGGATAGAGAAGCAGTGTCCCCATACCACCCGATGTTGTTGGACTACAACTCCCATCATCCCTTGCCCACTGGTCATGCTAGTTTTGGCTGATAGCAGCTTAGGTCCAACAACAACTGGAGGGCCATCCCTGCTTTATGTTTTAAAGAGTCTCCAAAGTGATTGTATGAATTCAACGTTTCCTTTGCTGCTACCACCATTTATGTACAGCCTTCTCCCTGTACCACCCTTGCTCCTTGCAGCACCTAGCTTCTTGTTAGACTTGGAGTGGCACAGGGGAACAAAGAGTGTTTTAGGGAGGAAAAATAGGGACAGAAATGTCACTCTTCAGCTTCTAAAACTCCCAAAAATATGCTTGCAGATTCCACAACCAGAAGCTATTTGGCACTTCTGGAACATCCTGTCCCATATATCCTAGGACACAAATTCTCAGCAAAAAGGCAAGTTGTGGAAAGACAAAACTCTCAGAAATAAATTACTGGAGGGGCTGCTATGGGAGGGTGGGGAAGAGAAGGTAGGAACTTTTATACTTCCACTAGAGCTACAGTAAGTTAAGCAAGTAATGTTTCTCTCTACAGCAAACATTATGTGCGTATCTGAAGCTCTTAAATGCAGCTGGAACTTGCCACTGTAAATTCCATGAAGATGGCATTACCCCGAACCATGTCCTCTCAGAGGGCTCTATTCAGCCAAGACTCGTGCCATGTGGGTGCTGCTGCTCACTCACAGCAATTCGATTGTGTTCACTGAGCTGTTCACGATACTCACGGAACAACAGGAAGTTGTCAACTGTGGAGTATGGATTAGCGCTGGGCTGAACATTTCAGTGGCCCCCTTTACAGCCATTTAAAGGGGGCTGGGAGCATGTTAAAATGGGATGGGGAGAACTTTGCCAATAAAGACCACCCACCCTCTGCACTAAATTTAATCAATCATAAAAACTTTTCGAAAACTCCACATGCACCCACAGTGGTGCATGGCTTTCTGCACACATGTTTTCAGCCTGGCAACACTTCCTAGTTAACATTGCTGCACCACTTGGTCACATGGATGCTCTGGGAAGTTCTAGCTGGCTGGAATCCCTGTGCAGAGAACCTTGGGCCTTTGTGAAGATAAAGAGGACCTGGGGAAAAGTTTTTATAAACAATAAAAAGCATTGACCACCCCAAGAAGTTAACAAGAGAAAAACAAATAAATCCACCCCCATGCTCCTCACATCTGTCCCCTCCCCAAAAAAACGCTGTAGAAAACTCATCCTCAATTTTACAGGTGACAAATGGAATCACAAAATTGGGGAGCAATTTTCAGGCCACTTGCGGTTTGCATGAAGCTTTGAGAAAACTCAAAGGTCCACTTCTCAAGGAAAGCTTCAGAATGCAGTACAAATGTTTCTCTTTTGCACAGGATAATTTTTATTCTTTCTGGATACTTTAAAACAAACTTGAGACATAAGAAGGTCAAGCACAAGGTACATTCGTTAAAGCGGTTTCCCTTTTAAAATCAGCAAGGAACTAAGGAGCACAGTTCATCATTAAATTATGTTATAATAGAAAACGAATACTTTAACATTTCCCAGCAGTGCTAAAAAAGTGCAATATGCCTGCTATCCATTCCATAAAACAGTAATGTCCTCTGACCCCACAATCTTCTGGAAGGAGGAGAGTGTTACACTGCATTATAAATCCTAGTTTGTATGCGCAGCAAGTAGAGTTTTGAAGCATAGTAGCAGATCTAGCACATGCCAGAAAAAAAACTACAAAGGGAAGTGAATATATGTCATTAACATTTGCTCTGCAAATAAGCCAGCTTAGTAATGTGTGTGTGTGTGCGTGAGAGAGAGAGAGGCGGGGGGTGAATACGATAATGACACAGGGGTCTCAGACAGAAGCTGTCTGGAAGCTTAAAAAAACTATCTTAGATGCACTGTCTATACTGCAGGTAAATTAAGGGTCAAATGTGAATCTGAAAGTTGTTTAAGCTTTCTGAAACCTTGATAACACCAAGACGGCAGGATGTTGCATTCAACCAAACTAATAAGGTTCATGAGAAGCATTAAGCTGCTGGTGATGCTCTTGGCCTGCGACTGCAGAGCTGAGATTCTGCAGGGGGAGAAATATATACTCCCTCAATAATCACTCGACAGCTCTAATAAATTGAGGGAAAATAATATGTTGGCCATTTACTCTGTGCCCTTTGTTTACTGCACAAGGAGAACTGTTCAGCTGTACTTATTTTAAAAAAGTTTCTCTGTATAAGAACGGTTTGTCATTGTGAATAAACCGTGAAATTTGTTTCTAATGGATAGGTTAATTAAATTGTTTAATTAAGCAATAAAACAATATGGGGTGTAGCAAGACGAGACCCCCAAGGCATAACACTAGGCAGGAGCTGGACTGAATCCTGACTGCTAGACAACAGACTTGGCTTACTTGGACTGACCCTGACCTGCGTTTCCTGACCTTTGCTTGTGTGAACTTGTCCCCGGACTTTGGACATGATGTACTGACTTGCTGCCAGGTAGGCCAGGGCTCAGGACACTTTCCTACCTAGCCTCCAAGGTTGTAAGAAGGGATAAAGTTTGAGAGTAAAGAATTTTTGTAAATCTGATAAGCAAAATTTTAAAGCACTTTATTAGCTCTACTTAAAAAGGGCAGAGATCCATTTCACCAGATGAAAGTTATGTCCACCAGCATTCTCTCCACTGTAATAAAATTGACTCTGCTTGACTACACTCTCTCTCTCTCTCTCTCTCTCTCTCTCTTAGAGAGAGGAAGAAATGCTCACTTGGAAATGCTCGATGTCTATACAGTGATACCTCGGGTTAAGAACCGAAATCACGTGGTGGCGACGGTGGCGGCAGAAGGCTGCATTAGCTAAAGTGGTACCTCAGGTTAAGAACAGTTTCAGGTTAAGAACAGACCTCCGAAACGAATTAAGTTCTTAACCTGAGGTACCACTGTATTGCCAGTTTCATGTGTCACTTTATGGGTCCTCCCCCTCAATGGCGGTTGAAATAATGCAAATTGCCCCTCTCAGTGCCCTCCCTCTCATTTGTACCGCAACACTGCGAACCATGTTCAATATCAAACAACCACATATAGCTCTGGGGCTATCGGAAGAGCAACTCTGTGTGACTTAATTTTTCACAGTTAGATGCCTCAGGCCTATATTAGTGAAATGACTTCTGTAACTGTTTTTATTAGTATGTGCTCATAGACTATAATTAAAAGCTGAAAGGAGGAGAAGAGAGCCATCTAAATCAGTTAGCCAGACACCAATTGCTTGGGAAAGGGTACAACGTGCATGAAATAGAGAAGAGGCCGCTGAAAAACTTAACCCTGTGAATAAGCATCTGCTCTCTAAAAAATAATTGATTTCGGGGATGGGGGGGGGGAAGCGTCCTCAGCATTGAGGAGCGTATTGGAAACCACCATATATTCAGTTTTACTCTCTTTAGCAATGAAGGCTATGGACAGTTTTGAATAAAGGGGTTTCAACAGAGGTCACAGAAAGAAGAAGCAAGGGAAGAGGCAGAGATTCACCACTCTTAAAAGATCATCTCACGTCTTATACTCCCAACTGATCCTTATGCTCTGCAGAACTATCATATCATGAGGTCCACTCTGTTGTGGTTTCTATCGCCTTCTTGGTGGCTACTGGAGGTCAACATTGCTTCTTTAACAAGCATTTTAAATACAGAATTTGATCCCAGTTTGTATTGGGTTTTAATTTGTTTTTGATTGTTATAATGGTTTTATATCTTAAATTGTGTAAGTGCTTTTATTGTGTGATCACTTTGAGATTTTTGTGGGAAATGGAAATAAATGAATAAAGAAGCTGTTTTTCCAGAGCTCAGTCAGAACTAGACCTCTAACCTCAGTCACTCTGGGGGGAGAGGACCCACTGCTTTTCACAGACCTAGATTATATTATTCTTTGCTGGAGGCGGTAGAGAAAGGTATGTCCTCTTTTGAGACCTGTAATCTCCCTAACAACCCCCCCCCAAAAAAAAACCCTCCTGAGAGGATTCTCGCCCTGTTTTCACCTGTTTTGTTCTTCTGTACCCCACTCATAACACATTTATTTTTAGGAAACGCCTTTAAAGCCATGAGTTTGGTGGAATCAGACAGCATCAACAGAGGTCTGGTCACTGCCACCAAGCCCTGTGAGGACACTAATGAATGAGTCCATGCCTGGTAGTCTCACAGTTAGAGGGCTTTTGCGAAAGAAGGACAACAGCAGCAGTGGCAGCCAGGTTGGCAAAAAATAGTGCCTCTAAGGAAGAGAACAAATGTTGTGGAGGATGGGGGTGATTAAAAAAATCAATCCTCCTGTCAGACTGGGAATATCCCCTCATTCACCCAGTTTAGGACATTCCACCATTCTTCAGCAGAGTTTCTCTTCTTTCAGCAAAGTAAGCGCTCATGTATATGTCAAACAAAGCTTTAATAATAAAGAAAATAACATACTGTCTGAGAGAAGCCAAAACTACATCATGAGGCAAGAATGACAGTTGGTCTCTCTAACTGAACTTAACTGAACACCCAAAGGGAGGGGCAGATTCTGGAGCACAACACAAAAGTTCCGCCCACCAGATGCCAGGCATTCTACTGTTCAGATTAGGCCCCAGTGTTTTTCTTATCCACTGCTGTTGCCAAGTTGGCAAAAAGAGTGCCTTTAAGGAAAGGTACAAAAGCCCTTTTTGGAGGGAGGGTGGTAGAAGTCCTGTCCTTCCCCACAGCAATTTTAAGCGCCCTCCTTCTGAATGGTTTCAGGCTCTGCCCTGAAAAGATTTGCCTCCTCCACTTAATTACACTTGTGTTTTGTGAAAAATAGCTTCCTTTCAAAAAAAAAAGGGGGGGGGCCTAAACTCTGAAGTGAAATGAAATAAGCCCTGCTCTAAAGAGAGTGGCCAGCATGTCTGACCATTCTTAAGCAGCTCTTCTAATTCTGGCCCCATTAACCTTTTCATGTCCAAATCCTCAGACATACAACATTACTTACATGAAAGGGTTTCCTGGTAGAGTTCAGCCATTTTTATGCAGGTTTAACTTTCAGGGCTTGAAAAAGAATCCGTTTGCAAGGAGGCAGTAGTTTATAGTGAATAAGATGTTTGTGTATTTTTGCTTTGCTTGTTCGGTAGCCTGTTTATGGCTACATTTCCCATAGCTTACTGAGCAGTCAACCCTTTCCACTGTCATCACATGGTATCTGTTTTACTTCTCTCCTTCCACTGTTGGCTTTTTTCCATGTTTCCTCCCCCAAACTGAATTACACAAGAGGCACAGGAAGACACATGGCACTGTTATAAAAGTACAGAAATCATGCACACATCATAAATCAGAAATACTACTACTACTACTAGACTAGGCAGGTGAAGGACAAGATGTCTTCTCCTCACTTCACATACTGAACTGGACTAGCAGTAGAATCTTACCTCAACCCTGGTTGGGGGACAGCATCCCCCACCACATCTCAGGTGAACAGGGCAGATTATGGGTAGCCCAGGAGAGGCTGTGTGACAGCAAAGGGAAATGGTTGGGGTGGGGGTTCAGGGGCACCCTCCTTTTTCAGCCAATTGTTACCTGAGGTGGTTGCCTCACCTACCAAATTGGACGGCTGGTCCAGGGAAGGGAACAACTCCAAGTTGTGCAACACTTGAGGGGAAATTGTGTCACAGAACTCAGAGGCTTCATGGAGAACTGCTGTCTGTGTCAACGTAACTTTTTGAAACTGATCTACGGAATGGTCATCTAGTCCTGACAACTGCCCAGTGCTCCACTCCATAGCTGCAGAACATTAGGCTAGACCAGATCTGTGGCTAAAGACTGCAAAGCACAAGCCGTTGGTTGACTGGGGCTTTTTTGCCATTGGGTAAAAGAGAACAAAGAGTTCACTTAGGATGGCTGTAGCAGACAGAAGGCCTACCGAGCAATGGAAGCCAGACAAACCCATGGGAAGCTGAAGGAAAGGAAACAAACAAACAAAAAAAAGCCGCAGAAATTAGTCTTCCTGAAATGTTCCGCAAACAGTTCCATTACTGTGAATAACACCTACAGTTAAAGAAACATAAAGTAAATTGGGAAAGAAAGAAAGAGTCGCATTAGGAAAGCCTGCTGACTGTTGCCAGTTCTCGTTGTGTATTCTGACCACAGGCTGTTAATAAATTGATGTGGAATAAAACGTACCTAGCATGCCTCTCAGCACATTTCCCTGGCAAATATATTTTCTTATTCAGAAAACTCTAGCAAAGAAAACCCTAACTGTTGATTCTCGTCTCAAGAAATATATGTACACACACACCACAAGAATTAGGGAGGAGACCGAAAGCAGCCGGGATGGAATCGTATATAGTTGTTAAGGTTTTAAAAAGAGATGCCCTTTGACCTGAGCTTGCTTAGGAATCACCTTTTCCCTAATTCCAGATGTTGTGTCTGTGGTGATCTACTTACTGAGGAACACTTTGGGGGAAGAGCTCTGTGGTAGAACAACTGTTTTGCATGCAAAAGGTTCCAGGTTCAATCCCTGGCATCTCCCTGGGCAGGGCTGCAACAGCTCTCTGTATGAAACTCTGGAGATCTGCTGCCAATCAAGGTAGGCAATATTGATCTGCCTCTGTATAAAGGTCTGACTCAGTATGAGGCAGCTTCCTGTGTGGCTGCTGCACATGGGCACTCCAATTCATTCTCATGTTTTAGAACTACAGGTTGACAGCCAGGACAGGTTCTAGGGCTGAGTGTATCCTTTGGTCAAATTGAGTTGTAGCTCCATTGGAGGGGCCCTTGACCAGTAGGGACAAAAACCCATGTCAAATTTCAGTTCTGCCTTGGCCGTTCTTTCAGCATCCCATAATTATTATTAATGGATGCTGGGGAAAATTTGCATGCAAGGAAGCCTGGTCTTTGTTTATTCCTGAGAGCTGAATCTGGAAAGAGATTTTGGCATGAAGCTGCACATTTGCTAACTCACGTTGAACTGAGTGTGTGTCACTACCTGCCAGTCAAAGGGACAAATTGCTAGTCAGACTTTCGGGCGCTGTGCCAATGCACAAAACAGGCTATATTCACGCTACCCTCCTTTCCTGAAATGAACCTCTAGGGGCATGCTGAGCTCCATGCATTGCTATGGTTCCCATGTGGTTCTGTTGTGTACATACAGGAAAGTTCATGCTGTGCTATTTCAGAAAGAGGGCCACCACAAAAAAACAGTGTGCTGCAGAAAAAAATGAGCCGGGACTGCCGGCTCCTTCAGGAAGAAAATGGGGATTTTATTCCTAGCACATCTACCTGTTGACTGTTCCAAAGCACACAACGGTGGCCAACACACACAAAATGCAGTTTGGCGTGGTCCAAGGCTCCCTCCTGTTCCCTGCTGCACATAAAACATATGACAGCAGAGCCGACTGAGACCCACACCTACCAGGTATCATCTCTTTTGCTACAGCAGCCACAATTTGGGGGGGGGGGTTGTTTAAGTTATTAGGCTACCCAACTTTTTATTTTAACATCTTTCATTGCTACTCATCTGCATAGCTAATTGTTACACTGATGGTAATTGACTGCTATGAACTGCCGTAGCCAAGGTTAAATTAATTAAGACTGAAAAACAAGAGAACATTAATTAGGGGCAGGTGAAACTTGTCTCATGACAACTCCTTCCATCCTCTTTAGCTTGCGAGCAAAGCTGGGAAGTCCTGCAGTTGGAACAGTGGCTCTTTCCCTTCTACTCCAGTTTTCTTACTGCTGTTTTTAACCAATCCTGACAGCTTCAAACAAGCCCCACACATTAGGCTGTGTTTATTCAGAGGCACCACTAATGTGTTTGTGTAGCATGTTTCTAAGGCTACAGACCAAAACAGACCCAGGTAATAACTAAGTGCCAAAGAAATTTCCCAAGGGACCGACTTCAGGGCTTAGCTGATGAATGCATCTTATTCAGAGAGAAGCTGAAGCTTCTTTAATTGTTCATCAATCAATTAACTGGACTCTCAGATGTCTAATTAAGCAGACAATTGGAATTAAACAAAGGGCATCTCTGAAAGGCCAGCTTCCCATCAGCAGGCGCGCCTTGCATTCAAGTGACCACTTGATGAAGGTGTGCTTGCCTGGAAGGAGCCCTGAGGTTTGCAAGAGTGCTTGGATGCACAGATTAGCATGCCTCTCAGGCGAACATATGAGGGTGCATGTGCTGGAAATCAATCCTTCGTAGTACAGCTTAACCTTCACATCCTCCAACGGGTGCTTGCGAATGACTGTGAAGTGCAAAACGAATTAGCCCCGCTTAGCATAGAGGACTGTGACACAAACACTGAGGTGCCCTCCCAGCCGCATATGAATATGTAAAAATGATGTTAGCGGCCAAGGAGATGCAGAGGCAGTAACAGAGATGATGATGGCAACAACAAGGGCCGCTGGAGAATCTCCTCTGCCTCCTTTCCATTCGTTAGGAAGCGCCAGATGCAGAGGGCCGTGTCAAACGAGAGCTTGACCCTCTTATGCACAAGGATGCTGGCAACCCTGAAGGGAAAAAGGCTATCAATCAGTGACTGCAGCAACAGGAGCAAGAAGTTCAGTGGTTCAGCCGCTACTGGTCAGGATACATCAATCAAAAGTGCTGCTGGGCAGGCGTGTTTCAGAGGAGGCGGCAAAGAAAGAAATATGTCTGCTTGCATGCAGCTGGGAAGCAAATGCTGGCCGGTTGTGAAGTGAACCTTCCCAGGATGAACCCAAGGTGGTTACTTTGACAAAGAAATAACAACGGTTCTGAAATTGTTCTGACTGCTGAACTCTCATGGTCAATGAAGAGGTTGATGGTTTATGGCTCGGAGAAAAAGCAATAAGCAACGACCACAGCAACCTTCCATTCTTGGGTAGGAATCTTGAGGAATAATCAGAATATGCTAGATAAACAGCAGTGTAAGGAAAGAGGCGGGTGGTGCTGTGGGTTAAACCACAGAGCCTAGGACTTGCCAATCAGAAGGTCAGTGGTTTGAATCCCCGCGACGGAGTGACCTCCCGTTGCTCAGTCCCTGCTCCTGCCAACCTAGCAGTTCGAAAGCACGTCAAAGTGCAAGTAGATAAATAGGTACCACTCTGGCAGGAAGGTAAACGGCGTTTCCATGCACTGCTCTGGTTTTCCAGAAGCGGCTTAGTCATGTTGGCCACATGACCCGGAAGCTGTACGCCGGCTTTCTCGGCCAATAAAGCGAGATGAGCGCCGCAACCCCAGAGTCGATCACGACTGGACCTAATGGTCAGGGGTCCCTTTACCTTTTAAGTAAAGAGGCAACAAAGCATAATGCCACTTTGCTTTGAAGAACTCTCTCCTCACTCATCCAGCATAATAGTACTTGCTGAGAAGCTGGTCAGCACCTCTCTTTAGATTGGATCAGCTTACTCAACTGTATTGATAGCAGAACGTTTCATAAATCCTTCATATTATCTAAAGGGTGAAAGCATAACATTTTCAATCTGCAGGGTGGCTTTTGGAATGATTCGTGCACATGCATTCATTAAACATTTCAGTGGAATAAGTCGCCCATGCAACATGCTCAAATATGGCCCACTGAAGTGGATCTAAGGCAAAGTTCTCACAGACAATGGTTCAGACGATAAGACTGGGTTTGGCCTGCAAGTGGGGGCTAACATGAGTGAATGCTCCTTTTCTGCAAAAATAAAATAAAGTGCTGAATGTAAAAAAAAACTAGATGCCAGGGAAAATACTTCTGACCTTACCCAGGAAGATGTTTCTGATCTAACCTTTTACTCAATATGCTCAATCAAGCAAGGCCCACACTTGCAAGCTGTACAGCCCAGAAACAACGCTTACCATTTCTGAGAATTACAAATCCAGCAAGCTTTCCTAAGGTTTTCTTTCCATTACACTTTTAGAGCAAGCTTGAGTTTTAAAACAGAATCTGAACCCATACCGTTTAACCATATGCCCTTTCACTCCAAATGACACAGTGGCTTGGTTGCTTATATAATCCTGTCAAGGAGCAAACAGGCTTTTACTGCACATTCCAGCACAGGTATGTGACAGTAAGTGGCAAAATGTTCATGCATGGCATGGTTCAGGATACCATGCAGATGATATCCCAGTCCCTTGGGAAAGAGAAAAAGTGGCTAAAGTTGCTTTTCAGTAGCCAATTTTATTCCCTGTATTAAATCCGCAAAGAGAAAAATTAATCTCTAATTCAGAAATTAATATTATGTTGTTTGTCTTCAGGGCAGTTATCTCATTATTTTGTACATCTTTCACAGCCCCCGCAAAAATGAGTGTGGGAGTCAAGGTGGCGCTGGTGTGCGTGTTCCATTGCCCTGAATGCGCATGGCACCTTTTGTTCCAATTTCTGGAACTTTGAGATATTATATAGTACCGTACTTTGCACACAGTCATCTCCTTTTGAAAATAGGTGCAGGTCCTGAGCTGGTATTTAAACTTCAGGCTTAGAGCAGTGTCCTGAATTGTGTCATTTCAATAACTCGGTGTAGCTGTAGCATTACAACAAAACTGACAGACGGAATGCAGAATGGTTGAGTTATACCAAAGATCTCACTTCGCTTAGTCAATAAAATGGAATCAGATACTTGCTGAAGCAATATTACTGGCTGCATTAGAATTCCAGCAAGCAAATCCAAAGCAGAGACTGAAATTTATTGACAACGCTCACGTTCACCCTGCATTTATGAAACATCCCCAAAAGAAAGGAAGATACAGCTTTGTTATTATTGACACCTGTCAATTTGGAATGCCTTTGCAGATTCTTGATAGTTAAAACAATGATTTCTCTTGCACAAGGGGTGGAACGAACACAAACAACACTGCGGGCTGAGGGGGCAGGCATCTAAAAGTAAGGCCTTGTGATCAGAAGGAAAAGTGAAAAGTTCAATCCAAGCCAGGGACAAGAGAAAGAAAGAAGTTGGCGTGATCAACTGCAGAAGACCAACAAGGCTGAGGCAAGTGGCACAGAAAAAGAAGGCTAACTCTCGAGAGCAGAATTAAACAATTGCCAGTAACTGCATGAGCAAGCAGAGCAAATCCATTCTGTTGGTCCTGAACATTAAAACTCCCAAGACAGCGTTTTTTAAAAAGAGAGCCATGTTTATGTTCCACCATGGAAGGCTACAAGGAAAACATTCTCCCTGCTAATCCTCCTTTTAAACCACTCCACCTAGCACATTGATTAGCTTCCTACTGCTGTTCTAACAACTGCAGTACAATATGTTGCCTGTCACTGTTTAATATGAAGCACCAGTGCCAGAACACAAGTGCCTTTTCCTGGCTCACAACCAAATTCTTTATTTAAAGTGTTATTTCTGGAGCCTTTGCTTGCAGATTTGAAGTCAGTCTTCATATCTGTGGGAAGTAAGAGGAATTGCCCTCCAACCTTCTGTGTTACGTTCTCTCATATTACAAAGCCCTACTGTATCCCTTGTTGCCAAGCTCTTTGTTAACTATTTTGAATAAAGTAGATTCTTATTCCCCTACTGGAGCCAACAGCAAGATGCTGACTGGCTGGATCATATGAATTTAAGCAAATGCCCAAAGAGAACATTTAAAGGGACATAGGAAATAATAGTCTTGTGACACCTTAAAGGCTAATGACTTTTGCATAAGCCCAATTTGTCAGATGCGTGGAGTGAAATCTGGCACTGAGCATTGCTGGTGGGTTAAATAAAAACAAATGGTTTTTAATCACTCTACACACATTAACCAGCTTATTAATGCCAGGATATCTGTGCTATCAACAATCATCTCACCAATATGCTACCATAAAAGGTATGACTTTTACATATTTTTCAAATATTTTTTCTATATTTCACATATATTTAAGCTCTAATTATTACTAAATTGTGCATCTCATTGCCAATAACGTCCACCTTACAATTTTCTGCTTTATATTCTTGCCAGCAAACATTTCATTTTATGCATCTGACACAGCAGGCTTGAATCCACAGATGCTTTAGCCATAATAAATGTGCTTCAGGGCAATCCCAACTACAGTAAAGCAGCATAACTTAAGTTTTCCCTGTTCAAAACTTAGAATAGGGTGAGCAAAGAAACGATGGTTTAACAAAGCTGTTGGGTTTGGACATATCAAAGAATTCTCTATAGTGCTGTGGAAATCATTTCATCAGTGCAAGCATTTCAGCTTGCCAAACATTCTCCCTTTCCACCCCACCCCTCTGCTCTGGGGGCTCTCCTAGCCCCCCCAAGCAAAGTGTTCTGGGATGAGTTCACATGTTCAAATGAGCAACACTTAGACTAAACAACCCATGGCTTAGCATTATGTGTGAAACAGGTCAATTAAGGAAGACTACTCCTTCACTCTCTTTGGTGTCATTCAGATTAATCAACAAACTGCATTATGGTACAATTGCTTCTTTCCAGACAGGATGGTATAAAACAGCAGAATCTAGTGTGCACACTTATGGTTACTCTATCTGGGCAATCCTGTGGAAAATGTAAGCTATTCACACCAATGAGGACAGTTTAAAATGACTTTTCTGAAAATACAAAATCATAACCCATTTGTGGGATATGTTTCTAAAATTTCATACATGAATAAAAGCCCTCTCAGAGCTAAATTGCAAAGGACTGCCTGTCTCTTTCCTCACCATCTTGGTCCTGTCAGCTGATCTATAAAAGGGGAAGAACTAGATTTATTGCATGATTTCCTTAATAAATGAATATCTGGATCTCCACTAATTGAAAGATGTGACCTTTCCCACTAAACATATAGATTTTGTTTCACTGACATGAAAGGAAAGGTAAATAACGACATCTGACAAAACAGCAAGTCAACAGCAAGCAAGACAATGTATTTTACTGTATAAATCAGACTTTAAAATATTGGAGGCAACATTCGGAGTTACACAGAATTCTCCAGGCTTCAACAGTTCTGAAGCACCAAGAAACATGGTCCTATATAGGTTTACTCAAAATTAAGTCTTACTATGTGCAATCAAGTTTGCTCCCAGGTAAACTACTTCCACAAACAATCTCTTATTTATCAACAATATATTTTAGCTGTTAATTGATTAAGCTGAAATAAACATACACAGTATCAAAACCTCAACATGGGTACAATTGCTCTTGAGGTTATTGAACAGTACAGTTCCTTCTGAGCAAGAGTTCATTGTTTGTGGCACAAGAGCAACCACTCACTGTTAAGTCACGAAGGCTACATTTCATAAGTTCTGTGTCATCCATTTGGGAAATACCAACTATTCTATACATAACAAGAAACCAGAGCCCGAAGTTCAAATCCTGCTTTGTTCTGCTGGAAATCCACATTTAAGGGCTGTATCATTCATCAATCCAATCCCACAAGTATTGCCCTACATGCACCCACACTGGACCAGGAACTACAGATAGGCAATGTACCGTACATGAAGTTTCCAGGGATGGGGACTTTTGGCAACCCAGCATGCAGGGGTTTCATGTGATTCCCAATATAGGCATCACACAACACTGTCAGACTTGACAGCATCCAACGCTTGTATGCAAGGGACACGGGAAGTCAATATAGGCTCACAACCCCCATCCTATATAGTAATAGTGAAATCAATCAGTTACAGTCCTTTTGTAGCCAAAATGGTGCCATCCATGTACAATAGCAAGACAGCAGCAGGCTTGGGGAAGCCTCATGGTTTATAAATGTACTTTTAAAAAAGCATCCTAAGAGAGGAAGGAAGCCCTCCAAAACAGACCAATGAGGCTGAACACTGTAGACCTATGTTGGGTGTGTCTGTGTATGGAATGAAGTATCCTGGTTGGTTGGTTGGTTGGCTGGCTGGTACTCCACACAGCAACCTTTTGTTGCAGGTCCCCACTTGTCACTTTCTGCTGGGGGAGAAAGGGGAGTCTGTACTGGTAAAGCCCACGGTGCTATCTGTTGAAAAGCTGAGCCCTCACAGTCAGTCCACAGCGCTAAATGCATCTCTCTGGACCAGGGCCACCCATTTCAACTGAGCGCTGTCAAACTAAAATGCCTGTGGGTTCTTACCACTGGAGAAGGAAATCCATGTGGTTTCACCCTGAAATGTGAAATGTCTTTTTTTAGCTTTTGGTTACAAGCTGAAAGCCATCTTTAAAGATTATTTTTCATCAAATCTGGCAGAAGGAAGAGGGAGTCAGTGTGTCTGTGTGCAGTGGTGTGCTCTTCCACAGCCTCGCCCATTGATCAGTGGGCAAATTCAAATTTGTGATTAAGAGTTCGGTTGGCTCAAAGCTTGCATCGCTCTCTTGTCTCTCATCTACACACATACCCGTCTGAAAAAGCTCAGCCATTAAGCCTTGCAAGCGAAGACAAAATTAGAAGTCAGCAATGCTCTTTTTTTGGCAAGGCTTTCCCTCTTCATTCTCCCCCCGCCCCCCACAACTTGTTTTGTGAGAAGCCAAAGAAAAACACTGCAAGGCTGCCAACACAACTTCACACCACTGAACACACATTGGAGCATTCAAGGGAGCCTATAGGAGGGAGCACATCTTGCTCTCTGCATACATAATAGCCACAGGCATGTTAGCATTGCAGATCAGCTGTATCTCATTCCTAAGATAAAGCATATGCGATAAGCACTCTGTGACTCATTGCCAGAGTTTTAGATTAGTAACATGTGTTAAAAGGTCAGCGTAGGCATAGCCAACCTCTGCATGCAAACATTCACATCCCCACACAAGACATAGCTCTGCTGTATTCCTCTACCCTCAATGATATCTTCTTCTCAAAGTGATCTAAAATTGGAAGTGTTTTGTTTTACCTAATAATGGCTTCAAGACAGCCCTTTGCATTCTTCGTTCTGCCCTCTGCCCTCCTTCCAAATAATTCAGTTCAAAATCAGAGTTGAATATGAGCTCCCCATCACACCCACAGACCTCTGAGGTTTCCCACAGAAGTAATTAATTTGCCCCAAGTGTGCCATTGGGGGGGTCGGAGTTTTGCCACCTGACTTTGCAAAACCACAGCTCAAAATTCATTATCCTTGTAATGGCACACCACCACACATGACAGCTCTAGCAACACTTTGTTTGCTATCAATCCTTGTGAAGCAAAAGAGAGCTGGGTCCTTCCAAGTTCAACCCTCGTTCCTTTCAGCCGAGGACTTTTGGGACCCTCCAAGATGGAGAGTGCTTGAGGCTGAAGCCCTTAGAAAATGCTCTCTATTACATCAGTCACCTGACTGCAGATCCAGATCAAAGGGGAGGTAAGTGGAGGCACATACCCCAGGCAGCAGGTTAGAGGGGTGGCCAAACAGCATCCCATCCCATGGACAATGTGGTGTGAAAGAGAGAAGAAACAGGTGAGGCATGGCCACAACACATGCTTGATGACTCCATATGTTCTACCCAAGTTCTGCTTATGAGAAGAGGTAGGTGGCCGCGGCATGCCCCTCTTGCCAGGGACCTTGGTCATTGTCAGGGGCCAAGAGGGGCATAAAGGAAGAGGCTCTGACAAGGATACAGCATAGCTAGCTCCAACCCATCCCCCCTTTTACGTTTCGCCATAGTGCTGACCAGGTGTTAACTGCTGATGGGCAACTTCATGGTCCCTGCTATCCTTTCTTAAAGCATCAATTGTATTTGGACCAGACAGTCCAAATTGGACAGGGGATTGTCCACTGTAAAGTAGCACACATGGCCACCCATAATTTAGGATCCGTGTTCACCACAGCACCAGATGCCTCCATCCCACATCATGTGCTGTTTCTCCCCTAACACACGTCTCCAGCAGCAGCATCTGAAAAGCAGAACAAGGAGAGCCAGCCTTTCCATTGCTAACCCACCTGAACAGACCACAGCCTCAAGTCTCTGAAGAAAGGGATCCCATTCAGGATCTGTATTAGGGATGAAGTGGAGAAGGTACTTTGCATCTGTCTCCTTCTTTCAAACCCAACTTTTGGACTGGGAAGCTTTGGGTCAAAATTTTAATGAACTTTAAGGAAGATTTGGGTCAAAACTTTAAGGAACACACTGCAATGTCCTTCATAACCCCGGGGCTGCCTTTCAAAGGTCATTTGTGTGTTCCAAAGCAGACAGAGAAAGACTCATTGACAACTTGGGAATGGATCCTGAATGCACTCAATAGGCTTCCCAATGAATCGAGGAGAAAGAAAGAAAGAAAGAAAGAAAGAAAGAAAGAAAGAAAGAGAAAGAAAATGCTCTCTCTAGGGAAGGGAACAGACAAAGCTGTTCAGATTTCAGATATACCTGTTTTTAGCAGAAGGGCAGTGGCCTATTGTATGGAGGGGGGAAAACAATCTGTCTAGGAAACTTAAAAGCTTTTCAATGAGAGATTCAGCACCAAACCTATTTGACTGCTGAATTCTCTCCCATTGAGAGACTAATAAAGTAAGTCTAGCTCCAGTCATTTATTTGCACATTCACAATGCCATTGCAGAGCCAGTTAATGCCAGAACAAAGGGGGGAATTTAATAAAAGGCTCTCCTTTGGCAAGAAGAATCCACAGAGGGGCGGTAGGGGGACACCTTCAATTGTATTATTGGAATAGATGTCAAAAATCTCAGTTTTCTGAAGATGAACAATACTAGAAAAGGAAAAATGTGAGACCTGAAATGCTACCTATTGCTTTTCCCCTTCCTTTTTCCACCCTCCCTAAATGTCAGCAGGAGCCACATTTCGTAGATATGGAAGCAAATTATGTCCAATATCCAGAACGTGTCAATCATGAAGGAGGCCATTTCCATCTGCCAATTATTTTGCACTCATGAGCCTCAAATAACAAGAACAGTTGGGAGTTTGTGCAATGCAGACAACTGTCTGGATAAAAATCAATTTTGAAAACAATACTACAAACCCAACATTAGGCAGCAGGATTAACAGATTTTGGCCAGTAACAACCTGAGGCAAATTTGGCTAACATGCTGTATTTTTAACATTGCCTCAAGATTTTCATTTTCATTGAGGACCGTATAAAATAACCCTAGGAGTTTCCAGCCCATGTTTTAGTTACTAAGCAAACACAGGGCTCAGAATTTAATCATTTTAATGTGGGTTGTTTTTGTTTTTTTAAAAAAGCAATAACTCCTCTTTCCACTGCTCAGTCCCGCCTTGCATAGAGGCACTAAACAGGAGGAGCAAGGTTAGTAAGCTTGTGAGCATGCATGAAAACACCTCCCTCCCATCACATCCCTCCTGGAACCAGGCAGCTCTGCAAACACCAACATAGGGAGGTGGGTCTTGGACCTTCAATACTGCGCAACAGCCCCATGTTACCTCAGAGTAAAATGGCTACTTGCATTCACTCCAAAGTCAATGGTTGTGCTGAGGAGTCAAGCTTAAATAAAAGCACAGCTAGGTAAAATTCAGAATTTTAAAACTGTCCTGGGTTGTTGGGGGAGGAGAGACAGGGTGGGGGAAGAATTGCAGGTGTTAACAACAGGAAGGCTGGGATAGCTCAGTCAGTAGAGCATGAGACTCTTAATCTGAGGGTTGCGGGTTCAAGACCCATACAGATCCCTGCATTGCAGGGGGTTGGAATAGATGACCCCTGTGGTCCCTTTCCAACTCTACAATTCCATGATTCTAAGATAAATTGGGGGGAGGACTTGAATGATTTTTCAGATGTATATTTGAAAATACGAAGGTACAGGATTCCTTGTGATAGCTCTGCATATGCCGAGGAAGGAGTATCTGATGGCTCAGAGCTTTGTATACACCAGCCAATGTGTGCTAAAAAGAGGAGATATAGCAAGAAACACAAAAATGGAATGAGCCTAAAATACGTCTAACTAAAAAAGAAAGAAAGCAAACAAACAAACAAACAACAAATAGTCTATTTAGGAGGAGAAGGCTGTGGGACTAAATGAGATATGAATTCAGTCATGTGAAATGTTAAGCAATTACTCCCTCTGCATATGCAGAGGGATCATCATAGGCAAATACCACCCGATATTTGTTCAGAGAACTATCGTCCCACATGATTACAGGGTTAGGCAAGCAGCAGTGATATGCAAGTTGTGCACAACCATTAAACCTCTTGAAGTGGAAGAGATTTATTCAGGGGCAGCAGCACAAAAAGAAAGAAAGGGCTGTGTGACCTGACTTGCAATCATCTTCCATAAAAGAAGAGTCAAAAGAGAGGACAAAGGCAAGAAAAGGTTAAGATTCTCTTTAAAAGCAGCAATAAGAGTGAGGGATTTACACCTATAGCAGGGCTTCAACCCCATTATGCTAAACAGCAAACATACACAGGGAGAGTGGACATTTGCAGAATGAAGAGATTAAAGCAAACTGGAGATGAAGTCTGCATTTGACCTTGGGACTTCTCAAGAGCAGACCCATTAATTTTAAACGCCTTGCTTTAAATCAATCAGTAGACAGCTTCAGCATCAGAACCCGTTCAGAAAAGAAAGGAAGATTATAATGTATAGCTACTGCATTTTTTCCTAATACACACAGGGAGAGGGGATGAAAGGTACATTTCAGTGTCACTATAAGAAAAATCAGTATCTCTCTAAAATTCTGCCCATATGAGCTCCCCTTTCATTAGACCATCTTTTTAGGCTCTAAATACAAGAACTATGCAGGTTAGGTGGGTGGTAATTTGGGACCGGAATCTTACCTGTGGTGGCAGTCAGATTAAATGCCCTTTCCACAAATCTTCTATATTAAGCACACTCCCTTCTGTTGTTTAGGCAGCAAACAAAAATGTAGCATGCCCAGGCAATTCAGCAACTGCTGTTTTTACACTGCTACCTATTTGTTCTATTTTAATTTATTGTTCGATGAGCTTTTCATATGTTTTAAAAGTAAGTTTTTAAGCCGCCTTGAAATTCTGTTGCACTCAAAAGGTGAAGAAATGTTTCAAATAAAGCAAAGTAAAAGAATCTCCAGCCTTGTGACAAGGCAGCCACATCCACACAGCCCTTGATGGTAACAAAGAAATAACTGCTTCCTTCACGCAGAATATATATATATATATATATATATAGTTTTCTTGAACTCTTTATTAATCAGAACTAATATGAGGTGTGTGCAATTTTAGATGCTCCTGATCAGCCTTTGGCAGCTGATGGGAGATGGGAAAAACACAAATTAATGTTGCTGCTTTTTGGATGTAATGAGATGCATCAGAGAACAGTTAGAAGATGCAGAGGAGCTCTTGCTGTAAGCACCAATAGGCTAACTGAAACTTACAGCAACTCCTGCAGAGCCAGATCCTGCACTTTTAAAAATTCCTTGCCCTTTTGTGTTGCCATGCAAGGCGACACTAAAGTGTACAGAAAATGTAAAAGCATATACCTTTTCTTCTTCTTTATTTTACCTGCAACTTGATTACCTATGTCAGGTGTAGGAAAGGTGGGCATGATTTTCCCAAATTGGCTGGGGAGGACAATCTCCAAGGTCTGGTAGATCTAATTAGACTTCTGGGTTAGAGGTTCCCCACCACCCGTTTAACTGAGCAGCCGAGAACTTTCAATAAGGGATCCAAGAGGAGCAGGATAATTGGATGCTATACAATATATATGGGCAATATTTTCTGCTGCCTCTTCAGAAAACAGGTATTTACCACCCGGCCTCGGGCACTTCTAGCTTAGATGTCACCCATGAGAATCGCAAGAGATGGGGTGGGGTGAGATATTATGAAGAAACTCATTTGCCATAAAAGCCAGGACCAGGTCAAATTAAGGGCAATAATAAACAAGATGAAAAAACCCCCAAACACACACATCCATGTGTTATATGCTGAAGGGAACTACAAAAAACACTGTGAAAAGCGCAAAGAAAGGAAGATGAATTAGTACATGCAACACAGCATCAAGCAAAGTTGCTGAGGTGGACCCACCGGAGCCATTTAGCAAACAATAGATGCCTCCTAGAGGAAAACCATATATTACAAAGACTAAGCACCAGTGATTAAATGGCCATTCCCCCTGTTGTTTCTACTATTTCTTATTATTTTCCAATAACCATACAGAACTGTGTGGCAAAACAGCGCCCTGAACTTTTGTCGACCTTTGAAATTTGAACTTGTGAGATGGGAGTTTACTATCCTCCTCCTGCCCGAGAAAGGTCAAGACTGAAGAGGGTTTTTGTTATTTTGTTCTGAAGAAGCTCTCCCCTTGCAACCATTGACGATTATAATGTGATACATTATGATAGAGTACAGTGATACCTTGGGATGCGAACGGGATCCGTTCTGGAGCCCCGTTCACATCCAGAAGTAAACCTAACTAGCGACGGCACGTCTATGCGTTCACTGCTTTTCGCCGCTTCTGCACATGATGTCATTTTGAGCGTCTGCGCATGCGCGAGCGGCGAGACCCAAAAGTAACGCGCTCCGTTACTTCCGGGTTGCCGCGGAGCACAACTCGAACACTCTCAACATGAAGCATATTCAACCCGAGGTATGACTGTATATCATAATGTGATACAAGGGTGCATATAGCCCTTTGCAAGCTGGATGCTTGGGCATAATGAGAGAACTGTACCTCCTACAATGCATCTGGGTCAGATGTGTGATAAAATACACTTTAGTAGTAGCAGTAGTAGTAGTAGCAGAAGAAGAAGAAGAAGAAGTAGAGGAGGAGGAGGAGGAGTAGTTTGGATTTGATATCCCACTTTATCACTACCCGAAGGAGTCTCAAAGCAGCTCACAATCTCCTTTCCCTTCCTCCCCCACAACAAGCACTCTGTGAGGTGAGTGGGGCTGAGAGACTTCAAAGAAGTGTGACTGGCCCGAGGTCACCCAGCAGCTGCATGTGGAGGAGCGGAGACGCGAACCCGGTTCCCTAGATTACGAGTCTACCGCTCTTAACCACTACACCACACTGGTTCTGTATATAGGGTATACAGATGTGGCCATATATATATATATATATATATATATATATATATATATATTGTTGGACTTTCATCAGCTCCAGTCAGTATGGTTAACAGCCAGGAATGATGGGAGTTGTAGTCCAGCAACATCTGGAGGACAGGTTTCCCATCCTATATCCCACCTTTCTCCTAAAGAGCTCCAAGTGACATAGAATCATATAACTGTAGAGATGGAAGGGACCACGAGGGTCATCTAGTCCAACCCCCTGCAATGCAGGAATCTCAACAAAAGCATCCATGATAGATGGCTATCCAAACTCTGCTTAAAACCTTCAAAGGAGGAGAGTACACCACCCTCTAAGGGAGTCTGTTCCATTATCTAACAGCTCTTACCACCAGAAAGTTTTCCCAGATATTTAGTTGGAATTTCCCCTCTTGTAACTTAGAATCATAGAATTGTAAAGTTGGAAGGGATCCTGAGGATCTTCTAATACCAACCCCCTTCAAGGCAGGAAGAAACAGCTGTCCCATACGGGGATCAGACCTTGGCGTTATCAGCCAAGAGAGCAGGAGCAGGAGAAAACAGGATGGCTGTCTCCTCTTTTCCAGGATATACATACCTAACTCCCTCAACCATTCCTCATAACACTTGGTTTCCAGACCCTTGATCATCTTGGCTGCCCTTCTCTGTACACGTTCCAGCTTCTTCCATTGTGGTGCCCAGAAACGGCACACAGTACTCCAGGTGCTGTCTGACCAAGGCAGAATATGACTATTACTTCCCTTGATTGGGATACTATACTTCTGTTGATGCAGCCTAGAATACCAGCTTCTCCGCAATAATATCATGGGGGACTTTGTCAAAGGCCTTACTGGTAAGCTTCTCTAGGAAAGCCACTTCCGGACCTGGCCCAGGAGGTGGGGTTGCGGGCTTCACGCCCACCCCACGTGAGCGGGGCTGGTTTCAGCCTCCGCAAGAGCAGGGGAATCCCGGCCGCGTCGTCCACCCACCCACCCAATCAGGTGGCTGGGGGAGCATGGCCTGCACTATTTAGGGCCGGCGCGGCCGGGGCTCGCCCTCTTTTGCCAGCTAGCCCCCACGTTTTCCCTCCCTCCCTTTAGGTAGGTTTCTGACTTTGCTATGGACTTCGGTCTGTCGCCGCAAGGGGCATGGTAGGAATTTTTCCCAATTGGCAATTTGCAGCCATTTGGTTTTTTGCCTACCTCGTAGCAACCCGTCACAACTCTTCGGCATTGGCGGTTAGGCATTGGTAAGAAGGGGTTAAGAGGATGGGGGGGGAGG
Source organism: Podarcis gaigeae (assembly GCF_964106915.1). Classification (NCBI taxonomy): domain Eukaryota; kingdom Metazoa; phylum Chordata; class Lepidosauria; order Squamata; family Lacertidae; genus Podarcis; species Podarcis gaigeae. The sequence continues at coordinate 66,238,967 of NC_139681.1, forward strand.
AACACCATCACCTCCCCCCAGAGAACGAAGGGTGGTCCGGTAAAGGACTCCGGGGGGCGTGGCCCTGTCCGAAGCCTATGGAGGTGTGGGCCTAAGGCACGCCCCGAGTAGTGACCCGGAGGAGCTCCTAGTTTACGTGCCTCAGCAGGAGACTCCCCCACTATGGTGTTAACCCTTCCCATGTCTCCAGCAAATGGGCTGGAGCCGGATAGTCGATAGGACCAGTGCCTAAGCCAATACCTCTCATTCCTGAATTCAATAAAGTTGTGGCCTAATTCGCCCATTTAACCTTAAATTCTGGTGTCTTGTGTCTTTATTTATCCTTGGTGGGGGGCGGGAACTCCCCACGCAAGGAACCTGACGGCCCTGCTTCTGTATGACATACATGGTTTTTCATACAACCTAATGTTTTATCTTCACAACAGTGCTGAGAAATAGTGAGTTCCGCATCTCAACAAGTTTAATGGCTGAGAGGGGATTTGAATCTTGGTCCCTCAGGTCCTAGTCAAACACTCTAGCCACAAGACACTGATTTCACTTTTCTACGCCTGGCTTTGTACAGCAAAAGTGATCCATATGTACAACCTGTTAAGAACACCCCTTTACTGAATAGAGAACTCAGTAATACAAATCACAGCACACTGTTCTTTCCATTCAATCCTGCTTTATCTCACCCTTAAGGTGGCTTCAATCTGTTCTGCTTTATGTTAACATGGTGTGGTCCTTGAGTTGAGTGCACTCTTTCAACTGTGAGTTGTTTTTATAACTCTTTCAGCAGGTTTCATAGGGTAGACGCCGTTGTTCCGTTAAAAAAAGTATATGACCCTGGAAGATAGCATATTCCACCCACAGCAAGCAATCACAATGACACAGGATGCCACTGCTAACCCTTCACTTCCTGAACTATTAAATTAATTATCCTGCCTTCAAGCAACTTATTACAAAGGGGCAATTCTTCAAATGATTCCTTTGGAAAGAGGCTTATCTTTATCCAAGGTGGGTTTCCCAAGAAAGCACTGTTTGAAGCTTAATTTAATATACTCAACTTGTCCTAACATGTCTACATCCTAAAAACACACAAACATTTGATGACTGCTCATCTTCACTTAGCATTCTGTTTTAAAAGATAGCTGCAGGTAATATGCAATGGAAAACAGTTTCTTGGCTACAAATTGCGACTCAGGAGGAGAGAGCTAAACCACAACCCCAGGTGCAGACGACACAGTGAGGCTGCGTACACACTATACCTTAAAAGCAAATTCAAAACACTATTTCCCTCAAAGCATTCTGGGAACTGTGGTTTACCTCTTGCAGAGCCACTGTTCACAGCAAGCCATCAATAACTGCAGTGCCCATAATTCTCTGAGAGGGAAAACGTGCTTCCAATGTATAGTGTGTTTTATCTCAGCTGCTGTGCTGACCGAAACAACAACAGAGGAGCAAAGTGGGTGTGAGCTTCTCTCTGAGAGTCCACACACCATGCGGGCCTGGTAAGTCATGGTTTGGCTTAGCATGATGTGTTTAGAGCTGACTGTGACACTAGTTCTTATCTCCAATCTAATTCTAAACTGAAGTTGTAGCAGCAAAAGGGATGAACCTAAAAAGAAGAAGAAGAAAAAGGAATTCACATCCTAGAAGGAATCAGTCATTTAAAAAAAACCTCTGGTTGTAAAAGGAGCGTTCATACCTTTGTTACATTACTTGATTCTGTGCAATGCAATATACATCAGTTTTGCTCAGTTAGTGAGTTAGTTGGCTCACAACAAACTTCAGTTTATTATCAAAATACAAACCCTATCAAATTGAAGAGAGGCAAAATAATTAACGATATCAAACACAAGGCAAATTCAATAGATGGGCTGGGTAATAATAATAAATAAAAATTTAAAAATATTAGTATTTAGTGGGCAAGACTTGTTAGGACTTAAAAGGACTTAGTGGGATCAAAGCTAACAGAAAAATAGCACTAACCTGCACTACATACTGCAGTGCTTCCAAATATTGTAAAATGAAACATGGACAACAGTTTAAAAATAATAATGAGGGGCTTTCCCATGGAAACAGTATATCCTGATTAATCATGATTGGGGGTGCAGATACAGGCAGGCACTTTAATCATTTGGATGTTGCAAAAAAATTGAGTTCATGAGCTGCACTGGTCACACAACACCCCCCCCCCCAAGCTAGAAGCATCCTACATTTTTCTGCACTCCAGGGGGCCAGAGCAGCTCAGTTTAAACACAGTTCAGGGGCCGCAAGGTCTTCTCCTACACTAGATGCTTCACAGCTGACTTATCCCTCTCTCCGGAGAAGGGCTGCAGCAGCAAGCAGGAAGTGTTGAGGGGGCAGTGAGAGCAAGTCTTCTTCCCCAGCTTCCTTGGTGCTTCAGCTGCTGGTCCCGATCCATTCCAGCTTTCCCTTAACTGCTCCTCCACTTCAGTCAACTCTCCATCTTATCACTATTAACCAATCCTCAACTTCTCCCATTCCCAGTTTGCTAATCTAATGTAGAATCTTAAGCCTCTATGATAACATAATTTCAATTTTTCACAACTTCCCTTAGCATACTGTGCACATTAACACTGGTTAAAGGGTAGCTATCTGCAATATTTTGTGTCCTTTCTATCAGAATTTCAGGAGTATGAAGACTTACCATAAATGGCATGCCTTATTTCATGCTACCTGAAATGTCTCTAACAAAATGACACTTTAAAATGCTTAGAAGCCTTCCTATTTCAACACACCTTATTCCTGTAAACAAACTGTGAAAATGCAATAGGTGATGTATTATTTGCACTCCTCAAACTCTCCATTTATCTGTGGCTATTCTTTGATTAAAGGTAGAAAAAGGTACAAACATATACCTAACATGTACAAAGCACATGGGCACACAAATGTATATACTGAAAAGCAACCATCACCAGCCCTCCATTCAATCATTTATTTATATTACTTTAAACAGGATTACACCACCCTTCATTCAATATTCCCACAGGGCAGGTAAAAGGTAAATGACCCCTGGATGGTTAAGTCCAGTCAAAGGTGACTATGGGGTGTGGCACTCATCTTGCTTTTCCAGGTCAAATTCTAATATCTGTAGCCTAGATTAGCTGGTTGCTTCCAGGCTGTCTTTAAGGGCAGCCCCACATATAATCCATTACAATAATCCAACTGGGATGTCACTTGAGCATGCATCACCATGGCCAAACTATCACTGCTTTTAAGGCACTTCCAAAATTTGAATGAATTACCATAATACCGCTCACCCCAATACAACATGCTTAGTTAGGCCTGGGGAAAGTCTTCTTTATCAACTGGAACTTGTGGAGAAGGAAGCACAAAGTATATAACTGCAAGCACAAGTTTGGCAGCTACAAACCTTTGCCATTTTCTAGGTCACGGAGCTAACATTTTCCTTATAAAAAGTGCAACAAGGCTTGCTTTGAAAAAGATTGCAGTGGAATCCCATAACCAAGATCCCTCGACAAGCTGACAATTCAGAAGGGACAACTGAGCAGCTAAGCGTAACCTTTGCTATAGAGCACTCAAGGGTATTCGTGTGTGCGGAGGGTGTGTGTGTGTGTGAAGGAAAAGCCCTGCTGCAATTTCTTCAGGGCTTCCTTGATTTCTTAAGCTGTTTTGTAGCATAAAGTTCAACACCTAACACAAAAACACTGACACAAACAAATTACAACTTAATTTAAGGGACATCTATTTGAATCTTACTTACTCCATATTTTACAGTGTACCAAATTTCCCAGTCCCTGACTTATATGTGGATTAGAACTCAACTGTCCATTGGATTACATACTTCTCTGAAATTTACTATGTAGTTTTGGTTTTTAAAATGCGCACAAAAAGCATGCTTCATGGGAAACCGCATTATAGGGGAAGTGTGTGCATAACATGCATCCAGTTTAAATGCAATTTTTCATGCTTTTTATAATCTGCAAATAAATAAATAAATAAATGCAGATTATGATAGTATGGACTATAGCAATAGTATGGCTGCGAAGTATGGACTACAGCAATATCAGGTAACTTGGATCGCCCACTTCACATGTTTCTGAGATCTCTTTCCGGTGTCCCGAGATGTGTCTCAGGTGCAGCCCTACGACTTGAGTTCGCCCAGCCCTCAATTGTAAAACGAGCATGGAGTCGAGCCATTTCCTATAGCTCCCACCTACTAGCATCGGATGCTCGAATTAGAGGTGGTTTCTCCAATCTGATCTTAAGAGATATTCATAATTCTCCTTGGAAAACTACAATTAATCTCAAATTCCGCTCTCTTCTCAATTTGAACCGTAAAACTGTTTTTAACTTAGAGTGTATTAGCCTGGCGGCCCTACCTCCAATCAAAAAGAAGCTACAGCAACTTGACTTCTCTAACACAGCTTCCCATGCAAGAGGGCCGTGTTCAGGCTTAGCCCTAGCTATTCCACCCCCTGAAGGGATCCCTCTATACTGCTTCACAATTCCTTCGGAGGCCAAGCGAAGGGCCTTTACCTGTGCCCGTCTCAACTGTTTTCCTACAGCAGTTCTGTTGGGTCGCTACTCCAGAGTTTCCATCGCAAATAGAACATGCACCTGCAATGACACGGCTCTGGAGACTATGGAACATGTAATGCTCTTCTGTCCCAACTAGACAGATGAAAGATCTCGGTTTCTAACTCCTCTCGTGAACAAGCTTCATCTCCCAATCCAGCCTTGGATAGTGTCCCTTCTTCTGCAGGATTCTGACTGTTGGATTACCGAGATGACAGCTAATTTCCTGCTTAGTGTGATGAAGAGGAAAGCGGCACCAACTTCTTCTTTAATACCACAGATGTACTCGATATGCCGCACAATCGAACCTGTTTTTGTACCCTCAGTCACTCGATGTTTTAAATCCCCCGTTACTTTTGTTATCCCCATTTTTTCAAAGTATTCGCCCAGGACGACATCCACTTTTATCTCTCCACCCCCATTTTATGTTGTTATTTCTATGTATATTATGCTATGGCCACATGGCTAATGCAATAAAATCAATGATGATGATAGTATGTGAAAATAACACGGAATGGAAATTGGCAGATTTGTCAAAGCTCCAGATCCTGCTGGAGTAATGAAATTCAAGGCTGCATTTATAGTAAATAAACTAGAAAACATTCTGCCCCTGAAAGGATAGCTTTCTACTGGCATGCATTAGCACATTCAGTTGAACAGCCCTCCCCCTCCCTCTTCTTTCTTTTTCCTAAAGAGAAAACTTTTCTCTGACAAAATCTCACAATGAAACAGAGTTCTGGAAGAAAAGCACCAGGGGGTGCAGATCAAATCTGGCAACATAATGAACAAACCAGAAGTGAGCACTGTTTAAGCTTAGCCTCCAGATTTTTCATCTTCACTAGATCTGTGAGGTAAGCTGACAGCAGAATGGCTTTTCTCACAGAGGAAAAAGCTGGGCTACAGCCAGGAACAAAACCAAGATGAAAATAAAGAGTCCCCACAAACCTAATAATAGCTATAATTCAGACAGAGAATAATAACAAAAAAAAGAGAGCTGTACCTGCTACATTTGCCATGCCACTTTGGAGCTATTTATGAACAATTCAAATTCTAAATTAGACAGCTGGGACATCATCCAGTCAAACTTAAGGGCTTTTCAGTCCCACAACTTGCTCCACTGAAAATGAATGACATTTAAACATGCTCAGCTTGGGCTAGAAGGTTGTGCCCCTGGAGCTATCTTCTGCTACGTTGTTGTTGTTGTTGTTGATACGCTGCTCATCTGGCTGGGTTTCCCCAGCCACTCTGGGGAATCCACCCGATGATGATGATGATGATGATGATATTATTTACATGCTGTAACACACACTAGATCAATCAATTTGCTAAGGTTTAGAGAGCCATTAAAACAAAAAACATCAGATCACTGCAAGCTTAAGGTGCTGGTTAATGTTGCAACAAGAGGAATAAATAATCAGAATACTCCAAATGAACAAATATCAGGTGACCAAAATGTTATTTCTATTAAATTCTTATTCAGAAGACCAATAAAACATCGTAGTGTGAAATGATCCTAAAGATAGGTATCGTATATAGTATTGAGTGTCTTCCATGCCTGAGAGGAGTTCCATTGCCTTCCATCTTGCATACACATTCAAAAACTGCCAGAGGATTGCTTGCTTCTCATGAAACATTTTCCAATCATAAGAGTGCTCCTGAAAGTCACTTCTCTGTCTAAATCATCATTACATGGAGAGGCTTTATATATAGTCTATGCCAGAAACACAAGGGGACCGCAAAGGCCATGGAACAGAGCAGCCTATAAATCAAATAAATGAAAGCCAGACCAGGAACATCAGCACACCTGCATTGTCCCTGCTAGTAGACAGTACAGTGGTACCTCAGGTTAAGTACTTAATTCGTTCCGGAGGTCTGTTCTTAACCTGAAACTGTTCTTAACCTGAAGCACCACTTTAGCTAATGGGGCCTTCTGCTGCCGCCGCGCCGCCAGAACACAATTTCTGTTCTCATCCTGAAGCAAAGTTCTTAACCCGAGTTACAGATAGGTAGCCGTGTTGGTCTGCCATAGTCAAAACAAAAAAAATTCCTTCCAGTAGCAGATATCTGAAGAAGTGTGCATGCACACGAAAGCTCATACCAAAAACTAACTTAGTTGGTCTTTAAGGTGCTACTGGAAGGAATTTTTTTTCTTAACCCGAGGTAATATTTCTGGGTTAATGGAGTCTGTAACCTAAAGCATATGTAACCTGAAGCGTATGTAACCTAAGGTACCACTGTGTAAGCTTTTCTTTTGCCCACATTTTAGTTTTTGTGCATGGCTCTAATTCAGAGCATCAGAGGCCCTTGTAGAACCAGCGGGTACTCTATGGTTGGCGTGGTTGGCTTCCTACTGTGTACTTCAGTATACTCCGGGTGAAAAGATACTGTGCTCCTAGTTAGGCACTATGACATCAAACCAGAATTTCAGGAACTTTTTGTGTAGTCATGTCCTGATACATGAGTTATCTGGGACACACTCAGCAAAATGCAGCCATACATTTTATTTAGATTTGAAAATCAGGCATCCATTTTTTTAAGGTTCCAATACATAATCTCTCTCAACCTCCTGCAGCTTTTTCATACACACATTTTTCTTTCACAGTCGTTCAGAAATTACATAATTTGTGTTCTTTCTTTTATTGACACCTAATCGTGCATTTTCATCATTAGTTCAGAAAGTGTGTTGATGGAAATACTAACACACGGCTGCTGTGAACAGATAACACAAAGAAGCCAACTCACAGAATTTGACTAGCTTATTAACCAAATATTAATAACTTACAAAATCAGTTTATTTTGAGGTGGGGAGCATGAGAGTGGTTGTTGGTTAAAATAAACAATATTTCTTTTTTTAAAACAACAGCAATTATGCATGCTGTAGAATAAATGTTTTGTAGCAACGACAATGCACTTGCCCCATATACTGTAAATAGTGAAATAGAACTAGTGTTATTGATCACCATATCAGCAATTTTGAGTTAGCCAGAAAAAGAAATTAAGTTTTCATTTTGGAAGCAGACACACATTTTTGTACTAAGCAGAACACAGAAATAGTTCCTAAGGTGGAAACCTCCATCTCTATAAAGCACGAGTTAACATATGAGCAGATATTTTATTTTCCTTTGTATCTGCCTTCTGCAAGCTGTTTTGTAGTCCCGATATTTTGGACTACAACTCCCATTATTCCAGACCACTGTTCATGTTGGCTGGGGATGATTGAAGTCATAGCAGAGACAGCAGGGTTGGGGAAGGCTGGTTTAGAGCAATCCAATAATGCTTTTTCATAAATCATCTGTTAGAAAGGTTGAAAAGAAGGCCAGCAAAGTTCTCCTTCTCTATTCTACAGGACCTATGGGACTTCCTGAAAATGTTCTGAATGTTCAAGTGAAGAAAAAAACCTACTTAAGGAAGAGGGTATTGTCTTCTTTTTAAGTAGACGGAAATATACTATTACACACTGCTTTCAACTAACTTGGAAGTCAATTTTTTCTTGCATACCTAGAGCCCCATACAAAAGTTATGACTGATCAGTCCATGCTCTGTCATTAATTACAAGAGCACATGCTTTTCAAAACTTGACTACAGTGTGTGCTCAGCTGTGGTCATGCTCAGTTGTGGTGAATGTGTGGTGCCTGCAGAAGGTTCTCCAGTTTGCAAATGTGTCCATGGTCTCCAAAGTGTTGGTGACAGCTACTTTAAGTCACTTTTTAAGGCTGGCAACAGCTGCTTTCAGTCATGTTTTAAATAAAAACGATACACTGGATTTTCTACAATGGTATTTTCACATCAGCAAGGCCGAGAGGTGGGTCTTCTCATTTGGCAGCCCAGTACCCCCAGACATACTGCCCTGGTTTGCACCCTGGGGAGGTCACTTCAGTGCTCTTAATGCAGCAGTTTGACTTCACCTCCAGAAGAGCACTCCATTGTCTTGAGACTGATGGATGGGCATACTAGTATTTTCAACAATGGTACTGCAGTGAGAAGTTTCAAAGGTCCCAGCCCATACCTTGGGATTGGTTCTTTGCAAGGAAGGTTTCTGGAGACTTATGGCATTTCTGTGATATAAGGTTTATTACTAGAATTAACACTTGAACAGAATTTGCTCCATCATTAATTTTCTATTGGGGCCATCAGTGCCACAATTTTGGATTCTTCCAGATAATTTGCACGGCCTCTGTGTCTCTTTTCAGCTTCAGTTCCAAGACTTTCAGTTTATTCTCTGTGTGGTTTTTTTAATACCTTGATGACATCACCTTCCACTCATCATCCAGACAGGTCTTCAGCCAATTAGTTTCTGTGACAACTCACTGCCCTAAGCTTACACTACAAAATATATATTTAACTGACCTGGCTAGCTAGCAAAGAAACTGGTTTGACCATTTTAGCAGTCTCCCGTTTCTGCAAAATCTCATCTTACAATTAAAATCAAAGGCTTGGAGGGGAATCAGAAATCTCAAACACCAATTTTAGTCTGACCCCAAACTCATTAGAATACAAACTCTTAAACCTTTTTATCTTACATTTGAGAGGATTAAGGCTCTCTTGTCTCCTGGGCTTTAGAAGATGAACACTGAAGACATCTAAAACAAGTTTGTTTTTTAAACAACCAAACTCTGAAAGCTGTTAGACTGTGTCATGAATAAGACAGTATGAGCAGACATATAAGGTGATAGACACAGCGGATAGAGCACACAAGAGTGGCTGCTTTTCATAATGTTTTCATTACTAAGTGCAGTCTGTGCTTCTTGTACATTTTATTTGGGTAGTGGATATAATTCTCTGCTGCTTGGCTCATTCAAGCTAAACATTCCTGTGCTCATTAAAGGTAAGGGTTCCTAGGCTCTCATATCCCTTCACTATGGCAATTGCCAACCAGTTGATGTAGATTTGCACAGTAATTAACTTCAATAGAATCTGTATAAGAATGGCGCATTTGCACATTCATTCACTACACAGCCGAGCCCTTCAAATCCACGAATGCCAGCGCTTCAAGCCAGTACTAGTCCACCAACTGCCCCACACTGAATACAGTACTGGTGCTGGCTGCTCATTGAATACAACATGGTATACAGTACCATGCTGTGGTATACAGTACCACTTCAGTGCTAATGAAACCGTGTGTGCAAGAGCACCTTCAACAGCTAAGGGCTCTTTCCCACACTGCTATTAGAAGCTATGCACACAAAATAGGTGCCATGTGTTTACAGTGTTACATGGAGTGTAAATATAAACATGACTCCTACACTCACACACACTATGTGTCACATAGGGTGCTATATGTGTGATAAGAGATGCACGGAATCCTAATAATCATATATATGTTGTTTCTAGCTTGCAATTGCACCAGACATCTTATTGTGTAAACCCAATCCTAGGTTTCCACCTTGCTAAATAGCACTTATCTATACTAGGGCTTTTTTTTTTTTTTTGGTAATCTATTATTTTCTGCAATATTCTGATGTAAAATTTTGTAATACATGCTGATTGCTCAGCACAGCACAGTGAATTAACCAACCTATGCAACATTTAAAATTGGATTTGAATTTTCATTGGTATTATTTCCAACAATTTGAATGTTGCTTGCCTCCAAGGACACAGTCTTCCAAAGAACATTCAGACCCTTCTTCTGGATTAAAACTCACCAAACACTCCATGATATGATGTTTTCTGAAACTAAGTTGAACATCATCACAGTTGAGATATGTTGAGATAGAGGGACATTTGCCCCTCTCCAAACCAAAAATACTGAAATAAAATGAAAATAATGTCAAAAACCCAAAATTACTTAATTTTAGGATTTAGCGACTGTGATTCCCCCCATTCAATCTCAATCTCATATAACTAACATTTATAATGTGAAAGTCATAGTTCATGTCTTAGAACAAAAAACAAACTTGTACAGAAGACCTCTTGATTACAAGGGCAAAGTTCTTTTACGGGTGTTGATGGGTCAAATGAATTAGGGTTGCAAATGGAGTGTTTATCTGATCCTGTACCCACAACACCATGCCTTTCCTGAATGGCATTATGGCAGAGAAGGGTCAAGTAGAGTACTTTAAAAGGCAAGTGAGCAACATCAGCAGACATTATTATGAAATCTGGGAATGTGCAGCAAGAGACGTGTTCCAAATAAAAATGCAGAGTATCTTGCAACTCTAAGAAAATTATGTTGACATTTGAGACAAGAGAAGTTTAGCTGTCAAATGACACCTCTGCACCTATGCTTGTTTTTGCAAGCCTTCATAGAAAGAGAAACCTAAAGGAAAGAGTGGGAATTTGCCTTCCACTGTCACTCAGCAGCTGCAGGCAGCTCCACCTGGCTGGTTTTCTACCTGCTATCATCATTCAGAATTAGCACATGAATAGCACCATTCTGAGTGCTCTATTTGTGTTAAGTATCACAAGAGGTCATGCATGAAAGGGAGTATGTATTGGGGTGGCCTTGTTTTCCCTGTTCTGCATCGGCTCTACCCTGCATTCCATTCTACCCTCTTCCCATCATACACTGAAAATTTCTGTAATTAATTTCAAAAGTGGCATATTCACAATTTGCACTTGCAATCACATTAACATTCATTTTATTCTTGCTCCCATGTCTTTGAAAAGGAGAAAGTGGAAATTTACATGCCCATTATGTACCCATCACATCTGCGCCAACTAACAGGGTTCAGGCATATTTTGCAACTGAGGACAAAACCTACAGGAGACGCTGCCCTCCATTTGTGGCATATCCAGTCCTTTCGGCTGGGCTGGAAGCAGTCCCTTACACCGTCTGTGATATTTTCTACTCAGTGGGGGGAAAGTAAAACAAAAACACCCCTCTCCACTTTTCATTTGGCTCCACTGTGTGACAGTGTAATGCATCTGATGCCATCTGCAGTATTGTGACAAATTGCAGTACTTCAATGGTGTTCATCTTCCATAGATTTCCCTACATCTCATCTGCTATGTGACTGAAATAATTATGTCCTTGAATTCTCTAAGCCTGCACAGTAGACTGAGCAGGTTGGGCACAAACATAAATCCAAATGGAGAGACGCGTGCATTGCATATGTCTTTTCTATTCCGGGCCTTTTTCCCCCAACAGCTCTCTTGTGATCCTTATTCACCTTCAGCTCTGTGGAACGCACCCAACCCTTCAATTGCTTTTAATTTATAATGCTCCATAATGACTGCAATTAGTCCTAATTAAGCAAAGAAAGCATGCACAGATCATACTGCATGGAGAGGAAATATAGTAGTTCTCTTCTGCTGCTTTTATATTACATTGTATTTATGAGCTGGCTGCGTCACTAAATTATTTGGCAAAAACTGAGATGTAAGCCCTTTATAGGAACCCAAATATGACTGCTTCCCTCTCTACAGTAATTAATACTGATTTATAAACATTTAGGATTAGGGAACAAATACTTAATTCTCTTTTAATCCTTCAGCCAGCAGCATTCTGTATTCGATGTACAGGAGTATAGATTAACCAGCCTGAAGTTAATAGCATTTGAAGGACAGAGCTGATCAGCCGTGCATAACACCAAGATATTGTGGTCTGCCTTTGGCACAAATTTACTGAAACCTGTGGGATTAGGACAGATTCAGCAGGCTGAATTCATATTTCTGGTTTATGCCTAATGCAATTTCCAGCTTTCACTGTAAAGCCATGTAACACGAAAATTAGAGGCATTAAGATCTCAAAATTATCAACTGAGATGTTGTTTTTGCTGAGACTGGTTAGGCTAAGTTGCTAGAATGATGGGTGATATACATGGTTTCTGCTCAAAAGCACTGAAATGGAAATAAATTTTTTTTATTAAAAAACTCCCCATTCTACTAAGAGTCACTAAATTAAAGTTTCAAAAATAAGGATCACCCTATAAGCAACATCCATTATTTCTGAAGGGAATGGAAAGATGTGGATGATGGCACTATAACTTGAAGAGAAGTGATATTTAGCAATCTTACGTTACAGCTGTGTTGCATATATGGCCTTGGTATAGTGTCAACTTATCTCCACATTCCAGTTTCCCATGTATCACTTCAGTTGTTGTGCCTATTTAAATAACAACTATAAAGCAATTTCTCACTAAGCAGTGCTCTGTGCTAAGTACACATGGTCTTCTGGATTATCATTTAATACAAAAGTATGTTTTGCCAATATTAACATACTCAAATGAACTGAATTCAAAATGGTGTTAATATCTCTGCAGTGGATCACAAATCTTGGCTGGCCTTGGTGCCTAATCAAAGTTTGTGATCATCGCAACCCACATCTTTTAATCTAGGGCTTACCGATCAGAAGGTCGGGGCTTTGAATCCCCGCAACGGGGTGAGCTCCTGCTGCTCGGTCCCTGCTCCTGTCAACCTAGCAGTTCGAAAGCACGTCAAAGTGCAAGTAGATAAATAAGTACCCCTCTGGCGGGAAGGTAAACGGCGTTTCCATGCGCTGCTCTGGTTTGCCAGAAGCGGCTTAGTCATGCTGGCCACATGACCCAGAAGCTGTCTGTGGACAAATGCCAGCTCTCTCGGTCAATAAAGTGAGATGAGTGCCGCAACCCCAGAGTCGTCTGCAACTGGACCTAACGGTCAGGGGTCCCTTTGCCTTTAAGCTGCAGAGGTGTCCAAGCAGAGGCTCACTGAAAAACTGCATCATGAGAGCTAGGAAGAGCACCTTCCTTCTTCCTCAGCTCCAAGCTCAAGAAGTGGATTAGCCACATTCCCCATAAAATGGAGCAACACTTGCCATAGAAATTGTTTTGGATTCTACTTGGGCATATTAAACTGATATAAGAACTGATAGGAAAATCAATGCAATTTTCTCAAAGGCTGCTTCATAATACTGCTCTGGTTCCCCCCTTTCCCTTTCATTACATGCTCTGCATTTAATGTATGCTCAGTGCTTGTCTGCCAACTAAATATCAAACTTAAAGTGAAGAGGCTTTCTATCTGAACAAATCTTTGCTTTGTTTTAAAAGTTCGTCCATTGTATCACTTGCTACGGAAGAAAAACACAAATTCAGATCTTAGCCAAAGTGCAGGAAAAAATGCTTCCTTAGACTGCTTTAGGTTTGGATGAACACAGCCAGGGCCAGCTGAAAAACTACAGCCAAGAAGAAAATAGAAGAAGCTTGTTCAAAGTCTGCTAGGGCAGCAGTTTCTTAATGTATTGTAAAACGAGAGGGAGGTGGGAGAGATGAGAAGTTAAAGAAAAAATAAAGGTACCATATTTATCGCTCTATAAGACGCACATTTTCCCCTCCAAAAATTAAGGGGAAATGTGTGTGCGTCTTATGGAGCGAATGCAGGCTCCTTGGCTTCAGCGATAGCAAAGCGAAGCCTCTGAAGCGCAGTGGGAGCGCTCCCGCCACGCTCCAGAGGCTTTGGGTTGCCTTCACCGAAGCATGGAGAGCGAGAGGGGTCGGTGCGCACCGACCCCTCTCGCTCTCCAGGCTTCAAAGTTAGCCGCCTGAAGCCTCTGGAGTGCGGCAGGAGTTCCCACTGTGCTCCAGAGGCTTGGGGTTCCTTTCGCTGAAGCCAAGGGAGTCTTGCTCTCCAGGCTTCAGCGAAAGGAACCCCAAGCCGCCGGAGCGCAGCGGGAGCTCCCTTTCGCTGAAGGGTAGGTGCCCCTACAGCTAAGGAGCAGCGCCCCTTCAGCTAAGCAGGAGGAGAAATGGAAGGGTCTCTGTTTCTCCTGCCGCTTCGCTGAAGGGGCGCTGCGCAGAGAGGGGGGAATTCCCCCCCTTGTTCTCCCCCTCTAAAACAATGTGCCTCCTATGGTTGGGTGCGTCCTATAGAGTGAAAAATACGGTATTTTGGGGATGTACTCAAAGCTCTCATCCGTCTTTGTGATAACTGGGGTATTGACAGCACAATCCTGTGCATGCTTGCTCAGAAGTAAGCCTTCGTAGTGACAGAGAATCTACTCAGCAGGCAGGAGGTCCCAGGGTTCAATTCATGGCATCTCCAGATTGGGCTGGGAGACACCTGTCTGAAGCCTTAGTGAGCCACTGCCAATTAACATAGACAATACTGACATAGATTGGCCAAATGTGTGACAAAAGGCAACTTCCTATGTCCTGAGTTCGAAATAAGTTACTCCCAGGAAAGTGTGTTCATTATTGCAGCCCAAGTGTCCTAAGCAAACGCAAGGCAAACTTACAAGCAAGTTAAGGTCATTTTCTTTAGCCAGTATAATGAGAAATCTATACAGCCAATATCACAAGGAATCTACTGATATAATTAAGGAATCTACTGATATCATGCTCTCTAAAGGTTTTTATGCAAATACAGGGGGTCTTGGATGCTCTCACTGAGCTTAACATGAACTTCCTTCCTTCATTCTGACGGACTCAGTACAGTCAGTTGGTAGCAAGCACATCCCTGGCTCCCTCATGGCTCCTCATAGCAAAAATCCACAGAGTCATTTTGCAGATTCTAAAGAGTATGAAATGAACCATTTGTACAGGGAGCACTCACCTTACTACTGAAATGCAGCCAGCTTAATGATGCACATCGGCTTTTAAATGGAAGCAAAAGACCTCCTGTAAAAAGGTGAAACCGATACCTTGAATTGCTTGCTTCTGCTCCCAGTTCCCCATTGGGCCATGCTAATAGTTACAAAACAAGCTCTCTGGTCTCGGTCTACCTGCTGATGTCAATGTAGCCTATTCAGCAAAAAAAAAACAGCCCTGTAGTCTCATTCGGGCAGCTTGGAATCAGCTTTCCTTCCTACCCAAATCACTTGAAGCAATGCAACTACTGCTCAGTGAATGAACTCCTTTGAGCCCGGAAATCCCCAGCGGTCTAGGAAGAAGTAAACCATTCAGACACCTTTGTATTCCTCTGCCAGGAACTGCCAGACAAATAACTCCAAATTGACTTTCATTAATATGTCCAAGGCAAGTGGAATTAAACTGCAGTACCTAGGCAGAGATAAAATAGAAGCAATCCCAAAGTGAGCACTGTACTGAACAAGAGAATAGCTCGTTTTTATGTCAGATACACCAAGCAGGATAGTCTAATGTGAAATTATGTACAACACCATTATGTTTCTAACCTGAGGTGCATCATCTAAGGTCTCCATTGTAGAGTTGTGCTCAGTATAGTATTGGAGGTGGGCGGGGGGGGGGATCAGAAATATACCATATTCTGAATGTACATGTGAGGGAATGGCCAATGCTACAAACTGCAGGATGACATTGGAAGGGGTGGGCAAGCTCTCTTTCAGGATCACTTGCCATCCATTAATGATTTTTAAAACTGAGCAACCCTCATGCTTACAAGGAACTTCAGGATTTCCCAGGATACAGTCTGAAAACAACCATCACAGGCAGTCTTGATTTCCAGGCACTTTGATAAAGATGAAACTATTAATTGTGGCAGAAAAATGAGCCTGCACTGTCTTCTCTGACCATCAAATTCCTAAGCCATTCTGAGCTTTCGCTGTCTTTTAATTTAGTATCTATGGCAGTGTTTCCCAACCTTGTGCCTCCAGATGTTTTTGGCCTACAACTCCCATCATCCCTAGCTAGCAAGACCAGTGGTCAGGGATGATGGGAGTTGTAGGCCAAAAACATCTGGAGGCACAAGGTTGGGAAACACTGATCTATGGTACAGCCACAGGCTTGAGAGTGGCTTATTGGAGAAAGGGCCTTTTTGTTGGTGGCATCCTAACTGTGAATTCTCCCCAGAGTCATGTGTGCCAGGCACATTTATTATTATTAAAGTGCCTCCTCAAAAACGTTTGGTGCTTTTATATTGAATTTCATCTGCTGCTCTTAGTTGCTTTTAATACTCCTTGTTCTTAATATACATCAGTGTTAGCTGCCTGAGGCTTCAGCTATAACGCAGGATATAACTGGAGACCTATAAAACATGGCAACTGTAGACAAAGGAAATGGAGAGCATGGGTGGGCCCCCTGGGGCCAAATTACATATGCCATTAATTGTGTTTTTCAGAAATATCAAGTGGAGGGAGGGTGATTCAGATCTGGGCCCTTACATAAAGGATAGGTAAAGGTAAAGGGACCCCTGACCACTAGGTCCAGTCGTGACCGACTCTGGGGTTGCGGCGCTCATCTCGCTTTATTGGCCGAGGGAGCCGGCGTTTGTCCACAGACAACTTCTGGGTCATGTGGCCAGCATGACTAAGCCGCTTCTGGCAAACCAGAGCAGCGCACGGAAACGCCGTTTACCTTCCCGCCAGAGCGGTACCTATTTATCTACTTGCACTTTGACGTGCTTTTGAACTGCTAGGTTGGCAGGAGCAGGGACTGAGCAACGGGAGCTCACCCTGTCACGAGGATTAGTCAAGGCAGAGACTCTATATGCCACTTTAGTACACTTTAGGAAAGTTACGCACTCTTTTCTTTGCTGCTGCAAGGATCAATAAAAAAGTGAACACTTCATATTCTGAAAAGCAGCATAGAATCAATGAAGAAAGGAGGAATATATTGGCGGGGAAAAAATCTAAAAGCAACACATGTACAAATGTAACTATTCAATGGGCGAACTTGCTGGCATTGCGTTTTCACCAACTATAGCCTAGATTTAGCTCAGAACAGAGATTATAACCAGAAATGTCATAAGGCTAGAACAAGTAAGACACTAAGTTTCAGTTGAGTAGCAAGGACAGGTACAGTTTGCATAAAGATGTGGTTTCAGCAGATACAAGTATTCCCAGTCCCTTAAAATTAATGCAAGCTGGCAGCGAACAGAAACATCTGCCAGCTCACAGTCCACTTCCTTGCTGCAGTAACCTGAGGGGTCAGGTATCTGTTGATAGAATCCCTCGCAAGTTTCCAGTCTCATGATCATTTTGAAATAAAGTGAAAATGCGCATTGCAATGTAATGGTGTCACGGAAATACCCATACCTTCCTTGGTCCCGGGAAGCTCGGGCGAGCTACTTGTACCACTTCAGCAGCAAAGTCCATGGAAAAGAAGAGGAAGGCCAGAGTTTAATTTCTACAAAGATGCCTTATGGATAAAAAGTGTGGACAAGACGCATGATGGGGGTAACACAACGATACCTGCCCCTTCCTGCCCCACTTCTGAAAGCAAGCTGTAATGAATTATCCCTGGGATAGCTCAGTTAGTAGATGTTGGGCAAAAAGATTCCTGCCTTGCAGGGGACTAGATGACCCTCATCCTACTTTCCAACTCTACAATTCTATGATTCTATGAATTAGTGGGCCTATAGGTGTATACATTACAGTACTGTCAATAGCCATGTTCTGGCAAATAATTAAACTGTAGTCTGGGCATGGGTTCACATGCTGGTGCCAGCTGCAATGCCCCAGGGCTGTTCTGCAGTTCTTCGTGTGATTGGAGTGAACGTCTGAAGAGTTTTTATGTGTACAGTCTTCCAGTTAAATGCACTCGAAACTTTCCCATGAGGTGGGAACCTTGGTTTCTCAAGGTTCCCAATTGTGTGGAGTTTCTCAGTGTACTCTACTAAACATGCTTAAAAATCCTCTACCGAACATTGTGCCAGTTGCTCCAAGATCTGAAGAGCTGCATGCAAGCCTGAGGCAGGGTTTGCATGTACACAACTGCTCCATCCACAATGCCCATCTTACTACCCCCATCACCATTATTACGAATTAGCAAATGCTGGCGCATCACGCAAAATTTTATGATCGATTTCCAGCCACGAAGATTCATCAAACTTGCTGCATTCCAGCAGATCTGCCATAGCTGGCCTGCCATTGTTTAGATTTACAGTTTACTTGTGGTGAGTATAGTTGGTGGTTGTACAGTGGTACCTCTAGTTACGAACTTAATTTGTTCCAGAGGTCCGTTCTTAACCTAAAAACTGTTCTTAACTAGAGGCGTGCTTTTGCTAATGGGGCCTCTTGCTGCCGCTGTGCCGCCGGCACACGATTTCCGTTCTCATCCTGGGGCAAAGTTCTCAACTCGAGGTAACTCTTCCAGGTTAGCAGAGTTTGTAACCTGAAGCATTTGTAATTCGAGGTACCACTGTATGCCTCTTGGGTAACAGTTGCCAGAAACAGCAGGAGACTGCTCTTGCTCTCAGGTCCTGTTTGCAGGCTTCCCACAGGCATCAAAGTGGCCTCTGTAAGAACAGGATACTGGGCTAATGGCTCCAGTAGAGCACATTTTGCCCTTCCTTTTGTTCTTACGTTTTGTCCCCACTGAAAACCATTACTTAAAAAACTCTGAAAGGGGGTCCTATCTTAGGAAATGTCCAAAAAATTGCACCCTTTTTGGCTTCATCATTAAATATATGCCAATGATATAGCCCTTGTTTTTTCTCTCTATCCCTGCCTCCTTCACCTCTTTTGGGTGGGTGGGGGAGAACAATATGGTATCAAACAGAAATTTGAGTTTGTTCCTTAGGCTTCTATCACATATTTCTAACTTGGTGAATGCAGTGGAAAAGATCTGTTGTTAAGCTCCAGTGCAAATTGGCACTTTTATGGATGTGGGATCAGCCTATCCCACGCTTCAGAAATATTTGATATATTACCCCTCCATCTGCAATTTTAAAGCTAGTGGAAATGAGGATTATATTCTCAGAATACGCCTCTCGTATCTGCTTTCTTTCTGCACAGATGTTATGCATGCATTTTAACTTCATTTTATTTGCAGTTCTCTGTTGTTTCCCTCCTGTTTGGGCTGCTTTGATGAGAGAGGCAGTGTCTTAATCAGGTTTATTGTTTCCTGCTATCAAACGATGACATCATGGCCCAATGACAGCACACCAACTGGTGTTCAAATGTTAACATATGTATGCTCTTGCAAGAACTTACCGTTTTCCTGTGGTCAACAAGGCGATTGGTAAATGATATTGTGTGCCTTTAACATTGCAGCTGATTAAAGCAAAAGAAAAAACGTGTGCTTACCATATTATCTGAGTCAATGCACCGCATTTTGATCGCCAAAGAGAAGAGATTTCTAGGGGCTATCATTCAAAGCAAAATGACCATTCCCAATTTCATATCATGCAATAGTGGCATGCAAATAAAACAGTCAAAGAGTTTTACGTGAAACTGCTCAGACAAAGTTCTCCAGATTTGGCAATGAATTGACCTTTGATTTAATGCAAAACATTGGGCTCCACTCCACTCTCAAGTATAAAGGCAGAAGAAGTATAAAGCCATATGCAGCAGTCGTCAACAGGTTTACCATACCCATTGAGTCAATCATCCATCTCCTATTACCCTCCTGAGAAAAACCCCACCCCACCCTCCCAGTATATATAAGGGTCTGGTGACTTCTGTTTCAGTGTATCTGAAGAAGTGTGCATGCACACAAAAGCTTATACCAAGAACAAACTTAGTTGGTCTCTAAGGTGCTACTGGACATTTTTTTTTTTTAATATTTCCTGGGATCAGTTTCAGTTGATGTGTTCTGGACAAGATCCTTGCAACCATGCAACCAGCAATGTGTTTCCTCAACCCTTGCCTGACACTTCAAGTGATTTGGATGAGCTTTAAAAAGGTACAAGCTAGAACTGGTTAAGGGGCTAGGAGGTCAAAAAACTCATTTGTCGCTCCTACATGGTTTAGCAGCGGATAAACTGCTATATGTTGCATAAGAGGCCACTAGCAAATTAATTCCAAACATTGTGTACTTCAGATCTAAAGAAATTAGCATTACAGGAATGGTAACCGAAATATTAAATTTACTGCCAAGGCTAAAGAGAGAAAGCAGTCTATTTTAAAAGCGAAACCAAGCACGTTTAACAAAGCATTTCCTTTGCAGGGAAGACTCCTCCAACTGCCAAGCCACCTATGAGCCTTTGAAGCTGCAACCATCTTGGGAGCACTTAAAAATAAATTAGCAATGAAAGTCATTAGAAGGGTAATAATGCCAAAGAAACTCAAGTCTCAGTAGCAGGAAAATGAATGAAGAAATCATAATGGCAGGCAACTGGGCAAAGCCACAGCTTTAGCAGACTGCCTTTTTTTCTCTGAAGAGAAAAGCTAGGAGTCAAATGGCTCCTGGGACCTGGGTTGCGCACGCCAAAACAGAATGTCTCGTCGCCATTTGGGGGGAGGCAATTCACATAAGAAATACATTGTTGATATCACATTTTTATCAGAAATTGTTAAGACATGTTTAATTTGGTGTTTACAATAAAAAAAATACTGGCCCCATACTTCAGTTTTCAAAACACTCTACTCTTTATTGATAAATAATAATATTATTATAATAATTTATTATTTATACCCCGTCCATCTGCCTGGGTTTCCCCAGCCACTCTGGATGGCTTCCAACAAAAGAATAAAAATACATTAAAACATCAGTCAATAAAAACTTCCCTAAACTCCTTAACATATTGTCTATCTTTAACATATATTTCGAGGCTTCAAAGCACAAACATTTCGGTAATCCTTGAGCGTCAGCCAGGCGCAAAAAATGGCACCCAGACTTTTTGAGGTGCTCGCAAATGGAGAATCTTTAGGTGCAAAATGTACCTGGCGCCCTGCTAATTTCGATACCCTGGCAAAGAGGCATGGGAAGCCACAGTGTTCTGCGGTTTTGCAGGCTCTTGAGGTCTTCCCCAACATGGAAGTTTTAGACTACAACTCCCATCAGCATCAGGCGTTGTGCTGAAAGGTGCCAATAGCCATGGACTTCCGCTCTGAAGCCTATGGCTCCCACTGTCAACCCAGTTCACCTGCTTCCCCTGGTGCACACAACAAAATTCCCCACCCCCACCACAATGCCAATCATTCTTAGCACGTCAGCTGCAGCCTGAGCCACCAACTGCCTCTCATCACTCACCAGCATGTCAAATTGTGCATGCAGGCTCTGAAAGCAGCGGGAAAGGCAAGCAATTGCTAGCGCTACAGATACGTGCTCGCCTCTCCACTTGTGTCCAGACTGCCCAGGAGCAGGAGGAAGCAAAGGCTGGCAAAAGGAAGCAAACACCAGGAGCTGATAGTTCTGCCACATGCACATACCCAGTGAATTTTGACTATTTTCCCTATGGGGCTGCAGTAAGTTCTGCTGGTGCTGTCAGGCCAACAATTGGCTGACAACTCCCCAACCCAGAAAGGGGCCAGGTCAGAAGCAAAGCAGCAGCGAACACTGGGAGCTGCTGTTAGTACCACAGAAACACACACACACACACACACACGCTCCTCCTTGCCCTACAACATATTTGAGTTTTGGTGTGACTGCAGGCAACATTAGATGTTGAGCAGGGTAGATATACAGAGGGCACTTACTCAGGTTCAGCTGAATGTAGATAGACCGCCTCACACAAGTTGGAAACATGTTTGACAAGAGTCCAGAATTTCACATACTGTAGATGCTTTCAGGTAAGTAATTGACTAGTGTACGTATCTAAAGTAAGCTTCAATGTAAGGTATGTGATCCGCAGTTTACATAGTTACAAGGGGGAAATCTCACATGAAAAAGAACGACCCTGCAGCTTCCAAGAGTTCGCACCATACAGGGCTTAAAAAAATCAAGTTACTAATGGCACAGAAGTTAAGCAAGACAACATTTTATCCAGTCATTGATAAATGAAGTGGACGGAATCTATTAGGAGATGGACAAATGTAGCAAAACCAAGATGAAGTTCACCTGTAAAGGTGGTTAGTGTGAGATTTTAGACAAAATCTGATATCTTAACCCAGGCATAGGCAAACTCAGCCCTCCAGATGTTTTGGGACTACAATTCCCATCATCCCTGACCACTGGTCCTGTTAGCTAGGGATCATGGGAGTTGTAGTCCCAAAACATCTGCAGGACCGCATTTGCCTATGCCTGTCTTAACTCAACCTCACCAACACCAACAAAAGAAGTACTGTAGTATTTGTAAAAAATACAGTGCTACCTTGGGTTACAGATGCTTCAGTTACATACGCTTCAGGTTACAGACTCCACTAACTCAGAAATAATACCTTGGGTTAAGAACTTTGCTTCAGGATGAGAACAGAAATAGTGCTCTAGCAGCGTGGTGGCAGCAGGAGTCCCCATTAGCTAAAGTGGTGTCTCAGGTTAAGAACTGTTTCAGGTTAAGAACGGACCTCCAGAACGAATTATGTTCTTAATCTGAGATACCAGTGTAACCAATTCAGAGTACATTCCCAATAGGGAAGGGCAGCTTGGGCCCAATGCTGTTATGAGTTTTCTTTATGAGGCTGATTTATTGGTAGGACCTGCCTATCTGGCCTCAGCGTGGTGGTGACCTACAGGTGAACTGACACACTTCTGCAGGTCCCAGGTTCAGAATTTGCTCTTGGCCAGAGTCCTGATGCCATCTCGCCTTACACTTAACACGTTTTGTGGACCTGCATAAGCACACAATGGACTCCCCACATTTTGCTTTCCATTGCCCAAGTGAACCACAGAGAAAGGGCTGGAGATATGAGGAACAAATACCTGTGACATGCCAAGTGTGCATACCAACTAAACTCCCAGACAGGGAATCATTCAGCAATGTTTGTTTTGCTTCTGTAAATCTTTGTTGATTTACTGCTGATAAAAGATTTGTTCCAGCCAAAAAAACAAATAAAAATCCTGCTGATTTATCCCTTTCGATACACATCACCATCATGCACAGACATATAAAGTTTGCTGTGGTTTAGACAGACAGCCAAACACAGGCATATTACATCACTCCCCCCCCCCCCCCAGCTTATGCCTGCCACCCTGGACTCACCAGCTGTCCTGCAGAGCTATTTCTGCTTGAGTCACAGCAAGCTGTCTCTCATTTGTCACGAGACAAATACGCTTCCCCGAGAATGACTAATATTCATTTGGAAGGAAGAACTGGAAATTGGAAACACTGGATGCTAGCCCTTTACTTGCACAGCTTGGCATCGCATGCCACTGTTCCCTCAACAAAACGTTTGCGTCGCAAATTGCTTTGAGCATCGATTGGACAGAAAGGCACTTTAGAACTTTTAGTACAGCTCTGGCTGAAGTACACACGACCGGTTTTATTTCTGTGCTCCCCTTGTTACCTAGCAGGGTGGGTACCACACAAGCAAGTGATACAATTACAAGTAGATGTGCATCTTCCTTTATGTCCTATTCACTCTCGACCTGGGTGGCTGCAGATGTCAATGCAGCACACAATGTTCCAGACTGGTTCCCTTCTTAGGGAAGTTCAAGGTTCTGCTTTTATAGCCCTAAAAAGTCTTTAAAGTCTCTGACGGTGGAGGCATAACATCGCCATCCAGGTCAGGAGGAAGGCTCTAATCATCAAATGAATTCTTATGGAATTAATATTTGTTGTATTATTGTTTTGAGAAGGGTGTGACTTTGACTTGTTTTATATTTTTATACGTGCTGTGTATTTACTATATTGACTATCCAGATAAGTTTGGTAACAGAGTTGCTTTCTTTGGGCTTCCCTTAGAACAAAAAGTGGGCTATAAGCAATAAATAGGAAGAAACGTCACAGAATGCAGCATCCTTTATACAAAACACAGAAGTCAGTTTTTCCTAAATATGAAATTTGCTTGACAACGACCCAGAATTTGTCATTTTTGTTGAAGAACGTAACAAATCCTTCACATCCTTATGGACTTATCCAATTACTGTTTTCCAAACAGAGAATACATTATGTAACCTTTAATTAAAAGTTCTTTGAAGCCAGTTAGTCATTCCTGGTTGTACATAGTTGCAGACTGTCCTATAGGATGTTTGGGGAAGCTTGTAACTAAAATTTCACTGAGGAAGCAAATAAGGCAGGGACCACTGCACAAGCTTAAAAGTAATTTGAAATGTTGTTTGAAATGGGAGTTGTATTTAAGAAGCGCCCTATGTTCTCAGTAAAGGAGGTGGGAGGAACCTATCCGCGGGGATATGATGACTCAAAAGATTTCCAGCACAACAGTCACAGATTTCTGTTTTTCTACATAGCATTACAGTGGAGGCCTGTTTGCCAGCTGTGTAGAGGGAACAGGAAATTTCCCATCAGAAAGTAGTTAAACAAGAATGACACAGGCATGAAAAAGAGCTTGGCAAATCTTCTGAGAAGTATCAGCAAAACCCACTGCCTGTCAAGGGTCCGGGTGTCGGGACCCTCTGTACTGAAGGCCCTGCGCTGACTGTCAAAACTTCAAGTTAATTGCACCAGTCCCAGCTTCTGCTTTTCTGAACCTGAACATCTTGTAATAATGACATGTTTCTGGAAAAACTAAACTGTACGTCAATGCCCTGTCTGAGGTATAAAAGGATAATTGTACAAAAAGGATGTTTTCCCCCCAAATTATATATGTTACACATGACAAAAACTGAAACCATCTCTTGCCTTCTTAACTGAACTTTTAACTCTGCAGCACTCTGAAACCTGCTTATGCTCCTTTCTAGCAAATAAAAGTATTAGGAACTTTATTTCTATATACTAAAAGCAAAAGAAGTAGGTACTCCAGAGACTGGCCTTCACCATGCATCATGTGTAAATGTTTTAAACCTCTCTATACCGCAAGAATAGTCAGAAACATGCCAAACCCTGTGACAAAACAAAGCATATGCACAGGTCTCTGCCATTCCTGTATAAAAGTTAGGCAGCCAAAGTAAAAAGAAAAGAATATGGATATTGTAAGATCAGAACATAAAATCAGCCATGCTGGATCAGGCCAATTGCCCATATAGTCCAACACTGTGATCTCTCAGAGGCCAACCAGATCTCTACAGAAATTCCACAAGCAGGGCCTGAATGCAATTGCACTCTCCCGACTTGAGATTCCCAACAACGGGATGTTGTTGTTTAGCACAATGCACACTGGGGCTACCTCAGTCCACATCTCCAGATACCTCCCCAAGTGGCTGATGCTAGGCAGCCCCCATCTATAAAATTCTTTTGAGTGTTCCAAACATTTCATATACAATGGCTCAGTTCACACATCATGCCATACGCTAACTAATGATTTACCATGAATGAACCAATATGGGCTGTTTTGCTCCTCCCTGCTAGTACGCAGAGGAAACAAACCGGAGATCATGGACGGTTTTGCTTAAACAAACACTGATTGGTAAGCCAAGAACAAAACTTTGCTACCGACCGTGGTTTGTTGGGAGTGAAACAAACCACAATTACCAGTTCAAATGTAAAGCTAAGCCAGGAATCATGGTTTGCTCCCATGTGCAAAATGGGCCATTGTCAGTAACTCTTAAGAATCTCCTGTTAAGTGAGATATTTTCACCATGTTGCAGATGTTTTCACCATGTTGCACCCCCGGTGCATTTTAGAACCTTGGGGAATCAGGGTTCTAATTTGTATGGAAAACCTCCATGGTGAGTACAGCACCATGCATACAGTAACCATCCAACTCATAGGGGCTACTTGTAACAGCAACAAGGTATGGAGCTAGCACATTCAGGATTGTTCACACGTTCACTGAAACTGTATATGAACACTTGTCAGTCCTACTGCAAAATAGTCAATGGCTTCTTCACAGTTCAAAAATTGTTGGCATTACAAAAATGTCTTATAACCAGAATACATTCAGCAAGATTTACCTATCCTAGCAATTTTATTTTTCTTGCATTTATGCTTTAGATACAAGCTGTTTAATGCATAGCTTATTCCTTTTGTTGTTTATAAATTCCTCCAGTCCTCTGCCTGATAGTAGAAGGAGGTTAGCTTTATTACATTAATTACCTCTCCTAATGTTTCCAAATATATTGCTTCTACTTTATTAACTTTCCAAAACACATGAAGCATGAAGGCCAATGGGATTTGGCACTTCAAAAATAAAGATGCTTTTGCCCCTGGGTGCCTGTACACATTCTACTTTGACAAACAACTCCTTTGCGATGTCACTGGAGCACATTTGGTAATAAGCAGCCTAGCATTATAGTTGAATGCTTTACTTGAATACTAACTTTCAGGGCTTACTTCTTAAACTCCAACTTCTGGATAAAAAAGTGCACAATGAACATTTTATAAAAGTATGTGCATGAAAACTTAAAGAGAATAAAGAAAGGAATTACAAAAACAAGAGAATATACACGTCTACTCAAGTATTTGACTGTAATTTTCACCACCATGGCATGCCCTAAGGCAGAGGCAGCCAACGTAGTACCTTCCAGATGCTGTTGTTCAACTCCCAGCAGCCCCAGCCACCATGGAAATATAGGAGTTGTAGTCCAGCAACTTCTGGAAGACATGTTGCCTAATCCTGCCCTAAGACAAGAGAGGGACTGAAGCCAGATCAGATGCTTGTCCCAGGACATATTTTCATACATTCAGTTAATTTATTGAGGAGAGCAAAATCATACCTACTGGCCCCAAGTCACAGATAGAACAGGGATGGAGAACTGAATCTGCCTGGGGGGTTGGTGTCATTCTTTCCAGAGGAAGCAGTTTGAAATCAACAGCACTTCAGGAATTAATCTGAATCCAAGTTGTTTCCTCCAGAACACTTGCCTGCATTATAGACTTCCCACTAGGAACTCCCCAATGCAGCACATACCTGCTGCACAGAGCCCATAATCAGCTGATGATCCACACTTTCTTGTAGCCCTGAACTGTGCTTTGGAGCACCAACAATCAGCTGTTAGTTGCAGGTTCAAGGAATCTGCAAACCCTTTCTTGGCCCAACTGCAACTGGCAAATGGGCGTGACTAGATGAAAATGGCTTGGTCGACAAAGTGTGTGTGTGTGTGGGTCTACAGGTTGAAGGTCCACTGCTGCCATAGAATGTAAAACATTTGAATCCAGCTGTACACAGACATCCTTGATCCAGCGAACCATCTTCCCTCTCAACCGCTGCCCTAGAATCTTTTAAAGCAGTCAACAAACATTTTAAATAACTGATTAGGAAGAGAGATCGAAAGATGCTGCAGGCAACTTATTCTGAATGTGATATTCTACACATGCTAAGAGTTGACAGGAGGTGTGACTAAGTCAGAGGTTTGTTCCTGCTGCTTTTGCAGTAATTCTCTATTTGCGAAGGAAGCAGTTTCTGAACAGGCCCAGGGCTGTTTCCTCCCCAGAGCTTTGCTTGTGTCAAGGGAGCTTCAGAATACACAATTTAAGTTCCTTCATGGGACGGGGGGCAGAATTGTCAGAAAATATCATTATCATTTCACTCCCCAAAGTTGTCTGTAATAATTTAATTCAGCTGCACTATTGAATTTTATTAAACAATCTTTTCTGTCAAGGAAAAAAAAAAAGAATAAGCTGATGGCCTAGTTCCCATAGGCTTGAAAACAGTCTTCAAATAAAGCAACGGATGTAACACAACTCCAGGCATCTTTTCAACCCATGAAAATAACTGCCAGCGTGCACTGAGGCCTACAAAGAAGGTAGGTGACAGACACTCAAGGGCTAAACTCTAGCCTCTGTTCCCAACTTATGTGTAGAAGGACTCAAGGGGCTAGTTCACACAACAAGCTAAAATGCTTTAAATGACTTCCAGCGCTCTAGCAACAGTAAGCATTCACACCCGCATTCTTCTCTTTTCCATTTGAAAACTCCAGGCAGTTTTAGCTGCACAGCCGGGGCGGCCTCACACATAACCTATTACAAGCTCACATTCTGTACCTGAGAGAACAGCAACCTTTGCAAAATGCGCACACAAACTTTCACCTTGCAAACATCTCTGCAGCTCATGCTGGGTAGCTGGAGTCAATTGCTGTTCACAGCATGTATCTATGGCATTCCAAAAGTGAAAGCTATAGGCATGTGTATCAGAGGTACCTTCTTTGATGAACACACACACACCCAGCTCTGTGGCTTAACACCCATTAACACTGCAACATGTGAAGGGGCCCTGAAAGCCGTTCAAGGGCTTCCTTCTTCAGCAGAGCTTAATCCTGAAACCAATATTCAATTCCAGTGCTCAAAGACCTTAATAGAGAATAAGAAGAGATAACTTTCCTTCACCACTGAGTAACCACAGACCAACAAATGGGATTGGGATAAAAGCTTGCAGCCCAACACCTCTTCACTTAGAAGCCTTCAAAGGGGGTACAGTGGTACCTCGGGGTACAGACGCTTCAGGTTACAGACTCCGCTAACCCAGAAATAGTACCTCTGGTAAAGAACTTTGCTTCAGGATGAGAAAAAACATCGTGCAGCGGGAGGCCCCATTAGCTAAAGTGGTACCTCAGGTTAAGAACTGTTTCGGGTTAAGAACGGACCTCCAGAACTAATTAAGTTCTTAACCTGAGGTACCAATGTATAGGAAATGTAGTCCCCTTCAGGTGTTGTTGACTACAACTCTCATCAGTCCCATTCAGCTTGTGAAGGGCACCATGCTAACTCCCCCCCCCCCCACTTAGAAGATGCTGTTGTTATTTTAAACTCACCCTTTTTTGCTTGATAAAAAAATTATTCTCAATTTTACACCAAGTGGCAAGGTCTGAAATTTTCTACATCTTGAAAATCATTAGAATTCAAGAGATCTCATGGGCAAGTCAGGTACCTTTTTTGTCTCCTCTACCATGCCAAAGCTCATTCTAAATAAATGTTAACCAAGTGAAACTTGCAGGCAGTGTTAGAAACTCAGATATATAAGCTAGGTGCCAAATGGCTCCTTAAACCTGGGTTACAGTCGCCAAAACAGGATGCCTAGTTGCCATTTTGGGGCCAAACGGCTCAAAAGTCGTATTTTCCAATACAACTTTTTGGTTCCTGAAATTCATTCTGATTGTGCAGATAGAATATAACGGATAGAATTCTATAGGATGTGTTGCTAGTGTGTGAAAAAAGTCAAGATCCAAGAATGCCCAGGCATACACCTTCAGATGGTGGAGACATCTGGCGCCATCCTGGCACACAGGCATCTTCACTTGGTCACAAGTGGCCAATAGTAAAGGTAAAGGTACCCCTGACCATTAGGTCCAGTCACAGACAACTCTGGGGCTGCGGAGCTCCTCTTGCTTTATTGGCTGAGGGAGCCGGCGTACAGCTTCCAGGTCATGTGGCTAGCATGACTAAGCCGCTTCTGGCAAACTAGAGTAGCACACGGAAACGCCGTTTACCTTCCCACCGGAGCGGTACCTATTTATCTACTTGCATTTTGATGTGCTTTTGAACTGCTAGGTTGGCAGGAGCAGGGACAGAGCAATGGGAGCTCACCCCGTCGCGGGGATTCGAACCGCCGACCCTCTGATCGGCAAGCCCTAGACTCAGTGGTTTAACCCACAGCACCACCCGCGTCCCTTTCAAGTGCCCGATACCCAGGTGCAACATGAGCCTGGTGCCTGGCATATTTTGAATGCTTACAGGTAAAGAAACATAATGGTATCAAAATTGGATCTCTTTTAAGTGAAGTATTTTTCAACTTTGCAACACTTTCAAATGATGTGAGCACACTGCAGAATTTATTTATTAGTTCATTAGAGCCTGTCGGGCAGGAGAGGGGAACCTGTAGCCCTTCAGATGTTGCTGGATCACAAGTGACTCCTGGCCTTTAGGGCAGGGGCTGAAGGGAGCTGGAGTTAACATGGTAACAAGCTCCCCACTCCTGCTCTAGAGGAAAGATGAAGTTTTGCATGTAGCAATCTCTGAAACAGCTGAAATGCTGCCTGCCTCACAGCAAGAGAAGCTCATTAGTCACCAAATTAAACTCAGTAATTAAGTAAGAGTAATTGAGGGGAGTTAAAGAGGGGGTGGATTATAAAAGAACTTTTTTTGTGTGTGTTATCCACCAAGCAAATAGTTTGGATAGCAGAGATTAGCAGTGAGCAAAACCCATCCACCTCAAATTCAGAATGAACTGGGTCTTTCCAAACATTGTCATGGGGGAAAAAATAAAGTTTGGGTTTTTTCTGCCTTCTGCAAAGTACCCATTTGAACACTGGGAAGTGCATTTTAAGAAATATTAATATTTCTGTTTGATGAGCCAAGAAGAATTAAGAAAAATGATGCGTCCCAGAGTTCACTTGCAATTGCTTCTAGCAAGTTCAGAAGTTTGACTACAACAAGTGGCTTGACTACAACTCTATCATCCTTGTCCACTGACCAGGTTAGCTGGGGCTGAGAGGAGATGGATAACCTTCAGAGGAACTCAGGTTAACCATCCCTGCTGCAGACTGCCAAGAACTTAGGGAGGTGTCTTCATTGTGGGCTTTTCTGCTTCCCCTTGCCTTGTTATACAACAAACCTAGGAGAGTGAGAAAGGAAAGAAACTGACAGACAAGAGAGCTGGTTTCCTGGCTCAGATTAGATCCTGGTTTTGTGTGCCTACAGTAGAAGGCATCTAGGACAGACCTATCACTGTGCTGAACATCTCTGTTTGAGAGATAGCTGAACACCTAGACTCAGGAGTGTAGAACCATCACTCCTTCACATGAGGAAAAGACAGGCATTTCAAATCTTAGAGAAGTTACAGGTAGATATTTATAGGTGAACCAATGGCATTTTTAAGATGTGAGAGTTACAATCACCAGCCCTTCACAAATGGGCAAATTGACTCCATCTCACATTTTCATGAATCCTGTTTCTTCTAGCTTTCTTGGTGAATTCTTTGCTTTTCCAGCAATTTGGGGATGGGAAGCAGAGAGCTGGCAGAAGGGAGCAAATGCTGAAATGTCTTTCCTACTTCCAGAGAACCTCCCCACCTCACAACAGTAAGTTTGCTTGGGAAACTGGCAAGAATGGAAGTCTGGTTATAAGCCATGTCCAAATTCTGAAGGTGTCACCATGGGGCAGGATTTCGAAAGTGTGTGTCTGTGTGAGGGGTGGTTGTATTCCAAATCTCATACTTCTGGAATTTCTACTCACTGTGAGCAAGGAGGAGGCTGCCCAAGAACACATACATTCCTCTCTGAGGTTCTTTGAAAGTTATTAATTACAGGCAAGACAGAAAAGTTTCTGCATCCTCCAACACTTGACCAAAATGAGATTTTGCTCACTCCCTGCACTAGAGAGAGGACAGAGCAGTGGTTCCCTTGTCAAGTGTCCACAAGACACTGCAAAGTACAACAGTCATGGATCTTTTCACTGGAAACTTCCTATTTGTAAGGCTTTCTGGCTTTATACAATCACCGTTCAATGCTTTGCCTTTTGTTCCTGCTCCTGGAAGGTAAGATTTGGGGAAGGAGAGTAGCCTAAGCACAATTGGAGGCCTAAACAAAATTCAAAGGGATTTTGACTCATTGTTAAATAGTTGTTTCTGACCTTCCACCAGAATTCAGCAACATTACTGTTTATAATCAATGAATTTCATATGTCCTTAGATTCACACCAAGTTATCCTACTTTGGGTTCCTCTCTAAAGGGCTGCTTTATAAATGGTGTTTTCTAGATGGAAACTGAACAGCCAATTCAAATTCAGTAAGCCAAGGTGTGGAAAGCTGCTGGCAATTGTATCATAAAGCTGGGCATCACTTCTGTGGGATACAGACACATGACTTATGTTGCAGTTATATTTAGGCATTTCAGACCTAAGTGCTCTCTTAAACATTATCAGTAACAAGAGTAAAATATTTAATTTATGACTATGACATGAGACTGCTTCACTGCAATGCAAAAAGGAATGTTACTTATAAGGATAGAATAAGGATAAGACACCCTAGACAGCTGACCCAGAATTCAGTGACAAGCAATATGGTACACTGCACATTTCATTGGTAAAAAAAGAAGGAAATCTCACGTTAGCAGCTTTCCATTTACTTGCAAGATAAAACACACTAAGATGAAATATTTGCTTCTACAGTCAGTTGTACTAATGACATATTCTAAAATATTACATATTCCCTGGAAGAAAAATTACAGAGAAGTTTCAGGAAAGTAAACAAGAGCCATTGAAGCTAGTTTAATATGTGATACAGTAATTAGACACTTCTAAAAACAACCTGGGACGCGGGTGGCGCTGTGGGTTAAACCACAGAGCCTAGGACTTGCTGATCAGAAGGTTGGCGGTTCAAATCCCCGCGACAGGGCGAGCTCCCATTGCTCGGTCCCTGCTCCTGCCAACCTAGCAGTTCGAAAGCACATCAAAAGTGCAAGTAGATAAATAGGTACTGCTCTGGTGGGAAGGTAAATGGCATTTCCGTGCACTGCTCTGGTTTGCCAGAAGCAGCTTAGTCATGCTGGCCACATGACCTGGAAGCTGTACGCCGGCTCCCTCAGCCAATAAAGCAAGATGAACACCGCAACCCCAGAGCCGTCCATGACTGGACCTAATGGTCAGGGGTCCCTTACCTAAAAACAACTTACATTTTGTTAATCAATAGAAAGAATAATATCTCTTTCAGGGAGAGGCTGCAGGCTGCTTTCCCTTCATTCTGCCTATTTCTACTAACATCATGTGTAAGGAGGCATATCACTTGAAGGACTTTTCCCAGACTGAGAGAAGAACATGAACTTGAAAGTCTACAGGGAGCAGGCATAGGCTCAGTGCAAGCTCAGAGGTCATGCCCATATCCACTTTTGGGGTGGCATGGGCAGAAAGGGCAACACTGACCACCTACTGTTCCCAGGAGCTCCCTAAATTGAATTAAAAAGGCCCAGAAATATAACACATAGGGAAGTGGGCTAGAAGATGTTAAGAGCCCTGGGAACAAAAAGAATCACCCATTTTTCAGAGCCTGGACATGTCATAGGGCAAGGAATGAAACATTAGCAAGTGGTTTTCGAGAGATCACAGTGAGCTGAGACCCTCATAAAAGTTTGGGCACGTGTGCCAGACTTACCATAGTTATTTCAATCAAAATGCTCAATACTTGCTGACACAACACAGAGCCGGTTAAAATTTTGTCAGAATACTTTGTTTTTCTCTTGCTCACCCTCCCTGAAAAAAATTAGGGGACTGGTCCATTTAGTGGTGAATTTCAATAAGCTACACACCCACCTCTAAGAAAGCATACCGATCTCACTTTTCTGAGGTAAAGTTTGTTCCTGAAGGATCCTTTTTGAAAATTTAATAAACTATAAATGAAACAGACATTTAATGAAAGGTGAACAGGCCTTGTTAGAGATTAAAAAGATTTCTAATGTCATACTTGGGAATCAGGCATTTATCATACTTTTAAATGCAAATATGTACACCTATTTTCTGTTGCCTCACTAACTCATATAGTCAACAGTGATGGCTGTTTGTGAACGGCTAAGGCTGCCTTCAGAAGTGGGGTTTATTGAATTAGTTTTAATGGTTGTAGTACTAGTGCTTCTGTCCTGATTTTTAACATTTCTTTTACTCTGCAGTACCTGCTGCATTATGGAACTGTGTCTTTTCGACTGACACTGCCATGCTGCACTAAATTTAATTCAAACCAGTGAGTGTTGCGTGGCACAACAATGAACACCACTGGATATGTCACCCCCCTTTCTACGCATGCATGTGCCTGTTCCCACATGATTCATGGTGCGGTGTGACAAAATGCCACCCAAAATTTCATTGTGTGACCTGTGATCCATGAAAACTGCAGGAAACATACCACACAAAACTGCCACAATAATCTGGGTTTCCCAGTTTGGAAATGGTTTTGTGTAGAAACAATTAACACAGAAATGAGCTCTAAACTTCTGCTAGATTCAGCTAAATTTCCAGAAGCAGCCTTCACATTGTGGAAATTAACAGGTAAGGAAACACTAAGAAGACAGAATAAAGTGCTGCCTGAATGCAGCCTTAATCATTCAAATTTCAACAACTTTGGATGAAATGGCTCAACAGGAAAATCCAAACGAGAAAGAAGGAAAAGTACAAGCCAGAAGGTTAATACAAAACTGTTTACTTTCCCGTAAGCATGCTTCCAATGTTAATACAAGACACCATCATTCAAACCTAAACCTTTGTTCTGGATATTTATGTTAATACCACTCAGAATTCAGATGAAACATTGTTTTCAAACAACAGCAGACGAGCTGAAGCAAGCATAAGAAATGATGGCCTTCTCATACCTGACCATGAAGGCTGCTGAGACTGTGTTGTATCGTTAATTACAGCAGTAATGATGAGACCAGCAGCTAACTTACATGAGTACCATTATGGAGGGAAAAGGCAATGCACACACACATCCAGCTTCCAAAATGCATGAAAGAAGCCCCCAGTTACATCATCAAAACACCCAATAGGGATGAGGGGATTCTGGATTTCAGTAGCATTCTGTACTTTCAAATGGTCACCTGAAGTGGTTGAGGGGGAAAAGTTCCCCCATATACAGTTGTACCTTGGAAGTTGAACAGCTTCATATACAGTTTTTCCTTGGAAGTTGATCCACTTCCTTGAATGGGGCTCTGTAAACCTATTATGCGAATAAAGTTTCTCACTTAACCCTAAACTGAATCAAGCTGAGAATGACAACTTCTCAAAGTAGCAGCCAAAATTGTTAACCGGAGGCTTCTCAACGATGGCTGGGAAGTGCTGGTTGGCAAAAACTATAGCTGTATTGTCACCATAACTGATCAGATACCTCACCCAGCAAGTAACACAGGTTATCTTGCCCAATGCTATTCCACCCATCGATTCCTACTCATAAGCCAAAAAAGGTCCTTCTTACTCCTAAGTAACCAATATGACAGTCCACTACTCTAACTTCTGGACGTAGCAGAATCCCCTATCTTACTGAATGGAAGCAGAAACCACGTAAGTGTTACAGCATGCTGCTGGGATGCTGTTAAACATGGTATGCTGACATCTTCTTGGAAGGAAATCTAACGTGGATTATTTCCTTGCTGGGGTTACCTAGACAGTGAGTGGAACAAGAATCTGACAGAGGGAGCAAGGGAGCACTGCAGCCTCTGCCATTCAGCTATTAAAAGATTCAAGTTAAATATGATCTGGGCATGTGGATAAGTGAAAAGGGATGATAAGTTTTATATATTTAAGAAGCTACATCCATGAATCATCAAGCACTGCAGAGTGATATGAATAGTATTAATTAATCTCACAATAAACTTCCCTGTGCTCATAAATCACTGCTTGCCTACTGCTTACACTTGCTAATGGTGTTTTGGCCTTACCAATTTTTTTAATATTAAAAAAGCGGTCTAAGCAAGGAATCCCACTGGAAACTTATCCAAAGAGTGGGGAGGGGATCTTCACTGAAGGCATAAGGTGTGGCTTACTGAAGCAAATGCTTTTTAAACAAAAGACTTGGGTTATACAACTGTTCTTGTAACTGCATATAACCAAGCCATTACCATAAAGAGGATGGTATTGGACATTTACTGTGCTGTCAATTCTGACCACTCACTGTATTTCCCATCCATATAAATGAAAACTCACAAACATCTATTTGGTGAGGCAGCTATCTAGAGTTGTCATCATTTGAAGGGAAAGAAGATTTAAGCCTCAATCAATCGAAATTTTCCAAAGCCAGACCTACTACTCAGCAGGTTTTGATAAACTATTAAAAAAAAACAACCAAGAGATGATAAAATAAATGCTTTTATGTTGCACCAGTGGATGAGTGATGCTTTTCAGGCTTTCTGCCTTAGGCTCCAAAGTTTTCAGAGCAATCTGCTCCATTTACAGCACGTGGTTCCAACTTCCTGCAGGGCTACATACAGAATCCATGTGATCTTGCTCCTTCTCTTCCCTCAGCACCCTGCCTGCACTGTACCTGATAAACTTTCTCTGCAGAGTTTCTGCAGCTTGTAGTAACTTGGTGTCATCAAAGAAAAAACCCCCAGTTAAAATCTCAAAGGAGGAACCAAATGCAAGACATCTCTTCCTCCCCCACCACCCTGGCTTGCTCATTTCTACTCAGGAGTAAGCCACAGGCTTAAAGCCTGACAGGCAGAATACAAAAAGAAAAAGGCAATGGGGAGATAGGTAGAAAACAGACATTACAGTAGTGTTCTTTCTGGTGATGGTGGGCATGCAAGCTCCCCACAGCTGGCCAAAGGATGGGGCCAGACTGGGCACCCTCATGCTGTGCAATTCTTTAATAAATTCTTTGCTGTCTGGGCAACTGGGAGGGCACTGACAACCCTGACATTTTGCCCTTGGGCAGCATAAGGACAGAAACTGATTTCCAAATGCCCCAATTGTTCCCAACAATGAGAGGCTTTCATTAGCCCAGCAGTTGAAACCTCACTTCTTCTCCCACTCCCCTCCCCAGACTGCATAGCCAGAACTACAGGATCTGATAGGGTGGACATAGGATTTCAGCCCAATGAAGAACTGCTGGTACGTCATGGCAAGCCACGTCTCACGGCTTGTTTCTCCCAGCTGCAGGGAGGAATGAGAGAGGTGTAAGCAATTCACTAGCATGTACCAACATGCCCCTAATTCATGCTAAACTCTGAATGGTCGCTCAATGAATATGCTAGACAAAGAGAAGCTCGTGAGAGGGTTGTAGGGTTTCCGTTGCAAGGAAGAGGCCTTTTTAGCAGCCACCTACCTAAAAATGATCCCCTCTGAAAAGTTTAACAGAATAGAATTACTTCTCAACGCCCACCCTTCAAAAGCCAGTCCTCCCAGCAGTCAGTAAGTACTGAAATACTTTTTACATTACACTTGATTTTAGCCAATACACTAAGAGGTGATAATTACTTTCAGTTGGTGGGATTTCCATGCTGGCACAAATGGAACTGGATGAGGGCGAAAATATAAAATAATGTTTTTTAAAGCATACTGACTCAATTATATAGCATAGTTTACAGTTCTATAAAATAGCGCTATTTTTGCAAGCCAACATCACTTGCCATAAAGCATCTGTGCTTTAGTCTAATAAACGGTTGATAGGGTATATAACTGCGATCAAATTGTCCCGTTGTAACTACTGTAAAATCTACTTCTAAACAGTCAGCAGCGTTGCACTTGAAAGCATGGTTTTGTTATGCACTGCCATAGCCGAACTTTTACAAGTTATCCCTTACTCCTTAGCATATAAAAACAACAACCAAGAAGGAACAAAGAAATGCATTCTATGGCCTTTAGGCAAGCAGTACAAATGAGATGAATGTGCTGTCTTTTAAAAAATTTAACTGGTGCATTTTAAGTATCTTGTTATGTAAGCAGCTGCTTTATTTTAAAAGTTTATTGACTACATGTTACTGAAAACTGCAGTCACTGCCCTAGCTTGCAGTTTCACTCATCATCCACTGATAAGCATTTGAGTACCTGCTCTCTAAAGAGGCATATTCCTATATGTGAAACCCATTATCCAAGTATGGATCCTTATGAGAGAGGTATTGGCAGGCTTAAGAGAAGCCCAAGGTTTGCAGAAGTCTAACAAACTCAAAGGAGACCCACTGAAAACAATCCAATGAGAACTGAGCACACCCAGTGGGCATGGAGTGCTGATGGATCTGTTGGGAGGGGGAGTGGTTGGCTGGCTGCCTGAACAGGAGCACGCCACACTGCACCAATTTGTTGCAGCTTCCACCTGTTTCTCATAATACTAAATCTGACAAAGTAACCTGACTCCATGGGAATGAAATGCTAGAGACATTATTGCATCCATCACTGACACAGCGTTCTAAAATTTTTGTTTCAGTGTAGATGTATTATAAGAAGAATGTCCCATACGGGGAAAAGGAAGAAAATAAACCTTAACACTGTGAAAAGCTGGGCAATCTAGTTGTTTCTGTATGTTTATGAATAGAATGAAATAAAGATTATGGAATTGTTATTTAACTGATTGCACTACGTTGTGACAGATGTGCAGAAACTGCAACATGCCTCAAAACGTTTACAGCACAGGACTTAAAAAGCTGATACTTTTAAGAGAAGATTCAATGATATATTAGTAGTAACTCCTCCGACTATGCATCAAGAAAACCAGTGACAAAATTTGTTTGAGCCACAACTCGTAACACATTCGTGTATAATTAGAACATTAAAAGTATGGTGCACAGATTCAGAAAAGGGCAACTAAAATTATCATGGAACAAGAAAATAAATTTTAAAGCATTTGGAGCTTTTAAGGTTTTTTTTTGGGGGGGGAGAAAGGAAGTATGAAGAACATGACAGAGGTGTACAAAATTAGGAATGGTGTGAAGAAATTGAACAGAAGTTTCCTTCCTCTCTCATAATACTAGAACCTGGAATGTGGAAAGGTTCAGGAAAAAACAAAAGGAGGCATTTCACACAAGACATCATTATAATCTATGGAATTTGCACAAGCCATATTAACGGCCATAAACTTGGATAGCTTTAGGGCAGGCATAGGCAAACTTGGCCCTCCAGATGTTTTGGGACTACAACTCCCTTTATCCCTGACCACTGGTCCTGTTAGCTAGGGATGATGGGAGTTGTAGTCCCAAAACATCTCAAGGGCTGAGTTTGCCTATGCCTGCTTTAGGGTTAGACAAAGCGGGTTTTCCTTCATGGAGAGCACGTGTTGCGGTGGGCACAACCATGCCATTCCCTGTTGATGGCAGGTTAGTTTGGATGGCCACAGATTTGACTGGGCACCTCCAATGTTGTTGGGGAAAACTGATTGTTGCAATTTTATTTGATTGATGGGGTGCTATATAGGTCCCTGTGTGCAGCGTTGAGCTGCTTCTTTTCACTGCGCACATCGGATTACCCGCCCGCCCGCCCACCCTCCCTCCCTTTATTTAGGGTTTGTTTGTGTTGACCTTGCTAAGCCTGTCACGGGGTCGTTTGCTTTGGAGCAGGGGCCTGGTAGGAATTTTACCATTTGGCTGATTGGCTGGTGCCATTTGGGTTTTGCCTACTGCGTAGCAAATTGTCACAACTTGTAAGTTGCGGTTAAAAGGTAAAGGGACCCCTGACCATTAGGCCCAGTCATGACCAACTCTGCGGTTGCGGCGCTCATCTCACTTTATTGGCCGAGGGAGCTGGCGTACAGCTTTCGGGTCATGTGGCCAGCATGACTAAGCCGCTTCTGGCGAACCAGAGCAGCGCACGGAAACACCGTTTACCTTCCCGCTGGAGCAGTACCTATTTATCTACTTGCACTTTGAGGTGCTTTCAAACTGCTAGGTTGGCAGGAGCAGGGACCGAGCAACGGGAGCTCACCCCGACGCGGGGATTCAAACCGCCGACCTTCCAATTGGCAAGTCCTAGGCTCTGTGGTTTAACCCACAGTGCCACCCGCGTCCCCTAGGTTGCGGTTAAGCATTGGTTAATTTTTTGGTTGGTGGAGGGGATGAGGTTGGCTGTGCCTGCCCCTTCAATGCTGCTGCTGCAAGGGTATTCCGTTAAAGGAATCCAGGGGCTCGCCATGCTTTTGTCCGTATCCCTGACAAAGGGCTACGGTTATACAAGAGCCCCAGGGGGCATTTGGGGAGAGGTGTGAGCCTGGCACCCAGCTTTTCCTCTCCCCAAAATTGCTTACCCCTACGGACTTCCACACGGGTGTGGTTGTCAGTTCTGTTCCTACCTCCAAGTGGGAACAGATAGTCACTAACCAAGGCCTAAGCAACCACTCACTTACTGTAATGCAATAAAGTTGTGGCCAAAATTATGCCAAAAACAAAAACAAAAATGATGTGTGAACGTGTTTTTATTCAGGGGTGTCTTAGCGGTCCTCGACATGCAATTCCATGGAGGAAACGGCCATAGTGCCTGTGTAGTATTGGAGACAGGATGGCCACAGCTAAAAAGAAAGGGCGGCACTTTCTGACTAAACTCATTATTTGAAAGCACATAATCTTTTCATTTCTCTCTTTCTCTCCTATTTAGTAAGATCGATGCTCACTTCGCTTCAACAGCTCAGGGAGGAATTTGATCCTCACATTCTCTGTTAAAGAGCAACAGAACAAACCCTCCATTTCCCCATGTCTGCAGATGGTAAGAAGTATTGCAATATCTTCCATCTAAAACTGTGGAGGGCATTAACTGAAACCCGAGATGGGTGAGAGCTTTCAAAACCATTAAATAATTTTCAAAGCACAATATTCCAGGGACAGTCTGCAGCAGCAGCCAGAGACAGATCACTCTGCCTGTACACCACACCTATCAGTCTGAATTCCTGCTTAGAAGCACACTTTCCAGATCCATCATCCGTGAAAGTAGTTTTCGGGGGGGGGGGGGTATGTATGAATCATTTGCAGTATCCTATGGTATCAGGTATTTGGTTTAGCCATGCTGGGTTGAATTTGTTCTAGCAAGCATATTTTTGGTAATCTTTCCTCTGGCAGAGACAACACCTTGAAACGATAATTTAAAATGTGTAACTGAACTCTTACTTCTCCTGGGAGACGTTAAGTTTCAACTCTTTAGAAGACTGCAAGGGTGTATAAAGGCACACTTAATATAGTTCACAAAAGTTTGTTCTGAAAATAATTACAATCAGATGTTCCATGGTGCCCCCAAATTCAGGTACTGCTTGGACAGCCCTAATAAGGCTTTTTAAATTGGAAGAACCTACATGCTCCCATATTCAGGTAGGTAGTCGTGTTGGTCTGACTCAGTTGAAATAATAAAATAATAATAATTGTCCAGTAGTTGGTCTCTAAGGCGCTACTGGACAATTTTTTTAAATTTTTTAATTTATTTCAGCTACATGTTCCCAAACACTCTCCAGAATCTAGAATCTGAGAATTCCTACTGTTGTCTTCTCAGTTTTCACTGCAGCAGAACTGAGATTTTAACAATTCTCAATGCTCGATAATATGGTTTTCTTTGTTGAAATATATGGGAATCTAACCACAAGTGTGAACAGCTGATTTAAAGGGGACTTTTCAGTTTTAACTCAATTAACGTTCTTACAAAATCGACTCAAGGCTGCCAGCAGTCAATGGAGTAATACTGGAGCAAAGGGGAAAGTGTACTGTCAGCTGCATAAAGAAGAGAGCACATTTCCCCCTATGATAGGGACAAGTATATCTAATATCTGAGCTCAGTGTCAATACCATGTAGAACAAAGCAATATTGCAGTTTCATAATGGTCAGAAGCCATCACTACACATAGTCCTGAAAATCAGCAATGTCCCTCTGGCAATGATCTCTTGATGCTTCCAAACAGTTCTATCTACTGTCTCGTATCATAATACTACATAATATTCTCTCACATTAAAACAGAAGAGGTGTGCATCCAGATTCTTTGGTTGTTTACTGCGTCCCACTGTGTTCAATAAGGTTTACTCACAGCTAGGTATGCCTGAGATTGCATTCTGAATCTCAAAGGGCACAGCATTACTTGTACTTTGTAGGTGGAAATGGGGAAGGATTCAGGTGCAATGAATGCTAAAATAGAAGCTGTGTTTGAATAAGGCAAGAGAAATCTCCAAGGTGAGTAATAGAACTAGATAGGAATTCATATGCTAGAACGGGCTGGGGAACCGCAGCCCTGGGGCAACCTTTAGGCCTCCAGTCCACACTATCTGGCCCACAGACCTCTCCCCAGCCCACAGTCCTGTCTCCAGGCCACATCACTGGCCCTGAGAGATTTTGCCCAGTTGAAATATGTCATTGAGCTCTGATAATCCCTCTTACTTATCTGTAGGGAAGACAGAGAGGTGCACGTGTAGAAATTAGGCTACTGTAAATGTTACCATCTTAAAAGGTAGAGACACCACCTTGCCAGCAAAGGTCCATATAGTAAAAGCTATGGTTTTCCCAGTAGCGATGTATGGAAGTGAGAGCTGGACCATAAGGAAGGCTGATCTCCGAAGAATTGATGTTTTTGAATTATGGTGCTGGAGGAGACTCTTGAGAGTCCCATGGACTGCAAGAAGAACAAACCTATCCATTCTGAAGGAAATCAGCCCTGAGTGCTCACTGGAAGGACAGATCGTGAAGCTGAGGCTCCAATACTTTGGCCACCTCATGAGAAGAGAAGACTCCCTAGAAAAGACCCTGATGTTGGGAAAGATGGAGGGCACAAGGAGAAGGGGACGACAGAGGACGAGATGGTTGGACAGTGTTCTCGAAGCTACCAGCATGAGTCTGACCAAACTGCGGGAGGC
The DNA here is from genome assembly GCF_964106915.1 of Podarcis gaigeae. Classification (NCBI taxonomy): domain Eukaryota; kingdom Metazoa; phylum Chordata; class Lepidosauria; order Squamata; family Lacertidae; genus Podarcis; species Podarcis gaigeae. Next base: position 66,281,218 of record NC_139681.1, read on the forward strand.
AGTGGAAGACAGGAGTGCCTGGCGTGCTCTGGTCCATGGGGTCACGAAGAGTCGGACACGACCAAACGAATAAAAGACAACAACAAATGTTACCATTGTTCCTTCACACACTTTTGACTCTGATCCTGTCTATCATTGACATGTGGCCCTCAGAACATTCCCTAGAAAGGAATTGGCCCTCGGGCTGAAAAGGGTTCCCCACCCATGACTTAAAATCTGTGTGATTTTGTCCTTTCCACTCATTTCAGCGGGAGGATTCACAAACTCTGTTGTTCTCCAACACTATCATGGCAAATCTCTGAGGAATTCATCTAGGACAAATTATTTTTTAAAAGATGAAGTTAAGCAATTTGGTTGCCAACTTCCACTTTTGTTCAAAGGGGTCATGAGAAAAAGTGTTTTGAACAATTAGACTTGCAAACTCCCTAGGGAAGCCAATTGCCCATGGAAGATAGAGGATGCCCAATGGCTCATAGAAAATGCAAATGGGAGGCACACAGCTAAGGGAGTTTTGTGCATGAGTTTAGCAAAATTCAAACAATATGCTTTATAAGCAAACCAATTTAAAACATTTTGTTTTAAAAACAATCTCCCCCCTGCATAAGCATTTTGTAAATTGCAACTCTGAACACTTTCAGTACACTTCAGACCCGATCACAAAATTCCTCAGTTTTTAGGGCAAGTCAGCCCTTCATTGGAACCCACTGAGATGAAATTTGCAACTATGTGAAAATACTGGGATTGCCCAGAAGATTATAATCCGGCAGGTTTAATTCAGGCAGGATATACCAGCACTGGAGAATGTTTTGCCTGCCATGTAAAGCTGGTAGTGATTTTTTTTAAAGAATTGTCCAAAGTCCGGTATAAAGGGTACATAGCACGTTTTCTACCTACCTCATCGAAAGAAACAGTAACATCTGGAGAAAATATGCAGTGGTACCTCGGGATGTGAACAGGATCCGTTCCAGAGCCCGCTTCCGTGCTGGTCACGTTTCGCTGCTTCCACACATGTGCATGACGTCATTTTGACCGTCTGCACATGCGTGTGCGGCGAAACCTGGAAGTAACGGGCTCCATTACTTCTGGGTCGCCACGGAGCACAACCCAAAAATCCTTAACTTGAAGCACATTTATCCTGAGGTATGACTGTATTGCCTAAACATTACCAGTGAAAATATAACATTAATGGTATTAATAATAGTAATTTAAACCTCCTATACAGTCATACCTCGAGTTGAATGTACTTCGGGTTGAGCACGTTCGCGTTGCGCTCTGCATCTTGCGTTCCATTTGGGATGCGAACAGGGCTCCGGAACGGATCCCATTCGCATCCCGAGGTACCACTGTAGACTAATAGGCTTGATGTGGACCTCAGCAACTGTTTGAAATATTTGTAAAACTTTCCTTTACATCTGTGATATTCTGCTTTGCATTCCTAACATCTCCAAGTGGGGCTAGGAATCGCCCACAGAGTTTGATGTAGTACAAAGATAGGAAGTAACCATTTTTATACAAAAGAGTATATATAAGCAAAGAGGGAGAGATAAAAATCTTACCTCTTAAATATATTATCTTGAACAGGTTTTGCTTTAAAATCAATTAAGCAGCGTCACATCAGACCAAATATGCATCTACTCCACCATCTTGCCTGCAGTGGCAGCCAGCTACCGGTAGTTGTCAGAAGGAAGCTCATAGCAGATTGCTGCTCTATTGTATTAGGGTACAGCTGCCAGGCCAACCCTTCCTCACTGTCCATCAATTCCTTTGCCCAACCTCTTCCTCTGCCTAGAGTAGCAAAAGTAGGAGACAGAGAAAAGCAAGCAAAGGGACCTGTGGAAGAAGGTGGCCATAGGGACAACTTTGACAGCTCTCTCTCAAGAACAAAATATGCAGGATCCCCAGCTTGTGATCTGACAGCCCTATCTGTAGCCCATGACTATATACATGGAATCTTTGTTCAGAGGCAAAAGCCATAAAACCATGAATTTGTCTCCTTTAAAACTTTTTTAAAAAAGCAATTGTCTTCTAAAATGAAATGAAAACCATTTTTAAAAATTTCATTACTTGTTATTTTATTTTGGTGCACACAAGAGATGAAAGAATTGTATTATTATTGTTAACTCTAAAATGCAATAAAAATCATTATAAAGGATACAACCGTCAGCACACTATTCCATGGCAATGTATACTATATGTTGCTTACATATTCTTTTGCTTGCCTTGATCCTACATCCAGTCAATTCTATGGGATGATCCTGAGTTCTAGCAATTTTGAAAGAATTTCTATACACTCTCTCCACAAAGTTGGCATTATGTTCTGCATTAATCATAGATTCTTTTTTCGTTTCTAAATTAAAATGACCCAATATGGCATGCATGGGATTGCTGCCTTGCAAAGGGAATATATCCCATAGAAATCAAAGGGCATTACTTCTGAGAACAAGTTTTTTTAAAAAAAACAACCAGAAAAGATTTTAAAGAGGAAAGTTTTTTAAGTTTACATGGAAAGAGTTACAAACCCCTAATCACTTTTTCCAGCTCTATCATCTCTTTTCAAAATGTGGCAATTGTAAATAGTAGAATAAATGTGTTATATATTTAAATATGATGGTGTGCACCCCTGAGACTCAAGGAGTTTTAGCTCTGTTTACTTAGGTACTAAGTGAAGGACCAGTCCAGACCAATGAAGGGAGCTGCTAACATCCATGGAGACTCCATTCCAGTCTCCAGGAAGCCAATCTATCTACTCTATGATCAATTGTGAGGGTTGGTATCTTATATTAGGTGAGAAACCTGAGCAGGGATGCTGCTGGTATACCACCTACCCCACTGCCCAGCAGCCTCCCTGACTGAGCTGATGGAGGATATCTCAGAGATGGTATTTGAAGAATCCCCTCCACTGTTGTGCTGGGTGGACTACTGTACTGTGCTCTGCGCAGGGCTGTCCTTGAAGACTATTCAGAAGCTGCAACTAGTGCAAAGTGCAGGCTGCTGGCAGGCAAAACATCTGGTGGGCAATTTGGTATCATTAGCAAGTGTGATTACCTCATTGTACACTGCTGACTGCAAATCATTAATTACCACCACCTGCAATGTAAATCCTTATGGGATATCAGTCCTCAATTCTCCCCATTGTGAAAGCTCTCCATCTGGCAGGCCGCACCTTCAGCTTGCCAATAAGCAATCCATAAAATGATCTGTCCGCTTGTTCAAGGACTGCCACGTTTTCTTAGCAGCCTTAGGTTTCCTTAGAAGTTTTTCATGAGCCCAACTACATCAATGCCTACTGGGCCATCACTGCAGAAAAGCAAAACAGTGTGCAGGTTTCTAGACAAAAAGAACATATGAAACAGGGACTGGGGTAGTTTATGAAGCATATGGAACTCTCAGATGCCTCTAAGAACAGCTCAAAAAAGTGAACAGATACAGAAATAGCTCTTGATAAGCAATGCATTTGCATATTTGCAGGCACTCCAGAGAGCCGTCTCCCCATGCCAATTCCTTCTTCAAACCACATAGTGGGGCTGGGGGGAGCCTGGAAAAAGGGAGCTAGCAACAGCAATCTCCAAAGGGTACCTAATGAGGAGTCCCATGAGCCTAGTTCAGAGACGAAAGGAAGAAGGAACACTACGTCTAGGATTCAGTGATCAGAATAAAGCATTTGCAGAGACTTGATTGGGATGGGAAGAAACTGCCAATAGGTTTTGAATGAAAGCAGAAGGTGAGTACAGAGGGGATCTGGATACGAAAAAGAGTAAAGCAATAGGAGGCAGTGCCGTGCAGTGGGTAAAGCGATATGTTTGGAAACAGGACTGGCAGTGAAGTAGTTTACAGCTCTTCACTTTGAGTGCAACTCTTGCATTTGGAAACGCCAACATCCCCCCCCTAAAATATTCTGCATGTCAGCTCCCAGTGTCCAAATCACATGCTCTATCAAAACACACTGACTCTTATATAGCAGTCACTAGACGGATATTAGCACAACACAGATGTGACTTTCTAAATTTTTACCAATTTGAAGTGCATATGGCAACCACCAACTAGGAACATGAAGAATTCCTTTTTAAGTACACAGCTGGCAGTGCTAGAAGCAGATGGCTCATAAGACAGCACACTCTCATTCTCTCATTTTCCACCGTGTACTTCCTCTACCAGCTTTCATAATGGTATGTATGTAACATTACTGCTCCTGCTATCAAAAGGTATATTTTAACACCTTGTCATTTACATATATATTCGTCAGACATCACAACAGTGGTTCTTATAATTAGCCCAACCCATTACTTCCAACTGTTCTTGATTCTAGATTCTTGGAATAAGACAATGGATTTAAGACTAGACACACAAAAGCCATACCTGAGCAAAAAATATTCACGGTGCGTGTAGAATCAGTTACTGCATGATCATATCCTGAAGGCATAAACCTTTTGTGGCAAGCAAGGTAGGTACAAACTTTAGAAGCTGTGTTTTTTGTTTGTTTGTTTTAAGTAAACAAGACTACAGTGGTACCTCGGGTTAAATACACTTCAGGTTACATACGCTTCAGGTTACAGACTCTGCTAACCCAGAAATAGTACCTTGGGTTAAGAACTTTGCTTCAGGATGAGAACAGAAATTGTGCTCTAGCGGCCAGCGGCAGCAGGTGGCCCCATTAGCTAAAGTGCTTCAGGTTAAGAACAGACCTCCGGAACGAATTAAGTACTTAACCCGAGGGACCACTGTATATGAATCACATTCTGATTTTTAGAATTTCTGTAAGTATTTTTAAATTATATTTATTTAAAATAAAATCTGAATATAATATAAGCATGTCAAAGACTAAAATTATAACTTGATCATAAAAATGAATCATGGCCCTTTTCTCTCACATGCAACAAGTTAAGAGGCTGTTTTCTGTGTAAAAAAGAACCAGGGGGAGAAAAATGTCTGAGGACTGCTGAGGTTAAGCATTATGAATGACACAAAAAGCCCTGTATTGTATTGTGTTATTGTAGGTATGCTATGGGACCCAGGCAGCCACAAGTCATCACAGGCATACAGTCTTACCAACACCATTAGCTGAAAACATATGGATAATCTTACTCCTATTTATGCTCTCTTAACTATCCAAAAGCTATAAAGGGTTCAGTTCTCAAACTGTTGTTGGGAAGTGCCAACAACGTAACGTCAAGCCTCAATGCAACAGGGATGGGTTCCCCACCTAGAATTCTCCCCAGCTTCCCATTTTCTAGATAAGGAACTTCCCCCATAATCACACTGGGTCTTGACTGCCCAGTTGGGAAGGCTTTCAAAATTCAGCATGGCGCCACAATCAATATCCTACCCTTCTCTCTCGCAGGCGAGGGGCACAATTGGTGTCAAACACAAATTCTGGATGGCTACCAAAGCCAAACAGAATTTAAGACTCCTGATTCATAGCCTTTCATTTGTACAGAGATGGAAAAGACAGAAATCTCACTCACACTGTAATATACGTATACACTGCTGAAGTTTGTCGTTGCCCAATTTGGATTGTGTATGAACTCTGGTAGACCAAAATGCTTCTTTCCATTTGAGGGCACGCATTATGGCCCAATTTCTTCTCTGGCTGAGATTCTAATAACCCAGTTCCTTCACTCTCCCAGTTAGATAAGCTGATGTTGGAGATGGAGGAGATGTTGGAGATAGGGGGTCCTCAAGAGATTGGGAGTGGGATTGGTCCACGTGCTATTCCTGATGTCAATGGGTGTGTGAAATGGGTTGGCTGAGATTCATAAATAGGCAAAGGATAATTTCCCTTTTGGGGGGCAGGGGAGTAATAGTTTTGTTTAATCAGACTGAGGAGGAAGGGGCTCACAAATCACATTCAGCAGCGCAAAGGGCATGTAGACACATGATCAAAGGGCTTGGATTATGCTCCTAGTTTGTATAAAGGCAGTCTATTAAATTACAAACCAATATGCTTTAAAGCAGTTGGAGTGCACGTGTGTTTAAGGCATGTTTACAGATTTCTAAGAGAACTGTGGTCTAAACTACCTCAATTTAAATCCAACCACTTGGCTGCCAAGCGATTGGACACGAAACATAGTAACAAGGTACCTAAACAGTTGCATTAAATATGTACAAGTAATGGGATCCTGAATAGGTAAACTTGCACCAAATGCTATGGTGCTGTTATTCCACTGCACCCATATAGACTTGAGTTCTTCAGTTTTCTCCTAATGCTGCTGAGCTACACCTAGAAAAAGTTCCAGTCTGCATTTGGTATAATTTATAGGAATAAAACTCCCTTCTGGTTTTGTTGAAGTCTGAACTAAGCCCTCTGTTTAAATCCGGGATAAGGAAGCAGTGGCCAGATGTTGCTGGATTCCAATTCTATCATTCCTGCTGGCTGAAGGAAGTCCAGCAACATCTGGAGGACCATAGGTTCCCCACCCCTGGTTTAAATGGCCAAGAAAAGGAAAATCCCGCTTCAACTGTTTGCTTACTCCATGTGAGCAGCTGCAAATACAAGACACGGGCCAATCCCATGCATGTTTAATTGGAAGCAAGTCTCAATGACATCCAGAGAACTTACACCCAAACACTATATGCACAGGATTACAGCCTTAGGGAGCAACTAATCTCACCCTGCAGAAAGTTAAAAAGCAGTATTTGTCCAAATCTTATGAACATCATGCTTGACTTTCAAAGTAAAAAATATTTCATCCCTGAAGAAGCAAAGGAGCCAGGAGGAACTGTGAATAACTGCAAACTAGCAAGACAACTGAAACCATTCTGTAGGGGGCATTCTTTCAAAGCTCACCATACTTCAATGAAGGAAACTATGAGCTGTATGTACCCACCATCATTCGTACTCAGATACATTGAAATTAATGGGCATGACTAACTAAGGTCCACTCATTTCTATAGGTTTACTCTGAGCAAAACTTAAAATACCACCTAACGTAACTGCTTCCTCAACATTAATGTTAAACTGTTAGGTCTGCCTGGCATACTACTGAACAGCAACCCTAACCAAACTTATCTGGAAGCAAGTTCAATTTAAACCAGTGGGATTTACATCTGAGCAAACAACAGGTTCCAGCCTACCAAATTCTACTCAGAGTAGACCCACTGAAATTAATGGGCCAAAGCTACTGTTCTGCTTCAATTTATAAAAGTCTACTCTGAGCATCCCTAGTAGCAGATACAACCCACTGTCAGAAATTGACTGTAGAGCATAATTTTAATGGAATAATGCTGTGGTTTGGCTTTGATGCCTACCCTAAGATTACCTTACTGCTGTGTTGCAATGAGAAAGTTCACACAAGTCAGCTAAAATGAACTATGTCCCCCAGACCTTTTGTATTTTTGCATATTTTGCATGTTTCGATACAAGTAATAAGAAAATACCTTTAAATGTATTCGTTTTTTAAAAAGGAAAGCCTCCAATACATACAGAGGAAGTAAGGAAATAAACTGAATTCTGGAACGAACTTTCAGGAGTTACCGCAATCTGCATCTTCCGCTAACTTCCTTGAACAGCTGGGCATTCGTGTGTCATTTTTAAAAATTGCCAGCTGGTCTTTAAGCCTCTTCCTTCTCAATAAGATGAAGCACACCATCTCTTCTCTTATTACCTTGTGGCATTCTCTAACTTTGAAACCAATCACAAGAGTTTTTCATTATCCACACCACACTTCTGGCTCAAATCCTCCCGACTGCATTACAGCCTTATGCTAAGGGCAGATTTATTTGTTTATTTACAAGCACAGCAAATGACGCCCCCCCCCCCAATATCACATCGCCTTTAGCAGAAGAGGTTGGAAGCAGAAGGCAAGAGAGCCACAAATGAAACTCATTTTGAGGCAGCAGTGACACCGGGAATGATGTTTTGGTGGTGGCTACTTGGTTTTAAGAAAATGTCACACAGAGAAAATGTCTCAACCCTCCCTTCAAAAGCAGAATCTTCAGCAGATGCTGGTTTTGCAAGAACCCTCTCAACACAAACTCAACACAAAGTTCCAGGAAATACTGCAGTGGTTAAGTTGCAGCTGACAAAAGGAAATGGAAAAATGGGAAGGTGCTGAATAGAGGGAGGTGGGGGTTGAGAAAAAAGGCAAAGAGCTTCGGGTCTTTCCCCTAAACTAGTTACCTCAAAATGGTTTGTTAGATGGATGAATTACAGAAATTGCATCAGTAAGATCTCCCCACTCCACCCCCGCTACCTTTCAGAACACAAAGCCACAGGATCTATACACAGCACTTCTTCCCTGCACCTGGTGACATGTTTTAGAATGGAAAATCCTGGAGCTCAAAGCCTTCTTCATGTCCCACCTTCGCCCCCGGAGCCCCAACACTGAGTTCGCCTACAAATGCAATAGGAAAGGAGTGGCACTCTGCACATGCTCGACAGTTGTCTTCTTTAGGGATAGGCTCAGATATGGATTACAGGACTCAGTTTACTCCCGCGCCTCTCCGTCCTCCATCGGATTAGTTACCAAGCCTGCCCGAGTCATGCATCCCGCTGAGGATCCTGGCAACCCACATTGCTCGGAGATGTGGCAAAAGGGCCTGAAGAAGGAGCCCTGGGGCAGAAAAGCCGATAACGGCGGCGATGGCAGAGAACTAGTCAAAGCATCTACTCACCCGAGATCTCCGCTTGGGGGACCCCACTCGGGCTGAATCCTTTGGCCCCATAGAGTTGCCGGAGCTCAGCGCAGCTCCTCGGCTTGTTGCCGCCGTCGCTCCGAGCCGACGAGGAAGACGCGGCGGCGACCCACAGCAGCCAAAATCCCCACGGGAAGAAACGCATCCTGCCCTCGTAGCCCGAAAAGGAAGGGAGAAGAACCTGCAGCGGGCGATCCCAAAACGGCCTCGCTGTGCTGCTGCTGCTGCTGCTGCTGCTGCCGCCTCTCTCTTCTCAAGACAAGGGATCCGGCGGGTTGCGGAGAGGTGAGGGAGACGCGGTCGCTCAGTCCCACCTTCCCTTGGCCATCTCCTCCCTCTGCCTGCCTTCCCAGCTCCGCTTCCAACAAGCACAAGGGGGAAACCCCCAGGGGCGGGCAAGGAACAATGCAATCCCCAGCCAAACCAAGCGGTGCAGGCGGCGGCGCAAGGTGGCCCAGAAAAGCCGCGGGGTCAAGTCGCTTCCAAGGTGGGGCGCGAGGGGGGAAGAAGCGGCCGAGTTTTCACTTCAGGAAAGCGGCGGCTGGAAGGCAGCGCTCGAAAAGGAGATCCCAGGAAATTAAATCCGCGCGCCGGCTGCTGCTCTCACGGCACAGACGGAGAGAAGGAGGATGAGTGTATAAGGGGCAGGTTTGCATAGAAGACCCGATCCGGTTTCCCTCCTTTTTGTGTGTGTATAGTATATAAAAAAAATCCTCAGAACTATTGCATGGTTATTAAACGACAGGCTGCATCTCTTGACCCGAGGTGGAGAGGGAGTTGCTGGGGGTGCCACGGAGAAATGCAAACGACTGCAAGCCTCGACGGGCAAAGTTTGAGGCTGGAAAGAAGAGGAGGAGCTGCTGCCGATGGTTCCCAGGCAGCGGCGAACAACTGCGCGGGGCACGCGCCTCGGTGCGCGTCCGATTCGGCCAGCGAGCGGTGGCTGCAAGGAGGCGGCGGCGGCGGCGGCAGCAGTAGCAGCGGCACCACCTGCAAAGAAAGCCAGACCCAGAAAGAGGAGGCTCCACACAGCAAGGCAGGGCTTCCCCGCCGGACGTGGCATCACGCCTCCCGACGGCCAATCAGAGTAGGGTATAGCTCCCCCCCCTCATGCGCTCCCTAACCTATGCTCCGCCCCCTCTTTAGCAACATACTCAGCCGTGGGATGTCTCCTTTCAGAAATCGCGGCTGCTCATTGTTTGAGTCGCGGGCGCCCCCCCCCAAAAAAAATAAGAAACCGGCGCGTTTATGCGCAGCAGCAGCAGCAGCGAGATCCGAAGCAACGCTGCAACTTTCTCTCTCACTGCGGGACGGGAGGAAGAAAGAAAGAAGCGCTTTCTGGAACGCTCCCCCCCCCCCGCTTCTCTTTCCCATCGGAAAGCGTTGGGTCTTGCCAAAGCGAATTAAGGCTCTATCGCAAGGGGGAGGGAAGGAGGCGGAGGGGGGAATCGGGCGGTACAGGGCGAGAGAGCCATTGTCAGGCTTGCCGGCAGCCACTCGCTCACGTGGCCGGCGCGCTTCTGCGAAAGAGTTAAGGCGGTGGGTTTCGGGCCCATGCATTGCGTGGCTGGTAGGTGAAGCGCGGTCCCCCCCCCTTCCAACTCCAATAAGTGGTCTTACGAAACCGCATTAGTGCCGGAGTTTTCTGGGGGCGCTTTTAACAGTACAGGATGAAATGCAGCCTGTTATCGGCCCTAATAGTTTCCCCGCTACTTACGCAGGAGGAGATCGATCTTCTTGGATCTCCCCCGCTATCTGGGGATCGTGCAACGTAACTCCAAAAAGCTCTCGCTGTATAAACTGCCTCCAAAGGCTCGAGGGCAGCAGCTATTGTTCCATTGTCACCGCATCGTGATTGACTGGCTTACGACGCGTTGATTCCGATCAGGAGCTGCTCTAAAAAACATACAGTATTCGAATTGACACAGCACTTTTATAGTCCTGGTTTCCAGACAGGGATATTCGTTCTGAGTCAGAGGGCTCTGTAGATCCAAAACAATAGGAAGGCAGGGGAGAGTGAGCAAGGGCAGACATATCTAGAGTTGTCTCCAAATAGGTTCTTCCTTCCCCAAGTAAGCAAATGTGTCAATATCAGTACTTTGCTGCAGTATCAATTGTTTAAAAAGTTAGATCACCAGATACAGAACAAGAGCAGCCTGTGCCCTGCAGGGTGCACAATTTGCCACAGTGCCGTGGGAGCAGGCTGCAGCGAACCAGTGGAGTTGGCCACAAATTAGACTTCTGTGAGGTTTCTGCCAACAAAGGAGAGAGAAAAGACATTTACTATATCGGGAAAGAGATGAGGGTGACACTGTGGTTTAAACCACAGAGCATAGGACTTGCCGATCAGAAGGTTGGCGGTTCGAATCCCTGTGAGGGGGTGAGCTCCCATTGCTCAGTCCCTGCTCCTGCCCACCTAGCAGTTTGAAAGCACGTCAATGTGCAAGTAGATAAATAGGTACCACTCCAGCGGGAAGGTAAACGGCATTTCCATGCGCTGTTCTGGTTCGCCAGAAGCGGCTTAGTCATGCTGGCCACATGACCTGGAAGCTGTCTGCGGACAAACTGGCTCCCTCAGCCTAGAGAGCGAGATGAGCGTCACATCCCCGAGTCGTCCGCGACTGGATCTAATGGTCAGGGGTACCTTTACCTTTATATCAGGGGAACTGCATTAGACTCCTAGTTTACCAAGGGGGACTGGTTAGTTATGGTAGAAGGAGAATAGAATTATATCTGTGCCATTGCACCTGTGCACAAACGGCTGCAATCTTACGCACACTCACCTGGGAGTCAGTCCCACTGAATATCACTTCTAAGCAAATATGCCCTGGATTGCTCAGCTAGAGGCAATGAGTTCACTGAGGCCTAGAAGCACAGCTAATTAGTGCAACTAATCCCCACAGATTCAAAATGTCAATGGCCGCTCAAAACATCTCTGCTCTGAGGCCAAGGGGCTTAAGCTCTAAAAGCAAGCCTTAGAATCTTAGCAGCATCTCAAAAACGGATAAAACTTAGGGGACGAGAAGCTGTTGGCTGCTCCAGGTTGAGGAGACCTAGTCACAGCCCTACAAGAGGAAAAGGGTAAATATAGGTAAATTACAAAACAGGATACCAAAGAAGCAGTGGTCCCCAAAGAGTCATTTCTCTCTCTGCCAAGTCATGGATTTTACAGAAAAGTGGCATGTCTAGCAGGTTCTCCATCATTCCTGGAGGAAAGGAAGTGGGCACCTTACTGTTTTTGGTACAAAAGGTCAACAATTGCCTTTTGTTTCATTTTGGGCTGTCATCATTGCAGCTTGGGTGTCTTGGGACTGTTATTGACCCATTCCGCTGTGAATAATCCCGAAAGGGAGCAACTTCTCTGCACTGGCTCCCTTTTTACAGAACCAGCTCCCCTCTGTGTTCTGACAAGCAGCAAAACTGAAGATGTTTCAGTGCTTCTTAGAGGAATTAAACATCCAGTGGGAAAGCTTGAGCTTGGTCAATGTGCCCTGTTGGGTTATCAGCACTTTATTTAACTGTATTGCAATTTTATTGTTTGGATTTTCCTTATATATCTATGCACCCCACCTTGAGACTTAATGCAGTAGGTGGTACATGAATATTTATATAAATCAAATTATAAATAAGTGCATTCTGTCGACAAACACACATACAGGACACAAAATCATGTTGCTGTCCTTGTTTATTTTTGGGTTTACAGTGGTACCTCGGGTTAAGAACTTAATTCGTTCTGGAGGTCTGTTCTTAACCTGAAACTGTTCTTAACCTGAGGTACCACTTTAGCTAACGGGGCCTCCCGCCCCCGCCGCACATCCGTCACACAGTTTCTGTTCTCATCCTGAAGCAAAGTTCTTAACCCGAGGTACTATTTCTGGGTTAGCGGAGTCTGTAACCTGAAGTGTATGTAACCCGAGGTACAAGTGTTTCAAGGCATTATATTGCTCCTTCACACTGAGAAGGATGCTCATTTTTAAGAGAGCTTTTTCGGGGGGGGGGGGGAACAGCATTTTGAATAAAAGGACAGGCCTGGATAATCAAGGTGAAAAAAATATAAACAAAGTGGCTTGTAGATGCTAGATTTCAGCAACCTACAGTCACTTAAGTGAAACGGTAATTGTCCCTTAAGAGACCTAGAGGAGAAAAAGGGAGGGGGCAAAAGAGCACATGAAACAAGGAGGTGTATAAGGAGAGAGAGCAACAAAGAAAGCCAGTGACACAGAGCGAGAGACAGAAAATCCATCCGGCCACAAAGAGCACTGCTCAGTCAGTCACTAAGGGAAAACGCTGTCTCCTGAACAGCTGATTCAGGCATTACAATGTGATGGGGTGATAAACAGGGGCCATAGCACTTGGCACAAGGTACGAGTAGGCATCACAGAAAGAACAATCTGTGGTGTCTAAAAAGCAAGGGGAACTCTGCAGGCCTGGGCAGAAAAGGTTAGTATGCAAATACATGCACAAAGGGAAACTACAACATTAATACCAGGTCTAGGTGGGGGGCAGGGAGGACTTCGGGGTGATTGCATTGTTCGAATGACTGAACAGAGCCTTCTGTACTTGGTTACTCAGAAGCAAGTCCTTCCAAGCAAAGACATTTAGGATTGAGTATAAGGCTGCAATCCTGCAGTCATAGGCATTGGTACTGCTGAAATCATAGGGTCATTCCTAACTGGGTTTGTGTAGTGTATGCTGGAAGCTACCTTGATTATCAGGAGGTGGACATATTTTCTAAAAGCTCTGCTGATCCTCCCTTAAATCATAATTAGCTGCTTGGAATAAACAAAAGAAGTATGGTTTCTATTGGGTGAGGACTCTGCGGTCCTCCAGATGTTGGAGTCCAGCTCCTGTCAGCTAATGGTCAGGGATGATAGCCACACTTCAGCAACATCTGGAGGGCCTGAAGCTCCTTACCCTTGGTTCATATGGAAGAATGTAAAATAAACTAGTGTTTGTGTCACATTTCCACTCCCTGTCCCATAAAACGCCCTCTCGCTGCTATCAAACACAGCATGTGGATGACAACAACCCTCAATTGTCCAGTTCAGATGTCCTACCAAACAAACCACTGTTTAGCATTACCTAAGTGAACCTGTGAGCGCACATTATTCTGTCCCTCTCCACTTTTGATGCGACGGTGAGAAGGAAATTGGAAATATCAGCTTCCTGTTTAACACCAACCATGGTTTACTGTTACGTCTGAAAAGGACACACTGTGGTTTAGTGCAACCTATAGCTTGGTTCGCATGTCACAATATTCCAAATGATGGTTTACCAGTAAGGTGTGTGTATGTGGGCCCTTATCTCAGCATGATACAGGAGTAGCAAAGCAGCTGTGCTTTGCTACTCCTGCATCATGCTGAGATAACACAAGGTTTGGCTTTCTGTGTCGTCCCAGCCTGGCTCTCTCTTTACTAACTTCAAGCTGTAGCCAAGATTCATTCATGTAAAGTCAATGTATTGCATTTGGTGTTGCATCCAAACCAGGTTCAACACCACCATGTTGCACCACATTGATGCAAAGGGCGGTGCAATTGTTTGCAATAACACTGACTCTCTAATGCTTCCAACTTTTCATATATATATATGGGCTCCAGCACTTGGTGTGTATACCATGCGAATCACTATGTGATTTGGGTACATTTGTATTTTGAATCTAATTGACTTAATTGTGATATTTTTATCCCACTTTCCTGCAAAGGACATTCAGGGCTATCAGGATAAAATGGAATTTTGCCCCAATATATCTGACGGGTTAAACAAAACTGTGGGAAGGGACTGGAGATAGCTTTTTTTGGTTTGTTTGTTCCAATAGCCTTGGGTGCAGCTTTCAGACTGTCCAAATGGTACCATGGTAATTATAATCAAAGCAATAAAAACAGCCTTCAGATTCTCTTGTTTATTGGATAAACTCTTGTAAGGGACAACCATGGAAACTTATATATACTTAATGCTCCTATCAAATCTTTAACGGAACAATTTCTCTGAAACCAAACTTGAGAGATCTGGAAAAGACAGCCATGATTAACTGCGTAGGAGTGTTTTTACATTTTCAAAGCAGTGCCTAATTTACAAGGTATAAGAGCCAGTCACAGTGGTAAATGCTTACAAAAAATGTAGGTACATTACACAACACTTCTAAAACCCCGAGTTAAAAGCAAAGCCTGCTGTTTTCAATGAATCTTTCAAGTCATGTATTCATGATTGGATACGAATTTCAACAGTCTCAGTGTGATTTGGGGTGTGTGGTTTGGAATTCCCAAACACTTGTAAAAATCTAAGTGGGTTTTTGCTTATCAAACAATATATCCCATTTTCTTTCCACTGGTTTTCAACCTTTGCTTTCAAAGTGTTGATTTTGATAGCCTAGTTAGAGGTGGATGGCTAAGTAAACACCTTCAAAAAGAGGAAGCACACACAGGAATAGTAAAACCATAGTTTGGCTTGAGTCATATGTAATTGTAATGTGGTGCTAAACTAAGGACTGAGATATACAGCTGCAAATAAAACATGTTAAGTGTGTTGTAAAGTGCAATATACAAATATGACACTAGATGGCGACAGTGAGCTATGGCAAATTCAATAATTTTTTCAAAAGTTTTTTTTTTTTTTAAAAAAAAGCATTTTCACAGCTTTTTAAAATAGGTGTATACATTCCACCTAAGTTCCACTCAGAGTAAATTTGGAAATAATTAGTATGTTTTAAATAAATATAAGCCTTGCCACAGGTAGGCAGACTGAGACTAATATATATGTTCAGCTTGCTGCCCATGTGCTTAACTGCTAATAGGCAACTTCAAGGATCCTGCATTCCCCTCTTAGGGGTCTTTCTCTTTAAACTGGGATTAGGCCATATAGCCCTTCAAATAAGGAGTCCTGTGTTTAGTAGGACACATCACTACCTTAAAGCACAAGTCATAGCAAGGGAGATGGTTTTATAATAGGAATCCTCAAAATGTGATGAGGACAAGTGATGAGGCATCTATCATCCTTCTTCCAAAGGCCATCCCTACTCATACAGAAACCATACTCTCCCCAAAATTGAGTGCCAGGCCTCAGCAGGCTCCATGTAGTTGGCTTCCAGGGCCAAGGAGATCTGACTCAGGTGCCCAGAAACTGACACATGGTCTAAAATAGTTGGAGTTAAGTTCCAGAGCAGCAGACAAAGATCAGAGAAGCCAGAGGTGGATGTGTAATCAAAACCAGACACAGGACAGCTTCCGAGGCAGCAAATAACAAAGATGAACTGGGGCCAGTCTCCCATTGGCTAGTTGGATTGAACAAGGCAGGTGCCTGAGGCGGTGGTTTTTGGGTGTCATGCAAGGGCAGCAAATTGTTTATTTAATTTATTATTGTTGTATTTTTACTCCCAGGGGGCGGTACTGGTGCAATTTTCTGCTTCGGGTGTCAGAAATAATTTGTCCAGACTTGAGTATGATGCATCTTGGCAGGGTGTGTATATAACCATTTGCTGTTCCACCTCAGACAGCAGAACATCTTGAACTGGATCTGACTGTAGCATAGACAGCATATTCGCACCAGAGATGAATCAGAGTTGGATGAGATCTACTGGTTGAGCTATCTGTATACAACTTGCATTTACAGCATGGCTTTCCCCAAAGAATCTTGGGAAATACAGTTTTTTCAGGGTGCCGGGAATTGTAGTTCTATATGAGAGAGGGTATAGTTCCCAGGGAAGCAATTTGTATCAAATGCACCTTCAATGTATAGTGTGCACACAGCCTGTGAGTCAAACTGCACATTATGCTACCCATGCTCTTTTAAAATGTGATTTTACAACTGAACTTGTCTCTGTCTCTCTCTTTTTAGCAAAATCAGATGCCAGGCACCTCAGTGTAGACTGGAACAGCAGTACAAGGGGAAAGTTAACGCTTAAGCCCATGTCAAACAATTGCCCCTGAAGCTGCTGTTCCATGCAAATAGCAGCTTCAGGTCAAAACAAGTAATGTGGCAATTTTCAGTTGGAACATGGCATAGGGGAAAGGGTAGGAATCCCTCCTTTTGCCTCGTGGTCCCAATCCCAGTTGTTAGAGGGAGAGGACAATTGCAAACATTCTTTTGTATGTATGCGCTTGGGAGCAAGCTCTGGGGCTGATGCTTTAAGGGCCTGGTGAAGAGGGGCTGCCCCCAAACATTGGAGTCAGTTAAATGTATGCTCTAACAGGTTGGCACTGCAGTCTTCCAAGGACAACATTCAGTCTGCCAGGCTTCCAGTGAAAATCACATGACGGTTCAGCAAAGGGTCAGGTGCTGGATCGTGACTGCTGTCAACTGCAGCTCAAGACCCCCCTGACACCTGACACAAACTCAGACATGGACCTTCATTCCCAGACTCTGCCATTTCATTATTGTCATAATCCCCAGCATCTCCTGACGTGATTTAGCTTGCAATCCTAAACGCTCTTCCTAGCCTCACTGAATATAGCACAACCTACTTTAGAGTAAACATGTATCGGGCTGTGCCACATCATAATCTCCGCATTACTCGATAAGGCGAACACTAGAGAGTAATGTTGCAATCCTGTTTGTAGTTTAGCTGCTTAAATTCCATTAAAGCCAATGAGATTTAAGCAGCCTAGGGAAGGGAGACTCCATGGCTTCCTCCCAACTTATGACACTTCAGTCCACAACAAAGTAACTAATGCAATTATCCTAGGTTCTCGTCAAATGTTTACTGTTACATATGATGAAACACGCTTCCAGCAAGTGCTTTGATTATTGTTAGTAGATGTTCTAAGTGGCTTTGATTCATCCTAATGGACTTTCACACTTATTAAACTTTGTTGACACTGGCAAAATTACCCGTTACTGACAAGAGATGTCAGCAACAAGTGCCAATAAACCAGCGCTGAACACAGCAAACCTGCACAATTATCTACCTTCTCAGGTATTTTTTTTTTTAAAGGAAGAACAAACAGCACTTTATTGTGTATACAGCTCCCCTTTGGCAGTTGCCTGGCAGAAACATAAACAAGATTGTCAGCATTTCATGTAAACTATTAGATATAATAATGCAAATTATATTAATGCTTCAAATTATGGCAGCGCACAATGGTACAGGCAGTAGCACAACTGGCTTTTCAAAGGGAAAGCATCATATGAATAGATGCTGAATAGTTCTATTGTTGGCTGAAAGCCATGGTGGACAAGGGCATAGCCCAGAGCTTCTGAAACTGTGTGTCGTGACACATTAGTGTGTCGGCTGCAGTGTCTAGGTGTTTGCACCAACACTTCCTGTGCTCCTCCCAAGGCTGGAGAGGGGTTAGTTTAACCTCCGGTTTGCTAGTAAAACTGAATTACTGTGTTGCAAAATGATGCATGTCTAAAAAGTGTGTCACCAACATGAAAAGTTTGGAAAGCTCTGGAATAGCTATTCTTTTCAAAGGCACTGTATTATAGTCGACCTGGTCTTGTATTGCAGCCTGCAAGGTCATCAATAAATCTGTGGCTGTGCTGTTTGACTTGAGGTATCAAAATAAGGGGCTTATAATGTACTAAGCCAGGCTGCACTGTGTGGTATGCCACATACAGTCATAGTGGCATATAGAATTCACGTTGTACGGGTGTGGTTGGTATAATGCCACATGTCCAGGCAATAGGGATTTAGATTTATTTGCCCAACTCTATTTGTGAGAGAAGGGGCAGAACAACTTTAATAAAGGGGGGGGGGATCTACATACAGCCCTGTTTAGGGAAGTTTTTAATGTTTGATGTTTTATTCTGTTTAATATTCGGTTGGGAGCTACTCAGAGTGGCTGTAGAAACCCAGCCAGATGGGTGGGGTATAATATTTATTTATTTATTTATTTTTTATTATTACATGGGGAGATGCTATAAATAAGTCATATATTTAATCGTTATAACAAAAGAAAAAACACATTATGTAAAATTGCATAGAAAAGTTTTGTGCTCTACAGCACCACCTGGTGTTGCATGTGTAGAACACATTCAAAGCACTGTTTTTTGACTAATGTAGCTGAGTCCATAAAGTTGTAGTCTTGCAAAATACAGAGAAAAGTGTTAGAGAAATTTTCACAACAGCTTTTCCACGCCTTGTTTTTTCTTTAGCTGGTGCAAATATGCAGTCTGAAATGAGTACAGTCATGCTACCCCTGTTGCAAACAGTACTGCCTTATTAGTAACATTGCCTAGTAGTCAATACTAATGCTATCTGACATCTGCTTAGCATATTTCCACTGACATTCTTCGAGAAGACACATGGAGTTTCTCTAATAAGCAGTGTCCCATAATGTGTGGTCATCAAGTTGTCTCTAATTACCGTCTCATATTTAGAGGAAGATCAATGAAACTTTTTCATCCATAACTTGCACTTTAGAGATGTCCTGCCATAAGGGAGGGGTCTAGGGTTTTCTAGGTTGCTTTTTGGTTTGGATCTAGAAAGGTGGCATGATGGGATTTGGCCTGGGCATAAGAAGAGGTAGATGCACAAAAAGCTTAACTGTGGCAAGACAGAGGGGGCAACCCTTGTCTAACTCTTATTACTGATCCTGAATTCACTTTCCATTTTGCTGGTGCCCATAGACCATTTCCCCCCACAGAGCAATAACTGCTTTCTGATGCAAATGTTCATAATGGTCAACTGACAGACTCTGAACAGGTGCCATATAGTTATCCCTCCCCCCTATTCTTGTTCCCCCTCTCCCTTCCCAAAACATGTCTCCAGCAGGACCATACATGTTTTATAAGGGTGGATTTTGCAATAGACGGAAAGATACGTGCCTCCGAGTCTTGAGATTAAAACAAGTGTCGACATCCAATTCCCCTTCTGTCAAGAACAGGCATTATGAAAACAGAGAGAAACACAGGGAAGCCAGGAAAAAGAGTAGGTCGAATTTACTAGCACATCTCAAATTGTTACCTTCAGCTTTACAAGGTAGCTTTCAAGCATGGCATTAATGCTAAATTGCTTGTAATTTTTGCTCAAGGCTAGAGTTTCTCCCTTGTGGCTAAGTAGAGTTTAACATGACAGTCGCTGCTGCAGAGGATTCCAGAATATATTTTATAATATATTGTTTGTGTGTGTGTGTTTTACATAGAAACTTGACTGTGGGTAAAATAAGACACAGTACTTTTCAAAATCCTTATTCCTGTTTTAGAAAAGCTTGCCAGTCAGGTGCAGTGACTCACGCCGACTGACATTTTGGGAGAGAATGCTGTCTTTTATAATAAAGTTGATATTCCCCCATTGATGTCTCAACACGGAGCAATTTAGAAAGGAATCGTGTAGTTGAAGGTTGGAAGGTCACAGGGCAGCCACAGAACTTATGAGATCACGAGACCATGAAAGAGATACAAGCTCCGGGAGGGGGGGTTGGAAAACCCTTAGAAAAAGGGCCAACTTTCTGAAAGGTGAGATATTTAATTTGAACTCTCCCCCTTGTGTACTGCTGGGCAGAAATGAAACGGCACAGAAGTCCCAACATTGTGATACAAGGCGAAAGGGTGCAGGTAGGGATGGATCCAGAGTTTACTTTCATGGGTCATTGGCTGAATGAGCCGAGAAAAACTATATAAAACGCAGTTTTTCTCCTTTAAGTTCAGATCTTGATGCTGCCAGACACCATCTTTTTCAAAGCGCAGTCTCTTCCGTATCTACAATTCCTGAACTTCCTATTGAGTGTGAAATTAAATTACGAAATATTAGACTGCTTGTAGCTGTTGAGTTCGGCTTCATCCTTTGTTTTTCCTCTTCTCTCAACTTCGTTTTGCTCCAATTTTGTTGTTGTTAAACCTGCATTAAGTCCATGTGGAGTTGGAACAATGATGATTTGTAGCATTTCATAAACCATCTCTGTCATTCAGGGCAGGCTTCCAGGGAATACAATAATTATAACAAGCCTGTTGCAGTGATTGTTCCCTGTCTCTTAAAGTTTTGTAATTAATTCCTTCTCATGTTCAGCTCCATACAGAGCAAATGAGGTTGTGGGGTGTGTGTGTGTGTGTGTGTGTGTGTGTGAACCTCCCCTGCTCTCAACCTCTGCAAGTACATGCAACTCTCAGCTTATAGTCAAACACATTGAGTTCAATGACAGGTGGGACTGCATAAGTATTTTTTCGGCTTTCTGCCCCCTTTAAATTAAAAACAAAACAAACTTTACCAAGTGTTTAAAGCTGAATGTGTCTCAGGCGTGGAGAGTCCTCCTCTCCCTTTGGTAACTTCACGGATAAGAATTAACGAGCAGTTGATATATTTACAGTCTTTTTATTACAGCATCATGTTGCAAGCACAGATACAAAGCTCTCTGCAAGGAGGGCAGTTGGCTACTCTAAACCTTCCTTCTGACTTCCGCAGCATTTTAGGTGCCAACGTGAAGTCCCTCCCTCTGACTCCTTTGCTCTCTGGTATGTTCAGACCTCTTGAGTCCGTGGTGAGGGGGGTCCCCCAAACTGTCAAGTGATGTGTCAACAAGCTGTCCCCTCCCTTCTGGTTCTCTTGTCATTATCTCGTAACTGGGTAATTCCTCCCTAAGCTGTTCAATTTCTGTCTCTCTCTGTGCTTCAGAACACTCTGTGGACAAGGGGGGGGTGCGACTCTTCCCCCTCCAACTCTTCATCGAAGAGAAGCTGATCTGCCATAGAATGCATTCCCCAGTCCTCATCTTCAGACCATTCCCTGACAAGTTGGGAGTTACCTGTAAACCATCCCATACAATTGGGAACCCTCATCTTGCAGAGTTCTCAATTGCCTGGAACAGGCATAGGCAAACTCAGCCCTCCAGATGTCTTGGGACTACAATTCCCACCATCCCTAGCTAATAGGACCAGTGGTCAGGGATGATGGGAGTTGTAGTCCCAAACCATCTGGAGGGCTGAGTTTGCCTGGCCTGGCCTGGAAGCGTGTAATCCTGTTCCCATCTTTGGCCCAATTTATGGAGGCTGAGGAGAGGGGTGTGGGAGTGGGGCTGCCCAACATAATCTCAGTGGTCTCTGACATGCTCCAATGTGCAGAAGTCAGAATCCCACTGACAAAGACACTGCCTGCTGCTGCTGCATCTGGCCATTATTGTGTGAGAGCGAATGAAGCGGCATGGGATTGGGAAGCAAGGGGCAAGGCTACTTCAGCTGCTCCCATTATGTACCGCTTGAGCGAGCAGGCTCAATTTGCCTAATGATGAGGCCCGTTCCAAAGGTGGCTTTTTGCATTGGTTCACATACTTGCACTATAGTATCCGAGAAATTGAACTTATGTGGACTGTTTCATAATTAACAGCAGGGTTGAAATGACTGAGGTTTTTCCAGTTTCTCTATGGATATCTTCCCATGGGTATAAATTTGGCTCAGAGGTTAAAATAATAATAATAATAATAATAATAATAATAATAATAATAATAATAATAATTTATTTATACCCTGCCCATCTGGCACTCTGGGCGGCTTCCAACAAAACACTAAAATACAATAACCTATTAAAAGCTGCCCAAAATAGGGCTGCCTTCAGATGTCTTCTGTTTGGTAGTTATTTTTCTCTTTGACATCTGGTGGGTGGCGCTACCGAGTAGGCCCTCTGCCTGGTTCTCTGTAACTTGGCTTCTTGCAGTGAGGGAACCGCCAGAAGGCCCTCCGTGCTGGACCTCAGTGTATGGGCAGAATGATGGAGGTGGAGACGCTCCTTCAGGTATACTGGACCAAGGCCAGTTTTAGACATAATGGAAAACCATAGTTTCATATCACATGGCACAAGAGGGTCACCATCTCGTTCTCTAGCACAGCAGTGAATCATGGAATCATGGAATTGTAGAGTTGCACGGGACCCCGAGGGTCATCTAATCCAACCCCCTGCAGTGCAGGAATCTCAACTGAAGCATCCAAGAAAGATGGCCACCCAACTTCTGCTTAAAAACCTCCAAAGAAGGACAGTTCACAATCTCCCAAGGGAGTTAGTTCCACTGTCAAACAGTTCTTTTCGTCAGAAAGGTCTCCCTGATGTTTAGTTGGAATCTCCTTTCTTGTAACTTGAACCCATTGGTTCTGGTTCTACCCTCCAGAGCAGGAGAAAACAAGCTTGCACCATCTTGAGAGCCAGTGTGGTGTAGTGGTTAGAGCAGTAGACTCGTAATCTGGGGAACCGGGATCGCGTCTCCGCTTCTCCACATGCAGCTGCTGGGTGACCTTGGGCTAGTCACACTTCTCTGAAGTCTCTCAGCCCCACTCACTTCACAGAGTGTTTGCTGTGGGGGAGGAAGGGAAAGGAGATTGTTAACCACTTTGAGACTCCTGAAGGGGAGTGAAAGGCGGGATATCAAATCCAAACTCTTCTTCTTCTTCTTCTTCTTCTTCCTCCATGTCACAGCTTTAAGATAGTTGAAGATGTGATTTGAACAAACAAGAAATACTAAGTGTTACATTGGAGGGGATGCCAGGAAAGTGGGACTTATGTTCAAATGTGGTGGGGGTGTAAATATGTACAATTATTATTATTACTTTGGCAAAGGGTGTTTAAGGCGATAACAGAAATCACCAGGTTAAAGCTGACCAAAAGTCCAGAGGTAGCATTATTATCCATTTACAATGGGATGGAAGGTTCACAGACTATGAAGGATGCTCACAAATTTACTGATGGCTGCACGAGTTATAGCTAGGAAGTGGAAGGTGAATATTAAATGGAAGAATGGTAAAAAGAGGTGTGGGATATAGCTCTTAATGGTAAATTAACGTGCTATGAAGGTAAGACAGGGAATATGCAGGAGAAAGGATTTTGAGGAGATATGGAGGGTATTTGTAGAATTTGTACTGTTAAAAAGGAAAGGGGTCAAACCATCGCAAGAGGTGTTGAAATTTTGGGAGGTTGGATAGTTACAATGGAATGGTCTCAGGGGTGGGGTGCACATTTTTATTTTTATTTATTTATTATTATTACTAGCAATGGCCAGTGATCAGGAATGATGGGCACCAGGTTGAGGAAGGCTGCACTAAACCATGGTTTAGTGTTACAGTCAAATGCAGCCAGTGTTCTAACTGAAGCTATTGTAAAAGATAAGAAATCAATCCTATTCTACCTTTTATAAAAATCAAATCGTTTTAACCAATAGGCAAATATATTTGTGTCCAACTCCTAACGATGTCATTCATTTTGTAACTAAAACCTGAATGATGCCAACTATATGCATTTCAGCCAATAAGGATAATGCTAATTGTTATTTACAGTTAATGGTTATTTTAGCTGCTTTCATGGCGTGTATGTAAATCACCTTGAGATACATGTAAAAGTCAATTCATAAATAAAAAATAATTTACCAACATTGTGTTAGAATTCATGTGCTAAAAGTGTTTCCTCCACCGACCTGCTGGTTCCCATGGCTTGCAACTCTCTAATTTCCTTCCAAAATGAAAAAAATAAGTTTCTGAATCCCAGAGCCCACACTGCAATTTTTAAAGCAGAGCAATGGAATTTCTCCAAAATCTCTCTTTGCTAATGTTTTGTGAAATGAACTGTTCAAGACCATTCATTTGAAAAACAGAAAAATCTCTTCAAGGAATGCCATAATAAATGCATGGCTTTCTCCTCCTGGGATGTGTTGCATAAGCTACAAAAACTGGTACTCTGCTTCTTGATTCAGATCTTGTGCTGAGATGCCATTACTTATTCAGTTCACGTGATCCTGACAGAACTTCTAGCTGCCTTCTTTTACTTTTAGCCTTTTAAACTGATGCTCCGAGACAAACGAGAGAAGATACAGAGGCTCTGCACCAGGGAAAACTTGTACACATGGCTTCCTCTTCTGGTCTTTCAGATTACAAGCATTATCTGAGGATAACGCTTCATGCATGTGATGAGGTAGGCCCTAGTCCATTAAAACTTCTTATGCCATTTGTAAATTTGCTAGTGTTTAAGGAACTACAAGGCCTGTTGTTGTTTTTCTTGCAACAGACTAACTTGTCTACAATTCATCTCTTTTCAGACAAAATTTCACTTGAGTCAGAAGTACACGAATGTGCTTCCCACCACTTTAAATTATAAACCTTCTCTCACTGAATCGTTGAAAAGTTAACCACAAAGTTCAAGTCAGTAACTCTAAAAGGCTTCGCTCCATAATCTCTCTCACAGCTCCACTGATTTTCATTGGTGACTTCCTCAGAAATTGAAATGTTTGTGTGTGTTGAATTTTCTGAGGTCTGAACATTTTCACCCTTGACAAATGTTGAGTCAGGCTGAATGGCTCCCTAGTAACAAAAATAATATATTATGAAGGTTTAATTAGATTCAAGTCTTAATTAAAGTTGGCTGCATCTACATCCTTCTTGCTTTCTTGTAATTTTGCACAACTCTATTAATGAACTTCTTAAATAAAATCTTCATTTTTAATTGCATCTTGTGCTGAGGGTCTTGGCAGACCACTTAATGATTTGCCTGCCTGTTGTTTAGCTATTGTAATGCCCTGTGTTATATGCTACAGTGTTTTTGTAAAAATTAGAATCGCCACCACATATTACAGTACCTGAATGAAACTTGTGGACCACTCTCACAAACCCCTGGTGTTTGTATTGCTAAGGAGAGCCTTTTTATACCATCAGTTATATGTGATAAAAGTTCCTGAACTCACTTTCAGGCATTTCCAGACAATGGGTTTAATCAGCATTCATCCTGATTTGTTTGCAGGGAAATTAGACACCATTGTCTATTTAATAAGCAGCCATTGTGATTTGTTTACAGAGAGGTTAGACAATGTTTTGTCAAAGCAAGTATTATTCCACACTTTTCAGTACATTTTCCTGCCATTTTACTTACTCCAAAAGTTGGATCTCTGGGGGAAGTGGGTTTGTTTTTACAAGATCTCCAATTATCTATAATTGTGCAACCCAAACTTGCCAGTAAGTGATTGAATCCCACCAGAAGACAGTGGCAGTCTGGAAGGAGTCTTAGTCCCCAACTTGCTGACTTAATCAAGGGAGCAATTAGAGAAAGAAGTGTGTTTAAAAGAGTCAGCAATCCTGGGCAAGACTTCTTTCTCTTTTTCTTGGATAAGTGATTGCGTACAATGCCAGGGTTTCTATATGTGCTTGGCAGAGTGGACAGTGCCTATGGCCAGACAAGATCTATTTCAAGTAGACATAAGTGAAATAACCTCTCATCGCAAACTCGGGCAACAAATTACTCTTCTTATGTTTATGTGAAACTTTCTGGAATGAGCCAGGTGTGTATCCTCTGATCGTGACCACTATGTAATTGTGGGCAGACGGTTTACATTCAGCTAAATATATGAGGAATAAAGATCGGGTGCGGATGAGTAAGTCCTGAGTTGTAAACAAGGAGAGATGCAGTGGGCAAGAGAGAGCATTCCTTAAGGATGAGCCAAAATGGGGCTTTTCACAAGACCTTTTCACAAGACCTTGCGAGAAGTGCTTCCCTTCTGTTAGTCTTTTGATGGGCACTACAGAAGGCGACGTGTTCACCTGTTGTGTAGGGGCATGGGGAGGGGAAGGAGTGTGTTCCTGTTGACAAGGCAATTAGGCTGATGGTCTGTGACTCGCCTTGCTTTGCCGGCAGGTAATGAAACCATCATGGTAGAGTCATAAGACAGGTAGCGAGTATATTGGCTTTAGCAATAGGGATGAATTTCCTTTTCTCCCTATTCTTAGGGAGAGCAATGTGATGATGGCTCAGTCAATTTTCTGTGCAGCTGAAAGTCCAATCCACCTTGGTGTTCCCCTGCCCACCCCAGTACAGCTGATTTTACCTGTTTGCTATGCACATAGTACATGCTTTAACCTTTAGCGATACCAGGACTTTTGCCTCATGGCAGAGACCTGTTCATTCAACTGGGAAGGCTTGTCAGAACAAAAATGGCTTCAGCTGCTTCTGGAAAGTGTAGATAGTGGATGCCAAACATATCCTTACAGGAATGCCGTTCCACAGAGCAAGGCCAACCACACAGAAAGCCCTGTGCTGAGTTACGATGGGACTGTGAGGAGCTGTGATATCCTCACACTAGCTATGTGATTACTAATTGGCTGAAAACAGAAAACCTCACTTTTCTTTTTGTCCTGTTTTCTTTCTTTCTTTTTTAATAGCCAACTGATGCCTTTGTTGGCAGCTTTAATCTGGTGAAAGAAAGCTAAACTCTGTGGGAAGAGCTTGGTGAACATTTTGGACCTCTGCGGGGAGTGGAAACCCTTTTGCACTGAAAATATTTGCTATCTGAATGTTTTGCACAACCCTTATATTAATGTTCCCAGCCGCAAAACACATTCAGCACTTATTTTGGTGAGTTCACAGTTCCAGGTTCTGGGTACAGAGATGTTGGTAAGCACACAACTAATTTCTAAAAGTGCAAAACTCACAATTATTCTATTATTGAAGCTCTAAGCTGTCAAAGAGATAAGATGGGCATAATTCTGATTTCTCCTGATCTCTCTGCTCATATACAGAGATACGCCTGGTTTTTCCTCTCTCCTTGCTTTGATTTAGCTCTCATACTTCATCTAGGCTTCCTCCTGCCTGATTAAAGAGCAGTGCTGGCAGTCTGTCATTGCTGCTCTTTAATGAAGTGGAGGACTGCAGCTGAGTGATGCAAGGCACTCTTTTGCCTCCTCTGGCAAACTGGTCGCTCCTCCCCAGTGGACCCGCATAGTTCAGGGAGCAAGAAACCAACTGGAGCAAGTGAGCCCAGGTCAGCTAAATAACAACGCAAAGCAGCGTGACAGCTGACCTTTCCGTTAGCTTAGTTGGTATTCATTTTGCAATTAAATACATTTGGTCATAGTGTAGAGGAAAATTTGTTTTCAATAAGGAGTCAGAAGTAAACCAACATCCCTCTGTGTGCGTTCTGGCTTAGGTCCCAGAGACAGGAATCCTGCAGCTACAAGTTTGAATTTGCACCAGGTCAATGAAGCTGCCAAGCAGATATCAAAACCCAAATGGGTTTTGTCAGCAAAAACAGAAACTGGAAGCCGGGCAAGTGTAATTACTGGGTTTCAGGTCTAAATAAGAAAAAAGATAAATAGATGGAACCAGAATATGAAATGTAGGTTGCCATCCGTAATTCTATATGGTTCTACTCGGAAAAATGCCTCCCCTACTTATTAAGAAAGCATAGGATTGCATCTGGAGCAGGTGAGAGCATCCACGCAATCCTTTACGTGTTTACTCAAAATTACATTTTATTCCATGGGGCTTATTCTCAGGTATGTGTGCACAGGACTGCAGTCTAAGATGGCTTAAAAGGGGAGCATCATTGAGTCCAAGGAAGAAGAGAAGAGAAGAGTTTGGATTTGATATCCCGCTTTATCACTACCCGAAGGAGTCTTAAAGCGGCTAACATTCTCCTTTCCCTTCCTCCCCCACAACAAACACTCTGTGAGGTGAGTGGGGCTGAGAGACTTCAGAGAAGTGTGACTGGCCCAAGGTCACCCAACTAGGAAATGGGAATGCAGAACTGGGACACGACAATGGGAAGCTTCTTATCATCAACAAGGTATATTTTAATATGCAAAGTGTGTTAGCAAGCCATTATTATTCCCATTTTGCAGAGAGTGGACAGAGGCCAAGTGATAGTGACTAGCTCAGGTCAGTTAGCTGGCCTATGATTTGAGATGGGGTTTGAAACCAAATACAGCATGGCCAATTCTACCTTATGGACAACACTGAGAATTAGGAATGTGTTTTGCTACTGTCACATCCTGTCACTTACCCTTGAGCGGTGTAGGTCAGCAATCCTACACAAAAATGAGTATGGAGTCCTGAAGTCTCAGTGTTTGGGGCAGTAAAACAGCATTCTTGGGAGTCTAGCTTTAGCAACATTTTATGACCATTTGGAACTGCTACAAAAATAAAGGTTGAATAAAGGTTGAATAAATTCATGGTAGCAGATATTCTACGCCTATCAAGTTGTTTTCCCCTAGAAATGAAACCCCCCTTAATTCCAAGTTTATTCTTTGGAAAACAGGGCCTTAAAACTTAAAGGGGAGAAAAGAAAAACAAGTCCACAATGTACGTGCAATAGGTGTTGTCAGTCAAGGAGTTCAAACCAGCTGATGATTAATCCTCCGTAGAAAAGTTTCAGCTTTGGAACTGGTTTGAAGGATTGCCATTCCTGCATCATGGGAAATGATATACATGGCCCAGATGGAAACCAGTTCACTCATGGGAATTAATCTGTGATATTAACCAACAAGAAGGTTCATATAGTTGAAGGATACAGCATTACTATCCCAAAGGAATTCAGCAGTTCAGGCTTGATTCGACTCTGCTAAGATCTCTTATGTGGTAAAAGCTCAGGGGATGTGCCTGAATATGAAGGAGAAAGGAACACAAGGCCATGGGGCCATGCAGCTTCCAGGTGGAGATTCGTGTGAACATGTTTTATCCACTGCACTTGCACAAATTGCTGCTGGGAAGACAGTGTGCTGCCACCTCCTAGTTACTTTAAATGGCTAGAACCATGGGATTGCGCCCCTTGGGGGGATTTTAGCATGGATGAACCAGTTCACAAATTGCAACTTCTGATGAAGCCCATAGCATGTCTCAGTAGGACAGAGACAGAGGTGGTCCTTACCATGAGATGAACTGCCCAGGTAGCAAATGTATTATGGGGCACTATTTGTAGAATCAAAGTGTGGCAGATAGACTTAAGACTTAAATCTAATTAAACCTTCATAATATATTATTTTTGTTACTAGGGAGCCATTCAGCCTGACTCAACATTTGTCAAGGGACACAATCTACCATGGCTCAACACGCAGAAGCCTTGTTGGAAAATGACCAGGAGGTATACACGAGAACAGCTCCTTTTAATTAACATGGAACTTATGCAGGAGAACTTCCCAGTGGATCATGCACCATGCTACTTACAGTAGTAGAAGTTGTGGTACAATTTAAATTGTATTCCCCAAGTGTGAAATGTCTCTGGGTAGGCCTGGTCAAAGCACCGTATCAGCAAATTAAACACGTGCTGTTAAACACTCCCACCCTCTGGGCTGACAGTTGTTGTTTAGTCGTTTAGTCGTGTCCGACTCTTCGTGACCCCATGGACCAGAGCACGCCAGGCACTCCTATCTTCCACTGCCTCCCACA
This sequence comes from Podarcis gaigeae, assembly GCF_964106915.1. Classification (NCBI taxonomy): domain Eukaryota; kingdom Metazoa; phylum Chordata; class Lepidosauria; order Squamata; family Lacertidae; genus Podarcis; species Podarcis gaigeae. Next base: position 66,310,901 of record NC_139681.1, read on the forward strand.
GTTTGGTCAAACTCATGTTCGTAGCTTCGAGAACACTGTCCAACCATCTCGTCCTCTGTCCTCCCCTTCTCCTTGTGCCCTCAATCTTTCCCAACATCAGGGTCTTTTCCAGGGAGTCTTCTTTTCTCATGAGGTGGCCAAAATATTGGAGCCTCAGCTTCACGATCTGTCCTTCCAGTGAGCACTCAGGGCTGATTTCCTTAAGAATGGATAGGTTTGTTCTTCTTGCTGACAGTAGCTTGTGAAAAAGCAGCTGTCTCAAGGTATTAGTAGATTTCAATTAAATCAGCCTCTATTTAGGAGAAAATGGGGCTATTTAAAATGCCTTCCGCTGCCAACTTTCATCCACTAATAGCAGTAGTTATTTTACTAGACGTTCCTCATGCTAATCTTTGCCATCCATAAAATTAAGAGATACCAGGGCTGTGAAGTATTTTATAGTCACCTCACTGAAAACCAATCACTCGAAACAGTACTTGTTGCAGAGGAGGAAATGTTTAAATATGGCAAATAATAAAATGCTCTGTTTATAAAGCTCAGACTTTCCGAAGAAACAAATGGATTCCCATTGCCAGAAGTAATACATTATGTGTATTTTCACTGATTATACAAGCGCATTCTTAACAACTGTGCACCGATAGATCTATTGGTTTCTATAGCAATCTATACCAATATGAGTAACTGGGTTTAAGCCAGAGGGTGGATGCAAACATTCCAGTATAAATACCTTACTTAAAAATATAGCTGGTTGCTATGTATTTACAGGGACTATTTCACTATAAATCCCAAAGCTTGCAAATGTACAGAAGCAAGATAAACGGAAGCAATGAAATTTACATTGGTAGAACTGTATCCATTCTTAATACACTATCACTGAACTCAAGTGCGATAAAATGACAGCTGTTGCCGACAAAGGGGAGCATAAAAAAGCCCTTCTGGTTTAGACAGGATCATCAGGCCCAACATTCAATTTTATATGATGGTCAACAAGACATTTCTGCAAATCCACCAGCAAGGGCATGAATGCAACTGATCCCCGTCGTCAAAGTTGTGCCGGTGGAACACACACAAACATTGCTGGTGGGAGGAAGGATGAAAAATGGTCCAAGTCGGTTTGCTGAAAAATAACTAATTTGTGTTATGTTTTACATTAACACTCCCCCTTTAATCATACTTTCCTTGAAGAACATCCCACTGATTTCAGTAGTGCTAACTCTCAACTAGGCATGCTTTGGAGTGCAACCTTATTCTTTAAACCTACAGTGGTAGCTCAGGTTACAGGTGCTTCAGGTTACAGACTCCACTAACCCAGAAATAGTAGCTTGGGTTAAGAACTTTGCTTCAGGATGAGAATAGAAATCGTGCGGTGGCAGCGAAGCAGCAGCAGGAGGCTCCATTTGCTAAAGTGGTACCTCAGGTTAAGAACAGTTTCAGGTTAAGAATGGACCTCCAGAACAAATTAAGTTCTTAACCCGAGGTACCACTGTAATCAGTTTATAATTCGGTTATGATCTGTGTGCCATTCCTTTAAGTAGTAACATGAAAACAGAAATTGGGAGAGGCTGGGGAATGAGATTTTCCCACCTTATTTCTGTCATTGTAAGTCTGTTGCAAAATAATATTCAGTGCTGGTTTAAGATCATTGGAGGACTGTTTGTGTGGTCTCAGTCTTCTTCATACTGCAAGCAACCGCTTGGCAGGGAGGAACCCTCAACAAATGCAACAGGAGGAAGTTGCTGTATTATATGTGTGTGGATGCAAGGCTTGTGGAAAGGGAGGGGTACATTGTTGATAAAAACACTTCCCCAGTTACCCATTTGCTATAAATGTTTTATTAGCAACGAGGGCTGGATTAGTTAAAAAAAGGAACACTTTTTAATTATTATTACTTTTAAAAAAGGAATAACCATATTTGGTAGGGGTAAACAAAATTGTATTGATCAGGCTAAATATCACCAGTACTACAAAAACAAAGGACTTGCAATCTTGTGTTTCGGGTATATATGATCTTACAAGCCTTATTCAGCTGGTGGTCATCAGTTTGGGGACTTAACCTTAAGGATTCTTCCTACATGACAGTAAAATACAGCTGGCAGCAGGGCAACTGTCACTGTGAAGAGTAAGTAACAATCGCTGGGGAGGTAGCCAAAAATAAAAGGGCAAAGCTCTGAAACATGGCCCATAATCTATTAGGAGTGGGTCGTTTTCAGATAATACCGGTGTCATTACTTTGTACCCAGGGAGCTGTCATCAGGGTAGATATTGAAAGGGCACCTCAGGCAGATTTGAATCCTTGTTCCCAACTTAATGACTTCTTGCAGAAGAGAGAGAAGACAGCAAGGAGTCAGGAAGATAATGGAAGGATGAAGGATTTTTATCTAGAAAAATGAAAGGTTATTTACTCTGGCACTATTATAAGATACTCCTCTTGTATTTGTTCTGGAAATGTCAGATTCCTTTGTTTCACATCAGGCGGGTATCCATTAAGGAATTTTTTTTGGGGGGGGGGGAGGTGCTGCTGCTCCCCACCTCTGTGAACTACTCTGTTAGCCTGTTGCAATGAAGAACTTTGCAGTCTCTTAAGGACTAGCGGTTTTTTTTAATGGTATAAGCTTCCATGGACCAAAGTCAATTTCTTCAGACGCATGAAATAATGTAACTTTCAGTAATGTTTGCATTCTAAGCAAGTTCATAACAGCCACGGAAGGCAGGCTGCTTTCTGGATCCAATTGTGGCTGATAGTTTTCTCCATGGGTGAGGGAGTAGGCACTCAACAGATTTGCAAATGATGCAGTATCACACTGTCCTGCGAGCATCCCAGAGGATAAGTTCAATTCAAGTTTAACAGAACAAACCAAAGATCTGGACAGATTGCACCAGGGTAAATCTCAGCAAGAACAAGGTTAAAGCATTAAACCTAAGGGGAAATAACCCAAATGGGCAGATGAAAGCTGGGGTGGGATGGGGGAGTCTCTGAGAATGCAGATACAATTCCCAGCTCTCCCAACAGTTCCTGGGATTCTTTGGCAGAAGCCATGTACTTCAAATGTATGGTGTGGATGTGATCGGAGACAGGCTCAAACTAAAACAGCTTTGGACTCAGTTTAGATTAGATGGCACACAGACCACTTAGACGAAGGACAATGAAACAGAACAAGCACGCACTAGAGAAGGAAAAGGAGAAATCTTCACTGCTAGAACCCTTTCTTCACTTTTAGAAAGGAGGATTCAGAATATTGCAGGGCTGGGAAAGAGTAAGCAGAATATAGAGAATCTCCCATTCTTGCAAGATACGGTCTTACATTGTACAGACTTTTTCAATCAGGCTGCATTAAACTATATTAGTATTTGGGTTTCTTAAGACAGCCAAAAATCCCAGGCATGGTATGCATTTTTCATTACTGTGAGAGCCAGATCAGCCCAGGGCTCCAGGGTCAGTAAATCACTCTGCTCGGTTGAGATGCTTCTCCCTGAAAGGCAAATGAAACTCCCCCTCCCTTTCCTCCTTAGACACAGAAGATATACTGGGACCTAGTTCTACCCTGCTGTAATTCCAGTGACTCTACCCCAGGGATAAATTTCACTGCCTGTGAATGTCACGAGTGTGTCTCTTATGATCCATCAAGTCCGCCGAAGTAGGAGGAATTTCCATTGGGATCAGAGTGGTGTGAGAAGCAATGTGTCGGATGCAGGCTCTCAAATATGTACTTTTTATAACTAACAAAAGGTTCGGATTTTTATGTATTCTTTGCAAACTAGTCTAGTACACGCCATGAGGTTATTATGAGTGAAATTTGCAATGCTCTGCTGTCATTCCTCATTCCCACCAAATTCCCATAGCAATTTACCAAGATCATGCCACATTTGTCCCTAAGCAAATAGCTATCAGCCCACCCCCCTGCTATAACGGGCTGCTTTTTGTTAAATTGGTCTTCAGCAGCCCAGCTTGCATTTAACGCTGAAGCAGAACTACCAACATTTTTCAATGACATTTACTTCTTCATTCATTTTATTTGGTTCTTGTAATATCACCTCCCTGGGACTCTGCTTAGGCTGAAGCTTTCAGTAATGATTTTCATCTGCTCACTGTATTAAAAACTTAAAGTACAATACTCCCTATTTTGCTGTATGCTGCCTTTTGTTATTGATTGTCTTCAGTGGTCTTTACATCCAGCTTTATGACAGGAGATTAAAGGCTTCAGATTTCTCAGTAGTGATAAAGAAGATGGGAATATTTAGCCTTACCACTCAGTACTTCTGTTTGAATAAAAAAAAGGGGTGACTTTCAATGATTTTATTCATTACATTGATGTCTTAAATGTATTACCCTTTCTCCAAGGACCTCTGGGCATACAGTTTTCCAGTGCCTTGCATATTATCCTCATAACCCCGTGAGGTAGCATAGGTGAGAGAAATGACTGGTCCAAGGTGAGCCAGGGAGAAACAGGTCTTCCCATTCTTAGTCCAACACAATAAGGTAAAGGACTCCTGGATGGTTAAGTCCAGTCAAAGGCGGCTATGGAGTTGCGGTGCTCTTCTCACTTTCAGACAGAAGGAGCCGGCGTTTGTCCACAGACAGCTTTCTGGGTCATGTGGCCAGCATGACTAAACCGCTTCTGGTGAAACGGGACACCGTGACGGAAACCAGAGCACACGGAAATGCCATTTACCTTCCCACTGCAGTGGAACCTAATTATCTACCTGCACTGGCATGCTTTCAAACTGCTAGATTGGCAGGAGCTGGGACAGAGCAATAGGAGCTCACCCCATCGTGGGGACTCAAACTGCCGACCTTCTGATCGGCAAGCACAAGAGATGCTCAGTGGTTTAGACCACAGCACCACGTGCACTACAACACACACACACACACACACACACACACACACACACACTCTCAAAGGAGTGTCTTTGGGAAGTAATTCCTTCCTTTTGGCCCCATCTGATTAAATGTTTCCCATCTACCATGTAATGTAAACACTGTTTTACTCTGCTTCCACCCTTATAGGAAGGCTTGCCTCTTAGGTCCTAACGTAGCCAAGTCATGACAGGAAATCCTGTTGACTTGTTTCAATTTTATGCTACTATTGCCACTAATAATATAAAATCATTCAGACTAGTGCAGCAAACTAAAGCAACAACAGGCCATTTAAATAGACAGTGAAACCAAACAGGTCAGAGTTAAAATGCACACAGTAGTAGTTCTTAAGAGCTTGGGAAATCATAAATATTTTTGCTTGACACTAAAATAATAATAATTAGGGTGGCCAAATGCAAAGGATGAGACTCTTGCACCTTTGTTTGTTGCTTGTTTGTTAATATAAAAGAGGGCTTTCTTCTTTTTCATCCGGCCACCATAGGGAATTGAGGGATGCGGGTGGCACTGTGGGTAAAACCTCAGCGCCTAGGACTTGCCGATCGCATGGTCAGCGGTTCAAATCCCCGCGGCGGGGTGCGCTCCCATCGTTTGGTCCCAGCACCTGCCAACCTAGCAGTTCGAAAGCACCCTTGGGTGCAAGTAGATAAATAGGGACCGCTTACCAGCGGGAAGGTAAACGGCGTTCCGTGTGCTGTGCTGGCTCGCCAGATGCAGCTTGTCACGCTGGCCACGTGACCCGGAAGTGTCTGTGGACAGCACTGGCCCCTGGCCTCTTGAGTGAGATGGGCGCACAACCCCAGAGTCTGTCAAGACTGGCCCATACGGGCAGGGGTACCTTTACCTTTACCTTTACCTTTACCATAGGGAGTAACTGAGTGTCCAGGTCCTCGGGGAGAGCATTCAAAAAGTCAGGAGCCACCACAGAAAAGGCTGGTTGGGGCACTGCGAGAAATGCCAATAAACAGCAATTTCAGTGAACTGACAAGTTGATACTTAATGGGACTAGTTTAAATGGGGGGCTAAGACTGCAATTCTATGCAGACTTACTTGGGAGTAAGTCACATTTTGTTAGGTATAGAGTTGTACTGCTAGTTACAGCTGTAGCTTGATAGGGGTTTAATTGGCTGCACTTGAAAGGCTTAGTCTGAAAAGAAAATGGGTGGGCTATATTGGTCAGAAACAAATTACTATCACCTGTGGTTTGAACTCCCAAGCTTTCTTGCAGAGACTAAAGGCTGCAGAAGAATTTGTGCTAGGGATGTCTCCTTGTGGTTCCTTAGAAGATTTGTGCGTTCTCTCTGTTGTGCAAAGTAAGTAAAAATCCATTTGCTTTGTCTTTTTACATCAGACTCAATTCTGTGCTTGTGCTAATATATTTGCCTACTGGGGACAGTTTACACAGGGGTGAGAAAATACTGCTGGTTAAATTAAGGGTCTTTAGTACTGCCACCCACCCCTCCCTCCAACAACTATAGTACTGATAGTATCTTTATTTATGGGTGCAAGTTCTTTGAAATGAAATTTTAAAGGAGTTGGGAAGCTAATGGAAATGATTCTAAAGATAGCCAGGTGAGGATGATCACATCTTTGGAAACCAAACTGAGCGGAATAATAACATCAAATTCCAGAATGAACAATTTCATACAAGAATTGATGGCAGGTTCTATTATTCTGCCCTTAGGCTACAGTCATCAGTTAATTTAATTAGAGGAGTACTGTGAAAATACAGTATTACACGCTGTCCTGGAATGAGTTGCCGTGGTTTATATGGTCTTTTTTGTTTGACTTCTGTCTTCTGAAGTTAAAGCTCAAAGCGAATGCTAAATTGTTTGTTGTGTTGTACATGGAAGTGTGTGAATGTGATAGAATGTAACGTAACAGAATGCAAAAAATATGCAGGAGTTCTGAGGCTTGGGTGTTTGTCTCAACTTGAGAATACTGTATCTGTGAGTGGGAGGTAGGTTTGTACATGCAAACCCGGCCTATACAGCCCCCACCCACTGGGCTTGACCCCCTCTGTGTTGAATGGGGAAGATGTGCAGGGACTATTACTTGCACTTACTTGAACACAAGTAGCACTTAAGGGATCACCTACCATTATGATTATGATTAATTAAATTTACCGCCCTTCATCTGAAGATCACAGGGTTGTTTACAATATTAAAACCACAAAAATGCATACCATAATAACAACCAAAAACTAACCCGCCCCCCAGTTTAAAAGGCCATCGACTGTTTAAATAGCCAAAGGCCTGGAAGGAGAGGAATGTTTTTGCCGTGCGCCTTCAGATATGTAATGAAGTACTCCACACTGCAACATTTTGTAGCAGAGACTCTTGCTTTTTCCTAATCTCTTTGTAGGAACACCTCATGTTTGAAGTTGCCCTCACACTGCAGATACACGCATTAAGGACAAAGTATTGGGTGCATCTTCTCTCTAACTGTAGTGCAGCCAGAGACAAAACTTTTCCTGACCACAGTCATCCTGCTAACTTCCCAATATGTTTCAGAGCATCGGCTATAATTACAGCGTTTGGTACCCCCTCTGTCACAGGATGAAAGCTCATGAAGAAAGGTGAATAACTTAATCCTAGCAATCCACAAATATACACAGTTTTGTCCTGGAGGTAAAATTTAAATCTCCCTTTGGTTGTTAAGAAAAATTAAGTACCAATCATAAATGGAAAAATAAAATCCAACTCTCAATTCAGTCGATTTATTGGAGTAAAACTAAAAAAAACTAAAATGCGCTTTATTCAGCATGTTACTTTCTTATGTGGTCACAAAGGCAGAAAAAAGGAGCAAAATAACAGACATTTCAAAACATCCCCAGCATATTCCTTTAAAAAGAAAAACCACAGAAAGGGAGTGGGGGAGAAGAAGCTGAACAGAGAGTGGATTGGCTTTGTAAAGAGAAGGAAGAGCCTTGATTCAATGTGTACCTCTCTAGAGAAAATGATACTGCCTTTGAGGGCCACGTAATTTTCTTTCTTTCTTTATTTGTTAAAAGCATTTATAGCACACTTGTCTGCTGAAGGTCCCATGGGAAATGCACAAACAGCAAAATCAAATCAGCAAAAATAAACTAAAACAAAACAAAACAAAACAAAATGCACAATAAAATCAGAAAAGCAGTGGCAAACAGGCAGCCTCCTCTCTCAATGCAACCTCACCCATCCTGCAGGACTGTATTGGCTTCCGTTATATTTCACATGGTGTGTCTGCCTTCCTTTGTCTTGTGATAGGGTTGTCTTTGTATGAAGCACGATTGCTGGGACACACCTTCTTTCTAAGTCCACAGGCAGCCCAATGAAGAAAGCTGTGTTTATGCAATAAATGTTAGAAAGGGTTTCTTAATATGTTTAGCCATTTTGAGGATCCACAGATACCGGTAGTGAATAGAGCTTGATTTCTGCAAGCACTACCATACCTGTGATGGAGAGTTGGCCTAATAGTAAATAACATTGTGCTGTGGCTATAACCTGATTGCAAATAGGCTTTGGTCAGCCATGCTGTGGAGATAATGTGCCCTGCAGACAGGTTTATGCTTGTAGTGATAAATCGGGTGTCATTAAAGTTGAGCACAGTGAATTTCTGGTTTCTGAATCCTTTTCCTCTCTCCTAAAGGTATAACTCATTTCTTCAAGGCTATGTTATACATATATAATAGCTTTAATTAAGACCCCCCTCCCCACCCAAGCTCTTGTGCCAGTATAATCCTCAAGTCATAATAAGAATGTATATGACACATGAATTATGGAAAAGCATCATTGATTTTTAAAAGTTCAATAAATATAGTTCAGGACCTTGTGATCGCTATTGACAGTATGATTGTCCTCAATGATGTCCCAAAAATAACCCTATTTCGGAACACTACAACATAGTTGTGCTTTCCCAACTTTCAAAAAATGCAATACCGCTGGTATTTGACCCCATGGAAGCTTTCAAAAATGTATAAAAATATACCTAATACTTGCTGGAGATGTGGAGTAGAAATTGGTACCGTGTTTCATATGTGGTGGTTATGTAAAAAAAAAGATCTTCTGGGATGACATTTATGGTGAACTTAAGAAAACGTTCAAGGTTTCATTTAAAACCCCCCCAAAGCCTTTCTACTTGGAATTACAGGACCAGATATTCCTAAAAATGCAAAATAAGTTTTTTTATACGCCACAGTCACAGTGAGAATCTTAATAACGACTGACTGGAAAAGTGGTAAAATTCCTTCCACTTCAGAATGGTTACAAAAACTAGCTGAGTATGAAGAGCTGGCCCAGCTATCTGAAAAAAATGAAAGACAAGTCAAAATAAATATTTATTGCAAAATGGGAAGTTTTCAAAACATCTCTTAAAAATAACTGTTGCAGTATGAACTCGGTTTCTGCCTTCAAATAACGTCTGCAGTGGTATTAAATAAGAAATAAAGACACAGAAGAGTAATACTTTATTGTAAAATGAACATATAGATTTATGCAAAAACATTGTAAATACTGAAAGAAATATGGAGAAGATGGGAAGTTAGAAGTACTTTGAGAAGATTTATTAAGAATTTACTTTTTTGTTTATTTTGTATTTGAGGTGGTGGGTGTTGTAAATGTATGGTTTTTCTTTTTCTTTTTTGTCAATTTGCACAATAAAGCATAAACTTAAACAAACAAACAAACAAACAAAAACACAAACATAGTTGTGCTTTTCCCCAATATACACAGAAATAGGAATAAACCGAGGAATTAAACAACTACTGTACCATAAAAATGGTAAGTGCAGTGTGCTGATAGAGATTGATGAATCTATTTTGTTTTTTTCTGTTTCTCATTTTTGCGACCTTTTGTTCAGTTTGCACCAACTTGTGATCTACTTTTAAAAAGTGTGAAAATTTATATGCAATTTTGTGTGCATTTATCCTAATATATGCATTTTGATACATAATTTTGCCTGATATACACCTATTTGCTAGTCTTCCCCACAGATATACAGTGGTACCTCGGGTTACATACGCTTCAGGTTACTGACTCTGCTAACCCAGAAATAGTACCTCGGGTTAAGAACTTTGCTTCAGGATGAGAACAGAAATCGTGTTCCAGCAGTGCAGCGGCAGCAGGAGTCCCCATTAGCTAAAGTGGTGCTTCAGGTTAAGAACAGTTTCAGGTTAAGAACGGAGCTCCGGAACAAATTAAGTACTTAACCCGAGGTACCACTGTAATGGTACCTACTCACCTTTTTAATGCACTACTCACCTTTTTATATGCACTTACCCCTGCCCTTTCTCCTTATATGCATTTTTTTGTACTCATGTCTGGTTGAAGAACATCACCAAAAAACGCAGAGGAGCAAACTTCAAATAATAGCTGCATTTCAGGTTTCATATTGGTTTGGGATGTGTGGATTTTGTAACAAACAGAACAAATTTCTCCCCCATACTTGATCTTGTCTCCATCAGATTTCATAACTGGACTCAAAAATTGAGGTGCTCAGAGGTAGCAGGCAGGAAGTAAGTAATTTGGATAGTTTCACTTCAGATTAGGCTAGATTCAATTTAGCCTGCGGTCCATTCACCAACTTCATACTCTGTAAAACTATTTGCTAACGAGTTTGAATTCGTACATTTCAAAGTGTGAATGATTAAAGTCAATTATCCATTGAGCACCTTTAGTTTACATTAGCACTGCGAAAACTTGCTTGACCCAGGCTAGAGCTGCTGGTAGATTTGGAAGAGCTACATCTTCTAAGGCAGGTGCTTGAATAGAGAGCTTCTACTTCCTCCAAAAAGGGTAACGCTGTGGGTTAAGCCACAGAGCCTAGGACTTGCCGATCAGAAGGTTGGCGGTTTGAATCCCCGTGACGGGGTGAGCTCCCATTGCTCGGTCCCTGCTCCTGCCAACCTAGCAGTTCAAAAGCACATCAAAGTGCAAGTAGATAAATAGGTACCACTCCTGCGGGAAGGTAAATGGCATTTCCGTGCACTGCTCTGGTTCGCCAGAAGCAGCTTAGTCATGCTGGCCACATGACCCGGAAGCTGTACGCCGGCTCCCTCGGCCAATAAAGCGAGATGAGCGCCACAACCCCAGAGTCGGTCAAGACTGGACCTAATGGTCAGGGGTCCCTTTACCTTTACCTTACTTCTTCCAAAGTGATGAGCAGGAATGGTCATCAGAGGCAGATTTAGGGGAGCACAACCGGTTCAGGTGCACTGGGTGTGGAGCTGTGGGGGTGCTGTTGAGGATGCTGCAACTGTTATTTGGAATGGAGCGTGAGAGGTGGAGAATTTTGGCATTGCACAGGGTGCTGCTGAAATTTGAGGCTCCAGAGGCACAGGGCTTCTGTTTGAGAAGTGTCTTTGTAAGTAGTGTCTGCTTCTTCCAGTTCTGGGCTGCATCAGGTGACATCTCACAATGCTGATCTAAAATTCCCCTATGTAGCATTACGGGGTGGTTTTACATCAACTGAAAAGAAGTGTCGCTGCATCTCCTCCCCACCTCCCTGCGCCCCACAAATCAACTCCATTCAGTTTTTTCCGTCTACACAGACTGGCTGTGATAGTTTAGCATTTTGAAAAGGACTTTTATTCCAGCCCTTCCTAGAAACCCCAGGGGTTGAAGCTGGGATGTTTTGCATGCATGTGTCCAATCAATAACCCAAGGCTTTTCCAAATCTTGACTCTCCCAGTCTCCCCAAGCCAAACCCCTTAGGAAAAGCACTATATAAATACAGCAATGGCAGCAAACTCATAGCTTACAAGTTCTTTCATTCATTGCATTGTTGTCTGCTTCCTATGACTATAGGACATGGTGGTCCAATATCTGCCTCTTAGTTCATCAACTTGCATACAAAACTAGCTTCTAGTACTTACAGCTTTGAGGTTAGCATGGCATATGGGTAGCAGATGCAATCCCATAGCCATTGATGCAGTTGTAGATTCATTTCCTAATAGCGGTTTTGAGAGGTGCTGGTATATTGATGCCCTCATCATCTGAGAACACTGCACCTTGGGAGTCCCAGGGAAATGAACTGGGAAACATTAATGTCCCACAGGCAAAAGCAAAAACAGAAACAACCCTGGGGCATTAATACGGGGCAGGAAGCTGTTGCTATCTTTTTCAGTTCATTAGCATGGCAGTTAGTAGATTGGGAGACTTGGCAGGAGCTACCAGCAGGCTTGGGAGGACTGCGTAAGCTATTTTGGTCATTTGTTCATTTTCTGTGCTAGGAGAAAAGAAAGTCTGTTCCAGGCTTTAGTGCTAAATTGGGAAACATGATTATTTGGGAGGAAAGAATTCATCCTAAAAATATGAGGAAATGAGGCAAAATTTCTAAAGGGATAATATCAGTGTTTGGAGAACCTTTTCATGCATTAGAAGCTATTCAATTAAAACCTGAGAACAGTTTGTGTGTGTGTGTGTGTGTTCTGAACTTGGACAGCAAAAGTAAGAAAAACTCAGTGAACAATTTCAATGAAGCCTTAGCAGTGGTGTCTTTGCTCGCATGCCTATTGTATACAGACACAAAAGACAGAAATGAAAAATACCTGCTTATTCAGATTCTTTCTCACAGACAGACCATTAAAAGTGAAATCGGATCTTGAGGTGAAAACCTTGGTCACTAACACTTGTTCCCCTGCCACTTGTCAATTTCACACCACTCAGGCATGATCCCTGCGCCTCTCCTTGTCATCTCTGCTGTGCTTCTTGTCAATTCTGTGCCAAAGAATGGGGAGGAAATTGGCAACCTGTACAAAGAGATCAGAAATGGAATAATTTGACGGAGAGAGTGGCAGAAGAACTCTGCAACGTTTGTACTTCTTCGCAGCAGTTGGAGGGGGGAGGGCCTTCAAGAGAGAGAGAATTTGTGAAAATTAAGACATCAGGAATGCCAAACTGTGAGAGATCAGAAATGTTACTACCATGAAAGAAGAGAAGACCATGAATTGCTTCAGCACAAAGGCAAGGTGATTATGCTAAAGTAGGGAGCAAATGGGACGTTTCCCAGGGACCAGAAGTATCTCATGAGAGTTCTTTTAGGTGGCCTATGCATCTAGATAGCAAGGAAATGGTTGAGACTCATACAGAGGTAAGGAGCCTGCTGGAATAGTCTAAAGGAATGGTTCTCCTAGTCCAGATATCTGTGGTAAGCAGGAACCGAACACAAGAGCACCCTCCATGGTTTCCAGCAGCATCACTGCCTCTGCCCATGGAAACAGAGCATAGATGGAGGGAACCCAGTGGTTCATCTAGTCTAACCCTCAAGAGAGCCTGTCAGTACAAAAGGCATTCCAGATAGATTTCTTGTAAATCCTTCTTTGGAAACTTACCAAGAAGGAGCTATCCTAACTTCTCTGTGGAGCTTATTCCATTTACTAGACTGCCATAGGAGTTCCTTATGATAATTCTTATGGGGTCAATAGCTATTAGTGAATCAAACTTAAACCACTGTCAGAGAATCCACTCCTATCTTGGGTTTGTATTTTAAGACACCTCTCCTTGCGTGGAAGTGACAGAGATAAAAAAGCAGCAACACTGCAGTTGGTGCTCTTAAGAGTAATTGCTGTTATTTAGGGCCCGTGATTTCCCTTTCTTCCATTGTTCTTCCTCAACCTGCCGCAGTTGACTTTATGCAAAGCTTGCTCCACAGTCACTTCCCTGGCACAATTTATTTCTCATATTTCAAGCTGTGGGCTTTACCTTGGCAATGAAACCTACTATCTATCTATCATCTATCTATCTATCTATCTATCTATCTATCTACGGGTGCTTTTGTGGTTCTTCTCCCCCACAGTCAGCGAGCATCTCAATGGAGTCTGCCAAATCGCTCTCGCTACTAAATTATCTAGGATGACTGTGAAGGCTACTCAATGGGCAGTTTGCCCAGTTCGCTGTTGTAGGAGAGGCTTCTTTACATAATTTCTCTTACACAGTAAAATGAGGTATGCCGTCTGGATTTCTGGTTAGCTGATGCCTCACATTAAATTTCTAAAGGATGCTCCAGGCCTCCAGTTGATGGACTTTTGTATGACCATGAAGTCGCTGGTGCTGTGGGACCTCAGGATAACTTCTGGCAGTAGGGCAGTGACACTCTAAAAACCAATGGGATTACTTGTACATGTAGTATGGATGGTGGCAGCATGTTCAAAAGAACACTAGAGCCACAAATATTTACCAGAAGGCTTCGGGGTTTTTTAAATGACCAAGTAAGTTGCAACATTTCCAAATGTTGCAATTTCACTTAGACAATATGATTGCTGTCTGTTTTTCTTTCCCCCTCTTTTTTTTAAATTCTGTAACTTTTATCTCTGGTCAGTGGATAGTAAATAATGTATTGTTATAGATTTTGACGGGGGATGAAAGTCATGTAAACATTCCCACGTTTTACAGCTTTAACAAAGGATGCAAATGACCTATCTGTATGAATGTAGCTAGGCCAGGAAAAGTAGGAACTACGGAAATGTATCTATATGTAACACAGAAAAGGGGGGAAATATGTGTATGATAGTCACAGAGAGAGAGAGAGAGTGAGTTATGGTATGCTTCCTATAACAGGCTTAAAGGAGCATTTGAAGCCTGACTCAGCCTCTTCAAATTAATGGGCTTCTTTTCAGGGGACTTAAGCCCAGTTCTCAATCATGTGAAAAGAAAACCTATACTTTGAAGTCCTGTGGCCGCATTCACCTCTGACAGAAACACCTGACACTTTGTTGAAGTTCCTGTGAGATTATGGAGGAAGCAAATTGAAGACCAAATGCCATTTAAAGTACGGTTGTACTTTCACATGAAAATAGCAGTGCTCCCCACCTGACAAAATGATTATCGTTTTGAAGGTCTCATCCCGGGGATTCTTATTTGAGGTTAGGAAGTGCTGCCATGTGAATACGAAGATGAAGAGATTCAAGGGTGCTTCAACATCCTGGCACATGTAATTAGTAGCTTGGGTTTAGGACATTTGTGAAACCTGATAGTTTTGCTGACACACGTACCTGGACATTCCAATGGAGAATATGGTGAGGGAATCAGGTGCAGTGCAAATGAAGCCATATTGCTATTAAGGGTTTCTCTTGGGCACAATGTGTAACTTGATGTGTGGGGTTTGCACTGCCCTAACCCCGTCCCATCTCCACTGACACAGAGGTAGCACTGTCAAAGCAGTCAGAAGTGGTTTCACGGTGGTGGTGTCATATATCACTCTATATCTTGTCAATCTGTCCATTTAATTTATATCCATCCTTCTTCTGTATCAGCTAGAGCGACAGCTCCAGCAATTCCTGAATTCTGATAGTTTCGCTGCTGTAGTTCAGGCGTTGGTAACCTCCAGATTGGATTACTGCAACCTTATGGTTGGTTTGGAATGCTACTGCGAGATGTTGATGGGTGTGCATTATTGACAGTGCTTAGCACCTGGGCTGAAAGAGCTGTGTTGGCTGCCTATATGATGCATAGTTGTCAACGTTTCCCTTTTTTTAAGGGAAATTCCCTTATTCTGAATAGGATTCCTTGCAAGAAAAGGGAAAAGTTGGCAGCTATGATATGATGATGGACACATTACATTGATGTGTAAACTGATGGGTCCAGTTTACCTTCAGAATGCCTTACCATGTATATCCTTACCCAGTCACTCAGTTCTTGGGAGAGATGTTTTTAGTAGTGCTGCATGTTCTCAAGGTTTAACTTACATCCATTATAAACAGGGCCTTTGGTGTGGCAGTACCCAATCTTTTCAGTACTTAGGCTCCTTCTTAAAACACGTCTGTTCACCCAGGTTTGCGCTGAGGGTGATCCAGCTACATTGATGTATTCATCTAACCTAACTGAGTTGTGAAGCATTTTACACTTGTTTTATTAATTTAATTTTACTGTTCATTTTATGCTGTTCACTACTGAATGCATGTCTTCCAAGTGCCCTGGAAAAGATGGGGCATCCCTTTTTTCTTGTGAGATCTCGGTGGCCATCTTGTGTGCTCTTGTGCTGTGCTCTTGCCCTGAAAAAGCTCATTCTTTTCAGGGCAGAGCATGTGACTTGCCTGGGAGCATGACCCAGAAGATGTGTGCCCTGGTTTTGTATAGGGAAAAGTTGGAAGGTATGCCGTTGTGATTTTTCCCCTTAATGCTGGTGGCCTAGTGGCTTTTTTTGGCAAATAAATGAGTGATGAAACTCAAGGCAGCGTGTGCACGGTTCCCAGGCAGTCTCTTGCCTACCTTGCACATGGCTGCTGCATCAGGGTGTTGGCCCCTGAACCATCAGGCCTACAGGTGTCAGAACATTCCATTGTGTTGCCCTTCATTCAGCTGATTAATTGCCATTGTTCACTCATCGGGCAGAACTTTAGCTCACGGCAGTGCAAACCTCCATGATGGAAATATTAGTTTCTCAGTATTAGTATAATGCTCTGAACAGTAACACAGAAGGAGTCTGGGCTCTTATTAAAGTACACAGACATGTCTTGCCAGCAGGGTCCATTGATGGAAAAGGATGGCACTGTGGATTTTGGCCATATCAGTCTGCTCAAACTGTTTTATGTTCAACATAATGAGGGATGACACCCTAGGAAATATATATGCCTACTCTAGGTGGGAAGAAGGCATGAAGGGAGGGAAGGCGGAAGATGGCTAATATTTGAAATGCTGGATGCAGTGATTGCTTATTGGGGATTAGTAGGAAAACATATGAATTAAATATTTCCAAAAGTTTTCAGTGGGGTGTGGCATTTACTGGACCCAATACAAAGAAATGGCCCTTGCTGCTGTACAGTCTCACACTCTTTCTCTCTCGTTCTCCTGATCCATGGAGCCGCCACCTCTCATAATTTAAGATAAACGATAGAAACTATGAGACATGGCAATTAGTCTGAATTGGTGGCTGACCCTTTTAGACATAGCAAAATCAGGTCCATATCAGACTCAAATGGCACAAACATTTGCTGCCTCATAAATACCTGAAGCTACTTTCGATAAGTTCTTTGGGTGTTTCTGTGAGCACACCATATTGACAGCTATAAGTCATGATGATTAAACAGAACCTAACATGCTACTGGTCATGAGGTACTCGAGATGAGGTGCTTGTGCATTTGTGCATTCACGCACGCTGCTTTCATTTCCTGCTCCTGGGCTTCTCAGATGCATCTGGTATGCTAATGTGAAAAACAGCATAACAAACTAAATGGTGTGATGCTGAAAGGCTCATGTTCTTAGGATAAAAAATGAGCGTGGTGAAGAGGGCTGTTCCAAGACATTTTGCTCCTTGAGGTGGAGCAGCAAATTCAGTCGCCACAGAAGTCAAGGTGCCTGGTTGGGGATCGATGAGAAATTCAAATCTGAAATAGCCATCCCTCAAAATTCATACTTTTGCAATGCACTTCTCCAGCCAAGTAGTGTGTCCAGGGGAAAATGTGCATATAAATACGTATATTAGTGAGAATAACATACAAACAACAACATACAAAAAAGCATTCTATTGGGAAAGATTGCTTGCAATAAATGTGTTATGAGAAAGCAGCACTAAAATACTGAGCAATTTTTCTTAAGGATTTTTTAAAACGTGCAAATTGCTGCAGAAATGTGGAGAATTAAAAATGGAAAAATAAGAAATTGAGAAAAACAAAGACCAACCAATTTGCCCATTCCTCTGCATAGTATCTAACTTATGGCCAAGTTATTTTGGCACCTGAGGCAGAAAATCCCACAAATGCTTCTTCCTATTTCTGAAATAATAATGATGATAGCTTAAATAATCAGCAATTTGCTGCACTTTCATCACACTCCACTACCTCACTGTGCCTAATATCAGGGCTGGCCCTGGGGTTCAGATTGATCCTACTGGAATTCCAGCAGGGCAAAAAATGTGACACACAATTGTTATCTGTTGTTGAACAGTATGGTCAAGTCTTCTTTTGGCAATGACTCCACAGCTGTTCTGAATTGGCATTCTTCTCTGAAATGCAACAACCTAACATGCAAGCATACATATTAAAGATGTTTCTTTAGTACACTGAAACATTCCACACTTAAGAGGCTTTTGTAGAAGCATGTTTTGAGGCATCGTTATTTGCCCTGGTTTCAAAGCAACCCATGCGTGTCCAAAATGATAAATGATTCAGGTATGCCAAATATGATCTGTGGCATTTGTTTTCAGGGTTTTCCCTCCACCACCCTCTCATATTACTGCGGAAGATATTACGGCAGCTATTCTGTCTGCCTCATATAAAAACCTAGTATTATATTGAAAACACACTTTGCCCATGACACAAAAACAGCATGGCAGCTCCTCAGTCCTGTGCACGAGGCTCCCTCTTATGACCCTTGAACACTGTGGGACATCAGCACACAAATATTTTCAGTGATGACTGCCATCTCCAAGTTCGTTGTTTAGTTACCCATCCTAGTGATGGGTAAACTCTTTTTGCACAATTTGGAATTGGTCTTTCTTGGGAAGTGTTTGGGAATATCTCACGATGTCCTCCCATGGGCATTCCAGGAAAGCTACCTGATAAGTGCCAGAGTCTATAAAAGTCTGTTCTTTTCAACATGGCAGCAAGCAGAACATTACAGCAGAGCTTAAAAGTAGTTATTCTATTTCCAAAATAATCTCTCTCCTTTTTTGTTTTGTATGTTCATTGACTGTTCTTTAGCAGGTGAAAGCTGTATAAGGAAATCAGCATTTCTGAATGGCATGACTTTTGTTAATCAGTGTTTACAAGCTGCAGGCCTTCAAGAAGTTCTTGCAGGTTTCCAAATATAACCAGGAAATAGGATTATACAACCCTTCCCTTTTAATTTTTCTCCTAATCTCAAATTCTCATTAAAGAGTTAAGTGGGCTGTTTCTTTCTCCCTGTCTTTCACAGCATATTGCTTGTGGTGTCTTCCTTTGTTCCAGTTCACAAATGTGTCAACTGTGTATACATCTGAACATGTATACATACATACTGGTGATTATTTTAGGGCCCAATCTACTTGTAGTCATGCGCAACATGTTGTGTTTGATACATATAGAGATGGGTAAGCACCTCCATTTGTATCAAAATGAACACTGAACTGGTTTAATGGAGCTTAAATGAACCCCACAATATGGTGGTCAATTTCATTATCTACATTAGCTGTGCACACAGAATATCCAAGCTTGACCAAGACAACTCTGTTGAATTTGGGCAGCTGATAACCAAAGTTCATCATTCCAGATACTTTTGCAACATACCTGAATGATTAATTTCTTCTCTACTCAAGTACTTGAGGTAAAGACTTGCAACAATAAAGTAAATTGAGGTTTTAGCATTGGATTCTTGATGTTTGCTCATGAAAACAGTACTTAGAGATTATTCTTCAACACAATTACTGTTTGTTGCTTTCTAATGGCACTGCTCTAACATTAGTGGCCCCGGCTAACGATACAGCAAGGAGGAAAACTGCAAGGTCATATGGGTGTGCTTAACAGCAGGGTGGGTGGGCTGTGGGGGTGGGTGGGAGTTGAATGGGGGGGGGGAAGAGTTTGCCCAGTCCTTTGCCACCCAGTGTGAGGCTGCATAATTTGCTCCATGAAGAGCCAACGCCTTCCATGAATGTAAGCAGCTCCTGCTATGAATTGCCTGTGCCAGGAGCATTGAAACATAGACACCTAATGACCAGGAGTGGGCGAGAGAAACATCCCAGAATTAATATGCAGGCAAACGTCTGCTGTATTTATGAATAGCTTTGCACAAGCAGAAGAGAAGGAACCATTATGCCAAACATCCGAAGCAAGTAGAAACACTGTTTAAAATCTGATATAAACAGTACCTTAGCTAATGATGATGATGATGATGATGATGATGATAATAATAATAAATAAATAATTTATTTATACCCCGCCCTTCCCGGTTCAAAAAACTGGGCTGAGGGTGGCTAACAACAAATTTAAAATACTTAATTGATGCAACAAAAAACAGCATAAAATACAGTATAAAACGTGAATAACAATAACTTCAGAATTCAAAATCAATTTAGGGGGGAAATCCATCTAATAAATATTAGATGATCACCAGGGCTAGCTGGCTAAATTAGTCCTATTTGGACCAGCGAGGAGACCAGGGGAGAATTAGCTGTGGGATCCCAGAGCGGGTAATCTTCATAAAAAGGGGAGGGGAAGGGAAGGAAGGGGAATAATCAGGCTATGTTCAACTTGAAAGCCAGGCGGAATAGCTCTGTCTTACAGGCCCTGCAGAAGGAAGTTAAATCCTGCAGGGCCCTGGTCATGGGACAGAGCATTCCACCAGGTCGGAGCCATCACTGAGAAGGCCCTGGCCCTGGTGGAGGATAATCTGAAGTACCCAAATGTTTCTGTAACATTGCATTGCATTGCATTGCTGGGTGTGTGTGTTTGTAGGAGAATGTCAGGTAGAAGGGACGATCATTGTATACACCACACCAGAATGGAAAGATATTAGTGAGTGTGTTAACACATAAAGGGTACCTATGTTAAACACCTAAGGAATTGGGGAAAGGAAAGTAGTTCTCTATTGATAAGAATTAACATAATAAAAATGTGCATACTTCCTAGGATCCTATTTTTATCACATAACCCTCCTCGCCTCTAGATTGAATTCAGTGGTTGAAACATGTCAAAAGCTAATTGATAAGTTTATATGCAAAGACCAAAAACCAAGAGCATCCAGAAAGGTTGGGAAAGTAAAGGAAAATGAAAGGTGGTTGGGCACCCATGAAATAAGCCTATGATTTGATGCAGCAGGATTGTTATGGTTAATGCAATGGCAAAGTCCAAAGGATAGCTATAACAGGCTAATGGAGAAATACTTAGTGAAGACCAATATTAGGAATCTATTGTGGGTAAGTGGAAAAGGCAAACCATGGTCATTATGAAATTGAACCTGTTCATTGCATTCCAAAACTTGTACCCAAAGGTTTTGGCTCTTCTTAGCTCTTGATTTTTTTTTTTTAACTCACTGGAATAGAATAAAATAAACCCCTTACCATGAAATCCTGTGTATGTGTACTTAGAATGGGACTGAAATTCTATAGTTTTACATCTGGAGGGACTGGAGTTCACAGGGGCTTTCTCCTAAGTAAGAGGCTATTGGGCTACAGCTTAAATGTTTCATAGAGAGTCATGTATTTCTGCGCACAGCATTGCTTTGCATTTCTTCTGATGGTTGTATAAATGATTAATAGGCAGAGGGTCTGCTCAGCTTGACAAGCTTCCAGTCGGAGGGGCAGCCTGATTCAATGGGGTCCTTTTGCATTAAAATGAAGCATCCTGTGCTTGCCCTCTCTGACATCTCTCACAGGAACGTGTCAGTTTGCTGACTGAAGCTGCTGTAAGAGGGAGGGAGGGGGATCTTAAAACAAATGGATATGCCAAAATATTCCATGGTTGCTTTCTTGACTGCGTGAACGATTAATAGGCGAAGAAAGGGTCATCTTGGTTTTACCTCAGTTTCGGCTTCAGGCCCACCGCCTTGTGTATGTTTTAACACCTGAATTAAAAATCCACACCAAACTTATGGAGCAGACCAGAGGTTTGCAAGCTTTTTGCACCCACAGTTCCCTTGACCAACTACAGTCTTTCTGCGGCACCCCTGTGGGGCTCAGGAGCCCAGTTATGTCACCCCTTGCCTGCAGAGCTGGCAGCCTCTCACCCTTTTTCGAACACCCTTCCTTGTGGAGTGTTCCCTTAGCCTCCTCTCTTCTCCTTGGGAGTCCTCCGGGCAGCCGCTGCCACCGCCCCTGATCTCTGAGCTGCCCACTCCCCAGCCCAAAGAGTGCCTCCTCACCCTGCCCCACAGGGGCCTGGGACTTGTCTGTCCATTCCCAACAGCAAGGGCTGATGGAATGGCTGGCTGGGCTCCCTTTCATGCTTGCTTGCTTGCCTGCTTGCTTGCTTGCTTGCTCTGAGGCTGCCTCAGTTCCTGGCAACCAGCACGCCCTGGCCAGCCCCAGAGGACCATTCGCCTGCAGAGCTTGTAGACAGGGCCTCTGCAACAAACAGTTTGTTATGTACTGAAGTTCTCACCCTGGGCCAGCAGGGGGATACGGTAGATAGTTTTCACTCAGGTCCACTTATGCAAATAAGAAATTGAAAGTGACGTTCAGTGATTGGATAGTTACAGAAAATTGTTACTGTTGCGTTGTAGTGGAGCTCTATATAAGCAGGCTGGCTGAACCCTTCAGTTCAGTTCTGTTCTGGCCTGTGAATAAACAAGAGCTGTTTGAAGAATTGCTGTGTCGTCTGATATGTTCACCCACAACTTAACACAGTTGTGCAAGTCTTTGCGAGGCAGAGACATGGGAGGGCATAAGAGGATGGAGGTAAGGAAGGAAAGAGGGCAGTGTTGCCCATGGCATCCCCCGACCATCATTCAAGGTGCCCCAGGATTCCATGGCACACTGGTTGGAAACCACTGGAGTAGACTGACCTTGTTTGCACTCATTACTTCCTTTACCCACCAACATATATATATAAAAAACTGCTTGGAACCCAGACTTCTTCCTTCAGCCTCCTTGGCTGCACTAGGGAGTTCCTGGTGGTGAATTCTGCATTGAGGCCAATCCAGGTGGGATTCAGCTGACAGGGAGCCCCACTTGCGAAGGAGTAATTGGGAGCTCTGTTGAGCTTGTTCCTCTCTAGCTGCATCCCTACCTGCCCCACACTTGATGTCACAGAAATGGCAGGTGTGGGGCAGCTAGGCATAGTTTGAGAGACATGGCCTCATGGGCCAAATTGGGCTCATGTGACGACTAATTAGGCCCAAGAGGCAGAGCTTCCTCACCTCTGATGAAATAAAGGATGCTTTTGCTGCAAGCTGACAGGGAGCCATTGGGAAGTGTGTGTGTTTAAGTTTAAATTGTCTGCTCATACCAACACCATGCATTTAAAGCAGGTGGCTTCCACCAAAGGGTCCTGGGAACTGTAGTTTGTTAAGGGTGCTGGGAATTCTAGCTCTGTGAGGGGTAAGCTGCATCTCCCAGGATTCTTTGGGGAAAGCCATGTGTTTAAGATGTGCTTTCAGCATATGGTGTGGATGTGACTGTGTGTGAAAACGTTCTTATTTATTAAAATTTATACTAAGTTACTGCAAAATGCATTGCATTATGAAAGGTATGCATACTGGAAAGGTTGGTTCTGTGATGATTCTTTTAGCTGTAAACATTACAGCACATCCTTTTTTAAAAAAGATTCTGCTCCATTTTAATTACAGGAAATGGTTCAGGAGCAAACACCCAATGGGGGTACAGTGGAATCTAGGTTGGTTAGTTCTTCAACGCACAACCCACCAAACATTTCTCGTGTACAATCCCTAAAGAAGTGAACAGTCCCCCCCCCTGTGTCCAGTTAATTCAATGGGGTTTGTGCAAGGAGACTTCACTGTGAGTGAATTGCACCTTTGGCTTTTAATAAATGCAGGAAGAAGGATATAGGGCATTTGATAGCTTTAATAATTCATAACCATGGAGCCTTTTCATGTGTGTGTGTCACACACACACACACACACACACACACACACTTCTGAAAAGAAAAGAGGTGTGTTGAGAGAATGACATGAAAAGCACCACTTTGATGGCAAAACCAAACAGGGAAAAAAATCAAATATTGATCCATATTGCTCCGGCCACTTGCAGTTCAACAGTGATGGGTTTGGAAGAACACTCCTCAGCTCCTCTCTGGTAATGAATTTATATGAAGTCTTCTTCCTCTTTTTTTCTGAGCAGATGCAGCTCAGAAAGCAGGGTTTACAGCCAAGATGACTATGAGGAGCTAAATTCCACACACACACACCACAGCAATGGATTTAATGGGCTAAATTTGAGATTTGCAAAAATGGTATTCAAGCAGTAAGTGTTCTTTCTTTTGGTAAGAAGTGTGTTTTTGGCCTAGGTAAAATTCCATTGTCAGCCTGTGCTGCATGCTCAGCCTAAAAATAAAGGAGAAGCAATGATAATTAAACTATGCAGGAGCAGGAAATATGTTTAGCACAGAGGATTAGATTACAAAGCAGCAAACTGGAGGGCTGCAGCTAATTTAAATGTTATTTTTCTACATAATTAACAGGCCCCTTTTACATCATTCTGTGTATTTCCGATTGGTTATTAAGCCCAGATCCCACCTCCCTCCCCACAAAATGTTGGGCTTTTCTAAAAATACCTTCTTGCTACTAGCTCCCAACAAGCCTGAATCTTTCATAAGGGTTTGCATGATCCACGCAAATGTTAACATTTCAGTGATGATATCACAATAGACAAACATGGCAGGAGCAGACAGTTGTCCTGTGTTAGTTCTTAGGTAAGTCTATATATAAAATAGATGGCAGATGAAGGACCCCTCTGACTTCCTTGCATAATATTATGCATTTGTGATTATTTGTGCTCATGATAGTCTTAGGGTGGTTATACGTGATCTCACTTTCATATGGTATTTCCAACCAGTGTTTGTCCTGTAACGTCTTGCTGAAATCCTGCAACTTTTCATGCTGCAAATGATCTAGATATTTTTCTTCTTGCCCTGCTTTTGTGGTACCCCTCCAGAAATCAATATTGTGGTAATTTTGGGGAAGTGTTGCAGAACAACTAGTAAAAGCAGAGAGATGTGTGGACGGTCCAATATTTCATTTATTATACTGTTTTTCTATGCCACATTTCGCTCACACGAGTCACAAAGCGGTTTACATACAATAAATAATATCATAGTAGAACATCCCAACTGCAACATAAATTATATAAAATAAGGAATAAATCATCAATAGAACAACTACCTTCTATAAAACCCTATTAACAAGACGGCTGAAAAATAAATGGCACAAGCACAAGAAAAGTCGTATTATAAAATTCACAAAGTGTTAGAACACTCATAATCCACAAAACAACACTGACAACATTAATGAACTAACAACCAAAAACAAACTTAGCACTGCTGAATTCACACACGCACTCTCCTCACCCCCATGACTCACAGTCTTCTATCACAGTTCATCAAAAAGCACATTCACATAATGGTTGTGGTAGCAACTTCCTTCTGAAATCTGGCAAGCAGAGGGTCCCGTTCAACTCCACCACTATCTAGTGAGCGCTGATGAATCTTACTTACATATTCTGTTGAAAAATATCGGCTGATGAAGACTACAGTGGTACCTTGGGTTAAGAACTTAATTCGTTCTGGAGGTCCATTCTTAACCTGAAACTGTTCTTAACCTGAGGTACCATGTTAGCTAATGGGGCCTCTGGCTGCTGCGGTTGTGCGATTTCAGTTCTCATTCTGAAGCAAAGTTCTTAACCCAAGGTACTATTTCTGGGTTAGCGGAGTTTGTAACCTGAAGAGTCTGTAACCCAAGATACCACTGTATTACAAAACAGTATCATTCTGGAGACACTGTTCTCTTGAGGCTTTTGAGATGTCTTCTATTGAAACTTTTGAAAGACTATTGAGAGACTTTACTGCTGAAACGTTTGAGACGTCTTCTGTTGAAACTTTTGAAAGACTATTGTGAGACTGTGCTTAGATATCTGTTTTGAACACACGGCTTGATGGTCCTCGCTGCCACTCTGTTATTTTGTACATAGGAACTTTGATTGGCTTATTCCTACAATTTGAATGATATCATTATTCTATTATATATTCTCTACTAACTATTAGCTCACGTGTTGTGATTGGTTCTTATTGCAACACAGGGGTTTGTTTTTGGTTCCAGTTGAAAACCGGGCCGGTAGCAACTTGTGTGGAATTCATTTATTATCATGTAGTACAAAAGCTGAAGATAGAATCATCTGAGGCACTGCATGGAGAACATTCAAGGTTTGTTCAGGGTCACAAAGGAATTTGTGGTGTAGCTGAGAATTGAATTAAAGTTGTATAGTCCTTGGCCCAGGGTTTTAACTATAAAACAATACCTACATTGCCTCCTCTGTTATGCCCTACCTTTTCAAAGCAATCAGTGACTGAAAACAAACCCAGGATAATAATGTACTTCTTCATCCTCTTTTGATTACCTGCTACTACCAATTTAGGTGGCAGTACATTACATACTTGGACCAGCAGCATTTGCAGTCCAGTAAATGAACACTAAAACATGAAAAACATCCTTTTGATTTAAGATGCTTGAGAAAGCATTCTCTGTGTAGTCAAAGTAACTCAGTACTCACATGCTCCTTTGGGTGGGAGGAAAAGAAAAGTCAATGTAATGCAATAGATGGAAGGAAATCTAATTATAATAGTAACTGAAACAGCTACAAATAAACCAGCACAATCTTTAAAGAAAGAAAGCATTCCAGCTCATTATCTGTTTGCTTCAAATCAGCTATGGGATCCACTGTTTGACCAATCAGTCCTTTATGCTGGTGTAAATGTTGCTTCCAGTCTAGATTTGCAGCAGACTCATTATTCCAGTGAATGACTTGTATCAGGAAATCAACTGGGGAAGTACAACCATTTTGGACCCTCTCAATAGCTTTTGATACAATTGAGCATGGTATCATTCTGGACCATCTTGCTGAGATCGGTGGTGCTTTTGTGACCACTGTTCCATCATTCGGCTGTTGGCCTTTAGGGTGCCACAAGATTCCATCTTACCTTTCATGCACTTTGAAATCTACTAGTGGAAGAAGCCATCTGGCTATTTGCGCTGCAATGTCATCACTATGCAGATTGCACTCAACTCTCTCTTTTCCTTCATCTGATCCCAGGAAGACCATAGAAGGTGTCTGGAAGCACTCTTGGGTTGTATGAGGGCAAAAGGCTGAAACAATATCCTGACATAATGGATTTCAGTAAGGCTTTTGGCAAAGTCCTCCATGATATTCTTGTGAAGAAACTGGTAAAATGTGGGCTGGACAACATAACTGTTAGGTGGATTCATAGCTGGTTGACTGCCCAGACACGAAGAGTGCTCACTAATGATTTCTCATCATTCTGGGGGAAAATGTGACACGTGGGGTGCTGCAGGGTTCTGTCCTGGGCCTGTTGTTGTTCAACACCTTTATAAACAACTTGGATGAAGGAATTGAGGGGATGCTCATCAAATTTGCAGATGGCAGCAAACTGGGAAGGGTAGCCAATGCCGCAGAAAGCACAAACAGGATTCAAGATTAACAGATAGGGAGAACTGGGCCCAAATTAACAAAATGAATTTCAATAGGGACAAATGTCCCTATTGCACTTCCTGCACTTAGGCAGGAAGAACCATCTGCACAAATATAAGACGAAGGACACCTGGTCTGCCAGTAACAAAAGATTCTAGGAGTCTTAGTAGACCACGAGCTTAACCTGAGTCAACAGTGTGATGTTGCAACAAAGAAAGCTAATGCTATTCTAGGCTGCATAAACAGAAAGGAGATTCAGACTGAACATCAGGAAGAACTTTCTGGTGGTAGGAGCTGTTCAACAGTGAAATGGACTCCCTTAGAAGGTTGTGGACTCTCCTTCCTTGGAGGTTTTTCAGCACAGTTTGCATGGCCATCTGTCATGGATGCTTTAGGTGAGATTCCTGCACTGCGGGATCTTGGAAGGGACCCTTGAGGGTCATCTAAAAAAGGTAAAGGTAAAGGTACCCCTGACTGCTAGGTCCAGTCGTGGACAACTCTGGGGTTGCGCGCTCATCTCGCTTTACTGGCCAAGGGAGCCGGCGTTTGTCCGCAGACAGTTTTTCCAGGTCATGTGGCCAGCATGACTAAGCCACTTCTGGCGAGCCAGAGCAGCGCACAGAAACGCCGTTTACCTTCCTGCCAGAGCGGTACCTATTTATCTACTTGCACTTGACATTCTTTTGAACTGCTAGGTTGGCAACAGCTTGAGGGTCATCTACAACTCTACAATTCTATGGTTCTATGATTCTAAGTCCTGTGTGTCGTGAAATCTTCTGATCTGGACAGAGGTGGACTACTGGTTCTGGAAACCAAGGACATAGCATTAAGTCCAGGGGAACCCCAGATTATCTTTGGAGGTGCAGATTGTGTTGGTGGCCTGAGTGCTTTTCAACAGCTTCAGTTGGTTCACCAGCAGAGGGCCCATCTAGAGAAAACATACAGTGGTACCTCAGGTTACATACGCTTCAGGTTACACACTCAGGTAACCTAGAAATAGTGCTTCAGGTTAAGAACTTTGCTTCAGGATAAGAACAGAAATCGGGTTCCGGTGGCGCGGCGGCAGCAGGAGGCCCCATTAGCTAAAGTGGTGCTTCAGGTTAAGAACAGTTTCAGGTTAAGTACAGACCTCTGGAATGAATTAAGTACTTAACCCAAGGTACCACTGTAGTTTGGAACATAGGAAGCACATTTTAACTGAGTTAGACTATTAGTCCATCTAACTCATGGCAGAGCACTTTGGAAGACTAAGCCACAGCTCTTTCATTATTTAGAGTGGATTATTATTATTATTTTTCTTAGTGGCTTTCCTGACAGAAATGACTCAAAGTGACTTAACAAACACAATAGAAATGCTAAAAGCAATTACAGCAAACATAATCAATAAAAAAACTAAAAGCCAAGGAAGCACATCTATACAAATAAAACTCAGGCCAAGAAGGCTACAAAACCCTTCAGATTAAGGACCAAAAGCCCAGATAAAGAGGAAAGTTTTTGCTTGGTATCTAAAACTAGACAAAGATGGTGACAATGGATCCTCCCTGAGGAAAGGATTCCACAAGTGGGGGAGCCACGACTTAAAAGGCCTATTATCTTATTGTCACCCTCTGGATTTCCTGTGAGTAAGGGCCTCAAATAACATTCAGGTCAATTTGTGTGGGGAGAAGTGGTCCATGAGATACTGGGGTCCTGATCCTTTATAGGTCAAAGCCAGTACTTTACACTGAGTTCTGAAACTAATAGGTAGCCAGCACCATCAGGCCAGGATTGGTGTTATGTGTTGAAACTTGAAACTGTCTTGCTTCAGTGAGCAACCTGGCTGCTAAATTCTGTACCAACTGCAATTTCTGAACTGACCTCAAAGGCAACCCCATGTATAGCACAGAGCAGTAATATAATCTAAGGATTACCAGAGCATAGACAATAGACGTTAGCCCCTCTATACTCTTGGTCAGCAAGTACTAGGTCAGGAAAGGCTGTTCTTGGTGGATGGAAGAGTTTAGAAACCTAAAACAGTTCTTACCTGGGAGCAGAATTGCTTCAAATAAATGTAACGTGATATAATGTTTGTAACATCCTGAGACCAACAGCATTCCAAACAACTTCACAAGCAAGCCCAGGCACCTGTCCTTACGATTTTGAGCCAACAGAATTTTCTAGTAGCACTACACATTTTGGGCTACCTCTAGCCAAACATTTTGAAAGAACTGGCTCCCAGTGGATTTCCATAGCATGTCTGCCGCTGGGTTTTTTGAACTTTTAAACTTTTGCTCTACAACATACTGTAATTACCATGCGTCCTTCTGCATCTGTGCTGCAGAATTCTCCCTTGTGCCTCTCCAAGACTGTGGCTGGCTTAGCAGATCACAATAATAGTCCCTAGATAGATATTCCATATGTCAATTAACTGTTCAGCTGCTAGCCATGTGTTCTAGAATCTATCCAATGTGTTGATGCAGAAATCATCCGTCAGAAGGAAGCTGCCACAACAATTGTCTTGCGTGGATCAACATGGATTTTCTTATTGCCGCCCCCTCAAATTTTATGTTCGTTTAATCACCAAATCCTTCAAAATCACTAACGCATAGTGCTCTTTTCCACATATTTCTCTCCAGCCCCCTCGAAGGAATGGTTCTTAATACAGGCTTGAAGAGCTTCTAATTAGCAATGAAGCAAACTGCTGGAGACTGAATGTGGACTTTGCAGAATGTTTACACCATAAAAAGTTGCAGGGTGCCCATTATCTTTGCCATTCACTAATATAATTAACTATGCATAGTGGCACAATTAGCTACATCCCAGCTTTATATTTCACAGGCATTGTGGTGGAGGTCACAAGCACTCAATCTTGTTAAGGGAAATGGGAAATCCTAGTGTGAGCTTCAATCTTTCATTTCCCTAGGCAGGTATTTTGAAAAGAAAATACTCTCAGGACTGCTTCTTATTTCCAGTGAGTCCCTTGCAGGTATCTCTGGGAGCATGCAGCACTGTCAGACTTGTGATGGGAGGGTGGGCACATGGAACCATGACTTATATAGACCAGCGATGGGAGCTTCAGGTGTATGAACCAGATTTCAGTCCTTTAAATCAAGAGGCGTTTAAAAAGCAGTTTTGAAATATGTGGATTCTGGCAACTCCAGAGAAAGGAATCCACAAACTCTATATTTCCAAGGCTGAGGAAGACCCAGAACATTTCAGATAAGCAAAGCTGTTTTCTACCAAACTGTGAAATTTGGCTTTCATTATGCATTGTGTGCTCTTTATTTATTTGGAAAATTCAGCTTCTGTACTGCTCCTATGTTTTGTAACTTTGATTACTTTTTTGTTTGTCTGCACATGATTTTACATTAATGAAAATTACTTTTAAAAAAGCAATTTGGGGGCTATTATAAGCAGCAGCTGAAAGGGAAAGAGGAAGCTAGACAATGGTAGCTCATATTTTGTGTAGCTGTACCGGATGTCATTATCTTGCCTCAGAAAAGAATACACACACTGATGGTGACACACCTAGTAGGTGGCATTAAGTACTCTCTAAGGCAGTTAATTTCTCAGTTGATGGGGTTGGTATCTTGTGGTGGGTGTCAGGGTTGATGGCCTGGTGGAAGGCAGATGGTCCTGACAGGAAATGAAACAATTCTATGAGCAACTCAGCCTGTACCCAAAAGGCATTGCTCAGACTGAGAAGCCAAGTCAGCATCAGCAGCTTGTAAGACCAAATGGGATCCTTTTAGCTCCTAGTATCACTTGATTCTTGCTGGGTTTCAGCCAAAGAGGTGGTGCTGCACCACAGCAGAGATCTGTGCAGCAGTTCCCTATTATGCCATAGTGACAGAAGTAGTAAGGTGCCCTTGGTCCCGCTCCAGAGTGCAAACAGAGCAGCAGTAGACACTATCCTCAAGCAGCTGCTGTAGTCCAGCACTCATGACGACACTATCCTGAGACCCCTTTTCTGTCACTTTGGAGAGTACTGAGGAGCAACCGCTGTAAGTGTTAGGATATTGATGTTCCGTTCTGCCCTAAGAGAAACAAATACTGTATTTTTCGCCCCATAGGGTGCACCTAGTTTTTTTGGGGGGGAAATAAAGAAAAACAAATTATTTCCCCCCCCAGGCCCGAGCTTCGCCTGACCCCAGCCCCTAGAACAGGCTTCTGGGGTGTAGGCAGCTCTCCGCGCCCCAGGCTTCTGGGTGTAGGCAGCTCTCCACAAGAGGTGGGAGAGCTGCGCGAAGCCCGAAGCCTGGGGTGTGTTGAGCTCAGCGCGCCCCAGGCTTCTGGGTGCAGGCAGCTCTCCCACGGCTTGCGGAGAGCTTCCTAAAGCCTGGAGAGTGAGAGGGGTCAGTGCGCACCGACCCCTCTCACTCTCCAGGCTTCAGCAAAAGCTTGCATTCACCCCATAGGACGCACAAACATTTCCCCTTCATTTTTGGAGGGGAAAAAGTGCATCCTATAGGGCGAAAAATACGGTATGTGGATTGTTGTATGTTACATGTCTGTTTACATTCCAGCACAGCTTGCTGGGAACTTCCGTCTGTGTATAGCTTTTGCTTAGTGCTTCCTGCTCTTGGACATGAAAGAAAGCAGACATGTTTTTCTTTGTCCTGAACTATGCTGAATAAACTGCTTGTAAATATGCTTTACGTATGCCTCTGTCTGCCACGTATGCTTTACGTATGCCTCTGTCTGCTCTGTTGCATGCCATTCACTCTGCTAATTGAGGCGTGCTCAAGCTTCTGAAGGCTTCTGAAGCTGTGTGCCACTGTTTTGATGTTGTTTCAAGGACCAGAGTTCGCCTGGCTGCCAGCCGGTGGGCTGGAGCCAGCTGGGGCCCCTCAAATTGCCCCAGTTCCCTTGGACACATCCCAGCAGTAAATGCCCCAAATAGCCTATACCTATACAGTGGCACTATGTCAGTGTGGGCAGCCACCTGGCGATCGCAAGAGAAGCCCCCTTTCCACCTCTGCCACCTTATTCTTCCCTTTTCAGATCCTCTGACAGTAAGCCATCTCACCTGCCCACATGCCTGGGCAGAAATGAGGAGGAGGAGGCAGCAGCGCTGACATGGAGAAGCGCACTAGAGCTATCCATAATGAGTACCCCCTCAAAGTTGTAGTGACCAATTTGGAACACAGGCCTGTCCTCCAAATTATAGGGGGATTCTGAAAATGTGGTGGTCTAACTGTCCAGTTGCCCTAAATTATCAGTGAGATTTCAGCAGCCAATGTCCTTGGATGTGCCTAAAAAAAATCTGTCTCTAATTGCCCTGCAGGTTTAAATGCAATAAATTAAGCTGCCATGCTAAGAATGTTCAAGTAACATGAATATATGACTGCTTTTAATATTTGAAACAACAACAGCCTAGCTTGATGAAAGGAGTATAAAGCCTATAATAATCCTGTTATGGTTTTATGGCATTTTATATGGCTTAGGTAAACTAGCTATGAGCTGTCCCCACTTAGGTTCCTTTGATTTGCAGCAAGTCCTTTCATGTAGCAAAGTGCAACAGATTTGCCCGGAACTTAGTAAACATATGGAATGAGAAACATTGAATAGATCTGCAAGTTAGTACAGAGGCACAAATCAGGTTCTTAGTTGAAAGGCTGATCCCACAAACACACTGACAAGCAATTCTTAATGCAGTTATACATTTTTATACAGACTTTGGCTAAGGAAATGATCCAGTAGCAACTGTTGACTTAGATTTATACAATCGGGCACTTAAGAGAACATATTCTAGAACAGAAGCATCCTTGCACATTGTTGTTTTTGTTTCTTTACAAAGAATTTAACTCCGGAGATTTACTCACTTTTCAACACAGTCCCTCAAAGGTATCAAGTATACATGTGTAGTTTTGTTTCCTCATAAAAGCTTGAGGACACACTGGCACCACACCCAGTTCACCTTTTGAACATTTATGAGAAGAGAATTGCATTAACACAGAGGTACTCACCAAATATGCTCCACCATTTTGTCTGTTTGTTGCTACTTCCCTACCACCCTGCCTTGGGATGATGCTTGATCTCAGGAATTGTGGAGGATGTGAAATGGTGGACAGGCACTTAACACAGCTGCTGCTGCTGTCACAGGTTGGCAGTGGCGGGGGCTTTGGGGGAAAAGAAAGAAAGAAGTTGTACTACTTTGATTGGTAGTGGCGAGCCCCACCTCTTGGGAGAAATTAACTGAAATGGTTCTCCCCACTTTGTCCCCTCCTGGGCTACTCTGTCCACAAATAGCACAGAACATGTTAAGAGTCATACAAACTAAACCTCCCTAGTAATTGAGCAAACCAGCACCTAGGTCAGTTGTATGGTTTTTGTTGACCTCATCTCCTAATCCCTTCTACTCTCTCTTTACTCTGTTTACTCCTCTTCTTGGAACAGATAATTCTTCCACTTGGAAGTTCCTTGTCCCTGTCACACCAAGGTTTTGCTTAGGAATGCTCTGCTATGTATTTATAATATAAATTTAGTCATGAGAGATACACTTTAAAGAGAAAAGTACTCTCTGAGCACAAAACCTAGATTAAGGCCTAGATTGCATGTTTATTTTATTTTTTTAAAGCAATGGTTTCATAGTGGTTTTACTATGCCAGTTTTGTTTGGTGAAATATTTCTAAGAAATAGCTCTCATATGAAAAATGTAAAAAGTTACTCTATTCGAGAGGGAGGAACTGTGAAAAATGACTTGATTTGAGGATACAGCTCATTTACATGCAATTATTCTGTACATGATGCCTTCAAACATTATTCTAGAACCAGACTTTGTATTAAATTTACATCAATTTATTGGCTACTCTTTCACATTTGCTTATATTCCTGAGTGGTTATCACCAACAATTTTAGAACACATTTAAAACAAAAAAACAAAAACAAAACATGTATATGAGGTCTATGTTAAAATTAACTTTGCTACTTGGCAAGACAACCAAATTACTTGTGTTGGGAGAACACAGTGCTGTGGTAAACTGGTCATCTGTTTGGACTGTTTGTCTTGCCAGGAATTAAAAAAATATATCTTTGTAACCATCAGTTCCTAGAGCAAATGAAGAAGAGACCTAAATGATTAATCATCATCAAAATGTCTTGAAGACTGCATTGTAGACACTGTCTGAAATTCAATGTCATGTCAGCAGAGACTCTATAGTTGTTAAATGCTTTTTAAGATGCAGGATGGAGATGTCATATATGCTGACATGGTATGGATTGTTTGACATTAATTCATGTGCTGTCAGTCAGAAAGATATAGCTAACAGAGTATTTTGAACTTTTTTTCCTAACATCCAGGCTACAAGCATTTATCTTTGGATTTTTCTTTGAATGAGACTTACGGCTGTTTTTGACAGTAATAGATTGTTCCATGCAGTGCTGCCCGAGAATTTCTCAGTATGCAGCCCCATCGGGGAAGAAATGGCTGAGCCGGTGTGTCCATAATAGGGCTGTACTGTATTCTTCACTTTTGACCTTCTAGTTGAAAATA
The DNA here is from genome assembly GCF_964106915.1 of Podarcis gaigeae. NCBI lineage: Eukaryota > Metazoa > Chordata > Lepidosauria > Squamata > Lacertidae > Podarcis > Podarcis gaigeae. The sequence continues at coordinate 66,345,292 of NC_139681.1, forward strand.
GCGATATTGGAGAGATTCCCCTTGCATCAAAAACTTTGTGCAACTAGTCACATTCCTCCTCCCTCCATCAAAACCAATGAAATTGTTTTCAATGGTTATTGGCTGCTTCTTCTTTCTCTTTCTTGGATATATGTCCTCCCCTTAAATATTGACATCAGGGAGGCTAGCAACCTCACTTCTCGTGGTGAGGGAACCACCAGAAAGCCCTCAGAGCCAATCAGATATGACTGGATGACGATACCGCGGAAGGCAATTGGGAGTCGAAAAAAAGAGAAGACAATATAAACCAGGGGTCAGCAACCTGCAGCCCATGGGTCACAAGCAGCCCATGGGGTTGTTTAAACTGCCCATGAGCTGCCCCCGAACAGAGCCGCTTGCTCAGTAAGTCCCGCCCGCGCTGTGCTAATCTGATCCAGCCCACGGAGTGATCTCCGCGGGAGTGAATTGGGCCAGGTGAGGTAAACCTTGCCAACCCCTGATATAAACCAGTAGGTGAATCTTCTTACCAAAAATCATGGTGAAAGGGAAGCATGTGGGGCAAATGTTTGTGTGAAATTGTGGGTGGTTTTGGCTCAAGGTTAATCCATAGACACATCTGTTTCTTCCCAGGAGGGATCAGGCAGCGCATTTTTCAGCAACAACATTCATGCTAATTGCTGCTTGGAGGGAGTGTTTTGGAACCAGATATTGCATATAATGATGACTGAGTCTGTACTTGCCACGGCTAAAGTTCAGGCCAAGTTATTGGGAAAGGAGAAACACTGAACTGTGGTCCATGACATTCACCTGGTGGCAATGCGGCAATAATGTAATGGAAGAGTCCCTTTCCCCCTCCAAAAGTCAGGGAAACTGGGTGCTCATGTGGAGAGTTTGGCTGAGATCGCAGCCTAAATCTGCCTGGTGCAAGAGAGGGCTTGCAGGCTTCTTTCCACGAAGTTGTGAGTTCATCTTAGTCAACGTCATTCTTCCTTGGTGAGCAGCCTCCTTACTGCCACCTCCATTCAGTCTTATATTCACATGGGAGACTCCTGGTCTCCTGGGGCTGTGCTTTAGCACACAAGCAGAGCAGTGAGTAGCAGTAACTAAAGGATGATGATGAAAAGAATGTCTGGAGGATGCACTATGGGGGTTTTTCCATATATTTTTTTACATGCTAACATTGCTCTTTCCCCACACAGGCTCTGCAATCTGTGCACAGCCCACACTTTGCTGCAACTGTATGTGGATCTGTAGTGGATCTGTGTGGGTTGTGCCATGTGTCCTCCAGGAATCAGTTGCACTGAATGAAAGCACCTCCGCATCTTAAAAAGATACACGGCGGAATGTCACTGTAACATCTTCTAGCTGAAATGATTTAGTGCTGTCCTTTGCCTAAATATATCCTCTTTGAACATTAAGGCCCAGGAGAACTGCATGCAAAGAAATGTTCACTTGCACTGGAGTTTCAGTGAACCTTCTTTTTGTTTTATATGAAGGGATGTTTACTCCAGGAGTTTTGGCTAAGAAGTAGGATTTTAGAGGGTGAAATGAAATCACAGACTGAACAACAACTACCACAACCACACCAATTTTTGAGAGAATACACCATTGCAGTCACGAAATAAGATTTGTTCAAGGCTTGCATGATTTTATACAGGAGTCTTCTGCATGGCATAGGCACTTTCCCTAATATGACCTAACATATCTCAGGGATGCGGGTGGCACTGTGGATTAAACCACAGAGCCTAGGACTTGCCGATCAGAAGGTCGGCGGTTTGAATCCCCGTGACTGGGTGAGCTCCCGTTGCTCGGTCCCTGCTCCTGCCAACCTAGCAGTTCGAAAGCACATCAAAAGTGCAAGTAGATAAATAGGTACTGCCCTGGCGGGAAGGTAAACGGCATTTCCGTGCACTGCTCTGGTTCACCAGAAGTGGCTTAGTCATGCTGGCCACATGACCTGGAAGCTGTACGCCGGCTCCCTCGGCCAATAAAGCGAGATGAGTGCCGCAACCCCAGAGTTGTCTGCGACTGGACCTAATGGTCAGGGGTCCCTTTACCTTTAACATAGTCAATGTAGGATGCAGGATTAAATAACAGATCTTATACGCTGTTTGAGAATATATATAATGTTCTGGGTATGTTGGCTGCCCCTTCTATAATTCTGTGCTTAATGGTTGAATATGTAACAGATATGTTTCAGCAGCAGTCCTAAGCTTTTAGCCCAAGACCAGTGGGAAAAAGAGAGATTGGCTGCATTTTGCATTCTTATTTAAGCCTAGATGCTGAATTTAGCAGTTGCCTCATCTCTGTTTTTAGAGGGACAGTTTGCCTCCTGCCTGCTTTTCTCCTTGAGGAAACAGAATTCCCTGTGAGACAGTTGACAATCCCGCTTGGATCAGGCAGAGATTATTTTGTATGGTCTTTGCAGAGGCTGCCTAAGTTTCACTGTCGTTTAATACGCGTAGCCTGAATGGTGAATTCCTTTAAATCCTATCTCTTACTGAATCATGTGCCCCAAGATCCTGCCTCTGTCATTTTACTGCTGGGAGATTTGCTTATGAGTCAAACAAAGTCAGGGTCGGATGGGACTGCAGCGTTTTTTTTTTTTACGAATGCCTAGCAATTAGTGACATTTACTAATTGTCCCTGAAGAGCAAACATTGTGAAAAATGTGGTGTGTTACACTTCCACTGTTAATCTTCTGCCTTTGCTACATTTGCTTCTGGTTTATAGGCCTCAGAGGAGGATAAATGATCAAGGCATGCGCTTTTATTGTTTGTCTGTGGAGCAATGCACATACTCAGCACTAAGGAAAAGTTATTTTTCATGGGGAGCACAGCTTTAAGACTTTTCAAGGTCAGAAGGCTCCAAGAAAGGGGGGGTCTGCAATTGTATCTGGCTCATTACTTCTTGTTTCCCGCTTTTAACTAAGAGTGTGCTTTGAGATAGCCTGGGGTAGGGTCCTCAGCAGCTTAAGATGCCTGGAGGAAGATCTTGTATCAAAGCAGTTCTATTAGCATCTTTGTTTTTTTTTAGCACAAGATGCTTCAAACTAAAAAACAGGAAGGAGAATAAACTTTCCTGTTTAGCTTCTTGGCATCTCAGATACCTGCAGTCCAAACCCCTGGTTAACTAAGCTCACTTTGTGTTGCTCACAAATCCTATGCCAACAGCTCACCTGTTTGGGAGGACTTCCTCCTTCAGTGATGATCAAACTCTCGTACTGCATTGCATGTTTAGACACGCAATGGGTCAGCACCTCTGATGGTGTAAAGCTCGTAACTCATGTTCTCATTTACACTGGAGAAAAACTGAGGAATGATGTAGGTATGCCACACCCTGAAAGCAACACTACAACCGTTACAGATGTGATACCAAAGCCCCTTAAGGATAAATATACTGTGCATTAATTAGACTAATTAATGGGCAGATATTTCCAGTGTTTGACTTCCACCGAATAAGGGCTGTTCTTCTGTGCAAGCGGGTCATGATAAACATTTTCTGAATAGTAACATAGTAATAAGGGATTCCGTGATTAGTATGCTTTTTTTGGGTCAGGCACTGTGTCTTCATTATACGTGTGTACCTTGTTTGCATAATGAAGCCTTGATTCATGGCTCTGCTCCCTCAGCAATTCCATTATACAAATAATAGCCTCCACTCTCGAAGTAGCTATGCTGCGAGTTCATTTATCAAGGTGGCTGAAAGAATGGTACAAAAAAAATCAAAATAATCAGCAGTTCAGGTAGGAATTAAATGTGAATCTTGTATCTTAGGCTGCTTCCAAGCAGGACTTTATATAGCAGATGGGGCATTCAGATATTGCAAATGTATAATTGGCTACAGGTTTGTTTGTTTGTTTGTTTGTTTGTTTGTTTATTTAAAAAACCTAATGGATTTTCCACAAGAAGGGTAAATGTGGGCTGAATGGGGAGAAAATCTGGACTTGGCGATTTGGTGGGGATGGCACTGTGTGGATGCTGTGGAAATCTTGCATACATGAGCAGCAACGACCCCACAGTGCACCCTTCTGAGAACATGCTCTGAGGAACTCAGGGCAGTTAAACAGCATTATCCAATGCTGTGTTTGTTTGTTTGTTTCCATTTATATCCCACCGTTTCATCCAAGGAGTTCAAGGTGGCTCACATGGTTTTCCCCGACGCCTATTTAATCCTCACAATAACCCTGAGAGGTTGGTTAGGCCGAGAGGCAATGACTGGCTCAAGGTCACCCAGTGGGCTTCATGGCTGAGTGGGGATTTGAACCCTGCTCTCTCAGGTTCTAGTCCAGTACTCTAACCACTATACCACACTGGCTCTCTTTGTGCTATCCTTGCAACAACCCTGTGTGGTATCTTAAGCAGAGAGTGAGAGTCATCCAATCTCGCCCTGTCCACCCAATATTCTTAGCCACTAACACATTCCTTGCCACGCTTTGTCCACACAGAGGCTTCAAGCGGCAAAGGCCTAAAGGGAAGGTGATGCATCTGATTCACGAGGGAAAGTACTGCTAATCTCCAGCTCTCTTATGCAAGCCACATTGAAATAAATAGATCTGCAAGAGCACACCCATGGGGATTATGCTCTAGGTGCTTTAACCGAGGTTCTTTTAAAAATGAATGTATAGTTCAAAGTGGTGTGTTCGTGCGTGTGTTTTCTTTAAAGAACGTTTTGTAGAGAAATTCAGAAGTCACAGCCAAAGCAATTCTTTAAAAGGTTGGGAAAAGCTAAGAAACACTGTTGTTTGTCAAAGTTAGACAAGCCAAAATAGCAAGCATTTGTTCCTTTCCGAATTGCAGCCATCAATATTACTTTCCCCTGTTCCTAAAGCTGGGCTCCATTGGATGTAAAAAAAAAGGATAGTTTCTTCAAGGAGGCTTGATAAGCTAATGTTTTGTTAAATGTGATCAGCAGGGCAATGTCAGTGAAAAGGAGCGATGCGTGCATATGGGGGAGCGTGCTGCCAAAATAGGTAGCAGGTAGTGCCAAACATCATAAGGGACGCAGGTGGCGCTGTGGGTTAAAGCCTCAGCGCCTAGGACTTGCCGATCGAAAGGTCGGCGGTTCGAATCCCTGCGGCGGGGTGCGCTCCCGCTGCTCGGTCCCAGCGCCTGCCAACCTAGCAGTTCGAAAGCACCTCCGGGTGCAAGTAGATAAATAGGGACCGCTTTCTAGCGGGAAGGTAAACGGCGTTTCCGTGTGCGGCTCTGGCTCGCCAGAGCAGCGATGTCACGCTGGCCACTTGACCCGGAAGTGTCTCCGGACAGCGCTGGCCCCTGGCCTCTTGAGTGAGATGGGCGCACAACCCCAGAGTCTGTCAAGACTGGCCCGTACGGGCAGGGGTACCTTTACCTTACCTTTACCTTTAGTGCCAAACATCTGGTCTCTGATTCTTCCAAACATAGCTCCATTCGCTTGGAAGGTGATATCAAGTATTTATTAAAACACAGAATGTCTTGAGAGCCCCCTCTTTTCACAGCACCTGAGTGCTCTTTGCTCCTGTGTATTCTCCTTCCTGTATTTGATTGCAAATATGCCGAGCAAAGCAAGAACAATGAAATGCACTGGTGCCGAATTATTTGTTCAAAGCTAGCTTTCTTTCTTTCTTTCTTTCTTTCTTTCTTTCTTTCTTTCTGAAATATGATTTAAATAAAAACCTGCACGGACATGTTTAGGAAAGAATTGTCTTGCAGCCATTGTGGATTTCAGTAATGCATTTGGTAAATGTAAACGAGCACATTGATATTATCCTTATTCTCATTGTACTGGTTTTCTCAAAAGAAGCAATGCATTGAAACGTTTCACCGGCTCCAGGCAAAAGGAAGTTCTCTGATAAGCAAGTTCCTTACGTGCACATAGGTTGCACAGATCTGATTTTTACATGTGTGCTTTTCTACCTATTCATCCACACACAAATACTTTCAGCTGAACTCTGTCTCGGCATTCCTGTCTTTACTAGAAGTTGCTGTCTAATGGGATATATTCACCAATCAACTGTGCGCTGTTGTCGCTTTTCATTAATTAGGGCATTCCCATCCTCCCTGAATTCCAGAAACCTGAGGTCTGTTGTGGGTATGTTCACAGGGGGTCTTGTTGTCTAGGCAGTTCAGGACCTCCATACACGCTGCCCAGGCTTGCACCCTGGGGAGTTCACTTCAGTGCTCAGGGGTACCAGCTTGGCCCCACGATTGTGGGATGCCTATGGCTGTAGGGGCCATGCAGTGTGCATGAACCTGGCACCAAAATGTGTGGGGGACCAGCCCCTTCATGGGGAATTTTGTGGGTGCTCGGGCACCCAGGGCCCCAGCAGCTATGTTGGTGCTGCTAATATACCAGTTTGATTTCAACCCTGGAGGCACATTCCTTTATCTCTCAAAACAGACGGATGCCAGCAACAATGTAAGGTAAAGGGTAAAGGGACCCCTGACCATTAGGTCCAGTCATGGCCGACTCTGGGGTTGCAGTGCTCATCTCACTTTATTGGCCGAGGGAGCCGGCGTACAGCTTCCGGGTCATGTGGCCAGCATGACTAAGCTGCTTCTGGTGAACCAGAGCAGCGCACAGAAATGCCGTTTACCTTCCTGCCGGAGTGATACCTATTTATCTACTTGCACTTTGATGTGCTTTCAAACTGCTGGGTTGGCAGGAGCAGGGACCGAGCAATGGGAGCTCACCCCATCGCGGGGATTCGAACCGCCGACCTTCTGATTGGCAAGTCCTAGGCTTTGTGATTTAGACCACAGCAACACCCACCACCCACAACAATGTATATTGAGATAAGAACTGCTATGTTGCCCAGAAATCCATGTGGGATGAAGAACACTATACAAATGTATTCCTGTTAGACGCTGCTTTGCTGTCAATGCTTGGGTACAAGGCGAAGAGGTAGTAACATCTGTACTGTCCCTAACTTGATTGTAGTTATGTAATTTCCATCATTTCTTTGGAGAAACCTCCTACAGGAAATTAGGACAAACTTACTGGGTTTCACTCCTAAATGTATTTTATTTCAGACCATTGTCTCCTACTTCTTGTACAATATTAAACAAGTCAATCCATTCCCCCAAGATTGTAGGCATAAGATATCTGTAGAAGGTCACTGCATCATCTCTTAGCCATGTTTATAGCCACTTTTTCTCTCTTCTCTATCCTTCCAGTCAGCTAATTGCTATTCTGTTCTCTCGGCTTTCTTCAATTTGTCTTCATTTCTCTGATATTGATATGTTCATAGCCGAATACAATTGTGTGCACGGACTCCCTCCCCCACAAAGTTCAATGGGAAGAGGCTATCATCCACTCCATACTTTCATGATGGCATGCTTCTGCTTTGGAGGCCTTAAAATTGCATTGACCTTTGCAGTAGCATTGCAAAGTCATAGATGATTTTGTCTTCCACTATCATCTCTAAATGTTTCTTATTGTCACCACTGATTAACCATATGGTATCTTGCTTTCTTAGCCTCCTTTACAGGCTGGTTTGCTTTTGGCATGAAATTCAAGCTGTAATGCTTCCTGTGTGTGTGTGAACAGCTATGCACACTTACTGGAGAGCACTGGTTATTTGTGCCCTTTGGAAGTGGAAGGCCAGAGAGACAATCATCATCATCATTAATTTTTTTTACCTGCCCATCACTCAGAGGTCCCAGGACGGATCAGAACACTTTAAAATGCAACATTAAAAATGGCTTAAAACAAATTGTAATCGCAAGAATAGAGTGGTTTCTAAAAATATGTATCTTCACCATAAAGCACAAACCTGATTGGTTGTAAGTAAGAAGGCAAGCAGGTATGTGGGGGGGGGCAGACTGAGGTTGGTGGGGCACTGCCCCATTTGCCCTAGTAGACCAGGGAACTTTGGATGTGCAAGTGGAAGTTGGTTCCACTCACATATGGCTGCTGCAGGAAACAACCCTTTTGTTTTTCAGTGATTTGACATGAGTCTCAGCAAGAATCGTTTTAGAAAGGCATTCCCCCCTCTCTTTCAATCTGGTATTTGTCAACTGCACTGGCATTTGTGTAAGTACTAGTCCAGGTGGTGACCATTTCATGCAGGAGTTCCATTCCCGCCTCCTAGGTGTAAAGGACCCCTGGATGGTTAAGTCCAGTCAAAGGCAACAATGGGGTGTGGCGCTCATCTCACTTTCTAGCCAAGGGAGCCAGCGTTTGTCCACAGACAGCTTTCCAGGTCACGTGGCCAGCATGACTAAACCGCTTCTGGCACAATGGAAGACCATGACGGAAGTCAGAGCGCATGGAAATGCTCTTTACCTTCCCACTTACAGCGGTACCTAATTATCTACTTGCTAGGTTGGCAGAAGCTGGGAGAAGCAATAAGAGCTCACCCCATTGTGCGGATTTGAACCGCTGACCACCTGATCGGCAGACCTAAGAGGCTCAGTGGTTTAGACCACAGTGCCACCTTTGGCAGAGCATGCATAAGCAAACCCTACCCCATTCTATCCCACCCCCTTCAGCCCTCTGTTTTGCCCCATTCCACCCCCATTCTACACTCTTCCCAGTCCAGAAAGACCTGTGTGTTGGTGATCGTGTGTCAGCTGGATGTCCTGTACTGAATTTAAAAGGAGGAAAATCCGATTTATCAGGGGAATGTTTTTAGTTGATGAAAATGCTTTAAATGGATATACAGGTGTAATCCTATATCTACTTGTCTTAGAGTAAGTTCTATACAACGCATTGGGACTTACTTCAGAATAGACAGTTTTAGGATTGCACAGCCTTACTGAAAATCAGTTCCGCATCCCCTTGTCCCAGCCCTGGTCCCTTGTGCTTCACTCTGAAGTGTCTCCCCAGAGTCAGTCTGCTCATCTAGCCAAAAGTTGTTCCTACATACCCTACAGTTTCTTAAGGCAATGGTGTGCTTCTTTTACAGTGGTTATTCAAGCGTCCCCATTTCTGACTAGATCAAAACACGCACAAGCTACAGCATTAGGCATATTCCAAACACATCTCAGCCTTCAGACCATCTCTCTGAAATACACATTCTGGATGCAGCTGTCCTTTTATGGTGTGATCAATTGATACCCCTGGCTTTCCTTTCCTCTGTGCATTGGGGACCAGAAGCCATCCGCCAGTCTCTCTTGCATGATTTGTGTATGAATATGAAGCCTTGAATGGCAGAGTGCAGGCTACATATGATTTATCGCTCGCTGACATATATGAATACTGTCAAAGACTGCAAGGACTGCATTTTGATTCTGGTGCTGAGGTTTGTTTTTTCCCCCCACAGAGCCTAGGATCTAGACATGTACAAATATTCAAGCAACTGGATGAAATATTAAACTTTACTGGAACATTTCTGCTAACTCCTCTCTTGCATTTTCAGTGGCTGTTAGCAGTGCAATTTCAAAACGGAGCTTTAATTCTTCGGATGTGTTTATTGTACATGGCATCCATTGTGTTTTGTACTAAATGGTGAATTGTACAAGTGCATCTCTAAAATTCAGCAGCCCTGTTCACCCATGAGCTTATCTATATCCACATGTGTGAAATTGATGAATGTGAAGTAGACACAGATTTGGGAGCTGGTTAAATATAATCTATCCTTCTCATTCCCGCTGTATAACTGTATCCTCTTACAGTCTGCTCAAGGCATTTCCCCTGAACCAGAACTTACAGTTTAATGAGTGAGGCATTTCCTCTCCAAACTCTTTATACATATGCAAATAGAAATCTGTCCAAATCCTGCCCACACTACATCACACAAGCTTGTCAATGCCTCCGATGACTTATGAACCCTTCTCCCACTCACCATGTAGGAAGGGACACATCTTATACAATAAGCTCAGGCAGAATGGGAGAGTTTTCCATGATTAGTGGAGTTTTCTTGAACTTTCAAGTCGTGGGAACATCTTTCTTTTCTGAAATTTAAAATATAAATTCTATGAAAATAGATGGAAATGGACTATAACACAGAAGCTGAGAGTCAAACGGTAAAGCAATTAAAAAAGGTTTTAATTATCTATATCCACATGTGTGAAATTGCCATACAACAGATGTTTGCTTGCTTATTTGTAGCTTTTTTTTAGCAAGTACTAATACATATTTCAAATTCATGCAAATCCACAAGAGCCATGACCCAAAGACCCTTATGTGTATCTGTGGGCTGCTGCATGACAGGATATCCTTGCCAAAAAGATGCTCATGGCTTTCAGCATTGACAGCACTTATTGCCCACTGGTGGAGAGGCAGAACCCACCCGCATCCTCATACTGGTGACTAGACTTACAATACCCTGATGGTATCAATTATGTGTGGTAGTCATTGCACTTGTTCTGTTAGTGCAAGCATCTCTTCCCACCACTGTTTTTCTAGTTTATTTAGTGATATATGTAAAGGTAAAGGGACCCCTGAATATTAGGTCCAGTCGTGACTGACTCTGGGGTTGCGGCGTTCATCTCGCTTTATTGGCCGAGGGAGCCAGCGTACAGCTTCCAGGTCATGTGGCCAGCATGACTAATCCGCTTCTGGCGAACCAGAGCAGCGCACAGAAATGCCGTTTACCTTCCTGCTGGAGCAGTACCTATTTATCTACTTGCACTTTGACGTGCTTTCGAACTGCTAGGTTGGCAGGAGCAGGGACTGAGCAACGGGAGCTCACCCCGTCGCGGGGATTCGAACCACCGACCTTCTGATTGGCAAGTCCTAGGCTCTGTGGTTTAACCCACAGCGCCACTCGTGTCCATATATATATATATATATATATATATATATATTTGCTTTCGTAGATTTTCACGGGTACAGGAATGCAGGTTTTGGTGTCCTCGGGTGTCTTCCCGTGTAAAAGTTGGGGTGTCTAGGCGACGTTTCGACGAGTGAGACCTCGTCGAAACGTCGCCTAGACACCCCAACTTTTACACGGGAAGACACCCGAGGACACCAAAACCTGCATATATATATATATATATATATATATATATATATATATATAGCCACTTAATTTAACAAAAAGCTCTAAGCAGATTCCATGAAAACATTCACTAAAATGTCTTAAAAATTAGATAAAAACAAAACACAACTTTATCTCAGAAATAAACTGAGCAGTGTATGAAACAACAACTATAAACAGTTAAGAATCAGCGTTCAAGAAAGCATAGAGGCTTTTAGGAGGCATTTGAAGCCCATTTTTGTCTCTGCCACACAAATGACCTGAGGGAAGGCATTCAGGTGGGTGGGCAATATCACTGAGAAGGCCTGCTTCCGTGCTGTCACCAAGTAAAACTCCTCTGATTGTGGAACAACCAATGGGGTCTCCTCAGAAGGTCACAAAGATTAACTTGGTCTGTAATGAGAGAGGTGCTCTACTGTTTCACTCTCTGTCAATCTCGGCATGCACTTTTAAAAGCATTAATTTGGTTTACTGTCGCTCCTGCCCAGGGACGCAGGTGGCGCTGTGGGTTAAAGCCTCAGTGCCTAGGACTTGCCGATCGAAAGGTCGGCAGTTCGAATCCCTGCAGCGGGGTGCGCTCCCGCTGCTCGGTCCCAGCGCCTGTCAACCTAGCAGTTCGAAAGCACCTCCGGGTGCAAGTAGATAAATAGGGACCGCTTACCAGCGGGAAGGTAAACGGCGTTTCCGTGTGCGGCTCTGGCTCGCCAGATGCAGCTTTGTCACGCTGGCCACGTGACCCGGAAGTGTCTTCGGACAGCGCTGGCCCCTGGCCTCTTAAGTGAGATGGGCGCACAACCCCAGAGTCTGGCAAGACTGGCCCGTACGGGCAGGGGTACCTTTACCTTTACCTAGCTCCTGCCCACCTAGCAGTTCAAAAGCACCCCTAAGTGCAAGTAGATAAATAGGTATCGCTTTATAGCGGGAAGGTAAAAAGCGTTTCCGTGTGCTGCGCTGGTGCTGGCTCACCAGAGCAGCTTTGTCACACTGGCCACGTGACCCGGAAGTGTCTCCGGACAGAGATGGGCGCACAACCCTAGAGTCGGACACGACTGGCCCATACGGGCAGGGGTACCTTTACCTTTAATGAGAGAGGTGGTCTACTGTTTCACTCTCTGTCAATCTCAGCATGCACTTTTAAAAGCATTAATATGGTTTACTGTAGCTTGTCAGCATTAGATATAACACATGAATTCATTTGTTTGCCATTTCTCCCTAAATTATATGCTCCTAGTAACTTTTCAGCAGTTCCTCTCTCTTTCTCTGTGCCAAATTAGTGTCAGTGTCTTTAATCTCCGTGATAATTGACAGGCAGATGCTTATAAAAGTCCCAGAAAATGCTCCATAATTGAATAGTATCTAGTTATGATACATGTCTTGCGGCACGACGATAGCTTGAAGGTGGGGATATAAAAAGAGAGCAGGGGATTTGGATATAATGCTTCTCAATGAATCACAAACCATCTTTTGCAAATAAGGGATTGGTTTTATGGCAGTCATTGACTTGGCATTTCATATCTTAAAATGTCCCATGCTGCCTCTCAGAAAAAGAAGAGGATAAGAAGGCTGACCCTTTTTCATTGCGCTGAAAGGACAGAGACATCTGACTAAGATGTGATGATCATGAGGATAAAGCAAACAAGTTTCTCCCCGCTCTGTACCAGCATGATAGTGGCTGTCCCAGGGCACTGTGGTCCCTCCTGAGGACATGAGTCCTTGGCAAATGCCTCACCTGGCTGGCCAGTGCCACCAACCATGGTAACAACAACAAAAATAAAAATCCTAGGTAGGGAGGCTAAGCTGAGGCTACCAGTGAGTGAACTGAGGCTCTAAAAAAGGATAAGGTTATATTCTTCCTCCACTGTTGGAGGTAGTATGCCTGTGAATACCAGTTGGTGGGAATTGCAGATGGAGAGACTCCTCTTGCAGTCAGATTCTGTTTGGCAGCTTCCTGTGGGTATCTGGTTGGCCACAGTGAGAACACGATGCTGGACTAGATGGGCCTTTGACCTGATGCAGGAGGCTCTTCCAATGTTCTTATGCATTCACGCTGTGTGGAAGAGCTGATGAATACAGTGGTACCTCGGGTTATAGATGCTTCAGGTTACAGACTCCGCTAACCCTAAAATGGTACCTCGGGTTAAGAACTTTGCTTCAGAATGAGAACAGAAATTGTGTGGCAGCAGCGGGAGGCCCCGTTAGCTAAAGTGGTACCTCAGGTTAAGAACAGTTTCAGGTTTAGAACGGACCTCCAGAACGAATTAGGTTCTTAACCCAAGGCACCACTGTATATGGAGGTCCTGGGCCAGCTTGTTACCATAATTCCCCACTCCTCTGCCATGTGTATAGAATATTCTGTTAGTCATGCAACAAGGGCAGTTGGTGGGCTTCTTGGTGCAATTTGCTAGATTGCTGAGCTCTTTCAACTCTCACATTTCTTAATGTATTGCTGTTCCAAAGATTTTTATAAGCATATAATTATAATGATATAATTAATAATTATATTAATATTGTTAATAAGTAAGCTAATAAGATGACACCCCCAATTCACAAAGGCTCTTATTACTGGACGGCAATAGCCTTGAAGGTATCATTTCTATAATAAAGTGGATTTGGATGTGGTGCCACAGATCTGAGAGAAGAGGGTTTATTAAACACTGAGTAACTGTATGGGAGACACCCGCACTGATTGGAAAAAAATGGTAATGTATAAAAAGCACAATACCAAGTAGTTAATGTAATAATTATCAATTAAATTAGCATATGCCCTATAGAGATGGATAACAGAGTACTTAGACTAATTTATCTCCAGCCATTTACAAAATTATCTGTATGGCTATTCTCCAAGTGTGTGGAAGAAGCTAAAGAAAGAAAGAAAGAAAGAAAGAAAGAAAGAAAGAAAGAAAGAAAGAAAGAAAGAAGTCTGTTGGAAATATCGAAGATTGAACATTGCATTGTAGTGAGTGGACTTTTGTTGTCCATTCGCACAGGTCCACTAATATGAAATTGCAAATTCATTCTCTCTCTCTCTCTTACAGAGAATCTGATTTGCACTTTGGAAAAGCGATAGTTTAGAGAGAACCTTACTATGTTGTAGTTTTTTTCCAGCTGCTTACCTATGTAAGCACCAGGAAACATAGCTGTCAACTTACAGTTTTGAAAATAAGGGACTAGCAGCCTTGAAAATAAGGGACCAGCAGCCAAAATAAGGGACCTGCAGCCTCACCTGTTCCAGGCACTCCAGACTTCCTGTCCTCCTGCAGTCTGGTCAAACTCATGCTGGTAGCTTCGAGAACACTGTCCAACCAACTTTGTAACCAGAGGTTCAACTGAATAGAATCTGAATCACATGCAACACAAGGCCTATGCAGCCTCAACTTAAGATGGCTCCCCGGCCTGTCTTTGCATTGCAAAGTTTGCAGCAGCACGTGCAACAAAATGGCGTTCAGCATTCAAAAAACCTCTTAGCTTGCATTAACTAGCCACACACAAGGCATGCAAGCTCCACCCCCCAGTCGTTCTTAGACTTCTTATTGGGTGAGCAACACAGCCAAGCAACACAATTGGAGCCTCCCTCCTCCCTGGCCGGCAGGGAGGGAGGGAGAGGAGCTGCTTCCTTTGAAATTTAAGGGACATCATTTAAGGGACATTTAAGGGACATCCATCAATAAGGGACAGCAGTGGGACATGGTGCTGGAATAAGGGACTGTCCCTTCAAATAAGGGACACTTGACAGCTATGCCAGGAAAGTGTAAAACTGTGCACCAGCAGTAGTAGCTGGAACAGGAATGAATGGAAATGGCATAAGCTTCAAGAGCTTGATGTAGAATTTGATATGGGTGACCTTTATAAAGCCATCAGATAAAACTTGAGCTCCATTAAATTTTATTTGATTGTGGTCAGGGCTTTTTTCCAGCAGGAACTCACTGGAACTCAGTTCTGGCACCTCTTAAGTGGGCGCCATTGCCATTTTTATAAGAGAACAAGGGAGGCACTCCTGGTGAATTTTGACACCTATTTTTCTAGAAAAATAGCACTGAATGAGGTAGCATATAGTGTGTGTGTAAATGTATCTGTATATATCTATCTCTGCATATACGCACACCAGCCAACAACCAGAAATACTCCATTGGTACTCCATTCCCTCAATTTGCACTTAGACTAACTTAGTCATGCTTGGACTAACTTAGTCATGCTCTTTAATTTCAGTGGGTTTACTTTGAGTAAAACTGAGGTCTCCTTGCTCAGTCCTACTTTAAACCATATCATTATTTTGTAAATTCAACTTAAATTAATGAAAATAAATATTGCAGATAAGTTTAATTCAGTATGCCTAAACCTAGTCATTTGAAGCTCAACATAAAAAAAACTAAAATTATGGTCACTGGTCCCATCACCTCCTGGCAAACAGAAGGGGAAGAAATGGAGGCAGTGACAGATTTTACCTTCTTGGGCTCCATGATCACGGCAGATGTTGACAGCAGTCACGAATTAAAACACGCCTGCTTCATGGGAGAAAAGTGATGATAAACCTAGACAGCATCTCAAAAAGCAGAGACATCACCTTGTCGACAAAGATCCATATAGTTAAAGCTATGGTTTTCCCAGTAGTGATGTATGGAAGTGAGAGCCGGACCACAAAGGAGGCTGATCACCAGAGAATTGATGCTGATGAATTGTGGTGCTGGAGGAGACTCTTAAGAGTCTCATGGACTGCAAAAAGATCAAACGTATCCATTCTGAAGGAAATTAACCATGAGTGCTCACTGGAAGGACAGATCCTGAAGCTGAGGCTTTAATACTTTGGCCACCTCATGAGAAGAGAAGACTCCCTGGAAAAGACTCTGATGTTGGGTAAGATTGAGGGCACAAGGAGAGGGGGGCGAAAGAGGACGAGATGGTTGTATAGTGCTATAGAAGCAACCAACATGAATTTGACAAGACTCCGGGAGGCAGTGGAAGACAGGAGTGCCTGGCGTGCTCTGGTCCATGGGGTCACGAAGAGTCAGACACGACTAATCAACTAAACAACAACAAACCTAGCCATTACCCATCTACAGCCCAATATTAATGATGTTTACTTGATAGTATGGCTCACTGAATTCAGCTGTACTTACTCCCAGGTAAGAGTGGCTAGGATTGCAAGACAGTCTTGGGAATATGCCTAATTGAACTCCATAAGACTTATTTCTGAGTAGACATGTACAGGTTTGGGCTGTCAGTCTCAGAGGAGAGTTTGGTCAGGCACAGAATATCAACATTCAGTAAGAAAGAAAAGAGCTTTTAATTAGAGCCTTACCTCAAGCTATTGCTGCAAGGAATGATCCACAGGTATCCCAAAATGCCCCAAGATGCTGCTGACTTTTGTTGGTACCACTTCAGTTAAGATACACAGTTGTTGATTGGCTGATGGAACCCCAGAGGCAAAATGTTGATTATTAATTGCATTTAATGGCTTAGCAACGTGAGATTCATGCACTTGATATTAAAGCAGAACTTGAAGACTACAAATTTTTGTGTATGCTGAAAAAATGTCCTTGGAAATGCTTTGACATTTAGTATTGTTGTTATACGGTTTTAAATAGGTGAATGACATCTCATGAAAGTATTTTCAAGAACCCAAAAACATACTTGCAGTAGAGAGAGCTACTCTTTTGACTGTTAAAATAGAGCAAATTCAATTCAATTATCATTTTCATTGTCAAATTACAGTATTGCGTGCCAGTTGTCAGGAATGTAAGAGTAAAGAACTGTCAAACCCTCAGAGAACATTCACAGAGTTTGTGAGAAATTAGATATAAGTGTGATTATGTTTCCCAACATGGTCAGAAGGTCTTCCTTGTTCTCTGGGAGTGGGTCATCTCAGGGCTGATTAAAACATTTATTTTCCCCATATGATCCCTCCAGAATAGGGGTTATAGTACGGAAATCTCCTATCAAGTTGCATGCCAGAAGCAACATCCACAGCCATAGTATTACTTGAATCTGTAGATGAGGGGTTACATGGTTTAATGCTTCCTCACATAAAAATATTCCTTGCATGGGGAAGTCTAGAATATCAGGGAGATAGTTTGACTTAAAGTCTTATTCTTGCAACCTTACCTGTGCAGGAAATCTGGAAGAGAGGAAGAGAGAGTGTACACACACACACACACACACACACACACACACACACACACATGCACATACATCTATGCACACAGAGACAGTGGTTGAAGCGATACTCTCTGGGAAAGCTGCAGCATGCGTTGTTTTTTACCTTTGAATTGTCTGTTATTGTTGGTGAATTAATTAAATGCAAGATTCCTAGTTCCAGTCAGTGGCAGACCTACACTGGGGCCCCCCGAAGGTTGAACTGTTATGGTGGCCCCTTCGCAACCAGTAATGGTAACCAGTGGGTAACCACTGTTATCTTCTTTAATGGGGTTGTTCCACAACAGATCACCAGATATCTATATATTTAATTAACCATTACATCTCAGATTTTGATTAAAATTGCCATGCTGGATTATCTCGCATGTCAAAGTCAATAAAGTGAATAAGAAATCCCTATGCCTTACAGTTTTCAAGTTATGTGGGTGGATACAAATAACAGAAATGTTATGTACATGCATTGTGCCTCATAGAATGAAGAAACTGGGTCTACTAGACCAATTTTTTTCAAGCAATATGGACTAAAGTTGTTTCTGGAGCCCCTCTGGGATCAGGGGCCCTGAAGCTTAAACTTCATTAGTTTCATGGTAGATCCAGCTCTGTTCCCTTCAGTTTAATTAGGATTTAATCAGGGCTTTTTTCAGCTGGAACTCACCAGGACCCAGTTCTGGCCCCTCTCAGGTGGGCACCATTCATGGTGAGTTCCAGCACCTCTTTTTCTAGAAAATAGCACTGGATTTAATGCATTTCCTTTCCATTGGATTATACCCAACAACGAAGGAAAACTCCATAAGATAGGAGGTCCCCTGTCATTTTGTCCGCCAGGCATTCTGAAATGACATGTTAATTTTGACTTCCGGGACAATGTGAAATACTGTGATAAAGGTGGTTGTGTGAGGAAACAGCAAATGCTGGCAGCAAAGTCAATGGGATAGTGACAGACCAAGTTTAATTCAAGGAGACATGCAGATAGAGTAACCTGCAATAAAAAGGCACCATGTGGCTTGGATCTAGCATATAACATATTGCTTATTTATAGGATTTGTAGTTGCATCGTGGCATTTTACACCAAACCGAGCTATGCCTCCAGTTCTTCATCAGTAAAATGGTATGTTGTACCATGTGTGATATAATCAGTGGCTCACCAAAAACTTCATGGTATTTTCATGAAGTTGATCTCACCAGCTTGTTGATGATACACATGTCTTCCTTCCAAACTTGATGGGAAAGACATTTCACAGTGGAAACAGGAGTCTGAATGCCATCCTTTGCTGGGGAGATGGTGTAGCTTAAGATTTCCTTAGTGACTTTAATACGTATAAAAAAGCTCGTGGCAGTGTTTGGCACTTCTCCCTGGGGACTGTGGTTTAGCAATAGAATCCAGGTCTTGCTTACAGCAGGTTCAGTCCCTGGCACCTCTTGCCAAAAGGATATCAGGCAGCAATTAAACGAGTTCTGTAGAAGCAATTCCATATCTCTGTAGATGTAATTCCTGGGCAGTAGCTTCCTAGCATAGTAACACGATTAATTTCACATATATCACAATTCCATTTCCAAAGCTGCTAAAGGGCAGGGATGGCAGCAGAGCACGTGATTTGCACACAGAAGGGCCCAGGTCCAGTCCTTGATGCCATTGGTTAAAAGAATCCAGTAGCAAATGGTGTGAAAGATCTCTGTCTGAGATCCCAGAGAGCTGCTGGCAGTCAGTGCAGACAATATTGGTCTAGATGGATAGATAGTCTGACCTGGCATAGAGCTTATGTTGACCCTCCAAGCTGGATTCTGTTCATAAACTCAAGAATTTCTACACCTGAAGCATCCCAAATGTCCTCAGGGATGTCGCCGCATGGAGTCATTGTATAAAGACACAGCCCAGCAGGGCAAAAACCCTACAAGAGGGTGCAAAGCAGATCCCGGAAAATGTGTAGGTGGTCTTTGGCTGGGAAGGGAACATGGCCTGAGACAGAGAAGCCTGGAGGGCTGTGTTTGGCCCCAAATCTGAGGTCCCCTCCCCTTTTAAGGTAATCATCAAGTCTCTCTTCTGTGGAAGCTCCGCGCCAGCTACTCTGTGTTGTGAGCATCATCCAGCAAAAAGTGTATACTTTTGTTATTATTCTTATTCTTATTTAACCCCAATGTTTTGTCTTGTTTTGGGAAAGTTTGCAAAATATAATAGATTTCACTCAAATGCTTGATGTTGCTGCCTAGGCAAGATGCACTCAGTCACTGGACTCTGTTAGGGTAAATTGCTCTTCTTCTACTCAGGCAGTAATTACCATCACATCATGCTTGTTCTGTTTGCTCCGAAGTGTGACTCAGCTAATCATTACTGTTCTCCAGTCATGTCTCTTCCGTCACTTCTCTGGACTGACTACCTGACATCATTGATCTGATAAGTGCTGTGCTGGATCAGGGCCTAAGTATGAGAGTAACTGTAAGGGCATCATTTTACAAGCTCCTGGTGACTTCAAGTAGGCTTTGAGTCAGCCCCATTGATCTCCATGAAGCTACATGTGTGCTTAAATTTATGCACATACTTGAGTGTTTTGTTGGCTTGAAGCCATGCTATCTGCTTACTGGCACTTGAAAGGCCTTTCATTTCCAAAGGAGGATATTTCGAGGGAAATGTGTAAAGGGTATAGCAAAAACTCCGAAGCAGTTTCAGCAAAAAGTTCTAATTCTGTTTTATTTATTAATTGCATTAATATTGTGCTTTCCTCCTGTGGAGCTCAGGTGAGCGCACACCGTTTCCTTTTAGAAAAAATACAGAAAGGTAGAATAGGATCCTACAAAATGTGCCACAAAATCAATTGTTTAGTAGTAGCAACATTAATAAGCTGTTAAAGACACACACAAAATGTCATTCACGAGAAACCAGCAAACCGAAAGCTTACACCTTTTGAATTTTGAGTATATAAGAGCACAAGAAGAGATTGCTGGATCAGGCCAGGGCCCAGCGACCTCCCTGTTGAGTTGTGCAAAGGCAACACTAACAGTAAGAAGGAGGAAGAAGAAGCAGCCAGTTCACCTGCTGGGCTGTTGGTAAGGAGGAAGGCAGATAGGTGGGGTCTGGCTGAGGGCAGACTGAGGTAGGCCGTATAGCAGCCCATTTGTCCAAATGGACCAGCCTTCACTGTCTTAATCAATTTGCAACCAGTTGCCTCATTAATGAAAATGACAAATTTCTGCCCTCATTTTGGCAAATTATGTTTTTTCCATCGTAACTTGCTATGAGCATAGCCAGGCACTCCAAATGGTCTAGGAGGTGAATAAATGACAACCATAAAAATATGAAAGATCACATAATTTTAGTTCAGTGGTAGAAATGGCGTTGTGAAAGTGACTAACATGTTAACGTGGGTTCCCAATTCTTGTGATTTGTTCATGCACTGAATACCTCTATATTCCAAATCTATTGCTCAGTGGAAACTGGTAAATACAGGGGATGGCTTTTCCGTTGTTGGCTGTTGGAACTGTCAAGTTTCTGCCATATCAACAGGAATAAGCCTTTTGCTTTTGGTGATTCAGCCAAGCCCCTTCAAAGCTTTATTAGAATTTATTAGAATTGGACTGTGTACATAGGAGGACTAGAAAACTGGCAACCTAATCAATATATTAGCTATATATTTAATAAATTATAGCTCAGCAATGCTGAACAGAAATGACTTTAAACATATCGTAAAGCGCAGTGATAAAATATTAACTTTCCCATAATTTTTATCTTCATGTATTTATATTTATTGAGGGCGTGAAAATATCATTTTAATTATGTCTCCAGTGAACATTTTTCAGTGAAAATGTTAAAAGGTCTCCCTTAGTGAAAGAAAATGGACATGCTACTTAATGCACATAACTGCACATCATACCCTTTGTTTGTCCATTTATGGTGTACATCCTTTACATCCTTTTAAAAGTTGAAAGCATTATGACCCCCAAGAGGAAACTTATTTCCTTGGCCTGGCACTAATCTAGAATACTTCAAATGGATTATTTTATTATTAAGAAGACCCTTGTGAATTGCGATGAGGAGTTTTTAGCTATTTAAAAACCGTAGACTTTTCCTAAGGTCTCTTAAGTGCTTCCGCTGCCTATGAAATATGCAGGCTTTAATGAAAAGCAAGTTTCATTCTAGTCTCATTTCTTACAATAAAAATATATATCAAGAACACTCACAAGTTCAGGCTTCTTTTTAAAGAAGGTCGTTGAAATGCACAATAAGGTGCAACTGATTAATTGATTTTGCCACAGCCTATTGAACTCAATGGTTCTTGCTTCTAAGCAGACATCTATAGGATTGCCTGCACCATTAGAGAACTAACTAGGGAGGTGTCAACCTTTTTGCATCCAGACAAACTTTGCTATTTTCTTTTTGGCGAGATTGTACAGTAGCAGAAAGAGAGTTTGGAGGAACTGGATTCTTTTTCTAAGACCTTTTTTTAAGTGTCATTGTTTTTGGTACTATTGCACTCTTCTCTCAATGGCTCAGAGCAAAGGGTACTGAAAATAAAAATGCATGGAAATGTCAATTACAGTACATTTATAAGATTGTGGCAAAGCTTGGGAGGGAGATACATCAATAAGGCCAGTTTGCTTTTCTTGAGTGGAAGCCTATTGTGAATAATTGACATGGCCTAGCAGGAAGCAGCTGCTATGATTTCTGCCCCAACGGAAACGATGGAAGGACTGACAGCTGTGCTTTTGAAAGCAACATTTCATAAAAGGAAAAACAGAGAGGATTTTAATTCCTACCATAGCAATTTAGTGCATATGTTAACTTAGACTCTAGGAGCCTGGCTACATGTTACATTTACCATTAGGGATTAGCTCCCTGCAATATGAGACAATTCTACAGGCTCCCCCCACTAACAAGCAGAGGAAGTTGGAAGGGATAGTAAACATGCAGCGAAAGGAAGAGTTACTGGCTACCTTTCTCCATTCATTGCATATCTCCCCTTATTTATCTTCTCTCTTGGAGATGGGATTGGTGGTAGTGGGGACCAACAGGGAAAATATCCACCAAGTGAAGCGATAAGGGAAGATAAACAATGTACAGAGAAAAATAACTATCTTCATTGGTATAAGTAGTGATTTCTATCCCATTTGGCTTTCTGAGCCTGTTGGTGAAAGACTCTTCATAACTCTCACATGGTGGGCACTGAATTGTCATGAAGAGTATAATATGTAGCCAGGCTCTTATTTTATTGGGCTGCATCATATCATACAAATGCAAAACCACTCAGGGCTGGACCAAGAAATTTTGACACCTGAGGCAGATTCCAAAATGGTGTTTCTCCCCTGCCCCCCCCCAAGAGGGAATAAGGGGTCAGGAAAGATCTACATCAAGAACTGGGAGGGGGGCAGGGAATATTGACATCGGGATCTTCCTCCCCAGGTGGACCCTACTGCTTGAGGTAGTCGCCTCACTTTGCCTCATGGGTGGGCCGGTCCTAAAACGATTCCATGAATCTGTTGTAGTTTTGGTGGCCAGCTCCTGCCAACCTAGCAATTCAAAAGCACGTCAAAGTGCAAGTAGATAAATAGGTACCACTCCGGCGGGAAGGTAAACGGCGTTTCCGTGCACTGCTCTGGTTCACCAGAAGCAGCTTAGTCATGTTGGTCACATGACCCAGAAGCTGTACACCGGCTCCCTCGGCCAGTAAGTGAGATGAGTGCCGCAAGCCCAGAGTCATCTGCAACTGGACCTAATGGTCAGGGGTCCCTTTACTTTACCTTTATGTTGTCAAGGATTAGCTTTGCAAAATGTTGCTTGCAAACGTACTAGCTTCTTGAGCAGGCTCAGAACAGGCAGTGTCACAATAGGACCTGGTGGATTGTGGGTAGAACCTGAAGGTGTCTGGTGGGTGAACATCAGGGCCAGTTACAGGTTTGAAGTGTCCCACATTGTGGGGCCCCTTGATGTCCTCAGTGTATGTGGCCAACCTCTCCTCTTCCTCCATGGTGTCAGGTAGATGGTTTTACCATTGCAGGAGCAGTAAGTGTCAGCACTCCTCTTATGAGCACGAGGCATCTACCATTGGGATTTCCCACATAGCATTGCTTCAGGGCATTGTGGGAAGTTGAAACAGTGGCTGCCTAGTGCTAATTAGAGCTCCATAAACGGGGGTCCATGGCAGTGCCACCAAGCACCAGCTCATTCCCCTCCTTAAGCTCAACAGCGGCAGCACTGGTCGGGGAAAAGGGGCATGCCAGGATTAAATCAGAAGCCGGGATGGTTCTCTGTCCTTGGAAAATCAGGACACTTGGAGAGTTTGTAACCATGTCTACTGCGAAGTAAACCCCATTGAATCCAATGAGGCTGACCCCTAGGTAGGTGGGTTTAGGACTGCAAATATAGTGTGCAGAGGAACTGTGTGTTGGGATTTCAGATCTCACCAGCTGCAAAGAGGCAGCTACTGTGTTGACATCATGTGAGTGTGAGACAGGAAGTCTCTGCCAGTTCTCATGTAACCGGAGAGTTACTTTTGCTTCTGAGTCGAAGTGTGAGTCGAGTCGTAGACTCTCGTGTTTTGCTGCTCAGGAAAGCAGTCATGCTTGTAAGAGCTGCTTGTACAGTCTTAATAAAGTAGTAGGTAGACTATGGACTGTCTCTTTCTTCTGTGATGGAATGCCAGAAGCTTAGTTGCTCCTCTCAGGAGGGAGGGGTCGCTTATTACTGGTCTCTCTGGACTGAGGGAGGATTCCAGCCAGAGAATGACCACCGGAGAGAAGCCCCGGTGTCTTGGGAAGTTGGCACCCTTCCCGGGGGCGTTTTTCCAACACTGTGGTCATATGCATAATGACCTGGGAGTAAACTCCATTGAACACAAAGGGACATCTAAGTGTAGGGTTGCATTGCCTGCCACATATTAGCCTATTATACCCTCTCATTGAGAGGAGCCTACACCAATGCATTACTGCCAGAAACATCACATCTTCATAAAGCCTTTATGAAATGACGGGCCACAACATAAAGTCACTTCACACTAAATCTCCAGAGTAGTTAAACCACTGGCAATATACCCACTCTCTTGTTATTGCGACCACAGCTGACAGACTGTCTTGTAAACTCTGGGAAATATTCATCTGCAAGAAATAATGATTGCTTCATTTGTAAGAGTCACATTATCTATGGAATGCTATTTGTCAAATTTCTATTATCATGTTCTCTAACAGAAATGGGTAATGTAATGAATATATTGTAGTCCAGAAAGCCCCAGGCAACACAGACTTATATAAAAAAGCTTCATAATTTTTTAGTTCAGCTTCGTAATAAGAGATAGAAATGAAAAATTATCTCATTGTTACTGGGAACTGTGTTAGTCTCCAGTTCAGACGGCATCTAATGTAGGACTCCATCCTTCAGAACACAGAAATCTGAAAGTTCTCCAGCCAAGTTATGCTAGCAGGTGACACGGCAATAGTGAGTTAAAAGTTATTGATTTGAACACTGGGGGGTGGGGAGAGAAGAGAAGTCCCCCCTAACACTAGCAGTATCTTAAGCTTTACTCAATTATCCTTGAACTTTGCTAGTCAGTTACTTTCGTATTGATTCTCAGTCTACCATTTGTCTCAGTCTACCTATAAACCTATATACTGCTTTTCTTTTCTAAATTTATAAATTCACAAAGCAATTCACGATATACATAAAACCGTTAAAATAAATGGCAGGAAGGAAGGAGCTGAGTGAGGTAACAGGGAGGTCTGTGCTGTGTGGGTGCGCTGGCAGAGCCAATCTGGCACTCACAATCATGTGCCCGCACAATGTTGGCTTCCCCAGTGACTCGCTGCTCCATCTCCCATTAAGCTGCAGTGATAGTGCATCTCCTAGCTGGCTGCACCTGTCAACATACAAATAATCATAAATTTCAACAGTGACAGCAACCAAACAGAGCCAGAACATAAATAACAACAGTCATGAAATGCCAGTGCAAACAGGAAGGTCTTTAGCTTTCTGTAAAAGCACCCAGTTGTCAGTGGTTTCCTCATCTCCATGGGGAGCTCATTCCACTAAATGGGTGCCACAACTGGAAAGGCTGGTTACCTTGCAACTATCAATGTATTTTTGATCACACCCTGTGGGTAAACCAAGCACAGACCCTTCTGAAGGACAAACTATGGTAGAAAATATTATTAATAATTGCTTAATTGTACATTGAAATGGGAAATGATTCTGTATGTGTATGGAAATGTCCATTGTAGCTAAGTAAGAGCTTTTAGAGTGCCTAACAGGTTGATAATTAACTGTTGATGTATCTTTGCTGTTCTCTCACGTAGTGCTTAACCTTAGATCACACAAGTAAGGTATTCAGTTGCAAATCTCCATTTTGAGGGCATTGTCTTTGTTCTCAAGCCACCGTAGAAGAAAGGTGTGCTAATGCTTTCTCTCAAGGAGAGAACATCCTCAGGTTGGAATGCAGGCTTGTGGAGTCTGAGTGTGGAATGAAAGACCTTTGATTTTAGGTCTGTTTGAAGTAATTTAATATTACTAAGAAGATGTATCTATACTTGGACAAGGATATGATTTTATGCAACTATTTGATGTATCCTAATTGTTATAGGTCTGTCTCGGAACAAGTTCTGTTAGCAAAGCTTTGAAACCATATTTTTGGTCTGGACCATTTTTATTCCAAAAAGAGTTAGTTTTTATTCACCCCATTGCTTCCATATGTGCAATATTAATAACCGCAATAGGAAATCCTTGAAAAGAAAGATTCCGACAGAACAGAATGAGAGTAGCAATTCTGTAGAAAAATGGGCCACTAACCTACTAATAGGAAATGCCCTTTAGGTGGATGGCTTGCAGATGATTCCATATTAGTTTGCCCTGAAACACAAGGACATCCTGTGAAATAGGGGGTTAGCTCACACTATTCTCTGAGCCACTGCATTTGCCAACTGATCGTATCCAGTCCTGGGTAAAAACAGCTTCAAAAAACAACCAGATTTAAAGGACCAGCAAGCAGGCAACACTTGTCATCAACCTTCATGATGGCAATGATTATCTCATATCTTCTGAGGGAACAGAGGAGTGAATAGTGCACTCCAACACATTGACAGATAGGCTCAGTTCACACAAACTCTTTTGATGAGGAAATTGCCACCAACAAGATGAGACTGGAAGGTGGTTAAAGTGGAGGCATTTGTTGAGTGAATGCATCGTGAGAGATTAGACTGCAGTTTTCATTAAGCATAACAAAGAAGGTAGTAAAGTAAAAAATGGCAAAAATATCATTCATTATCATTAGTATTTGGACTCAGTGGCTACTGCACAAAGGCAGATATGAAGTGGTTATCATATGAGCTTGCCTGCACATTATGATGCTCTCCAAAGGGCTTGCTCTATGTGCCCATGCCGTCTGAAATAAAGTGGTAGAGCCTGGTTGGTGGTGGTGCCAATATTGTGGAAGTCCCTCTCCAGGGATGCATAACTTGCTTCTGCCTGGCTGCCCTTTCACTGAGGCTATGGGCTCATCCAAACTTCATTTTCTAGGCAGAGGTTCAGGCTTTAAAGCTCCATGTCCAAATGTGTTTTGTTTGTGTGTGTGTCCCAGCACTTTCCCTGGGAAAACCAGCATTTTACCACTGAATTGCAGCAAAGTGTGTTCTCCCTCATGGAGAGCACAGCTTGCGGGCGGGGCTGACGAGACACCTCACTGTTGCTAGGCAAATGGTTTGGCCATCCTTTAAGCAGGGGCGGGCTGTTACTGGGGAGATTTATATGTTGCCATTTATTGATTGACAGCCCTATTTGTTAAATACATTGCACGCAGTGACGAACTTCCTCTTTTCGCTGCGTGCTTCGGATCACCCGCCCTCCCTTCCCTAATTTTAGGCTGTTTGCTTGACCTTGCTATGTCTGTCATGGGGTCGTCTGCTTTAGGGCAGGGGCCCGGTAGGAATTTTGTCCATTTGGCTGATTAGTGTGTGCCACTTGGTTTTTTGCCTTGCTGTTGTTGTTGTTTAGTCGTTTAGTCGTGTCCGACTCTTCGTGACCCCATGGACCAGAGAACGCCAGGCACCTCTGTCCTCCACTGCCTCCCGCAGTTTGGTCAAACTCATGCTGGTAACCTCGAAAACACTATCCAACCATCTCGTCCTCTGCCGTCCCCTTCTCCTTGTGCCCTCCATCTTTCCCAACATCAGGGTCTTCTCCAGGGAGTCTTCTCTTCTCATGAGGTGGCCAAAGTACTGGAGCCTCAGCTTCACAATCTGTCCTTCCAGTGAGCACTCAGGGTTGATTTCCTTCAGTATGGAGAGGTTTGATCTTCTTGCAGTCCATGGGACTCTCAAGAGTCTCCTCCAGCACCATAATTCAAAAGCATCAATTCTTCGGCGATCAGCCTTCTTTATGGTCCAGCTCTCACTTCCATAAATCACTACTGGGAAAACCATAGCTTTAACTATACGAACCTTTGTTGGCAAGGTGATGTCTCTACTTCTCAAGATGCTGTCTAGGCCTGTCATTGCCCTTCTCCCAAGAAGCAGGCGTCTTTTAATTCGTGGCTGCTGTCACCATCTGCAGTGATCATTGAGCCCAAGAAAGTAAAATCTCTCACTACCTCCATTTCTTCCCCTTCTATTTGCCAGGAGGTGATGGGACCAGTGGCCATGATCTTCGTTTTTTTGATGTTGAGCTTCAGACCATATTTTGCGCTCTCCTCTTTCACCCTCATTAAAAGGTTCTTTAATTCCTCCTCACTTTCTGCCATCAAGGTTGTGTCATCTGCATATCTGAGGTGGTTGATATTTCTTCTGGCAATCTTAATTCCGGCTAGGGATTCATCCAGCCCAGCCTTTCGCATGATGAATTCTGCATATAAGTTAAATAAGCAGGGAGACAAAATACAGCCTTGTCGTACTCCTTTCCTAATTTTGAACCAATCAGTTGTTCCATATCCAGTTCTAACTGTAGCTTCTTGTCCCACATAGAGATTTCTCAGGAGACAAATGAGGTGATCTGGCACTCCCATTTCTTTAAGAGCTTGCCATAGTTTGCCGTGGTCGACACAGTCAAAGGCTTTTGCATAGTCACTGAAGCAGAAGTAGATGTCTTTCTGGAACTCTCTAGCTTTCTCCATAATCCAGCGCATGTTTGCAATTTGGTCTCTGGTTCCTCTGCCTCTTCTAAATCCAGCTTGCACTTCTGGGAGTTCTCGGTCCACATACTGCTTGAGCCTTCCTTGTAGAATTTTAAGCATAACCTTGCTAGCGTGTGAAATGAGTGCAATTGTGCGGTAGTTGGAGCATTCTTTGGCACTGCCCTTCTTTGGGATTGGGATGTAGACTGATCTTCTCCAATCTTCTGGCCACTGCTGAGTTTTCCAAACTTGCTGGCATATTGAGTGTAGCACCTTAACAGCATCATCTTTTAAAATTTTAAATAGTTCAGCTGGAATACCATCACTTCCACTGGCCTTGTTATTTGCAGTGCTTTCTAAGGCCCATTTGACTTCACTTTCCAGGATGTCTGGCTCAAGGTCAGCAACCACACTACCTGGGGTATACGAGACATCCATTTCTTTCTGGTATAATTCCTCTGTGTATTCTTGCCACCTCTTCTTGATGTCTTCTGCTTCTGTTAGGTCCTTTCCACTTTTGTCCTTTATTATGGAAATCTTTGTACGAAATGTTCCTTTCATATCTCCAATTTTCTTGAACAGATCTCTGGTTCTTCCCATTCTATTGCTTTCCTCTATTTCTATGCATTGCTCGTTTAAGAAGGTCTACTTGTCTCTCAAGAGGTAAATTGTCTCTCAAGAGGTAAATTGATTGACTAGCAAGCCGGTCATTGGCGCATTTAAAAATAATTTGAGTCTTATGATTGGCTTGAAAGTTACGACGCTAAGTGCGAATTGTGAATAAAAGATCTTGCTCTTTGCTCTGCAACTCGCAAAGATGCCCGGCTGTATTGTTCCAACCTAATAGCCGTCGTTTCGTCTTTTGAAATGGAGATCTTCAAAAGCCTTCAACTTGCAGATTCCTAAAGGACTTCAACTATTCTATCTTGTGTTAGAGCTTGTGAGTATGTAGAGTTAGCTATACTATGTACCTTTGTTATTTTTTCTTATCTGTAACGTTCAAAAGAAGTGCCTGCTATTCTAGCATGTTTCTTATGTTATTTTTAAAATAAACCTTTTAAGAATGAAACTGTTTTAGTTTGTGTGCCTTTCCGGAGGGAATAGCTAAGTCCTAGCCTTACGCTTGGTTACGCTCTACCGTAGAACTTCTGCCTGCAAGTCTGTGGATGCAGCTTGAGGAGTGGGGGACGGCCAGGATAACGGGTCACAGCCTTCTCCCTGGGTTGTGATTCTGGGTCCCCTGGACAAGAGGGAGTGGTGGCAGCCCTACCGGGTCGTGTTTGTTCTGTTTTGCAAAAAGTAATACGTCTGCCAACCCTGCCCTGGGCGTCCTAAGTCTGGCCGGAGAGCAGAGACAGGAGAAGGGAGGGGCAAGAGGTTGGGGACGACATTACTACTGCATAGCAAATCGTCACAACTTGTAAGGTTTGCGGTTAGGCATTGGTCTTGAAATTGATTGGTGGAGGGGTATGGATATGGCTGTGCCTGCCCTTCCAAAATGCTGCTGCTGCTGCTTCAAGGGTTTTCCGTTAAAGGAACCCAGGGGCTCCCCATGCTTTTGTCCAAAACCCCCTGGCAAGGGGCTAGGGCCACGCAAGCCCCTGGGAACATTCTGGGGAGAGGTGAGGCATGATTCCCAGTCCCGTCTCAGTCAGTTAGTGCTACCAATGCCCAAGCAACCACTCACATTGCTGTGATTTGAATAAAGTTGTGGCCAAAATTATGCCAAAAACCTTAAACAAAAATTAAGTGTCAATTGTGTTTTTCTTTGGGGGGGGGGTGTCTTGGGGACCTCGACGCGCAAATGACAATCCGTGAAAAACCCAGTTGCTGTTTGCTCTGCTTCAGTGGTAAAGTGTAGTTTTTTTTCAGGAAAAACAACAGGACAAACAAACGAAGTTCGGACACAGAGCTTTAAAGCATAAACCTGTTCCTAGAAACATGGCAATGCACACTTGGTTATTCTCTCAGTGCATTTGTGGGCATATTTGGGGCAAGTTGTGTGCATGTTCAGCATAATCCTTTACTTCCAATGTGTGAATCAGACAGTTTTATAAAACAAACAGTCCTTGGATTACAAAGGGGTTTGGTAGATACACTTATTGCCTTGCGGTTTACAGTCCTGGCATGTTATTTACACAGTTTGGTGGTTTCAAATCACTGCGGCAGTTTCCCTGCCCTTCCAACATTAATAGTAGAATCGCTCTTTTTCGTCAATGCAGACTCAGAGAGGTTAGATCACAAACTTACTGAAGCACAAAATATATTTTGTAAGGCCTAGGAAAGAGGGATCAATATCTGAAGTGTCTGAAACGAGAAACATGGCTAGCTTTCCCTAAAACATCTTTACTCATAACCAGGGAGTGCTGTGACTCAGTTGTGTGTGTATATAACAAAGACTGGATACTTGTGGATGTGAATAATTGATTTTTCATTTTGGGAGAAGTAATGTCAAGTGAGGTTTATACTAACCCCGCTTGTGGCTTCAGATTTACACATAAACATATTTCAGGAAAGGTGGAGCATAGAGAGTCTCAGACGCCTCTTGCCTTAAATCTCCCCTGTCTGTCTTCAAATAGGCTGCCGCCACACTAAAGTCATTTTCCTGCTGGAAGGACCCAGGATTGCTACTAGGGTGTAATTTTAAGAACACAGTTCTGCAAGGAAGAGCTCATTTGTTTCCCTGCTATATTCTCCTTCATAATAATATCTCAGCACAGACCTTTTCTGGTTTTTCATTTATCTGTGTTAGTGACAATTGCTACCTCAAAGTATTAGAGAAATGCTGTGGAGAAGAAGTAAACATTGCTGCTGCTGAGCAGGGTGTGCTGTTTGTTGTTTACTCTTCCTCTGTGAAGTTTGCCACCTTTATATGTACAAAGGAATGAGCACACATGGCACAATAGCTTTGTTCAAGCTTTGTGTTTTCACAACATAGCCCATTTTTTCTGTGAAAACAAGGAACATGCTGCGGTGTGATTTTTAGCTACCGTAGTTACAACATGCTGTCAGAGCTGGGTGGTCACATGTCCTTTATGGAAGACAGTCCCCTGTTTGAAGGTGTCCTCTGTTTCAGTCTGTCCAGTCTAAAAATAAAAGAAGTGAGAGCCTGGGCCATCCACAGTTAGCACCTGGGCTGAGCAGGCACACCTGGTCACACTCTTTCCCATTGTGGGGAAATGCATTATAGTTCCATTTTAATTATAGTAATTATTTCTAAATTTGCATCCAGACATATACATTAGCACATGCTAATTCAATGCAAATAAGTATCCCCTTTGTTGGCAAGACACCTCCTCCTTTGGGTGATGCGTTGACACAGCACACATTTCTTTTCCATTTCTTTATTTAATTTCTGCCCCACCCTTCCTTCCAAAAGTGCCCAGAGTGGCAAACAACAATCAAGAACACTTCACACATTACATATATTATGTATGCACCCAGTGCTTTTTTCCTCTAAAAAAATGTTTAGGGGTACTCTCAATTTCCTACTCATATTGAAATACTGCCCCTCAATGAGGCCAAACTTAGATTCACAAAATGTTTAGGGCTATGCGTCCCCAGAATGCTCCTCAGTGATGCTACATGCAGGCACTGGGGGAGAAAATGGTAGCCATTCATTAGCAACAGCCTTAAGTTGCTCTCTATCGCTGCTGTCTTTGTGGCAGGGAAAAGAAATTAAATAAAAAAATTAAGAGACTCTGTTACAGCTGCTGCCTTCCAATGATAACCCCCCTCCAAAAATACTTAAAAATTTTTTTTTGCCACCCCACCTTGATTTATCAAGCTAAAAGGTCTTGTTTGAGAATTTTTGCTCAGCTGAATATATGACACAGATACATTGGACAGTGTACAGCTGTAGGTCCCTGTTGCATGCGTATTCAGGGACATACCCGGGTTTATTTTTGTATAATGTGTGAAATGGCAGCCAAACCTCTTTTAAGTGTAATTCCTACACCTAATGGAATCATTGTAACTGTTGTTCTGTACAAGATGGATAGGAATATCTAAGAAAACATTCTCTGCATTCTCACTAAAATACAATTCCTAGGGAAGCCAAGACATTACAGCCACATTTGTAATGCAGACAGACAGTGGGTTGCTCCAGCCACTCTGGACGGGTTCCAATAAATATAAAAGCATAATAAAACATCAAACACTAAAAACTTCCCTACACAGGGCTGCCTTCAGATGTCTTCTAAAAGTTGTATAGTTATTTATCTCCTTGACATCTGATGGGAGGGCATTCCACAGGGTGGGTGCCACCACCGAGAAGGACCTCTGCCTAGTTCTCTGTAAGTTCTCTTCTCTCAGTGAGCGAACAATGCTCAGAATATTGACCAGTAAGTTTAGACAACACTGAGCTAGATTGATTGAATGACCCAACTAGGTCTAAAGTATGTTCCTGTGACAAATTAACTTTGTTAAGTGTTGGAACATCTCCCACTCCCAAATTTCATACACAGGAAAGGAAGCAGAATAGCTGGATTTCCTTGCCACCACTATTTATTGTGCTCCTAAATGAAATGTGGAATGAAAACCTTGTCAACAAAACAAACCTTCTCCAGGTCCACAAGGTCATTGTGTTTCTCTTCAATTTCCCCCCCAATGGGATATTTAGAATCATAATGCTGAAGTTGCTTTGGAAGTGGCTTGGAAGACTTACCATGTCCAGAAAGACTTGAGGAAAGCAGGAATGGCAAATATTCCTGAATATGTACAATATGGTATTCATTTTATCTTCAGAATACTGAGTTTTACAAAGAAGCCCCATAAACCAATAGACAGGCCCTTATGAAGCAAACAGGCACACCCATTCACATACTATTTCAAAGTATCTGCTGTCAATCTCTGGTTTTAAAAGGCAAAGATGGTAAAGACAACTGGAAGAAACTACAGAACAAACACCCACTGGTTGTATTTGGAGATAATAAAATGTATCTTTTGTTCCAGAAGTCAAGCGCACGCCTTCAGCAATCTGCACCTGGCAAATGTTATTGTTCATAGTCCTTCAGAGAGTCCTTTGAGTATAGAGCCCATTCAAAGCTAACATTTCAATTCGTTGCCCTTTGCTACATAAATGCAAGTGATTTAAATGAAAGTCAAACATACACCCACTGGGATTTAATAATGTTTAATTATTATAATTCTCTTAGTGGTGGGCAAAATGGGACAGAACAGCACTCAGAGGAGTCTAGTATTCTCAGAGCAGTTGTACAAATGTGGATAGAAGCAAAATATCAAACCAGTAGACATCCAGCTCTGCAGAGAAATGCACAGTGATTGATGTTCTCGAGGAG
Source organism: Podarcis gaigeae (assembly GCF_964106915.1). Taxonomy (NCBI): domain Eukaryota; kingdom Metazoa; phylum Chordata; class Lepidosauria; order Squamata; family Lacertidae; genus Podarcis; species Podarcis gaigeae. The sequence continues at coordinate 66,378,705 of NC_139681.1, forward strand.
AAGAAAAGTAAAGTCATCACATGCCACCCAGGAAGATATTTGTCTGTGGTTTGGATGGCTTACAGGAAAGTGGTGGGTGTTTTCTTTACTGAATTGTATATTTTGCAAAGGAAGATAGGGGTTGGGAATTGTTTAGGCAAGCATATTACTAATAAATTATGATTAAATAATCACATTTTAAGATACAAAAAAAGTTAAATTGCTTCCTTTCCATTTTTTAAAAAGTAAAAATATACAGTCCCCTCCCACCATCTTCTATGCTGAATGTTGCATCTTTCTCCAAGTACAATGCTTTCTGCAGTTTCTGAAATGGTCCCACAATTCTTGGAAGACCACACAGTGTAGTCCAGCCCACTATAACACAGGTGTCATACACTGATCCAAAAATGTGAGCTGCTGTGTTGATCTTTGCAGATCTGAACGTTTCCATAACTCGGAATGTGAATGCTGACAGTAAGGAACAGAAATCACACATTAGAGACAAGAGTGGTTGGGCTACATTCTGTAGTCCAGCATTGTTCTCTGTGTGGCTACTTCCTTAGCACCGATGTACAGAACCAAGAAAATTCAAAATTGCACAGATTTAAGTATCCGGCTGGCTTTGGATTGGTTCACATGGTTAAACTCCCTCACATATACATACACATACAGAAGTACATACTGTATGCCAAAATACAAATGGGAAATAAATGGTACACATAGGTAGATCTTAAGTCATTGCCATGCATAGTTGATTAACATCCAGACCACTGCCCTGAGCAATAACCCGAGGTCTGACACTGATCTGGAGGGAGCAGGCTGATCTCTCACTACAATGGCACAGGAAGACAAGATTGGCTAAAAACACTACAAGGTGGGAACAACCACACTGGCTCATTTCATAGAAATTGCATAGAGGTTATCTGCACATTTTGGTTGGTAACTTTCTTTTTAGGTGGCCTGGTACATCTGTACCCCCTGTTTCCGCCGTTTGGCAGCCCTGCAAGAAACTAGACAGAATAATGGCTTATATGACACTTAATGTGGCTATCTTGAAATCCAAGGTTGATGAGTTTAGGATGCTTGGCATGGAAAGAATGTAGGTATAGTGGGCCTATGATTGTGATGATTTATTATTTGTAGTTAAAGTTGTGTTGTCATATGTGCCAAAGAAGGCGAGAATAGTTGAATAAATGAAACATCTAAAAATATATAGTCTTATTCACACAGTCAGCAGTGATGGCTGATTCTCCCTCTTTTCCAATTCAGAATTCATCTGTTATTCCTTCACATACATTAATGAAACACAGATAATCTTATGAAACTGCTTGGCAATAGGTCAAGAACTAGAAAAAATAGTACTTGTCTGTGCATCACACAACTCATAATAAGCAGTGCTTTTTTCTAAAAAAAATGTTTAGAGTTGCTCTCATATTGACTCAAGAAAATCACCGTTTTATAGTTCAAATCAGGAAAAATACAGTAAATGGACAAAAGTACAAAGATTCACAAAAGGTTTAGGGGTATGCATACCCCAGCGTCCCCCCAGAAAAAAGCACTGATAATAAGTAACATTTTTTACAACTATGCATGGAACATACCTTGTACACAATCCTTGGTGTGCTTAAACCCATTGACTTCGTGTGCTTAGCAGCATGAGGCTGTTCGCTTTTCTGCAACCTAACCTGTAGAGTCACAGAGCATGTAGCTTAGGAAAGATTTTAGGTGTGATACTCAGCAAAATCATGAATGTAATTGTATCTTCAAAAATTCACCAAATCCCATGTAGTATGCCTAGTGAAGAACCATTTGCTACAAAGCATTGGTCTTCAACGGGTGGGTTGCAAGCAAAAGTGGGTCTCCCAGCAACAGGGGTGTGTTGAACCACTAACCTCAACATCATCGGGTTAAGTTAGGGGTTTCCCACCCCCACCCCCAAGAAGAATGGTGATATACCAAAAAAAGAAATGAAAGAAGAATTACAACAGAGAGAGAAACCAAATGTAAAAGAGCAAGGAACTCATTTGGTCTTAATAACTGTGCAGATGCAGGGATTTCAGCACTACAAGCTGCAACTAGCAAAATTTCCTCTTTTGTGCAAATGTCAAAGCTACAGGAGCCCTGTTTGTCATTTTACCTAGTGAGAAAAAGATGGGCATAGAAAATGGCAAGTGGGTTCCATCTTGTAGGCTTTAATTGTCTGTGGGCCCTAGACCTGAAAAACTTGAAAGCGTCTTTCCATGAAGGCATAGTCAGTCAGTCCTTGGCTTCCCCTGTTTCTGTCCAGCGTTTTTTTCTATCTTTTACTCTATTCTCACCTCACAATCTCATTTTAGAGCTTGCTAATTAGAAAACATTCAATCCTTTTGTGTTCTACATGGCTTGACACTGCCTTATGCTACCAATTGCTCTGTGAAAGAGAAATGGGAGTGGGCGTTACTTTTCACAGGTGATAATTGAACATGTATTCCTTTCCTTCACGGTGTTAAAGATCAGATGAGTGAAGCTGGTTTCTTTCTTTTTTTTGACTGACAGGGGTTGTTTTTGCAAAAGAATTCTCTGTGTTCTTGGTTCGGTGCTTTAGGTACAAAACAGAAATGCAGGAAGCAGCATGAAGGTGTCACAGAAGCTTTCGTGCATCCTTCACACAGATAAATCTCACTTATGAACACTGACTCAGCAATTCTACCCATAATCTCCCCTCCCCCTGTCTGCAACATGGCTGACTTGGTGGAACAGCTTGGCAAGAGTCTGGGGGAATAATTTTTTTAAACTAAACTGGCACTTTAGAGTCCCAAAAAATGTTTGTTGGGAGGCATACCCAAACAAGAGCTTCAGAGGTGGTTCATCAAAGTTTAAACATGTGAATAAGAACACTGATTATTAGCACTCTTTCAGAGTTTGTTATTAAAGCTGTATGGTTGAAAAATCCTCTAACACACTTTTTTATTATCATATGCATGCTTCCTAAATCTCAAAAACCCCAGGAAATCTGTGTTCAAAGTATAATCATTTCTAGCTGTTATAATCACTTGTAATTATCTATTACAAAATTCAGTAAACAGGAACAGTTTTTCATAAGATCTTCATCTTCCTTTTCCACATAGACCTAATTTGTGATTTTTAGTCCACATTGTTTACTGCTACATTCTGAAGCAGTCCCCACCCCCAATGAAGATCTTCTAATAGGCAGGTTCTGGTCAGTTGATTCATTCATTTATGGCAAAAGTCAACCATCCCTACTCCATTGCAATGAATGGGCAAACAACCCACTGAGGAAGATCCAAAATATTCTGACCATGTTAGAAGACCTTCAGAGTGAACAAAAGATGGCCTAAGTGTCTCTTATTTTGTCTGTTCTATGAACTAATGCTTTCCTTTTTCACGAGATGGTTTTTCACTTAGGGAGCCACTGTAGTGACACCTACTGGCAGGTTACAAACATTACATGCATTGTAAGCAATTATTAATGTGTTCCATTCCAGAGATGGAACACTTAAGCCACATACTGTATAGGGAACCTTGTTCAGCTCAAGGAACAGATTCTTTTCTAGATATTCTTCTGGGTGCCACATGTCAGTGTTGAGCAGAGCCAGAAACAAAAGTGGGTCTGTCTAGTGGCAAAAATGCACAGAACAAATGTGATTTTTACTTTTGTAGAGCAGGCTAGTCACACTCTCGCACCCCCTCTATAACACCCCTGCTTGGAGGTTTCATTTACAATTAAGTAGCATACACGTTCTATTGAATAAACAAATATTTCACATCCAGGGAGATAAGAAGCATTATCAGAGTCCAAGAGCACATTCCAGCCAAGCAAAACTACTCAAGGAGGGTGAAAAGCAGGGCTGGTGGGGCGTGTGGTTCAGCAGGGTATATGACTGGGAAAGAGTCCTGAAGGCCAAACAGAGAGGCCTGGAGGGCTACAAAGGACCTCCAGGCCTAAGGCTCCCCATACCTGGTTTAGACATAACTCTGTGCTCTAATCCAGGTGATAACATCAGGAAAGCCGTAGGCAACCATGCTCAATTTCCACATTTGTCTCTTTTTCTGTCATCATGAGAGGGCTCTTGCAGTATTTTAATGTTAAAATGCATTAATGGGTTTTGCTCAGGCAGTAAGCCACTTTGATTGCACACTGAGAAGATGCTGTTGAGGTTAATGATTAAATGATTAATTGCAGGAAGCACCTTGCAGTCAAATGCGGCACAGTGACTGAAGGTACAAGAATCAACTTTGTTCTGCCTCGGTTTTGTACTTCAGCGCATCATGGGGTTGACTGACATTTCTAGTACAATGGTACCTCGGGTTACAGATGCTTCAGGTTACAGATGCTTCAGGTTACAGACTCCGCTAACACAGAAATAGTACCTTGGGTTAAGAACTTTGCTTCAGGATGAGAACAGAAACTGTGGCGGATGTGCAGTGGCAGCGAGAGGCCCCATTAGCTAAAGTGGTACCTCAGGTTAAGAACAGTTTCAGGTTAAGAACGGACCTCCAGAATGAATTAAGTTCTTAACCCAAGGTACCACTGTAAAGTCATGACTAGTTGTTAAACAACTGGGTCTTTAACGCAATAAATGTCTGCTATATGTCATATCAATTTAGGAGGTAAATTAACCAGTGTTTCAGTTACAATGAAGAGTCAACCAGCATAAGAGAAGCCATAGTATTTCAGAGGGAGATGGGCCAGAAGTACAGCACAGGGGTCACAGTCTGACGCACCACACACATTGGTGGGGTGTGTGTAAGCCTGCCCCATTCTGCTCTTTTCTCTTTTTGGGTTGAAAACTGTGTGTGTGGTCACACATAAATGGGGAATAGAATAGCTAAATGAGTGAAAGTTTACTGACTTTCCATGGCACCTCAAAATGTGCCTTAGGTGGGCTGCTGCATATTGCCTAATGGAAGAGCCTATGCATAATCGCTGCTGCATTTGCTGCTTCTATGTAACCCTGTCTTCAGCACACTATGTGGGTTGGTGAGGCCTATTCCACATGGGTTACAGTTGCCTATATTATTACTGCACTGCAGCCAGTTGCCAAATGCAGAGAAAGAGGCTATGTAACGCTCCCATGAATGGTGATGCAAGGCCCTTTCTAATACCAATCAATACATTGATATATTAACAAACTGACTTTATTCAGAGGAAAAAGGTCTGTATCATGATTTTTTGTTTATTTAATTTATATACCACTTAAGACTTTTAGCAAAAAGAAAATCTCTAGGTGGTTTACAAGTTTCATTAAAATGATACAAATAAAAATTGCAAATACCAGTGCCAGAATTTAGCAAGTGAAAACTATTGAACTAATGAGTCTTTTTCACATGATCTTCCAACTGTGTAGTCGGCATGTGTAGAGGGGGAGTGAGACCACACTGCTGTCTTTTCTATGTTTCTTGTAGGCTGCATTTGCCATAGAGACTATGTGCAGACAAGCTATGCTCATGTCGGGATGTGCAAATCTATCCATTCTGATTTCTCTCTGTTTCTCACTTTTCCTATATTAAATTCAGTTTGTGAACTTAAAAAAAGTCACGAAAATTCAGCAGCATTTTAATGTGAATTTCTCTGAATACACACTTATGTATGTATTTTTTGCCTAATATATGCATTTTGTAAAGCGGTTTCTTCTGCATTTGGGGTGTTATTTTTACTAATATATTTATTTTTATGGGCATTTTATACCAGTATTTGCATTCTTGTATGGGTTTCTCAGCCGAAGAACTGCATTGCAAAATTCGGAAAAGTATGAATTTTGCTGCATGGTTCTGATTTGGTCCTCCTATTATTTCAGAAAGTGTGAAGTAACTGGGCTTGCTGGTAAATGGGAATTGAATTGAATTAGGACACATATGTAACACAGGTAAGTTCTTAGCAGGTAGGCATGGTCAACATGTGGAGGGGATACCAGTGCTGTCCCGCTCTCGCTCCACATGGTCATTTGACATGTGAAAAGGATGTTGTGAAAAGTGCCTTGAGGGTTTCACCTGTCAGCAGGGACTAGTAATCTGACACCTGGCTTCACAGGTATTGTGTCATCTGCTGTCTGAGACCAAGCTGAGAGGCGCAATAGGAAAGCAAACAGAGTCCAATGGAAGATAGACTCGAAAGGGGGTAATCTCCGACTTCCGGGTCGGCGCCATCGCCGAATGGCGGGCTCCCTCCGAGCTCCGGAGGGAGCCGGCTTGGCAGGGGCTGGGTCCTACCGCACCGGCGATGCGGGGACCCTTAAAAACCACGGCCAGATTGAGGCCGTGGACATGGAGACTCGGCTGGCACCGTTAGCGCCCTCCCGACTCGTGAAGGAGCCTTTTTAAAGGCTACGGATCGGGTGCCGGGGAGAAGCGTGGTGCTTTGAGTTCTCTGCTATCCCTGCCGAGCGCAGCCGCATGCCATCCGGCGGAGAGCGCTGACTTCTTCTATTGAAAATTCGGCTCTAAAGAAGAACCCGTGAGTAATTGGAATATGGACTAAAAAAAAAAGGGGATAAATTTTTAAAATTCGGAGCGAACGGGGGAGGTGGAAAAAAGGAAGTCAGCCTACCCCTAAATTGTAGAAGAGCCAAAACAAAGGACTGGACAACTAAGATCGAGTGTAACCTTATCTTGCCGAATCAGCAACTTCGCGAGGGAAAATTATAAGATTGAGCTGGAGGAGAAAAGTGGAATTGTTTTAAAAAAAAGCAACCCCCCCGGAATCCCTGGAGCGATTCGTGAAACTGCCTGGAGAAAAGTGATGGAGGTTTTGACAGCTGTCAAAGAGCTGTCAAAAAGGAAGATTAAAATAGAGACTTTGTTATGAGGACTTTGCCGGTTATATTTGTTACAAATTGAATACAAACTGTTTTAAATATCGGTCAACAAGCTACTTGGTCTGGTGGATGTGATTCTGGAAGGGAACTTTGTTACTGCAATCCACCTAGAGGAGCCGAGGGACATTGCATGTGTTTTTCACAGGAAATGTGAACAGTTGAATGGAACTTTCAATCTCCTGGGAAACTGCAGGAATGGAACACTATTTTGTCTACAGAGGTCTACATACTACAGGAAACAATGGAACTATTTGTTGGAAAATGAAAGGAACATGATGTAATGCTTTGCTTCAAGAATAACAAACCTCTGCAGAGACACTAGAAACTTTTGGAAAAAGAACATTTCTGTGGGAGAACAGAGAAATAAAAAGGAGGAGAATGATTGATAAGAACAAGGAAACAACAAGAACTGGACAGAACTGGGGGAACATTTGGGATATTCAGGTTTGACAAGCTTATGGATACAAAATTGGAGTTTTTACTCCTGGATATAAAAACCTGGATAGAAGAAATGGGCCCTTATTTGATAGACTCCTTCTACGATTGGACATCCGTAATTAAAGACTGGCAAAGAATCGGAGGGATATAGTATAATGTGGGAACTCCAGGAAGATATTAGAAGTGGAGGGATAGGTGAAACGCAAAGGGGAAAGAGGGGAGGGAAAATTGGAATCCAAAGGCTGTAAAATTATTATTTACATTTATCTTATTTTCATCTGTACTATGTTTGAAAGGGGGAAACCCGTGGAAGGGTAAAGATCGATCTTAGGGGACGAGAATTTGGATAAATTGGGTTATTGACGAAGAGTGTAATTTGGGGATAAGAATTTGTTGAATTTAATTGCTTATTTGGAAGATTTGGAACACAAGAGGGGGTAGGGAGGGGAAGTCCTAGTTATTGGCAATAGATTGGATTTAATTTGCTTTGATTTGTTCTAATTTGGAAAACCTTAATAAAAATTATTATAAAAAAAAAAAAAGAAAGGGGGTAATCTCCAAGGCATTTAAAGATTGCTGCCTATATTTTAAATCATATCATTAAAGAGGCCTTTTAAAGGCTAATCCCTTATCCCCATTATGAGCCTGCCAAGAGAACACTTGGGGTTGGGGGCGGAAGTGAATTGCTTTTAAAGAGGCTGTTAAAATATTTTGCAACCATGTTATTTAACATTTATAACATCTTAAACAGACTGTCTGTGGTTGCCAGCGAATGGTGGATGTTGCAAAAGAATGGTATTCTTCATGAGCCTAAAGTATCATTGATAGCTGTGTGCATACTACACACATACACAAACACAATACTCCTCCTCCGAACTTAAAAATGGAAAGTGTAATGCTGGTGGTCAACAAAAGAGGTTCAAGGACTCTCTCAAGGCAAATCTTAAAAAATGTTGTACGAACACCGACAACTGGAAAACACTGTTCTGCAAGCGCTCCAGTTGGAGAACAGCCTTTACCAAAGGTGTCATGGGTTTTGAAGACGTGAGAACTCAGAACGAAAGGGAGAAACACGCTAAGAGGAAGGCATGCTTGGCAAACCCTCACCATGATAAACTCCTGCCCAGAAACCTATGTCCCCACAGTGGAAGGACCTGTGGATTCAGAAATGGCCTCCACAGTCAATTACAGACTCACTGTTAAAACCGTATTTATGGAAGACAATATTATTCGGGTATGAGTGATCGCCAAAGAAGAAGAAGAACTACTGGTATGGGCAGAGAACCATAGCCCAAAGTGGTAAAAGAGCCGAAGCTTAAATCTCCAGGAACTATCATTAAGAAAGATCTCAGGAACAATGCTGAGAAAGTGCAATCTTTTTTAAAACAACAGCAACACACACACATCCAAATTGGTGGCCATTGCAACCTCTTGTGGGGACAAATGCCACAGTGTGTGCAATCTGTGAAGAAGTACTTTGCCCTGAATCTTCCCACATTCAGCTTCTTCAGATGGGCCCGGTTCTAGTATTATCAATATTATCTCCACTCCATGTATAATCTTATACACCTCCCTCATCTCCACCACCCCTTACTTCCCTTGGTGCTACTATGTTCTGCCATTGCAAACTGCAAATCTCACCCAGTGGTTGTAAGGATTATACTTTTAGACAGGAAACATTAGATGAATGTGTAGTGGCAGGGAAGAATGATTAATTAGTCAGGAAACATCCTCTTAAAGCTGCTGACTCAACAGACTTCCCACCAAGCAAAAACCCCAGTGTTTTAAATTTCAGCATTTGAAGCTTAATTTCAAGCATTCAGTTCTGGTGTTGTTCAAAGTGGTGTTTCAGTTGTTGACTGCAACTATCCCACTTAAATACAAACTAGTTGGCATCCTATACACCAGCATAGGTGAGGTGGTTGGACTCAAACTCCCAAATGTGCCAACCAGCATGGTCAAATGGTCAGGGCTGATGGGAGTTGTAGTCCAACAACATCTACAGAGCCACAGGTTCCTCACCCATGTATAATAAGCTCATGTTTTGCAGAAGTAGAAAAGATTTTTTTTTTGGGGGGGGGAGGAGACTTAAAGGGAGAAAACCCCAAAACAGTCCAGTAAGGACTGAGCATGCTTAGTGTGCACATAATGCTGTCAGACTACTGGGGTGATAGTGGAAAACTGGATGATGGTGGAGGAATGGGATTTACTGGAAAGGGCTGGAATCTTGAACATGAGCACTCCACACTGCAATGTCTTGTTGTACGCCCCACTTGTTTTCTTTAATAGCATAGCACTTAAGATGTTTGCTATTATATTCCTGGTCTCTCGTTCCAGCACTGAAATACAAATGGTCATTTGCTAAGTCTTTGCTAATGCCATTGTCTGCATTGAGGTGGTATACTTCTAGATTAGCACAGCTCCGTGCAAAAGTTCCTGATGGAACGCTGTGTCATTAAACTCTAGTCGTTCTCTAGTAGTTCTGTTTGTGTGTCTGACTGGGGACAGTTAACGGAGTCTGTAGCCCTTCTGATAACTGGTATCCTTGCAATGTCAATGACATTTTGGTAGTCTTGCTAGTCTGGGAAATTATTCCTATTGCTAATTAGCATTCATGTGATCTAGTCTTAGACATGCATACAAATCAGCATGATAAACTAAACATCTGCATAGATAGGTGAGAGAGTCTGTTTTGCACCCTAGTTTAATTAACCCTTTAGCTGACAAAATTACCTATACTTGCACAATAACGTGTTTTTGTGCTTTAAGTGCAGCAAAAATTACCTATAATATCACTCTTCTAAAGCCAAGACAGTAACATTTACAGTGATCTATGGGTGGACGGGACGCGGGTGGCGCTGTGGGTTAAAGCCTCAGCGCCTAGGGCTTGCCGATCGAAAGGTCGGTGGTTCGAATCCCCGCTGCGGGGTGCGCTCCCGTTGCTCGGTCCCAGCGCCTGCCAACCTAGCAGTTCGAAAGCACCCCCGGGTGCAAGTAGATAAATAGGGACCGCTTACCAGCGGGAAGGTAAACGGCGTTTCCGTGTGCGGCTCTGGCTCACCAGAGCAGCGATGTCACGCTGGCCACGTGACCCGGAAGTGTCTCCGGACAGCGCTGGCCCCTGGCCTCTTGAGTGAGATGGGCGCACAACCCCAGAGTCTGGCAAGACTGGCCCGAACGGGCAGGGGTACCTTTACCTTTACCTTTATGGGTGGACACTGTAACCTGGTTGATGTGTGGCCTGGAGGTAACCAAGAAAATGTTTTAAAAGAGAGGATACAAAGTCAAAATCAAAGTTATATTGCAGCTGACAAACTGTGTATGAAAGAGATAAATCACTACTAATTTTGTTTAGAGAACATATGAAGACCTGTTTTCCATACTGCAATTTTCATCAGTGGAAGTGTTTCAGCAAGCTGCTGCCACATTAAAATCTGCAATGAGTTAAGCACTGACAGCTACAGCTACTCACAATTTTGAAAAGAGAATGCCAAGAATCCAGAACATTATCCAAATAATCATGTCTGAGTCCCACATTTATCCTTCTCATAATGTTTATTTGTAACCAATTGTAGCCCTGCGAGTGAGAGCTTGAGTGGAGGAATGATGGACAGAGGTGAAGGAAAAGGGGTTGCCCCACCCTTTCACTTTTGACTGTTTTCAAGTTCAAAAATCACATATGCTCCCATGTAGACAGAGATACTTTCCTTCACATAGGGGAAAATAATTCTGGTAATTCTGAGTACTAACAGAGATCAATAGCTCCTTTGTTGTGCTGTGTTTTTCACCACAGGGGTGATTTGCATGACAGCGAATGCAAAGCGTAAGAAGTGGTCATAATGTAGAAACGTTAATTCTTGAAGAATGACTTAAGAGCAAAGTCAGTCCAATTTAATGAAGAAGGGCAGGTATAAATATCTTCAGCAAGGAAATTCTTCCTTCTGTTCTCATCCATTTATTGAAATTGAATCCACCTTGAAACTCAGTTTGTGACGGTAGCCACCAGTCACTATCCCTTAGGTTAACCTTCCCACAGGGTTGTTGCAAATGCAAAACAGTCTTCCGGTTGCTGTTGAACTCCCAACACCCATCAGCCCAGCCAATGCTCAGGGTTTATGTGAGTTGTGGTCTTGTAATATCACCTGGATATGGAACTGGATATGGAAAAAATGATTGGTTCAAAATTGGGAAAGGAGTACGACAAGGCTGTATATTGTCTCCCTGCTTATTTAACTTATATGCAGAATTCATCATGCAAAAGCTGAGCTAGATGAATCCCAAGCCTGAATTAAGATTGCCGGAAGAAATATCAACAACCTCAGATATGCAGATGACACAACATTGATGGCAGAAAGTGAGGAGGAATTAAAGAACCTTTTAATGAGGGTGAAAGAGGAGAGCACAAAATATGGTCTGAAACTCAACATCAAAAAAACGAAGATCATGGCCACTGGGCCCATCACCTCCTGGCAAATAGAACGGGGAAAAATGGAGGCAGTGAGAGATTTTACTTTCTTGGGCTTCATGATCACTGCAGATGTTGACAGCAGCCACGAAATTAAAAGAGGCCTGCTTCTTGGGAGAAAAGCAATGAGAAACCTAGACAGCATCTTAAAAAGCAGAGACATCACCTTGCCAACAAAGGTCCGTATAGTTAAAGCTGTGGTTTTCCCAGTAGTGGAAGTGAGAGCTGGACCATAAAGAAGGCTTATTGCCGAACAATTGATGCTTTTGAATTATGGTGCTGGAGGAGACTCTTGAGAGTCCCATGGACTGCAAGAAGATCAAACCTATCCATTCTGAAGGAAATCAGCCCTAAGTGCTCACTGGGAGGACAGATCCTGAAGCTGAGGCTCCAATACTTTCACCACCTCATGACAAGAGAAGACTCCCTGGAAAAGACCCTGATGTTGGGAAAGATGGAGGGCACAAAGAGAAGGGGATGACAGAGGACGAGATGGTTGGACAGTGCTCTCGAAGCTACTAACATGGGTTTGACCAAGCCGCGGGAGGCAGTGGAATGAATGAATGAATGAATTTATTACGGTCATAGACCAGAAAAAACGATGATAGTTTACAAGGGGAGTAATGGTGTCAATTAAAAATTGTAAAATTATACATAAAAGCAATACACATATGCACACACACACACACACACACACACACGCACACACGCACTACAATATATGTATAGACTTAAAAAATGAGGGGGCTTGTCCAGGGGTCAAGTCTTTTACTTTTTTACAGCTAAAGCCCTCCGCTTGATCGCAGCCGCAGAAAATTTGGCCACTTTCAGTGTTACTTCTGGGTTTTTATCTCCTAGTAGGATTTTCAGCCGCTGAGATTCAGATCGACCTGGAAATTTCTGAACGATAGGGGAAATAAACAGTGACCTGATATCCCCGTAGAGGTCGCAGTGTAGCAACACATGTGAAACCGTTTCCACCTCTTTCAGACCACATGGGCAGACTCGTTCAGCATAGGGTTTGCCCACGTATCTGCCCTTTAGTAAGGCAGATGGCAGTACATCAAATCTGGTAAGGGTAAACGCCCGCCTGTATTTTGCGATTTGTAAATCCAGCAAATATGGTGTTAGATTGAACCCTTTTCCATAATCTTGGATGGCTGGATATTTATCTATCTTGCTCATATGGTCCTGAAGCTCTACATCTCCTATTCGCTGGCTCACCATCCTTTTAGCCTTTTCAAAACCTGAGGCTATAAGCCCCAGGCCCTTCAATTTTTCATAGAGCAACAATCTCCATTTAGACTGGAACGGGTCTAATAGAGTCAATGGAGCCACTCCCACTGGGAAAAATATGAGTTTTAGCCAGAAGTGAATCTTCAGGATCCATATCCTGGCATTGATAGGGAGTTGACCTACCTCCAGCCTAATGGCTGTGTTGGAAACACAGGTAGGTAACCCTAGTAGGGAGCGGTAAAATTTAGTTTGTACAGATTCCAGGGACTTGAGTTTTTGACAGTTAAATATCTGGGTGCCATACATCAGTTGTGGAAGTATTTTTGCGACAAAGACCTGGGAGGCAGCAGGAACATATTGACCTCCTTTTCTATAGAAGAATCTTATGATAGCTCTGGAAGATCTTTGCGCATTTGCCATGGAATTCTTAATCTGATGGCACCAGGATCCCTTCTCATCAAAGATTATTCCAAGATATCTAAAGGATGTTACTTGCTCAATAGGTTGGTTATTAATTTTCCATTTATGTCGGAGTTTTCTCTTGGAGAACACCATAATTTTTGATTTAGTGTAATTTATTATTAGGTGTTCAGCTTCGCAATACTCTGTAAGAGCTCGTAAAAGTTTTCTTAGACCCACACAAGAGAAGGAAATAAGTGCCGCATCATCTGCGTACAAAAGGACTGGGATTGGTATATTATTTAGGTTTGGGGGATGAGTACTTGCATCCTCCATCTTTCTGACTAAGGAGTTTATGTAGAAATTAAATAGAATAGGGGCAAGAACACAGCCTTGCTTGACACCATGGAAACTTTGGATTTCCTTTGATAGGTTCCCATAACGGTCACATCTAACACGGATCCGAGTGTTTTCATGTAGTCTACGGATAAGAAGCAAAAGACGTCTGTCGATGTTTGTGGCACTTAATTTTTCCCAAAGTCTGTGCCGGGGTATCAAATCGAAAGCTGATTTGAAATCTATAAAGGCTACATAGAGGGAGCCTCCTTTCTTTGAGGTGTATTTCTCCACTAGATGTTGCAATACCAGTCCTTGGTCTAAAGTTGATCTATGTGCCCTGAAACCAGCCTGGGCTTCCTTAAGGATGTGCTCCCATTCCAGCCAGTCCGCAAACTTTTCACGTAAGTGAGTTGCGTAAAGTTTGCTAATAATGCTTAAGAGACTGATTGGTCTGTAATTGGCTGGATCAAGTTTACAGCCTTTCTTGAATATGGGAACGATGATTGCCAATCCCCAGTCCTCTGGTATTATTGCTGTTTGATCTATGCTGGTGAATAGGGTGGCAAGGACTGGGGCCCACCAGTCAATATTGAAAACAGGAGTGCCTGGCGTGCTCTGGTCCATGGGGTCACGAAGAGTCGGACACGACTAAACAACTAAACAACAACAACAACAACATCACCTTCTGCATCTTCTTTACGGCTGCTTAAGACCTGTGTGACCCAAGGGAAGGCAGACATCAGCAGGTCCACGCCAAGGAGCTTGTGCCATCAGCCCCCAGATGTCCTAAGAGGACTCGATCAACACTTTATATCATTTGTTTGTTTTAGTATATTGAAATTATGAACTGCTCTGGGGGCCTTGGCTGAAAGGCAGTTATACAAATCCTCATCTAATTTCAGCTTCGCAACTGCCCTGTTTGGTGGGTGTTGCTGTGAAAGTGACTTGTTGAAGGTTTCCCAAATGAAATCCGTGGCTGATCAGAGAAAACGTTCTACAGGCATTTTATTTTTCTGTCCATTACCATAACATAGCTACTATGTCCAACTGCTAGAACTAAAACCAGGGACATTTAGTTCTCTATGTTAGTGCCCCATTTAGGGAACTGCCAGAACTTCAACTTGGAATATCTCCCAGGGTGCAAAGCTGGGGTTTTTTTTTGCGACTGGCACTCTCACCCAGGCAGGCTGTCCATTGGGCCCTTCCTGACAGGAATGACTGTGGATGCAGGCATTTGTAGACTAGGATCTTACATGAGCCACACGGCTTTTCTAGCTTTGGTTGTTGTTGGTTCATCTCTGACAGCTGCCTATGGCTCAGTCACAATAGGCTTCCACTTAAACTTGCTATTTAAAACCTGAGATTTGTTAGATTTGCCACAATTAACAAATTTTCACATTTGAATTCAATGTTCACAATTGCAAGACACTCAGCATCCCCCAAATTCGTGCAGTTTTGATTCCCCTGTGCTATTGTGGTAGACACGGGGATCTCCAGTTTGGAGCATGAGTAGAATGGATGCACTCTGAACATTTCCAGTTTCTATCCATAACTGACACTGGAAAACCAAAGAGATCCCAAACTTTAAAGGGGGAAAATACTACACATGTAAAACAAATGCTTCCTAATTATGAGATAGTTAACATTAATCATTATTATACATTTGTTAGTTTACTGGAATTCCTAACCTGCTTCTCAGCTGAACAAAGTGACTTTCAAGCTACTGATCTCCTAAACTAAAAGCAAAACTGGATGATTTAGCATCCAGCCCAGCTGCGCAGAGTGGGAACATTGAAGACTCAGATTTTGTGTGGGTTGTACACAGAAAGGGAATGTAACAGAACCTGACAAGAGATTTAGCGTTAAACAACACAAGAAGACAGGATCTGCATCCACAAGAGCTCACTGAGTCACAGAAGCATTAAAAGGAACACCTAATACAGCCTGACATATGCAGTATCCTAATTGTTTTTGTCATTTTCTCATACTGCTTTCATGAATAGCTGGTAAGAAAGATCGGAGTTTAGTAGAAGGGAAAAATAGGAGCTAGGCCCATCAGGAGTGATAGTCCTAATAGTATGTAATCCGTCTCAGCATCCAAGAAAAGTAGGGTGGTGTCTTCTAGTTTCAGATTACAATTTATTGACAATCTCCCAGAAAACCCCATCCTAATGAGGCCTTTTATGCCAACATTTGCCACAAAGATGGACTGCAAGCCACTAGGAATAGCAGACCTGGCTACCAAAGTCTGCCACTTTGTAGTTACCCACAGTTACTTCAGACATGGGTATAACTTGCATCTTCAGATCAACTGCTCTGTCTTGAACACTTGCGCATGGTTCCAAAATATGCCAACATCTTCATGGCTGACACAGAGCAATGCTTTCTCAGCTCCTGTCTCCAAAAGCCTCTCCTCAGCTTGAGATACATTGATGACATATTTATCATCTAGAGTTATGGACAGGAGATACTTGAGGAGTTTCAACAGTACTTCAATCATTTTCACCCACCATGAACTTGAGCGTAGACCAATCCATGCAAGAGGTTCACTTGGACACATTCGTGCAACTATATCATGAACCACCTTATGCAGAAAAAAACTACAGACCACTACATTTACTGACAAGTTTCCAGTTTCCACCCAGAACACATGACAGCTGAGGCCTATGAGACATCTGCATCTGTTCAGACTTCAGATTCATTGAATAGAGATTCACAGCTTAAAAACGTAAGGCATTCCTGAGCATGCCTGGCATTCCCCAAACTACAATGCCCACCCAATGAAATGAAAGCATCAACAACAGATAATCAGGGCTAGATTGATTTGCAGGAACAATTTACTTTAGAAGAGAAAATGACTGGCCACCACTTGTCACTTATGGCTCCTTGCTGGAACTACTCAAATATATTATCATCAATGATCTTCAGCTCAACTTTTCATAGGATTTGGGTCACAGGCCTGTACTTGCTTACAGACAGCACCCCCGCCCCCCGGCCTAAAACACTCACCGGTAATAACAGGCCACATAATAGAGATCTGGACAAAGGAACTGGCCAACACTATTACAGGACCTAATAATGTCATCCTCTACATCAGGGATTCAGTTCACCTGCTCGTCCATCAATGTGATAAATGTCATTGTCTGCCAGCAGTGCCCTTCTGCATCCTATATAGGAGAAAAAGGCCGGTCTCTACCCAAAAGAATAAATGGACATGGATCTGACATAAAAATGGCAACATCCGAAATCCAGTGGGGGAAAATTTCAACCTTCCAGGACACACTGCAAAGTATTATAAAGCTGCTACCCTAGAACAAAGGCACTTCAAAGGAAGGCTTCAGTATGAAACTGCTGGATTATAGTATATCAAGTGTTTCAGTGCTTTCGTGTATGGATTGAGCTGAGACAAAGAATTTTTAGGATGCTGTATGTATCAATTGCCTCACCAGTGCCTGGATGCCTGTTTCCTCAAGAACTGTTTTGTGAATTACCACTGTTCAGGATGTAGTTATTACTGTACTTTTCTGCATCTTGTTTCCTTCCAACCTCACATTCTAGACCCCCCCCCCCAAGTTTGTGTGTGTGTGCACACACCCTCCTGACAAGAAAGTTTTGAGAACACCATGCACCTGACGAAGTAGATTACTGTTGGTCTTTAAGATACCACTAGATTCCTTGGTTTTGCTGCAAAAGACAAATACAACCACTGTTCTGGAAATTGTATGAGATAATGTACACAGACCTGTGCTCTGAATTAGATTAGAGGCTGTCACTATGAATGAGATACTCTGATCCAGTGTGACTAGAACGTTTGAGACCTAGGCTCAAATGTATGGGCTAGTTTGGACTAAATTCCCCATGATCATTGTTTTCTGTTCTTGGGTTCCCTGTGTTTAATACCCAGTCTGACTTGACCCAGTTTCACCATGAACAGCCTGTAGCCCTGTTCTCCTGCCTGGATTCTTGTTGAGCTTCACCAGTAGGTCTTGGCCAGGGAAGTAATGGAAGTAATTGTGCTAAGATTCTTGACACAGCATTTATTTCTATTGGGATCCAGGTGATTTAGCATACAGCCCCAGGAGAATAAGTATGAAAGCATTTATTTTGGCCAAGTGAAATGCAGGTAAACATTGTAGTAATCTTGAATGGGAACCTGTGATTTCACAGCAGCTGGGGGCAAAAGCTACTGTAAATAAAATAAAATGAGCCATCTTTTGTTTTATACGCTCTTCACACAGGAGCCGAAAGCAAGCTGAGCAAAAAATTACACAGTCTAATGGAAAATCTAGATGAGTTAATATTACAATAAAATGGCTGTGATGATAGTTAAGAATCAGTGGGAAGTTCTTTCAATAATCAATCTGTAATAAAATAAGGCAGAAGGAAATAAAGAGCAATTGACAGGAGCAAATATCAGCAATTGACAGGTGGAAATAAACAGGGAGGGTTCTATAGGTTCATGGGGCCAGATGGCTCTTATGTCTTTTTCATATTATATGGACCTTAGACAAACCTATAGGAAAATGCTGTGAGGATACTGCTGTCTGCTTCAGTGCACAATACTGTGTTTCCTCTTTAGGATGCAACTAGTTTGCTTGAAGCAGATGCTCAGGACCACTGCGCTCTCTTTATTGTCACTGATGAAGGAAGCCAAGTCCTAGTGAAATAGCCGCCTGCTTTAGGGTCAGCTATTCCCCCATATTCAAATGGAAAACTAAAGAAGCAATATAATTATATATCCAAGCAACTGATATCCATCCTTCTAACAGAAGGCGATGATTATTTTCTTCTTGTTTTGGTTATTGATATTATTTACATGGTTTTTTTTTTAACAAAACGCTTACCAATAAACAATAGAAACATAAAAATAAAATTACTTTCTCACAAAACAATTAAATCATGAATTCATCACATTTCACCTCATTCAAATATCATTGACAAATGTAATCAATAATAAATTGATTAATTTATTTAAATATTCTTGCCTTCTTAGGTTTCTTAACTGAATCATTACATACTTGGATTATCCATCAGATCTGTCCCTAATACATATTTTTCATAAACTTCTAAATTTCTAAAAGGCAGAGTTTAAATCCAGAAGGTAAAATAACACTAACACAGACCTCTGTGGGTGCCATGGTGCCTGAGTCCAGAATTGGACACAGTATTCCAGGTGTGGTCAGACCAAGGCAGAATAAAGTGGTACCCTTGATTGGGACACTATACTCATCGGCTCTCTTATCTTCTGCTGTGAGGTAGAATCCTTTTTAAGCAGAGAGGCCCCAGAGCTCAGTCTGTTTTGGAGTTTGGATTGATTCCTAGTGCAGCTAATAAACTGTGCACATTCTCCTTAATTATACTCCAGCCGCTCCATTTCCTCTCATCTGTGAAAGAGATCCTTTGCAGGCCTGTGTTAGGTGCCCTGCCAGGGAGCTGTATATAACCATGTAAAATAAATCACTTATATTACAGGCATACAATAGTCAAGGTTCAACAATCAGCATGAGAGGCTTTCTAACTCATATGGAAGCCTGGCCCCCTTCACATCTCAGATATGTGGTGGGATTAGGTAGGGGGGAAGCTGTGGTTAGCCTGTGGTGAGGTAAAATCAGTTAATATGTTCAGAAGCATTCTTACTATATCATACACTCCAAGGATGCCTAGTTGCCCTTGCTAATTCGCTCCTACCACCACATTCTCTCACACCCCGAAAAAAAGGAGGGTTCAGGAACCTGTTGCCCTCCAGTGTTGTTGGACTTGGGATGACAAGAATTGCAGATCAACGTAATGTTGGCGTAATAATAATAATAGTAATAATAATAATAATTTATTATTTCTACCCCGCCCATCTGACTGGGTTTCCCCAGCCACTCTGGGCAGCTTCCAACTGAATATTAAAAACAATACAGCATCAGACATTAAAAACTTCCCTAAACAGGACCGCCTTCAGTTGTCTTTTAAAAGTAAAATAGTTTTTTATTGCCTCAACATCTGCTGGGAGGGCGTTCCACAGGGCAGGGGCCACTACCAAGAAGGCCCTCTGCCTGGTTCCCTGTAACCTCACTTCTCGCAGCGAGGGATCTGCCAGAAGGCCCTCGAGGCTGGACCTCGGTGTCCAGGCTGAATGATGGGGGTGGAGACGCTCCTTCAGGTATACAGGACCGAGGCTGTTTAGGGCTTTAAAGGTCAGCATCAACACTTTGAATTGTTCTCGGAAACGTACTGGGATCCAATGAAGATCTTTCAGGACCTGTGTTATATGGTTTTGGCGGCCACTCGCAGTCACCAGTCTAGCTGCCGCATTCTGGATTAATTGCAATTTCCAAGTCACCTTCAAAGGTAGCCCCACGTAGAGCGCATTGCAGTAGTCCAAGCGGGAGATAACTAGAGATAACCCTGGAGTAGAGTTTCTCTTTGGTGAACCAATGCCAAAACTGCACTTAAAGATGTTTGATAAGAGTCACCTAATAGCTGAAATTATAACAATCACATAGATGTAAAACTGTGGAAAGTTGGAGTTGGAGTTAAATAGCAAAGGATTGCAAAAAGTGCAGTCTGTGACTTCTGAGCTGCTTCTGTACTGCTTGTTGCCTTCAACCATCCCCAATCTAGGCTGAGAATAAATGTCTAGCTAAATCTGCCCCTAAAATAGTCCATTTGTGCACAAGCCTCAAATCCTTTCATTTGCTTGACACGCTCCCTGTAATACTCTTTAGTTAGCCTTTCTCACTCAGACTATATGTAGCAAAGGACCCGCTAATCTTCCTCTTGCCCAGCTGATCTCAGTTAGTCCCAGAGCAGTAGAGACAGAAAACTGCATTATTTGGGGTTGGCTGGTCAGAAACCTGCCCTTTTAACCCTTTTGGTGACAAATGTGAGATTAGCACAAAAACGTATAGGCAGGACAGTTCCTTCTCCACACAGGACTGCTTTTAAAATAAACCTTCTAGACTTTTCTTTGCCATTGCTGCAATTTTGGCGACATATTATTACACTGGAGAAATCGTTTTGAAAGATCTCTCTGTGTGATCTCTTCCTAATAGACGCCATAGCTAAGGGGGTTCCCTCTTGCTAGAGTCGTGTGTGTACTTTGTGGCTCATTTGCAGTAGCTACAAAAGGGATATCCCTCCTATTACGTTTTAGGCAGCAAGAAACCATCCATTCGTTAACTGGAGAGCTGTGCTTCCTATTCCTCCATTGATCAATGAATCATCATTCATAATAGCTGCTTGTTCCAGGAACCACAGACTTCCCATTTGACACGAATACCCTCCATTCAGAAAGATAATGCTCACTTTTGAGTAGGTCAGAGCTTTCTCTTTTTTTTAACTGTACAGAAAAACACAGATTGTTTGTCAATAGCTTCATAAGGCTCAAATCTCCACCTGATTGCTGAGGCAATTGAATTTATTTCTTTTTGCCAGTGTGTGGCATGATCCTTTTGTTGTTGCTCCTAGCCACAGTTTATGCTTGATTTACAGAAGAAGGGGAGAGGCGGACAGCTTAGACATGAATCCGAAACACTAATCAACAGCTATCATTGACAATATCTCCCCTCTATTATACGTTTGTTTTCCCTACAATAAAACCTCTGAATACACGCACACAGATACCGGTATATCTCATGAGGCTCTCATCATTTTTTCTAACGGGTTTTGAATAACCTTTGGCCATTCTGTAGAAATCCAGCTGAGAAAGAAGAATATAGACTCATAGAGATTGTAGGTTTCTAGAGTTAGAAGGAACCATGAGGGAAGGAACCAACTCCTTGCAATGCAGGCAGGAATCTTTTGCTTGAACCCATGACCCAGAAGCTTACTGAGACTTACTCCCAGTTGGAGTACAAGACTGCCACTTTAGGAAACCAATAGACCAGGTTATCCTCCTCATCACTGGCTAAGAAGTTTATTCCTGACTGGGTAGTTCAGAGATGGCAATAAGCAAGTAACAATCATATTTTACTTACTGACTGACTGACTGACTGACTGACTGACTGACTGACTGACTGACTTACTTACTTACGTAGTGATGTATGGAAGTGAGAGCTGGACCATAAAGAAGGATGATCATCGAAGAATGGATGCTTTTGAATTATGGTGCTGGAGGAGACTCTTGAGAGTCCCATGGACTGCAAGAAGATCAAACCTCTCCATACGAAGGAGCCCTGAGTGCTCACTGGAAGGACAGATCCTGAAGCTGAGGCTCCAATACTTTGGCCACCTCATGAGAAGAGAAGACGGACATGTTGTGGTTTAGAATGCTGGTTGTTTGGATGGTTTCGTTTATAAAAAGCCAATAAATGCAAATACAGCAGCAGTAGTTTTTCCTCTCAGGAAAGCAGCACCCCTGTTTCTTTGGATCCTTTGATAGGATAATAAATAATTTTTGCTTTCCAGGTCATCAAGCATGTGAGCAGTGGGTTTTCTAATGCAGCTGTTCTTTAAAAAAAATAATTTGCAATTTTATTGAGTTTTATAAATAACACACACACACACACACACACACACACACACAAACAAACAAACACACAAGCTATTAACTCAATAAAAAGCATCACGTAGAAACTGCAGTGTTAGGTGACATATAAATTCTGGAAAGAAATACATAAAAAAGTTTTGGCTACATATTTGTGAATATACATTTAAAGAAGCAAACTTTGTGTGAAAATATATGCTTCAACCATGAGTGAAAACTGTGTGTAGGGATGGAGTATAAGAAAAGCCCTGCTGGGTGAGACCAAATGGGTCCATCTACAGTCCAGTTACAAAGTGTGTGGTTGACCACGTGCATCTACCTGTAGACACTTGTAACACTGGAAGCCAGTCAGAACCTTTTCTGTGTCTGTGCATCAGCATCACTTGGAATGCCATTATGTCTCAGGGTCCTGTTTACTTGATAGCTGCTGAATCACAATCAAACATGTGTTTTGCAGTCACAGGTTTCCAACCTCAGGAAGGTGAGGTATCAAAGCTCTTGACTCCACCCCAGGAATTGGGATCAGGAAGAAATATAGGGCACATTTCAATGTGAAATCACCTAAGGGCTTATATCAAATCTTAGCCTTTGCCCTGCTCTTTCCAGGCAGAGGTCTGCACTGTAATGTTGGAGCATGTTTTTGTTTTGTTTTTTGCCGTGAGTTTTCCCTGCGAAACCCCACTGCCTAAAACTGAATCAGAGCAAATGTCAATTTGGATTTTCCACAGAATGACATTTGCTCCAACTGAGCTTTAAAGAGTGGGGTTTTGCAAGGAAAGCTCCGGAGGAAAGGGGAAAAAATTAGGACTCAGACACGGAGCTTTAAATTGCGGACTGTAAGAGTGAATAATCCCCAATCCACACTCCTAGCCATGTGAACCAAAATGCAGCTGTTTGTTTGACATTTGCACTTCCCCAAGTTTAGTGTGGCTGTTCTCCAACCAAACTAATGTGTACAAAAATGTATAGATGAGGGGAAAGTGTGTATGAAAATGTGTCTACCTGTGAAAATAGCATATGTTAGGGACCCATAATGTTATGTTATTGTTAGGGGAATATTTATATTTTGTTGTTGTTTAGTCGTTTAGTCGTGTCCGACTCTTTGTGACCCCATGGACCAGAGCACGCCAGGCACTCCTGTCTTCCACTGCCTCTGGCAGTTTGGTCAAACTCATGCCGGTAGCTTCGATAACACTATCCAACCATCTCGTCCTCTGCCGTCCCCTTCTCCTTGTGCCCTCCATCTTTCCCAGCATCAGGGTCTTTTCCAGGGAGTCTTGTCTTTTCATGAGGTGGCCAAAGTATTGGAGCCTCAGCTTCAGGATCTGTCCTTCCAGTGAGCACTCAGGCCTGATTTCCTTAAGAATGGATAGGTTTGATCTTCTTGCAGTCCATGGGACTCTCAAGAGTCTCCTCCAGCACCATAATTCAAAAGCATCAATTGTTCGGCGATCAGCCTTCTTTATATTATATTAGAGTAAGAAGTGTATATGTAGAGAAAAATGCATACAAAAATGTGTCTCTTGGGAAATATGCACTTTAAATGGCTGTTCAATTTTCATGAGAATTTTTTAAAAAATAATAAAATTAAAATCGAAGTTGATGTGGAAATGTGGCAAATTAGTCTTTAGATGGAAAAACTGGGTAAAATGGAGCTGGTCAGATTCATTTATCCCTATCTGTATCACTGTTTACACAAGGGAGCACAGTGTTTCGTCACCAGAAAGCGAAATCCAAAGAAAACATGGCATCCTGCCTTTCTGCATCCTTTTAAGTGCCTACAAAGAAACAAATATCCGTAGTCAGTGGGGAAAATACAGGAGCAGGCAGTGGCAGGGGCTGTGGTTGGGTGGCAGTGCTCACTTGACCTCTCAGCAGCTGAGTCCCTGCTGCTTAGAAGGAAGGCGAGGGGAGTCAATTGAGAGTTTGGTGTGGTGCAAACAACCTCCCTTCCATCTTGCCACCATGTCGTCCATTACTAGGAGCGGGAGATAAAGCCCCTCCAGAGTTATTAAAATCAAGTTCCTAATGTGGAATATAAATAAATAAACCACAACTCTTCAGATAGCAAAGCAGGTGGGAATAGATCTAAGGGAATCTAAATTTCCAACAGAAACGGTTCCAATGATTGTGACAGCCATTTAATTAGGGGATAAATGCCGAGCCTTCAGTTTAAAAATGTCTTTCCAAAACAGCAGTTTGTAGAACAAGCATTCTTCCTCCCTCAGCAGGGGAGAAACTGTATGCCAATACATTTTGAATTAGGTCATATAATCTCTCAGGTCCAGCTAGTCCACAGAGTCTATTCTGCATAGGCAGTGAGCTGAGTGTTTCACATTTAACTAAAGATCAGCCATTGTGTGTGGGGGGGGAAACCTTAGCAGTTGGATACATGTTTCAGTAATGAGGTTTATTCTAGTACCACTATTTAAAATAACAAAAAGCTTGTGTGTGTGTGTGTACACACACACACACACACACACACACACACGGTAGATACACACTCACATATCTACACACACACACACACACACACACACACACACAGTGAGACTCAAAGAAGAAGAATGCTAATTTATGAACACCTAGTTGATCCAAATTTTCCTAAGTTTTGGGTCAAAATCTATCCGGTATATCCAATGTGGGAGAATCTTTTCATAAAAACCGTTAAGCTGTTCCCCCAAATACAACTGTTTTTTAATCAAAGTTTCATCCGTTTCTGAAGGACCTACAAGGTAAGGTCCAATACTTGTAGGCCCGGATATCCCAGTTGTGACCCGGATACTTTATTCTTTGATTTTTAGGTTGGTTTTTTCATGGTTCCAGTCTGGCCCTTCCCGCTTCCTCAGTTCAAAATCAAGACCAGGTAGGCTGGAGTTTTATTATTCTTTATTTATCAGTATTGAATTTATATCCATCCCGCTTTTCCTCCAAGCAGGTCAAAGTAACATTCATGTTACTTTGCCCCATGTTATCCTCTCAGTAACCCTGTGAGGTAGGCTAGGTTGAGAGACAGTGACTCACTCAAGGTGACACTGTGGGCTTTCTGACAGGGTAAAGTGTTGAAACAGGGATGCTCCAGTCCTAGTACACCCAATAGCCCTCCATCTTATTCCACATTCTGAAAAGAAGGCATATAAGTAGGTAATATGGGGAAGGGAAGTAATCTTTTTCCTTAGGTCTGGAAATTTATGGGAGCCCTTGTTAACAGTTCTGTGTGGGACTTTTAAGATTAACTAGTTCAAGTTGCATTCCTGTACACATTTATCAAGAAACAATCTATATGAAATTCCTTGATAAACATACAAAACCTCCAGCCGCAGATATATTTTCTGATTATTTTTTATTATTTGTTAGCATACAGAAATAGGTGTAACTTACAAATATCACACTATTGCATTTTTTGTTGTTGTCTCCTCCCTCGACATTGCCTATGGCAATGGCTCTTGACTGTTTTGAAAACTCAGATCCCACACGCAAAACATACCAGAAAAAGTTGATGAGTTTTATTCATTATTACGACAATATTTGAACAAGGTGCTGGATTAAGAAATCCCTTTTGGTGCAAAAACAATCAGCAATTAAATTAATGTAAAAATCTTCAAGTGGCCAAATCTTCTATAAAGCGTTGTTTCAAAAATCAGAAAAGCCAGGAATAATATTATACTTCTGGGCTACAATCCTGCATGTAGTTACAGGCTCTTAGTTCCACAGATCTGTATAGGAAGGGTTCAAGAGCACTGCATGGATATAAAAGATGACTGGCTATTTACATTTCTGACAGTAGGCCAATGAACATGAACTTATCATGGGCACTTATCTTCATAGTGCTTTTTGAACATTGGTGTGCTACACTTTTTAGAGGTTATGTCTGCCTTTATTAACTAGTTTCACAGGTGGCAGTTCGACACATTTTTTCATTGCCATCAGTGGATGTACTGGATTTTATGGAGTAAGACTTAGAATTGTCAGTCTATTCCTGCTTTATGTCCTTGAATTATACTCGCCCCCTGCATGCTGCTAATCATTCTTTCTGCCTAAGTTCTGAGCAAGTTGTCTGCCACTCTCTGCCTCTAGTAAAGCAGGTGTGGTGGTGGCTGGTACTAAACTGTTGTCGAACTCCCAATCCAAACTGGTACAAAGTAGACAAGGAGAAAGCTCTTTAGAGAAGGCATTGAAACTCACAGTTTAGTGTGTGACAACCACGCACCCAAAATAAATACCATGATACAGAATGGCATGGAAGAGCCCTGTATGTGGGCTTCATGCAGGTGCAAATTTTGACACTTGCAATACGGAAAAGGCGATAGTCCTAATTGTAAAAGTAGGACAGTAAGTATGATGGACTTAAATCCAGAGGAATCCACACTGAAAGGAAAGATGCTAAGCCAGGCCAGCATAGAAATGATTAGCAAGAGCTATACTTAATGCTGCAATCCTACATAGATGTCACAGGCATTACATAAAAAAAAAAAAGAAACCAAGTCAAAATGTTGATGAGGAGTTTCTGTATTAACCCAGCAAGAGCAATTTATGTGCAGTGATATAGATTTCTGTAGAAGAGCTTGGTTCTTGCAAATAAATTTTTTAAAACCCACTGGGAAAGAAAACCTTAGCCTCTCCATTCAGGCCTGAACGTTTGGTGTAGTTTTGCGATTCCATCACACGACCCTCCTCCCAGTTAGCAAGGTTTGTTCCATGGGGAGATCTTGAATGCAGCAAAGTGTGGGCAGCCCCACTGCTGTACACATGGATCTCTGGAGCACAGAGGCACTCAGGAATGAGTATAGCAGAACAAGTGGCAGTTACCCAAGCCCCAAGATGAGAAGATGGCATACCTTCCAGAACTTTAAAGCCCAAATCCAGGATGCAATATTCCAGGTTTTTTTTTTATCATGAGAGCATGGCTGCAGTTCCCACCCCCAAACATACTTTTTTCGGCACGGCGCCTCAAAGTTCTGCAAGATCATGGCAACCAAAAAGATCGTTGTTATCTTGCAAAAAACCGGGATGTACCTTTCTTCCCAGGATACTTCCAGGGTATGAGATAAGACAATCTTGGCCTTGGAGGTTTCTGGTCTTACGCCATATATGTGTATCTCTTTCCAAAAGGCAGTGGAGCACATTGGTGAACTTAATCCTTGAAACTGGGTTTTGGGTGAAAGGTTCAGAACACAAGCAATACAGATATTATTTGTTAGCTGTA
The DNA here is from genome assembly GCF_964106915.1 of Podarcis gaigeae. Taxonomy (NCBI): domain Eukaryota; kingdom Metazoa; phylum Chordata; class Lepidosauria; order Squamata; family Lacertidae; genus Podarcis; species Podarcis gaigeae. Next base: position 66,406,058 of record NC_139681.1, read on the forward strand.
TTCAGTTCTAATATCTATCAGCAAAGATTATGATGTTGACATCAGTTAAGGCTGTGCACAGGAACATCTTTATATGTAAGATATATACACACTTTTAAATTCAATTCAAATGGTTTTTTAAAACAGTGTGGCCCAGTTTTCACAGGCTCAGCAGGAAATCCTCGATGCTTTGACACCATCACCTTTTCTGCCTCAGTGAGCAGAGAAATTGTTGAGTTCTTCATACAGTAACATTTGAAAGATAGGAGCACATCACATTACAATGTAAATGAGGTATTGTGGACTTATTGTTGAAGAGAGATACCCAACACAGACCATTTCAAAAGCCTGCCAAGTGGGAACAGGATTCTAGCTGGGAAACATTTTACAAGAGTACAATTGCAAAAAAATCATAACATTAGAAATTGGTTCCTCCCCCTCGCACTACCAAATTCAATGTTCATTACCTGGAGAGTATTTCAAAATGGCTTTAATTAGGTGCACAAAAAGGGCACAGTGGACAAATTACACATCCTCTTGTAACAGACGAAGTGAACAAATGTTAATTGCTTATACCATGCAACAAATGACTTCTCGCATGGCAGCATATATTAGGTGCAAATAGTGTAATTGCAAATTATTGTTTAACAGCACAAAAAGGGGAGGAAAGGGGATGAAATGAAATGATAAAATTTAAGCTACATCACTCTGATTGTTTCAATACATTCTACCTGGAGACAAAATGATTGATAGTTGTTCACTAATGAAATTTTTGTGTATTTCATGACATAACTAGTGAATTTTAGTTAGATTCAGTGGGTGAAATCCCATATTGGGCATACTCAGAGTACATTAAGTTACTTAAGTCCATTGATTTCAGTGAATATACTCTGAGTATGAGTTAGCTGGCTATCACCCAGGGTGCATGTCTGAATTAAAGGGACACAACCATGAACCAGTAGCTCTAAAATGTGTGCCAAACCCCATTTGCTTTCCTGAACAGGGAAAATCCCAGTAAACTTTGTTTTGTTCGTAAAAGGAAACAGGCAGCATCAGTTTGTGGTAGAGCTTGATGCTGTGGTCATTGAAGGCCAATGCTCAGTTAAAACCACAGAAGACTATTTGCTTCAGTCCTCCAGTGTATGAATTCTATTTCCACATGAACCATCTTAATATCTTGGGGAAAATACTGTGCTTGTTTCAGTCTCCAAAGAATGGTGTTTACATGCAAATATATTCCTTGCATAATGCCAGTTTTCTTGTGTGAATTTGAAACAACTGTAAACTTTTGGACATAACAATAACAAATAATTCAAATTCAGTTTATTCTTTTTAAAGTCTGGAAATGAAGTATTTCTGTCCGAAATCTGATACAAGTCTCATAGAGGAGAGTGTTGATATTTGCTCTTACATGGTTCCTTTTCTTGCATGTGGTACTTAAATGCAAAAGCTTAATTGTGAGCACAGATGTGTCTCATATAATATTTTGTTGTTGTGTGAATTACTGATTAGAATTCCGTAGTATGAACTAGGAAACTATAACAACAACTCTTGTTCTCATCCCGTCCATGTGCTGAATATTATTAATGAAAGAGACTTAAGTTGCCCGGAGTGGCTGAAGCAATCCAGTCAGATGGGCGGCATATAAATAATAAAATTATTATACTACTTTTTATTAAGTACATGCTTAACTCTTCCATTGACATGAATGGGACAAAGAGTGCTTGCTTTGGTTGGGACATGACCTTACATGAAGATAAGGGATCAATATGCATTTAAAAGCACCATTCCATGATGCAAAGGCCTTTGTATCCTCTGCATATATGGACTGTTATGCACATGAGAAATATGTGCAAAGAATGTGCCACTGAATGGAGAAGCCCCTGAAGGAAAACAATTCCGTGAGGATATCAAGCTTGCAGTGCCTACAAGGAACAGTTATCTAGCTGTGTCTTACCCTTTGACCCTAAACACATATGTTTTCAAGAATTGGTGCGCTAGACTGAGCATAAGCAAATCAAACTGCTGAAGTAAATGTTTTTACACACATATATCACACACAAATCAAAGGCAATATTTTACATTATATCTTATAAAACTGTACATTGTAATATTCTGTGTTATGAAAACTACTATTCAGTTATGCGAACGACTGGCTTTGTTTAGTAAATATAAATCAGAGGCAAAAGTGACGGTTACAATTGTTAATTCGACAGCTTGTATTGTATAGATTTTCAATGGCACTGTAAAAAGAGTTGTCAAAAATACATGTATTTGCCCTCTCCCATCTAATGGTGGTATTGTAACATCTTGTCAAGCTGTCAAACACATCAGTTTCATTTTGTAACTGAAAAGCCCTCATTACAATAACAAAAAGAAAAAAGAAAACATGTATTAGAGAACAAGGAGAAAATAATGTATTTATTATTCTAGGTTGATGTTTCTTTCATATTTATTATTTTCTATCATAGCACAATAAAACATTAATTGTAATTAAGCGGAAAACTATGGGACACACTGTTCTTCATAGCTCTGTAGAGCATAAATATCTCTTTTGAGATAAAAGGTAATAACTTCTGGTGGCTAGATGGAAACATTTGCTCCAATTCAGCAAGAGCGACTCATGCGCCAGTCCTCTGCTGGATCATGCCCCACACGAGTAAGACGATGTGGTTACCCAGAGAAGAGGGACTGAGCTCATGCACGAACTAACAAAACTGGCAGTGGTTGGCTCTGCCATCTTTAGCAATGCTGACCAGCTGTTTGCGATGGGCATTTAGGGATTGATTCCCTTCCTGCTCCCTCTAACAAAGGGAAGGGGAACCTGTCACACTCTAGATGTTGCGGGGCTACAGCTCCCATCATTCCTGACCTTCGGCCATGATGGTTGGGGCTGATGAGAGCTGTAGAGCCACAGCATCTGTAGGGCCACATGTTTCCCACCTCTCTTCTGATAGCTATGTAGCACCATGTGAGTATCTGTGGACCAGGGCTTTTGTTATCTCTATGGCTACACCATACAGGAACTGTAGAGGAATTTAAATAAGTGACTGTTTACGTCTCAGCAATCAAGTGCTGCTCCTCTCCCTTTCACGTTTGTCAGATATTCACAACACAGTCAAGTCTTAAGCATATGGTAATGAAGTGCATGGGCAGTGAAACACTTCTATATGTTTCAAAATAACTTGAGAAGTGTCTCTACGTGTTGCTAACAGTTAAGGCAGCTATACTGATACATTAAACACAGCATATGGTTCTTATATTGCTTTCTACATCCTAAACATTACGAAAGAAAATAAGAGATTTGAACATGCTATGATTTTCCTGATCGCCTCAGAATTTCATCCAACTGGTAGATCACGCTGTACTTTGCTTAGAATATATAGTGGCTGATCCCAAAAGATATACTGTGTTATTGACCTATACCTGAAAACCAGTTATGCAGTGAAACTCACAAAAAAGATCAAACAAATAGGCATTACTATTTGTCCATTACTCAATGAGTAAAAAAAAATGGGGAGGGGGGGGTTTGCCAACATATTAATTTACAACTTTAACATTCTTAGTTGTGTCTGCCACAATAACTTAATCTACTCAGGTTTCCCGTCTTCATCCTTTTATTTTTATTTTTTTTACATCTTGAGTAGATGAGATGTTATCAAGAGCCATCTCCAGATACCGACAGCTACGGAGACGCTTGCTGTTAACCAGTCCCAAACTAATGTTTAGTACATACACTAACATACCACATAATGCTAGAGTGCACCATTGAGAGAGCCATTAAACTTGGTTTTTACTTGGATAAGGCTGTAGGTATAAATGACAGTGAGCAGAAACTGCACAGTTAATGCCGCATAATGCAGCTACAACAAAGAGTGCCACAAAACTGCAAGGGCTGTAATAATAAAGAGCAAGGAACTTGAAGCTCTGCTTCCCATATTGCTGTCCACTTTATGTTTAGGAGATGATTTTACAGAAGCTGTGGTTGTGGTGTCCACCTTTCTCACAGTTGGCTTCGGTTCATTCCTGTCTTCTGGACCAGCTCCAAGAACATCTGAAGGAGGTAAACACAATAGAATAAAAAAGGCAATGTTAGTTTCTTACTTGACACAAAATGTCAAATGCAAAATGAAGCCCCATTATCAATGAGTTAGAAATAAGGCATTCAGCAGAATCTTAAACGTGTGCACTGAAAAGCAAGTCTCGCTAGACTCCAGGGAATTTATTTCCTAACAAGCGTTCTTAGAATTGCATTTTAGTGTTAGACTAGGACCTTGGAAAACAGGGTGCAAATCTCTACTCAGTCATGAAGCTCACTGGCTGACCTTGGGCCAGCCACAATCTTAGTCTAACCTACCTCACAGGGTAGTTGTGAGGATGAAATGGGGAAGGGAGATAACCACTTTGAGCTCCTCAAAGGGTGGGATATAAACACAAGTAACAACAACAACAAAAGTCTATCAATGGCTATGTTCCACTTTCACAGTTCAGGCAGCATGCCTCTGAATGGCAGTTGCTGAGAGTCTCAGGTGGAGAGAGTGCAGTTCAACTCATGCCTAGGACCACGTACCTATGGGACTGCCTCTCCTGGTATGCCCCGCAGAGGACCTTAAGGTCCACAAATGACAACATTTTGGAGGTCCCAGGTCGCAAGGTGGTTAGATTGGTCTCAACTAGGGCCAGGGCCTTTTCATTACTGGCCCCGACTTGGTGGAATGCTCTGTCACAAGAGACTAGGGCCCTGCGGGACTTGACATCTTTTCACAGGGCTGGCAGGACAAAGCTGTTCTGCCTGGCCTTTGGTTTGGACTCAGTCTGACCCTTATGTTTCCCTCCCCTTATGGTCTTGTTTTATCAGTTTAAAATGAGAATGCATTTTAAATTGCATTTTAATCTGTATTTTAAATTGGTTCCCTCCTCTCTTTCCCCCCTATTATGTTTTTACTGTGATTTTATTGGTGTTAGCTACCCTGAGCCTGGCTTTGGCCGGGGAGGGCGGGGCAAAAATAAAATTTATTTATATTATTATTGTCAGGGGCTCAGGAGCAGAGGCACAGGGAAGAGAGGAAATGGAGAGCGAAGGGGAAGAATCTGAGGGCAGCGTAGGAGAAGATGACAGTGGCCCGAGAGATTCCATGAGCCTCTCCAGCGAATCAGAAGATTCACAGAAGGGGGCGCCGATGGCCAGGGCAAGGGGGGTCCCAAGGGGGACACTCCAGAAGCAAGGGGCCAGCGGGGACTCCCAGAGCAGCAGTTGGAGATCAGGACCAGCTTCCCCACCAGAGCGTAGTGGGGGGGAAGAGTCCCAGGTATCGGGGCCAGCGTCTCCCCCAGCAGGGAGAGAAGATGAGTCAGGGCTGACCACGCCTCCATCGGAGAGTCAGGGAACGGAGGGGAAGTCAGGTCCAGCTAGCCTCCCGGAAGAGGGAAGCAGTGACAGAAGCAGTGTAACGGTCAGGAGGAAGGTCACTGGCTGGGCGCGAGCGCCAAGTTCAAATGTACAGGCGCGCGGTACAGCAGAGAACCCGGATTGGGAGCCAGGTCCTAAAGCCCGCCGGAGGCAGGGGGAGGAGTCAGGGGACTCAGCGTCAGAAGAGTCCAGAAAGGGGAATGCCCCAGCGGACAGGAGGACCCAGAGGAGGAGAGAGCAGAGGAAGAGGTGGAGCAGGGCTAGAGTCTTAAACTGGTGTCAGAGGGGAGGAGATTCAGACGGAGCTTCGGAGGTCTAGGGTTTAAGATGTAGAGCTGCGCGCCACGGCTTTGAAATAGAGACTGAACTTCAATAAAGACTTTTGTATATAACAACGACCTGGCGTTGGTCCTCTGTGAGCTGGGACCTTGGGCACCTCTGACAATTATTATTATTATTATTATTATTATTATTATTATTATTATGCCCTGCTTGTAAGAGTCTCATAGGCACTTGGTTAGTGGCTGCAGGAAGTGAAATGCTTGATTAGAAAGGCCTATGGTCTGATCTAGCAGATGTCTTCATAGGTTCTTAACACATGAGGACAAACTTCTGAACAGTGCTTGGCATGAACTAGTCTGGTTCAATTCACTGAATTAGTTCAAAAGTATCTGAACAAAACTTGAAAGTATTTCCCATAATTGCCAGGCAATTGCCAGTTTCATTTTGGGTTAGAATTCTGAATAACTAGTTCATCTCAAGTTTTTACTCTCTTTAATAATAATAATAATAAATTTTATTTATATCCCGCCCTCCCCAGCCGAAGCCGGGCTCAGGGCGGCTAACAACAATAAAACAGTACAAAAGTACAGCACAAACAACATTCTAAAATCATTCATTCTAAAATTAATTAAATTCAAGCCTTAAATTCAAGGCCTAATTAAATTTAGGCCTTTAAGTGGAAATATCATAATTACTGGGGAAATGAATCAAACAGTTTCCATTCCACTGTGTGCACATGTTTATCTTTTCTTGGTCTTCTTAAGTATATTACATACATCAGCACAGCAGCTTGTAACATTCTGAATGTTGATTTTTGTTGTGGTTGAGGATCATTTGGATGAACATGAATCAAGCAAGTTTATTTTCATAAAGCGATAAATGTGAACTGGAATTAGTTCCTTTTTTGAAATATTGAACTTGAATCAGACCTGGTTACATTTTGAAATTAACTTTCAAAGCTCAGCTTCTGAACTTTGTGCAAGACAAGACTGTCAGGTCTGTGATCCAAGAGATCTATGTTGTGTCTAAGGTTATCTTGCTTGATTTGATAGCTGAAGTTCCATGGAGTGCAACCACACTCTATTAAAAGGCAGAGGTAAAATATGCACTGATTTCTGGATTGTAGTCAGTCATTAAACCAGTTTTATTTAGAGTAAGATCGCCTAGCTAATGGAGTTGTCTGCAGGACTCAAGTCCAAAGTTGACTCATGGAAAAAAGAATAGCTAAAAACCTTACATTTGGGAGATTATTTGTCAGAGAGTATTCATCAACTGTTCAGCCAAAGCTTAATGACAATAATCTCATTTGCTAATGTTAATAGAGCTTTTCCACACCTGTAAATATTTGAACATTCATCTTTGACAGTTAAATCTGAATAATTTCAGAAGTTTGCTTTCAGCTACCGTATTTTTCGCCCCATAGGACGCACTTTTTCCCCTCCAAAAATGAAGGGGAAATGTGTGTGCGTCCTATGGTGCGAATGCAGGCTTTTGCTGAAGCCTGGAGAGCAAGAGGCATCAGTGCGCACCGACCCCTCTCACTCTCCAGGCTTCAGGAAGCTGTCCGCAAGCCTTGCGCACCCGGCAGGAGCTCCCGCTGAGCGCGCGAGGCTTGGGGCGGCAGCCTGTTGCCCGAAGCACGCGGAGCCCTCCGGAGGGTGCCCCGTGCTTCGGGCGAGTGTCTGCAAGCCTTGCGCGCCCAGCAGGAGCTCCCGCCAGGCGCGCGAGGCTTGGGGCGGCAGCCTGTTGCCCGAAGCACGCGGAGCCCTCCGGAGGGTGCCCCGTGCTTCGGGCGAGTGTCTGCAAGCCTTGCGCGCCCGGCAGGAGCTCCCGCCAGGCGCGCGAGGCTTGGGGCGGCAGCCTGTTGCCTGAAGCACGCGGAGCCCTCCGGAGGGTGCCCCGTGCTTCGGGCGAGTGTCTGCAAGCCTTGCGCGCCCGGCAGGAGCTCCCGCCAGGCGCGCGAGGCTTGGCGTGGCATCTGTTGCCCGAAGCACGCGGAGCCCTCTGGAGGGCTCCCCGTGCTTCGGGGGAGTGTCTGCAAGCCTTGCGCACCCGGCAGGAGGGCTCCCCGTGCTTCGGGCGAGTGTCTGCAAGCCTTGCGCGCCCGGCAGGAGCTCCCGCCGGGCGCGCGAGGCTTGGGGCGGCAGCCTGCCGCCCGAAGCACGCGGAGCCCTCCGGAGGGTGCCCCGTGCTTCAGGCAGGTGTGTGCAAGGCTTGGGGCGGCAGCCGCGGCTGGAGGGGGGAAATAATTTTTTTTTATTCATTCCCCACCCCAAAAAACGAGGTGCGTCCTATGGGCCGGTGCGTCCTATAGGACGAAAAATACGGTAATTCAAGTGCCAATCCTCTTTACTTACAAGTAAGAAACCAAGCTTTCTACAACTTTGAAGCAAGTCCATGTATAACTGAAAAATCATTTGTAGTTCTGAATATAAATCTGACAGTCATGATTTCCAAAGTCTAAAGCCATAAATCAGCCATCTTTAAAATCAATGCCTAATAATAATAATTGCACATTTTGCAAATATTGCAGGATGTCCACTTTGCATGTGGCACTTTCGTGAAATTCAAACTTTGCTTTGTCTGATCGTTTCATTTACCGTATTTATTTTTTAAATCAGCTCTGACAAATAAGGCAGTGGATTCTTATATGACGTTTCCTTGGTCTGATTCTGACACTTAGTTGGTGCTCCTGGGGATGAGATTTGAAATGATATGACTGACATTCAGGGAAACGTTATGTAGTGTGACAAAGTGACAGCTCTGCCACAGAGCTGGGGTCAAGCTTTGATAACCAGACAGATTTTGTCAAACAAGCCTGTGCAAAATTTTCAGTAGAAACTTAGGGTGATGATATCAGAATCCTTCAGGAAAAGCTTACATGGAAAACCAGTTCCAATGTACAGTAAGAATTTACTATGCATGCTATCAATGGATGATTTTGAAAAGTGATTCAAATATTGCCAAATCAAGTTGATCACCAAGGAATGTTTATTTATGTATACATGTCTTTTCCATGGTTCTTGCAAAGAGCTCAAGTAGCATACATGGCTCTTCCCTCATTTCATCCTCAAAACAGTCCTATGGGGGCAGGCTAGGCTTAGGGTTAGTGACTAACAAAGCTTGAAGAAACTGCTCTTTGCAAACTCTGAAATGAACTGTCCTGATTCACCCCCGCTGGACTAATGTGGAACAGAAAGTAATTATTGTTCACTTCTCCAATTTTTGTGATATTATTGGGTCAAAGAAAATCAACGTGCTTAAAAATGCATTTTTATTTAGATAAGTTACATTTAGAAATTCACATTTTGTGAGAAAATATGTTCAAAAATAGTATTTAGATATATATTTTAATGCAAAGTTTTATGCAGATTTTTTGGGGTGGGGTGGGGGAGAGAAACACAGATGTATATGAAAATGGTACCAGATGGATTTAGGAATGGAACACATGTGAAAAGGACATTGGTCCAGAAATAGACTGATCCACCCATCCCTAATAGTGATTGGCCCAAGATCACCCAGTAAGCTTCATGAATGGTATTCCTAGCCTGGTATTCTATAACCACTACACCATACTGATTCCAGCACTCTGAGAGAAAAAGAACAGTTCAGCCATTGTAATATTGGTACAGCTTTTACTTCCAGTTCTGTTGAAGAGTACAGATAAAGCTATTGACATCCCTATTATACAGAATGATATGTAAGTGGTGGTTCTGTATAAGCTAATTACACACTACAACTGCAAAGATGTAAAGCACAGCAAAGTGTCCTTTACACATCCTTATTTGTTAGTTTGGTCACATACTGGACTTAATAAGACAATAAGCTAGAAGATGTATTTCCCACAGGATATGCACTTCTAGAGAATTTTCAGTGTTAAGAGGAAAGTTCTTTTGTGCTTTAGCTGGAATTCCCATTTTATCAACATATTTTCACTGAGCCAGAGACAAACTTTGCTTTGCGTTTGTACACAAAACACCCAGGCACCACTGCAATAATGACAATCAACAATTGCTACCTGAAACTGCTTCCTAAACATGCCATTAAAAAAGAAGTAGTATCAGCTCTACTATACAGCTAAAAACCATGTCTTTGGATTTTAGAAATACAGTAGATTCCTGGAAGAACAAGCTTGTTAGGTGGCATAGATTCCAGAAATGGAAATGTAATCTGAGATCACTGTCTGCAGGCCAGTGGCTTTGGAGAACTATCAGTAAACTCTCCCTGCATCATAAGAATGAGTTGATTCTATCTGAAAACACAATCTCTCCGCAACACAAATCACGAAAAAGATGCTGTGTGTTCCTCTCAGCTTCATCATTACATCAACATTCATTTGGGGAGACTAATGGCTTTGAGAATGTACTTAAGGTTGGCTGCAGGTAATGGCTGCATAAGAGGAAAGGACAACTGCCATCCCATCGTGTCATTGTTGAAAATACAGTTCCAGACTCAGTGCCTTTTCTCTGATATCCTGTGCTGGGGCTTACACAAAGGGATGGGGGCAGCAAAAAAACAAAAAACAGAGCGGGCAGGACCTATTTACAGGGAAAGAAATATGAGAACACTGAAACAGACATCCTTTTGGCTGCCCTTAAAGTAAATGAATGGAACCTGAAACAAATTACTGCAATGTGGAGTGTACTTTCTCCCTTTTCCATGCATTTCATCCATTATGTTTCATGCTCTCTCCTCTCTGGTTTTCTAGCCCCCCAATATGTTAGTTGGCATTCTGTGACCATTGGGGATGTTCAGTCCTCTTTGGACTGCTTTAGAGTCTCCCCATCCTGCCCCTGGGTTTGTGCTAAACATTTTTTTGTACATGCAGCAATCAATTTACACACGCCCAATTGATGCGTTTGCTGTGCAAACATGCATTGTGCTGAACCCAGAAGTGATTTTAGAAATGGCAAGAAGGGCCTAGAAAGAGCCCTGAAAGGGGAAAAAAGGCATGAAAACAGCCCCTAACAACTCTGACCATTGAGGCCTGTGGGGAGTTGGGACTTTGAGGAAGGATGTCTGGAGGGAGCGATTGTGGTGGAGTTAGGCAGAGTTTGGTGTCTGGTAACTGCTACTGGTTTTTTAAAGGTTTTCTCTTTTTTATAATAATTTTTATTAAGTTTTCCATTTAAACAATCCAATCAAATCACATTAAATAGTCCAAATTATACAAATACATGTCATAAAGTCCAAATATTTTGCCAAATTATAAATTTTTGTTGGGGCTTCCCGTTCTTCAAGTTCAGTGGGGTCCAATCATCTTATGTTTCTACTGCCTTGAGTCCGGTTTTTTAAAGGTTTTCTCAAGGGTTTCCAGAGGTTTAGAGGGTGTTTGCAGACTTTTTAGATGGTGTTTCAAATGTACGTGATTTCATGTAAATATGCGGTACCTTGTATTTGTGCAAACCTTGGCCTGAGTCTGTTGATTTCACCCCACCCCCATGCATTTGCTGTGCCATTTTGGACACATATTGGCGCTCCTGCCTGAATATCAGTAATAGAGGGAATTATTAAGAATAAATCATGAGAAGAGGTGGTTTTCTGACAGCACCTGGGCCCTCTTTCCATCATTGTCATTCTCCCTTTCGACTGCGGTAAAGGCACAATTTCTCCATTGCCTCTTATATCATCTTGGCCTGCTGACTTCAGCTCTCTTGAGCCAGCTGATTAAATAAAGACCTCACTAAGTCAAATCTATCCCCCACTTTCACTTGGCTATATCCAGCATTGTAACTTGATTGGCCTCTATAAATTGGCCAGGTTGGAATGTATTAATTCATTTATTTTCCGTATATTGACTTAACCAAAACATCTGAGGTAAGATTGAATGCTATCAACAAAAGGGCTGTTGGCTTTTAAAAGCCTCCCCCTCAGCACTGACTGCTTAATGCACTACATAACAAGCATTAAATAATACATTAGGAAAATCTGTCTTTAACCTTTCTAAGGAAAGGACTTCAACATTAATTTTCTCGTTCACTGTGGTTTCATAGCAAAGATTATTCCACAGGATGGTATGCATGACTATTTAGAATCAAAAAGTTAGAAGGTTAGATGTGCAAACAGGGCATTTTGTAAATTTCTCTTTAAAAATTAAATACATGGTGTTTGATAAAGTATTGTAATCAGCCAGGGCCATCCTTTCGTTGGAGAAACCTCAGTACAGAGGCTGTGCAATGTTTTATTCATTCTCAGAATTATCTCTGAGATGAAAGAAGAGAAGGAGCTTCCTCTTAAATATTGGACGTACCAAGAGCAAATACCTGGGAGAATGCAATACTGAATCTTAGACACTCCCCATGTGATTAGACGTAACTTGTAAATGCTATCTTTGGCTATAATGCAGTCTCAGTGGCAATAATGAATTTAGCAAATCTATGTCAATGTATGTGAGAATGTGGGGAAGAGAGAACAAGCAACAATTTCAGGCTCCACCATAGGGATGAGCAAATTATTTCTAGTTCTCACTTTTACATGTCTTCACCCATAATTCCATTTCATTTATGCTTTAATCTGCAATTCTAAAATATCTTCAGAAAATAGGTATTTTAAATTTAACATGTGTTTTAAAAATACATGTTTAAATGCATTTTTTTCTATTAAAAGTCAACTTTAAATGCATACTTGGATATTAAAGTAATGAGAACTGTGTTGCAAAAGAAATTCCAAATCTGACTGATAGCTAAGCTCCAATATATACATTAGATTGAGTGGTGTGGATTGAGTCATTTCATGCAGGAATTGTAAAAGGTTGAAGTTTCACCTGAACACACCCACCCACCCACCCAAATCTTATATACAATAAGATTCCTGCTCCACAGGAATCTGCTGCCTGTCCATAACCTCACATTTCAACAACTGAAAATCATCCAGTAGCCAGGACATAGGCACAAACATCTAGCAGTATCTGGGTCACAGCATTTATGAGCAATTTTATCCTCAAATTGCGTAGGAAACATGAGACCGCATGCCTCCAAGCTTTCTGTAATGGTTTGGACAAAAACCCAGGTTCCTTACCTGTAACTGGTGGTCTGCAGTCACACATGTGTGTTTCTAGTCTTGGACCTCTAACCTCCCTGAGGTATGACCCAGGAAAGAGGAAGACAGTTGTGGAAAGGAGGGCAACACCTGTCCTCTTGAGGGGTGTGTGACCTTCACTAAGGGGGAATCAACTGGATTTTAATCTGCCTGTGTACTCAGAGTTTACAGAAACATGTTGAATCCCCTTAGGGTGCTTCTATATACCTCCCCTTTGTTCACTCATTATGGTGGACCTTTTGCTAGTCAGTTAATACATTTAAAAGCATTGGCAAATAATTTCAGAACAAACAAAGACATTTCCAAATAGAATTTGGTATTGCAGTCTTAGCATTTTGTAATATACTACATAATAAAGCTCGGCATCTCCTTTATAAAGACAAGTGTTTAGAGAGATATCTGGTATCAGAAAACTTTTCTGACTCAGGATTACACAAAGCATGTGGTTCTCTCATCACCTAGAGATACTGTCAAAGTACTAAGGACAGTCAAGATGTTATCTTAAGCACAGCCAATTATTAAATATATAAAGTCAAAGGAAAGACTTCATCAAAAGTTTAATATAGAGGAAACTGTGCCAAGGTTATAGAAGCTCACCTAACCACATTCAAAAGCAAATGCCTCAGGATCTAGGGATCACACGGAATTAATTCTTCCACAAATGCTGAGATTCATAAAAAACTTCAGCAGTTCCTAATCTTAAAAGTCAATCATAAAGTAAGGTGGGAATACGCTGGATATGTGTTATGGATGAAGAAGAACATCTGCCGCAGCTAGTGAAGAACAAACATGTAAATGATGGGTAACTAAAAGATGTTACCCCTCCACAGCGTCTAGGAATGAGAAATCTGTGGACCATAACAATAGAAATAATATAAAATTATCCAAATTGGAATTGAGATCCTAGTATCCCAGTTCTAGAATTCACACACAACCCAGCCCAGCTGAAACTGACCAGGTCAAGGGTACTTCAAGGATCATATTTTTCCACATGAATCTCCTGGTATGCTGAAGTCATAACTTGAATATGATGACAAGAAACAGGGAAATGGGAGTAGCAGCAGCCTCATTGCAGAACCCCTTGCCTAAACAGGCCCACCAAGGAAGCATTCTCATTGTTTTTTATGTAGTTGGTGTCAACGTTTCATTTGATTAGCTGTCAACATGAGCCTTATTTTAGCTGAATGAATGAATATTTCAGAAGGCATTTGAAGGTCTTCTCTGAAGGCTGTCTCAATCCTACTGCGATCTTTTAGTAGGTCTGTTGGTCTAGTTTTATGTATTTTATTTATCGATATGTGTTTTATGCTAACATTATTGTTCTTTATGTAATTTATAAGCTGCCTTGAGTGCTCCTTTGGGGCTAGTAGGTGGGTTAAAATACTACTAATAAATCAACAATGTAGTGTTCAGTGCAACCCAAGAGATGAGCATTGCTCACTCTAATCTTTGTTGCAGTTCAGAAACACATGTACACCCATAACCAGAGATGTTACTTGAGATGCTGATGTACATCTGCTGGATGAAGATCTAGCTGCCAATTCAGTCAGGGACATACATGCACAGAAGTCTTTTCCTGCATGGACATAGCCCATGCTGGATGGCAGCAATCAAGTGTGGTCTACCAGAGTTAACAGGAAGAATAGTTATCACTCAAGAGAAGACCTGATTTATCTTTTGCATGCCAGAATTAAAAGACTTTCTTGGAATAAGATTAAAATGCTCATACAACACTGATAGTTCAACTAAGAAGGCGCAACTGTGACTAGTATCACTAAACCTTCTGTTCCTAGAGAAGAAAGGTCACCATGACTTATGATCTCTATTCCTTATGCAGCATATGTGCACTTAGCTGACAACTGAGGTGTTCATATACATAAGGAGTGATGGATCATTATGCTAGACAAACAGACTGGCCCTGTGGGGTTTGATGAGAGAATCCAATTTTGTTTGGAATACAAGCAAGCAGAGACTAATTACAGACGCCTTGAGCCAACTCAAACATTCACTGGCTGAAGTGGTTTAGAAGGAAACAAAACACCACATCCAAGTTTTGCCTCTGAGGTTTGGGACACGACACATAATTTTCATGTCGGGACACTTTTCCCCAACTGAAAACTGAGATAGCGAAGGCCTGTGCGAGCACTTCATGATTTGGGATGGGCCTGTAATTCAGCGGTAGCAGGAGCACAAGCTTGCCTCCGCTATTGAGGGGGCCAATGTCGGATGACATGCATCACGTCGCGCAATGTGATGATGTAGCATGTGCCACTGATGTAGTGCGTGCCACATCACTGCTCAATACTGAGGGGATCCGGCCCCCTCCTTAAGAACCAGGGCGGGGGCAAAGAACCTCGGCCTCTTCAGCTGGCATGCCTGAATGGTAGAGTACCTCCCTCCCTTGCAGGCAGAACGTTCCAGGTGCAATCCCCAGCATCTCCAAGTAGGACTGGGAAAGACTCACGCCTGAGATCCTAGACAATCTATTTCAGTCAGTGCAGACAATAGTGACCAAGTCAGTATGAGGCAATTTCCTATGTTCACTTGAGTAACACAAGAGAGACTGGGCCAGACTAATGGGCCAGGACATGAAGACGTTGAGGAGAGCAGCAAAGCATAAATAGTGCATAAAAGGTAAAGGTAAAGGTACCCCTGATAGTTAAGTCCAGTCATGAATGACTCTGGGGTTGTGGCGCTCATCTTGCTTTACAGGCCAGGGAAGCCAGTGTTTGTCTGCTTCCGCAGACAGTTTTTCCGGGTCATGTGGCCAGCATGACTAAGCTGCTTATGGCGATGCCAGAGCAGCGCACGGAAACGCCGTTTCCCTTCCCGCTGGAGTGGTACCTATTTATCTACTTGCACTGCGTGCTTTCAAACTGCTAGGTTGGCAGGAGCTGGGACTGAGCAACGGGAGCTCACCCCATCACAGGGCCTCAAACCGCCGACCTTCCGATCGGCAAGTCCAAGCGGCGCAGTGGTTTAAACTTATAAGGGCACAAATATTTGAGAACTTGAAATCTGTCACCTTTTCTGGTCTTAGCATCCTCATATGAATTGCAAAATGCTCCAGCCTGTTGGCGTTTTCAAATATTTACTTCAAAAGTCACATAACTATTTGTGGTCAGAAGTCAGATATCTGGGTGATTTGCAATAGACTGGAAAGGGTTTCTTTCTGCTAACTGAGTAACAATGGCAACAAAATGACCTTCTTAAATTGCACCACTGAAACAGGGTGGAAGGTCTGTGGACTCAGTTTTAGTACTTGAAACAAATATCTGAGCTGAATAGCTCAGTTGGTTAGAGCATGGTGCTGATTAACACCAAGGTTGCAGGTTCAGTCTCCGTATGGAATAGCTGCATTTTCCTGTATTGCAGGGGGTTGGACTATATGATAATGATAATAATTCTTTATTTATACCTCGCCCTTCCCAGTTCAAAATACCGGGCTCAGGGCAGCTAACAACAAATTTGAAACACTTAATTGATGCAACAAAAAACAGCATAAAATACAGTATAAAACGTGAATAATAATAATAAATTCAAAAAATTCAAAAATCAATTTAGGGGGGAAATCCATCCAATAAACATTAGATGATCACCAGAGCTAGCTGGCTAAATTAGTCCTATTTGGGCCAGCAAGGAGACCAGGGGAGAATTAGCTGTGGGATCCCAGAGCAGGTAATCTTCATAAAAAGAGGAGAGGGAGGGAAAGAAGGGGAATAAAAGATCAGGCTAAGTTCAAACTGAAAACCGGGTGGAATAGCTCTGTCTTACAGGCCCTGTGGAAGGAAGTTAAATCCTGCAGGGCCCTGGTCTTATGGGACAGAGCATTCCACCAGGTCGGAGCCATCACTGAGAAGGCCCTGGCCCCGGTGGAGGATAATCTGACTTCCTTAGGGCCCAGGACCTCTAAACTATGATTATTATTAATGGACCTTAAGGTCCTCTGCGGGGCATACCAGGAGAGGCGGTCCCTTAAATATGAGGTCCCTAAGCCACAAAGGTCGTACCCAACACTATGATTCTATTAATTCTCTAATTAATTATTTCAATCCAAATATATATGTTTCACACCTAGTTCCTATTATGGGATCTTCGACTTCTGGCTAAAAAAAAAGTAGATCTCACTTGTTTAAAATCTGCTCTACCCTGAACTATATAATCACAGCTGTCACAACAATGAGTTTTAGCAGGACATTTATGGAGTAAGTGGCTTGTGAATATGTTATTCCCAAACTTATTTCCTGGGAAACACAATGAATTGATTTCATTGTGGCTTATTTTCAACTTAAGTGCATTTAAGACTAAAGTGTAGGTCTCTAAGGCTGCAGTCTGTGCACACTTACTTGGGAGTAGGCCCACTAAATACAGTGAAAAATTACTTCCAAGTAAGCATGCAGGTGGCGCTGTGGGTTAAAGCCTCAGCGCCTAGGACTTGCCGATCGAAAGGTCGGCGGTTCGAATCCCTGCGGCGGGGTGCGCTCCCGCTGCTCGGTCCCAGCGCCTGCCAACCTAGCAGTTCGAAAGCACCTCCGGGTGCAAGTAGATAAATAGGGACCGCTTACCAGCGGGAAGGTAAACGGCGTTTCTGTGTGCGGCTCTGACTCGCCAGAGCAGCGATGTCACACTGGCCACGTGACCCGGAAGTGTCTCTGGACAGCGCTGGCCCCTGGCCTCTTAAGTGAGATGGGCGCACAACCCCAGAGTCTGTCAAGACTGGGCCGTACGGGCAGGGGTACCTTTACCTTTAAGCATGCATAGGATCAGACTGCATGAGTTTGAGCTTCGGCCTTGGCAAGTTATCACAAGGAGAATAAAAAGTCATATGGCATCCATCTCGAGGAAAATGCAAGCATGTTTATAGTGATATTCAGTAAGTTGATGAGCTCTCGTCTGATCAAAGAGACTGTTTTGGTTGACAGCTTTGTGAGAAAATTAAAGAAAAGTGCAACCTGGTGGAACAGGCTCTTAAATTACAGTAGATGCTGCACTACTGTTATTACATTTTTATCACCTTTGGTATCACTAGCTGAAATTGCTTTTACATATCCAAAACAAGGAGCCCTCAAAACAAGGTAATAACCATGAAATGTGCAGTTTTCCAAGAGCACCAAACAGTTTCCAAATGATGCATTATCCTGACATCATGACCAATACTAATTATTTTCAAATGTGGCTGTAGCAGACAAATGAGAGAAATGAAAGATTATGCCTCTTAGAATGAAAGTGGAAATTAGAGAACCCTCAAACTGTCATGCCTGTAGAATTCATAATGCAGATCTGGGGTCCTAATGAATTCTTTTCTGCCAAAGAACTGGTTGAGGTAGTCAATTGATATTTATTCATGCAGTAGAATGCATGATTAATAAGCCTGTTTTGGATGCTGCTTCTGCTGGTTGCCAGCACTTTTTGCCTCTAAAATTAAAAACAAGACAGTCCCAAGGCTTGCTTCTGTACTAGTTACTCATTTTTACCAACATATGGAAAGAGCAAGATATAAATATAATAAATACACAAATATGGACTGGAATGAATGTGAGCTCCCACTGCTAAAGGCAAATAAAAGCTAGGGATTGATGAATCAGTTAATTTCTGCTGTGCCATTTCTACATGTCTACATGTGTAAATAATCACATTAATATACTTTTTTAAAATACCACATTTCCCCTCAAAATGCACATTTTAAAAGGCATTTGAATGCTTTCCCTTTTTAAAAAAAAGTTGAACTGCTTTGCTAGGTTCCAATGATCACATTAGCGCATGAGGTGCAGATTGGGTCAGTCTGCACCAGAATGTGCAAAGTCTACATTTCCCATTCCCTTGGCCCAAGGGCAAAGTTCACTGCTTGCTTAGGGGCTGTCAACCTTTTGCTTATTCTTACTGGCTCAAACTTCCATCCGGATAATCCAGGAGCAGATAGCCTCCTTCACATTTCTAAACATTAATCTCAAGCAAAAGTGTTCAAGTAATAAAAGGGAATATCACTCTGAACATGGCAGCTTTAGTCAACATTAATATATGGGTTAGAATTTCTTTTGTTAAATATTAGCCATGACTTTCCCCAGTTCTAGGGAGAATATTAGATTCCCCCAAAGTATAAAAAAATCGAAGTCAAAATGGTTCATTCTTCATTAACGGGAACAGAGGGCTATGCTTATTCTTTTCATTTGCCAGATTACAGCAACTGTGACGTTTCTCTAAAATCACGAAAAGAAGAGCAGCTGACTAAAAAACCCATAATCACACTTCCCTTTTAAACAAATGTTGTGTGAGCTGCAATGATGGCTCACAAAGAAAATCAAGTCCTATTCTTTGGGCTCCCCTTGAAAACTATCCTAAAGCTTTGTTTCTCTAACATTTCTTTTAATAAACATTTGGCCCTCAATGAGGCCAAACTTAAATTCACATAATGTTTAGGGGTATGCGTATCCCTGCATTCTCCCAGGAAAAAAAGCACTGTTTCTGCCCAAACTGATTTCAATTTGGTACAGCGTCTTCAGCAACAGGAATATCCCACCCTTTGACAACTAATGATTTTGAACTTCTCTCCCCTCTCTCTTCTGATGTCACCTCCCCAATATAGCAGGAGTGGGGAACCTCGGGTCGAGGGCCCAAACAATGTTGTTTAGCCCTCTCTATCCGACTCCTGTGACTCTCCCCAGTGGCTGGATGGAAAAATGTGTATGTGTGTAGAAAGAACCTCTGACTTTTGCGTGGGTGGATTACAGCCTAATGTACAAGGTTGCATTCCCTGCTCTGCCTTCTTGTGCCTCTGGCCCAGCCTACCACACTGGCATGTGGCCCATCAAACAGTTATCAGTAAGAAAATGTGGCCCTCAAACTGAAAAAGGTTCTCTGCCTTTGCAATACAATGGTACCTCTGGTTGCAAACGGGATCTGTTCCGGAGGCCTGTTCGAAACATGAAAAGAGTGCAACCCACAGTGGCGCGTCTGCACACACGCGGGTTGCGATTCGCCGCTTTTGCGCATGACATCTTTTTGCACTTCTGCGCATGCGCGAGCGGCGAAACCTGGAAGTAACCCTTTCTGGTACTTCCGGTTCGCCGCAGGACGTAACCTGAAAGAACGTAACATGAAGCGGACGTAACATGAGGTATGACTGTACAGTGGTACCTCAGGTTAAGTACTTAATTTGTTCCAGAGGTCTGTTCTTAACCTGAAACTGTTCTTAACCTGAAGCACCACTTTAGCTAATGGGGCCTCCTGCTGCCGCCGCGCCGCCGGAGCACAATTTCTGTTCTCATCCTGAAGCAAAGTTCTAAGCACTATTTCTGGGTTAGCAGAGTCTGTAACCTGAAGCATATGTAACCCGAGGTACCACTGTACAGGGCCTCTGCTATCCCCAGTTACTGCAGTTGTTAGCTATACAAATAAAACTACAAATACAAAAGAATGGGGTCAGTTGTCTTCAGGAAAGCAGTGTACAGAACTTATGCATCATTTACAATGCTGTATTTTCCTCTCGTTCGAGATAACTGAAAGGAGTTTCATTGTATGCCTATGCTGAATATTATATCTTCTTTGAGGTGGCATTGCAAGACAGCCTGCCTGTTTTTTTGTTTTTTTAAAATGTTTCCACTGAGATACAACTGCCAGAGCAAAGGATGGTGATTTTCATGAGGAACAATAAAATCCTATTGCCGGCGGGCGGGGAGGCGAGCAAAGAAAAGAAAGCAAACCAACATAGATAACTGTTGTGTGATAAAAACGCCAGTTTATTTCTTTTGGAACAAATAATTGGAAGCCACAACCAAGAGGCAGATAATATGCCAAACTAGGCATGCACGCGCGCACGCACACACACACACATTCAGAGTTTCTGTTTGTATTGTACAAAGCCTGTTTGAAGAACATCCTAAAATGAACGGGTCCAGAAGAAAGAATGCGGGCTTAGGGTGTGTTGAAACATCTGTTTTTCTGTTTATAACACAGGTTACCTAAAGTTTTGGATTTTAGATTTGTAAAGCCTGAATGGTGTATCTTGCACAAACATAAGAGTATATATTGTAAACCAGTAGGCGTTACGGCAAAACTTGACACACAACTTGGGAGTCCTCGTAAAACATAAAGTTTCTAGTCCCTGTAATGTAAATTTCATTGTAACCAAGGAAGCAATTAAAGATAGCAATATAAAAAACTCCCAGCATTGCTGCAATCTCTAGTTAAGGCTCAAAATTCTGTTCTTCAGAAGGAAAGGCAATGACCCTAATCTAGAGTGCACTTGGCCACTCAGAAAGTCCATTAAATTTAACGAGCATTTGCAGGATGCCAGGAATGCAGGAGTGGCTTCTGTGGCTACACAGAAATGCCTGCTACTAGCTTCAAAGGCCAGGTATCCCTGCCACTCTGAGTTCTTAGAAGTGATTGCAGGCAGAGCACTGGAGACATCTGCTAAATATCACTCCACAGCTAGGAGCTGCAATTAAGAAGGAAAAATATTAGTAATAATTTAAAATGCTATGGCTGTTGACTTCATCCAGATGATCTCATTAGCTCTGGGCCAAAATAACAGGCTTCCCTTCAGCTGAAGTGGGGTGAACTGCACTTGGGTGTTTGCTATGAACACATTTTCCCCTTGATTTTTTGTTGCATAATGCAATAGGTCATCTTATGGAGACGGATTTGACTGGGGAAGACACCCTGCTTCACTCAATTTCCTCTCCTGTGTTCTTCAGTATTTGAGGGTGAGAGACCAAAATTTACATTTGATGTAAATTAATCCCTTGCAGATAATAATCATAGAGGAAAAGCAAGTTTAACCTCATTTATAAACTTTTCATGGTTATCATTTCAGTTAAATACAGTTCTGAAGAGACTCCAAGTGCCAATTATTTGTGAAACATATTCTGTCACAAAAAATAAACAAACTTTCAAGATCATTGAACTCTTCTAGCTTAAAAAAAGCCGCAAAGAAGCACAGAGAACATCAAATCTTGCACATAATTGACAATGTAGGTTTTTGTGGTAAAGGATATCATATTTGCTGCTCAGTCAGGCCCAGGGTTAACCAGTCTAGTATTATGTTTCCATATGTGGCTGGTCAGATGCTTACAACAAGCTCTGAAACAGAGCATGATCCATTGTCTTCTCCCCTGCAATTCCCTCTGAAAATTAGAACTTGAAGTCACCTTATATAATTGAATGACACTAGACTCAAGACAGAAAAAGAGTTATTGACAGAATTCACCGCCATGTGGTATTGGCCACAAATTTAGATGGCTTTAAAGGGCAGAGGGGGGAGGCTAAGACAATTGCATACAATACGACGGCAAGAGGTCTTGGCTGGGGACAGGCATTATGAACATATTACATGGATCCTTTGTCACTTTCACTGGCTTCCAGTTTCCTTCTGGGCCCAATAAAGCCTTTTATGGCTTGGTATCTGGGTACCTGAAGGAATACCTCTTCCCATATGCACCTAGGGAGAAGGAGGGATCAGTCCATTTTGAGGGTTGGTTAGATTTCCAGGGTTGCTTTATCTCTTCACATGTGTAAAATGAGTTGTTTATGACCATGTTTTACTCTATCGTTCTCCTTTGACTTTTAGTGTGAATCTGTATTAATGATAAATTTTTAAATTATTTGATTTAACTTATTGTACATCACCTAGAGAATCTATATCATGAGAGGTCAGAGATTGGACATCGGAGGATGAATGGTGGGGGCCGCCTCCCCCTCCTGATCCTTCCCGAGGAGGACAGTATAGATTTACAAAGGTGGTTTGCAGCGGGTCACAGCTCAGAGACAGAAGAGGGGCAAATCTGGGAGATAATGGGAGAAGCAGAGCAGGAGCAGCTGGCTGACATGTTATCACTAGAGAGCATTCCAGACCCCCCTTCTCCCAGGACATGGCAAGGAATGAAAGTAGGAGAGCAGAGAGCTCAGAGGCAATTGTCCCTAAGCAGACACCGTAAGGGGGTAGGTGGGGCTGTTGACGGCTGAGAAGGGAAGGGGGGAGGAGCATACTTGGAGCAACGCTATTAACGAGAGGCAACATCTCTAAGCCTCTCTCTCTGTGAACATTGAATAAAATACATTGGTAAGAACTTCTTGTCTATCTATTACTGGCAGCCGGCTGTGAGGGGGCAGGATCGGTGGCTGGCACCTTCCTGCCTTCCTGCAGGCCTTTGTAGAAACTTCTGTTTGGCTACTGTGGGAATAATAATAATAATAATAATAATAATAATAATAATAATAATATTTTCTTTATACTCTGCCCTCCCAGGCCAGAGCCGGGCTCAGGGTGGCTAACACCAGTAAAATTACAGTGAAAACATAATAGGAAAAAACCCACTTTAAAATACAGGTTAAAGTGCAATTTAAAATGCAGCCTCATTTTAAAAGTGGCACATAGATCAAAACCATAAGGGGAGGGAAACATAAGGGTCAGACCAAGTCCAAACCAAAGGCTAGGTGGAACAGCTCTGTCTTGCAGGCCCTGTGGAAAGATGTCAAGTCCCACAGGGCCCTAGTCTCTTGTGACAGAGCGTTCCACCAAGTCGGGGCCAGTACTGAAAAGGTCCTAGTTGAGACCAATCTAACCATCTTGCGACCTGGGACCTCCAAAATGTTGTCATTTGTGGACCTTAAGGTCCTCCGCAGGGCATACCAGGAGAGGCGGTCCCGTAGGTATGTGGGTTCTAGGCTACATAGGGCTTTAAAGGTCAAAACCAGCACCTTAAACCTGACCCTGTACTCAACCGGGAGTCAGTGCAGTTGGTAAAGCACTGGATGAATGTGATCCCGCGGCAAGGACCCCGTAAGGAGCCTCGCCGTGGCATTCTGTGTTGGAATCTGCACCCGCTGGAGTTTCTGGGAAGAAACATACTAGACTGCATGGACCTTTGGTCTGATCCAGCACAGCTCTTATGTTCTTCAGCTTTCTAGACCACATTTATATTAAGGATTTACATGGGGGAAACACCACATCTGAACTCTCTATTGTATCTGTTAAATGAGATGGCAGAAATATTAACCATTAAGTCAAAATAAGAGCTTGCTCCCTAAGTATGGATTGTGGTCACCTTCAGAGAGAGGGATATGAAATGATCAAAGAAAACTTCAGGAGGATAATATTTTTGCATAAGCCATTTCAGTGCTTGAGATAAACGAGTGAAAAGAAAGCATCAAGCAGAATTGAGAAGGCTCCGGCACAAGACATTAAGCTGCAGTTTTTCTCAGGCATTGGTTTGGCAAATATTCAGCGTACATCCCCCCCCCCCGTTTCACGTTGACAGGTTTATCCAGCCAACCAGAACCTTAGCTCTATCACAGTTGACAGTTATTGACGGCAGGCTTGATTAGGACCATCAGTCTGTTGAATATCTGTATTGAAAAGAGAGCATTTCATGTAGACACACCAAACTGGTTAGAAACATTATCTTATTAATAGCATGCTGTGAAACCAATGAACGCTTATCTCATCCAGCCGGATGAAGAATACCCACATCGACACAGATGTAATGGAGGTAAACAAGCAAGAATGAAAAATAAACTTTCAGAATGCTTCACAGAGTAAACACTGCTATGTTGAACAAGTTGGTGTTCTTGAACAATGTTTAGTTGTGCCCATGACAGCTGTGTGAGGGGAAAAACTCATTTGGGGAAACACTAAAGTGTGGAGGGTAGACCAGGCCTCTGAGAAACCTATCTACCTCTCTGCTGGTTCTCAGTGGGTAGATCCGCTAGCCATCTATAGATGGACCTGCCATCTTTCTTCTCACCTCTGAAACCTTCAGTTGTTTTCCTGACTCCTTTTGCCTCCTCCAGCCCTTAATTAATTCCATTGCTCCTTCCATGAGCTTTACAGCCCCCTTCCTCCTCCTTGTTCCAAAACGAAGCTCCTAAAAATGGCCAGGTTAACAACAGTGGACTACACTAGAATGGAAATACACTATTTCCCTTCAGCACAATGGGCATAGCAACACTGGGCTACTGTGTAGGGCTGCCATAACCCACATTGTCTTAACCATAGTCCTGCCCCCTACAATATGGTAAAATAATGATGGACTTTATCTGCATTGGCATTAACAGAGTAATTTTTAATTTTTTTTATGAACCCAGAAGAATCCCCCCTCCTGTGAAAGAAGACCTGAATTATAAAGATCATGAATGTCTATCTTATGTCTACTTTTTATTTTATTTTTACAACAGTAATTCCCAATCACAGCTGCTCTAAAATCCTGACTACCTAAATTGGCTACCTAAATTAATGGGGCATCAATCACTTCATCAAGTAAAAAAGGCCTAACACCAAACCAGGAGTCTAGATAATGGTTATTTCACTCAGTCTTCTCTTTATCTAATTGGCTAGATCTTCTCCCATGAATGTCAGTCATTGCTATGACACTGAAAGCTGGAAACAGGCTAATTTATCAGAAAAGGAACGAGAATAGTGCCTGCACATTTCTCCTCATATCTCAGGTTCTACAGCTTATGGTCCAACCAGGAAGGCAGCTTAGAATCATAGAATTGTAGAACTGGAAGGGATCCCAAAGGTCATCTAGTTCAACCCCTTGCAATGCAGAAATATCAACATGCGGTCCCCCATCCAATTTGAAATCACACTAGGCCCTGCTTAGCTTTGCAAGTGTGCTAGCAGACTGTCCCCCACTGCACCAACATGCTTGCTTGTTCATGATGGTAAACCACGGTTAGACATACTGTTATGTGTGAATTGGGCCAGTATAACAAAATTGTCATTGGGTTGTGGCAGTGAAGACATCATAATATTTGGGGACAAGGCTTTCTGCAATTCTGCATGGCTAAAGTCTTGAGGTATGACACTGACAACAGCAAATTTCCCCCCAGCTCTGTACGCAAAGGGAGATGTTGGGTGCCTAAAGCCCACAGAAGCAAATCAGAGTTAGGCTTCAATCCTAAATTCAATGACCCACTTCAGGTTTGGTTTTGGTTTAGAGATTGTTTGTGGATGCAAAGTTGATGTGACTGCACCCAAAATGGTTTGTTAGGAAATGTAAGTATAGAATGATGTTTCTCCTAACATTGTTCCAAGACAGAAGATGATTGTTGTTGTTGTTGTTTAGTCATTTAGTCGTGTCCGACTCTTCGTGACCCCATGGACCAGAGAACGCCAGGCACCTCTGTCCTCCACTGCCTCCCGCAGTTTGGTCAAACTCATGCTGGTAACCTCGAAAACACTATCCAACCATCTCGTCCTCTGCCGTCCCCTTCTCCTTGTGCCCTCCATCTTTCCCAACATCAGGGTCTTCTCCAGGGAGTCTTCTCTTCTCATGAGGTGGCCAAAGTACTGGAGCCTCAGCTTCACAATCTGTCCTTCCAGTGAGCACTCAGGGTTGATTTCCTTCAGTATGGAGAGGTTTGATCTTCTTGCAGTCCATGGGACTCTCAAGAGTCTCCTCCAGCACCATAATTCAAAAGCATCAATTCTTCGGCGATCAGCCTTCTTTATGGTCCAGCTCTCACTTCCATACATCACTACTGGGAAAACCATAGCTTTAACTATACGAACCTTTGTTGGCAAGGTGATGTCTCTACTTCTCAAGATGCTGACTAGGCCTGTCATTGCCCTTCTCCCAAGAAGCAGGCGTCTTTTAATTTCGTGGCTGCTGTCACCATCTGCAGTGATCATTGAGCCCAAGAAAGTAAAATCTCTCACTACCTCCATTTCTTCCTCTTCTATTTGCCAGGAGGTGATGGGACCAGTGGCCATGATCTTCGTTTTTTTGATGTTGAGCTTCAGACCATATTTTGCGCTCTCCTCTTTCACCCTCATTAAAAGGTTCTTTAATTCCTCCTCACTTACTGCCATCAAGGTTGTGTCATCTGCATATCTGAGGTTGTTGATATTTCTTCCGGCAATCTTAATTCTGGCTAGGGATTCATCCAGCCCAGCCTTTCGCATGATAAATTCTGCATATAAGTTAAATAAGCAGGGAGACAAAATACAGCCTTGTCGTACTCCTTTCCCAATTTTGAACCAATCAGTTGTTCCATATCCAGTTCTAACTGTAGCTTCTTGTCCCACATAGAGATTTCTCAGGAGACAGATGAGGTGATCTGGCACTCCCATTTCTTTAAGAGCTTGCCATAGTTTGCCGTGGTCGACACAGTCAAAGGCTTTTGCATAGTCAATGAAGCAGAAGTAGATGTCTTTCTGGAACTCTCTAGCTTTCTCCATAATCCAGCGCATGTTTTCAATTTGGTCTCTGGTTCCTCTGCCTCTTCTAAATCCAGCTTGCACTTCTGGGAGTTCTCGGTCCACATACTGCTTGAGCCTTCCTTGTAGAATTTTAAGCATAACCTTGCTAGCGTGCGAAATGAGTGCAATTGTGCGGTAGTTGGAGCATTCTTTGGCACTGCCCTTCTTTGGGATTGGGATGTAGACTGATCTTCTCCAATCTTCTGGCCACTGCTGAGTTTTCCAAACTTGCTGGCATATTGAGTGTAGCACCTTAACAGCATCATCTTTTAAAATTTTAAATAGTTCAGCTGGAATACCATCACTTCCACTGGCCTTGTTATTTGCAGTGCTTTCTAAGGCCCATTTGACTTCACTTTCCAGGATGTCTGGCTCAAGGTCAGCAACCACACTACCTGGGGTATAGGAGACATCCATTTCTTTCTGGTATAATTCCTCTGTGTATTCTTGCCACCTCTTCTTGATGTCTTCTGCTTCTGTTAGGTCCTTTCCACTTTTGTCCTTTATTATGGAAATCTTTGTACGAAATGTTCCTTTCATATCTCCAATTTTCTTGAACAGATCTCTGGTTCTTCCCATTCTATTGCTTTCCTCTATTTCTTTGCATTGCTCGTTTAAGAAGTTCTTCTTGTCTCTCCTTGCTATTCTTTGGAAATCTGCATTCAATTTCCTGTATCTTTCACCATCTCCCTCGCATTTTGCTTGCCTTCTCTCCCCCGCTATTTGTAAGGCCTCATTGGACAGCCACTTTGCTTTCTTGCATTTCCTTTTCATTGGGATGGTTTTCGTTGCTGCCTCCTGTATAATGTTACGAGCCTCCATCCATAGTTCTTCAGGCATTCTGTCCACCAAATCTAAATCCTTAAACCTGTTCCTCACTTCCACTGTGTATTCATAAGGGATTTGACTTAGATTGTATCTTACGGGCCCAGTGGTTTTTCCTACTTTCTTCAGTTTAAGCTTGAATTTTGCTATAAGAAGCTGATGATCTGAGCCACAGTCAGCTCCAGGTCTTGTTTTTGCTGACTGTATAGAGCTTCTCCATCTTTGGCTGCAGAGAATATAATCAATCTGATTTCGATGCTGCCCATCTGGTGATGTCCATGTGTAGAGTCGTCTCTTGTGTTGTTGGAAAAGCGTGTTTGTGATGACCAGCTTGTTCTCTTGACAGAACTCTATTAGCCTTTGCCCTGCTTCGTTTTGATCTCCAAGGCCAAACTTGCCAGTTGTTCCTTTTATCTCTTGACTCCCTACTTTAGCATTCCAATCCCCTATAATGAGAAGAACATCCTTCTTTGGTGTCACTTCTATAAGGTCTTGTAAGTCTTCATAGAATTGGTCAATTTCAGCACAAGTAGTTGGTGCATAAACTTGGATTACTGTGATGTTAAAAGGTCTGCCTTGGATTCGTATCAAGATCATTCTATCATTTTTGAGATTGCATCCCAGTACAGCTTTCGCCACTCTTTTGTTGACTATGAGGGCCACTCCATTTCTTTTACGGGTTTCTTGCCCACAGTAGTAGATATGATGGTCATCCGAACTGAATTCACCCATTCCCGTCCATTTTAGTTCACTGATGCCCAGGATGTCAATATTTATTCTTGCCATCTCATTTTTGACCACCTCCAACTTACCCAGGTTCATGGTTCTTACATTCCAGGTTCCTATGCTGTGCCTTTAATATCTTTAAATTCAATCAGTGATTGATTACTAATTCCCATGTATTAGATAGAGGAAAGCCATAACAAACTTTACAAGACCTGACAATCTGCTGTGTTGGGTGCTGCCCTTGTGTTTTATTATGCACAGTGCATGAACGGACAACTCAAGACATAAATTATGCAAATATCTATTAAGAGACTTTGAAAAATGCAGATTACTCACCAAATACACGGAACAAAAAAGAAAAGTTAGCTGGCTTGTGAACTTGGGGGTAAAGTTCCATACGCTCTGAAGTCTATTCTACCCCTAGGAATGCCACATTAATACAACCCTGGAATTTATGTTGTAGAAATTAGCTGCTATGAACTACTAAAGAGACTAATGGCATAGCTGAATTCTCCACAACATCTGCTCTAGTGAGTCTCTCACTGCCCATAAAAGCAGCCTAAAATATTTTAAAATTAATCAATTAATTAAACTTAAATAACAAGCCTGGTGTCGGGAGAAGACACTTCCCAGGAGAGGATGAGCACAAGCTCTTCTCTGTAGAGTAGGAAGTGGAACATGTGGCCTTGCTGGACTCCACTTCCCATCAGCCCCAACCAGCATGGTTAATGGGAGTTGCAGTCCTGCAGTGTCTAAAAGGCTGCAGGTTCCTTACCCCTGCTGTAGGGTTATGTGGAGTCATTGGGTAAATGCAAGCTCGTCCCAGAAGCACCTAGATAACTGAAAAGGCCTCTACGTAAACTCTCATTCCCTAATGAGCAGAATGCTCAGGGGCAGCACCTCAAGGACAACAATTCACACCCTGCTCTCTTTGCTACAACGTGGGGCTTTTTCCAGTATACTATAGAAAATAATCCCCCAAACCTGTGGTAGTCTCTTGTCTAGCGACCCACTTAAAGCTGGAGCCAGCCATGGGCAATTATATACCTTCTAAGACTTTTAAAAGAAACAGAAATGGACAAATTAGAAGTGATATTTGTGGTTGTAGCTAGCACAAGGATGTGGTCCTCTAGAAGTTGGACCGCAATTCCCATCATCCCTGAGTTTTTTCTTTGCTGGTTGGGGTGGAGTTGCAACAACACATGGACAGCCACAGGTTCCCCATCTCTAGGGTCATAGAAGTATGAGCAGAAGTAGGTATGTTGTATGGTTAGCAAGTCTGGAGATACTGGGTGTAGCCACCTGGAAAAAGTGTCATAAAACACATGCTTATTTTAATAGCTCACTCAAAATGAAGGAAGACATTTTATTAGTTTCATGATTCATTGAGCAAACTGGTGTTTTATTAGCCTCAGAGAAAGGTGAGGGAAGAGGCAATTTGATATCTAAGACTTTCCAAGCCTGATGAACTTTGCTGTCAAGGCTGCTCTCTTATAGGTATGCTAAGCTGTCTGGCATGATAAAAGAGATGCAGCTTTCTCAGTCCTTCCAGACTGATCGACTGATAAGGCAGGAAACCAAATTTGGCTGAGAGCAGAGCAAACTAATGAATTGTTAAGAGTGGGCCTGCATGCATTATGGATATGAGCAAATAAACTGTTGCTCAGTTACTAGGTTGATAGTAAAAGTTGTAAAAGAAAGACTTGGCCATTTTGTTAGATCAGTCCTCACTCCCAATTTGGGGTTATCTTTGGATGTGTGATATAGCTCTAAGAAATCTTTATTTAGAGAAGCAGCTCTGTGCAAGAAAATGAAGGGAATGTTGTTCATCCACTCTGTGGATGTCAAAGCAACAGGTAAAATATCCTCATTAAGCCCACCCCATGGAATTGAGGCAGTTAGTTGCTATTATGTTAAGATTAATTCTCCTGGTATTGACAGAAAAAAAAGAATGAAAGTTGTTTCCTTGTGCTTTATTATACGGAGAGCATCAATTGACCTCTGAAAAGACAAATTATGCCAATATCTATTAAGGGACTTTGTAAAATGTAGATTATTCATAGAAAGTACAATAAATTGTCCGGTTAGCCAGTTTTTAGACATCATAGTCAGGTTAGAAAAATTGTATGCCAGAAAAAGAATTAAGTGAGGGTGTGAACTAATCCATATGGACTAGAGATAATTGGTTTAAACTCAAATTGTTGGCTATTATAGCCATACGTGTCTTGCCATTTTCTGCATGGCCTTTTGAGTTTAAAACGGAAGAGATAAAGTGTTCTTGGTCCCAATCTGATTGTAAGAAATGCATTATTGGGATTTAAAAACTTACTAGATCATTTTTTATATTAACACATTTTTTGGTAGTATGGCCTTCCATTTATACTTTTAAAATGTATCCTGGGTTTACAGGAATTAAACAGTTTAGTTTATAGCTAAAAGAATAGAGACAAACCACTTAACTTTGCATTGAACTGTCCTAATTATTGGTGATAGTTTTTAAGCTGT
Organism: Podarcis gaigeae; assembly: GCF_964106915.1. NCBI lineage: Eukaryota > Metazoa > Chordata > Lepidosauria > Squamata > Lacertidae > Podarcis > Podarcis gaigeae. The sequence goes on from NC_139681.1 coordinate 66,437,026, forward strand.
CTCCTTCTGAGACCTCAGCAGCAGTTTCTGGGGGGCTTGCACTTGCCGATTGACCTTGAAAGTGCTTTTTGTTGTAATTTCCTGCTCTGTGTTGGGAGATTATTCATTACCTAGGTCTTTTGATTTGGACAGTTAGGTCCTAACTAGATGTAAGAACAATTGCACACAGTGTTTGAGTTGGATGGAAAATTATAGGACTACCTTCCCCAACCTGGTGCTCACCAATGTTGTTGGACTATAACTCCCACCAGCCGCAGCCAGCGTGGCCAAGGACCAGGGATTATGGGAGTTGTAGTCCAACACCTGGAGGTACTAGGATGAGGGACGGACTAGGGCTGGCCTAAGAGGCAGAGGACAAATAGCTGATTGGACTGTCAGTTGAATCTTAATGGGAAACGGGATGCAGCCCCTGAGATACTCTGGCAGGTGGGCTGAGCCGGATTGCTGAATGCACTACAGAAGACTAGGCATTCTATTTGGACTCTCATATATGGTTTTGTGCATCTGTAAAAAAACAAAAAACCCTAAGCAAAAAAAGAAGTTATTTCTCACTGCTAACTGCGACTTCTATATCAGTGTGAATGACAAAGATAAAACGTTTTATACCTTCCATTTGTCTCTTATCTTCACAGCTATTGTACTAGGAACATCTTTACTGGTTCTTTAATGTGAGAAGTGAAACGTAAATGGATTAGAATGCAGCTCCTGCTCCTGGATCTTATTCATTTAAATTATTTTGTCCCAGATGAAACAAGAAGGATAATTGTGCTAGGAGTACAGGAATACCACTAATCAGTTACATCAGAGAGAATCTTACCATCAAGATAGGTGTCAGAACAAGCCAAAAAGCAAAAGTAAAAGGTGTTAGGGAAGGTATTATTACTAACAGCAGTATATGAGAATCTCCCTCTGAGGCAGCACCCAGCCTGCCTAGGGAGTGGCCAGAAGCAGCACAGTCTGCAATATTGCAAAGGAAGGGCTTTAGCTCAGTACCTGCTTTCAAGGAGCACAGCCATAAAAGACCTTCTGCCTAAGATGATGGCAAGCCACTGCCAGTCACGAGTAGACAACAAAGTAAGGCTATTGGGATTAATGCACAAGGCAATATAACAGGAATGCAGAAACACAGAAAAGGCCTTCTGTCTCCATAAGGCATCTCCATCAGACCTTTCCAGCTCAGTATCGTCTACACTGCCTGGAAGTGGTTCTCCAGGGTTTCAGATGCAAGTCTTTAGCAGCCATACCTGGAGATGGCTAGAAACTGTGTGGAGGTAACGCTCTGCATTGCGAAGGCGAACCTCGCACCAGACATGCAACAGTATGTCAAGGAGCATTGCGCCTGCTCTCCCTGACCTTTTGCCTTCTTGGCTAGAAAACAGGGTTTTCCCCCTGACCGTTTGTCCTCTCACAGATTTGTTTACTAGACATAATGCTTGAATGGAACATGACCGGGGATGCAGACGTAATCAAGTATTGGGGAACATTTTAGGGAAACACCTGCTGACATGTGTATTTGCTAATGCTAGAAATGTGCTTAGATGGAAATACGTCATGTTCAGAGTGGTTTCACTCCTGTTTCCAATTGTTGACTTCTGCTAATAAAAGGAGCCTCGACAGAGCTAGATGGCAGCTTGCTGGGAGCATGCTTGCCAGCTTGCTCCTGAAGAGCTCACCTGCATCCAACCTCCCGTCGTCCTCATTATTCCTACAGACTGAACTTGGGGTATTCTGCACGCCATAGCATGATACCTCTGGTCAGGGAAGACTGAAGGCCTGGCTAGACAATAATGAAATCGAATGTATTCCATGTGTATGCTTTTCTCTCTCAATTGTAGCCATGGGGGGGGGGAAGGGGCATGTAATCAGGATCAGGGTCATGATATACAGAGAGGGATGTATTTTAACCATTTCTCCACACAATGTGGACTCAATGGAAATTACCCACCCCCCTTAAGCCTAGAAGTAAAGCTGTCATTTGGGGCCAGTTGTAGCCTCTCTTCCAGGGAAACAGCAACTCAGGGTGTGCATGGATGTGACTTTTACAGGACATGCACAGTTGGGAATCCCTTCTTTATGCACGGCCCCAATCCTGATTACCCCTGGCAAGGCAAAATGGAGGTACTGTCCAGTTACCGTATTGGACCGAATATAAGCCACACTCCCCCCCCCATTCTGATTGTGAAAAATTAAATTGTAGCTTATATTCGTGACCTTACGGTATTGCTGATGAAACAGCTGCCCAGGAGGGCCATTGGGGGTGGGGGACAATGGCACGCTACCTGCCCGCGACTCCCAAGCCTTCCCCGAGCTCGCAAGGAAGAGGGGAGGCCGCCGGCAAAGTGGTGTGGCTCCCCCCCCAGGAAGCAGCCTGGGAGTGCGGGCAATGGCACACCACCCACGTGCGACTCCCAAACCTCCCCTGAGCTGTCAAAACGAGGGGGAAGGGGGGGGAGGCCGCCAGCAAAGCCCCTGTTCAGGACGGTAGAGGTGGGAGGTGGACCACACCCACAAATAAGCATTGACTTTTAAAGGTGCGGCTTATTTGCGGGTGCATCTTATATTCGGGCCAATACAGTATTTAGTTTCAGTCTTTCTACAGTGCTTTTATCCGAAACAACTGAAATAATGTGTACAGTGGTTCCTCGGGTTACAGACGCTTCAGGTTATAGACGTTTCAGGTTACAAACTCCGCTAACCCAGAAATAGTACCTTGGGTTAAGAACTTTGCTTCAGGATGAGAACACAAATAGCGTGGTGGCGACGCGGCGGCAGTGGGAGGGCCCATTAGCTAAAGTAGTACCTCAGGTTAAGAACAGTTTCAGGTTAAGAACTGACCTCCAGAACGAATTAAGTTCTTAACCCGAGGTACAGTGGTGCCCCGCAAGACGAATGCCTCGCTAAACGAAAAACCCGCAAGACGAAAGGGTTTTCCGATTTTTTAGCGGCTTCGCAAGACGAATTTCCCTATGGGCTTGCTTTGCAAGATGAAAGCCCATAGGGAAATCTCCGGGGACAGCGGGGAAGCGCAGCGCGCCTTCTCCTTTGTTCCCGGACCTGTCCTAAGGCTTGCGGTGGGAGGTCCGGGAACAGAGGACAAGGCGCGAAGGGCTTCTCCTCTGTTCCCGGGGCTTGCGGTGGGAGGAGGGTTTTTCCTCCCCACCGCCAACATTCAGAACAGCATTCTGAATGTTGGCGGTGGGGTGGAAAGCCCTCCTCCCACTGCAAGCCTTCAGGACAGGTCCGGGAACAGAGGGGAAGGTGCGCAGCGCTTCTTCCCGGGGTTTTTCCTCCCCACCGCCAACATTCAGAAGGCTGTTCTGAAGGCTGGCGGTGGGAAGAAAAGCCCTTCTCCCCCGCCAGCCTTCAGAAGAGTTCCCGCCTAGGCTGCGGATAGCAGCCTGCTGCCCCGCGCGAGGGGCGCTCTGCTTAAGAGCGCCCCTTGCGCAGGGCAGCAGGCTGCTATCCGCAGCTTGGAGAGCCCTCTGGACCTCTTCTGAAGGCGGGCGGGGGGCAAAAGTCTTTGCTCCCCCCCGCCTGCCTTCAAAAGCCGTCCAGGAGCATTTTAAAATCGCCCCGGGACAGCGGAGAAGTTTGCTCCCCCCCCCGCCTTCAGAAGAGGTCGGGGGACAGACTGTCCCCGGACCTGGTCTGAAGGCGGTTTCCATAGGAACGCATTGATTGATTTTCAATGCATTCCTATGGGAAACCGTGCTTCGCAAGACGAAAAACTCGCAAGACGAAAAGACTTGCGGAACGAATTAATTTCGTCTTGCGAGGCACCACTGTACCACTGTACTATGTTTTGGCCTCGATTTTTTATAGTATTGCTTTAAGGGGGGGGGGGATTTGGAATCATGCATCATTGTCTTCTGCATCTTTGCCACTATCCATTGATCACCGCTTCATACTGCTCTACTATACAGTTACTTCTGTGTAATGATAACCTGCAATTCACATGCAGCTAATCATGTACAATAGCTATGGTGGAGTGTATTTTGTGGTATGGAAATGGGGTCATGGGCGGTGGTGCTCTACGTGTGCAGATTGTACTGTAGGTTTCCTGCTTCCATGGAAGTGCATTCCATGTAAGGAAGTGCAATGTGTGAAGCTACACTCAGAGAGGGAGAGGGAATTTGTGTTTCCAAGTCAGCTGGCCCAGAGTCTTCCAGCTCTGCGCTTCCTGAAAACTTCCCTTGGGGGTGGTGCAGCCAATATCAGCTGCTCTGTATTTGCAGGAAATATTTTCCTCTTTAATCTCTGCATAACAGACTTTCTCACCTATGTATCCCCCGACGGAAAAGCTACGCAGCCAAAGCCGCTACTCGCTGACATTTCCAATGGTTAACTCGTAATAACTCAGGAACAGCAGGGAGGGAAATGTACAGAAACACCTATGCTTCTCAGTGAGGAAAATGGCATAAAGTGACTAATGTTTCCACTTCTTATATTAAACATTTTTTCCTACTATGGGAATCCAATCCAGATTACAGTTTCCTGTATAGCCAGTGGGTTCTTGTGGATAGAGTCTAATCCCCACTCAGCCATGAAGCTCAGGGGGCAAACTTGGACCAGTCACCATCTCTCAGCTCAACTGACCTCATTGGCTTGTTGTGAGCATAAAATGAGGACAGGAAGAACCATGTACACCATTTTGACCACTTTGGGAATATATAAATGTAAAACATACATAAATATGAGAGTGCCTTTTATCAAATGTAGCAGTGATGGCGTTATAGGCATCACGAACTACTTCATGAAGTAGCAGTCAATGTTTGTAAAATGCTCCACCTGCCTCCTCCACCTTCTAGTAAGGTAAAGGTAAAGGGACCCCTGACAATTAAGTCTGGTCGCAAATGACTCTGGGGTTGCAGTGCTAATCTCACTTTACAAGCCGAGGGAGCCGCTGTTTGTCTGCTTCCGCAGACAGTTTTTCCAGGTCATGTGGCCAGCATGACTAAGCCGCTTCTGGCAAAATCAGAGCAGCACACGGAAATGCAGTTTACCTTCCTGCCAGAGCGGTACCTATTTATCTACTTGCACTTTTTGGGTGTGCTTTTGAACTGCTAGGTTGGCAGGAGCAGGGACCAAGCAACGGGAGCTCACCCCATCATGGGGATTCGAACCACCCACCTTTCGATCAGCAAGCCCAAGCGACACAGTGGTTTAACCCACAGCGCCACCCGCGTCCTCCCCAGCTTCTAGTAGTGCTAAACAAATTTGAAAAGGTGTTATCAGAGTGTCCAATTGCTAACATTATAGTAAAATTAAGATTTTTGTGGGTAGAAGTTACAACATGTCACAATCACAGGAAGTATGTGACATTTGGACCTTGTGGTGTTAGTGATTTTCTTTCTGAAGAACTCATAGAAACAAATTTGCAATGTCAGACAAGGGCATTAGTCATCTGTTGTCTTCTCAGGGGCATATATATATTTTCCTTTAGTCGTTTATTTTTATTTTCCTCCTTTTCTCTAGAAATTCCTTCCCCTGCTGCAGAATAACAGATGCCAGGAACGTCACTTTGAATCTAGGTTAATTTGCTAGGAGATTACTTGCTACAATTAAGCACTTTTTTCCTTGGCCAGAAAGTTTTTACCATTTACCATCAAGCCAAATTGCACTGACATGTCTCTGCCACAAGCTTGTAGGAAATATTCCTAGATTTACCCTAGGTAACGCTGAAAGGACAATTTAGTTCACAGTTCTGAAGGGAGTCTGCAAAATTAAAACAGATGGGGGGAGTTATTTTGGGTTTGCTTTTGATACCCATGAGAAAATTCCCAGACTTTGCAGGAAGTCTATATTACACGATCAGAGATGTGACTCCTTTTAACCAGGTTTGAGATGTTCTGAATAACTCTGAATGTTCCTTGAAGCCATGTGTAATTGAAAGCAAAGGTTTGCTTGTAATTCCTTTAAAAAACAGTAAGCAAGAAAAGTCAGAGGTAAAAAGAGGAAGTGAGGCAATTAAGGCTGCAATCTTATACACTTAACTGGGTGTAATTTCCATTGAAGTCAATGGGGCTTCTGGGGAGGCAGGTTAAGGATATGCTTTGGTGTATGTACCAAGTACAAAAACGTGTTATGCTGTATTAACAGAGTGTCACAAATGTGTTCTACTTTATAGAACATAAATGTGGCATGGCCCAGAGGACATGTGTTCCACATTAAATAGACAAATCAGGAAAGGGGGAAGCTTCCTTATACTGAGTAAGACCACTGGTCCTTTTAGCTCAGTATTTTCTACACTGACTGACAGGACCTTTCCAGAACTTCTGACAGGAGTCTCTCCCATCATAGAATCATAGAGTTGGAAGAGACCACAAGGGCCATCGAGCCCAACCCCCTGCCAAGCAGGAAACACCATCAGAGCACTCCTGACATGTGGTTGTCAAGCCCCTGCTTAAAGACCTCCAAAGAAGGAGACTCCACCACACTCCTTGGCAGCAAATTCCACTGTCGAACAGCTCTTACTGTCAGGAAGTTCTTCCTAATGTTTAGGTGGAATCTTCTTTCTTGTAGTTTGGATCCATTGCTCTGTGTCCGCTTCTCTGGAGCAGCAGAAAACAACCTTTCTCCCTCCTCTATGTGACATCCTTTTATATATTTGAACATGGCTATTATATCACCCCTTAACCTCCTCTTCTCCAGGCTAAACATGCCCAGCTCCCTTAGCCGTTCCTCATAAGGCATCGTTTCCAGGCCTTTGACCATTTTGGTTGCCCTCCTCTGGACATGTTCCAGTTTGTCAGTGTCCTTCTTGAACTGTGGTGCCCAGAACTGGACACAGTACTCCAGGTGAGGTCTGACCAGAGCAGAATACAGTGGTACTATTACTTCCCTTGGAGCTGCTAGGGACTGAACTTGGGCCCTTCTGCATGCAAGGCAGATGTTCTACTACTGAAATAGGACCAAAAGATAAATATTATCATTGACCTTAGCTCATTTAACATATGTGAAAGTGAAACAGATGATGGAACCAACACACTCTTACAGAGTATTGAGCTCTGGGGCGCAACATATTACTTACAACATTCATATATATATATATATATACACACACACAGTGGTACCTCGGGTTACATACGCTTCAGGTTGCATACACTTCAGGTTACAGACTCCGCTAACCCAGAAATAGTACTTCAGGTTAAGAACTTTGCTTCAGGATGAGAACAGAAATTGTTCTCCGGCGTCGCAGCAGGAGTGGGAGGCCCCATTAGCTAAAGTGGTGCTTCAGGTTAAGAACAGTTTCAGGTTAAGTACGGACCTCCAGAACGAATTAAGTTTTTAACCCGAGGTACCACACACACAGAGAGAGAAAGAGAGAGAGAGAGAGAGAGAGAGAGAGAGTGTCATACCTCAGGTTGAATGTGCTTCGGGCTGAGTGCATTCGAGTTGTGCTCTGCGGCAACCTGGAAGTAACGGAGCGCGTTACTTCCGGGTTTTGCCGCTTGCGCAGACGCTCAAAATGACGTCACGCGCATGCGCAGAAGTGGCGAAAAGCGATGTGCGCATGCACAGACTTGACATCACTAGTTATGTTTGCTTCTAGATGGGAACAGGGCTCCAAAACGGATCCCGTTCGTATCTAGATGTACCACTGTATATGAATATATGTGTGTATGTGTGTGTGCGTGCGCGCCATTGGAAAAAGTATAGCTGGCAACATATAACAACATGATATTAGTAGATTTATTTTCAAATCTTTGCCTGACAATTCATTCCTTGAAATTTCTCTCCCCCCCACTTCCCCCTAACCTTCCTTGCAAGGGGGAGGAGGGAAATTGACATTAGGGAAGTCTGGGGACATTAGTAACTTAAATGCCAGGCATGGTTGTCTTTTTACATTTAATGATGTGTTTTTGGCAAATGCTGTAAATAAAATCTAATGCTCTGACCTTAAACAAGCTTCAGTGCTTCCCAGGTAAGTTTGCTTAGTTTCAAGATCTACATCTAGCTGATTAAGTTAATATATATGAGCCTTAGTTTACATAAACTGCCTTTAGCATATGGATTGTTTATAATTATGTCCTGGTAACAGCATTTAAGCTGCTGCGATTAAAAATGTAAGCTTGTTTTATAGCTACTGAAATTTATTTCTTTTAATGGTGCTTGTGTTTAGATCATTTTTTTAAAAGGCCTGTCAGAAAATAAAACCAAAGCAAGCAATAAAGTCAGAATGAAACACTGGAGAAAAATTGTGTGCCCCAACTAGAGTCTCTAATTCTATTTGGACACGTTCTAAGGCACAGCAGTTAAGTAAGCTTCAGATGGAATGAGTGTTGCAGAGATTCCCTCCCCCACCCCCCAAAAAAGGTCAGTATCCACCACATCAGTTGTCACTGTGGGTTTGGGTTGTCTGTGCAAATCAATTTCCTTTTGTCTTTGTACAATCATAATATTCTTTTTTTAACACAGTGATATTAGCACCTTGTTCCAAAGTTCCAGTCTGTTACCCTCACAATCTGACCAGGCTCCCACAAGGCACTTGTCTGGATACAGGTGCAACCAATAGAGAGTGGGAAGAAGGCCGTGATCCACATATTTGTAGGAATGCCTTTGTTTCTTAAGCCCTGCTCAAAAACATTTAGATGACTAATCAAGGCAAAGCCTGCTCAGATATGCCCTGGGTCTGTTATCCACTTACAGCTCTTGGAAGTTCTTTCTGAAGAACTTAATCTTAAATGCATGAAGCACCTTTTACATGTGCCACGTGATTTACAAACATAGTATAAAACAGTGAAAAATAATGTTTAAAACAGTACAAAAAATTAACTTAAGACAGGTGTTTATTTTGTACAGTGGTACCTCAGGTTAACGGGATGTGGGTGGCGCTGTGGGTTAAACCACAGAGCCTAGGGCTTGCCGATCAGAAGGTCGGCGGTTTGAATCCCCGTGACGGGGGGAGCTCCTGTTGCTCGGTCCCAGCTTCTGCCAACCTAGCAGTTTGAAAGCACGTCAAAGTGCAAGTAGATAAATAGGTACCGCTCCGGCGGGAAGGTAAACGGCGTTTTCGTGCACTGCTCTGGTTCGCCAGAAGCGGCTTTGTCATGCTGGCCACATGACCCGGAAGCTGTACGCCGGCTCCCTCGGCCAATAAAGCAAGATGAGCGCCGCAACCCCAGAGTCGGTCACGACTGGACCTAATGGTCAGGGGTCCTTTTACCCTTTACTACCTCAGGTTAAGGACTTAATTCATTCTGTAGGTCTGTTCTTAACCTGAAACTGTTCTTAACCTGATGCACCACTTTAGCTAATGGGGCCTCCTGCTGTTGTTGCGCCGCCGGAGCATGATTTCTGTTCTCATCCTGAAGCAAAGTTCTTAACCTGAAGCACTATTTCTGGGTTAGCGGAGTCTGTAACCTGAAGCGTATGTAACCTGAAGCGTATGTAAGCTGAGGTACCACTGTATTGGTTTTTATACCTCAGGCAGAGACCTTTTCATCAAGCTGGAAAAGCTTGTCAAAACCAAGGTGTCTTCAAGTTCTTTCTGGAAAGTGCAGATAGCGGGAGCCTGTCATATATCGACAGGGATGTTGTTCTACAGAACGGGGCAGCCACACTGAAAACCCTGCTCTTGAGTTACTGTGGACCATGCTTCTGACATTTTAAAGTTATTTAATATGCTAGCCATTTAGTATGTTGTTGTATTTCAAGCACCAGGAAGGGGGAGAAGTGTTTGTGAGATTTTCTGCCTCAGGTGCCAAAATAGCTCGTCTGGCCTTGAGAACTGCATACCTTCAACTGGGGTGAGGGCTCTTGATGCTCTACCTCAGGCAACAAAACATCTTGGGCCCAGCCCTGTAATTAAAGAATGAGCCTGGAGGAAGGAGTCCCATTAATTTCAATTAGTATAAAAAGCACAGCAAGATCCAGCTGAAAACAATTTGTAAAACTGATTTAATGGTTGCTGTTGTTGTTTTTGTTGTTGTTAACTATAGGTCTTTAAAAGCACGGAATGGCATGCCATTTCTATGCCTGCTCAGTAGCTAACTCTAAGCTAGAACATGCTATTTTGCTCCTGCTGTCCAGAACCGAGTGAGACTGGCTATTATGCAACTACTTTTCCATGTTATTAGGCACATGTTCCCTTTTGAACGGTATATTCAATAACAGATGGTGCCTCAAAGGCTCATTTCAGTGATGAGGCCAAGCCACAGCATCTCTCCACAAGGAGCCAAAGGAATGTACATATGGCATTGCGTCACTCTTTAGGGCAGTGGCACACCTTTTTTCACAGCTGGTGACTGGGTTTTGCATGCATAACATCCTATATGAAGCTGCCTTGTACTAAGTCAGATCATTGTCCCAGCCGCTTCCGTAGACTGGCTAGCAGTGGCTCTCTAGGGTAGGTCTTCCCTGGACATTCACGGTAGAATGCTCTACTGCTTGGCCTGGGCTCCATCCCATAACTGGAAGCACATGAGAGAGGTTTCTGCAGCCCATCAGGGAACACACAAACTGTTGGCAAATAAATTGTGAATGTTCGTGATAAAAACGAAACAAAACAGAAGGGACGTTAATGCAATATGTTACAGCCTGTTGCAGATCAGGAAACAATGGGCAGAGAAGTCCCTCTGAGGAACTTGTACTGCATTGGATAGTTAAGATAGGCTTGGGAGCCAATGGTTCCCAACCTTTTTTTGGCCATGCTCCACCTAAGCATCCTTAAAATCCTGACACCCCCCCCCCCAGTGACATATAATTCTTATTATTCAAAAAGTGTGCTGCTCTGCTTCACCAGAAGTGGCTTAGTCATGCTGGCCACATGACCCGGAAGCTGTCTGCGGACAAACACCGGCTCCCTCAGCCAGTAAAGCGAGATGAGCACCACAACCCCAGAGTCGTCCATGACTGGACCTAAGGGTCAGGGGTACCTTTACCTTTACCATTTAACAACTCTCAATGAACCTAAGAAATTACAGCTCCCAGGAATTCTGTAGGCAGATTGTTTCTCTTTAGTGTGCCCTGCCATTATAAGGGGAGGGAATGCCACAGTAGTCAGAACTTTCAGTGCATTTATATTTCTCCCCCACCTATCTACAGGGCTGTCAGAGGGTATTACAGAAGGGGAGATCTCTATTAATAATGATTGGTCACCAGCTGATGGAATGAAACACCAGGGGCTACTGTGAATCTATATTTGATTATACAGGACCAGTTTATGTTCTTATAATGGTTAACAGTAGATCTGTTCTTTTCTATCCACATCACATTCTTTGCCATGCTTCATGTGCATACAGTGAGATGGAATGGTACAGCACTGGAAGCAACAGGACAGAATGGGATGGAGTGGACTTATATCTATGTATCATTGAAGCCAAACCTGGATAGAATTGGCTGCTCAGCCCAACTGTATTAATTCCTCAGGTTTTATCACTTAATATTGTTACTCCTAATGCAGGAGACCACAGATGGTCCACAGCATGCCTGTAGACATGCAATTAAAAAACATATGGCATCTACATAGTACTTTAAAATGGCTACAACAATCAGAAAAAATATTGTGGTCCATCGAGATCCTCAGCAATTTTCAGGTGCTCCATGGGGCAAAGAGTTTGAGGACCAGTGTCCTGATGTTTTACTTGCTTCCAAAGGGACCTAATATCCCCATCAATAGTGTGGATGTCCATTCACGTTTTGTAGCTAGAGAAAGGTTGCAGAACATCACCACCTGTATCTCCACCGAAAGAAACAGGAGGTTGAATTTCTCGTGCCTTTGGAGACTGTGATATTGCTTCTACTATATTATGCATTGTCCTGTAATTGCTGACAACGAGAACAGGCAGGTACTTGTGAATATAATTACCATTTGATAACAGGGATTATATTTTGCCCTTTATCTACAGTTTCTCTCTAGAGCAAACCAGGTTGGATGAGTAGTATTCATTTGGAATGAACTTATCAGTGTTTTGCCCCGACACCAATTGTTCCCTCTGTAGCTCCTTTTCATTTTAAACGGAACAATGATTCACATTAGAAGTAGCAATAATTCCGTCGCTACACCCTGGAGATTAAAGGGACGTGATTCGTGTTGCAGTCAGAGAACACGAGGTAGACTTTGCTAATTGCCGATTACCAAAACAGTGCAGGCATGATCCGTAAACGGGAAATAGCATTAGCATCAATACTACATCAATAGAGAAAATGAAACTGCAAACAGAGCTACAGCTGTAGCTGATGAGCCCCACTGTGAGATTCATTATTTATTGCAGCAACGAGAGTTTGATTTTATTAAAATAGCTCAGTCGGCTCCTTTGCTTTTCTGGTATACTATATATATATATATATATATATATGTATCTGGGGGAAAGTGAAAGGAGCAAAATACACAGGGAATGCACCCACCCTGCACAAACACAAGGCTATTCCTTGAATAGTCCAGGCCTGCATCTCCATAAGCATGTTGGCTTAATGTCATGAGAAACAATGGAGTGCACCTCCAGGGGTTAAGTCAAACCATTGCATTGGCAGCACCAAAGTGACCTACTTGGGGCACAAGCCTGGACAGTGTTTATGGAGGTCCTGGCTGCCCAGACAACAAGTCTCTTGTCAGGGAAAACAAGGGAAATCAGAGCAATACATTGGCCCTGCCCCACTTAATCAATCACAAGATGTGGGGGGTGCACACTATTTGATGGCAATGCCCATCAACTTTGAGCTGTTGTATAGATACTTGAATCCGGAAACTCTACCCAGAAGGAAAGCCAGGCAGTTTCTGATCCCGTGAACTGGTCCTACCAGCCCATTCACATCTTATATTCCCCTCCTTATTTTCTCTTTCGTGAAGCTCATGCAAGGGGCCCACTTGTGTGAGTCATGTAATATACAACCTGGGAATTGATGTATGGCAGCAGCAATTTTCTTGATTTATTAGGCCCAGTTTGGAGCTCTTCTTATCACAGAGGCTGCCGCTGTTCGGTTGCGTTATTTCCTGGCTGCACTGCTAACCCAAAGTGATTGCTCGCCTGAGCACTAGAACACATATAAGTGGCACAAAACCACAAAAAGGCTCCCTCCCCAAACAGGGAAGAAGGGTGTGTGAAGATCTACATTGGGAACAAGGAGGCGATCCAATCAACCTTACCTGGTGGTTAAAGTGGGAAGCAAAGCCTGTTGCAGGAGGGAAAGCAGCCCACTCTGAATAATGCTGGGTGGGTGCAAAACCATGTCCTCCCTGGGGTGGGAGGAGACCAGGAGAGCCTCCTATTCACCGAGAAGCTGTTGTGGATGTGGCATTGGGCAAGGGCTGCTGAGGAGGTGGCGCATCAGGCTTCCAAGGAGTGTGCCACAGCTGTTGCTGCCACCGTGGTAGCAGCAGTAGGCAATGCATTCCTTGGAGGTCAGAAATGCTGCCCCTATGCATCCTGCCACGTGAAGCAGTCACTTCCCCTTGCCTCAGTTGACCAGCCCTGATATTAACCCCTAAATAGAACATAAAAAGGTTAAAGGACCCCTGGACGGTTAAGTCCAGTCGCAGATGACTCTGGGGTTGTGGCGCTCATCTTGCTTTACAGGCTGATGCAGCCGGCGTTTGTCTGCAGACAGCTTTCCGGGTCATGTGGCCAGCATGACTAAGCCACTTCTGGTGCAACAGAACACCAAAACCAGAGCAGTGCACAGAAACGCCGTTTACCTTCCCGCCGGAGTGGTACCTATTAATCTACTTGCACTTTGATGTGCTTTCGAACGACTAGGTTGGCAGGAGCTGGGACTGAGCAATGGGAGCTCACCCCATCGCGGGGATTCGAACCACCAACCTTTGATTAAGAGGCTCAGTGGTTTAGACCACAGCGCCACCCGCATCCCGAAATAGAACATACCCTACCAAAAATACAGCTGTGTTTGTAAAACACCTGCTCCTCCAAACCCTCAAGGTATATATTAGAGATGGTAAAGAGTGTCAAAAAGAGAGAGAGATGGCATGCCATAATTTGTACTTTTCATTTGTAATCTGCTGAGCTAAATGAATGGTAATCATGATCTGAGTGTGTTGCTGTTGAAGAGTAGACTGCCCACTACATTGTTCTGTGTGCTGCATTAGGCACAAATGGGAATTTGGAAATGAAAGCCGATTATACATGACTACTGTTTCTGCAGAAAAAAAGGACCAGTCCTGGATATGTGTGTAATCAAAGCCTGGATAACTTTCTGAAGCTCCATCCAGCAATGTTTAGTTATGTCTTCTCACTTTTACTATGTGTGAGTATGAGCTTGCAAGGTCAAAGAGAGAAAGAATTGGGGTCGTCTGTAGGGGCTTCTGGCCCAGGAATTTCTGCCTTGTTGGGTTCCACCTCAACAGGCTCTGTGTGACTAGGTTCTGGAGGAGTGTCCGGGTCAGTGTCTGATGCCTCCATAACCCACACCAGGGGACCCCAGGGCTCCCCATAGCTTTGTGATGCCTCCTCTTTTAAACCTATTTCTTCATTACTTGTGGAACTGAGAATTTGAATAAGATCAGCAAAAGGGCCCCTGGGCAGGACAACCTCTTCTTAGACTTCTGGGTGGTACCCAATATGTGTTCTGCCATTGCTATACAGCAAGCTCACAACTTATGTGGGGGCTACGTTCTGGGAATCACGTCAAAAGCCAAAATCACATATAGTCAAAACCCATTGGGTTCAATGGTGAGGGGGATTGCCAATGTCATTTCCCCTAGAACACCATCCCTCCAAAATGAATGAATGAATTATTGCCACACACGTAAAGTTGAATGTGCACAGGTTAAACGCATGTTAAGTTGCAGGCTTACCGTATTTACTTGGTTTAAGAATGTGTTGTTTCTATATTTAGTACACATGAGACCTGCCAGCTTAAATATCTTATCTGTCGAATAGTAATTATTGTACCAGAAACAGAGATATCTCAATAAACCAGAAGTCTCATGTATCTGACTGTTGCATAACATTTCAAAGAAGAAGTAAACACAAAGCAGTGGAGATGACTTTTGGAAATAAACTTACAGGGTTGATGGAAACAAAAAATGGTTAAACTGCTTTGGGAAGAATGCAGAGATTCTTGCTCTTGTCCACTCACTCATTTAAATTAGCCATATCTGGCTATTATCATCTTTGTGATCAGCTCCTCTACACTCCCTGCCATCCATATGCTGGGAAAAGAAGTGAGACTTCTCTACACATATAAGCTTCCCCCATGATTTAGATTCTAAAGTTTAGAACCTTGCATGAATATAGAGCAGGATCCTTCTTGTAGCCCTTCTCCAAATGCATGGACAGCTGTGGAACCAGCAGTGTAGATGATGGCAGGGGTGGGGTCAGCAAATACAGCACCGTTCTCTTCCTCCAAATGATTGCATGGAGGATAACACTTATGCAGCATTATTGCCTCTTAATTAGGTACTCCCCTTCATGGATCACTGCCTTGCCGTGGTGAAGGGGCTTGAAGAACTCAGAGAAGCTATGAACTATGCCGAGCAGGGCACCCAAGATGAACAGGTCATAGTGGAGAGTTTTGACCAAACGTGATCCACCTGGAGGAGGAACCGGCAAGCCACTCCAGTATCCCTGCCAAGAAAACTCCATGGACAAAGACAACAACAACAACATTTAGGTACTAAAGAACACTTCCCTATTTTCCATTTCAAGTTAAGCTTGCATTCTTTGCTCATCATCCACAGACACCTTTTGACAGCAGGCAGTTCTAACCAGATTAAAAAGGAAAAGGTAAAGGACCCCTGACAGTTCAGTCCAGTCACAGACGACTCTGGGGTTGCGGCGCTCATCTCGCTTTACTGGCCGAGGGAGCCAGCGTTTGTCCGCAGACAGCTTCCGGGTCATGTGGCCAGCATGACTAAGCCGCTTCTGGCGAACCAGAGCAGTGCACGGAAACGCTGTTTACCTTCCTGCAGGAGCAGTACCTATTTATCTACTTGCACTTTGATGTGCTTTCGAACTGCTAGGTTGGCAGGAGCTGGGACCAAGTAACGGGAGCTCACCCCGTTGCGGGGATTTGAACCGCTGACTTTCTGATCGGCAAGCCCTAGGCTCAGTTGTTTAGGTCACCTGCGTCCCAACTTCGGATTGCAGTGTGCATATTCTCCTGGGTTCTCAAGTCAGTTTTGAGGACTACTAAACTGTCCCCTATTTTGATATTTTACATTGAATAATGCAAAGAAGAAGAAGAAGAAGAAGAAGAAGAAGAAGAAGAAGAAGAAGAAGAAGAAGAGAGAAGAGTTTGGATTTGATATCCCGCCTTTCACTCCCTTTAAGGAGTCTCAAAGCAGCTAACATTCTCCTTTCCTTCCTCCCCCACAACAAACACTCTGTGAGGTGAGTGGGGCTGAGAGACTTCAGAGAAGTGTGACTGGCCCAAGGTCACCCAGCAGCTGCATGTGGAGGAGCGGAGACGCGAACCCGGTTCCCCAGATTACGAGACTACCGCTCTTAACCACTACACCACACTGGCTCTCAATAATAAACATTTCCCCTGTTTTTACTGTCTGAACATGAAAGCAGTAGCAGGGGAAGTTATCTCTTTGTAAACGTCACCAGCATTATAAACTTGGAAGAACAAATTATTGGACTGTATCATTTGTTTTGAAATTTACCGATAAGCTGGACAACATACACAGTACATGGCTTAACAGATTGCCTTTGCTATTGCTTTGGTTTTTAGAAGGCTACACACATAGCTTAAGCAGACAAGTATGCAGGGGAAGGCAGAACTATTTATGTGACCTAAATTAAAGTAGAAATACAGCCTCATTTCAAAAGGTTCTGCTGAAGACCCCAATAATCGTTTCTGTATCAGTTACCTTTTGTCTAAATGTATCCTTTGACATTTAACTGCACGGCATGGCGCAAAATAATCTACAGTTACTTGAAAAGCCTTCTGATAAGGAAAAGTTATCTTGGATTCCTAGCACTGTCCTTGTCTCTAGAATTGTTAAAGGCATACAGCGTGTTTGTCTCATTCTGGTAAAAACACATGAGAGAATGGTTTAGTGAAGATTAATTGCATTCCTTTTGACGTGGGATTCTTCACTAAATGTGTTTGTTCCCATCATTCTGTCTTACCAAAATGACAAGTCTTCTGATAAACATGCAGACTTTGTATAATTCATCAGGAATTTAAACAAACACTGTCTCAAACTTCTAATTCCCTCCCCTTTAACCCCACAGGCATGCTCAAAAATAACAGCTTCTGACATGAAAACACAAGGCCATTTGGGGGGACGTTGAGCTTCAATAAAGCTCTTTGGAAACATAGACATCTTTAATATGCACAGCTGCAGAAAAGCAGAGTGCATCTGGGTTTAATGGCTGAGTCCATGACTAAAGGACAAGAGACTGTGGTTTGTATGACCTATCCATTTGTTTATCAGAATATATAACGGGCTAATTTTACAATTGTAATGGTAAGGAGGAGATGGAGATCGGGTAGGGTGAAGGTCAGCTGGAATGAAGTGAACAATGGTGGCTGAGATAGCAGCAGAGCATTAATTTAAGCACGAGACTTGCACATCACTACTGTTGAGCCTCTCTTCATTCAGAGAATGCTGGTGATTGTTTGCAGAACTGCTTGTGATTCAGATTCATCACCACCAGGGTTGGGATAAAGGAGGAACGTGTAGGGGAGATCTTTATGAAGCTCACAAGCCCCATCCCATCTCCCCCTATTTTTCATATCATGTTTTTCCCCCATATCCTTTTTAAAAAGCCATCACAAAACGTATGGGGATACCTACCTATAATGTGATGCATTCCTTCTCAGAATACAAGTACAGTATTCCAAAGCACACCCAAAACTACAATGTGAGCAGGCCTCTCCATTTAATTCAATGGAATCACTTACTCCCAACAAAAGTAATCAACCAGGGCAGCCAAGCCTGCTTTGAAACCAGATTGAAAGAAGTCTAGATAGTCAGTTTTCTGCAAACATGCCTGAAGCTGGGTCCCACCCCGTTTTGAGCTCCTATACACATTTTTGCAAACAGTCTTCCCTAATATTATGCATTTCTGCACACCATTTTCACTTATATATACATTTTTATGCACACTTTCCCGTAAGCTACACATTTTTTTGTTAAGATTTCCGCATCACAAAATTTAGAGAAGTGCAGATTTCAAAGGATAGCTGTTGTTTTTTGTTGGCATACTGTTTTGGGAAGTGTAAATTGGGTAAGGTAAAGGTAAAGGGACCCCTGACCATTAGGTCCAGTTGTGACCGACTCTGGGGTTGCGGCGCTCATCTCGCTTTATTGGCCGAGGGAGCCGGCGTTTGTCCGCAGACAGCTTCCGGGTCATGTGGCCAGCATGACTAAGCATGGCGAACCAGCATGGCGAACCAGAGCAGTGCACGGAAACACCGTTTACCTTCCCTCCGGAGTGGTACCTATTTATCTACTTGCACTTTGACGTGCTTTCGAACTGCTAGGTTGGCAGATCAGGGACCGAGCTATGGGAGCTCACCCCCTTGCCAGGATTCGAACTGCCGACCTTCTGATCGGCTCTGTGGTTTAACCCACAGCGCCACCCACGTCCCGTAAATTGGGTAGGTTTGCATTAAATCTGAATCTCACTGCCTTTCCTATTGTCATCCTGTGATGACTGCTTTGGTAACTTGCATTATTGTTAAGGAATACTTGCTAATATTGTTTCTGGGAAATTCATACCCACAAAGATATAGCTCATTAGGCTCCTCGCAGTCTTTTTGTCTACATTTCTTGAATACTTGGTATATCATTTGAAAGCCCAGGGAATGCAGCCTTATGAACCTTAACCATTATTGTTTGCATAAAATTATTTTCAAGATCTAAAGCAGAGTAGAGGACTACTGCAATTCAGCTCACTTTACAGTCAATACCATGAAAAATGTCATTCTTGTTTTAGCAAATGGCAGCAGATATGCAATACAAGGAGCAGAAACACTAATATAGAAATCAATATCTATTACAGTTTAAATCACATTTTGGTCCTTTAGCAATCCTTTAAAAGCTACTGCTGATCCTGTTTGTATTAGAAATCATTTCAGTACCTTTCAGGATTTTAATTCTTTTACTGAAAAAATTACCACTTAAAAGCACACTCACCCACGTTATGTGATCATTCCCCTGTCCTCATCCTCTAAACACAACACAACACAACAAACAAATATGAAATCATTGAAATCATTGCTTTTGCTACATTCCTAAGGTTTAGAAGATAAACCTATTGTGAGTGACCACTGGTATGCAGACTCCCACTCAAAGGTTATGATTTCACATAGTTTTTGTTAGGGTTCAGCCCTGCCCAGACCATCTCAGGTGAGCAGCAAGGTAATCAGGACTCTCCAGCAGATCTCAACACTATCAATGATCCTAAGAGCCACTGAATCTGGACACCCCCCCCCCCCCCGCTGCAGAGCTGAATGTCGCCACAACAGCTGCTTGGGTTCCTGGTGGGCTCTAAGCCCCACACATCTCATCCAGTTTCACAGGAGCAGAGGAGATAGCGACCCAGGCTGGAGCTTCAGAGCCAGTCTTGAAATGCTCAGTCAGCTGTCCATGGGGCTGCTGGGGGAAGGATATGGAGACTCTTGCTTGAATTAGAGCAGGAAGGGGCGGAGTCTCCAGCACCTATATAAGCTCCCGGTTTAATCTACTTCATTGCTAAAACAGCAGCTCTCACCTAAGCTTCAGCCTTCCTCACCAGGAGGAAGCAAACACTTTTATTGTCAATTAGCACCATTCCTGTTTGAAATGTCAACTGCAGACCTGATGGAAACCCTGGAGTCCAACAGGAATGTTTTCCAGTCAGCTACCATGAATATAAGACTGAAGACAATTCCTAAATTTCTAGAATGCACAGTCCCAATTGTACATCAATATTCTGCTTTTTCTGGTATAACCCAGACTAAAAGCCAATTCAAGCACCATTTTTGAACAAACAAGCTAATCTTTTATGTGTTGTGTTGTAGGTTTTTAGGGGCTAGTAAAATGTAGGAAACATTTATGCTAAATTTTATCATGAGCTTTCCAACTTGACTTCCTGAGGTTTTGACTGTACCCATTAATAAGAATGCCTTCAAGAAACATTAGCAAATAATATCCAATTAAAACAAAAAGACCGGTTAATAGATTGTATACATCAACCAGTGCAATAAACCTCTTATGATTGATTATGTGTTTTTAATTCTTATAATCTCCATGACGTTAAATTAATCATTACTATGGAAGCGTATTAATATAGGACTCTAGTGACATATCTCTGCTGTTCAGTATGCCTTGAGGAATCGTAAAAAATGATTATTAAAACAACCAGAGCTGGCTCAGATCATAAGCACACTGTGATGAAAAGAAGATGAGCTTCACATTGGGAAGAAAGATATTCTTTAAAATGCATATTAATATTTATTAGAAAATTACATTGACTTTAAGTCTGTAAGCAGTGGAAGCCAAAAATACAGCAATATGCAAATACAGTGTTGTCATACCATAAACAAACAGGCTAGCCCCACTTAAGTCAATCAATTGTATTTCCAAAAGAGCTCCAGATGTAACCATATGCTAGCTGTGCTATTTAATTTAGGTTTGATCCAGTGAAGTAGAGCCCAGCCTACCCTCTCCTGTCCTGACAAGCCCACTCAGGAAATCAGGTGTTAAAGGTGGGCAGGAATCCTATGTGTCTCCCATTTTCTGTGGCCAAGCTAGAAGTGGCAAGCTAGGCATGAGGTATAGGTGGCCTGCACAGGCCTCCCATTCCCAGGAATGATCTGGGGTTATATCTGTGAATATACACCAAGAATGGGAAAACAGAACTCTGTTGTGTCCTTGGGGGGATCCCTCCATGCTCTGAGGCTGACGTTGCAGTAGACGGGCTCAATTCCTTTGTGTAGTGAAATGATACCTTTCACTAATGAATATATCCGAAATAACAAATAAATATTATCTGATGGCTCCGAGTATGTGAGCAGTTGGTGTTTGCTCTGTTTTTTATCAGACCAGAATTTGTTTACCATTTCCAAACACACTGGTGTTAAACTAATATTAGAAATACGTGTAGGCAGCGAGCCACCTGCTGTTTTCAGGTACTGCTTCCTTCCAATTAATTACCCACAATGTTTTGGAGCTCATGAGTTACTGTGATTATGGGAAGGTCCAATGTGACAAGCTCTTTCAGAGTCTCAGGCTGGGGAGACAAGAGGGAAAGATTTGGCCAAAATTGCTTTCGTAACTTAGGGTACACATAATAGTTTTAGGAATATGGAAGAGCCCCCGCCTCATTTTTTCCCTTGTGTTTAGACCAGTGGTTCTCAACCTGTGGTCTGCAGACCCCAGGGGCTCTGTGTAATCCACTCTGGGGATCCATGGCACCATTCACATAACAAAAGCTACCATAGAGATAGCAAAATTTTGCAAATTAGGAAGTCCATGGCTTGGCTTTTGAAAACAGGGGGTCCGCAGTACTTAGTTAATTGGGATCCACTGGTTTAGACCATTACACAGAATTATGAAGAGCAAAATTACTGGGCAATTTCCCAATCCAGGGAATTTAACAAGAAACAACTGGTCACGAAAAGCAGCTTCCCTACCCACACTCATGATGAGGTTCTGCTCTGGACATGCTAATGATCTATTAGGAAGAGAGCATGTAGTGATGTTGCTGCTCCTATTTGTAATTACCTTGTTAGGTGAATTTTAGTAATACAGTAACACTGGGTTGTATTATGAATCATTTCCCTAAGGAGTTTTTCTCTAGGTTGGAAAGGAAAATGAGATGCAGCACATGAGGCGAATGTGTGAGAAGTCCTGCCACATCCTACCAAATGCCTATCTAGTGCAGCCTTCTGCTCCCACAGTGGCCGACCCAAAGCCTATGGGAAGCGCACATACAAAGCATGAGCGTGACAGACACACACATGGACAGAGAGACTGGCAAAACATAGTAGCACACAGTGCTATTAGAGAAGGCAGCAGCATGTGCAGTACTAGCCTATGTCACAGTCAAATCTGCACTAGAACTAAAATGGTTGGGAAGTGGCATTAAGGCTGATTTACAAGAGGCAATATGCAGGCTTACAATGGCTGATGGGAAGAATATAACATTTGACTGCATCTCTAATTCCAATTCCATTCCCACTGGTTCAACTTCTGACTGATGTGACTGACCTCTCACATAGGCAAAAGCTGTCGTGTATAGGCTTGTCTAGGTGATAGAAAACCCTGCAGAGTCATGTGCACAAAGCCTGTGAGCATGGGGCCTGTTGCCACAGTCTACTGAATACATGTAGACTAGGTCAATGTGCTTGCTACCACAACCCAAGCACTCCCAAAACCCTACTCCCCCTTGCACATCCAGTAAACCCGAATTTCTTGTCTTGAAAAGGGGCTGCAAAGTCTTTGTATTTCTAGAGGCAAACTACCTTGGTGGCCAATCTGTGGCTACAGTATCTGGATTGCCTAGACCAGTGATATTCAACTCTTTCCAGGGTTGAGGAACCACTGTATCCTGTTGTGACATCCTGCAAAACCCCAACCTCCTCTTACTGTCGCCCCCTGTTTATTTAACAATTATAAAATGCCACCCCTCAAACATATACAAAGTAAAAACCACGAGGAATATTGGTAGTAAGAAATCTATTTCATCGTTACAAAACTTCATGGAATCCTGGGGGAGGGGGGAGTTCACAAAACCCAAGGGTTCCATGGAGCCCTGGTTGAAAGACATTGATGGGTTGTCTCCAATGGTACCACTCTGCTGATGGCAAGGAAGTAATTGCCCATGATTCTTCCTTCTTCCACTCTAAGCCTCCCACACTCATAAATCTGCTCCAGAGGACTGGGAAACCCAGAAGAAGAAGAGGAGGAGGAGGAGGAGGAGGAGGAGTTTGGATTTGATATCCCGCTTTATCACTACCCGGAGGAGTCTCAAAGTGGCTAACATTCTCCTTTCCCTTCCTCCCCCACAACAAACACTCTGTGAGGCGAGTGGGGCTGAGAGACTTCAGAGAAGTGTGACTGGCCCAAGGTCACCCAGCAGCTGCATGTGGAGGAGCGGAGACGCGAACCCGGTTCCCCAGATTACGAGTCTACTACTCTTAACCACTACACCACACTGGCTCTCAGAGTATGTTTAGGGGAAATGGGTGGGGTGGGGCTGCAAGTGAGAGGAGGAATAACTGAAAATGGCTTCTCTCCTCATTCTGATACTTGAAGGCTTATTGCCAGGTGCCAGCTGAGTGACCTCACTGGATACAACCTTTAAAGCTAATATTCATACCAAACATGTAGGTAACTGGAGCCTACATTATCATAATAGGTCAACATCTGTTTTTGACGTCTGACTGACACTCCAATGTTCAGAAGGTCTTTAGGTAGACCTTTGTCTAGCACTGGCCCAAATACATTTTCACAGGATGGCACATGCTACTAATTTCCAGTGGGGGGGGGTGCTTATCATTATTTGTGATGAGTTAGCCAAGTGCTAATTTCCCTGCTTTCATTTGACATTCAAACAGTGGCAGAGCTGCAACCTGTGCACACTGCCCGCAATCCCATTTGCCACAGAATGGCCCAGTGTGAACCAGACCTTGCTCACCCCTTGTATCGAGCATTTCCTGTGGGCGAAATAAACCTCCACGATCTGTTCAGCTGTGCTTTTGGGCTCTCATGCAGATTTGTCCAGGCAATCATGGCTAATAACTGCACTGTAGTATTCCCACCATCACCAAAGCTCCATTCAGCTTTTCTGCATCCACCAAAACCTACTTGTGGAGAAAGAGACAGCAAGGCTGTTTGTGTGGTGTAGGGATTAAGAGCGAGAGACTCGTAATCTGGTGAACCGGGTTTGCGTCTCCGTTCCTCCACCTGCAGCTGCTGGGTGACCTTGGGCCAGTCACACTTCTCTGAAGTCTCTCAGCCCCACTCACCTCACAGAGTGTTTGTTGTGGAGGAGGAAGGGAATGGAGAATGTTAGCCGCTTTGAGACTCCTTCGGATAGTGATAAAGCGGGATATCAAATCCAAACTTCTTCTTCTTCTTCTTCTTCTTCTTCTTCTTCTTCTTCTTCTTCTTCTTCTTCTTCTTCTTCTGCCTCCAACCTTGTACATGACATTAGCACCACCCCTGGCCATCTATGATTTATTTTATCTTACTTAGTGAATTTATATACCACCCTTTACCCCGGGGTAAAGGGCAGTTCACAGGATAAAATCAAGATACAAAACCACAAAATACATAATAAAAATAAAGACAACAACCCAATAGTGCCCTCAAAAAACTTAAAAGGGTGTCAATCAGATCAACCAAATGCCTGGTTAAAAAGGAAAATTTTTCCTGGTGACTAAAGGTCACTAAAGGTCCTGCTCCGGCGGGAAGGTAAACGGCGTTCCCGTGTGCTGCTTTGGTTCGCCAGAAGTGGCTTAGTCATGCTGGCCACATGACCTGGAAGCTGTACACCAGCTCCCTCAGCCAATAAAGCAAAATGAGCGCCACAACCCCAGAGTCAGCCATGACCGGACCTAATGGTCAGGGGTAAAACCTCAGTGCCTAGGACTTGCCGATCGTATGGTCGGCGGTTTGAATCCCCGCGGCGGGGTGAGCTCCCGTCGTTTGGTCCCAGCTCCTGCCCACCTAGCAGTTCAAAAGCACTCTTAAGTGCAAATAGATAAATAGGGACCGCTTTATAGTGGGAAGGTAAACTGCGTTTCCGTGTGCTGCGCTGGTGCTGGCTCGCCAGAGCAGCTACGTCACGCTGGCCACGTGACCCAGAAGTGTCTCTGGACGGCGCCGGCTCACGGCCTCTGGATTGAGATGAGCACGCAACCCTAGAGTCGGACACGACTGGCCCGTATGGGCAGGGGTACCTTTACCTTTACCTTTACCTTTAATGAAGGTGAACTTCCCTGGGGAGAGCATTCCACAGATGGGGAGTCACTGCAGAGAAGGCCCGTTCTCGGGTTGCCACCCTCCGGACCTCTCGAGGAGGAGGCACATGAAGAAGGGGCTCAGAGGATGATCTCAGGGTCTGGGAAGGTTCATATGGAAAGAGGCGGTCCTTGAGGTATCGTGGTCTGGAGCCGTTTAAGGCTTTATAGCTTAAAAGCAGCACTTTGAATTGGGCATGATGTATTGGATGTCTGCAAACAGAAAGCCTATGTTTGAGCAGCTGCTCAGATGTCGGATCTTTCCATGCAAATGTCCATATCAAAGGAAATATATCTGCTGGGTGGGGTGAGCTGCCTCCTTCTCCGTGATTATGCTCTGTGCATGAAGGATGCCTATGGTAGCGATGACATTATGGCAGTTCTGTTGTTCACCATGATCACCTGAGCGAATATACTTTCAAGCACACAAGCACTGCAGGCCTGATACTGACTGCTACTGCAGGCCTATTCCCCTCACAGGAAATACTGAATACAAGGGATTAGCCAGGTCACAGAACGCAGCGTGACAGGCAGTCTGATCAAGGAGACAGACACATCTGCTTAATGAGCGTGCTCTATGAGGGGAGATGCCAATACCCTGTGCAGCAGGCAACCGAGAAGAGATACGCAGGTATTGATTGGCGCCTTCAGGGGGTGAGGAGAAGCCTGATTATAGTTCTCATGAGAACATAGGCTGCATGTCGTCTTGGAATGGGCAGGAGCTGCCAATAATAACCTTCTCCTGATGCCAGCAGCACAGATTCCACCCAACCCCAGTGCAGCACTGCAAAAAGTGACAAAGGCTTTTCCACAGCATTTTGTGGTGTGTTTTTTTTTTTTAAAGCCGTGTTAAAAACGGATCATTTAAATTAAATCCCAATTCCACATTTTGTGGCAGGTGGGCCTTTGTGCAAAAGAAACAAGAAGGAAAATGCCAGGGTGACTCCTCATCGCCAGAGCTGCCTGTTAAGAAATGCAGAAGCTAACTCTTTTTGACGTCTTAAATGCCACTTAGTCACAATGTGTGATATTCCCTCCTTGCATGTGAAATAAACAGATTGAGCAGCTACAGACATTTTGTACTACACACACACACACTTCAGTTCTTGAAAGAATAGGGCAGTGATTCCAAGTATGTAGGAAGGAAAGGAGGACAAAGCCCTCTTCGCACAGTAATAATAGCTTTCAAAATCAGACTTAAAATAACCACAACGTTATTTTTTGCAAGCAAAACACCACTAATGCAATACTTGTTTTATAAACAGAACTACAAGGCAGACCCGTTGCATGAGCATTTCTGTATACTGCTCCCATATGCCCTCCCTCTCACCACTACTGAGTTTTCTGTGACGGTGCAGAGATCAGAAGACATTGTGGTGCCAAAGATGCAGGCACTGTCAAAGGACAGTAAGAAAGCTTCCTAGAGAGGCATCTTATTAAATAAATACTAAATTAACACCGCCATCGCCACCATGCTTAGGATATAGTAAAGGCTTTCCATGTTCACTCAGGTTTCAAAATGTAGGGGAATTACAGCTGTTAAGGCCACACCCTTAACAGACATATTATTAAGGCACACTACAGTGGTGCCCCGCAAGACGAACGCCTCGCAAGACGAAAAACCCGCTAGACGAAAGGGTTTTTCTGTTTTGGAGGCGCTTCGCAAAACGAATTTCCCTATGGGGTTGCTTCACAAGACGAAAAAATCTTGCGTCCCCCAGCGGTTTTTTTTTGCTTTTTTGCCCTTTTCCTAAGCCGCTAAGCCGCTTATCAGCTGTTCCGCTGATAAGCCGCTTAACAGCTGATCGCTGGAAGCCGCTTGACAGCTCTAGCACTAATCCGCTAAGCTGTCAATGGGCTTGCTTCGCAAGACGAAAAAACCGCTAGACGAAGAGAATCGCGGAACGGATTAATTTCGTCTAGCGAGGCACCACTGTATTATGTACCGAAGTTCTCACCCTGGGGCAGCAGGGGGATACTGTAGATAGTTATGCAATAAGGGATCGAAAGTGATGTTCAGTGATTGGATAGTTATAGAAAATGGTTACTGTTGCGTTCTAGTGGAGCTCTATATAAGCAGGCTGGCTGAACCCTTCAGTTCAGTTCTGTTCTGGCCTGTGAATAAGCAAGAGCTGTTTGAAGAATCGTTGTGTCGTCTGATATGTTCACCCACACTTAAAACACACCATGTTGATATGGTATGGTATCCTATCCTATGGTTAGTTCCAGCTTCACCAATACCTTGTGCGCAGTAGAGTGATGGAGTTCCCTGTGTACACATGGTGTCAATGCAACTGAAGCTACCACTGCACATTACAAACACAAGTCAATTTCTTATTGTAATGGTGAAATGCGAGTCAGCCACCTCACCTTTAGCAGCAGAGAGAATTGTGCTTTATAAATGATATCTAACTCCTTTAATAACTTAAGTAGTCCAAATGGTTGGAGGCGTAAGACAGACAGAGGGCAGATTTGTAGCACGCTGGAAGTTTTCCCTAATACAGTAAAAAATGGTGCTGGTGACAACAGATCATCAAGGGCAAAGGAAACCATTTGCATCAAGACACAACACAATCAATGTAAATAATGATCAAATAAGACAAAAGGAAAATGTATTAAAAATCACCAAATAAAACATGATACAGTTGTAAACTTAATCATGCAAAGCTAATCATTTAGTTCTGAGACTGAATAAAAGAAGGTATTTTGAGAAACATGTTATTAAACCACTTTGTGAATAAACAAAATATATCACAAGTAAGGGCACATTGCACAACGAAACAGAATAAGGTAGTGGTGGAACTATTAAAGTGTTTAGCCTAGGACATTTTTCCATAAAGAAGGTATGTATTCAGAGGGGAAGGTTCCAGTCATGTTCTTAGTTCAAAATTCTATATGGAAGCATTGAACCTGTATATACATATTTTACATTAATATAATCCACTATATAAATATATATATATTTCACAGTGCGAACTGACATTTGACATGGAGTTTATTATCTTGGGAAATGATGTAAGTGGGGTACTGATCAGTAATCTTTTATTAGCTGCAATTTCTGGCACACTTTTTTTTTTTTTAAAGTAAGAGCTGTTGTTGATAGTTGAGTCTCCGTTGCTAACTTTTTAAAATTATACTGTTTTTACTGCTAGCATATTTACTGCACTTGTATTAAAGTTGTGTGATTTATTTATTTATTTTTGGTAAGATGCCTTGAGTCTGATTTTCTCTTAGAAAGCCATCATACAAATATCAAATATCAAATGAAATATCTCACTTGCTAAGCAGAAGATCAGGTTTTTCCTCCAGTGATACAAGTCAGAGCTCAGCTAGGTGTGTTTGTTGCTGTTTCATGCTACTGTGATTCCACCTCACTTTGCCTTTGATGCCAAATGTATTTTGTTAGAAAGGAAGCAATACCAGGTACAAAATATGCATGCCATACTGCAATATTTGAAATGATGAAGAAGCGACTTAAGATAAGGAGAAACAGCAGCATTTTTAATGTTAGCAATTATTTTTCCTGGATTTGACTGTAAGATAATAGAATTGATGGGGACTTCCCAGGTGGAAGCAGCAAAAGGGCATGGGAAATACAGAAGGCATTGAAATTACAGTGGAGTAGAACAAGGTTTCGGACTAATGTCTCTATACTTCAGGGACAGAGGAACACTGCCAGCAAAGGGGATAAAGATGTTTGTGGTTTGGTGGGGTCAGAAAGAGTGCAATAATGTTCACAAGTCCTTTGACCTCCACTGGGAAGGTGAACAACGGTGGAGATGACTTAAGTGCTAAACAACTTGAAATCCTGCTGCCATTTAATAAACCCATTTGGCAAAGCAACACAGTGGTTTCCTTAATTCATGGCAAGCTTTGTTATGGATGACTGTGACAGATATGAAAATATGTCAGAACCTGACATATGTTTTGGGTACGGCTGTTCCAGTGATTTCAGCTGCAGGGTTTGTTTGTGTGTTTCTTTGCTATTTCCAGGGAAAAGGTGCAAAAGCAATCACCCTAAGAAGTGGAGAAGATAAACAAGATTTTCTGGTGAATTTTTAAGGTAGGGAGCAGGTCAAGCAGTAACTTTAATAATTTGTGTTACAAGGTGGCGGAGGGCTGTGTGCGTTCTTGCCTTGAACTTCAAAATTAATAATATTCACACTGCTCTCTGGTCCTCTGCAGCTTTCGCTGGGAGGGTTGTTTCCTGGAATACCCCTGGGAGGTAATAATGATGTAATCTAATATACAAAGTAATGATGTAAAATCATGATGTAGCGTATTCCAAGAAATGAAATGGTTGGGGGAGTTGTAGATCGCTAGAAAATATTATGATTTTTTTATTAAAAAAGAGGAGTTAAAAGCAACCTCCCAGCACCCTTTAGTGATCTTGTCACATTAATGTAAGTGAGCAACCTTGAATTTCAGCAAGATTATCCATTTTCCAAGAAAGAGACAGGAAAAAACGTCTGCTTCTTTCAAGGGGCAAAAATTTCAATAAAATATACAGGTGGGATTCGGAACAGGATTAGTTCAGAGAGCAAAACAAATATTAACAATAGAGAAAAACTACCAGAAAAGATACTTCTTGCTACAACTCTATGAACTTTAGAGGTGCTGACAGTGAGGTTGTGTCTGGATATTGCCAGACAGAAATGTGTCAGTTGTTATGATCTACATCCATTCTTTGCAATAGGAGCAAGTTCTTCCCCTGGGTTCTTATCCCTTTTCATTTATGTTCAGTTCTCAACCAGAATTCAACTTTAAATCTCCCTATGTAACACATGCCACCTCTGCCACCACTGTCTGATGTGAAAAATATAATGAAGAATCCAGCATGATATTTCATTCTTTGGAAGGCTAAGGCACAATTTTATATTTACAGAAAACCAATAATTATAAAGACACAATAAAAAGGACATTCTAAGGTATTAAGAGTCACTCGGACTATTGCCCTAAAAGAGCAACTTGAGAATGCTCACTGACGTTCTCTTTTGCATTAAGCATTATCTCCGATAGTAACCAATTTACTAAATAGAAGCCTTAATGATTCAGTAAATTGTAACAGTTCCTTTCATTACACGCTGGCATTTATGAGACACATATTGATGTATTTTTGCTTCCCAGTGTGTTAGAGATACCTGCCTGCTAATATTATTCATGCTCAAATGTGACTCATGAATAACAGTTAACAATCACAACATCACTGATTAGGGGCAATTCACAATTTGCAGCATTTGCCTTCTTTATGCCAATTAACCCAAACAAAATCATACAGTAAAGCAAGACAGCTTTCCTAGCATACATGCTAAGGGAAAAAAATGTATTGAGTTCTGGGGTGGCTAACCTATGACTCTCCAGATGATGTAATCCGGACCAAATGATCTCTGACCATTCCTCGCCATGCTGGTTGGGAATGATTGGAATTGCAGTCCAACAACATCGGGAAGACTATGGGTTAGCCAGGTCTTGCATTTTTTACTTGTCACTAAATATTTCAAAAATAAAGATGTTTGGTTCAAAAATGTTGCAAGGATACTGAAAGTATCGCACACAAAAATAAAAAACCAGCATTATAATGCAGCAAATCAAATAATAAGACCTGATGGTAAGCATATGAGTCTGTACCAATTTAATATCTGGCAGATTCATAAAGTGTAATGAATTTTGTCATGCTACCAGAATTTTCAGATAAGGATTTGGCACAGCTGAAACCACAGTACTTGCCATGCATTCCATTGCTTAATTAAAATTTTATAGACAAATCTATTTTTTTCCGCACACCATCTTTTGTTATGTTATACTTGCAAATCACCATTGCTGACATTGGCTAACTGGAGACTAGTAGGTATTTAATAGGAATGAAGATGGATGAATAACTAGGAAGCATAACCAGTGGCGTAGCGTGGGTTGTCAGCACCCGGGGCAAGGCAAGTAATTTGTGCCCACTAACCCATGGATTTGCGCCCCCTAACCCTAACCCCCAGATGTTGCGCCCGGTGCGACCGGCCCCCCCTGCACCCCCCACGCTACGCCACTGAGCATAACTATCTGAAATGACTGCATAGAAGAGCTATATCTATCTTGAAATTCAGTGACTGGGCAGTTCTTTTATTCCTAGGAAATCTCCTCTCTGGCAGAATGAATCAGCTGCTGGGAAGAACCATAAGTCTCAAACTATCGAGTTGTTCAAGTAGTGTGCAATAAACAGAGACAAAAATTGAAAATAAAGCACATGGTATTTCCTAGAATATATTCGCCTTTTGCTCTAGATAGATTTTCATGGAAATCTTTGAAATCTGTTAAAAGCATGCCACCTATATGAATGCTGGTGGACATATCACAATGCAAATACAGATAGATAAACCAAAGGATTTTAGGTAGCTATCATGTAAACCATTCAACATGAAATACAGACAACCGCATATAGAAAGCTGCAACTTCGGTTGCTGCCTTCAAACCCATACCAGAGAGTAAAATTCCCCTAAATAGTCCTACAGAACTTCAGAGTAGTCCCATAAGATTGCCAGGGACTGGCAGTGCTCTGATGAGTACATAGCTGTCAACTTTAAGATTTGAAAATAAATGATCAGCAGCCTTGAAAATAAGGAACCAGCAGCCTCACCTGTCCCGGGGGCAGTCTACGGGATATCTAACAATCCGGGATAGCAGCGGGAAACAGTGGGAAACGGCGCTGGAATAAGGGAATTTCCCACAAAAAAAGGGAAGGTTGACAGCTATGGATGAGTGTGTGGCAGAGGCAGGAGACCAGGGGATAGTTCCAGAAGAGACGGCCAGTGATTTATGGGGTTTTGTGAGAAAGGGGCCAGGGTTATGATCATAGCCATCAGAGACAGAGATGGATGCACAGAGCACATTGGAGGAAGTTGTTGTTCAGGTGAGGGATGGGCCAGACTATTCCTCACCACCCCTGCCCCACTGTCTCCTACAACCAGAAGGGGCTTGAAGAGGGAAGCAGCAGCGATGGCCTCAGGTTGTGCACACACATCAGATAAGGGTACATAAGCTGGAGGGGCATACCCACTGTTCCACAGGGCACAGACCTGGGGACTATCAGGCGTGCGCCTTTCTTGTCTGGGGGTGCCTACGATAGAAATTCACTTTATTAATCTCTCATGTCTCATTATAATTTAATCTGAGTCCCAGATCATTTTTCTTTAGGATTGTTTTTCAGCATCTGCAGTGAGGAATCATTTACCTATATGACATTTCATTTCATTTTTACAATTGTAATCAGCAAACTAATGGAATTATTTTAGAGAGCGTGGATTCAGGAGCACCTGTAACAGAAGTAGCCCTTGGTTTGCTGACGGCATTAAAAGAGGTGAGTGTGTGTGATAATTGTAGCAAATTGTGGTTGAATCTTTTCCGGAAGTTATTTT
Source organism: Podarcis gaigeae (assembly GCF_964106915.1). Classification (NCBI taxonomy): domain Eukaryota; kingdom Metazoa; phylum Chordata; class Lepidosauria; order Squamata; family Lacertidae; genus Podarcis; species Podarcis gaigeae. The sequence continues at coordinate 66,469,293 of NC_139681.1, forward strand.
AGAAATTCTCCAGATTAAATTGGAAAGCCATCAGAGGCGAACCTGTGGCAAATTCAAGTCATGAAACAATAGTGAAACAGAAAAGAGAGCATCCTCTAATCCCTAATTGCTAGTTACTACCAGGGATTTTGGGACGCGGGTGGCGCTGTGGGTTAAACCAGAGAGCTTAAGACTTGCCGATCAGAAGGTCGGCGGTTTGAATCCCCGTGAGCTCCCATTGCTCGGTCCCTGCTCCTGCCAACCTAGCAGTTCGAAAGCATGTCAAAGTGCAAGTAGATAAATAGGGACCGCTCTGGTGTGAAGGTAAACGGCGTTTCCGTGCGCTGCTCTGGTTTGCCAGAAGCGGCTTAGTCATGCTGGCCAAATAACCCGGAAGCTGTATGCCGGCTCCCTCGGCCAATAAAATGAGATGAGCACCCCAACCCCAGAGTCAGCCACGACTGGACCTAATGGTCAGGGGTCCCTTTAACTTACCAGGATTTCAAGAAGGCATGAGAGGGGTTGCAGGACTATGTAAAGCCAGGAGACATTTAAAAGGGTACTGCTGTATTAGATTCAGAACCAGAAGGGTCCAGACGATGAGTTTTCTATTCTGTCAAGACTCTAGATCCTTTAGAATGAAAGTTAGGACACAAAATGTGCAGGCACTATTCAAAGCGACTGTAAGAGTTGTTAGCCAACTGAGTGCATCACACCTGTGAATGACAACTGTGAAGAGTCATACAAACCCAAGGAAAGACCACCCCTCAAATGGTTTCAAAATGACCCAAGAGGTACCTTCTCCAGGCAACTGAGACATTTCAAGCTGGTTTCACTCTTGAGTTTTCTCTGTAGATTCATTTTGAAAGAGCTTCCTGCTTCGTTTTACTTTTTGTTTTTTGTCTTCCCTAGCAGGGGAGTGATTGTTGAGTGATAATTGAGAAAAGGAGGATGTTAGTGTAGTTGTGGCTGGGTGGTAGGTTGCCCACCCAAAAGCAAAAGGTAGCTACAAAGATAGGCTCTTTACAGTGCCGGTATAATTTTATGCAAAAAATAATAATGCTATTTTTCTTCTGAGTATGTGCACATTAAGAATTAATATAACATTAACATTGTATTGCAGGGTGGCAGCCTTGTGGACGAGAAACTGCAGGTTACATCTAAGTAGTCTAGTGCTGTTATACTAACATTTGTAGGGTGGGCAGAGAGAGGCAGAGCAGGACATGAAAACCTATATTGCACTCCAATATTGTTATCCAACAATTTGTAGTGTTTTGTTGTTTTTTAGGGGGAAATTGTTGGTTGAGACTGTAGGTTGGGATTATTGTAGCAATAACATGGGTAGTGGTTGGATGAGATTAATTGCTTTCCTATCCATGGGGTAAAAATAAGGCGATTCTTGGGATGGGGGTTGTTGTTGTTGCTGTGGCTATAAATACTTAAATGGGTATATTCATTTCAAAGGCTGACATCCTTTATGTTCAAATAAAAGAAAGAGAAAAAGAAAAGGGTGGCTGTTTGACCTGTGTCAATGCCATTGCTGTAGTTATTATGAGGTATAAATAATAAATAATCACAACAAATGTTCTTAGAACGCACTGCTTGCTTTAGAAACAATTCATCCAAGCATGGATAACTGAACCTTAGTTGCTGTGAATCTTAAATCTCTTCTGACTGCTCTGCCCCTCCCCCCACCTGCCAACGCCATCTGAAATTGCGTCTTGCACTGACTATAGTATTGTCAGCCCAAGATCAACTGATGTAAGATCTATAGTGACAACACTGGTTTACAACTCATGATCTAGGGTTGGTGCTGGGGGAGACCAGGTCTGTTCTCCCTTTAAGCAGGCAGGAATTCAAGTGGTTAAGCCTTTTCTAGTAAAAAAATATTATTATGGGGAAACTTATGCATTGTGGTAGCCCCTCATTTATTTTTTGGTCCTCTATCCTTCCTGCCAAAGATAATAGGAATTTGAATGCGATACAAAATCTATGCAAATGCCATGCAAATTTACTTCATTTTCTGGTGGACACAATCCATGTATCATGGATGAAGTCTATGTATGTACATAGTTATATGTATGTACATATATATAAGCCCTTCTATTGGCAAATGGTGTCTGGCTGCTGCATGGCTCATCACAGGGGGGAAGAACTATCAAGCGTTGACCAAAGATGGCCAGGAATGGAAGGGGACTGGGGCTGGTTTGGTGGGGGTTAACCCTCCTGGTGTAGTGCCCTTCTTCAGTCATTGGACTACAACTCCCATCAGCACCATCAACTGATGAGGCAGTTGTCGCAACAGAGAGGCGCTGCTCTCAACCTTGGCTTATATATCTCCCCTACTGGGAGACAGTGGAGCAGGAGAGGTAGGTGCAGGAGTGGAAACACCCTCCCCAAATCTGCTCTGCTTCTGCCTCTCATCTCCCAGGGGTTATAGGTTCCCCCAGTCAGGGGCGTACAAAGGGGGGGTGGGCTGCACTGGGTGCCATCCTAGAGGGGGTGTGTGACAAAATCCCCCCTGGGTGGATCGCGCTGCCATGCCATGATCACCCTCTGCCAGATCACACAGCTGCGTCGCAATTGGCCCCCCTGGTGGGATCATGTCAGTGTGCTGCAATCGGACCCCCTGGGAGGATCACACTACCGTGCCACGATCAGACCCCCCCACAAGGATTGCCCCGCTTGCCCTGTGGGCGGATCGCCCCGCCCCGCCGCTTCGGATGCAGGAGCAGCTAGCTCCGCCACTGCCCCCAGTTCACTGATCCTTTCTTCCAAGTCAGTCTCCAACCCCCGCTTCACCCAGTGCCCACTCATCTGTATCCAGCCACCACTCCTCAGAGTCCAGTCAGTCCCTGACAATGGCACTGACAACACCCAAGGATGATGGGAATTGTAGTTCAGCAACATTTGGATGCCTTCATGCCGGCTAACTCTGCAGTAGGAAAGGACGTAAGCTGAGCCTACGATGGCGCAAGGCAGACATTATTAAAGATGTAAGGAAAGCCATGAAAGAAAAGTAGTGGCTGGAGGAACAAAGAATACAAGGCTCTTCTAGGTACAAGGAGGACCATGAAGATCAGAGTAGGAAAGGTTTTTAAAAAAGAAAAGTTGACAGCAGACAACGATCTTCTGCAGAGTGGAGGAAACCAAAGGAGGCACAAAGGAACAGCAGTGGAGAATTGCAGTATGGGAGATGGAGAAGTGAAGAGCTTTAAGAACGTAGAAACTGATGTGGACCAACAGGGAGGTGACGTAAGGAGTTTGGTAAATTATCATAGCCATGAAAGAGAGAAATGACCATGGCTGCCCTTCTAATCAGCATTTCATATGTGCTCTTCACTTCTCACTGCCCTTGTTTGACTAGAAATAGAATTATCAGCATGGGTCTAGCATTCTTATAACCAGTCACATGAGGCAGTGGAATAATTGACTAAAAAGCTTAGCCTTTCTTTATTAGACTTCAAACAAATTAGAATTCAAGTGTCTGTGCGGGCCCATACTGGAAATATTTCTAACCCAGAGAATAATGAATTAACAGTCTAATAATTTAATTAGAAAACCCGATGAGTCATTGGAGTGAAGAGGGCTGAAAAACAGCTGGACCTCAAATATAATGGCCTTTTCTATCTGGTTGTTCATCAGAGGTCACACATGAAGCTTTAAATGAAAGCCCTAAGAAATCCTACACACCACACACAACTGGCCATCAGATACTTTCCCTAGTAACTCACCAAGGGTTAGAGCTTTATGTTTGCTGGAAACTTGTGTGTGTGTATGTATATATGTAGTAGGTTTATAGGGAAACATATATGACTATAGAGGCCCACCTAGGACTGTTTTAAGTATTAAACTTCTGTTTTATACACTCTGGTTCCGAATTCTTGAAGTGAGTTGGGCCTCAGTCGACAATAGTTTCTGTGGAACATCCCTACAGAACCACCCTCTGAATTAATTTTTGAGTCAGATATAGAAGATGGAGGCTGTGTTCACCAAGGAAGAAGCATATTAACGTTTTTTCCCCTTGGTTAACACTGTGGTGCAGTACGTCTCCCCTGACAAAGCCCACCTGGTCAGACTCGAACATTTTCTGAAGCTTTTCTTGTAGTGTCTTTGCCAGAATTCTGCCCACACACCTGCTGCGAGCATTAATGAAGGACACCAGCGTAACCCCTGCAGGTCTATTACGCTTGTCAGCTTTATGAATTAATTGTTACAGCGGGGATCTGGCTCGTAAAGTCTTCTAGGATCAAAGGGTCCAGCTGCTTATAGTGGCTACAGAATTTACACCAGCTCTGGTCCTTTCCAGGGGAGCTGCTCTTACTAGCTCTCTCTTAGAGAAAGCTCAGCTTCCACTTTTGTGACTGGATTATTCATGTATTTCTTTACCATCCAAGTGCAGCGGTTTGATACCATTCATGAAGTCCCCAGTCACTGTTGGCTTACAAAGAGGATGAGACACATGGTTTTTGATGAAAGTCCATGAAAGCCTGGCTTATTTCTTTTGGATCCTTACTTACCGTTTCCCTGGGTAGAATCTTTGTATATCGAATTACAAATAAAGAAAGTAGGGCTGTTGCAGAATACTCCATTTAAGTCTTCTCTAAAGCTCCATCATATTATGGTACAGCCCAGCAATGCCAGAAAAAAAGGTTGCAATTTGATTATTAAATGTTTTCTGAAAGCATGATGGATTTTCCTTTGAGCCTTTTTGATAGGCTCTTTCCTTGTACATTTGTTACAAATGGCGAGTTCTTCATTCCCTCAACTCACTACCACTACAAAGCCTTTGATGCTCCACTGTCTGGTCTTGTTTGTTCTGATTATGCAACCTACTCCACAGAGCTCACCTACTCTTGAGTCTTTTGTCTCTTCCTCTGCCCACCTTCTTCTTTCTTCCTTCTCTTTCACCCCTCGGCCTCTTTCCTAGTCTTTCATCCTTGGTGTCAAGCATGCTTAAAACTACTTCATCCTCAATAAAGTTCCATTGAACCGTATCCAGTTCTGTGAAGTTTGCACGCAACAACTCTGCAAAGGTAAGTGCTTGCCATGCTCTTTGTCTTTTAAACTCTGCCACCACTTTCCTATCTACTGAGCAGTCTAATACAATTACAGTACAGTCCTGCTGCTACTCATCTGTTCCATTGTGTGGATTCTTTTAGAAAGAACACAGGAAAAGTCCACATTTAAATTCTGTGCATTTGTTATGTACTTTTGACTTTATAAACAGACTTTTCAATGTTTTTCAACATATTTGAATGTAAAATATGGATTGCGCGCACATCTTTAATGCATGGCATTTACATTTTTGGCCCAGTATACCTGAAGGAGCATCTCCATCCCCATTGTTCAGCCCAGACACTGAGGTCCAGCTCCGAGGGCCTTCTGGCGGTTCCCTCACTGTGAGAAGCAAAGCTACAGGGAACCAGGCACAGAGCCTTCTCGGTTGTGGCGCCCGCCCTGTGAAAACCCTTCCCATCAGATGTCAAGGAAATAAACAGCTATTTTACTTTTAGAAGACATCTGAAGGTAGCCCTGTTTAGGTAAGTTTTAAATGTCTGATGTTTTATTGTATTTTTACTATTTTGTTGGAAGGCGCCCAGAGTGGCTGGAGAAACCCAGCCAGATGGAGAGGGTATAAACAATAAATTATTATTATTATTATTATTATTATTCACTGAAACTGCATTCTAAAATCTGGTGAAGTTGCATTCCAGTCTTACTAGGCATTGTGTTCCAACCCACAGGCACATTTGGGAGCATAGGATTAGATCAGCTCCTGCAAAAAGCAGACCAAATTCCTTCCTAATCCTACAATCTACTCTTACCCAGAAGCCCAAACTTGCAGGAGCATCCACTACCCCTGTCCACTGTCATAAAAAACTCCACAGATGCCACTCTACAAGATTCAGCCCATGCTTCCCTTACCTCCCTGCTCCCAGCGGAGCAGGGTGGGGAGCCTTTTTCAATCCATGGGCCACATTTCCTTCTAGGCAATTTTCTGAGGGCCACCTGCTGGTGGGAACTAGAGGCCAAAGTATACAGTAGGTTAGTTTCTAGACACACTCACATAACCCTCTTCATCGAAACAATCAAGAGGCTCAAGGGACATATCCCAGCCTGCCAAATGCAGGGTCATTGAGGTGTCAGTGAGGGCTGTGCCTTGGGGAGAATTCCAAGGGTCAGATAAAGAGTGCTTGAATGCATATTCAGTCTCCCGGCCTGAAATTCCCTGCCACTGCTTTAGGCCAATGGATGTAGGGTAAAACAAAGCAACTTGGGCAAGTGGAAGATTACTTTTTGGGTTCTTAAAGCAGGCAGCCGATTCTTAATATCCAATCTAGAAATACTTTATTAAGTTAAAAAAAAAGGAGAGACCAGAGAGCAATCAAACAAGGTGCAAGATGAAAAATAAAGGTATTTCTACCAAGCCCATGGATGCGGTGGCGCTGTGGGTAAAACCTCAGCGCCTAGGGTTTGCCGATCGCATGGTTGGTTGTTCGAATCCCCGTGGCGGGTCCTGTCTTTCAGTCCCAGCTCCTGCCCACCTAGCAGTTCGAAAGCACCCTTAAGTGCAAGTAGATAAATAGGTACCGCTTTATAGCGGGAAGGTAAACGGTGTTTCCGTGTGCTGCGCTGGTGCTGGCTCACCAGAGCAGCTTCGTCACGCTGGCCACATGATCCAGAAGTGTCTCTGGACAGCGCTGGCCCCCGGCCTCTTAAGTGAGATGGGCGCACAACCCTAGAGTCGGACACGACTGGCCCGTACGGGCAGGGGGACCTTTACCAAGCCCATACTGAGCAACTAGCAAGCAAAGTTCCCAAAACTTTCATGCAAAACAGCAAGAGTCTTCATGGGTGCCTGGAAGAGGAGAATTTCGAGAAAAATCCAACACCACTAATTTCCAACTAATGAAATTTGGACCCTGCTGGGTTGACTAGATTCAACATGTATGCACAGAAATGACAGTTATCGTGTTTCATCTTAGGGAAAACAAAATAAAAATGTGTTAAACTGAGGGGATTCTCTTTCTTTCCTGCCAGACAGATATAACAAAGGAAACCTCATCCTGTGGATTTGGTAAAAAGGTATGTGCACTGACAGTTTCTCTAAAATGAAGAAGCTACTCTCTCAACAGGCTTAGGGATTCTTAAAGGGCAGCTCTGTTAGGTCTCCAGCTTATTCTTCACAACCTCTAACATCTCCTTCCTTCTGCTCAAGGTCCCTAATACACTCAAATGAAATCTGAAACTGCTCTCAGTAGCAGGTAAAATAGTAATACTGGCAAATTTTGGAGGCAACATGGACATGACACTTGAATCTCTGCTGAGGCAAAATTCTGTAGCATTCTGGAACATTTTGTTTCTCTTGTCACCAGTTAAATTTGAGTGAAAGGGAAGGAAGAGCTGTGGGTTTGGTTTCAACGGTGGAGACTAATAATAACAATACAGTTGATCAGAAGAACACCTGATAGAACAAATTATTATTTTATATAGGGAGAAGGGAAGCCTGGACTACACATGAAAATCATTCTGCAATGGTGCCTTCCCAAAATGAACCAATCCAATAATTAAACTGTTTGAGAATTTATTAATGTAAGGAAAAATCCCACAACTGCTTAATTATGTAGATTATATGCACACAGAAAACTCTGTTGGAAAAGTGCCCACCATGTAATAAAAACCTAAAATATTGTTTTGCATTCTCAACATTAATACAGAGGGGCTGCCACAGTGCACAATGCCATGGGGGACAATTGTTGTGTAACGCATTCAAGAACAGGATTAAATATGCTTTGAAAATTAGCATCGGGAATCAAGACTGGAATTTTGATATTCGTGTTATTTCTAGATTAAATTTCACATCTTCCCTTCAAATGGCTCCTGCAATTGTTTTGATTTGAATTATATGTACAAGTTAAATTATTCATTGCATATGCAAGTAGTAAAATGCATTCTTTTCTCCTGAATGCATATAAAGTGCATCTTTTTATGTCATTTGAAATAAATATTAGGGAACTAGATGCAATATACCGGTAACAGCTGGAAAAGCTTCTTCGTTTTCAAACAACTTTTACGCTGAAAGTTTGATTTCTTTTATAACTCTTTGTTGGGTCTCTCCCTGTACATGCACAATTTGAGAAACAGTCCCTGTTTAAGGAAAAATCCAAATGTGGACCTGAAAAAACAATGACATCCAAATGACGAAAGCCTTCTTATTTATATGCTGTTTGCATGGTTCCTACCCACTAACCTAGAAAAATAAATAGCATCCTAAAGCACTCAGGGAGAAGAACAGCAAAATGCCATTAACTGAAAGAAACCCTAACAGCTGCCTTGAGAGACATTCTGGTATCCATTACCTTCCTCTCATCCAGTGCATTTCTTGTTGGTTGTAATTAGGTGCACTTCAGATTTATGCAAGAGTGCTTTCCAGGACAAGAGCACATCCTCATTCTTGTGTAGATGGTGCAGCCAATATATGCACCACCAAATTAGGATGGGCCTTCTCGACCCCAGTAGATACTTTATGATTGTACAGTTCCTTGAGTAGAAAGGCAGCCATCTGGCTCCCCAGAATATCGAAAGCCAGGATGCTTTCAGCTGAGTATTTTCAGCTTCATGGCTGCTTAAAAACATAGAGCAAGAAACGTTACTGCTGAAGCTTTGTTGAAAGGAATGAATACGAGCTGTGCAAGAGCAATGGAGCTCTTGCAGAACTTCCCAGTGAAATGCGTCCTCATTATATTGCAGCTGTAATGTAGCCTATCCACAGAATCCAACAATATAGTAGAGTAAGAGCCAATTATCAGTTTTGACAAAAAAAGACACACTATGATGCTACTCAGTAGTTCAGTCTTTTTGGAAAAAATGGTTCTCTCCTCTGGAGTGCCATGAAGATTTGAGCTTCATCTTCCACAAAGACTATGGGATTCAGCTGCTGTTTGTGGAAGTGAATGGGGATGCCAAACTCATCACGATCTGTGTCTGTACCACTTTTAAATGTAACCAAATTTCAACTGGGTTATTTCCTCATAATAAGGAAGCTACATTTCATCCAGAGGCTGCGTCATAAACCAGGATGTCAGAGCTCTATTCGTAGATTTTTCTTTTATGAGCTCCCAGCGCCAAATTCAGCACTAGGAGGCAACATGGTCTTGGCAACCTATGCCAAGGCAGACATTGGCTCACTATGAAAGCTTAGCAAGAGAGGTAAATTCACCTTTGTTGCTTCATAAAAGAGAATTAGATGTCAACTTCTAATTGCCAGTTAATCAATGTGTTGCAAAATAAATGAACTATATTAATTCCACTTAGCTCCAGTACAATTTAAAATAGCATGGAAATTATATGCTCATTTTCCCCAGTGAGCTCAGCAATTGCAGTCCATATCAAGAAGAAACCATTTGCCCAGAACCCTTTATTTCAACATAATCACAAGCCCACAGTAGACTATGAAATGGAATACAGTGGTACCTTGGGTTAAGTACTTAATTTGTTCTGGAGGTCTGTACTTAACCTGAAACTGTTCTTAACCTGAAGCACCACTTTAGCTAATGGGGCCTCCTGCTGCCGCCGCGCCACCGGAGCACATTTCTGTTCTCAACCTGAAGCAAAGTTCTTATCCTGAAGCACTATTTCTGGGTTAGCAGAGTATGTAACCTGAAGCGTATGTAACCTGAAGCATACGTAACCTGAGGTACCACTGTATAAAGAACTGAAACTGGGTGATGACTTACTTTCCCAGTGTATTGTATATTACCAGGATTCCTGAGCAATAATAGATCGCTGAAAAGATTCAATGCACATCAACTCTTTTTTTAAAGAGCTGCCCTGTTTGTTTGCTGTCACATGACCTTTTATTGCAGTTTGAATATGTAAACCTTCCATTTATACTGTGCTGTCAACTCCCTTTGATGAAGCACTGTGATATAAATGCATTTCTTTAGACTGTTGTCCTACATTATCTCAAGGACGTTTCCATTATTTTAGTAACTTTATTGTGGTTAAATTCAAATGAGACCCCCAAGTCAACCTGTTCTTCAAAGTGCATGATTACCACACATATGACCATGTTTTGTTTCCATCTGCTGTAACGCCAACTGACCGTTTCAGGTGGTACTTTTGGAAAACCAGCACAAATCACAGTGAATCAGATCTCTTATAGTTAAAAAGAGAGATGGAGAGATAGATTGGTGGAACATACTCTTCATTTCTATCTTTGTTGATCACACGTGATACGGCTAACTGGATAGTTATACCCAAACCCCATGCATTCAAACAAGGGATTAATAATATAACCCACCCCCACTTACAGCAGGGGCATGTTGGCTCCCACCACCTTTCTCAAAAAGGAGTTGTGAGAGTGGCTCTTCAAGCCAGGGGGTTGAGAAGACCAAGCGCGTTCTGATGGCCCACTGGGAGTGGGGTAGGTGTGGCCCTATAAGCCAGCTCCTTTCTGAGCTCAACTTTATGCTTTTGCTGTACCCATCCTTCCTACCTATATGCAGTGTGGGCTTTTGCTAGTTGCCTGCTAGAAGGGACTGAGTAGAATTTTCTCTTCATTTCTGCATATTCCATTATGCATATGTCCTGATGTGTTCAGTGTAGCTTACTCCATGGTGCACATGGTTCTACTGATGTCCAGCATACTGCTAGTACTAGTGTTACTACTACTAGGATGTACCCAACAGTGTACATAAGGAAGAAGAGTAGAACTTCCTCTTCCTTTCCTCCTCTATGCACCCCCGAAATCTACTCCAGAGGGTTGAGGGATCATTTAGAACAGATTGGGGGGGTGGGGAAGGAGATGAAGGGGGAAGTTCTGTTATGTGAGTGGACACCTGTCTTAGGTATGGGGGAGAAATCCAGTTCACTTGGCATTTACATGTGACTCTACGTAATTTACACTTCATGGAATGATATGCAGCCTGAAAACTCAGCTATCCTTTGAAATTCACACTTCTCTGAATTATGCAATACACTTCTCCAACCAAATAATGTGTGTGATGATGTGTATATTTGTGTATTATTGGAAAGGTGTGCTTAACAATGCATATAGGAGTGAAAACAGAGAAATTGAGAGTAACAGAATTGAAGGCTTCGTCCATCCCAGCATTGGCTACAAGCCCATAATAATGATTTAAACGTTTTTTGAGCTAGAAAATTGATTTCCACAGAAAACAAAAGTAAAGTTATGCCTTCAATTTCAGAGGAACTAACTTTCCATTGCCTGAGGTGAGAAAACAGCTTCCCTTAATATACATGCAGCGTATATTAGCTCCAACTGCTTAAAAAAAGGGTGGGATGGTTGTACTTTCCATGTAACACACTTTTTGCCAGCTAGGTCATGTTTGGGTGTGGTAGAAGTGACAATTGCCTCTGGCTTCTCCACTCTAGACAGTCAAATAGAGGCAGCATTTGAATGATTTAAATGAGGAGTGTGAGTTAGGTTTGCCCTTCCTGCTGTTTCATTATATTTCAGTAATAAATCATCGTTAAACTCATGTACATTCTTCCTTCTCACTCACCAGCTTTTACTTAGACAACTCCTTCTTTAAAAAGATAAAACCTCTACTTAAGGCAATACTGAAATATTGTGCCAGAAAAACAGTGAGAACTTGCTTTGCCTAGGATTATAAGATCAAAATTAAAGCAGAACAGGGAGAAGGAGGAGAAAGAGGGCACAACCCTTGAGCAGTAGCGTCTAAAATGTGTTTGAAAGTGTATGCAAACTCTGAAGCAAGTCATAATCCTTTAGGAACCTCAGAGAATTCCAGCAGCCTTTCCTTATCAGGGCAAAACCCTCCCAACAATAATTCCACAATGTAATCAGTCTGTAGGCTAATGGTTGCAATGGTTGACACTCAAGAGTAACAGCAAAGAAGCCTTCCATCCTGTTTGTGGACTTTCTGGGGTAATCTGGATGGTTGCTGTATGAACTGAGCTGCTGGACTAGATGAACCTTTCATCTGCTCAAGGAGGATTCTTTTTTAAAATCCACGTACATGTGACATTTGCATGCTGTTCCATAACAAAGTTCTCTAATGATCTTATATTCTTGCATTTTTATGATTCTGGGAACATGACTGGGCTGGAACCACAGGGTATGTGGTACTTGTGTATCTCACCAACCCACCTTCTGCTTTGTGTGAATATTGCGCAAGCACATTCATGCAATCTAAGAATGTACAAAGCCCCTTCCATCAGGTGTCAACATGCTGTTCAGCAGTGCAGAGGGCAGGGCAGTAAAACTCAGGAACAAGGGTTGTTTGTTTTTAAACCAGGGAAGATTGCATTCTGAGTTCCCCAAATGCAAATCTGCTCATATAACTAATTAAGACCAAAATTAAAAGTATGAAAGACTGGAAGCCAAGGATGCACCCTTGCCATCCATTCCAGAGGTAGGCAGTGGTGGACTTTGGGCTCTCAAATTTCAGTGGCACCTTGTGTGATGCTAAAATTCTGTGCCACTTGCCTCGCCTGCTCCATTCTATGGCACTGTTTCGACTGCACCTTCAATGCAACATACACTGGGCATGCCACCCTAAGACCGCCTCTGAGGTGGGTAGCTGTGTGCTAGACTGTTGCAGCAAAACTGTACCTTATAGAGAACCAACCAAACTCCGATCTGCAACATTCAGTTGCATCACAAATTTCCTCACCTTTTTACCTTGTAGTGTTTGGTCTCAGAATTCCCCTGCAGCACTAAAATGGGCTGCCCTAGCAGTGCAAAGGGGGTGGGCAGAAATCATCTCTTCTGCTCAGCATGCCTGATAGCACATAAATAAAACATACTCTGTGTGGGCCTTGCCCCTTGTGAATTGTCTGATCTTCCCCCACTTAAGGCATGAATGCGATGTCTTAATTTAGGCTATTGCAAATCCTCTCTGCAAAGGTCTGTAAAATGCAAATGCAAGCCCTTTAATTCAATGGTTTTACCACTGTGAAACGGAACACTATGAATTACATCCCTTTATGAATGGAAATAATAATGAGCTGTTGCCAAAGGCCTCATTTTCATGCAAACAATGTGGAGGATAGCTTATTGAAGATATACGTGTGTGTATATTGGCTCCAGTCCAAAGACACCCATTCATAGCAGCATAGAATCACTGTCCAATAGACAGTTGGCCACACTTTCCACCCTATTAAAGTGGGGTGCTGCCCTCTGGTTCTGATCTATCACTCAGAAAGAGATGTGCGATCTTGATCCCTAGATACAGGAATCCACCTGTCAGAATTCCACCTGCAACATTGGTGTGTGCACACATGTGTGTCTGTCTGTCTGTGTATTCGTTGCAGGAAACACATTGGCTTTCTTATGTGGATTGTTCTGATTGGATCTAGGTTTATGTTTCTGTGTCTGCTTGTTCCAATGAAATAGCATCAAGTTTATTAAGAGAGGTCATCTTGTTTGTAGGGTCTAGCAGGGAAGCGCAGCTATAGTGAAGGATCAGGCCTGCACAGGGCTTGTCTGAGGACTAGGGTGGGAATCTTGTTAGAATAAAGTTATAAACTCAAAGAAAAAAGCAGCTGGTCCCTAGCAGCAGCCCCCCAGTTGCCTTAGCCCTTTGAAACCTGGGGAAAGTGTACCCAGCTGTAACCCGCTCCCCTCTGCACTCGCCTGTCTGAGATGGTCATCCTCTTCCACTGATCATGCATCTTTCGAAGGGATGCACTTGAAGCAGTGAGGGAAGAAGGGGGCACTCATCTAGGCAGCCAGATCAGTTGAATCAACCCTGCTGCTCAACAGAGTGACAGATCCCTCTCACATTCTTCATGACAGAGATTATGTCAAAGAACCATTTGGACAGACAGACTGGTATAGTGGTACCTCTAGATACGAACGGGATCCGTTCCGGAGCCCCGTTCGCATCTAGAGATAAATGTAACTAGCGACGGCACGTCTGCGCATGCGCGCATCGCTTTTTGCCGCTTCTGTAAATGCACGTGACGTCATTTTGAGCGTCTGCGCATGCGCAAGCGGTGAAACCCGGAAGAAACACACTCTGTTACTTCCGGGTTGCCGAGGAGCGCAACTCGAATGCGCTCAACTCGAAGCGTATTTAACCTGAGGTATGACTGTACAATGTAGACTTTTGTATGTTACAGGTACAGTGGTACCTCGGCTTACATACGCTTCAGGGTACAGACTCCGCTAACCCAGAAATAGTACCTCAGGTTAAAAACTTTGCTTCAGGATGAGAACAGAAATCGTGCTCCGACAGCGCGGCGGCAGCAGGAGGCCCCATTAGCTAAAGTGGTCTTCAGGTTAAGAACAGTTTCGGGTGAAGAACGGACCTCCGGAACGAATTAAGTACTTAACCTGAGGTACCACTGTACTTGTGTGATAGGGGTAAAGTGGTACTTATTCACCTAGTCATGTTTCATGCAGTAGCTAGCTAGTCTACTTCCACACTATTGTAGTCCATGACAAAATGATGTTTTACAAGTCCACACATTCGGTTAGTCCAGCCTGAAAAAGCTAGATGGATATGTAGTGGTCTGGGAGAATAGTGAAAACTTATGCAATACCCAGCACAACACAACAGTAAATGGTGAAATGCACCTCAAACTTTCTGTATATGTATTCCAGGACAGAAAACAGAGAGCCCAAGATATCTCCCAATAGTGAAGGATGTAAATCAATGCCATGGGATGTAGCCAAGGTTCGTTTTATTCAGAGTGGATCCACTGAAATTTATGGCCATGAATAACTTAGGTGCATTGATTTCACGATTTCACTGGGTCTACTCTTAGTTGCATGCAACTCCACATTCTTAGCTGTGACAGAGGTGGGCACTTGCCACTGGGATCAAAACTTTCTTTCATCCAAAAGCGCCTGCTGGACTTTGTAGCTAAGAAGGCTGAAGAAGAATGAGGTTTACAAGGGGGAGAGGAATCAAATTAAAGGGGACACCAGTTTTATCTGCACAAGATGAGGTTTGCATATAAGATTCTCTCAGCTCACACAGTTCTCAGTTCACACAAACACAACACATGCATCTGGAGTGCTCAAATCAACCCTACATGAGTTATGGGGATGGATGCATAACACACCTTTATGGGCTGCAAGGTTTAAAATAATATTTAAAAACACATGTACTCAAAAAACCCCAAAAGAATGTGCCAGTGTGGCCAAATGAGTATTATTTTACTTATTATAACTGCAGGTACTATAGAGGCAGTATTTTATGACATTAAATCAATCCACAATGCAACTTGAAATATACAGTAAGTATCACCTAGAAATAGTATGTTTTTGTTCACTGGAATTTTTGTTATATACATCAAGAAGCTTTTACTCTTGACTAGCTCAACCAAGGCAGCTCTTTAAAAAAAAACTGTGCATGCACAAAATGGAACAAGGCTTTTAGTGCTTTACAGCTGTCTACATGGGGGCATATCTATAATTTCTCTCACACTATGTTGCCTTCTTGGTTCTTTGCTTGTTTAAAAGCAGTATGCCTCCTAACCTGTAGATTGTAATTCCAGAGCTAAGCAACAAAAATGCTCTTGAAATACATTATCTTTGTAGGTGAGCAACCAAAGCTTTTAAATAACTCTGACATGTGTTACTTGCAAGAGAACAACACGTTTTCCCCTACACCTTCCCTGGAGCTCATTTGGGAGAAAGGGTGGGATATAAGTTGAATAAATAATAATAATGCATATGTAAGGATCAACAGTGTTGACTGTCGTGTCTTCAGGACTTCATATAGTAAAAAAAGAAAACTAAATGAAAGCAGAGTCAGTTTCAGGAGTTACATATTATTATTATTATTATTATTATTAGTAGTAGTAGTAGTAGTAGTAGTATACTACCCTTCATCTGAAGATCTCAGAATGGTTCACAGTGTAAAAATACAATATAAGACATGTGAAACTCGCAGTGCCAGCTTTAGAAGGGTAAATAAGGTGCCAGACTTTGGGAAGGAGGCAGGAGGACTCTAGGACCGTCACGCCTCCTTCCTGAAGCCAGGCAAGTGCCTACCAGGCTTTGAGAAGCTGCCCACCTCAGTTGTGTGCCCAGTGCCCCTCCCACAGCTTGTGCTGTCCTAAATCTACCTCTGGTACCTATTCCCTATGATTACACTGTTCACATCCCTGTGAAAGTCTCTCCATTTGGTAATCTTAGCCAACCACAAACCATCTGGTCCAGAACAATCTCACAGAAGCCAGTAGCTCGAAGTAGAGAGGTTGAAGAATTAATTGAAAGAACCCAAGAGACATGTGGTTTGAAAATTACACCTGAGAATAATCAGGCACTAATCAATTTTGTTCAGTAGAATTGTAGGACAGATGATAAAAGTATGAGCCTTGTCTTACAAGGCCTTTATCAGGATTCTAGATGCCTTAGCTGTGTTAAAAATCTACATTATAGAAATACAAATGGCTTTCAAAATGCAACGTAGTTATATACTTGTTCCAAAATAAGGGATGATGATGATAATAAATTACTTATACCCTGCCCATCTAGCCGGGTCGCCCCAGCCAATCTGGGTGGCTCCCAACATAATATTTAAAACACGATAAAAGATTAACGATTAAAAACTTCCCTAAACAGGGCTGCTTTCAGATGTCTTCTAAAAGTCAGATAGTTGTTTATTTCCTTGACATCTGATGGGAGGGTGTTCCACAGGGCTGGTGCCACTACTGAGAAGGCCCTCTGCCTGGTTCCCTGTAACCTCACTTCTCACAGTGAGGGAGCAGCCAGAAGGCCCTTGGAGCTGGACCTCAGTGTCCAGGCTGAACGGTGGGGGTAGAGGCGTTCCTTCAGGTATACTGGGCTGAAGCATTCATAAGGAGCAATTTGTTTTCTCCTATCTTCCTGCTGCTCCAGATGGCAGAATGCAAACCAATGGGTTCAAATCACATGTAAGGAGATTCCAACCAAACATTAGGAAGAACTTTGATGGTAAGAGCTGTTTGAGAGTGGAACAGACCACCTCCGAGGATGGTGGACTCTCCTTCATTGGAGGTTTTTAAACAAAAGTTGGGTGACCATCTGTCAGTGATTCCTTTGCTGTGATTCCTGCATTGTAGGGAGTTTGACCAAGTCCCTTCCAATTCTACAATTCTAAGTCCTATAATTCTGTCAATGAGTAGAATGCCCAAATACAACTTATGTGACAGTAAAGGACCATATTGTTAAGTGAGTGTGCTATGTAGCAAATCACACGTCAAATCATTGCAGAAAGGACAGTGGCGGCAGCCGTCATATGAATCAATTCAAAGCAGCATACATATGGCAGCCATACAATTATCTCAAACAATCCTTTGAATCAAAAGAAAAGTGCATATGCTGCATTAAACAAGGAGTAAAGCCCAAAGTAAAATATTCACAGGTGCTAAAAACATGCTCATCAAAACAGAAAAAGATAGAAATTATAGTGTCACATCCCAACCTGATTAAAAGCAGCAATCACATTTGTTTTCAGATGGATTTAGATATTGGGTAGTTCCATTAAACAGATATTTGCATAAGCCTGTAAGGTTTTATACAAATCCTACAAAAAGAGAAGGTTTTTTTGTTTTTGTTTTTTAAAAAATAAACCTTCTTTAAAGCGAAGCCTGCAAATTATTTAGCCCCGGTTTCAAAACTGTGGTTTCAGTGGATACAAATAAAAGATGACACAACAGCAAGATACAACTGTGTCACATTATCCACAACTCTCCAGGATGTCAGCAAAATAACAATAGGAGGAACCTTCTATCAGAAGCCAGAGGTTATTTTGCTATCTGGAAACCATCTTGAAGGTTTAGGACTGGTTCTTCCCAGTGACTGAATCCATGCAGAGCGCTTGTGAACAGATATCTATTAAGAAGATGCTCACTGTGGTCCACAGGATATTTTATAATAAGCTATTTCAAAGCTGCTGTGTCAAATCCTGTTCTTGTGGCCCAGCTGATATCAAACTACCTTAAAGGTATAAATGATCTGAAGTTTGCATTCACTAGAACATTTTCCTAATGTAATCTACAATGTCAAAGAAACAGAGTATTAATCTGTCCTCCTCCACGATATGCCACTTCAACGATAGCATCAGTTGGCATACCAAGCTACAGACAAGTGCAATCAAAATCTCAGGTGAGGTTAGATTTATGCTTGAACATCTATCAGGAAGGAGTGCAGTAAATGCTTGATGTTTGTGGCTTGATTTGCCTTTACCTGTTTGTCATGGTGCAAGTCATTCTCAAGTTTATGACTTTATTGTTCTAGCCAAAGACCATGACAAATTTGTATTAGGCTATAGTATTAATAAAATAATACAGAACATATACCCGTAACATAAAAATCCATAATCTAAAAAAGGAAAACTTTCCCAAGTTCCCTTATGCATCTCTGATGGCTCCAGTTCTAATACTATTTGCCTTTAAAAACTCCAATTTGCCAACATTTATGATGTAAGAGAGAGACACCAAAGACACCAACAAACTCAAATTCAGCTTGATTTCAGATTAAACCTCTGAATCACAACAATTTATAGCAATTTTACCTAACTCAATTTTCCTGGTTGTTGTTGTTTTGGGTTTTTTTGCAGCCAGTGCATAGAGGGCCACTGTGTGTGCTACAAAGCTATTATTGTCACTCAAAAGAAACCAAAACATTTCTGCCAGGGTGTGCCTGCTTGCTTGCGTGAACAAAGGTTTTAGAAAGTGATCTGTTGGACAAGGGGCAGACTAACAGATAATGAGTGATGTCTTCCACCTGAGGTTGACCACAAATGCCAAGTCTGTCTTTGTATGGGACCTTGTTGTAGTGGCCACCCAAGACTGTAGTTGGCATCACTTGGAAATGCAGCTCAATAAAGTCATTTCTGAAGGAAACTGGTGAGAGTTTGGTCAGATAATGAGCTCTAAGATGCTCTGTTCTCAAGTGTGGATACCAAAGGAAGAGTTGGTGTTTCTAATTAGTTGTAGGTCCTTTCTGGATTCTATCAAGAAGAGTCCCTTAGTTGACACTTATTCAAGGGCAACACAGAGCTCAGTTCTGGAAAATAATAATAGTTTAATACATACTGACAAGCTGCTTTCCAGAGTTGGTTATGGCCCAATTCAATATAGCACAGCACAGGAAAATGCTTAATAGGCTTAGTAGCAATTTTAAAAATATACTTTAAACTGAGCTCAGTCCACTCTTGTCTTAATTGTTGACTACCCAGATTCTGTATGAAGAAGTGCTGCTATTCTTGATGGTAGAAACTATAGCTTCAAAAACATAAACAAATCATTCTGCAGTTTCCAAAACTTTAATGAAGTTCAAATCCCAGATTTCAACACCACAGAACATTCGCCAGCAAATATCTTCATGGCAGGTTCAATCAGCTGCCCTCCTTATTGTAATAGAAATCCACCAATGCCCCAATGGTTTTCTGTGTTTTGACTTCCACTGCTCCATATGACACTTCCAAGAGAGGGTTTCACATGTATCTAAATGAGTGAGTTTGTTCTATAGCTTGCTGATCTAAGCATCTAGGACTGTGTTTGCCAAAAATAATAATCTCAGTCTTAGAGTAATTTATAGATAGGCTTTCCTGTTTACAGTATGTGCTGAACACCTTCAAGCAAGTCATTATCAACGCTATCCATTTATTTGCATGCCACTTTCCCACGAGATTGTGCCCAAAGCACTTGGCAACATGTCAAATGAGCAACAAATAAATAATAATCAATACATAAATGCAGAACAAAAGCATAAATCCATGTAACTTTAAATAAGACATTACAGTAAACTCACGTGATGCAAAACAAAACAGGAAAGAGAATAAAGCTGAACACAGAAATAAAAGCACACAACATCCAAGTCCAAATGGATTGCCAAAATCTTTCAGAGTGTTCCATAATAATTTTACTGGCTTCCTTGCCACCTGTCAAATCTTATCATGGTTTCTTCCACTGCATTAATTTAAAGGTATATCTTGAGGGCTTCTTTCCATACTGTTAGGGTAACAGCATACAAGTGGAGGTGTGGGAAACATGTCCAGAAAAGGAAGGGACTGAAACCCGTGTAGGTACTGCAATTATTCACAGTATCCAAGGGGGGAGGCTGCAAGGGGCCATCACAAGTGCATGGGGACTTCAGAGACTGTAGAACAGTGGTGCAGAATTTGTTGTCCATTTGCATGTTCCTGGACTCCAGCTCCTATCGGCCACAGCCAGCAAAGGTCAGGGATGATGGGAGTTATAGTCCAGCAACATCTTCTAGAGAGTCACAAGCTCCCCATCTCCGCTGCAGAAATTGGTTGCACTGCGTGAGTGCATCTCATCCTTGAAATAAACACTTTTATGATGGATCTGTCCCATCAGCAGAGATTTAACTGGAAAAAGAACCAACAGTTATAGATAGGAGGCAAATGCAATGTGAGGAAGAGCGTGGAAATCTTCTGCTCACATACTCTTTATGCCTTATCTCACAAGTGACGAAAGGTTTTAAGGCAATATTGCATATCGCACAGCAGATTATTTACCGGTAAGTAGTGCTTCATTTGGGCTGAAAATAATTTCTGTTTATTTATATTACTCGTTTTTGCAGCATGCTACAACATCAGCTTTGCAGGGACACCTGAAAGGATTTTTGTGCTTCTTCTGTTTACCTATCTGGACCTAGCAATGTAATTATGGATTGGCTGAGCATCTAATTCCACCCCCGTCTGGTCTTGCTGCTACTCAGTCATAGGTCTGCTCCTTCCCATTGCATACCATCACATGCCATTCCATTTCATTCAGTCCCATTGTATGCATTTCATGCATGCTTTAAAATAATAAAAATAGGAATTTTCAGTGTATTCACCAGCAAAATACGCATTTTGCATGCATCATTTATATAAAATATGTATTTTATGTGTACTTTTATACACAAAAATGCAAAATCCAGAGAAGTGAGCCATCAGACTGGGAGTTTCATTCTGATCTGCAAGCAGCTTTGGGAGAGTCGGAGCCAGTTGTTATGAAAAGCAGACTAAAAAACTCTCCCTCCCACCCCCAATTATAAGGCTGTCTTGCTGTTCTGCAAGTCCTGATTTCATTGCCATGTCTGCTTTCAGCCAACATCTATGCCCTTACAATGGGGCCGCCATTGCTGCCATCCACCAATTACTTGCTCAGGAGCAACTGCTAATTTTTCCATCCAAGAGGACACATTGCTGATTACAAGGCTGTCCTAAACCAATCACATTGTATTATCCCTTGAGAGCAAGTTACTCCACTTGTAGATCCATTTATGCCTTGAAGCACAAAGATTAATAGCCTTGGCTGACGTTAACGGTGGTGCCTGCAAGGGACATCTTTGCTTCGCTTCCATTTATTTTACCTGACAATATCGAATTTCTTATTTGTCCCAGACAGCTCATTTGAGTGGAGCCATACTTTTTTTGTGAAAGGTATTAATGCTCTCAGTAACTACATATTTCAAATCCTTCTGCCTA
Source organism: Podarcis gaigeae (assembly GCF_964106915.1). Lineage (NCBI taxonomy): Eukaryota > Metazoa > Chordata > Lepidosauria > Squamata > Lacertidae > Podarcis > Podarcis gaigeae. The sequence continues at coordinate 66,490,703 of NC_139681.1, forward strand.
CTTTCCAGCCTGATGTTCCAAAGAGGTGAAGGCTGTTATGATGGATTCTTTGTCTCAGAAATCTGCAGCTTAGAAGAAGGAATCTAACTTTCCAGAGGCCACATGAGATTTCCTATCATTTAATGATAAGGAGTAACTGTCCCCGATTCTGTCCCCGATTCAAGGAGAGAAGCAGCTAAGCTGGCATCATGCTAGGTAACTACTTATGTCTGGACCAGTAAGAAACAGTGATGGAAGTATAGGAAGCAAGGGCGTGAAATCCTAACTAGAGGACCTGCACACTTCCCAGATGGAATGACACCTACTGTCACCCCAGAATTTCCCTCTGCTTTTCTCATATACTTTGGCAAATGTTATGTTAAAGTGGTAAAGGAAAAGGAACCAGCAGTGTATATGATGGCAGGGGTGGGGTCAGCAAGTACAGCACTGTTCTCTTCCTCCAAATGATTGCATGGAGGATAACACTTATGCAGCGTTATTGCCTCTTAATAAGGTACTAAATAACATTTCCCCATCTTTCACTTCAAGTTAAGCTTGCATTCTTTGCTCATCATCCACAGACACCATTTGACAGCAGGCAGTTCTAACTTCAGATTAAAAAGGAAAAGGTAAAGGACCCCTGACAGTTAAGTCCAGTCGCAGACAACTCTGGGGTTGCGGCGCTCATCTCGCTTTACAGGCCAAGGGAGCCGGCGTTTGTCCGCAGGCAGTTTTTCCGGGTTATGTGGCCAGCATCACTAAGCTGCTTCTGGGGCAACGGAACACCGAAACCAAAGCAGCGCACAGGAACGCCGTTTACCTTCCCACCGGAATGGTACCTTATCTACTTACACTTTGACGTGCTTTCAAACTGCTAGGTTGGCAGTAGCGGGGGCCGAGCAACGGGAGCTCACCCCGTCACGGGGATTCGAACCGTCGACCTTCCGATCAGCAAGCTCTAGTCTCAGTGGTTTAGACCACAGCACCACTCGTGTCCCTATTATGTTATGTTACCAAAATTTAATTTGTAAGGCAAAACCGATGTGGCATAAGACCTTGGTAGTTTGGTCCCAAGTCCCTGTCTGCAAAGCCTGGGTTTCACTGCATACATTACTGTGAATTGAAGTCATGCTACAAAGTGGCAGGATTGTGTTGGCATCCACACATACACTAGTTTATTAAGGTTACCTTCACAGTTTTCTTTACATTCTTCCCCCACCGTCCCGCACAAGGACAGAATGGAGCGTGTGCAAGGGAAACCAACAGTATCTTGACACTGGGTGGCCCCACCTATTTCTCAGAGCCTTTTCCTCAGTGCAGCTACTCAACCACCATCCTAGGTTGATAGTGAAGGCTGAGGCAGGTGCCAAGGGGGAATTTTTTGTGTGTCCCTAAATTGACCCTTTTCATTTACTACTCACTGTTGTTATTTTCGATTGTGGGTGACGTTACTTTGTCTCTTTAGGGTGGGCAGTATGGGCCACAGATGTGAAGTGAAGATGACTTGGTGAACTGCTCGAGTCATTTGTGGGGTGAATGAGTGCTAACCCAGCCTCCCTCTTATTCCTGGCTGGCTTGAGAGGATGGGAGCACACTTTGGCCCAGAAAATCCATTAGTTGAATGCTGACCAGAAGTTATAGATAAGGCAAGCACAGATCCCTTGGCCTGCCTTTATGGGAGGGTTTTTATGACAGATGTTGATCCACTCTGTTGGGTCAGTACCTTGAGTCAGATGGAGGCAAAACAGATTAGTTCAATAGTGGCCACACTTGTCATTGTTTGCTATTGCCTTGCGGCAGATTCTGATTTGAATGAATAGGGGACTTATTCAAATAAGTTTCTGTGTTGTGGCATCAGTCTGGTGGGGAGGAGGGGAGATGGCATGGTAAGCAGTGCTCCATTCCCCCCAATTATTCATTTATATGTTGTACATAGCAATATTTATCCGTTACTTAGAAGGTGAAATGGTTTGAAAGATGGATGGATGTTAATTAAGGAAGCCACACTCTGGACCAGTTCCAAGAGCCTTCCAATGACCAATTATGGAAATGAAATCATAAAAAAAAAATTCCTGCCATCTAATTTTTTCTTGTCAGAAGTTGGGTGGCCGGCTGAAAAAGATGCCTCAAGTAAGACACGATAGTCCAAAGTAACTCAGCCATGCTGCCCTCCAATTGGTCATGTTGCATGAAGTAGGATGATGTTTCTTCCTCCATGAAGGAGGGGCAAAGCACTCTCCTGCACAAAAGCACACGGGGAGTCAGAATCTGATTGGCTTTGTGGTATGTGGCATCATGTTCATTACGTAACTGGCTGTGAGAGTTCAGGGAAGTAAAGAAGATGGGGAAATGGTGCTGAAGCACAGAGGAGAGGGAGGAAAACTACTGTGAACACTAACAAATAGAAGTGAAAAGAGGCACAGAATGATTTGGGGAGATTGGAAACATTTTTGGAAACACAAGAGAGGCGGGACATAAGAACCCTGCTGGATCAGATTAATGGCCCAACTAATCCATCAACCAGAACTCCCAGTAGCCCACCAGATGCCTATGGGAAAGCCCACAAGCAACAGTGATCTCTCTACTTATGATTCCCCAGCAACTGGAATTCAGAAGCATACTGCCTCTGACAGTGGAGTCAGAATATAGCCATTTTGGCTAGTAGCCCATGATAGTCTTATCCTCCTTGAATTTGTCTAATCCGCATTCCAAGCCATCAAACTTGGTGGCTATCTCTACATCTTATGGGACTGTATTCCAAAGTTTAACTATGTGCTGAGTGAAGAGATACTTCCTTTTGCCTTTTGTGAGCCTTCCAACAATTGACTTCATTGAAAGTCCCTAATAGTCCCCTTTTAGTCCCCAAAATGTTTGTGAATGAATATTTGGCACAGGTCTAGTTAAAACATTACGAGAACGGCAGTTTGCAGAGTTCACTGAATCATGGGGCATCTCCAAAATTAGGAAATGCTGCTAAGGCTAATTTGATGGGACTTTACCAAATGCACCCCCCCCCCGTATATTATGATTATTTCTTTTTCTACCCTTCATAATTTCATTATTCAGAAGGCAATTGGAACCTTAGGAATATTCCGCTTTGCTGCTTCAAAGCAAAAAAGTGCCATAAAATAGTGAAGCATCTTCAGAGCACATAAGGTGGTAATTCAAAACAGCCTGAAGATAACGCAAGGTTGGCTTGAAAAGCAATAGCACAAAAGTGAAAAATGAGAAGTGAACACAACTGTTTATTTCATACGTTTAACTCAAAAAATGAGGTTCACACCTTAGACTGTAAATATATGTGTATTCATGAGGGGCTTACTCTTGAAACTGCAGGCCTGCAGCCGTTTTAAATTACAAAGCAGTGGCATATATTGAGGGACAGGTGAAAGAATATGAGGTTTCAACAGAATGAACTCATTCTGCTCCACCAAAATGTCAGTGTGAATCAGTAAAGCTTCTGCAATTCTCTACTGTCATGTTCTAATCAGCTATGGGGAAGTTAAAAAAACAGTCCACTCTCATACTAATTCAAAGAGCTGCAACACAGGCAATGTGCTAGTCCCATCACACCATCTGAAGGTCTCTTATTCAGAAACAGAATGATGCGCTGCTGTTTTTATGCTGTTGTTTTTTGACCCTCAGTGGGTCAAAACCTTCCCTCATCAGGTGTAGAACCCAGTATACAGTCTGTTAGGGAAAGTCTCTGAGGGAGCAAGGACAATGCACCATCCTTTCACTGCCTTGGAGAACTATCAGAAGGGTTCAGTGGGTGAAAGTGCCTTGGAAGATAAAAGTAGGCAAAAACATTCCCCCTTCCTTTCCCTAGGGATCTCCCTTTAATAACATAGCAGGTATAGCACCTATCAGAAGGCAGTGAGTGCTGTGCCTATTTTGTAGATGCTTCCATCCTCATTGGAAGAAACTGTTCTGGACTAGTTTTCTCTCCTTCTTGCCTTCTTCTTTGGTGATCACTCGTAGCCAAGTAAGATTGTCTTCCATAAATACGGTTTTAACAATGAGTCTGTAAGTGACTATGGAGGCCAATTCTGGATCCACACGTCCTTCCACAGTGGGGACATTGGTTTCTGGGCAGGAGTTGATCACGGTGTGGATTTGCCAAGCGTGCCTTCCTCCTAGCACATTTCTCCCTTGCGTCCTGAGTTCAAGTGTCTTCAAAGCCCATGACACCTTTGGTAAAGGCTGTTCTCCAACTGGAGCGCTTGCAGGCCAGTGTTTCCCAGTTGTCAGTGTTTATACTACATTTTTTTTAGATTTGTCTTGAGACAGTCTTCAAACCTCTTTTGTTGACCACCAGCATTTCACTTTCCATTTTTAATTTCGGAATAGAGTAGTTGCTTTGGAAGACGATCATCAGGCATCCACACAACATGACCAGTCCAACAAAGTTGATGTTGAAGAATCATTGCTTCAACACTGGTGATCTTTTTCTCTTTTCTGTAAGGGGAAGTTCTGTCTTACTCAAGCTGTTTTCCTTGGCATTCATGCTGCATGAGACATTCAAATGCTGGAAGTGCCATCATTGCCACTGGCCAGTACAATCGGCCATTTCCCTGCTGACATACAGTTGAGCTCATGGGGAATTCTGTTTCAACTTAGAAGGGAACACTGCATCCTCCATGGCAGGACATCTTCACTATCACTTGAAGTGGTGGCAAATCTTTTGTTTTCCTTGTAAAATAGAACAACTTGGCCCCCTCATCTTTAAAGCTAAGCCCATACCTGCCTGAAAATGACGAGACTTTCTCCCATCCCCTGAAAGTCCTCATATCCCCTCTTAGGTCTTTGCCAGAGCTGAAAGTACTCTGGTGTAGAGCTAAATAGCAAGGAGGATTGGAGAGTCAAACAACAAACTGAGACATTCAAACTGCAGATTTGGAGATCCCAGTTTCGGAAAATATTCAAAACATGACAGCGGGGATCTCTCTCTTTCTCTGGATACACACTCCTACTATAGTTCAGCGTAGTGGGCTGAATACATGTGAATAGTAGCCCAGAAATATGACAGAGCACATGTTATGCTTGCAAAACATTTCCAGCTCGTTCCCATTTGAAAGAAGCTCAGTTAACAAAGGTAGGGACTGAGCAGGTTCTCACTGGCATATTGGAAAGGGTTATTCCAAGTAGGCAAAACTGGGCTAGAGAGGTCAGTAGTGTGACTCAATATATGGGAACCCAGAGCCCACTTGGCATTCTGAAGTCTCTGAGAGAGTAAACATTTCCCAATCTTTCCCCTTAAAATAGTGCTAAAAAATGGATCAAACCCATCCTGTTTGCAGGTGATGCAGTAAAGCACCAATGGGTGTCAACAGTATTTGATAAAGACATGAAAGAAACATTTATGATGTTGAGGCTGCATTCACAACTTTGCCTCTCCCAGATATATACTCAAAGTTAGCACATCACAGTAATCTCACTGGTCCTATTCAGGCACCATGTCTGAATATGGAATATAAACATTTGTAGGGGCTGCCAGGGAGAGAACTCAGACATGCCAACCTTCAATATCCCTTCATGTGCTAGCCAAAGGGAGAATGGGCAATTCAAAGGCCACAAAATGCTTCCAATGAGCACTTTATAAAAAGTATAAAAATGCAGAGAAAACCCTGAAGCTGGTTAAGTTTCCCTGTAAGTCAAGGTGAACCTGTGCATTATTGTTCCTTTGGAAATCTGCCCAGTTTTCCTAAAATGCAACATGGAGCCAGGAAAATGCATTGCTTTAGAAAGTGACTTCAGATACGATAAAACTTGGCACTCAGAAATGGGTATACTGAACATAAAAGTGTCATGCAGCCGAGTTCATAGTATGTGAATAGTCACTGGGTCAGCAAGGGTATTTAAATAATGAGAACGCACTGTAAAGGGCACATATAAGACCTCTCTCTACAATCCATTCACTACATAAGAAATCTATATTTGCTTCTATTTTGTTGTGCATCGTTGTCCACTTGCCCCTTGAGATTGCACTTCAAGATTGGATTGATGAAGAAAATTGTGTTCCGGGGTGATCACATTTTCTCAGCAAAGTATAATACTTTGTATCTTGGGAAACTGACACACACTAGGAGTTGTAAGAGTGACCTGGCTCTGGAGGGTTCAGTGTATGTGTGGAGCAATTAGTGAAGAGCAACACAACCTTCTCCTAGTATCCGCAACATTTATTTAAGGAACTTTTTTTAAAAAAAAAAAAAAAAGATGGAGCGTGCATGGTCCTTGCTGTACAGCTTAAGCAAAGGAGCTCTCACTGAGCAAAGGCAGAAATACCACACCATTTCATGGTCCTTTTGTTTAGCAGGATCTAGGAACACAAGAAAGTGCCTTAAGACGGGCCAATTGGTCAGTCTAGCTCCGTATTCTCTACAGCAGGTGGCAATGGCTCTCTGGGATGGAGTTTCTCTCAGCTCTACCAAGAGATGCTAGAGCAGGCATAGGCAAACTTGGCCCTCCAGATGTTTTGGGACTACAACGCCCATCATCCCTAGCTAACAGGACCAGTGGTCAGGGATGATGGGAATTGTAGTCTCAAAACATCTGGAGGGCCAAGTTTGCCTATGCCTGTGCTAGAGATTGAGGCTGGGACCTTCTGTATGCAAAGCAAATGCTCTTCCGCTGTGCAAGAGACCCACTTGTGTGAGTGGTGCAATATATAACCTGGGAATTTATATCTGGCAGCAGCAATTTCCTTGATTTATTCGGCACAGTTTGGTGGTCCCCTTATGAAAACTGTATTGTCTACACTGCCTGGGATTTCTCCCAACCCTACAAAGAGATGCAAGGGATTGAACCTTGAACCTCCTGCATGCAGAACATACTTTCCACTTCTAATCTATGACTCTTCCCCACATGCTCATGTGTTTTCTAGTTCTTTGGAAGGGGTTGACTTGTCTTGCCCTGTCCGTCTAGCAAGCTTAAGAGAATGTGATAAACAGAACTTTATATTCTCCCTGCTTGCCTTATGTACAGATGAGATACTATGTTATTGTCACTGGAAAATGTGAGTGACTCTACAGAGAGGCCCTAAGTTCTATTCAACCGAGAGAGCTGCCATTTTTTTTCAGCAGCAGATGTTCTGTTCTTTATTATGCTGCTATTTCGCTATCTTGCTGCCATATAAAGGAGGAAGAAAAACAGGTTCTACTTAGGGACATCTATTGTTACAACATATATGCTGCAGCAAAGGCCATTAAAAAGAGATTTGCCCCCCTAATTGAATGTGGGGGGGGGGAGTGGATTCCTGTTTACAACAGGAAGGCCATAACAAAACCTTAAAACTGGGGTTGTCTTTGCTCTTCCTGTTTGTCTTTGCTCTTCCTGTTTTCTGCTTGTGATAAATTGAAAAACAAATTGGGTATTTGCTGTACTGTTTGATCAGATCCAATGTATTAAACATTTTTAAGTTGCAGTGGAGTAGTGGGGACCCCAGTAGCCAAGCTAGAGATTAAACTGAGTGAAAAGGAAGGAGGAGCTCCAATTAACAGTGGGTGGAAGTCCTCATTTCTTAAAGTGGCACCATGGATGATTGGAGTCATAGAGGTTTCAAGTTCCTATGATTAATCTTCCCCATAGTTAATGGAAGTGCTCTAGTGCTAAATTCATGCACCAAAGGTTTTCTAGTTTGGGTCTTATTATGGACAGACATCTGTCTGATTGGTATAGATAAGCACACTATACACCTGACTAATTTCACTCTCATCCATTAAATATTTGCAACAATTGGGTATTTCCATATCCCTTCCCCACACTTTTGGGAGGCCATTTCACTCCACTTCCATTCATCTTCATTAACTTAAATTACTACAATAAAAGGAAAGTTGTAGGAAAATCTCATTTGTACTAGACAGATTAAACTTGCATCAATTTAAATTTGCTGCAATAATCAGTTCCTTATGACGGTGCTGTACTCTGGGGCCTTCGGCAGGTTTAGGAATATTGTGAGTTGGGTCAGGAGAAAATGGTGGAGTTGGAAGGAAGTGCTGCTGACTAGAGAATTTGGTATGTTGCTGATGCTGATGCAAGTTTGAAATAATCAAAAAGATGGAAGAGACGAAGAGGACAGCAAGAAGAGGACATCTCAGATATATTGATGACACCTGACATTTGGAAGGGTGTAAATATAGAGTTGTCTGTGGTGAAATATAGTCTATTATTCATTTCGATCCCTAGCTTGTCCTGCCCCATCTCAACCCTGTTTTAAAGGGAAAAAATGGACGTTAGGCTGCTGTCAGCAAGAACTCAGCCCCACAGAAGCTCTTGAAGCTAGATCTTAAAAGTGTCAGGTGGGGTTTCTGCTTTGTATGCTGGTATCACCTACTGCCAATCAAAGGAGTAAAGTACAATGAAACCAGCCAAACTATCAAGTGACAATACTTGACAACAATAGTCATGTGGTACTCCGTGACACCTGTGTAAAAGCTTGCAGGCTAGACTTGCTCACACCTTTGAGAGCAAGAGTTCTGTTGCTCCTGTGAGAGAATACTATCACTTTGGACTCCAACTTGACAGGACAAGAAAGAGCACATCATTTACACTGCATAGATTGGCAGCACAGATTGATTCAGATGGAAAAGTAGAGCTGTGTGTCATCAGCATACTGATGGCACCATGCTCCAAAATTCCTAATGATCACTCCCAGTGGCTTCATATAGATGTTAAATAGCATTGGAGACAAAGTCGTCCCCTGTGTAACCCCATAGGGCAGTTGCTAGGGTGTCGAAGAGCACTCCCCTAATGCTACTTTCTTGACTTGACCATGCTGCTATACCATCATCTTTACTATTTGATCCCTGACTGGCTGAGATCATACAACTCCTGCAGCCACGCTGGTGCCAACTGTACTGTTTTGCCTTCCTTTGGACTACACCAGCAAGGCCAACAGGAGGGTCTTGTTGTCTGGGCAGTCCAGGACTTCCAAATACACTGCGCCCAGGCTTGTGTCCCAGAGAGATCACTGCGGTGCTGCTAAAACAGCAAAACCAACACAGGAGCTAGCAGTTATAAGAGCAACCTGTTTGGCATAAAATACAAGCGTTATGGTTGCCTTTGTTGGTGGCAGAGATCATTGTGTCTTCCTGGTGCCCCCAGTCAATAAGCTGCTGACCTCCCACTGTCTGTCTGCTTCAGCGGGTGCTTGGAACTCAGAGTATCACTCGACAAGCAGACTGAACCACTGTACCAGGCAACAAAGAAAAGAAACAAACCTCCTAGAGGTTTGCAAGCTAGAATGTCAGAACCATGTCTGCTGGCTGTGAAGGTTCAACAACTCATGGAAGACGGCTATCACAGAAAATATGTCTTTTCGTATTGGTCTCTACAGCCACAGCAGTTGCCCTAACTCTCCAATGGTTTGAGTTTACCCCAATGGCACACTCTTCCATTGTTTCTCGAGACAGACAGATGCCAGCAACAAAATACAATGAAAAATAAGTACAGAAAGCAACAACACTTGCATATTTGAACTGGGGCGACAAATTGCAACAGAAATGCTGCAAAATATTATGGGAAACCAGTTTATATAGAACTCCTTAAGTATTAACAATGCACTTTCCATAATGACAGTAGCCTGAATGGCTTTTGCAAAGTCACTATTCTTCATAGTATCAAAATTCACAGGTATAAAGAGTATGTTGAAACCCAGGCTGAGCCCCTGAAAGAAGGCTTTAAATTAACAAATGTCCAATATCATAATAGCAATAACATCCAGGAAACCTACTAGTGTATTAAAACAGAAGGTCTTATTGACTAACGTAGAATCTATACTACATTATGAAATGGCAGATGTTAATGTTATAGCTTTGTGTAAATATATGTACTTTTATTAATTTTACAAAAGAAACACTATTGCCTGTTTTAATATATCTGTTCTGATTCGTAACTGTATCTCTTCAAATGTTTTAATGCACAGAGGCAAACAAAAAGTTCAATAAAATGCTACAATTTTGCAAGTTTGTACTGCTTTAATTGACATGTGTTTACATTTCTTTCAAAAGATAAAAATGGGAATATGCAAAAGTATTTATGTTGTAATCCTAAACACACTCTTATGGCAAAAAGCATCTGCGGCAATCAATGGGGCATACTTCTAAATAAATGTGTTTAGAGCTGAGATGTCAAACCATATGTAGAAGAACTGTAATGTGCCTTTCCTAAAAGGTGCCTGCAGTACTTCAGGCTAATGAATCAATCTTTAATAATATTAATGTCAAAATGTAATTTTAGAAGCAAGGTGGGAGTGCCTCTCTGGCTCATCCATTAGTATTTTTCCTTGCTGAATATTACTTAAGAACCTAGCAGTCACACAGCTGATGTGGGGTATTTAACAGCATTAGCACTGCCAAATTTCTCTAATTTCTTTTCAGTATAAATCTCCTTAAGTGTCTACATCTTAACACTTCAGAAGACTAAAGACCTTGCATCCTGAGACTTTAATGGAAAACATTAACAGGCAGCGTGATATCTTTACTGCACCTTGTATCTGAGCTCAAGAGTAATTATATTATTATTATTAATTAAATTTGTATATTGCCCTTCATCTGAAGATCACAGGGCAGTTTACAACATAAAAATAAAAAACGAGAACTCGAAAAACGTAACAAAAAACAAACATACTAATAATCCACAATCACATTTACAAGTCCACAGATCATTTAATAAGCCAAAGGTCTGGTTATATAGAAACATTTTTTAAAAAATAATATTTATTAAATTTTTGTTTGACAATAAAGATATATATAAAAAAACATACCAAGTTCAGATATCCTCATTTCATATACATCCTTGGACTTCCTCACGCCTCTTGTTCCTACTCTCTAAACTCATAAGTTTTACCAGCAAATTATTAACTTAATTTAATTTGTCTATTAAAATTTCCCAATATTCAAATCTCAAATTTAATCTTTTAAATTTCTCTTGTCAAAGGTTAATTATAGAATACCATTTATCCACAATTTATCTTATTTTTCAATTACATTAACTTTTACACATATAGATTATTAATTTGTTGGCGCCCTATATAGAAACATTTTTACTTAGCACCTAAAGATATGTAATGAAGGTACCAGGCAAGCCTCCCAAGGGAGAGCATTCCACAAATAGGGAGCCACCACAGAAAAAGCCTGTTCTCATGTCACTGCCCTCCAGACTTCTCATGAAGAAGGGCCTCAGATGATGACTGCAGGGTCTGGGTCAGTAAATATGGAGATAGGTGGCCCTTGAGGTATTGTGGGTCCTGAGGCTTTATAGGTCAAAACCAGCACTTTGAATTGGGCCCAGAAACTGATTGGCAACCAGTGCAGTCAGGCCAGGATCAGAGTTATATGCTCAAACCATTTTGCCCCACTGAACAAGCTGGCCCCTAAGTGCCTCAGTCTTATCTGGAGTGAGCTTCATGGTCTCTCATCCATCTTAGCTGGAGTGAGCTGGATGGTCTCTCATCCAGACCATTACTGAGGCGAGACAATGTCTCATCCACTGCCACACCTGCAGATTTAATGGAGAATTAGAGCTGTGTGTCATCAGCATATTGCCGACAACTTACTTCAAAACTCCAGATGACCTCACTCAGTGGTTTCATGTAGATGTTAAACAGCAGAGGGGATAAAACTCAACCCTGATGAAACCCACATTGAAGGCTCCACAGGGCCAAAAAGTATTACCCTCTGGAAATGACCATCCAAGTAGGACTGGAACTACTGCAAAGGGGTGCAACCCAACCCCAACTTGGGGCAGCCAGAAGGATATGATGGTTGACGATATTGAAAGCTGCTGAGAGGTTGAGGAAAAAATTAACAGGGACACATTTCTCCTGTTTCTTTCCTGACAGAGGTCATCATACAGGGCGACAAAAGCAGTTTCTGTGCCAAAACTGGGCCTAGAATATTTTATATCAGACAAGTGTCTATTAACTAATGTTTAGATTACCCAACCACATTGGCAGTAGCCAGTTCCATGGGTATTCCCATAGAACAGTTACCTCTTCTGTTCCTGAGGTGTTGGAACTCTGCAGATGCCCTGAAACTTCATGATTTCTTTAGCTTCACTCAGGTGACTATGAAATTAGTGTACCCTTGGTGTAAGCACAACACAGAGAGCAACTCTTGGCATATTACTACTGCTACTGCTACTATTTATTATATTTCTCACTCACCCTTCACTATGAGGCCCCAGGTAGGACAAATAAAAAATACAGTATTTTTTTAAAAATACTGAAACATATCCCAGGTGTCGAAGACCAGGCTATAGAGATGCATCTTCAGCATCTGATGATAACAGTCTTTCATTTATTGGGGGCTTAAGTTATTTAAGGTTTTAAACACTAATGTGAATTAGGCCCAGAGATCTCACAAGGTTGTTGTGAAGAGAAATGGCATATCGTTCAACCACAGCCATAATACATGCTACAAATAGCAGCAGAACCATCCATAAGTAAATATAGTAGTCTTTTAAGCTAGCTTCTTTTACCAGCACTGTGTGGGGAATTTTTAATTTTATGATTTGCTATTTAACAAGATGCAGAGAGTTTGCACATGGTTAGCCAATAGTTTAGTACTTTACATAAATGCTTTACAAATGGTGACAGTAATTACAATTCCAGCAAATGGTTATTATCTGTCTCTTTGAAATTTTCCAGACTAAATAGAAATTTCATGCATACTGAGTACATTTGCACTAGTTCAATTCTCTCTTTCCTCCCCCCCTCAAAAATGCTTTATAAGGTAAGAATAATATTAATTTCAAATTACTATTCAAATATTATATGCACCCATTCATCACAAGTTGCATTTTAAAGGAAGTGAGGTTGCACTGTAAGCACATTCAGTGTTTGCATAATCCCTTGGAGAAATTTATCCCACCAATTTGTTATTTGCATATTTCTTACAAACCTTCATTTGATGTAATCTGTGCATTGATTTCCCCCCTGAAACATGTCTATGTATTCATTTGCACACATTTTAATGTTTATCTTTGCCAATAAGCACTTTTTATCGCTTGCAATATTTTTCTTTACACATTTTGCAAAATAAGTCTTGCTACCAAGCTGCAGTTTATAAAAGTAAGTCACCATGAGTACAAAGTACTACACAAGTTTTTATTGAAAAACAAAAAATAAAAATGGCATGGCAAGTTTGCTAACCCACTTTAAAGGAATGATTGGGCTGTGAAGCTCAGATGACTGTACTCTGTGTACTAAAACACACTGACTCTTTCACTCCTATGTGAGCTGAGATGACTCATCTTTAGCATCCAGTGTGGCTTCTCCCACTAGACCCATCTCAGTTTTGCATCAAGTGCAGGACCGAAAAACAGGCATGCCTCTATTCGAGGGGGCTGCCGGGAGAGAAAATGTTGTAGTGGGGGATGCTACGTTGTCACCATTGTGGAAGTAAGATTCAACTGCCAAATCCAGTTAGCTTTTGTACATGGAATGTGTCATGTGTCATCTGTCCTTTGCCCAAGGTAGCAAAATGTCTTGGGCCATGTAAGAATGGCAGAGGACAGGAAAATCTGGGCTCCCAGATTTTTTGGTAGTTTTCTTAGCTTTGACCTTGAGAGAATGAACCAGGCATCCCACAGGTCCCTGGCTGCAAGTCTCCGATTCTCATTTCCCTGCCTTGTTGTGTTGTACCTTGCCTGAACTCCCAGCGATAATGACCTTGGGCTGTTGCCTGACTTTGTCTCAGGGTAACACTTGGATCTAGACCAATTCTGTTTCTTGACCTTGGTTTGTTTGGACTGTGCTGCATTTGCCACCCTGCCCTTATTGGAGAGTATTTTTTGTGAAGGCTCACATTCTTCTGTAACTGGGATAAAAGCCCCAGAGGGCATCTCCTGGAGCATGGGCAGGAAAACTAAAAGTCTCAGCCCTTTTGCTGGGTTCTGGTTACAGATAAATTGTAGGTTCTGCCCAGGAAGTAGTGGTGTCTAGGCCAGGAGTAAAATGCCTTTGTTAGTAGGAAGGGATTTATAGATCAATGACATTTTATTTGAGAGGTGTGGGCTACTTGATTGTTTTTCCTCTTATCTGCAAGGCTGTTGTAAAAAGACACAGGCTTTGGGGTAGATTATATGAGTTTTCTATCCTCACATTCATTATTATTATTTTATGATGTGCAATAAAAATATTCTAGCTGTTTCTGGCAACCGACCAAAACGTCGTAACAGTATAGTTTCCTGATTGTGTGCCTTTTCTGTGGCTAACAGCTCATCTTTAAACTATGCTGCAAACTCAATTTGTTTATCGTGCATGCCATAAAGATACAGCATAAAATGTGATACAAGTTTTTAAAGAGACCAAGGGTGGGGTCCACAAAAAACCGTGCAGGCAAGTGTCTGAAACTCTGCAAAATCTAGGCATCTTGAGTTTCTGTGCAACACCTACTACCGCTACGAGCCCACAGAGCAGCTGAAGTAGGTGCCTTTTGTGGGAGCCACAGATATTATATTCCACATGCCAGCAGTGAGCTGCATAACAGAACATTAGAGTTGGAGGGGACCCAAGGGTCATCTAGTCTAACCCCCTGCAGTGCAGGAATCTCAAGTAAAGCATCCATAACAGATGGTCATCCAACCTCTGCTTAAAAAAACTCCATTGCTTCCTGAGGGAGGTGCACTTACTAGGGATGTTCCCAAAATTTTTGTCATCATTAGAATGGAATGCAGGGGAAAGCAAACTCATGTTAACAATAAAGGAGTGGGATAAAGATAATTGGCTCATCCTTAGGCCTAACATCAACTAAAATGAAGAAGTGTGCATGCACACGAAAGCTCATACCAAGAACTGACTTAGTTGGTCTTTAAGGTGCTACTGGAAGGAATTTTTTTTGTATCAACTAAAATGGCAGCATTGCAACAGTGGCAGAGCTAGCTGCTCCAGTATCTAGAGTGGTGGGGGTGGGGGTAGGCATCCGTGGGGGTGGGGCTAGGTGACAGTGGGGGTCAGTTGAGCATCCCAGGGGTGCACCACCTGTGTTGAGTGTCCCAGGGGGCGGCGCAGTGATGTTACCCCCCTCAGGGATGACACTCGGGGTGGATCACACCCACCGCACTCACCTTCCTCCGCCAGTGCATTGCAAGGAACCCAGGTATAACTGGGTTTGGTCAGACTTGAGCTGCTTTTGTTGGTGCCAAGGAAAAGAAGGGAATGTGTACAGCACAACAGTTTGTGGTCAGTGTCCTAATGTTCAAAGCATCAAAGATTCTGGTCGGAGGCCACATACTTCAGATAATCTCAACAGCTGCTATCTCAAGTATAAGAACATGGGGCCAGCTCAAGACATTTTACCAGCTTGAGCAAAGGACCAGATGGTGATCTTCCTACTTCATGTGATTTCTAAATGACTGGGCCAACAGTGACATCTTAGTTCAACAATGCATCCTCCATTGCACCTGAGGTCCGCAGGCTACCTTATAGAGTGTAGGGCAGACACACAGCACTCTCCTCCAGCACCTTGCTGCCATTTCCTCCCCCCCCCCCCAGCATTTGCTTCCTAAGGTGGCCATTTTGCCTATCTCTGACAAATAATAAAACCAGCCTTACAGATATAAGCAGCAGATCATGCCCGTAAAACAATGAACATGGACTATTATAGTATGAGGTTCATTTCACTTGCTCACACAAGAGTAATGGCTTAAAATTACCATTCATACCACTGTTTGTTATGGTGATGCCCACTAATCGCAACGCAAAGCTGAACACCACAGAAGCGTATTGAGAAGCGTGGTACGTACTGAAATTACTGGGATAAAACATCTTTCTGTTAAAATTAAAAGATAAATCCCCATTGACCTCATCACAGTCAGCTTTCTCACAACGTACTATGCAAAATAGACTTAAATATTCATGTACTGAAAAACAATGTGAAAACAAAACCTTACTTGGCTGGTGAAAATAAATCCGCACAATAATAACAATTTTTGGCATGTTGATGCCATGAATCTGTAAAAAGCTAGCCTTCTGAAAAGTGATAAGCAGAGCTTTACACAAAATTAGCACTTCACAGCTCATGAGCTATACATATTGCTCAATAACTGATCTGCTTTGTTTGCATGTGGGGTTGGGAAGAGTATTCCTCCCTGCCTGTGATTGGTTTAGAAATTCTGATATCACAGAAGGCATAGGCAGGTCAGGGAGATCTTTCTTTTTTATGCAAGGGTGGGGGCAACCATAGAATTCTAAGGGCCATAGAAGTATTTGCTGTTGGGAAGCCATAGATTTTTAACATTACGTCCATGCACTTTGGGTGGGTTCTCCTGGATCTATTCAGCAAACAGTTATTATCCACAGAGAAGACGTCCAGGGGGGGCTGCTAGGGGCGCATTGGAAGATGGCCAACAATAACATCTCTCCGGCTCACACGAGGTAATTAAGAGGCTGATATGGGAGTATGCAGCCTCCCTTGTTGCCCAAGGGAATGGGGAACACTGCCTTTCCTGCTGTGGCCATAAATCATCCCTGGATTCGAAAGAAGGGGGTGAGGGCACTAGGCACAAAGCCCTTGTGTGGGTCCGGCTCTCCCGGACACTGTCTCTGATCGTGCGCTGGCTGCATCAGCTCGAAATAAACAATTAGAAAAGAAGCAAATGCACATACTTCAAGTGAAGATCGGGAGTAAAGATTGCTAATTAAAGGGATCTCTGGGATGTGGAGCGACGGGCTGGATTCAACAATAAATCAAGAAGGAGAATCATCAAAGGATTGGTATGTCGGAGCGAGACTGAAGGGGGGGACTTTTCTTTTTTTGTCTTATGTGAGTACCCAATAACCCTTCCCCTTAAGAAAGAATTGTCGCAATTACTGATCACAAGCAGGAGGAGAAAGAACTGTGTGGAAATTAATTACTAATCAGAGATATGGCGTGTGGGAACATCGAGAAAGGAAAGAAAGCTCTCTGTGACGCAGTCATAAAAAGAGATTGTTATGGCAGGCCTGCCCACAGGAGGACTGAGGGGGAGGAGGACTATGGCTCGTTACTATATCGGAATGTGAGATCGGCCTGGCAGGGCCCCCTGAGAAAATTTATGAGAGCGGCAGGCCTGTGGAAATCAGGACAGGCTGTGGGAAACGTTTTGTATGCAGGTGTTGAAATGATGTCTGTCTATTTTGATATGGCTCTTGGATGAGTGTAAAATCCACACAGGAAAAAAACAACGTTTGTTTTCAACCCACTTGTGGAGACTATCAGAGATCATAAAGAAAACAAGAAGATGAGGAAAACAACAAAGAGAAGATGGAATAGAACTGTGAATACTATTTGGACAGAATTGTGTATATTAAAGCAGCAGCAAGAGAGATGTTTGGATCCCTTTCGGAGCTCGAAGTATGGGTACCCCCAACAAAAATTTTAAAATTTGGCTGTGTAATTTGGAATTAATGTGATTTGGAATTAATGTGATTTGATTGGCCTGTTAATAAAAATTATTTTTAAAAAAAGAGAGAGAAGACGCCCAAAGTTCTATTTTCAAGATGAAGATCCAGAACATGGAAAGCAAAATACAGGCTGTGGGTTTGGGGTTTTTTGCCTCCCTGTGAATCAATTGGCTTCAATTCAGCTACTTCCAGCTTACAAATTAAATGATTTATCAATATCTGATATAACCCTCTTTATCTGCCAACTGAGAAGAGCAATTCTGTGAAAAGGGGGCTAAACTCCTTTTTTTTGAGAGTGCTTAATGGTTTTTTAAGGAACTAATTGGAAGGAAATTAAGGATCAATTATTACTTGTGTATGCTTCTAAGAACATCATTGCTTAACATTCATGCCACAAAGTTACTGTATCACTGAAAACACCTGGACACAACTTCAAATACATGCTTAAGATGGAAGAGCTGCAAGAAATAATACCCTAGACTGTTCAAAAGTTGAAATTTTTATTACATTTACAGTTCTCACAGTTGAAAGCATTCTATATTCATTTGTTTTTAAAGCCCAAATCTAGGGGTACACATTTCATTCTGCGTAGAAAAGCTAACCAGGTAATATTTGCTTGGTTCTTTTTTTTAAACCCCACAACCCACCCTTCCCCCATGTGCCTTGATCATGAAAAATATGCTACACTTTCAGGAAGCACAGCATCAGGAAACGGGAATTTATTTACCTGAAATGAAAAACAGATTGTAGACTTCAGGGATATATCCATTTGGAAGATGAACAAACTGTAGAGTTGACACTGGGCACTTGGGTATAACAAAGAAAGAATTTATCTTCAGTTTTGAGATGTAATTCAATCAAAGTGTCTTCCCTGCAGGCTTTTTTATGTCCCCGCATGATTCCCACATGATTTCAGTTTTATTGGCCAACAGGAACAAACTCAGGAAACAGCAAGAAAATAGTTCAGAGGACTGGGGCAAATGAACAGTGAAGACGCGCCGGTGTTACATGTCTCAAATCAATTACGATGGAATTGAATTCTGAAGGCCCAGTCAGATGAAAGCAGTTTCAGCTTTCGAGACTGGAGACTCATAGACGCACCCTAACTATGTTCATTGGGGAGTTTTGTTTATGACAAAGGCAGTGGTATAGCGGTAAATATTGGCACACAGGAACTTACTATGGCAGCCTCATCCCCAGAGCCGCATCTCGAAGGAGATTCAAAAGATCCAAGGAGCTGTGCTATTCCACTGACATATTTTCGTATCAGCTGACAATGAGAGACTTCTAAGTTGGGGTTGTGGCCAACCTAGAGTAAATCCATTGAAATTACTTAATATTGTCTATTAACTTCAATGGTGCAGGGAGAAGAGAACAGGTTCAATTTTCCACCCTTCGACATCTCTGATGCTCTATCAAATTGGCTAACAGAATGCTGGGGGGTTAAGACAGATGTAATTCCCCCACATATTTTAATTTACCTTTTGAGAATGATAGTTTTAGTTTGCCTTTTAGCTTTAAGATAAACTTGCCATGGCAATGATCTTCTATGAATTTTGAACTTGACAGCCACCTAAGCAAAATTAAATCTTTCTGAATTAAAAATAACTCCGAAAAGTATGATGGTGGCATTATTTTGAACAGTTCATTTCACTGCTGTGAAGGAATGTTGATCCAAACTGAAATGTTTCCATTTCTCAATTTAGTACCAGAATTTTCATTGCAAGTTTTCATTTTCCCATGACAAACCACTGATGGCAATATTTTTCCAAGCAGAAAATGGAAGGCTTTTTGTTGCGACTTCTGCAAAATAATTCAGTGGACTCAGAGATAATTGATTCATGCCAAGAGGGAATTTGGCTGTTTATGGTTTGTTAGATTATTTTAATACTGAGTTTGAATTTCACATCTTTTGCTTATTGACTTCTATTAAATTTCTATGCCGCATTGGTACTGTTCTATACAAAGCTCTATGAGAAAGTAACTTTTTAATACTGCAAATGTATGTAGGCTGGCAGGGGGGTAGAATCCAGGACTCAGAAATGAGCAAGCATCCATTTATAAAGCTTACAAGCTACTGTTTTAAAATACTAAAATCACCTATCACTATAGTTATGTACGTAGTACTGTATAAAAGATGAAAAACATTTGCTGCAGTGACAAAAATCTATCTTTAAAACATGTTGATTAATAATCCTCCTTATATTTCCTGCCTTTTTCTATCACAGAACCCAAGATAGTAAACATGTGTTTCTCAGGCAGCAACCCATCCAGGCAGAACTGCTTACTTTCAGCACAATGGCAGCCTTGTGTTCAAGAGCTCCTGTGTTCCACATCTTCCTATCTGTGTGGGCAATAGCTGCCATAGAAGCCAGAGCTGGAGATGCCACAGGACTAGCAAGGTGCCAGCAACAGTTGAAGCAACTAATACTTCTAGAGCAGGGATTGGGAACCTGTAGCACTCCAACTGTGGATGTGTCATTCATCAGCCTCAGTCAGCACTGACAATGATTCACTGACTCCTATCAGGGATGATAGGAGTTGTAGTCCAGTGATGGCCAAACTCGCCCCTCCAGCTGTTTTGGGACTATAATTCCCATCATCCCTGACCACTGGTCCTGTCAGCTAGGGATGATGGGAGTTGTAGTCCTAAAACAGCTGGCGGGCCAAGTTTGGCCATCACTGTTGTAGTCCAACAACATCTGGAGACATCTGCTGGTATGCACTATTACTGCAGTGTACAAGGATCAAACCACTGTATATGAACTCAGACATCTCTCACGTGTGTGATATGAAGACACCTTCCTGCAAGATGGATTCTCTACCTCATGATGCAAGCATAGTGACTCAGACCTGACAGAGCACTCTGAAGCCTGGGTGCTACCAAGTAATAGATACGTCTACTGGATTCATGTGGGATGCTGTGGTAGTAGCTGTTGCTGCTGCTTGTGTTGCAACATCTACATCAGAGGGCAGGATTGAGAAGTTAGACTGCAAGCCAGGCCCATGCAGCTTGTCTAAGGCCCGGGGTGGTGGAATCTTGTTAGAATAAGGTAAAAGGTAAGGCTAAAGGACCCCTGGATGACTAAGTCCAGTCAAAAGTGACTATGGGGTTGTGGCGCTCATTTTGCTTTCAGGCTGAGGGAGCCAGCGTTTGTCCGCAGACAGCTTTCCAGATCATGTGGCCAGCATGACTAAACCACTTCTGGCACAATGGAACACCGTGACAGAAACCAGAGTGCACGAAAACGCTGTTTACCTTTCTGCAACAGCGGTACCTATTTATCTACTTGTACTGGTGTGCTTTCGAACTGCTAGGTTGGCAGGAGCTGGGGCAGAGGAACAGGAGCTCACTCCGTCACTGGAATTCGAACTGCTGACCTTCTGATCGGCAAGCCTAAGTGCCTCAGTGGTTTAGACCACAGCACCACCTGCATCCACTTTTTAGAATAAAGTTATAAACTCAAACAAAGAAGCAGTTTGTCCCTAGCAGGCCTCCTCCCCAACTAGCTTAGCCCTCCGAGGCCTGCTGCAAGGGTACCCCACTGCCCCCCCCATTCTGAACGGGCCTACTGCAAGCTGTCTATGTAGAGCCCTGCCCTGTTATGCCTGTTCAGTCAAGAAACTGAGCGCACTGCGCAAGTTAGATTTGGGTATCAGCCACAATAGTGTAACATAGGTCTGGGCAAATCTGACCATTTTGGTTTAATTCAGTTTCTCATTTTCCCAATCTCAAGTTCAGTACTCCACATTTCTTCATTGTCAGAAATGACACGATTTCTCTAAAATCCACATTTTTATTCCTCCAAATATAAAGCTGAATTCTGAAGGATAGCTGTGTTTTAGCTCATGTATAGTTTTGTAAAGCACAAATTAGGTAGTTTCATGTTGAAAGGCTAACGAAACCAATTTTACCTCCCATCCCTAGCATGGCATCCCTTCGTTAATGCTGCAATGGACTGGGTACGATACGCCGTTTTGTCATTTTGTTTCTGTCATTTCCTTCCCCACTTTCATTTGTGCGCCATCCTCAGCAGCTCTGCTAAGCCATTTGATTTCCCATAAACTGTGAAGAAAGTCAGCCCACTGTGTTGATAATGGGTCTTGATTAAGCTGTAGCTGGGACAGACAGTAATCCTTCCATGCAAGAACCTAAGGCACCAAATAAGTTGGATGTCAAGGATGTTTTAAGCTAAAGTAGGCCATTAAGCTCTTCCTGAACAGAATGAACCATTTACAGTGGTACAACACTGAAATCATTTGTAAGGATTGTAAAGATGGAATCGGAAACAAAACACCTCATGAAATTCAGGATACCGGGGGAGGGGGGGAGAGGCTGTACTTTCAGAATGATGTGGGATGTGAAGAATTCAAATGACAGGAGCAGAGAGGAAAAATATTGAGAAAATTCAGTAGTATGGTAATCTGCTAGGAGGTGGGAGACCTGTGGAGATGAAGATCTAGTACCCCTGGCATGTTGCCAGCAGACGTTCTACCCTTGGAATATTGATGAAATAATCATCGCTTAAAAAATAATATCACCAGCTGTACAATTACATATTTAGATACATGGAAGCTTTAGCGCAACCTGAGAACGCGACACATGGGGCAGGAAGACTGATTAAGATGGCAATTTATACAGCACATTGGTGTTGAGCAGCAGCATAGAAATGTTAGCAGATAAGAACATAATGAGGGCTAAAAGGTTCTTGACATGTAAAAACGGCGCCTAGTGATAGCATTTGTGCTCAATGAGAGAAATACATTAGTTCTGAACAGCTGTTGAGATGTGATAGAAATCAAGCAGGGAGATGTCATTAAAATATATATTAAATCATCTGCCTATCAGTGCAGAGGGGGAAATAATATATACTTATAGCAAGCTCACTCTCTGCATGTAAGTCCTTCTGGAGATGAAATAGTACCATGTATGCGCAGGAAGTAGGTCAGGTGGGGGTTGCAGTAATACATTTTTAAAAAACTCTAATGGGGAAGAAAACACAAAACAACAAAGTAAGGGTTAAACATACTCAGTTAGCACAGACTGCTGCAGGGACAGGACATAAAACTGGGAAAGGGAGTGAAAGGCAATATCCTGAAAAAGGGCTTGGCTTGTAGGGTTGAATCCTGTAGAGGAGCTCTTCACACTACACAACCTGTCACAGGTGCCACTTCTTTCCTTCTTGGCAATTACATGCATGCAAGGCAGCTTTTAATCCTTGTTTTTATTTATAGATAAAAACGATTCATCTAGTCCCCACATTTCTGACTTGTAAGTATGATTTAATAAGAAAGGAGGGGAATGTGCAGAATCCCCAGAGCAAATGTCACTACACTTTTCTTTCTGACTCCCTTGAAAATCCTCAGATCTTCCAGCTTGACAAAGAACTCCAAACGAACCACAACATTTCATTTTAGCTGAAACCAATGGCTGGGTTGTAAAACGTCACTAGCGGGTCCGTTTGTCTTTTGTCTGAAGTGAAGCAGCTACACACAGGGAAAGGAAGCAGTGGCAATTGTCCTGGTAGGTAGGACTGCAGGGGCTGCTCGCTTCCCACTAGGCCTGGCTGGCTGACCAGACTCCGCATCAGCTGCTAGGATTACGAGACCAGGCTATATGGGAAGAGGGCCTCATAGGGGCCTCCGCCTCAGTCTTTCAAAATGTCATGTGAGATTTCCCGAGCGCTAGTGGCATCTTTGACACAGGTTCGGTGAAGTCCTGTGGGACTTGGGTGAAGCCACACAAAGCTTCTCTGCAGCATGTGCAGTTGTGTGTTGAGCTCCCCAAGCCACCCCAATAAAAACACAATTCACGCAGAATTTTTGTTTTAGGTTTTTTGGCATAATTTTGGCCACAACTTTATTAAAATACAAAAAATGTGAGTGGCTGCTTAGGCATTGGTTGTGACTATCTGACCCCGCATGGGGACAGACTGACATTTGCACGCCCAAGATAGTCAGAAAGGGAAAACATTTTGGGGAGAAAGATGGAGCTGGGAACCATGCCCTCACCTCTCTCCAAATGCTCCCAGGGGCTCTTGCATGGCCCTAGCCCCTTGACAGGGGTTTGGACAAAAGCATGGTGAACCCTTGGATTCCTTTAATGGAATACCCTTGCAGCAGCAGCATTGGAGGGGCAGGCACAGCCAATCCATGCCCCTCCACCAACCAATTCATAAAACCAATGCCTAACCGCAACCTTACAAGTTGTGACGATTTGCTAAGCAGTAGGCAAAAACCAAATGGCAACAGCCAATCAGCCAAATGGACAAAATTCCTACCAGGTCCCTGCCCCAAGAGCAGATGACCCCATGACAGGCATAGCAAGGTCAAGCGAACAACCCTGAAAATAGGGAGGGTGGATGGTTGATCCAATGCACGCAACGAAAAGAGGAAGCTCAACGCTGCACACAGGGAATATAAATTTTCTGGCTGTCAATTACAAAATGGCAACATCAAATCCTCCCCAATGACAAGAGAAGCCCAATCGCAACAGTGGCCAACTATCTTCACCCGCCCAGCAAAAGTGGGATGTCTTGTTAGACCCCACCGCAACACGTGCTCTCCATGAAGGAGAACACACTTAAGTAGCTGGTGGAATGTGATGGGACTCAGGATGGCAGAATGGAGTGACAGCGGCAGCAGTTCCACCACTTTACCTCAGGTGGCGAAAGGAGGCACACAGAGAGCGAAAATATCCAGGAAACGGGGCCCCAGATTTGGCTCAGCAGGACTATTACCAAACATTTATTTACTGCCTAGAAAGCCTGACAAATTGTGGAATACTTGAGAATGTGTTTAGCTCTGCTAGGTGGATTCGTATTGAATACGCTCATGTGGGTCTGTAGATGCAATTAAATACATTGTGCTTAAATATTTAAATAGGTTTTTTAAGAGCTAATAATAGCTGTTGCTATAAAAATGCTTATTTGCAATTATACTAAACAAAACACTTGATTTTTTTTTAAAAAAACAACTTTTAATGGAAGAGTTTAAGGAACGCAGTTAATAATACGTTGAGGTTTCGTGGTTTTAAGAAAAATGCTCAGTAGGTGGAGTTTGCCAGAAGCATGAACATTTGCTGACCTGTCCATTAATTTTGGAACCAGTTTGATGGTAAAACTGGATTTGTGGGCCATTGATTAAGAGGCTGTCAGTGAATCAACCTTGCTGGTCCCACTTTGACCCTGGAGATGTGAACATGAAAACAATGCCCTCGAGAATGTACCTAGTGCTTTCCATTACCACTGCATTACTGAAGCTAGCCTTAAAACATTAGGATGCTGGGTTTCTAGGAAAATGGCTATTTCTTCCAGGTTGCACTTCTCTCCTCTCATTTCAAATGTATATGAAGCTTCTGGTCGTGGTTCACACAAAAGATTTCTGTCACTACGGTCAATAGGAGGTCGAAGACTCTCCTGCATGTGTGTAAAATCAAGGAAGATGAAGACTGCAGTCCAGCCCAACTGAATGATGACACAGGCCAGGACTGTGAGAACCTGCATGGGTTGTGCTTTCCATACCAAACTAATTCCATTGCAGAGTATATCTGCCTGGGTTTGCTTATTATTTTACAGTTTTGCCTGCGCGTCTTTAAGGTCTGAAAACATCTCCGGCAGTTCACTTTCTCTCTTGCTAATCCCCACCATAAAATCAGGCACAAACTGTAGGCTAGCTCTGCCTGGGACAGGTGTGCAGTGCTGCCATGGCTGGTGCACCACACCTGAGAAGGGCAGGCAGCAGCATTGCCACGACTCTCCTCTCTCCGCCCCAGGCTGCTCCCTGCTATGCCACGGGCAACGCTGGACTTTTTGCCCTGTATTCATCCCTTTCCTTTACAGTGGTACCTCGGGTTAAGTACTTAATTCGTTCCGGAGGTCCGTTCTTAACCTGAAACTGTTCTTAACCTTAAGCACCACTTTAGCTAATGGGGCCTCCTGCTGCTGCCGCGCCTCCGGAGCCCGATTTCTGTTCTTATCCTGAAGCAAAGTTCTTAACCTGAAGCACTATTTCTGGGTTAGCGGAGTGTGTAACCTGAAACGTATGTAACCTGAAGCGTATGTAACCCGAGGGACCACTGTACTATGAAAACTTGTCAATCTATGGTGGTGTCACCATGTAGACCAACGTGGTGGAACCAGGTGGCCAATTCCACGCCCCCCCCAAAAAAGAGCAGTTAAGTGGCAGAAGCATAAAAGAAATGGTAAAAAATAAATTCCAGCTACCCAAAAGGAGGTACATTTATTGTCTTTCAATGTGTTCCGTTGAACGCAATGCAGTACTCATTTCTTTCTATAATATGCTTGGAACATTTGCTCATTGACTACTAAATATTTTATCCACTGTAGAGAAAGCTACACAGGATCCAAACAATGAAAGGAACTCATCCTCTTGATGCTTTAGCACGTGCTTCTTTAAATACTGGCTATTATTTAAGGGGAAGTGTCTCATATCACATTGAATTGCTTGGAGAAGCTTAATTGTAAGATACAGTGGACGCTCGGGTTGCGAATGTGATCCGTGCGGGAGGCACGTTCGCAACCCGCAGCGTCCGCAACCCGCAGTGCCACATCTGCGCACATGCGGGCTGCGATTCGGCGCTTCTGTGCACGCACAAAGGGTGATTTAGCACTCCTGCGCATGAGCAAGCGCCAAAACCCGAAAGTAACCCGTTCCGGTACTTCCGGGTTTCAGCATGTCCGTATCCTGAAAACGTGCAACCTGAAGCATCTGTAAACCAAGGTATGACTGTTCTCGAGGAATTATCACTTTTTGATAACCGAACATAGCATATGCACGTAATGAAT
Organism: Podarcis gaigeae; assembly: GCF_964106915.1. Classification (NCBI taxonomy): domain Eukaryota; kingdom Metazoa; phylum Chordata; class Lepidosauria; order Squamata; family Lacertidae; genus Podarcis; species Podarcis gaigeae. The sequence continues at coordinate 66,516,872 of NC_139681.1, forward strand.
CATTCTCCTTTTCCTCTTCCCCTCAAAATCTGGGTACTATTTACCCTGCCCCCACCCCCCACCCCCCAAATGAGGGTAATTTTGGAAGTGGAGGGCACACCATCTCGCCAAATCAGGTGAGACTGCCTACCTTAGGGGCAGCAATGGTGGCAAGTCCTCCTCTTTTTATCTTTGTAATGCCACTGCTTGTGAGGGGGGCAGGTAACTTCTCCCCTCCCCCACCACGTTCCCTTCAATTCTTAAAGTCACAGTGATTGGAGCTTTTGCACTGTGTGCTTTCCTCCACTTCCAGTATCTGGAGCATTTGCTTCCAGAACCAGGAGAAGCTGGAACCAGCAGAGAGAGGAGAGGAAGCCCTCTATCACCCTCAAAGGCGCATGACAGCAAAAGCTTTTCATTCCCTGCAACTAAAATAAATGCCCCCTCTAAAACGAATCCAAGCAATTTGATTCCACCCCCCACATCTTTGTAAACAATTGACCTTCCTTTCCAGTTAACCCTATTCAGATAGCCATGGCAATTTGGGGGTGGCCAATTGCGAACAAACATTCTATGTGCTAGCACTGTCGCACCAAATTCTGCATTAGATTAGGGTGGCTGCTAAGAGAGGGCAGGCAAAAAGCTCAAACTAGTGCTAACAATATAAATGGAACAATTATTCTGGGTATGTCTCAAGCTGTGAAATACACACATCCACACTATGGTACCAATTTAAATAGACCAAGGTTTACAGCATTATACAAAACTGACAATGGATTGAAATTACTAGGATTCTGAAAAATCATACTACTGTAAAAGCAAAGGAGCCCTTTAATTAGATGACTCCCACTCTCTCTCTTAATTGCATCGGAATATGCAAAACAGATTTACAGCTAGCGGCCTAAACACATAACACTACTTTAGAGTTAATTACAAAATACCATTATAATTTTTTCAAGGTGGAATTGCTGCTGTTAATGCTATAAATATAAAGCATGTGCAACACTTTATATGAACTATATTTTTGGAATATATGGTTTCTACCAAATAATTTCATCACTAGTTATGAAAAAACATTTTTCTCCCTTTCTCACTTCCATCTGTGGCAATATCAGGGGGAGGGGGGAATGCAGATTTCACATATTGTGTAGATGAGCCAACTATTGGACAAGTTTTCAATGCTTTTCATTTTACATTACTGAGTGTCTGAGAGACAATAGAGCCTTGGTAGATTCTGGCACAGCTATAGCATTTAAATAGTTTAATAGTCAATTAAAAAATACTTAGTAGCACCTGGCTGCTGTTTAATTTGCACCGCTTTGAAGAGAAAACATGTTACTTAAAGCACTTAACAAGTCTAAAATCCCGGCTGGAAAACACAGGAAGGAAAACATTGCACAGGGTTTTCTAGAATGCACATTAACGTAGAAATAATACTTTAAATTAGAAGTCACCACTGCAGTATGGCCTAAGGCGAAGAACCTATAATCACGGATGAAACATAGCTCCTATCCTATAAAGCAGCACACTGCCTTAGGCTTAGACATTTACTCCATCAACATTATCCATAACGCATGCCCTGCCCCACAAACAAGTCACTATTCCTTTACAGAAACACCAGAGAAGACAATGAACTGTGGATGAGCAGACAGGCAATACACCTTTAGTAAAATACCATAATCAAATGGCAAAACTTTGGTTCAAATGCTATGCTTGCTTATTTCAACTATGTTCAAGTCAAAAGAACTAGCAGTTGTTATTTTAAAATTTGTGGAGCCACAGTACTATCCAAGAAAGGCTTAAGTCACAGTCGTTGTGGTTAGACTTCATGCTGAACCATGGCTTAGTGCTACGTGAAGGAGCCTAGCTTCCTCCTGGGCATGCGTGCTTACCATTCGTGTGGCTGAAAGAAGCAGTTTGGAAGCGGCATGCCTTCCTGCCGTGCCCAAACTAGTTCCAGCACGCCCGATTCACAGCCCGTGGTTTGAAGCTGGCTTGTTTTGAATCTCACAGCTAATGTTAAGCAACAATAGCTGGCCCACACAACACAAGAAGCTGCTAAATTGGGAAGAAAAATGTTTTTGAATGCCACATAAGAAGATGGGACAGTGGTGGTGGCAGGGAGTCCAGGAGGAGACTAGGCTCGTTCCCATAGCATCAAATCATTGTTTTGTGCAGAAACGGGGAGCCTGCGGCTCTCCAAATGTTGCTGCACTACACCACCCACCCATTGGTCATGTTGGAGTCTTAGCAACATCTGGAAGGCTACAGGTTACCTATCCAAGGGTTAGTGTAGTACCTGGATGAGATAAAAGTCAAACACAGCTTAGTGAATCTATGCAAAACTACTGGACCTACCTTTCGTGAGGCTCCTCTCACCAGATCCTTGACATCCGTCCTCATCATCACATTCTCCGCTGGATCCCACCTCTTCATTTATTCCATTCCCACTGCCGCCGTCCCTGATAGCCATTCTTTCCGACTTTAAGTTTGTTTTCTCAGTCGCCCCCTAAAGCATAAAATAAAATATTGGCTATCGTTTTAGTGATTTTCTACAGTTTGGTCTTCAGAGGAAAGGTGCTGGGGGCTTCCTTATTTCATTGGCCCATTTCCCCATTGGAAGCCACGTTCTTGCAATTTCATATCAGCCCATATCAAACAGCACAGAGTCACCGAATGGAAGGCGGGACGTTATTGAAGAGCTCATAAATGAGACCCTGGGCATTTGAGGTCCTGGAACGCATATGTGGCGTTCTCCTTCCCTCTCCAATGTCAATCTTTCACTTTACAGCATCTTTCACTTGCAGCTTCTCTGATGTTAGGTTGAGCAGGGGGCTGTCATTTTTCAACCACTTCCTTTCCCCACTTTCCTGAAGTCAGTAATTGCATTGGCTAGGAGCTGGAATACTGTATGACACAATGAATGTTCAGTGAAAACCCCCAGGGATAAGGCTAGCTATAGATGTGGCTCATAAGAACAGAATAAGGACCCTACTGGATCATAACAAAAACCTATCCAGTCCAGTATCCTGGTCCCATAACAGACAACCAGATTCCTATGGGAGCGGAAGAGCACTCTTACTGCTTGCGTTCCCCAGCAACTGGTATTCAGAGACATACCGCCTTGGATCCTGGAGGTAATACAACCATCACTACTACTAGTAGGCATTAGCAACCTTATTCACCATTCTTTTAAAGCCGTTCAAGTTGCTGGCCATCACATACACTACAGTGGTGCCTCGCAAGACGAAATTAATCCGTTCCGGCTCTTCATATAGCGGTTTTCTCGTCTTGCGAAGCAAGCCCATTGACAGCTTAGCGGATTAGCGCTATTAGCGGTTTAGTGGCTTTTAGCGGCTTATCAGCTTAGCGGATCAGCTGATAAGTGGCTTAGCTGCTTGGAAAAGGGGGAAAAAGGGGGGGGGAACCCGCAGGAACTCGCAAGACATTTTCGTCTTGCGAAGCAAGCCCATAGGGAAATTCGTTTTGCGAAGCGCCTCCAAAACGGAAAACCCTTTCGTCTAGCGGCTTTTCCGTCTTGCGAGGCGTTCGTCTTGCGGGGCACCACTGTATATGTACTTCCTTTTGGTCCTTTTTACAGGACACACACCACCATTTTGAGGTCAAAGACTTATGGGAAAACTGCCACATATGTTGATTTTTACTTGTTTTCCCCAAGTAGGGATTCTGGACCCTAAAGTCTCGAGGTTCCTGCACTGCTGCAGGATGCAGCATATACACAAAAATTCTGTTAAGGAGGAGGGGTAGTAGTAGAGGCAGGCTGACTTTCAGAGTGCTGGAAGGTTACTGATGGGACCACAGTAGTCCTCTTTTTTTTTGTTCTTTTGTTTGCCGAGACCTCCCTCCTTAAGCTGGAGGCAGAGGAAATGAAGATCGGGTTGCAAAGAAAGACTTCTGGGTATTTTCCTTGGGACAGGGTGAGGAACTAGTGCTGCTCCAGACGTTGTTAGACTATAGTTCCCAGGCAAAGTTCTTAACCCGAGGTAATATTTCTGGGTTAGCAGAGTCTGTAACCTGAAGGGTATGTAACCCAAGGTACCACTGTATTGGGACCATGGCAGGTAGGGAGGGAGAATTTCGCTCTTCCTATTCTATAGTTCTGACAAGCCTTTCTGAAGCTGTTGTTTGCTTCTCAAGGCCTCCACTAGCGCAAGTGGGATGAAAAGCATAAATATCACTGAAAATTTTGAGGGTTTTTTCTCTACCTTTAGTCTCAAAACTTCAGCTTCCCTTTGTATGATCATTTACAACAATCATCATTTTGCTTGGGCTGCTTTCATTTTGAATGATTTGAAACATCAGTATAATGTAGCTGTTCTAGTTACGGGGTGTATAGCAGGAATTAGAAAGGATTATCAGTTTCCCCCATAACATCTCCTCCCCCTTTTTTCATCAAAAGAGACTGTGTAGTCACTAACTACTCCCCCTCCCACTGTTCTTTTTTTTTATTACTTCTGAGGTGACCCACTAGCTGTTTCCCTGAAGACTGGACAATGGTGAACACTGCAAGAAATGGACAATTGCTTTCTTATGCTTACAGCATTCAAACAATGGAGGAGGTAGGTGGTAAGACTAGACGCATACTGAGTATGTTGACATATACTGACATTACACACCATTCAGTGATTCATCACAATCTTTCATGGGAGGCAACAAAAGCATGCATCATCAACAAATGCTCCTTTCTTTTGGAGAAACACAGGGTAATTATTCAGCCCTATTGCAAAAAGTTCACGGTGTCACACTTTTTACAGATGGGCATCAGAGACATGATTTGTGTCCACATGACAATATCCAATTGTAGTTCAATTTTATTTTTAAACAAGCAGCTTGATGTCCATCATTACTATTATTCATTATCTGAAAGCCTGATGTCATTCCGACATGGTAGAACGAGCTTGCTTTTAAAAGTCTTTTTATACATGATGAAGGATTGCTTCATTGTCTCACAGATTTCTGTTGTGTTTTGGCTGTAAGATAACTAGACACAGTCAGCTTTCTACGGCCTTCCTGTTGAATAAATGCTTATGTTTTACGGAGCCAATCTATAATTAAATACAGGCTTATATGACTGCTTGCCACTGAAAGAAGTCGTATTTACTCTCTGTGAAAGGCAGAAAATCCTGTTAAGAGTTATTCAGCACTTACGGCTCATTTCTGGCCATGGCAAGAGCCTGATTCTGACTATGCTCCCTACTGAATTCAATAGGACATATTTTCATGTCATTCCACATAGTCTGGCAATATGAATGGGCTTCACTTAGACATTTGTGTGCATCGCGTAATAACTGAGCACAGCTGCTTTTCTTGTGCAATTTTTTTACTGCGCTCTTTGGAGGAGAAGAAAACCAGTTTTGTCCCACCTGTTTTGTAGCGCTGGTATTGCATTAATTCTAATAACCATCTCATACTGTATGGAAATGCTCCCAGCCTGCCTGTTTAGTTTGAAAAGATCAACTGTACTACCACATACAGATTTTACCTCCCAACCTGTAACTTCCTTTTGCTCTGATCACCTTCACCTGCAGAGTTCAAAATGTTTCACTTTGTCTACTGAGATTTCTGAAAGGTTACTGGCAAAAGGGATAAGCAAGTTAAGCTTTGCAAGAACAAAACCATTTGGTCAAAGGTTCCATATGCTGATTCCTCTGTTGGATCAAGAGCTGTAAGAAGAGGAAGAAGAAGTGTTTGGATTTGATATCCCGCTTTATCATCACCTGAAGGAGTCTCAAAGCGGTTAACATTCTCCTTTCCCTTCCTCCCCCACAACAAACACTCTGTGAGGTGAGTGGGGCTGAGAGACTTCAGAGAAGTGTGACTAGCCCAAGGTCACCCAGCAGCTGCATGTGGAGGAGCGGGGAATTGAACCCGGTTCACCAAATTACAAGTCTACTGCTCTTAACCACTACACCACACTGTAAGTGCAAATGAGATGCTAGGAAAGGCATCCAATGCAATGCTAGCCCGTGTGGTATCTTGAAGACAGGATACGGTTCCCTACTTGCTGTCTCAGGCCTTGCTGTGTATGACTGTGCAACACACCCATCATTTAGGAGAACTCTGAGAGGGTATACCAAACAACACTGTAGGACTGGAAATGAAGAACAATGATATGGAAGAAGATCCGGGAGTTTGCCAGCATACCTTAAGGGCTAGTTTATTGTCTGTCCTTCTGAGAAAGGATACAGGATTACACCCAGAGACCACAGCTTCAGTTTCTTAACCCTACACTGTTAGAAACAGGGACCATGACAACAACCTAAGTGTGTCTGTTTTCTAGTGTAACAAGGAGACAGAAGTGAAACTTTACTGATCAAGCCAAAATTGAATTGCTATATGGGGCTGGATAGAATGCACACAACCTGATATGCAGTAGATAAATATAAATATGAACAGAATTGTATAGCTCAAGAAAAAAAACTTATCTAATTTACTCCTTCCCCCCTCATATAGTGTTAGATTTATTCTAGCAAGCCAGAAGGATACGGTGTAACAACATTAATGACCCTTACAGAGAAGATTCATAGTAATAAAAGTAATTGATCATCAATTCCTGAACCCAGCTCTCCACAGCCTCGTCTGATATGCTTTCCACTATGCCACACTTGTTTTACAAGGATCCCATTCAAATAAAGCTGACTAATAGTGCGTGCTTAGAATATAGAGGCCTGAATTCGGGATGGCAATTGCTTTCCAAAATGCCTCTCCACTTGATTGTTGTGGTAACCTTCAGCAAACCTTTGCATTCAAATCCTCCCAGTAGGGAATCACTGCAAAACAACAGAAACATCCAGAACTGTCCTGCTTCCCCCCACTTTAATCATCTACAAAGATTGAGAGTGGAATCCTGGCTCTCACTTGCTGATGCTTTCCTGAAGGCCAGAAAGACATTTGGCATGGATCATTTACTAACCAAAAGCATGATCTTTCAGCAAGACTTTGGCAGTTAATTTCCTTTTTTAATATGCCGTAGCAAATTATGTATTGGCGTCTAATGGGATGAGCAAATGCCACTGCTGACTTTTGCACAAATGATGCAAGAAAGCGTCCTTATGCAAATGACTTAAAAGTGTGATCTTTGCTTAGAGACACATAGGAAGCAACCTTAGCCAATTTGTCTGTATCATTTGTCTGTCGACCTGGTATACAGTACAGTACAAGTACTCTGACCAGCAGTGGCTGCCTGGATTTCAAGCATATCATCTTTTCAAAACACTGGATATGCTAGGGATTAAATCTGGGGCTTTCTATATGCCAAGTCTGTGCTCTACCACTGAGTTATAGCTGCTACCCTGATGTACTAATAGTTTCTTGACATTAATTTCAATAGCCTTCTAATACAGTTAAATAACATTCTCTTAATATGTTTGGATTTCTTTTTTCAATTTTTAAATAAAATTGTACTTTGAATAGTTTCGGTATTCTCAGTAAAGCTCATGGCATGCATTGTTCTAAAAACCATTCAGGCCATTCCTCATCTAATTCTTTTTATCATTTCATGGTTTAAGGCTGCAATCCTAGGCATGCTAGCCAGGAAGTAAGGCCCACTGAACTCTGCAGGGACTTAAATTTGAGTAAACATGCATTTGTTCTGGCTGCTAATCTTTTCATCATCTTTCGGACTTTCAAGTCTTTTACTTCACAGGTTTTGTACCTATAATGTGAAGATATTTTAGAAGCAAGGGATCAAACAAAAGAAAGTTTTAGAAGCAAGGGATCAAATAAAAGCTAGACATCTATGCTAGCTTTAGTGCCTACAGAATTCCTAAAGCTGTGTTTTAGCCTGGATTTCTATATAGCACATGGCTATTTTAAATGGATGCCTTCCTGGAATGATGGGCAATATTATCAAAATTAAATCATCTTTATTGTATTTTTAATTTTTATCTTTATTACTCACCCTTCACCAGCAGGTCTGGGTTTTGGTTTGTTTTTTTTTACTATCAACTCCACCTCCTCCTGCCCAGGGAAGTTGCGTGGGGTCTTTCAGAGGAGAAAAGGGAAGAGATGGTAGCTTTGGGCACCAATGAATGTTTTGTGTTTGTTCACTTTGGATCAAGCAAAGATGGGCTTGAAATACTAATAAATCAGTAGGGATAGAGAAGAAATTTTGTTTCTTTGGCACCTGAGTGCAGATCAGCACAATTCACATTCCTGAAACAGTATAGAAACAAAAAATGCACCTATCCCCCAATTCACACTTTTCCAAATTTTGTACTGCAAGAAATTATGTACAATGATGTGAATATTATGGAGAAGTGTGCATAAAAAACACCTATATTAGTGAAAAGTGTACACAAAATATTCTTATTGTCCTCCACATATGACTCAGGGTGATATACAAAATATACTGAAACAGTTTCAAAATAGCACAAGAAATAACAGACAAGTTTAAAAAGCTAGCTAACCAAACTCGAAATGCGGAAAAAAATTGTAACTGAGATACACCAGCACTGAAAGATTTGTCCATCTGCAACAATCAGCCAGCAGTTCACTGCCATATATATGTTCTCATGACACCTTAGGGGTGGGTTGTGTTGTTTTTTTCTTTTGCACTTCTGCAAATCTCATGGTTTCCCTAGGTATGCTGCTACCTCCCCCTCTGGTGCACAGGTGGTATGATGTTGGCTACATAAGTGATGGTACTCTCCCTCTGAAGAATAGATATAGTGGAATAGTCTCCATGGTGACATGCAGTATATCTGTGAGTATCAGAGACTGGGGGTATACAATGAGGAAGATGGTAGCTTCCCTGCCCAGTTGTGTACTTCCTGGAAGACCTTTGGTCCAATCTAGCAGGACTGTTACTTATTTTGAAAATTTATACGTTGCTTCATCTTCGGTGAACCCAATCACAACAAATCACTGAAACAATAAATATCAAACTGCAAGCCATTAAGCTACTAATCACTTCTTATACTCTTACCAAATTCGTCAGAAAACTTTTTACACAGTGTGGTTTTCAGTAGGGCTGTGCAGATATGAGGGCAAACTCTTTCCGAGATAAATTTGTGGAATTAATGACTGATCAGCATGAACCTGTGATAGAACTGTCCTGCTTAAACATTCGCACCTGCCAGCTTTGAGGCTAGTAATAACAGGGCAAGAACATTCTGTTTGATCAGACCTAGGAAGTGTGAAATGAGACGTGTCTGCAATCCGGAAGCTTGTCTCACTCCATCAGCCCTTGAATGGCACCATTTTGAGGAAGCATGTTCTGATGGGTTAAGCGAATAAACAGTGCTCCCCCCAAATTGTCAGATAGAAGTGAACAAAACCCTTTTTTCTACTTTGTTCTCCGACAGCAATTACCTTGCTTGTTTGCTGAAGGAAATGTTCATGACATGCTCTAGTGCATGTTAATTCTGTTTCATGTTGTCAGATAATTATTTGTTTCCAAGCTCTGCATTAGTTTGGATTATTCTCATGACAACATGAAAAGTTTGACATTTCTCCATGAAGACTGGAGAACATTCTCGCCATTTATAACAGCAAGGTCTCAGGCAGTGTCAAATTAGTAAAATCACATACATAGTTATATGCAAAGCTACTAAGAAAATGGATGACTTTACTTGAACCCTCCAATAGTGAGAATATAAATTAAATTTAAAGAATATGATCAAACAAATTAGCACTGAGCTAACTTCTTTGGTCTTGGTCTGAAAAAAATAAATCCCAAACTACCTAGTTTATTTGGCTACTGTAGGTTTGAGTCGCATATATACCTTGGATTACAGACGCTTCAGGTTACAGACTCTGCTAACCCAGAAATAGTACCTCGGGTTAAGAACTTTGCTTTAGGATGAGAACAGAAATTGCACGGTGGTGGCGCAGCAGCAGTGGGAGGCCCCATTAGCTAAAGTGGTACCTCAGGTTAAGAACAGTTTCAGGTTAAGAACGGACCTCCAGAACGAATTAAGTTCTTAACCCGAGGTACCACTGTATAGGTATAACTCTATCCTGTTTCTACACAATTTATCAGTGAAACAGGGTTGATGTGTACACTATGATTGGCTTTTTCTTTTCTTTTTACAGCTCATGTATGAGGAACATAACATGAGGAGTATAATGCAGGAACCAACATCTGTCCAGGTGGTTGGAGGTCTAACTGAACATCCCTGATAATGGAAATGGGTGCTGCAGTTGACATAACAGTGCTTGTGCAAACGCAGAAAAGAGAAAATGAGAGGGCAACTATAACATGATTCAACAGTTGCAGAATCCCTTTTCATTCATACCTTCCTCATGTCCATGGAAGGGACAGACCACAGCTGTTGGGACCACATCCTACGGGCGTTGAATTCTACTCGCTCCACTACTGTGCTTTCAGTGGGACATATGAAAAGGGGAACCTATGCGCATTCAGCTGTATGTGTATAGATGCCTCTTTTCAGATATCTTGCTGAATGTACCAATCAGGGTGAGCCCAACAGGGCCCCTCCCCCTATTTACATGGTGGAATTGCACCAAAGAGCAACACAAGCATACCAAATCAAGCATTTTTAGCACCCAGGGGACCAAATGTGTGCATTTGTCTCTGCTGCGCAAGTGTGTACCCACACCCTCTTCAGTGCCAAAGAACGTACAGTCAAGGCATCTCCCAAATCAAAGTGAATAAGAGAGGCCGTTGCTTGTGAAACTGTCTACAAGCCTTAGAGTGAGTGGGGTGGGGGGGGTGAATCTGTCCATTCTGGTTTCTCTCAGTTTCCCATCCTTCCAGTCTTAAATTCAGTTTTCCATGTTTCCACAGCAGTTTGTGTGGGTATTTTTTAAAATCCTTGCCAAAATTCACCAGTGAGTTTATCCTAATATACATAGGTTTGTATGCAATTCTGCCTATTAGACACATTTTTTTTTGCAAAGCTATTTACCCTAATAAAATGCATTTTTGTATGTTAAGTTCATAAATGCATGCATTCTTATGCACACTGCAGCCCAGTAGATGCTTTTTTGCACCCATGGTTTCTCTGGAAAAGTGCACTGAGAAATATGGAGAAGTATGAAATTTGAAGGATGGCTGAGTTTCAGATTGTGAATTGTTTCAGAAAGTGACAACTAGGTCAGTTCACCTCTAAAAGCAAACTGAATAAAATTTCTCCTCCATCCCTAATATTAGTGAGTAATACTGTTGGTCCATATAGCCAAGTACTGTGCATTATGCCTGGCAAAGGATCCAAACCATTATGCACATGTATATCCCAGCCCTGCTGCCAGAGGTCCTTTAACAACGCAATCCCAACCATGGTTAATCAGAAGTAAGTAAGTAGGGTTGCAATGGTAGCCTAAAATGCTGGAGATTAAAGCTGTGCCATTATGCACACAAAGTATGCATTCTTCGACCAGGATAGATAGATGATAGATGATAGATAGATAGATAGATAGATAGATAGATAGATAGATAGATAATAGATAGATAGATAGATGATAGATGATAGATGATAGATGATAGATGATAGATGATAGATAGATAGATAGATGATAGATAGATAGATGATAGATAGATGATAGATAGATAGATGATAGATAGATAGATAGATAGATAGATGATAGATAGATAGATGATAGATAGATAGATGATAGATAGATAGATGATATAAAAATATATATAGTATATAAAGTCTGCAACTGTAAACACACATCTAAATTGTGCATGTTTACATATCGCCACATTTTACTGGTACTAAAATGCCTGATTGTACAAAATTATCATGCTACATACTTAATATGTAGATGAAAGTTTAATATCTAGCTAATATGCAGGGATATATTATTGTAAGCAGAAAAATTAGTCAGTATGAGCACATTCAGTGCAGGCACAGCTATCCTGCAATTTCCCCCCCAAGACAACCTTACTCTAGTAGGAATGACCACTCCCCGCTTAAAACGGGGGGCGCCCTTTGCGTGGAAGCGTGCAGCCCCTAGATCTGGAGCGGCTCCAACAGCATAGGCTAGGCTTTGCCTTCCCTCAGGTGGGATACCTGGAGGTCTCCGCCTACCTCAGTGAGTTGTCCAATCCCACCTGGGGGAAGAGTTGCCAAGGAGACCAGGCCAGGTAGGGGAGGGATTACCTGCCCACACAAAGGAGGGAGGATCTTACCTGGGAATTCTCACTTGGCTCCAGAGCTTCTCCCACCCTACCCACCCTCAGTCAATGTCTTATTTTGCAGGTTAATTTTCCTCACAGGTTTTGCAGGTTAACTTTTCTTCACAGGTATACGGGCGCTGCTACGTTAAGGTCGCTGTTAAAGGGCCGGAAAGGAATTTCCCTGCATTGGCAGGTTTCGCCTTTCCCGTAGCAAAACGTCACAACTTTGGCGGTATCAGGCCTTGGGCGGAATCCTTTTGTCCATCTTCCTCTTTGCGGCGGCGATACCAGGGTTCCCCGTTAAAGGGGTTTTCTGAAGGGAGGCTTTGACCGTACGCCGGAAGGTCGTCATTGCTCTCCCCTGCGGCGGCGGCGTAACGGGGGCGGCTATCTCTGCTTGAACATATGTTCTCCAGAGCCAGCCCATCCCCCCCCCCACACACTGGATAACCCTGATGCTCCCTAGGTCCCCGGCTGGGGAATGGGGAGGGAGAACGCCCAATGCCTGAGCCAAGGTCTACCCACATTTGAAATTTAATAAAGTTGTGGCCAATTTAATCCCATAGCACGTTGTCTTGAGTCGTTATTCCACATGACGGGGGGACCGCGCGGGATCTGGGGACTCCGCCTGTCCACGCAACAACAACAACAACAACAGTTCTATGAAATAGCTGTGTTTGTGGGGAAAGTATGATAGGTTGCTGTTGGAATGATTTTTTAAAATAAGCAGTTTATTAAAATGGAGAAATAATGCAGTCTTAATCATCACTGCAGTTAAAACAAATTTACATTATTTATCCCATTTATTTAAATATCCACAAATATCACATTATACGCGAACACTACAGATGGATACACAGCTTGTATGGGAAATCACGATTATTTGTTAAAACAAAGGATCATTTATGCAAACAAGATGAAGACTTCTATACAGTTAGCTTGTCAGAAATATTAATGATCCACTTGTATGTTAGGCTGCCTTGATTTAGCCTCAGGCGATTCTCTCACAGCTACTCATTAAATACCAAGAAAGAGATGGCACACAGAGATTATGTGTTAATTTTTTAAAAATAGTACTTCATATTTCTATTGTTCTCCTGCAAGCAGGGGCGGATTTAGGTTTGATGAGGCCCTAAGCTACTGAATGTAATGGGGCCCTTTATATATCCAGCTGTCCCTTGTCAACAACAAATTGTCACTGTTTTTTGTGTTGAATATATGCTATGTGGTAATTTATGGACCTTATAGGTATCTAAAGCCATTTGCACATGTTGCCATGCAACCAGTCCAGGCAGAATGTAGGCACCCTATATGTAGAAATGAGCAAACCAGTGATATTTTAGGGAGTAGACTAGCAGACGGGGTCCATTACTTACATCATAGGAGCTTACACAACACAAAACACAGTTGCTGTATGTAGGTTGTATTTTATTTATTTTTTATCTTATATTTTGGAAACGTACATCCAGTTTCCCCCCCTTTAATTCCCCCCCCCCGAGAGTGGGGCCCTAAGCTATAGCTTGTTTAGCTTATATGTAAATCCGGCACTGCCTGCAAGTAATAGGCTTCAGCACGGATCTCTATTCTACAACATGCTAAGAACACAGGTGTGTTAAAACATATGTGTCGCTATGGATACATGCCTGACAAGTGCATGTTGACTCAGACACAAGTCTCACTGATTTCACTGGGACTTTCTCTCAGGTAAGGGGGGGTACAGGATAGCGAGTTCAACCATTTTGGTTTCCCGTCTCCAACTACATTATAGGACTTTGCTTAGCTACAGGGAAATGCCACAGCGACTCGTGATTAGTTTGGGCTCCTGGGGGAATAAATGTGTTTCACCCTCATATGTATGAAGAAAGCATTTCTGCCTTGTTTCCACCTGTTTCCCCAGGGTCAGTGGAACACTGGATTTCTTGGGCCTATTATGAGATGGTTTTTCCAAAGCATGTTCACCTTCATGCAGAGCACGTGTTGCGGTGGGGTCTGGCAAGCCACCCCTCTGTTGCTGGGTGGGTCGTTTAGATGGCCATCTGCAGTGATTGGGCTGTTTGGGTTACTGGGGAAATTTTGATGCTGCCAATTAGTGGGATGGACCAAAAGTTTTATATTCAGGCCCGCAGCACTGACTGTGCTCTTTTGCTGTGTGCATCGGATCACCCGCCCACCTTCCCTAATTTAGGGCTCTTGCGTTGACCTTGCTATGCCTGTCATGGGGTCGTCTGCTTTGGGGCAGGGGCCTGGTAGGAATTTTGTCCATTTGGCTGGTGCCATTTGGTTTTTGCCTACTGCGTAGCAAATTGCGTGTCGAGGTCCCCAGGTCCACCCCAATAACTCACACATCACACAGAATTTTTGTTTACGGTTTTTGGCATAATTTTGGCCACAACTTTATTAAAATACAAATTTGTGAGTGGTTGCATAGGCATTGGTTGCGACTATCTGCCCCCACCATGGGGGACAGACTGACATTCCGCACGATGCAAAAGTCAGAATGGGGGTTACGCGGAGCAGGGAACCTGCCCTCACCCCAAATGCAACCAGGCATTGGTTGCGACTATCTGCCCCCACCATGGGGGACAGACTGACATTCCTCATGATGCGAAAGTCATGGGGGAATACACTTGGGGGTTACGCGGAGCAGGGAACCTGCCCTCACCCCAAATGCAACCAGGAGCTCATTGCTATGGCCCGAGCCCCCTTGACAGAGTGGACAAGCAATAGTTAGCCCTGATTCCTTTAACGGAATCCCTTGCAGCAGCAGCATTAGAGGGGCAGGCACAGCCAATCCATGCCCCTCAACCAACCAAACCATAAACCAATGCCTAACCGCAACCTTACAAGTTGTGACAATTTGCTACGCAGCAGGCAAAAACCAAATGGCCCCAGCCAATCAGCCAGATGGAGAAAATTCCTACCAGGCCCCTGCACCAAGAGCAGACGACTCCATGACAGGCATAGCAAGGTCAAAGCGAACAACCCTAATTCTAGGGAGGGAGGTACATGCAATCCACTGCACGGGTGAAAAGAGGAAGCCCTAGCCTCGTGCAAGGAGTTTTAGCATTTCTGGCTGTCAATCAATAAATGGCAACATTAATTTCTTCCCAACAACAAGGGAAGCCCTAATCGCATCAGTGGCCAACGATTAATTAGCCCGCCCCCAACTTTGGAGTGTCCTGTTGGCCCCCACCGCAACACGTGCTCTCCATGAAGGAGAACACGCTTTGTCATAACTTGTAAGGTTGTGGTTAAGCATTGGTTAAAAAATTGCTTGGTGGAGGGGGTGCTTGCCCCTCCAATGCTGCTGCTGCAAGGGAATTCCGTTAAAGGAATCCAGGGGCTTGCCATCCTTTCGTCCGAATGCCTGGTTGGGGCTTGGGCCGCACAAGCCCCTGGGAGCATGCGGGGAGAGGTGAGGGTCTGATTCCCAGCTCCATCTTTCTCCCCAACATATCTTCTCTTTCTGACTATCTCAGGTGTGCGAATGTCAGTTCTGTTCCGCGGCGGGGGCAGATAGTCGGAACCAATGCCTAAGCAACCACTCACATTTATGTACTTAAATAAAGTTGTGGCCAAAATTATGCCAAAAACCTTAAGCAAAAATTCTATGTGAATTGTGATTTATTTGGGGATGGCTTGGGGGAGCTCGACACGCAACACATCCAGCCTTTGCATTTACCTGCACTATGGATGGAGGCCGAGGCAGTGGGAGCAGCATGGTCATTGCATCACTGCATATGCATTGCTACTACATTAAGAGCGTGTTCCATAAGGTTACTGAAGCACATAACAATTACAAAAAACCAACACTCACTGCAGATATTGTATTCTTATGCTAATTAAATGTTGTAAAAGCAAACAAACAAGGATAGGAAGGACACTCTCACACACTTTCCCTTTCATTCTTCAGGTTTAATTAAGGAACCTAGAATAATTCTTGCTGCCCTGGCTATCAAAATAATAAAATGCATGAATGTTATTGGAATTAACTTTTAAACATTATTACATTAGCAATAAGATTTTTATTTTTTTTTAAAAAAAGGAGTTACCATGAAGAACAATGACTTAATCATTTTCTTCACTCTAATATTGGTTTATTTATGGATTGCCATTTACATTTGTCTCAAGGCTATTTACAAGGCAATCTTGGATACATTTTCAGGGCAAATGGATGCTTATTCCCATGCACTGTTCCATGTAGTATTGAGTGAGAAGTAGTTCAAACATTTGAGTCCTTCTACCAATCAATTTGTTCAAATGGTGATGGTGTGTAAACTGCCAACCTCACCCTACACACGAGACAAACACTAGAAATATTTGTCTACCGGACAAATTCCCAGTGCATAAATTAGTTTAATCCCTATGCTAGGCCTTGCATGGATAAAATCATGTGGAGGACAATTATTACTGCCTGCTGAACCCTCTGAGCAGTTACTGAACACTTGAACCTCCAGAAGCTCTGTTTAGCATTGTCCAGTCCTCCTATTCTCTGTTCCAGTTGGCAGCAACACACTAGACTTTGATAGGGTAAGGAATCTCCTGGTTGTACTACTATTTACATATATACCCAGGGGGAGCAAATCTAGGGATACCCATAACAAAAAGGAAAAGTCACATGGCCGAGAGCTCCATTTCAAAATACAGAGAAATGCAACTTTCAAAGCATGGCTGTATTCTGCTTCGTGGTTTCAGAAAGTGTGAATTACATAGGTTCGCCTGAAATGTGAACTGAATCAAATTTCAAGTTAGCGCAATACCTCTCCATGCAGCACATGGATTCAGGGAGGGCCCATGCCAACATCATGAGCCTACTTTAAGAGGCCAGCTTTGCAAACCATCAACAAATGTCATCTTGATACTTGGAAGCTGCCCATCCTGAAATTTTGCACCACTGTAGGCCACTTAGCATTTGCAGAATTTAATTAATCTTAATGCCTAAAAATGTGACATTTGCCCTTTACATAACGTTGAATCAGACACTGCGATAAAAACAGAAGTGGCAGGCGGTGGAAGCACTGGCTTATTTAAAATGTACTGGGAGGTTATCCTACATATTTTCTACTCCATTCCTGCAAAATAGTTAGGCCTCTAGCCAAGTATGCCAACTTTCATCCTTGCCCAGTGTTCCAAGACAACCTACCGGCTTTCTGGCTCCATCTGGTTCTTTCGCCCCACCATTTTCTTTCTCCACTCTTTCCTCTAGCTCTTTTGAACCTACATCACACATTTGATTCAGTGAATTCAGTCAACACTGCACCTATTTTTCTGGCTCTGGATCTGCTTGGACTTGTCTCAAGACTCAGATCTGCATATATATGCAACCTGGATTTTACAAGTTGCCCAAATGAGTTCATAAACAGCAGCGGGGACTTGGAAATTATTGGGGGGGGGGCGAAAATGTTTCTCTCAGCATGAGGGGCTACAGTGATGGCACAGGGTTTCAAGCAAATCCTGTTTGCCTGCTTCAAGACCATATATTAAAATAAAAATGTCACTTGCTGTCATTTCCCTATTGGAGTGTTCCAGTTACTTCATCATTCAATATATGGATACACGGAGAGATAGGCAGATTAAACAGATATTACATTGTCTATACAGCAGTTAATGAATCAGTGTATGCGAAGACTAATTCTGCTCACTATGTACCTCAGGGTTTTCTTGCTGCTCTAATATGACAGCTTTTCTTCTAGAGGAATTATACTAAGATGCACATGTGCGTTATGTATTCTATTCTATTTTTATTTTTTATTTTGCTAGGGAAGCTGATAATGTGGAACCTTAATAAAAGACCTTCTGGTGACAAGTTTTATCATTTGGAAGGTTTGGATTAATATGAAATGCACAGCTGAGGTACCTGTGGTCTGAAGTGCTTGAGAGACTCTTTTAACTGCCGCAATCTGTTGTTCCTCTCAGATCTATTTGGAAAGGTGTTCAGCAAGGCATGTGTTTTGCTGGTGAGCTGCTCTACGTCTTGTAAAGCAGTAATATTTTGGCTTGTGTCAGATGTTGGCACTGCTGATACTTAAATGTTTAAGAAGAGGAAATGAAAGGATGAAGACTGAATGTCAAAGAGAGAGGCAGAGATATGTTAATGGATACTTGAATAGTGTGTGATAGGTTAAGTTGTTCTTCTCTTCTGTTGTGTTCCTTACAATAATCAGAACACAGAAATCTGCCGATAGGGAAGTATCGGCGTAAACATTATTCTAGCAGAACACAGCAGTCCAAGTGAACTGCATCTCTACATCATGCCTGCTTGTTTTCATTGGCAATGGTGTTTTGTTTTGCTAGACTCCCCAAAATGGCCAACTTTGGTTCAAATTAAGTACTCTCTTTAAAAATAACTGCAGTGCATTAGAAGTAAGCTGGATGCACTGTCCTTTATTGTGAAGTTATTCACCTTTGGAATTAAATATATGTATTAATCTTTTATTACATATATTTCCCTTGTTTGAATTGTTGGATAGCTACATGAATCAATAGTGCACAAAGCTGCATTACCATTTTGATTTTTGTGTGGTTTTATTGTATTGTAATTGTTGCATTGATATTTTCTATTAATTCTTAACATATAAATAAATAACTAAAAATTACTACAGGGCCTACAACACTTGCCTTCTGCCTGCTCAAAATTCTAGGCTTCCTTTTCAGATGTTGTTTATGAATGAGTCATGGAAACAACTCACAGGACTACCTAGTCTCAACTATTTTTTATTATTGTGCATCTTATGGAGCATCTTACCATTTTAATTTTAACATATAATTTTACGCACATCGGATCACATTTACATGTAACTAAGCACACTGCGTACCCATAAGCATTGTTTAATTCTGAAATAAATAATGATTGTGCAGCACTGCCCAATTTTCTTTCCCTACACAATTGGGATGAAAAATGTTAAAATCATGTAACTACTGCCAAATGTTAATCCAATGGCGATCCCAGTGCAGGGTTGAATTCATTGCTCCTGGACATACCCTAGATTCTGGAGGATCATCCATATATCATTGCCTTCACAACAAGATGTTTCAGGTTGCTAAGCTTACCTATCTTCCTGTTTCTTGACAGACATGATGGAAAGGGCAATGCAAGGTGACAGCTAATGTTCTTTTTCAAACCTGCACTGAATATTTTAAAACTTCTGATAAGTATTTAATTTAGAATACCCCCATACTACCCCCCCCCACTGTATTTGATTGAACTTTTGCAGCTGTTTGTCATCTGTGGAATAGAAAGAATATAATAAAGGTCTGCTAATTTGAAAAGAAGAAGAAAAAGGATGTGGTTCTGCTAAGTATTCTGGGAAAGACATATTTAGTAACGCTAATAGAAACCTTCCACATCTCTGTTGAGATGTAATGCTGGTTTCTCACAATTGCAGTTCTACTCTAATTCAGTTGTTCTTCTTATGATCTGTACACACATTTTAGCAACACTTACAGGCATATTTTAATTCTTATTTGCAATGTTAGCTCTTCAGATTAAAATTAGACTATGCATAGAAAGAAGGGCCGTTTTCAATCGGCAAACTGATGTCTCCATAAAAGAAAGCAACATGCTGTCTACAAATATACCCCTTTGCTTCATTCCAGGGATCTTGTTAACACTGTACATTTGGGCAACACATTTCCAATGCAAGCTCAAAATCTTCATAGAACATTTTCACACCTTTGATCATTGAAGGGTGTCATGTGGCTTCAGACCACAGGCAGTAACCTTCTTTCACTGTTCCAAACTATTTTCAGCAAGTAGTTATACAAGGCTTAAACATCAGCAGAGGAATGATGGTGCAATGCCAGTACCCCATTCCTGGTTATTAGTGAGAACAATCTTCTGCACTCACATACCTGCCAAATTGTCTCTCCAAACTGGTGGTAAGGATTAAGTGGGAAATAGGGCGTGAGACAATATGATCATGTGGACAATGCCACCACAAATAAGAACATACTGCTGAGCTGAAATTTGGGGGCTATGCCCATTATATCTGAAGGAGCGTCTCCACCCCCATTCTACCTGGACACTGAGGTCCAGCGCTGAGGGCCTTCTGCAAGTTCCCTCACTGCAAGAAGCCGTTATAGGGAACCAGGCAGAGGGCCTTCTCAGTAGTGGCACCCTCCCTGTGGAGTGCCCTCCCACCAGATGTCAAAGAGAACAACAACTACCAGACTTTTAGAAGACATCTGAAGGCAGCCCTGTTTAGGGAAGCTTTTAATGTTTGATGTATTACGGTATTTTAATATTTTGTTGGAAGCCACCCAGAGTGGCTGGGGAATCCCAGCCAGATGGGTGGAATATAAATAATAAATGATTATTATTATTATATTATGTTCTCAGTTGTTTTTGTAAATGGCACATTTCTTGTGCAGAGACAGTGAGGGCTCGTCCACACCTCAGCTTGCACCATGCCTAGAAACAGGGCCATCTTTACCCAGGGGTGCGGGGCACCCGGGCGTCGAATTCTGGGGGGCGTCAGGTGCCCGCTGCTGAAGCCGCCTAAGCTCTTAACCGCAATCGGCTTTAAGATCCGTTCTCTTTTGCGGAAGAGCTGCAGAACCAATGTATCTGGTGCCGCCCCATAGTGGTATGTTTCACTTTCGCATGATTGCAAAAATGGAAGGCAGAGCTATTGCTGCCACTTTTTTTTTAGAGTTAGTGGATTTTGCTTTCCCCTTCCTTAAAAGCTGAACAGCTTAGACTTGTGCCCCTAAAAAAAGCTGAACAACTTTGGGTGCGCTGGGCGGATCTTTGCACCCCAGCGGCACATGTGCTAAAGACGGCCCTGCATAGAAATCACAGGTCCAAGAGGTTTCTTGCTTGTCCTGTGTTTTTGAGGCACGGATAGGAGAAGTTTTCCATTTGCCCTGCTGCTTTTCTGGGGAAAATGCAATCTTTACTGCTGAATCGGACATTTACACGTTCATATACTCTGTCCTCCATTTGACACTCCAGCAAGGCAAAAAAGACCAGTGAGGGGTAAAAGCAGGGCCAGTGAGGGGTATAGTCTGGGGAGATGAGAGTTACCAGGGCCAGAGAGAGAGGCCCGAAGAGCTACATCTGGCCCCTGGACTTCAAGTTCCCTACCAGTGACAACACTGATAAGGAACAGAAAATAAATTGGGTTAGAATAATAATTGTTTTCAAGGTGTGGCTTAGTTTTTCTGTGGTGTAAGGAACAGTCTGAGCATTTTTTCTGCATTCAAAGAGCTCTGTTTGTGTCAGGATCTCTCCTGAAACCTGTCCATCACTTGTAAACAGGCAGCCCTGTTTAGGGAAGTTTTTAATATTTAATGCTGTATTGTTTTTAACATTCATTCGATTGGGAGCCACCCAGAGTGGCTGGGGAAACTCAGCCAGATGGGCGGGGTATAAATAATATTTATTATTATTATTACTATTATTATTATTTAAGTCTCCACTGCTGACCTGTGTTCAAGTATATGACAAATTATGGTGAGTAGTGGCTGAAAAGGCAACTTGCACAGCAACAAAGGACACAAAATGAAATTCTCCCAGGCAACAATAAGATATGATCAGTATTTTCCCCATTGCTGAATGAATAATTCCACTAGCTACTAGACTTAAAAGTTTCCCTTTCCCAAAGAACCTGAAGCCAGCCCTCTAGGTTAATTAGCTTATTTGCAGCTTTTGGAAATGAGCCCCTTCAAGCAGAAAGGAGAAAAATCAATATGGCTTAGACAAATGATCAAGTGTGCCGATACAGTCAGAGCCAGCACCCTTTAAGTATAAGTCATTCCACCAGCACTCTGTGCCCTGGCCTTATCGCTGGAGACTGTCTTGGCAATACCTTCCGCACTCGTGTCAGAATTACGTATGTTAATGCTATGCCTTCTTTTTAACTCTTCTTTGACTTTTACACAACCTTAAACATGGTCTCATTTCATCAAGGGCACACAAAATCCACTTTCCCCAGTATCAGTGGAAGTTTATCTTGTGCTCCTAGCAGGCACAACTCAAAGCTGTACGCAAAACGTTGCTCTGTTCTGTGCAGGAGACATGCCATTTTCCAGGGTGGTGATAACCAATACATCTAAAATATCCCAGATTTAGGATTATTAAGTACGTACCTGCCTCCTTGGGCCTGCCCATAAAAAGCAATTCTAGAATGAGAGGCTAGGATGGCGTCCACTATTTACAGGAACTGTTCTTGATGTGAGAATTTTGTGGATGAGCTGAGAGTTTGTTTCGACCCTGGGTGAGAACTGTCAGGGAGGGTGTGCCATAAGGAAAATCACCTGATACTGATTTTTATATATTAGTAACTTTGTATTTAGGTATTTTTTTTAAATGTAGCCATGTTTTGTTGTAATATTGTGTTTTAAATTGTCTGTTGTTGCTTCAGTTTTTCTACACTGCTTAGAGATATTTTTAATATACAGTGGTACCTCGGGTTACATACGCTTCAGGTCACAGACTCCGCTAACCCAGAAATAGTGCTTCAGGTTAAGAACTTTGCTTCAGGATGAGAACAGAAATCGTGCTCCGGCGGCGCGGCAGCAGCAGGAGGCCCCATTAGCTAAAGTGGTGCGTCAGGTTAAGAACAGTTTCAGGTTAAGAACAGGCCTCCGGAACGAATTAAGTACTTAACCCGAGGTCCCACTGTATTAAGTGGTATAGAAATTAAATAAACGATCAATCAACTAAGTCCCACTAAACCCAGCAGAGCTTACTGTTGGAGTAAACTTGTTTAGCTTTGCAGTGCCTATGCAAAAAAAAAAGAGAACTACTATAGAACGAACAGGGGCTATATTTCATCCTTATTGTGGGGGAGAGCCCACCCCATACATAATCTTTCAGGCACAAAGCTTATTGAACACAGCATATCTTTCCAAAGAAAAGCAACCACCTTTTGATTTATACTAGTAATATCATGTCCTCCCTGCATGAAATTCAAAGTACAAGATAATGTGCAATGCATCTCAGGAATAATGAAGGGAACCCCTGGTTAACTGGCTGTGTTTCAATAATACATGCAAGGACGAATAAAAGAAACTCAGGTGTGATTTTCCAGTTCCTCTTTTTGTACGGTTAAGAATGGGAAAGTCATCACCAGCAACTATTGTTGATTTATTTGCTTGATCATCACCCTCTGAGTGGTTGCTCCCTTTAGTATCCACACTTACACTGCAAATGTATGGAAAAGGGAGGAGGGAACCTTTGTGTATACAGATTTCCTGCTCTTTATCGAGGCAAATTGATTTATGCTAGAACCTTCATTTTGTTTCTATGGCATTCATCTTGGTTCCAATGTGGCCCAGATCCATTTTGCACAAACCCCCACCACCTGGTGCATTAATTCTGAATATGTTGCATCTCCATTTGGTGAGATATAAACATGAGGTGTTTCCTTAAGGCCACCAATGCTTTCCTGTTTGTGTCTCCAGGCTTTGTGAAGGAAACAAAGCAACATCTTAAAAGCTCCAGAAGAACTGATTACCCTCTGGTCTGCTCCAAAACAAAAGCACACTGTTAAACTTCACCAGTTACTAATATATATTGGCCTGATATTTATTACAACATCGAAAACTAGGTTAATGAGCCATATGACCACTTTTGCACTCTACAGAAGTTGGTAATTAAAGTGCCTTTATTGTTCACATTGTGAGAGGGTGAGTAGAAAATCAAGAAGAGTTCCCTTGGGGAAGCAAGAATGTTTTAAACAGATCGTTCTCACATCCCTAAGGGGGGGGGGGGAGATGTCATAGTAAAAGAGACTTTACTCTTCTCTAAGCAACCAGAGGGGTTGACCTGGAAAGAAGACTAATCAGAAAAATATTTTTTTAGAAAAGCGATGTTCAAATAATCGTTCCATTTGACTAATTTTGCATTGGATCTCTAACAAGATTACAGTTTCTGAGACAATGAGTGCTCTACAAAATGTAGTCCTCATATTCTGGATCACAGGCCTGGCACCAGCGATCAGGTAAGTTGAGTATTGGCTCATCATCCTGACCCAATCATCCTGACCCACAGCTGGCTGTCAAGCTTGCCTCACATTCAGAAGTGTCAGCCCTGCCTGTCCACCAGTGGGGCTCATTGGAAGCACTGCACAAGGGTCTCCTTTGAGTTTGGCACCAATCCTGCTGGCTCAGGTCCAAGTATTTCTTACAGTCAGTTCAATTAGATTTGGCAGTGCTGACTATGAGCTGAGAAGAGGTAGGGAGACTGAATCCACAACCCTCCCTCTTCTTCTTTGTGGCTTAGGGTCCTCGTATCTACGGAACCGCCTCTCCTGGTATGCCCCGCAGAGGACCTTAAGGCCCATGAACAACCATAGTTTAGAGGTCCCGGGCCCTAAGGAAGTCAGACTAACTTCCACCAGGGCCAGGGCCTTTTCAGTGATGGCTCCGACCTGGTCCCATGAGACTAGGGCCCTTCAGGATTTAACCTCCTTCCGTCGGGCCTTTAAGACAGAGCTATTCTGCCTGGCCTTTAATTTGAATTTAGGCTGATCTTTTATTTCCCTTCCCTCCCCCTCCCCTTTTATGAAGATCACCCGCTCTGAAACCCCACAGCTAATTCTCCTCTGGTCTCCTCACTGGCCCAAGTAGAACCAATTCAGCCAGCTAGCCCTGCGGATTATCTAATGCTTATTTCCCCTAAATTGATTTTTGAATTTTATTGTTATTTGTGTTTTTATGCTGTATTTTATTCTGCTTTTATAATTAAGTGTTTTAAATTTGTTGTTAGCCACCCTGAGCCCGGTTTTTGAACTGGGAAGGGTGGGGTATAAATAAAAATATATTATTATTATTATTCAATCTCCTCACACTCCAAGCAGGGCCAGTCCAAGAGAGTTTGCTGTCTGAGGCAAAGGACAAGATTCCACAGACAGATTCCCCATTCCACAAACAGAAGCCATCTGGACTGAACTGTGGTGATGGGATAGTGCAGTAGGTTGGTTTAGGGTGAAAGGAGATACTGTGTGGCAACAGAAGGGAATGGCAAGGTGGGCTTAGTAGGACTAGCAGGGGGCTATTGCTGCTGTCCCCTAGCATCTGCCTCCTGATGGGTTGTCCCCCCTGTCTAATAGTAGGGCTGGCCCTGCCCCCAGCCATTGGTGCTATCCACCATGACCACCAATTATATGTTTGGCAAGCAAAGGCACAGAGACTGTTGCACATAGCAGCATGTGCGCAGGCCTCTGCTGCTGATAAAGGTTTTGAGCGTGTGCCCACAGCCATAATATGAAGTTATTTAGCAAGCTGCCGAGGGTCTCTAAATATTAAACATGCTTTACAGCGAGATATTTCACCAGCTGCCATACAGCTCTAAGTTTTAAATATTTCAAGAGCTTCCCTGCATAGCTGTTGAATGCCTACGTTTTAACTCTTTGTGAGGTTTTCCCTGAGCAAACTTCATCAGAACTCAGGGCGCAGTTGGAATAAAGCAAAAATTTCATTATGGCTTGCACATCTCAGCCTGCTCGGCTGGTATAATGAAGCAATGTCTAATAAGATGCGGAACAAAAGACATTTTGAAGTGCAGGCGGTGGGCAAGTCAGATAAGCAGAGATAAAGTCTTTTTGGAAACAGTGATCAATACTTTTAAACAAACATTCCTAACTTATAAATCATAAAAATAATAGTCAGCTTTTTGTGTGTGTTGGCATGTTACAATCTACATTCATTTTTATGTGCCCTGATTGATAGAACCAACAATATTAAGAGTCATTCACATAAACTGGTATATTATGTAGAATCTTGCTTATTTCTGTTCCTCTTAGGGAGGGGCTGAAGTCTCTCACACCCAGCATGAAACCCATTAACATTTTTTATTTACTCACAAGATGCTGGAGGGAGAGACAGAAACATTGCCCTCAGTCTAATTTGCCTCTATGACAATGTCACATAGACATGATTAGGTTATCTTTTGATGGTTTGTGAAGCCAACCAAGAGTTTGGGGTGTGGGGAGGCTACCTCTGAAGATGGTTCAGAAACATCAGCTGGTGCAGAATTGAACAAACAGGTTGCTCACTGGGACAAGAGGGTTTGAGCATATTATAGTGAATGGTTTCTAACACATTAATTAAATCTGGTCCCATCTGCTCTATACATTTAAAGCAGGACAGTGGTACCTCAGGTTAGGAACTTAATTCATTCTGGAGGTCCATTCTTAACCTGAAACTCTTCTTAACCTGAGGTACCACTTTAGCTAATGGGGCCTCCTGCTGCCGCTGTGCCACTGCTGCGCGATTTCTGTTCTCATTCTGAAGCAAAGTTCTTAACCCAAGGTACTATTTCTGGGTTAGCGGAGTCTGTAACCTGAAGCGTCTGTAACCCGAGGTACCACTGTATCATACCACTTTAAAGAGTCCTGGCTCCCACAAGGAATCTTGGGAAATGTGGTTTGTTGCTGGGAATGATTAGGAGACCTCCTAATCCCCTCAGAGAGCTACAATTTCCAGATTAACCTGCAAAGAAGTTTTTGATGGTCAAAAACATTCTGAATTGTAGCTCCCTGAGGGGAATGTGGTCTCCTAAACATATACTCCAAATAGGGCCTGATACAGAACTCCACTTTCGAGAGAGAAATTTTGTTGAGGAGGATTTTGGAAGCATCCCTAATGCATGCACATTAAGGTTCTCTTCATTTGAAGTGATTGACTGCATGTAGGACAGGAGTGGAGACTGTGGATTTAATCCTTCTCCCTGTTACACACATCCAGCCTACACCATTCTCACTATATGAAAAGGACTCTTGTAGAAGCCCTACATGGATCTTAAGGCATAACTAGCGGAGAATCTGTTGGTTCGATTCTCCCAACATCCCTCGTGAAAGGCACTTACAAATATCTGCCTACAGAGGACAGGGCTGTGAGTCTCACAATCCTAGGATATTTTCACCACCACTTTCCCATCATTCCTTCTGTTTAATTCAATTTCAGGGCTTATGCACTGGTTGGTTAGTCATGCTATATCAGCCTATTATCAAGACATAGAAATTTCTGCAAAGAGGAAGAAAAATCAAATCAATGTTGCCGACTTGAGAAATAAGACTCTCTGCAGCAGGCGCAGATCTTCCCTCAAGTAATTCAAATATATAAAACCCAATTTATGCTTATGAAGTATAGTAGCAATACTAAAATATTGGCAAATGGATCAAGGAAAGACTCTGTCATTGTTAAAAATATATATTTATATGGTACTATAAAGGAGACGTTATTTGCCAGTGCAGATATCACCCGTCTCTCTCTTATGGAACAGTTTAGGGAAATGGGTTATAGATATCTGTTTTTCTCCTTTTTTCACTTTTGGCATCCTGCTTGTGCTAAAGGAAGAGGCAATATTATTACATTGCTTCATGCGGTCTGTTTATTCATTTCCATGCTGAGGAACAGGGGAATATGATAGGCAAGAAATATATTTCTTTCTCTGCCCAATAAGCCTGTGGGATCCATCTTGCCTCTCTTTGAAATAAGCATTTGGCCAGGTCTAATATGGCTGGAAAAGGCCCAGTTAGAGTCTAGATTTAAGGTAAGACAAAGACAAAGACACAAATACACACACACAAATACACACACACACACACACACACACACACAGACACAGACACAGACACAGACACACAGAGAGAAGAGGTATTCACAATGGGAGTCCAAGGTGGAAAATGCTTATATGAGGACCATATGATTTTTCAGCCCCCAGGAGAATGACTGTATGTGTCACAGAAAACCCCCCTGAAAATTCACAAATTTTATATTGCGTGGGAAGAGTACCCAGGATGCAATCATAAACATTATCAGCACCCAGCCACCGAATGGGAGCTTCATCCAGTAGGCTTACCCAGTGGCACCTGAGAGCTTTTGTATGGAGCCAAGTACTTGACCAGGTCAAACCTGCCACCATTTTAAGTTTTCCATGACAGGATGTCATGGAGTATTGAACATTAGGTGCTCAAGGTAATGCATGTTTAAAAACTTATACTTCGCCAAACCTTTATTAGGCATCACAAGTACAGGCCATCATAAAACATTCAGATATAACATTTTTAAATATATACAAATAAACAGCCATGTAAACTATGTAATAACTTGGATTTCCATTAGCTTCTTTCAGCTAAATAGTGCCATTCACCACTCTAAGATATACTATTGACAAAAACTAAGCCACTCTTGCAGTTACCTCTGGGTTAATGCTAGACAGATAGAACCTGATATTTCCATTGTGCATGTTGAGAAACTAATACTGGTGGATTCAGTTCCTCACTCCTGTAATACACACTACCTGGGACGAAGGACCATTGAACCCAACAGGAATTACTTGTTTTAGTGGATATGGATAGGAATGTACAGAAGTGCGGCCCTAAAGTAAACTTGTTTAGGATTCAGCTGTAAATGTAATTTAGTACCTTTCTTCTTTTACAGCTTTTTACTTGTTTTTACTATAGGTCATAATTCATTGGAAAGTTTTTTTTTGGTGGGTAGAGGTGCTGGAATACCTTCCTAGAAGATATTCCATTTCAATAAAAGAAATATTGCTGCAAAGCACATTGCAATTTCACAGCAATAAAGATGGGTCAATTGGAGTCATTTAGATTTGCAGCATCCACTGTTTCAATACCTTACGAGAGAATGTATTGGCTTAGAAAACGGCAGTCTTCCTTAATTTAGCATTCACAGTAGAAGCTAAATTACAGAATGTCAACTTAAAAGTACTAAACAAAGCATTTGCCATTCTTGGGAGTCAAAAATGCCATGTTTGACATCAAAATTTCAAAAGCAGTAATGACATTTTTCACAAATATGACAACTTTTTTTAAAAAAAAAGGCTTTGAAAAACATGCATTAACTCCTGTACTTATTAATAAGTGATGCAGTACTAAGCTCACAAAATTTGGCAGAGAGCGCAGAGTGGGGCAATAACTTGCCATTCATATTTATTGCCACGGGCCTGTGTCTCATTCTGAAAGCAGTGGGAAGGAATTCACAAAAGCTTTTTATTTGTTCCTCACAATCCATGTGTGCCTAAATGAGAGGTGAGCCATGCTGTCAGGAGCCAGAATCAGGGGAAGGTCAGCAATAAAAACCCCCACTGGTGTCAGTGAAGTTAACTCATTATTCAAAGAAACCAAAACAGTGCAGGCATAGTGAACCCAGCAACTCTTCCTAGTAGGAATGAAGCAGCTGTACCTTCCAACCATAGCTGTCCACATTTCCCTTTTTTTAAGGGAAATTCCCTTATTCTGAATAGGATTCCTTGAATGAAAAGGGAAAAGTTGACAGCTGTGCTTCCAACAGCAGCCCAATTCCCCTCCTCTCCAGATTTCCCCCACAAGCAATCAGAGACTGTGTCTGTGTGCAACCAATCTTTCCTCTGTTCTTTTCATTTCTCTGTGTGTTCTAGGAGACCAGGGGAAAGGGAAGTTGGTCACAGCAGGAGGGGAAGACTCCCTGGATTTTTCAGTAACATGACTTCTTTCTGTTTTCTGGCCCACCTCTGAATGAGGACTGCTCTCTGCCCCATCTTCTTCCTGCTCACAAATCCCTGTTGCCTCTTCAGCTTTCAACACCTCCTCCACATCCACCCCCTCTTCTCCCTCTGACCACTCATCGCCATCCCACCACCAGTCCCCTGGCTCTGAGCCTTCTTCCCCTGGAGGTTCTCTTGGGGGGTTCCTCAGCTGGTGCCTCCCACCACTCCTTCACATTCAGCCAGGCTTTTTCAGCCACTGCTTCATCAGCAGAGCTTTACCTTCATTTTGCACATAGGGAAACAAGATGCTTCTGCGTCTTCAAAATTTGTGAATATATTACTTCAAGGATGGCCAACCTTTCAACATTAGGGCTAGCATTGTTTAGACAAGGAAAGCTTAGGTTTAGTGTGGCATGCAACTGTCTTTCTGGAGTGAAAACTATTGAAAGACCTAGCCCGGATTCAAAGAAGCTGTTATACACACAGTGGGACAAGGAGTGGTTTTGCTTGTGAAAGGAAATATTTGAAACTAGTGGATTGGTGCTCACTCCCCCAAATGAGCATTTGTACTCATTAATTGAAAATGGGGTCCTAGATAAAACAGGTTCACTACCATTAATGAATCAGATCACTTGAAATTCATAAAAGCAAATAGGGCACACACTTTATTGTGCCATTATGAGTAATGGAACAAAGCACATATATGCTGCAGCCATCCATCTCCTCAATATCTTTATTCAAGACATTTCAAATTGGTTGTGCCATTTCAAAATTGGGCTTTGCCAGGTCCTTCCAAACTTGCAATGAAACTGTATCTTTTCTGCAGTCATCAGGAGAAAGGGAGAGAAAAAGGAAATGGAAACAAGTAAGAATTCTTATGCCCCCTAATTTTAACACATAACCTATGAGGATTGGACAAAAAGGAGTTCACGAGTGTGGGGATTTAGCTAATCAATATTTTACAAGTATTTGGAAGTGGCTTGAGGTAGGGATTGTGAAAAGCCACCAAAGTAAGCCTATGAAAATTCCATTATTGTATTTAAAAAGTGTGATTTGAAACTAACTACCTAACCATCAGATAGGCCAGGAAGGTGAGAATTTAAAGCTGACACCACTGCTAGGCAGATTGATCAAAAACTGGGGGGGAAAATCCCCAAGACCAAATTAGAACACTTAATGAGGATTAGGCAGTGAATAGAAATTGGAGTGAGGGGGTGGATGATGGGCTTTGCACTTTAAGCAACAGAAAACTGGAATCCATAAAAGATATAGACTACAGTTACTGACTCCTCAGAATGGAATGTTGCCCTCTGTAAACCAGACACTAGTTATGTCAAATGGGCCAATATAACCCTGGGATTGCATGGGCTTTGTTGTGTGAACCTAGTACAAGGCTGGAGTTGCAGGAGCAGGTTGGTACACAGGTGTCAGAGACTGGCAAGGCTCAGAGGCCAACCCAAGAGAGAGGGCCAGCAATTTATGAGGTTATGTGCCACCTGTAATGCATTAGTCAGGTGTCACAGACTGGCTGGACGCAGAGGAATGGTGGGAGGAACCAGCTGGAGAACCCCTAAGGCAGTGATGGCCAAACTTGGCCCTCCAGCTGTTTTAGGACTACAGCTCACATCATCCCTAGCTAGCAGGACCAGTGGTCAGGGATGATGGGAATTGTACTCCCCAAACAGCTGGAGGGCCAAGTTTGGCCATCACGGCCCTAAGGGAAGAGGGCTCAGTGCTAGGGGATTGGAGGCGAGACAATGATGAGTCGTCAGAGGGAGAGGGGGGCATCAGAAGCTGAAGAGGCAACAGGGCTTAGTGAGCAGGGGGAGTCTGTTGCAGAGAGAAGTCCAGAATCAGGAATAGAAACTGAAGCAGGAGAGGAGGGAGGCAGAGATGAGTCCAACTGGTGAACAGGCATGGCTTTGTCCCCCTCCTACTGTAACAATTAAACTACTAGATCACCCTCAGGGTCCCGTCCAACCCTACTATTCTATGATTCCACTGACCATTTGCCCTCCTTGGGGGACAAAGCTAACAATAAATATCTTGGATTTCAGAGGTTAATATGTCATCTCTTGCAGCAGGTGCTAATCTTGGTTTTGCTCCTGGCAGCATTTAGCTTTATAGTCAATATATCTTCTTGTTCTTCTCAATGTGAGTCAATATCTTCTTAATATTTCATAATATAGCTAACTGTTGAGCACCAAATAAATTTGCTTCTTGAGGCTCAGAGAAGCAAATAAGGGGGTAATACAAACTACCTGTGAAAATATAGGGCACAGCACATATTTTCATTGTATCCCAAATTATATCTTGGTGTTGCACATTATAAATAGGGAGCTATGCTCTAAATTCTATGTCTTCAGGAAATTATCTATGCACAAAGTCAGCTATGCAACAATAAATGTCTCTATGATCATGACCTGAACTTGCTAAAAGTCCGTTATTTATGCATGTAATATTGTACTTCCAATTTATTCTAGGAAGTTAATATTCCTTTGACCTTGAGTTCTTTGATTAATTTCTACTGGCCAGACAAATGATGAAGCTCAAATTAAACAGAACCACTGTACTAAAGTGGTTAATAACTTATGTTGGGGAGGGGACAGGGGCAAGAAGGCTTGTGGGCTTCATGGTTTTATATATATATTATATATTTTTTTCTCCATAAAATATATTATATAGATTTTTTTCTCCAGAAAAACCACCAACATTGAGCAAAAGTTGGGGTGCACCACATATTCCGAAATCAATTCAAAGTAAAAAATTTGGAGCTCAAAGATCTTGAGGTAAGACTAAGGAAAGTTCTTAAGGTAGTGGGTTGTGAATCCATAAAAGAGCACAGCAGAGAATTATGAATGAATTAATGAAATGGCTATATTACAGCATTGTTTACCGTGGATGTAGCTTTCTGAGAAGACTTCCTTCAAGCCTATGATTCTCTGCACGTAGCCTCTGGTAAACACTTTCCTCCAAATTTGGCCACTCACCTCCTAATTTCCTCCAAATTTGGCCACTCACCTCCTAATACTTAACAAACTATTCCCAGGGTAAGTTTTGGAAAATAAGCATCTGGGGCAAGGGCATTTAAGAGCAGCAGTAACAGAAAGGAAAGTCTTGGATGGTATGTAGTATTGAAAATATCCCTGTTTTTCCCCAGGGGCATCAGCATTTGTTGCTTAATGAGTCCCATTACAAAAAATGATGCTTTAGCATTGGGCTGAAGGTACTTTGATTATGAAAGCACAAACAAAGCAGCACAGAGATCAATTGGCTTAGCATGTTACTAAATGGATATGCTATGTTTTGTGCATCTGGTTTTGAAGGGACAAGATCTTTGACAAAGCAGCAACTTAAAAGCAAAACTGTGCAATAATGTAAGCTTCTTTAAGAAAAAGTCTGCAGGCAGCAGACTGATATATCCCAGATTGAGTATTAATTCTGCAGGTACATGAAACTGTCATGTAATGAGGAAGAAAGTACTGGGGATGATTGAATTATTCCAAAGTGTGTCAGTTTCACATGTGTTCACACTTAAATTTGTTTCATCCTATTTTAGCATTTTGAAAATTTCTTTTTAAAAATCTACACAAATATTCACTTTAAAATACTTAACAATGTATTTTCTATCAAAACACACACTTTAAAAACTGTGCTTGGTTGTTGTTGTTGTTTTTTGAGCCAATAACTATGTAGGCACATTTGGGAAGTACAAAAGCAATTAGATGACTTAGGTTCCGACCCACACAGGTCAGTTTGTGCTTGAATTCATGACTAATAAATTACCCAAGCAAGGCTACTAGGCTTCCAACTACAGTACAGTCGTACCTTGGATCTCAAACAACTTGCAAGATGAATGTTTTGGGTTCTGAATGCTGCAAACGCAAAAGTGATTGTCCCGGTTTGTGAATGTTCTTTGGAACCCGAACATCCGTCACAACTTCCGCGGCTTCCGATTTACTGAAGGAGCTTCCTGCAGCCAATCGGAAATCGCTCCTTGGTTTCCGAACCATTTTGGAAGTCAAACGGACTTCTGGAATGGATTACGTTTGACTTCCAAGGTACTACTGCATTTAAAAGAGAAACAAGGCCCAGTGTTATCATGAACTTAAATGTCAAAGTTCTTAAATCTGAGGGTTGAGGGAAAATTAGTAAATGCAATTGCCAAAGTTGGGGGGGGGGGGCGGGGCGGGCGGAGAGGACATCACTTTTCCCTAAACTGGTATGCTCCAGTTGTTTTGGACTAAAATTCCCACAAATCCTAACCAACATAGGAGTTTAGTCCAAAACATCTGGAGGGCACCAGGCAGGGGAAGGTTGAATTACACAACCTGAGAAGACAGATTATAACAGCATCCATAGAAACACTGTATGAGGTAAACCATTGCGCCAGAATTAGGACATAAACTTAAAAGTGATGTCCATTATTAAGGATTCATTCATATACCCTCATAAATATGGAGAAGGAATGAACAGAATCTTAACCTTACCCTTCCCATTTCATTCTCATGCTCCATTGTTTCCCCCTTTTTCAACTGGGCACTTATTTCCCCTATAGTGAATACAGATCTCCATTAAGTGGAAAGCTGCAGAATTTTAATGAATTGCAAAATATAGCTAATTATGAGGGGGGAAAGCATCCTTTGCACTTTCTCATGCAAATTAGATAAATTAATTGGTGTTCAGGGACTCTCTCTCCCTCTCTCTTTTTTAATGCATTAAGACCTTGGGGGGAACAGTGTGGGTGTGGGAAGGGGGTTGACATTTCAGGATCGTGTTCGCAGTAAGTAAATAAATACAAACAGAAAAGGACATTTTTAATATGTTAGACAATTCTTATTTAGACCCCTGGGAAGCTTATTTGTTCTTAAAACAAACAAACCCAATTCATTCCATTTACAAATTGCTCATGTTGACAGAAAAGGGCCTAGACACCCTCCCTCGAAGAAGAAGAAGAAGAAGAAGAAGAAGAAGAAGAAGAAGAAGAAGAATTTGATATTCCTTCTTTATCACTACCCAAAGGAGTCTCAAAGTGGCTAACATTCTCCTTTCCCTTCCTCCCCCACAACAAACACTCTGTGAGGTGAGTGGGGCTGAGAGACTTCAGAGAAGTGTGACTGGTCCAAGGTCACCCAGCAGCTGCATATGTCAAGGCTACCAGCTGCTGATAGGTGGTCAGCAGGACCACGCCCAAAACAAAATATATTTTTTTTAAAGGTTCATTCTAAAAATGGGTAGCAGGGTAAACATCAGATGTGGGAGGGAACACCAGGGAGCTCTTTGCTTTGGGACCACCTCTACGCTGTATCCACTTGCATTTACAGGTGAGGTGAAAACCAGAGTCACAGGTGAGAAAATTGAACATTGTATCAAGAATCACGGGCTTCTTTTCTCGACCTTTGTGCAACAATGGAACCAGTCTGTGGTTACATGCATACCATACATTTAAAGAACTCTTGAACAGTCATGTCTTCCCCCAAAGATTCCTGGGAACTGTAGTCTGTTAAGACTGATGTCACAGACCTACACTTCCCAGCCTCCTTAAATTACAGTTTCCAGGACTGTTGAAGTGGCATAAGAGTAGGAACATGGTTGATGCGTCTTCTGTTCAAGACTCATCTCAGCATCTAAAGAATGCTGGAGGCTGGTTAATATATTACCCTGAGACTAATATATTAGCATTTAATGGCCCAGATACTAGGTGTAAGAGTACCGTGAATGCATTATTATTATTTAACTATATGACTTTTAGAAGACATCTGAAGGCAGACCATACAGGGAAGTTTTTAGTGGTTGATGTTTTATTGTGTTTTTAATGTTTTGTTGGGAGCTGCCCAGAGTGACTGGGGCAACATACAAATACAGTGGTACCTTGGGTTAAGTACTTAATTCATTCCAGAGGTCTGTTCTTAACCTGAAACTGTTCTTAACCTGAAGCACCACTTTAGCTAATGGGGCCTCCTGCTGCCACTGCGCCGCCACTGTGCGATTTCTGTTCTCATCCTGAAGCAAAGTTCTTAACCTAAGATACTATTTCTGGGTTAGCGGAGTAACCTGTAACCTGTAGCCTATGCTTCTGTAACCTGAAGCGTATGTAACCTGAAGCGTATGCAACCTGAGGTACCACTGTAATAAAATTAGTCTTATTCTTATCATCATCATCCATCATACCAAACTCTCTTCTTATGCTGTGATCCAAAATTATTTTCTTTTGCCTCTCCACATATACCTATGGAGCTTAGCACAGTTAAGAGGGTGCTTAATTACAATGTGATATGGCGTCCTTTAATAAAGTTCAGAAAGTGGGGCCCATTTATTTGCATGTTGCTGGATGAAATCTTATACACTGCATCTGCCCCTTTCTCTTGAGGAATTCTATAATCAATGACAGCAAGGACTCAAGCGCCCCATGGGTAATGTTCATATTTGCATTCAGGAAAACAGTAGCTTCTTTATATCTTAGCAAGAGAGCAGTGTGGGAAACGGCGCAAGAGCTGTGACTCCTTGTGATTCAAAAGAGAGAAGAACAAGCCCACTAGCAATAAAGGCCTCTGTATTATATTTCTTTCCATACATATAACTGTGAGGAGTCAAGGCTGAGGAGCTCAGAATCACATATGAAAGCACACCCCTTGTTTCATATGATATGGCTTATGAGAGGGTTGAAATCTGGGCAAACCAAGTGTGTGAGATCAGAATAAGGACTTTATGCTTTCCAGATGCTATTCTGATTAACTAATTCACTAATTAATCTTCACAGCATCCCCCACAAGGCAAGCACTGGAGGGGACTTTTTCACATCTCAGGGAACAAGGAGAGCAAACTGTCAAGATGTCAAAAAAAAAAAAAAAAAAGGTCCAACATTTAAGGGAAAGAAAACCTTAAAATGAAAAATGAACATGAAAGTGATGGAAGAATGATAAATGCTACATTTTTATCAAGGTAACACAGTTCAAAGCAATGCAAACCACTGATGATATTAACTGAAGAGAAGAGAGAACGCCCTACGGATATTACAGCTGGCTTCAAAAAACTGATTGATTTGAAAGGTGCATTTAAAAGAAAAACCACACAAAATTGACTGACATGGAGGAGGTCCCCCCCTCAAATGACAAACTGTGAATCATGAGTAGGTTGCACTGCGGTAATGGCAAAGAAAAACTAAAGGAATGATGGTGCAACTCTGATGGAAACCATTAGCTAGCATACTGAGCCCATGACACCCTTGCAGACCAGACACTTGCAGACCAGACACCCTGACCTAGAGGGTGCTTACAGCTTGCAAGCTTGAATAATGGCATTAACTACAAAGATATAAGCTACCACATCCTTGAGAGTGAACCAGAGTTCTGGTGCATATACGGGACTGGGTGCAGAAAATTCATGAAAATTCACCTGCATTTTACAGTTTATATGCAGTTTTGACTAATGTACATATTTTTACAATAATTTTCCCTAATACACTACATTTCTGAATTTTATTCTCTCTAAAATATTCATTTTTACACATACTTTCTCCTAAAAAGACATTTTTGTAAACACTGGTCGTTGAACTGCATAGCAAAATCTGGGTGAGTGCAAATTTCCAAGCAAAGCTGTGTTTAGGTTTGGATTTTGTTTTGGAAATTCAAATTTGATAGATTCACCTTTCAGTGAAACCTGGATCAAATTTCTTGCTCATCCCTGTCCAAGAGATGATTTATATTGTACAGCAACAATGTTTGGGAGCAGCGGGTGGTGCTGTGGTCTAAACCACTGAGCCTCTTGGGCTTGCTAATCAGAAGGTTGGCAGTTCGAATCCCGCAACGGGGTGAACTCCTGTTGCTTGGTCCCAGCTCCTGCCAACCTAGCAGTTCGAAAGCACACACATACAAAAAGTTCGAGTAGATAAATAGGTACCGCTCTGGCGGGAAGGTAAACAGCATTTCCATGCACTGCTCTGATTTCGCCAGAAGCGGCTTAGTCATGCTGGCCACATGACCCAGAAAAACTGTCTGCGGACAAACGCCGGCTCCCTCGGCCTATAGAGCAAGATGAGCGCCACAACCCCAGAGTCGTCTGCGACTGGACT
The DNA here is from genome assembly GCF_964106915.1 of Podarcis gaigeae. Classification (NCBI taxonomy): domain Eukaryota; kingdom Metazoa; phylum Chordata; class Lepidosauria; order Squamata; family Lacertidae; genus Podarcis; species Podarcis gaigeae. The sequence goes on from NC_139681.1 coordinate 66,554,465, forward strand.
TAACTGTCAAGAGTCCTTTACCTTTACCTTTTTATCAGCTTAAAACGATAAGGAAGAACATAGTCCACCAAAAGAGCATGCTTCTGTTTGGCACATGTAGAGGCAGAAAATACATCATATTTAAATAGTACTACCTTCCTCAAGATTGAGGTTTAAAATAATGTCACTGACAGGGCTGGCTGAAGACATTTTACTGCCTGATGCCTCTTCTCCCAGTTCAACATAGGGAAGCCAACAATGAATCTTTAACACTGGCAATGCATCCCCCACAGCAAGCTGGTTTAGAGAGTGTAGGTCAGAGGAACAGGCAGCTCGGTCTGCTTCATGCCCAACAGCATCTGCCACCTGAGGTGGCTGCCTCATTCTGCCTAATTCCCTGATTCCCTGATTCTTGACCACCAAATAGCTATCCAGGATTGCTTTTCTGTGTGTGCTTCTTTAAGTGTGCACATCTCTAATTTCAGTGATTTGGTTATAGATGGCCTTACTTTAACTGAAGGGCGAGTGCCACCCTTTGCACAGAACACGTCAATCTTAAATGCCAGGCGAGCTTCCCCCGGCTATAATCAATCATAATGCTGTTGATTAAAAAGGTGCATTGTTTCAGACCTCAGGCATGCACTACTGGGGTGAGTGTCATTGACTACAGTGGAAGCAGGATCAGTTCATCAGAGAAAATTAAACCATCCCAGGAATGATTATTACAAAGCTGATGTTGATTAAAGGAAACACCACAAAATCGCTTAGGTTTTGAATTTAAAATCATAACCTCTAGGGGAGCATATGAATGTCAAACAGATTATCCCGCAAGATGGGAATTTATGACAAATGTAATTCTCTCACTCAAAGTGTGCCCTCTTTGCAGGAGAAAAAATAATTCCAAGCCTTTTTGACTGTTAACAGAAAAGCTGCTCTGGAATCCAATGTGCTCCAGAGCAGGCCTCGAGTCATTTAAGCACCGTGGCAACATCCTAGAGAAAGCTAATTGGTATCTGCTGTTCATTGTTACTCCTCTGAAGAGGATTCTTGCTGTAGCACAGAAAGTGGGTTGATGCCCAACAGCATATCTACCTCATACTGCTGTTGTGCGGATTATAAAATTAATCACTGCAAAGTGCTTTGAACATGCAAAGCACTCTATAAATGGCAAGTTATAATCTTCTCCAACGAGAAAAAAGCCCAGGAGGTGAGAATTTTAAGCCTAGACAAAAATGTTGCAACTAATTAATGTTCCCAGACAAAGTTTATTGAGCACTGCATACTTTTGGCTAGACAGAAGATCAGTGTCCACCCCCTACCATCACAGCATTTGCTAAAATGAAATGTTAAAAGTCCTGACTTTCACTCCTTCAAGTGAAGCAAATGGGTTTACTGCTACCACCAAGATAGTGGGCCTACGCAAATGTCTTGATCAAAAGCTCCATGGGACTCTGGAGTTACGCGCCTCCTCGTAGAAGCAACAGCTTCACATCCCCTTCAGTGAAAGGAAGAAGAGAGAGTACAATAGGAATGATCGTGTGCAGCCGTCCTCAACAATAAAATGAGGAACTCTGCTTTGTATGCATGACAGATTATGAGAGTTCCTGGAATTGAGCAATAATAGGATTTGAGGTTTGCTTGCTTTTGGTACAGTGCTATATAATCAGTGAACCAATTCGGGAAACTCCCCTTGGTGTTGCAATATGTAGACTGGCCTCCAACATTTCTCCATTTTCCTATTTTATGCCAACGTTTTTCCTCCTGAACCTCAGGCCTACCTGGTGGCAAGTCAGCATGTCAACTCCCCAGTCCAGGGTCAATTCACATGTCCAAAGTCCAAACTGAAGCACAGCACAGTCCTACAGAGTTCCTGGAGCATCCAGGCTGAGGTTCATCAACATGGGCACTTGAGCAGACACAGCACCTGTGTTCTGCTGCCCTTTTATACTTTGCATGCTGATTGCAGCATCTGGGCTTGAAGAGGCAAGTGACCCTCACCTGTCCCAAGCCTACTTCAGCTGAGGAATCACACCCTTCCTCCTAGAGATAGCAAGCCCCACCTGGCCAGCTAGGGAACTGGGTTGTGGGCCCTAGCCTGCCTTAGCCTCCTGGAGCACCCTGCCCACAGTGTCAGGAGTTCAGCCTACACTCAAGTAGGATTCTGGCAGAGACACATGCCTGACTGGCATGTTCCCTCCCTCCTGGTCGATCGTTCGGGAGCTTCAAAAGCTTTCTTCAGCCCAAACATCACAGCGACCGATGCCAACCAACACCGGCACACTTAGGGATCTTCAGAGTTTGCGCATCATGCGTGACAGACCTCAGCAACTCAGCATTTTGACTAATCTACTTTATTTACATATATCACACATGGAGCACTGCAACATGGCTCCCTCTCTCTCTAGCATCAGACAGCATAGAAAGAAAGACAAAGGACAATAGTCCCACTTCACGGAACACAGTAACACAAACATCCTGTCTCTGTCACTTCCCACTCTGTGGAGTCAAAACATATACCATCATGTGAAAGACAACAATCCCATGAATGCAATCATGGAGCAGGAATTCTAACATGCAGTTCCCTACGCCTCAGAGCCCGCCATGTTCATGGAGGCAAGGGCCCCTCTGGCTCTGGTGATGGGTCCTGCTGCTCTGGTTCCTGTGCACTGAACCCCATCCCCTCAACATCCTACATCACCCTGTGAGTACTTCCTACACCAACATCTCCTTCCCCATCCCCAGCTTGCCCCAGTGTGTCTCAGTCCCAGCTATACCCCTCGCCGGGATCAACTTCCTCCTCTTCCCATTGTGCTGCCAGCAGTTCATGACACTTTTCAGCAGGGCTGGCTCAGGAGGGAGAGCACTTTGGCTGGATCTTAAGCCCATTCAGCATGGTCACATCACCTGGGAACCCAGAAAAAATTAAGCCATCCAAAGGGTGGTGTAACTCAAACTTTGTTTTAAGGGATCATTTTCCCTCTGGCAGGCTTATGTCTATTCAGCTAGCAGTAGCCTCACTCCTAAATGGTCTTTGGATCTGGGATACTTCATGCTGGGATAATTTAAATGCTAGCTTCCCATACTTAGTATTGCTTTCTTAATGTCTCACCCAAGAGGAATAATTTTAGCTTTTTCTTTATAGCTTTCTACTATGCTTCAGTACAATGCAGCTGAGTGTTCAGAAGTATAAGGGGGGAGGGAGGAACAGATGGGGCTCAATCTTTTGTGGTGCCTCCATAGCTGCTATTTTTTGAAGGCTATGGTGAAAGGAAGATTTGGTTACAATTGGAAGGAGGAAAGAGGCTGCATGGGTATCTGTCAGGGATTCTGTAGGTTTGAATCCTGCATCAACAGGCCTTAGACTAGATGATGCTGGGATCTCTTACAACTCTACGGTTCTATGAAGATGTGGAGCTTGGGGATCTCATCTTTTCTCCAATAGGTCAAGCCTTTCCCAATGGTGTCATCTGTGACTCATCCAAGCCCTGGCCATCCTAGACAAAATGTCCCAGTCTCACTGTTTGCTTGACATGTACCACTTTCGAGACATGCCATCTTTCCCAGGGAACAGCAACAACAACCTGGCACTACTCTTGAAATTTTCATATCCCTTTGTTACTGTAAGTACTCATCACTCAAGAGAATTTATTCCCATAGATAATTGAGATCCTCAAGTTGATCCCCATTACACTTAAAATGAAAGATGTATATAAACTGGTATGCCTGTCCCAGTACAATAATTATTTCCAAGCCTCAAAACAGACATCTCTTTTGAAGGTTTGCAATAATATGAATGCTTCTTGTTTTTTCATTTACTGTATGCACCTGACTCATATTGTTACCTGGCCCACGTCCAGGAGCTGAAACAGAAGCAGAGGTGCCAAAGCACCAAAGAAGTGCTTGTTCTCACATGATAGCTATCATAATTTTGTAGATTCAAAAGAGAGAAAGCAATCAGATGCACACACCCCAAAGGTGCTTGCTTGTTTTCCTAGAGTCATGGGAATTTACAAGTCCATTAATCACAGCTGAAGGCAGAAAAGAACTACAGGCTTCCCTCATTCTGCCATGGCTCACTTTCATTTGCCTGATTATAAGATTTTCCCCTCAATCTCTTTTATGACTTTCATTTTGTCTTTAGTCACAAGGACTCTAATTATAAGCAGACTTTAGCACCCCCCATCAACCAATTCATATATAGTTGTGGTGATAGTTTTAACGATTTTTGTGAAAACTATCAGTTTCATGTTTTGAAGTGCATGTGTGTGTTGTGTGCGCGCACCTGTAAATCCTGGGAGACCTGCTCTCTGCCTTGCAGACGTTTTCCCACCTGGCCTGGGAGAGTGGAGCCGTTACTTGACTCCAGCTACAAAAGCTGAGGCTGCGGAACCAACTTGGGGGTAGGGTGTTTCAGCTTTTTCATTGGGTGGGTGTTGTTGTTTTTTGTGTCTTTGTTTTAGGTTTTGTTGTGATTTATATGCAAATTGTTCAGTTTGGTTGTGTATTCTTTAATACTTTAGTGTTTACGACTACTTTTGTTATGTTGTAGTTATGTATTTTTTCATGTTTTCTGGTGTGCTCTGGTCCATGGGGTCATGAAGAGTTGGACATGACTAAAAACAACAACAACAACAACAACAACTGCCTTGAGCATGGTTTGAACAGTGGAAAGGCAGCATACAAATAAAATTATGTATGTATGTTTAGGTATAGCAGCTTCTGCAGTTTCTAGATCTAATAAGTATGCATGGTTAAACTTTGTGGCATGGGTAACAAGGATAATCACATTTCTACATAGTTTTAGATGTGCAATTGTATATGGATGCCATTTGTACATGATTGCTGTCATGTACACTGAAAAGCTTTGGACACAGAGGCAAGTGGTGTCCCCCCAACCATGCCAGCCCTTCCAAGCCACAGCCCTTGCCCATGATCTGAACACAGATTCTACCTTTGCTCTATGTCCACTTCCTGCCACCTCCCCTATGTGAATGAAAGCAGACGGTGCCTTTTCACACGTGTTCTGCCTGCTTCCAAAACCCTAGTTTTGCTTAGGTATGCTAGTAAGAAAGCATACCTAATATTTAAATTTACAGATGCCAGTCAGTTTACAGATGCCACTAATCATATTTGCCCCTCCAAACGCTTTAGGGACAAAGCCAAAGAATGAGAGAGGTGAAAAGGTAGGAAGCCAGTTCTAGCTAAGTGTTTGTTTTTTAAACATAATAATGTGTACACACGGTCAGAGCTGTGATTGCTGAATAAGGCATTAACTTCTGAAAAGAAAGGTTAAACCAATTCTCAAGGCAAAAAGTGGAGCAGAAAGCCGGAGGTGCAATCAACTCTTGAATATTATTTAAGTATATACCACATTTGTATCCTGGTCTTTCTTCAAGGAGCTCAGGCCTGTGCATCAATTTATTTTGTTCTCATTGTATTGTTATATAGCACCATAAGAACATAAGAGTGCTGCTGGATCCAAGCAAAGCACTGTTTTCACAGTGGCTAACCAGTTGCTTTTGGGAAACTCGCAAGCAGGATATGAGTGCAATAGCATCTGCCTGCTCATGAACCCCTGTGACTGATACTCAAGGTATACTGCTCCTTGTAGCACAGAACTAATATAGCACAGAGGTAATCACAACTAGCAGCCATGGAAAGCCTGGCCCGCCATGAATGGGTCTAATCTCAAGTTGAAACCAACCAAGTTGGTGGCCATCACTAATCTTGTGGCAGCAAATTTTATTGTTTGAATTGTGTGAAATCAGTGCTTCATTTTGGCAGTCCTGAATCTCCCAACCAGCTGAACTGGATAGCCATCATCGGTGTATGTGAGACACAAAGTCAGGATGAACCAACCCTTGCCTCCTAGAGGAAGGGAAGAAGTGAGAATATGAAGATAAAGGGGATAAACCATATGGGCCATGGATAAAAGGTGGGTTTTGAGGAGGGACTTGAAGGAAGGGGGAGAGGTGGCAATACATACATATTCATGGAGGCAGTTCCCCAATTAGGAGGCAGCAGAATGGTTAGAGTCATTTAAGGAAGCAGGATATCATTGGTCAGGTGAGGGTAATGGGGGAGTCACAGGTGGAGATAGAACAAGAATCAAAATATAGGGCACAACACCACCAAGAGATTGATTAGGCTGGAGACAGACTAGCTGGGCTACCCCTGCTCCCTGATTTTCAATCAGCACAAAATTCTGAAGAAGTGTGCATGCATACGAAAGCTCATACCAAGAACTGACTTAGTTGGTCTTTAAGGTGCTACTGGAAGGAATTTTTTTGTTTTGACTATGGCAGACCAACACGGCTACCTATCTGTAACACAAAATTAAAGTCAGATATCCTCCAAAATGTTTGCTGTGGCAACTTCTTCTTTTTTAAGTCATGGGGTGGGGAAATAAAAGCACACATCCTTCTAAAGTAGTTTACAGTTTGTAGGATGACTAAGTGGACAAGTACCCCTTCTACTCTGATTGGCACTGGTCTGTTATAGTAGCCATAGTCATGGGAAGTGGCACCTAATAAATGCTAAAGCAGGACAAGAACAGCATAGAATAGAATCAAAGCTTTATCTGTGTCAGTGTACAGGCATCACAGTTCCTCCATAAATCCCCCAAACATTTAAATAATTCCAATTATAAACATGCTGAGAGCTTCTTTGCTCTTATTGATCCTCAATGGAGTCCTCATTTACCCCTTAAAAATGGTGCACACTAGCAAGACTACCCCCTTCATCTACAGCAGCTTTCTCCAACCTAGTCCCCTTTAGATGTTTTGTACTATAACAGCCTCAGCTGGCATTGGTTAGCGATGATTGTATTTATAGTCCCAAACACCAGAAGATGTGGAAAACTGCACTACACCAATGGCCGACAACTTTCAGAAGGATGTGAGTTCTCTCCATCTCCATTGCTAAAACCCACGTACCCACTGATTCTTTGAAAGTAGCAAACTAGAGTGTAGGTGTCTTTTCCCTGGCGACATAAGTGGAGAAATAATATCATAATATCATCCTAGTGAGAGAGCCAGTGTGGTGTAGTGGTTAAGAGCGGTAGTCTTGTAATCTGGGGAACCGGGTTCGCGTCTCCGCTCCTCCACATGCAGCTGCTGGGTGACCTTGGGCCAGTCACACTTCTTTGAAGTCTCTCAGCCCCACTCACCTCACAGAGTGTTTGTTGTGGGGGAGGAAGGGAAAGGAGAATGTTAGCCGCTTTGAGACTCCTTAAAGGGAGTGAAAGGCGGGATATCAAATCCAAACTCTTCTTCTTCTTCTTCTGATGTTTGACTGGTGCTAATGAGAATATATGCAGGATATATGCAGAACAATTACCATCTGGGAATGCCTAACAGATTCTTGCATGTCACCCACAGGAAGAAGGCAAAGGAATGGTATTTCATGCTGCATTGACTCAGGGAGGCTGGATTCTGCAATTCCTTCAGCCCCGCCCCCCAACAATTGCTGCATGGCAACCTAATGACAGATATGAAAATATCAAGGAGACAGACTAAAAATTAGGAAGTGAAATACAAATGAAGTTGAGCCCTACTCTGAAAACAGCTTTTGCAAATTTAATTTGGGTAATAAAAATCAATCTGATGTAACCTATCAGGGAGTATAACAGGTTGTTGCAGAAAATCTCAAGATTTTTAATTTTTCTGCTTGTGGCCTTATTTAATTCTGGGGCTTTCTAGTACTGTAATATTAATAGAGACTATGCACAGTTGTTAGCTGAGATGTTTTTAAATTGTTCCTGAAAGAACAACTGTCTTATGAGGTTGATAGAGCTAAATGGGCCAAAATGCCTTTCATATATGAGGAATGATTAATTCTGAATGATCACATCCAAATAGACAATATGCAATAGACAGATGTCAACTCTGTGATTCAACCCTCAATTATACAATTTTACAGTTTATAATTTAATGATGTGTTCGGTAATAAAGTGAATAGTGCAAGATTAAATTAATGTTGAATGTGACATCTGATATAAATGACACTCCTGAGCTCTTAATTTATACTCACCAGAAACCCTGAATATCTGTAATTTGTAGCACAGCAAGGCTTATGGCATCATCTTCTAGAAACTAGTCAGTAAACAGGGGGTGGTTCACAACTTCAGGGCTGGCAGATGGGCACATTCCATTAGTGCACCGTGTCTCCTTTCCCAGAAATTGATTCTTGGAGTGTTTCATATAAAGATGAAGCTACCATAAATCTTAATGTTTCACACAATACATCTGATACAAATTCTGGCAGAGTCAAAATAAATAGCCCATTGGTAAAGAGAATTGGCCTTGACTGTGTTGGGCACAAAGTAGTCTGGTTATGCCTAGTAAGAAAATAAAAAATGAACCCAAGTTTGGTTTCATGGCATCCTTGTCCTGAAAGCAAACCTCTGCCAACATACTAGGGCACAGAAGGGTTTATATAAAGCCAGAGAGCAAGAGAGGGAGAAATACAGATATGCCAAGTTGATTCTGATATGCTTTGGATTATTTAACATCCACCTCACTCTCCCTTTCAAGAGACATTGTTCCCAGGTGGACTCTTCTCAGCCAGACAGCCTACTGGGCCAAAGCTGATTAACTTCAGAAGTATAACTGCATCACTTATCTTCACTCAATTCTCTGGACCAATTTACAAGGTAAGAAACCCTGAGCTATTAAATTTTGGTATTTACTTTGGTTTGGTATTTACAGCTCTATTACGATAGCAGATATTAAAGGAGGATACACTGTGAGCCCTTTAGTTCATTATGTGAAATTTACAACACCATATATTAATCAGTTTTATGGCTGGCTGATGAATTACCTGATGCTGATGCCTCCATTCACACCCACAGTTTTCAGGCTAATATTTAATGCATCACACAGGGGATCAGCCTTGGTACCACTAAAATCTACAGTCCCAGGCTATCTGCAGTATTCTAGCTATATTTCTTGGGCTCCTTGACTCTTTGATAAAGTTACTATTCATGAAGCCCTAAAAGTATGACGCTGGATGGCTTTTCTTATTCTTCAAAGTTGCACTAGAGATTTCACATAAATGTTTTTGATCACTTCTCTTAGTTTAAAGCATACCCTCTGTTTTAAAGCAATATATACACTCACTATTTAGTAGCCATAGAGTTTATTTATAAATTTTCAGTAAATGGATCCATTATAGTTCCTGAATTTTTAAAATTAAGACTGTGCCATGAAATGAATGAGAAGTCTACAGAGCTAAATTAAGGCCTGTCATATCTAAAAGTAACAAACTTTTAAGAATAAGCTGGATGCACTGGCTCTGTTCAAATAATACACAATTTAAATGGTCATACCTTTTTATTATTATTATTATTAGCTATGTAGTACTTGGCTTTCCAATCCAGAGGTTATGGTAGCTGTGTTGTTGTTGTTGTTGTTGTTGTTATATACTGCCCTATACCTGGGGGTCTGTTTGGTAGTTTTTCAGTTTACTATACAATGGACAATTATTGTCAAATCCAAATAGAGAAAAAAACCCTTATAACTCCTAATCAAGCCATATGAGAAGTAAACTATTTCACATTTTAAAACAAGCCATGAAAAGGGTTTTACAATAAAACACCAGTTACAACTATTTTATTATGCTATGCAAGTTTTAAAAATGAAATTGAAATTAATATTTCATTGACCAAAATCCATTAATATTAGCATTCTTAGATGTTTGTGGAGTATTCTATTGCTTCAAAAACTGCTGGTTCAGTAGAAGGAAGACTTTTTAAAGTGTTCTCTTTTGTTAAGATTCAGTCCTCAGCACCATGGACAGAGATGCAGGTTTCATGTTTTCAAAGCCTTGAGGTACACTTAGAAAAAACTTTCAAAACTGCAGTCTGCCTTATACTCAGAAATTCAGACCACCAAGTCAAAGATTTGGCAACCACCCATCCTGCAACCACACAAAACAACTAAGATCCTCTTCCGCTCTTCTAAGCCACTTCAGACTATAAATTGGCATCACTCTCTAGAACAGAGTGTGTGTGTGCCTGACCCCCATGTGATCTCCATATGTAAAATCACACATACATACACTTCAGTCACAAAGTCAACACCCGCCCCCCACAAGTATGCAGGAATCACCCATACTGGATATTTCATAGATAAGCCATCTTTGGATATGCCATTTCATTCTGCTCCATGGAGAAGATGAAGGAGATAATCTTTTATTATTCCAATTTATTATTCCCCTCACTAAAATTTAATAATTTCCTCCTCTCCCCCCAAATAACAACAGAAAATGACCCTCATCTCCATGTTTTGTGAATGGGGCTGTGCACGGGATACTTTCAACTTGGCTTTTGTGATGACTCTTATTTAAGCACTCTCCATGCACTCTGCTAGCTCTGACCTTGCTAGCTTAACATTTGACCTTGCTGCTTTCAATTTGTTGCGCCTAAGTCCTCAACCCTTCCATGTCTTTTGCTTGGGAAAGCAGGGCTGGGGGGGCAGGGTTTGCTAGCAGCAGAAGCAGGGTTTGCAGGAACTCCATTAGGCATCAAGCCCAGCTTAAAGGGATCTGGATCCTAATCTAATTGGGACCACGCTTTTTGAACAAGGTTGAACTTTAACCATCATTTACTCCAAACTCTTGCACCGTCACTGCAAAAACATAGCAAGCAGCCTTATATTGAGTCATACCATTGGTCCATCTAGCTCAGGGCTTTCTACACTGCCAGTCAGTGACATTCCAGGTTTTCGGGCAGAAGTCTTTCCCAGCCGCACCTGGAGATGCCAAGGATTGAATCTGGGCCCTTCTGCAGGCAAGCAGATGCTCTACCATTGAGGAGAAGAAGAAGAAGAGTTTGGATCTGATATCCCGCTTTATCACTACCCGAAGGAGTCTCAAAGCGGCTAACAATCTCCTTTCCCTTCCTCCCCTTCAACAAACACCCTGTGAGGTGAGTGAGGCTGAGAGACTTCAAAGAAGTGTGACTAGCCCAAGGTCAACCAGCAGCTGCATGTGGAGGAGTGGGGAATCAAACCCGGTTCCCCAGATTACCAGTCTATCGCTCTTAACCACTACACCACACTGGCTCTCCATTGAGCCAATGAAGCTACGGTAGGATTGCGGTGGGAGGGCTTGGTGGGGCTGAGAGCAGCAAGTGGGAACTGTACACAGAAAAGCTAAAGTGGTCCATATCCCAAACTGATGAAGCAACATTTCCCCTCTTATTGTTTCCCCGATATTCAGGTGGACTATAAATTTGGGAGGCAGAAGGCAGGACGGTTTTATCTGAATTCAGATGCATTCAATAGAGTGTGCAAATTTGCTAGTCTGTGAGCTGCTCAAATGATACCAAAAGCACACGTGACACAACTTGAGAAGCATCATAAGGTGGTGTCCGCGGAAGGTGATATTTTGCAATAATAAAGAGATTTGGTCCCCTGTTCATAATTACCATACCTTCAAAAAGAGGCACAAGCCCCACAGAGGAGCAAACTACATGTTTAGGACTTCATCCATGAACAATTCCACCATCAAGGCCAAATTCTGCCGCTTACCATTTATCATTCGCTTTGATTAGGTTATCTTTCTCAAATGTCACATCAAATACAGCGTTACTGCAGTGAAGCACAAATCATGCTTTTCTATATTATCCAATTATTACCTTGCTTGTCTGCCAGATCACTCCCATAAATATGCCTTTTTGACAAATTCCACTGAGGAACGTTTCACATATAAAAGACCAAACAAATTAGGGTAACAGAATACCAAAATGACATTGAATACACTCTCATAGCAGAATGCTTCAGATTCATGGAAATGTCTTGGTAATATTAACTTGTTATAAAACAAAAGGCCAACGATACTTCTGGATACGCAGGATCCATCAGCCGCCGCCTCCATCAACTGTGCACAACAGAGTCTATTTTGCGTCCCCCACCGTCTTTATCATCCAGGAGGACAGGAGAAGGACAGAACTCGAGGCAGGTTAAATAAACTGTTATGTGACCCGCATGGCATACCTCGCCTATTCCTGCTAAGCATGGTGCATACTAATCTGATTTAACTGATTTTTATAGTGATGGTGTTTATTTATAAAAGTATTTATACACTGCCCTCCCACAAAACATCAGGTGCATATATATATATATATATATATATATATATATATATATATATATATGCATACACACACACACACACACACACACACACACAGTGGTACCTCGGGTTACATACGCTTCAGGTTACATACGCTTCAGGTTACAGACTCCACTAACCCAGAAATATTACCTCAGGTTAAGAACTTTGCTTCAGGATGAGAACAGAAATCGTGCTCTGGAAGCGTGGTGGCAGCAGCAGGCCCCATTAGCTAAAGTGGTGCTTCAGGTTAAGAACAGTTTCAGGTTAAGAACAGACTCCGGAACATATTAAGTATGTAACCAGAGGTACCACTGTATATGCATGCAGATCATTAAAATGGTTGGATGCTCAAGGAAAATTTTAAACAGCTGCATAGGCATGTCGGCATAAAAGAAAGGTATTCAAGCACCACATGAAAGTCATGAGTGATGATCCTCGAAGAATCTCTGCTACAAGAGTGTTCCACAGTGTAGCACTGGCAACACTGAATGCCCAACCTCTGACTGAGGCCAGCCTTTGTTGCTTTTAAAAATCCAATTTGTTTCCAGCTCTAATTCAAGGTGCTCAACTTGGCCCATCCCTGCCAGGTAGGATTGGTATGGAGTCCCCTTTGTTGTCTTCTCTTTTTTAACATGATGGTGTATGTGCTGCAAGGTGAACTGATGACCAAGGCTGCAAGGTCCGGAATTATTCTAAGGAAATGGAGATGGTGAGCGACTGCAGCCTGGCCAGCATTTCACAGCATACCCACATTGAGTGAGAAGAAAAGGTGAGTGCTGACGTCATTGCGATTGGCATCTGCCCTCCTGGGCTCCGGCATTTGCCTGACCGTGATGGATGTAAATGCTGGACCAGTTCAAAACTTATTTAAATAATGCACATTTTCAATCTTTCATCGGGGACATCACCTAGAGCCATTTCTATGTAATGAAATCCTATTTTAACCTTGGCTAAAATTGGGGAGGGTGGCAGCAGAAAGTAAACAAGACTTTTAAAAGCAAGCATAGCTACTTTAAGATGCAGTTTTGGGTATCACCAACTACAAACAGGGAAAATTCCAAGCAAGAGCAAACTATATCACCAGCCATGCCCACAGCAGGTGTTGATGCTACCAGGAAAGTGGGAGCACCTGCATGTTAATTTGGGGGCCTGGATAAGCTCCTGCAGTGTTCTGTAACATGGCAGATGAAGCTGATGTATGTGACTTCAGGATTCCCAGGGTAAAATACACCTGCATTTTCCAGGAGCACTTTCAGTTGTGGACAGTGTAGGCCACTGCCACACATGGATGTGGCCTCAAGAGTTGCTTTCGCTGCTGCAATTGACATAGCAGCTTCTCCACCTCCATGTTTCAGACCACATGCAAGTAGGATTCCCTGGGTCTCTGGACATCTCACTTGCCCTACACACGGCTTCCTTGTTATTAACCATTATGTGCTCCTTTGCACTAGCTACAGATATCAAAGTACTTTTGCTTGAAAAACAAGCTGATTGTAGATTGAATATGTTGTTGCAGTTAGTATGCAGAAATATATGCTTTTAAAATACTTGTCTCGATTCTGGATTAGCAATGAGCTGAAATGGGGGGCATTTTCCACGAGCACTTCCAGCAACAGCTAAAAAATGGCCCTCCTTTCTTCTCGTTTAGAGTGAGGGCAATGCTCTGTAAGCAGCATTGATCTCACTCTCAGTTGGCTGTTCTTCCCCTGACTGGCATTTTCACGCAGCCAGATCTGATTGGCTATCATCTTATATTGGCTGAGATCATTCTAGGAAGGAGAGGAAGCCCCCAAATAAAAGACACTGTTTGCGTAGAAGGGAAGCTGGGTGAAAACAGTCATGAAGGTACATTTAGTAGTGTAAATGTTTAGAGCAGCCTTTCTCAACCTGTGGGTCCCCAGATGTTGTTAAACTACAACTCCCATCACCCCTAGCTAGCAAGGCCAGAGCTCAGGGATGATGGGAGTTGTAGTCCAACAACATCTGGAGACCCACAGGTTGAGAACTGCTGGTTTAGAGGAACTCCAGAACTAAAACAGGTCAATATTTAAGATCTGAAATGCTGATTCTGCCTGACCTACTTAGGATGCATTCAAAGGGTTAGAGTAACCAAGATATCCACCCTCTGTTTTCTTAAAGATGAGCCGTCCTTTCTTAAGGAAGTATGCAAAACTCATCCTTGACTGACTGACTCTCTCTCTCTCTCTCTCTCTCTCTCTCTCTCTCTCTCTTCATGGTCAGGTTTTTCAAACATAATCTAAAGATGAAGCAAGGAGCTTTGATGGAAGGAATCTGATCAATTATTCCTCTGATGCCTGCTCTTCTGACCTTTTTTTTTCTCCTTTAGAGACTGTGCTATAAAAGCCAGGGAGCTTGTCTGACCTTTCTTTGCACTTACATCATAGTCATTCCCCCCTAAAAAGAATACATGATTTATTACATGCATATAAATGGCATCTCACTGCTTCACAGCTTCCAGTATCTTTGTACAATGCAATTACAGTTAGCATAATTCTTCAAGAATAGCTGAATGGACAAAGCATGATGACCAATTTTATTTGAAACAGTCACAAAAGCGATAGGGCTGAATATAGCTAAATATTTGGCTATCCTGACATGGTCCACAAAAATCATCTGGCTAACAAAGGAGGGCCATATTTCCAAAGCTGACCCACTGGGCATGAAAGTGAGCAACAACAGAGGCTTGTATATAGCTCTGTTTGATAGGTCATGCCCACTGCCTGATTGGATGGTTAGGGTTACCCTGGTTTGGTAAGGACCTATTACATCCCTGCTATGTCAGGCTTCTGCCCAGACAATGGTTTGGTGCGTTGTTGTCAACCTGCCTGAAGTCCTGGACTGTATCAGCTTTTTGCAACCTGGTGCCCTGCAGATGTTTTGAACTTCAGCTCCCATCATTCTTGCCCAGTGGCCATGCTGGGTGGAGCTGATGGGAGTTGGAGTCCAAAAACATTTGAATAGCCACAGGTTCCCCATCTCTGGGCAATACAGAATGACCTTCATGACCTTCAGCTTTATTTCTGTACCTTATGTAGGGGTTTTGTTCTTGGCCCCAGCACGCATTGACAGAGTGTGTATAAGCACCCTGCCCCATTTATTTTGCCCCACCCCTATTATGCACTCCAAAAGGATTTGCGTATTGGTGATCACACATCAATTGGACGCATCTAAAATGCTCACCGCCTGTATATGCATGTGTGTGTGTGTGTGGAGAGAGAGAGAGAGAGAGAGAGAGAGAGAGAGAGAGAGAGAGACTTCTAATGGAAAACAATAGCACTCTTTTTCCAATTTGGCTCATGTTGTTACTATGACTCAATATATGATTCTGATTTATTAAGATTAATTTTCCCTAATGAAAACAAAACAAAACATATATAACGGCCCATCTGGGTAAATAATTCTTGAAAGTGCTTGGAAGAGAAATGGCACCTGCATATCCAGAGACACAGCACATGAATCATAACCAGGCCTTTTAGGGTTATATATGTGCCAGCACGAAAAAATAAGAGACGTACAATTTACATAGTGATTCAGAACTTTTGTTTCAGAATGGTACATTCATGTTTAATTATTTTACATGATCTATGTCTTTGGCAGAAACCCTCCTGCTGTTTTTAACGCTGAAGCACATTAGTAATCCTTAGTTTAATTATATCTGAAGTTGCTACATTTTCCTACAAACCAAACGGAACATCTGTAATTCTCAGGTACATAAAATCCCACTGACTGCTCTAGAAGGTGTAGACATTAAATACATTTTAGACCAGCTGTTTAGAGTCTAAAGAGCTTTTAGATAATGCATCCATGGAAAAGAAACATGCATGTGCGTCTATAGATTTGTTTCCCTGTTGATGACAAATCTGTCTGGTATTGCAAAATATTATAAGATGTGCATCTTTATCCAGAATTTCCCAAGCGGTTAGGTGACCCTTTGTGGGATGTTGCAGTTTGGCAGGGAGCAAGCTAAGAAATAATAAATGAACTGAGAGTGGCAGCTTTACCCCACCTGATGGTTGGACCAAGCCTGTCATAGCTCTTCCATTTACCCAACATGTCCCTGGGGGAAAAACACACTCCAATGGGGCAATAACAAAGGGAGGCACACCAGTTTTGTTTGAAAAGGAAAAAGCAAGTGCAAACACTGGTCCGCCCTCCCTTCTGTCTTGTTCCTGTGTACCCAACAGGTCTTGGGGCATTCTGGAGTCTCTGCCCTAAATTCTCTCCTCCATGGGGATCTAACAGTAGGGTTGTTCAGCCTCGCTCCAATTCATGTACATTTTGGTCCCCATGAACCAATTGATGGATGGCTGCTCCTTATCTTCATCCATGGGAATAAAAATCTCAGCTACATAACAGCCCTGATTTCTTTATCGTTTTTATGATGCACAATATATATGTGCAGATCCAGAGAGATGTGATTCATTTTGTAATAA
The DNA here is from genome assembly GCF_964106915.1 of Podarcis gaigeae. NCBI lineage: Eukaryota > Metazoa > Chordata > Lepidosauria > Squamata > Lacertidae > Podarcis > Podarcis gaigeae. Next base: position 66,571,015 of record NC_139681.1, read on the forward strand.
TGCTTCTAAATACACGTCATATACTTGCATACAAATCAAATGACTTCATTCCTGTACTGGCAATAATCCCCCTGGTTACAATTAGTGCTAAAATGTTCATGGGGAACCTTCCTACAAGGCAGACACACAAATTATTTCCCATTTCATAGTAATTAACATAGAGATTGAAGACGAGATGACTTTAAACTACATAGCTTCAATTCTCTAAGAAATAGTGGGGGCTTATAGTAAAAGGACAAGGTGATAAATTATAGGTGTGGGACCATATTGTAGAAGGGGCAGGTTAAAGGCTTCAGGGTCTGTGATCTCCAGGGGATGGATGGACCAGAAAAGCAAAGTGTAGCTACTCATGATTTCTTGAGCTTTCTATATAAATGCAGGATCAGACCCCTAACTCCACCTGCTCTTTCCTGGCAGCAGAACCACAATTTCCCAGTTGGTGCATCCCTATAGCCCTCTTCCCCAAGGCTTCAGAGCTTGAGGAGTGGGAGATCCAGGTCTTGTGATACCCTGGGGCCACTCCCAATGGCCAGGTCCTCCCAAATCCTAGTCCAATAGAGTTGGGAAAACCAGATAGGCACTTCTTAGGAGTCCCTCTGCCTCCCAACAGATAGGGGGAGAAGGTCCTGTAGAAGTGCCTAGAGGTGTTCTCTGCTTCTCTATCTCCAGGAAGCCCCTTTCCACACCTCTCATGTTTAGCTTCTGAACCCTTCATTAGGCCTTGGGCTGGTGGTAGCAGCTGCTCCCTGCCTTGCTTCTTCCTGTACTGACTGAGCAGCAGCAGTCTTGGCTCCTGGATAGGTGAACTGGGGCCGCCTTGAAAGGAAAGTCACAGCAAAAGCTGTTCTACTCAAGACAGTGCACGGCAAATCCTCACAACAGTCAGATTATCCAGATAAACAACATCTAGTTGTACAGAATAAAGCTTTAGTTTTAGCTACAAACTGATGATGTGTATACAACTAATTTTGTTTTTGTTTTTGATAGATTTTCTCACTGTCTTTAAGGAGCAGTATTTTGAACTGAAGTCCAACAGGACAACTTCCTATGGCAGGGAGGGAGGACCTGGGACCTTTGGTGTGTTCTTAGACTCCAGCTCTTATCATCCCTGACTGCTGGTCTTGCCATCTTAGGCTGATGGGAGGGGGACTCCAACAACATCTGGACACTCACAGGTTCCTATCCCTGACTTTGGACTTATCTTCACACTAGGGATGAAATGATCAGTCTATTTCTGCTGTGCTGATTTCACACGTTCATTTGTAACACATGTCACTCTATCTTACTTCCACTCTATCCTACTGCCTTTAAAAAAATCTGCATGAAAATTCATATTCAAAAAGGCAGTTTAGGATCTATAAATTAATTTTCTTCCAAAAAAAGTACAGTGAAGTAAACATTTCTCAATATATTGTGAAACAATGCATTTTTGCCTTTTTTTTTTAGTTGAGAACAGCACTGTAATATGTAGAAAACTGCAAAATCTGAATAATATTGACATTTTGACCCACACATTAGTTTGAGAGGGAGGGATCAGGTGACTTCACATTGGAATTTGCCATGTTCAAATTCCTCAAGCATCCTTCCTCCACATGCAAGTTCTCCCATATTTTAAATCTTAGTAAAATGAACCCCAGGCTGCTTAGCTAGGGAGTGCAATGGTGGTCTAGGACATAGCTGTCAACTTTTCCTTTTTCTCATGAGAAATCCTATTTGGAATAAGGGAATTTCCCTTAAAAAAAGGGAACGTTGACAGCTATGGTCTAGGAACACATGACTGTCTTGGAAGGCACGACTGAAAGTGAGAGTGGCCACGTTATTTATTCTCATAGAATCATAGAATCATAGAGTTGGAAGAGACCACAAGGGCCATCGAGTCCAACCCCCTGCCAAGCAGGAAACACCATCAGAGCCTGACATATGGTTGTCAAGCCTCTGCTTAAAGACCTCCAAAGAAGGAGACTCCACCACACTCCTTGGCAGCAAATTCCACTGTCGAACAGCTCTTACTGTCAGGAAGTTCTTCCTAATGTTTAGGTGGAATCTTCTTTCTTGTAGTTTGGATCCATTGCTCCGTGTCCGCTTCTCTGGAGCAGCAGAAAACAACCTTTCTCCCTCCTCTATGTGACATCCTTTTATATATTTGAACATGGCTATCATATCACCCTTTAACCTCCTCTTCTCCAGGCTAAACATGCCCAGCTCCCTTAGCCATTCTTCATAAGGCATTGTTTCCAGGCCTTTGACCATTTTGTTTGCCCTCCTCTGGACACGTTCCAGTTTGTCAGTGTCCTTCTTGAACTGTGGTGCCCAGAACTGGACACAGTACTCCAGGTGAGGTCTAACCAGAGCAGAATACAGTGGCACTATTACTTCCCTATTCTAAATTAAAATAAACTGGCTCAGAATATACACACACAGCTTGGTGTGATTTCTCCAGTATAGTTTATACATCATTCTTAAGGAACCAAAATATAATAAAACGAGATGCAGGGAAACCCAAATATAAGCTTGGTCTCTGAAGATTTTTTAAATGAGTCACTTCAGTTTGAAGCAGCACATGATCATAACAAGAACCAAAGTGATCTCAGGACTGATGGCACTGAAGCCTGCAGGGGACGTTAGCAGAGAGACTGCCTACAGATCTAATTAAAATGCACCCAGGAATAAAGTAAGAGGAGGAATCTTTTCTGCCTAATTGGTAAGAGAGGAACTTACTCTGCTAAACTGCTGATGTAATTGGAAATGCCACATACTGGTTTAGCTGGACACAGCGATCAATCAGACATTATTCTTTGCAGTGGCCGTGGAAATGGCTGTGTCACTTGTGGGGGTTAATGAAAGCACAATCCCGAATGCAAACTTCTTCAAGTCATGAAACAAAGGCAACTGCTTTGCACGTGGCAAAGCTCACTTCTGACAGGGACTGGCATGAACATGACTTATTTACTATGCACTGCTTTCATATAGCCTTGTTTTAGTGGTCTGTAATGGCCCATGCCCTGCAGAAGTAATTGTTCCTCAAGGGCTCCTCCACTGTTCTTGGAGAAGTGATTGTTGAAGGTGATGAGGTGATTTAGGTAGGAAAACCTCTGGTCAAATTAAATCCTTAAATATAGGGTCCCCAACTATGCCATCTTACTGTAAATAAAAAAACAGGTTCAATTTCATGGGCTGTTCTAGAGAATGAGAGCAGGTGGTATGGGTGATTCCTGAATTCAGTGCCTAGAGGTAACAATGGGCTGGATGAAGGCCAATAAAATGCAGCTTAATCCAGACAAGACAGAAGTGCTTCAACTTTAGGAGAGCAGCCAACCTATTTTGAATAGGGTTTCCTTGAAGAAAGGTTCAGAGCCTAGGAGCACTCCAGCGTCCAAATAGCAGCTAAGGAGCCCCCTACTTGAATACATAGTAATTCTATCAGCCAATAAATAGCATTGCAACTTTGCTTTCATAATGCTAATGTTGATAACAAAAAAAAAGTATAGTGCTTTCACGTGTTCCAAGTGCTTCACATGGATTTTCTAATTATAGCCCCGAAAAGTTAATTCAGTATTATCTCTCATTTTGCAGATGGGGGTGGGGACTGAGGCAGAGAGACAGAGAAAGCAGCTCACTTTAATCCAGCTAGCGAGTTCATGGCAGAAGTGAGATATGAACCACAGACTTCAGGGTTTGTACCTGAATCTCTTAGCATGCTATGCTACACCAATGCCACATTCAACCGTTAACCACAAGAAAGGGGAATATATTGTTCTTCCAAAACTGTTGAACGATCTTCAAAAACTGGGGGTATATGCCAGTATATGTCAAGTGTTTAATGGGGCTCCCTTCCTAGGTAAGTGTGTATAAGGGTTGCAGCCATAATCATCTTCTGAGTGTTAGCTTTTTATTCATAAATTAATCGAACCTTAGATAAACACCCTAAGAAAACGGCAACACATGTTTGATGTTATGCTGAAAGCGTTAAAGAGAAATTTAACAACTTCTTTGATGCTTTGATCTCTGAAGAAATCTCACTAAAATTATGATCAAAGTAATTTATGTTACTTACAACAAATCATCTTAAGGCAATAATAAGCATTCTGTTTAATCCACACAGTCAATTACCCACTACAAATCTCCATCTGTTGGGAGGCAGGACTTCACTTAAGGATCATTTTCTCTTAAAGGTCAACAGAAAGTCACAGAAAGAATCTCCCCTACAAGGAGGTAACAAGTATTGGCGGCCATGATATATTGCACAGGATGTCATGTCATTTGTGGAATTTTTTTGTTTTGCGAAGAGAAGGTGCAGTTCTTAGTATACTAGTGCTGAAGAGATGAAATCCAAAGAGTTACACAAGGGTCACTCAATGGCTTGGACCCAATGGGATGTCTGACATTTTCCCGCTTGTATGACACGTCCCTATGTCATACTACAAGCAATCTTGGAAACTCCACTCATTTTTTGTTTTTGTTTTTTAAAAGGTTTACTGTGCGTTGTGAGGTGGTTGTTGGTGCTTTGCCCACACTCCCCTGGCCATACAAAATTAATCATGTTGTTCTTTGTCATCACGGAGAACTCCTAGATGACCCTGTCTTACATCTCACAACTGGAAGAAAAAGTAGCTAATTTGAGCCATGGTTTTGCATGATATACACTATTCCTTTCCACACTAATCAGTGCAATCAATATTACAGCCAGTAGCAGTTGTCAAAAGTTATACCTATTCTCTAATGGTGAATGATTAGGGAGGAGATGCTACTCTGTCATTACAAACTCTGCAGATGCCATTATCCACGTTTCCTCAAATTGGACAAGAAAATATGCTTACATTAAATGAAAATCGATTGCTGTTAAATGTGGTAGGTAGCGCTGGCTAATTTGGATTGACACCATCTATGCGACTTGCAAAGCAGTGGATGGAAGGAAGAGTATTATGTAGCCATAATATATTCAGCACTGACTAGCTGAAGTTCTGTGTAGATAGCCATGCATAACCCACAGAGCTCAAGTGAATCACTTAAGCAGGCGCCCATTCATCATGTTTTTGGCATACCTACTGGCAGACCATCTTTTTCTTCTGGATTGGGAAAATTAAGAATCACTTTCAGCAAAACTTTACTGGCTACTTGTAGTGCCACAGGTTCCAATGTGGCACCCGCTGTAGTTCATGCAAGGTATTTCAGGTTGTTGTTTTTTAAGGCAATGAGCCTTTATAAACTTAGTGCAATTTTATAGAAACCTACCCCGAAGATAGATGCAAAACTACTGGAATTATGGGTCATAAGCAACTGTGGGAATTTGTCATGGCTGGATGCAGCCTTGCCTGGTCAGCTGACATACACCAGGACATATTTAATTCTTTGCAGAATCCTGGTTCATCAATATGTACAAGCTTCATATAATTACTACAAATTTGTGTTTCAATTCCATATTTCCTTTTAGGTTGAATGTGAAACTTGAGTACTTACCTGATTAAATTGTTGCAGTTTAGCAATTAAGTTGCTGACGTGTGGGTCCATTGCTCTGACTTTCAATTCTGGGTTATTAATTTGTGCCTTCATCCCATTGGTAACCACTCTGCTTGTATAACTGCAATAGAAAAGGAAAGGAAGGGTTAACATTCAGGTAAATGTCCTTTACTTTTTAGATTCAGTAAACGCTTTGGAAGAGTCTACCAAGCTAAATACATATAACTCCAGGAGAGTCATGACTAATATCCTGATTTTGTGTGTATGTGAAATACAGACTTAAGAAGGTGCAGCACAGTTTCTGTAATCAGGTATGCAGCACCCTGAACCTGCATTTATCTAAAGAACCCTCCCCTGCTAAACAAAACTCAAAAACACCAACAACCCAGAGTATACAGTAGGATAATGCTTTTATTACAACTAATAAGAGCGAACAAGCTTTTTAGTCCTTCAGAATCCTGTCAGACTGAAGATTTCTGAAGAACCTGAAAATTTGCCCACCATTTTACTACCTTTTGATTGATCCTAGAATCCTAGAATCCTAGAATCATAGAGTTGGAAGAGACCACAAGGGCCATCGAGTCCAACCCCCTGCCAAGCAGGAAACACCATCAGAGCACTCCTGACATATGGTTGTCAAGCCTCTGCTTAAAGACCTCCAAAGAAGGAGACTCCACCACACTCCTTGGCAGCAAATTCTACTGTCAAACAGCTCTTACTGTCAGGAAGTTCTTCCTAATAAAGCTACTGCCCTACTTTTTTATTTGGATTTTTTAATATAGAACTGAATACTGGAATACTCAGTATAGGCAAAAGGAGGTACTTCTTCACCTAGTGCATTGTTAAACTTGCACTGCAACTTGGATGGCTTTGAACATAGGCTAAAGAAGTTCATTGAGACTAAAGCTATCAATGGCTACTGGTCATGATGGCTGTGTACAACCTCCAGTAATGTCAAAAACAAAGCAGAAAATTGCATGATTATTTACATATTATTGACCAAAAAACCAGCAATAGTAATTACTGCTCATATGCACTTGTGTGAGTTTCATTCTTGACATGAAAATTGTGGCGATTTCGACTCCTATTTCCATTTATGACATCCCTAGTTAGAAGACAATTTGCAGACTCATATATATATAGAGAGAGAGAGAGAGAGAGAAAATTCAAATCATTCGTAAACGCTCAGCTCAGAAATTCTCTCATTGATGCACACTATAAATTGCTTTGATTGTTACTTATATTCCATTAAATGAACTCATTTGATAAGATTCATCAGGTGGTTGTGATCCTGTTCGCCACATGCAGTGACCAACTCTTTTGCTAATTATGACCAAATACCTGAGACAGGTATTGTGTGTCCTTAACTTCTGTGACACCAGGGAGAGAAAAATTGTGAGAAATAGAAAAGGAAATAATGAGCCAATTAACAAGATATACATTTCAGCTTGTTTGGTGAACAAATGGTTGAAAGTGTGGCCTGCGCACAGTCAGCCTTGCCCATATCCCCAGAAACATAGCAGCCATTAATTTATCACATAACAGAGCACACCAAAAATGCTTGGCCGGCTCCCTTTAATTCACGGAGAATAAATAGGTTTTAATCCAGGGAGGGCTGCAAATCATAATATTTGTTGGGCAATGATCATCATAACTCATCATTTTCTAGCACACATTGGAGAGCAGGCTTCTGTGAAGTTTAACAGCTCAACCTGCTCAAAAATAAATCTGACTTGGGCTCCTAAAGAATTGCAGTCTAAATAAAATAACTGCCTGGCTCTTTGGAATTACCTTGGCTGCAATCCTGATTGTCCTGGGCACAGAATGCAGGGTGCAGAGTAATTTTATTAAAAGCCAGTATAGCTCACCCTTCTCTCATCATATACCTTGGCACCCGAACACGAGTGGCTCTCCACAAACCCCAGATGTTCATTTCAAGGAAAGTTCCTCCACCTTGCACTTGATTTATTTATTTATCACACTTAAATCCCACCTTTCTTCCATATATCCCAAGGAGGCGCACATTGGGTTCTCAAGCCTGCTTAGTTTCAACAAGGACCATAGGCCTTCAGATCATAGCCCATGTACCGCACCTCCTTCTCAAGGTCCCAACACTCAGGCTACTCTCAGTGGAAGAAGCACAAAGTCATATTAAGGTGTTAAGGAGGAGCTGCTTGCCGAATGTGAGCCACAGAGGCCTTCTTCTTGAAGTGACTGCTTGGGCCATAACTGAGCATACACTGAAAAAAGCTGAGGCTAAGTGCTCAGGTAGAGCAGAAGAAGAAGAAGAAGAAGAAGAAGAAGAAGAAGAAGAAGAAGAAGAGGAGTTTGGATTTGATATCCCGCTTTATCACTATCCTAAGGAGTCTCAAAGCAGCTAACATTCTCCTTTCCTTTCCTCCCCCACAACAAACACTCTGTGAAGTGAGTGGGGCTGAGAGACTTCGGAGAAGTGTGACTAGTCCAAGGTCACCCAGCAGCTGCATGTGGAGGAGCGGAGACGCGAACCCGGTTCACCAGATTACGTATCTACTGCTCTTAAACACTACACCATACTGGCACCAAGAGCAGCAAGAGAGGACTGCACAGATCTTTAATGCAGGGGCAGGGAACTATTTTTTCTCCTATTTAAGGCTACATTTCCGCAGGGGTAATCTGTTGGGGGCCGGGTAGATCCAGAAACAAACATGGGTGGGGCCAGAGCCAAAGGTAGGTGGAGCTGACAGCATCACACCAGCCCATTTCCCTCTGTTGGTGCCTTCCTCCCCCTCCATCCATTCTGCCCCACTTGTCCATTGCCATTAATACAAGTCAGTCCTGATTGCTTGCAGGGGGCTTTTCACCTTCCTTCCATTGCTCCACCAACTTCCATCCCTTGTTCGCTACTTTTCTCCCCCACCCCACAGTTCGCAGCAAGGCTTTCCCCTGGGATGAAGAAGAAGAGTTAGGATTTGATATCTCACTTTATCACTATCCTAAGGAGTCTCAAAGCGGCTAACAATCCCCGTTCCCTTCCTCCCACACAACAAACACGCTGTGAGGTGAGTGGGGCTGAGAGACTTCAAAGAAGTATGACTAGCCCAAGGTCACACAGCAGCTGCATGTGGAGGAACGGAGACGCGAACCCGGTTCCCCAGAGTACGAGTCCACTGCTCTTAACCACTACACCACACTGTAGCAGCCACATCTCTGTCTCTCCTCAGAGGGAGGCCTGGAGAACAAGAGTGGACCTGGAGTATCCAGAGGGCAGTATGAGGAAGCCACGGGTTCCCTTAACGAGCCAACCTGCATCATGTGCACAGAACCACCAGGGCTGCAGTCATGGTGTGCAGCGCTGGGTTGTGACCATGCCCATGCCTAAGAACATGTGACTGCAACAGCCTTCTTTCCCTGCGTACCCCTTCCCCTCCTTTCTCGCTCTTTTGTTCCCCCTGTGTCTAACTGTAGATTGTATATGGGTATTTCCTTAAAACTGCTGCAATGCAAACGAGTCCTTTTTTAATCACCCCTTCCAAATGTTCTCACAATATTTAATGGGTTAAGTAATCTATCTGAGCATCATATTCATAAAACAGAATCACAGGCTTTTTCTTTTTATCTTTTTAAGCACAACTAAATAAGAGGCAATGTCCTTAAGTGCCTATTGAAGAGGATTCGCTAATTTTCCAAATCAATGAACCTGTGAGGGATTTTCAGTATTCGACGGTACAAATCTCACCCTAATTTAATTATGTAACTTTTGCTAGATCAGCACCACCTTTCGCAAAATACTTAGGTTATGCCATATTGAATGTCTTCATATAAATTACTTGTGGTTGGCTGAGCCAAAATCTGAAAGGAAGAAAGAAAAATCAAGTGCTTTTTCTTTGTTTTGTAGGGGTCATTCCTAACGTTCCTGCTTGGTGTTAAAGAAGTAAAGAAGAGTATTCAATGCTTTTTATTCTTTAAAAAGGAGAGAGGGAGAAGCAGCTGGCTAAGGTGAAATATTAGGGAACCTAAGGGGGAGTTTGTCATGACAAACCTAGACAGCATCTTAAAAAGCAGAGACATCACCTTGCCAACAAAGGTCCGTATAGTTAAAGCTATGGTTTTCCCAGTAGTGATGTATGGAAGTGAGAGCTGGACCATAAAGAAGGCTGATCGCCGAAGAATTGATGCTTTTGAATTATGGTGCTGGAGGAGACTCTTGAGAGTCCCATGGACTGCAAGAAGATCAAACCTATCCATTCTTAAGGAAATCAGCCCTGAGTGCTCACTGGAAGGACAGATCGTGAAGCTGAGGCTCCAATACTTTGGCCACTTCATGAGAAGAGAAGACTCCCTGGAAAAGACCCTGATTTTGGGAAAGATGGAGGGCACAAGGAGAAGGGGACGACAGAGGACGAGATGGTTGGACAGTGTTCTCGAAGCTACAAACATGAGTCTGACCAAACTGCGGGAGGCAGTGGAAGACAGGAGTGCCTGGCATGCTCTGGTCCATGGGGTCACGAAGAGTCGGACACGACTAAACAACTAAACAACAACAAAGGGGGAGTTTATTTGTCAGACACTTGTACTTTGAGGAGATGAACTACAAATTAACAATGTAAAAGGGAATAGTCATTCTCAGACAATTAATTTAGCATACTGATACCGCAATGATTAAAGTTGGTTATCAAAACTATTTCATAATATGCATTCCAGGGAGGGTTGCACTCTTTTTGTTTCTCTCTGACACACACACACCCCTTAAAAAATCTGATTGCCACTGTTCCTTCCATTATCACTGTAATTATTTATGATGCCTAATATGCATGCACAGGTTGGTGAATTTAATAAGTTGGTTCCTTCAATCATCTGTGATCATCTGTTCATAATTGTACACAATATACAAGATTTTTAAACATAGTTTTAGGAAAGGGTAAGCTTTGTACAGCTGAAGGGAAAGTGGAAACACAGGGCAAATCCTGTGTATAGAAGTGTGTGTATGGGAGACCGTGGATGCTGCATACTATTTTTTCTCTGGTGACATTGGTTGCTTTTCCTTATTACAACACAGCAGCGAACATTTAAAGAACATAAAGAGCACAAACTACTGGATCAGACCAAACAAGTCTGTAATCCTGTTTCCTACAGTGGCCAACCAGATGCCTAGAGGAAGCCCTTAAGCAACAGGACTCTTCCAACTGTGTTCCCCCACAACTGGTATAAAATACAGTATAACATTAAGCATTGCAAACACATTTCTGAACCACTGGATTTAGAAAGGATTACTCTGCTCAGGTTCTGAGATTTTTTATGTCTCATTTTAGTTATTTAGGGCACATCCCAACCACATGCCCATCTACATGTGAAAGGAGATCCACATAGGGATCAATGGAGCCTCTTTCCCCTCCCTCAGCCTTTGCCATGGGCCTTTGGACAGACACTCACATATGCCAACATAATCGCCATTATCAGCTACAGGAAGCCTGTACATTTCTCCCATATATATTATATATCCCCTGTATATTGACTGGGAAATGCATACAATTTTCTATTCATGAAAGAAGGATGTGCACATTCTCCATGAGGCCTGGTGAATGCGCACAATGGCTGGTTATTGTGCACATTAACTGTACAACTTCCATTCCTCTTCACATATACACCTCATATCTCCATTCCTCCAGAGGGCAGCATGCGTGAGAGGACAGATCATGCCCACTTTAACCTTGAAGGTCCAGGAGTGCTAATGTCAAATATATATTTAATGTAAATTAGAATAAAATACACAGATTTCATCTTTTTTCTTTGTATATGTATTTTTAATGATTCCATCGGCAGAGGAGACATATACAAAGTGGAACTAAGCAAGGTCAAGACACAATCCACTTCTCACATTTGGGATGGAACATGCCAATTGCAAGTGGAAGCATCAAAGCCGGAGCAACAATTCACCAATGAATCTGGGACGTAGAATTTCAGTGTCACGTGAGTGTGATGAATAAGCACCCAGCAATCAAAGACAACGGGAGAGGTTTTACCCCAGCAAAATATCTGTCAAAATTACAAATATCTAAATGTAGATGGTCGTTCACCCTCGCTAGAATCAATGTGCTGCCATATGCCTTATTGCAGGGCAGATATGTGAGTAAACCGTATGCAGAGCAAATCTGCCCCTGCGGCCTGATAGAGGTGGAAACCGTCTCTCATGTCTTGCTACGATGTCATTTTTATGAGGATATACGCTCAGTCTTTATCACCCCTGTTATACAGAAAATTCCAAGTGGGTCTGAACCTCAGTGCTTAAAATCCCTCATAGAGGATAGGGATCCAGAGATCACGCTAAGGGTGGCCAAATTTTGCGCGGCTGCTATAAAACTCAGGGAACAAGCTGTGCTATTACATAAACTAAGGCCTCTAGATAGTATTTTAGAGACTAAGACCTAAGCCACATCTCTAATGGCTGTCATATTCAATTGTTAATTCAAACATAATTCTATTGTGTTTTATGTTCACTTAGTACGGTATGTGAATCTGGTCTGGGACCATAATAAATTTCATTCATATACAGCAGAGCAAAATCCTAACTTTGTCTTCTCAGAAGTAAATTCTGTTGAATTCAGTGGGGCTTATTCCCAGGTAATTGGGATTAGAGTTGTAGCCCAAGAGTCTTGCTATTAGCTTTGTCTTCTCAGAAGTAAATTCTGTTGAATTCAGTGGGGCTTATTCCCAGGTAATTGGGATTAGAGTTGTAGCCCAAGAGTCTTGCTATTAGCCCCAGTTCCCAACCACATGAAATACTTGTGTAAAAGAGCTTCCAGTCACTGCCCTTCAAGTAGGCTATTAGATCAACCCTTACTCCACAAATAGCCTGACTACTTACTTCCAAGAAATGAATTTTAAGATTTGCATCACAAAAGCTTTTGATTAGTTTTATTAAGTCTCTTGATTAATTGCCTCAGTGCCATTTCTTTAAAAAGCAACAACTAAGCCTACGAACAGAGCAATTTGAGGCATAGCTATATTTCAACATGAACTCCAAGTATGTGGTTTTGTTTTAATTAGGATAATCTAGAGCAGGGGGCTGCAAACCTTTTCAGCAGGGGGCCAGTCCCCTGTCCCTCAGACCTTGTGGGGGGGCTAGACTATATTTTGAAAAAAAGGAAAAAGAACGAATTCCTATGCCCCACAAATAACCCAGAGATGCATTTTAAATAAAAGCACACATCCTACTCATGTAAAAACACCAGGCAGGCCCCACAAATAACCCTGAGATGCAGTTTAAATAAAAGGACACATTCTACTCATGTAAAAACACACTGATTCCCAGACTGTCCATGGGCCGGATTTAGAAGGCGATTGGGCCGGATCTGCCCCCAGGCCTTAGTTTGCCTACCCATGATCTTGAGAACAGCATAATTTCTTTCAAGCTGCCTGCTCTTTCAAAAGGTACTTAAAAAGACTACGCATCCTTTTCCCTACACATATGCAGATTCACCTACTTAAATCCCCTTTTTGTGTGTGGAGGCACCGCTATTGACTGGAAAGGGAGAGACTGCTCTGGAATCAGTAATTTGAAAACCGCTATCCTGCGATATGTATAATTAGGGATCTAAGATAACAGCACTGAAGTATGCATAGGAAAAGGCTGAAGTGAAGCAGTGCAGTATCAAAAAACAAGTATAAAATGGTGGCTTTATATATACATATAAAATATTGAGCAAAACTCAAAGAAGCGACACAGAGAAATATAAGACAAAGGGGAAAGGGAAGGCAAAAACACACACACACCTTTAAAACCACATATTTGGCATCACAACTGACAGAAATATTCCAATATTTGAGTGTACGCAATTCAAATGTGGAACTGACTTCAGAGTTTTAACAATAAAATTTAATTGCAATATTCCAAATGCTCACCTAACACATACAGCTACTGAAAAGGGTATCATTGTGTGGTGCTTAAATTCTGCTTAGCTTTATGACACATAAATCTGATGAAGTGACTGTCAAAGCATTTGCTGGTTTGTTTGTTTTTTAAGACGTTAAGGTGTTCTGTTGGTTTTTTCTGCAATTGACCAGCCTGGCTTCCCCTCTAGATGAAAATGTTTGAGCAATTAAGCATGAAATGCTCAGACAGAGAGATACTAGTGGGGCAGATTTTATAGCTCTTATGAGAAAATGAAGATCCCATTACAGCAGGTTGATAGGACAAGCATAAAGGATGTTCAAGGGTTTCATTTGGTCCACATTTTAAAGCTAACTAGCTTGATTCACACTTTCTGGACTAATATGTAGTCCAGACAGTTATCGTTTGGTTTAGGGCATCTTTGAATCTGGGATACAGTTTTCGGCTTTTTTTAAAAAAAGAACCAAAATATGCATAAGAATGTATACACAAATGCATATTTTAGGATAAAATGCATAGAAAAAGGCACTGTTTTTACAGTAAAAGGCATACCAAAACTCCATAAATTTAAATACAGTTTAAAAATAATACAGTGGTACCTCGGGTTAAGAACTTAATTCGTTCTGGAGGTCTGTTCTTAACCTGAAACTGTTCTTAACCTGAAGCACCACTTTAGCTAATGGGGCCTCCCACTGCCGCCACGCCGCTGGAGCACGATTTCTGTTCTCATCCTGAAGCAAAGTTCTTAACCTGAGGTACTATTTCTGGGTTAGCAGAGTCTGTAACCTGAGGCGTCTGTAACCTGAAGCGTCTGTAACCCGTGGTACCACTGTAATCGCAAGAGGTTGCAGAAATGGAGCAAAAAGAGACCGATCTACCTAACCCCAGTAGACCCAAGGGGAACAGGTTCATTTTATATATTAAAAAACCTGCCGGATAAATGTTGAAATTACACACTACAGATAATGTATAATATACCGTTATACATTCAGTCCTTTTAGGGAAGGACTGTAAGCTTAGTGATAGAGGTAAAAGGTAAAAAGGTCACATGCTTTGCATGCAAAAGGTCCCAGGTTCAATTCCTGGCATCTCCAGGCAGGGCTTGATATCATGGAGAGCTCAACCAGTCAGTGTTGTCAGTACAGTGGTACCTTGTTCGTCGAACGGCTTGGATCCCAAATGCTACAAACCTGGAAGTGAGTGTTCTGGTCTGCGAATGTTTTTCAGAAGCCGAATGTCTGATGCAGCTTCCATGGCAGGAAGCTCCTGAAGCCAATTGGAATACGCATCTTGGTTTTTGAACTGTTTCGGAGGTCGAATGGACTCTCGGAACGGATTAAATTTGAGAACCAAGGTACCACTGTACTGGATTAGAACACTAGTCGGACGCAGTATAAGGCAGCTTTGTATGTCATCCTGCTCCCATGAACTGCTTGTGCATCTATTTGGCCACTCTTGGATGTGCTCAGCTGGCTGGACGTCTGCTTGAGCAGCAAGACAATCCTTATGTTGGGTGCCTGAAGCTGCCAGGTCAAGCTGCAGTCAGCAGAAATAACAGATTTCATTGGAGATCCCTAAGTAGCCAGAGGTCAGCTTTTAAGTTCACCTACTGGGAATGCAGAGCATGCAGAGCGGCATCATTATTCTTCAGGTCATTTCTCATTAAGGAGCAGGAATTCCATCCTGTCCATCTTAGCCTCCATCCATTAGAGGTTTCTGTGCTGGCTTTTGCCCTGGCCATGAATGTAATTATTATCAAAAATTAATAGGCTGCAGGTACACATGGACAATCAGCAATGCAAGGAACTGTAATCTTATTTCTCCAAAGAATTCGGGAAACCCTTAATGAAAGCTCATGAAGTAAATACAAGAAACTGCTTGTAGTGGGTGGGGTGGGGGCGCGCGGAAACAAATGTAATCAATGTTTTGATGAGTGTCCATTTTGAAAAGAGCAGTGTGCTGCCCACATCCAAAGAGAAAGTGAAGAACAATGAGAAAACTGGAGATGGTTATATGAGCTCTGTGTCAAACTTAAGCATAGTAGGGGATCAAAGTTGTCTACACAGGGAAGGACAGGCAAGTTCAAACCTGCCTCCTGTAGAAATGGAATAAAGCAAATATATCTGAGATAATACTGCACTGAAACACTTCTCTTGACAATCAGGCATCTATCCTGATTTTTACTGTGTTACAGCCAACGAGAAATAGGTTTCCATCATCGCCATCAGCCAGACAAATCACCGATGTGCTTCAAGCACAGGACTTGGGAGTCTGCAATCTGATCTCTGCAGTACCTGTGCGGAGCCTCACCGTCTTTATGAAATTTCATAAAAGTGTAAGTAACGTCTGCAACAAGGCTAAGCACTGTAATGCCATACACTTCCCCCCCTCCATAATTCAGCCCCCTCTCTCTAAGTTTAGAAATATTTGGGCACCATTATCTACAGAATCAGGAGATGTGCAAATATGGCAAAGTGGATCAAGCAAGGTGAAATTTCAGCTGAACAGCACCTGAGCTTTCGCTCTCTTTATCCAGTGGGAAAACCTTTACCAATCCAGTAATTTCTAGGGCTCCTCCTGTTTATTGAACATTTATCCAGATTTGATTGCACAAAGCTTATGTGATAGTCACCGAGCGTTCATTCCAATTTGTTTGTGGGGAGGTTGTAAGACTATGAGCATTCATCCTCTTTTGTTTGCTTAGGGGTTATATGTCTTCCCATCCATCTACCATTATCCCATACTTTTCCCCATCACTTTCCTAGCCACAAAAAAGTTTTTGTTTTTTTCCAAGTTATGCTAGAGGGATAGAGCACTTCAATCCACTTTAATTGCACAAACTTACTTTTATGATATATAACTGGATCCTTCCTGTAAAATACTGACAGTCTGGAGGCAAACCTAGACATAACACACCTAATCATACAATTGCAGAGTTGGAAGGGATCCCCAAGGGCCATCTAGTCCAACCCCCTGCTAAAGCTGTCAAAACCATGGGATGGAGAGCCAGCTGGCTTGGCCCCAGCCGGAGCGTCTCCCTTCTCAGCCTTGCCGCTGTGGCAATCCATCAGTCACCCTCCTCCGATATGTGTCCACGACTCATGCTACTGCGCATGCAACAGCACACATTACTCAGCAGAGTAAACACACAACAGATCAGGCTCGAGGCATGGATACTATACTAAACTACGCATTTCTTATACATAAATCAGGACAAAGAAAAACATGGCCTTTCTTCTTGGAGAGAGAGAAAACAAACGCAATACAGAGTGGATGTTCTGCTCATGGGACTCCAGCAATCTGTGCTGGAATGTAAACAGACATGTGGCATATAACAATCCCACATATCTGCAGCAAGGGTGGGATGGAATTCCCAACAAAAGCATCCATGACAGATGGCCATCCAACCTCTGCTTAAAAACCTCCAAGAAAGGAGAGTCCACAACCTCCTGGGGCAGCCCGTTCCACTGGTGAACAGCTCTTACTGTCAGAAAGTTCTTCCTGATGTTTAGCTGAAATTTCCTTTCTTGCAACTCGAAGCCATTGGTTCGAGTCCTGTCCTACCCTTCATGTCTTCATTCTGCGATGCAGGAGCAAAGCAGCTTATCTGTGAACCTTGCAGCTGCTTTCACATAATATACAGCAGCAAATCAGGACACCGTAGGCAATCTAAGTCGCCTCATGTGCTTGTGCCCTTCATGCACAGCACTGCAAAGCATGCATTTGTCCAGTGGACCTAGCACATCTTTAAAGGTGCACATCAATCTTTGAATATCTAATCTTTAAAAAAGGAAAGATAATGTGTAAAGCAGCCCTGGGTGGCAGGGCGAAGACAGGAATTCCTAATGGTTCCCCCTTTGCTAGGGTGAATCTTGCCAACAAAAGAGAATTCATTCAGGACTTCCTTCTGTTCAATTGTTCTCACTAAGGACTCAAGACTCAAAGTGCCCTCTCTCTGATAAGCAGCAGTAATTAATCTCCCAGCTGTACAGTAAAAGAGTGGAAATGAAAAGTCTTTTATTGGCATTCTCATTATTTAATGATAATTAGGCCCTGGAGTGCCATAACTGCCCCCAATTTTTATTTTACAAATAGCAGTCAGAGTCATTGCTCTTCCTACAGCTGTCTTAAAAATCTGTTGCCAACCCCCAATTGAATAGGATATAATAATAAAAAAATAGGCAAGGGCACAGCAGTGGTTCATGCTATGCAGAAACACGCATGATCCAGGGACACACAAACATTTTACTATTTTCAGTTAAATTGTCTTCCCTGCAGATCTCATAGTTTCACTTCCAGAGGACAGTTCAAAACTCCTATATGGTGTCATGGTCCCCACTGCCAGCACTGAGCTAATATCTGAGCATCAAAGGATGGAAAATGGTCAAGATGATATAAATGACTTCATGTAACCACCCTAAAACATTCTGAGTCCTCCAACAAGAGATCGACAATTATTTAAATGCACAGTGAGGGCAAAACTCTGAAATCTTCCCCATAGTGGTTCTTCCTGTCCGGGAGTTAAGCCAATCCCTTTTACCTGGACAGTATCAGAACTCTGCATCTGGCTGAATGATGGCAGAAAGGTTAGTTACAGAAAGTAATACATACCAAGGCGCCACAACACTATTAATCCTCAGGATCTGCTCTTGGGGAAAAACTGGCTTCTGCTTCTACACTGGTCCTCTTCTAAAATTACCTCGTGTATTCGGAGCATAAAGAGAAAGGGGCAAATGGAACCACAGAAATGAAGATATGGTATTTTATTTAGCAAAAGGGAACCAGTCCCAGGGTGGTGGTGGAGAAGGAGAAGAAACCATAGCGAATGCTTTCTGAGCATGCATGGAGTAATTCATGACAGTCAGGAGCAAGCCCAAATCCTTTTTCGCAACTGGAACTCAGCAGAACTAGGTTCTCTAAGGTGGGCTCCATTGCCATTCTAAGGGAACAAGGGAGGTGTTCATGGTGAGTTCCAACACCTCTTTTTCCAGAAAAATATCACTGGGTGGATGGGTAATCAGGACAGCATGGTTTGGTTCTGCTCAAAGAGCTAAAGCAGGCATAGGCAAA
Source organism: Podarcis gaigeae (assembly GCF_964106915.1). Lineage (NCBI taxonomy): Eukaryota > Metazoa > Chordata > Lepidosauria > Squamata > Lacertidae > Podarcis > Podarcis gaigeae. The sequence goes on from NC_139681.1 coordinate 66,589,412, forward strand.
CTTGGCCCTCCCGATGTTTTGAGACTACTATTCCCATCATCCCTGACCACTGGTCCTGCTAGCTAGGGATGATGGGAGTTGTAGTCCCAAAACATCTGGAGGGCCAAGTTTGCCTATGCCTATGCCTGAGCTGGAAGTGAGAGCTGGACCATAAAGAAGGCTGATCGCCGAAGAATTGATGCTTTTGAATTATGGTGCTGGAGGAGACTCTTGAGAGTCCCATGGACTACAAGAAGATCAAACCTCTCCATTCTTAAGGAAATCAGCCCTGAGTGCTCAATGGAAGGACAGATCCTGAAGCTGAGGCTCCAATACTTTGGCCACCTTATGAGAAGAGAAGACTCCCTGGAAAAGACCCTGATGTTGGGAAAGATTGAGGGCACAAGGAGAAGGGAATGGCAGAGGACGAGATGGTTGGACAGTGTTCTCGAAGCTACAAACATGAGTCTGACCAAACTGCGGGAGGCAGTGGAAGACAGGAGTGCCTGGCGTGCTCTGGTCCATGGGGTCACGAAGAGTCGGACACGACTAAACGACTAAACAACAACAATGCCTGAGCTAAAGCAAAACAAAACCTCCACTCTGCAATAAAGATGAGCAAGTTTACTTCTACTCACATTCAACTGGTTTATTCATTCCGATTTGTTCTCAGGGAGGTTTGATGACGTAGCATCAAAGCAAGTGCTATTTCACACTTTCCCGTACATTTTCCTGTCACTTTCCTTAAAGGAAATGGTTTCTTCTGCAAGGCTTCCTAAACAACTGTAATGCAAAATCTGAATCTGCCAGTCTGTGATTAAATCCCACCTCAATATAGTCTGGAGACAGAAACAGTTTTTTTTTTTTTAAAAAAAGAAAGAAACCAGTATTGTCATCCTAAAATAACTCACTTTCATTTTCTGAGTTGATCTGAGATGCAGAAAATAAACCCAGCCTTTCTCCCCCAAACAGTATTTCTCCTTCTCCTTAAAGCCTTGCCTTGATGAGAAAGAGTGGCGGGTACACAGCGGTGGCATTCAGGACTACATAGTAAAGCAATCCTTTGAGAGCGACAGTATTTGGGTGAGCTATTTCCTCTGACCATTTGCTTTTGATTTATCTTATTTTAATTTTTTAAAAACATTACTTTATGGTCAGTCCTGTTCTTAAAAGCAAGGGAACATGCCTCTTGATAGAATGGGCGCAGAAGCTAAGTGGCTCTCACAGAAGTGTCCTCATACAACGAAAACAAAAACAGAGCTGAATTCAGGAAATAAGCCTTTATCAGATTAGCATTTGTCAGGCCAGCATCCAGCGAACATCCGTTTAGCACACCTAGGCCCTAACTAGGATGCCAAAGCAACCTGCGTTAGTAGCCTTCGCTTCATATACTTCTGTCATTGCCGGAACAGCTCTATTATCACGATCCTTTGACCTTTTGCCAATAAATTGGTATTTCTACTAAATGACATACTTTTTAAAAAATGTAGAAAAGGGATAAACAATGGCTTTTTATTTCCATTGTAAAAGAACGTGAAATAATTTCCTGCCATTTCTATGCACTCTTTGACATACCAATCACAAAGGGGGTTCATTCACATCTCAGTTTTCCTACAATTTCTGTAATGGTGCAGCCATTGTTAAGAGCACAATTAACAGCAGACCACCATTAGGAGATAAGTGGTACAGTTCCAAAAGGCATCCAAGGCAAAACCTTTTTTGTAATCTCTCTCTCTCACTTGTGTATAAAATATAGGAGGATTTCTTCTTGGTCTCCTCATTCTGAGATGATACTCTCAATACGATCATGTTACTGTATTTTGAATTGACTTTTTTTTTAAAGCTTTTATATGTCCATTAATATAACTGAATTGTAAGAACTCTCAACAGATATCTGGGGCCGTTTCTGGAAAGGCACCAAAAAAGTCCAGTTGTTGCAGTCTGAAAAACAATAATAAAACTATATATATATTGAAAGTAGCTGATTCTAATCGAGGGGTGGTAGACAGAAATCTCCTTGCATAATGGAGTCTAATGCACCAGTTTAAACAAACAATATTTGTTGAATAAATTGCTCTTCTGTTAAACGCTGCTGTGAATATTTAGAATTACGCTGAACCTCGAGCTCCCCCTAGTGCTGAATAGCTTAATAACCAGTATGACCACTACATTTTCTTTCTCAGAAGAGACTGTGTGATCAACAGTCTCTTTTTCATAGGGGACATTCTTTTTGATGCTGGAAACAGAAAGGAGCGTGAATAGTTGCGTGGGGTAAGTCAGGCTCATTAGAGAGCATGGAGAAAGCTAAGTGTGCATCAATGAACCTGCAGTCAATCTTAGTCACAGCTAGAAGTGGGATGGGAAAAGGACTACTGAACAGGTAAAACAAGAGAGGAAAACCTTTCCTTGCATGCTGAGGCAGAGGTAGATAACCTGGTGCCATCGCAGTGTTGTTGGACTTCAACTACCGTCATTCCCAGCCAACATGGCCAATGGTCAGTAGGTCAACAACATCTGGAGGCGAGCACATAGCCTACCCCTGAGTAGAGGAATGGAAGTGGCGCTGTGGTCTAAACCACTGAGCCTCTTGGGCTTGCCGATCAGAAGGTCAGCGGTTCGAATCCGCACAATGGGGTAAGCTACTGTTGCTCTGTCCCAGCTCCTGCCTACCTAGCAGTTCAAGAGCATACCAGTGAAAGTAGATAAATAGGTACTGCTGTGGAAGGAAGGTAAATGGTGTTTCTGTGCACTCCGGCTTCCATCACGGTGTTCTGTTGCGCCAGTAATGGTTTAGTCACGCTGGCAACATGGCCCAGAAAGCTATCTGTGGACAAACACCGGCTCCCTCGGCCTGAAAGCGAGATGAGCGCTGCAACCCCATAATCGCCTTTGACTGGACTTAACAGTCCAGGGGTCCTTTACGTTTACCTTTTTTTTTTACAGGAATGCATTCCAATCTTCACTCTCCACATCTTTCCATAGACATGCCCGCACCTGAACCATTTTCTTTTCAGTGGTAATTCAGTCTGAAGGGCAGAGGCAAGTAAACAGTTGTGCTCCACATGCAAGAATTCAACTAGTGATTAATTTCACAGTTATTTCTCACTAGTGTGGTACCGCCAATGTCTATTTCAATACAGCACATGTCTTCTCAAGAAATTGCCATTCACTGATAGGTCAGACAGGGCCTCTCAAATGTCTATTCCCCCCATTGAATAGAAATACTGTCTGTGCCTTTCGGATGTTAGCCTCTCCAAAACAAAGGCAAGCAAATGTAATTTAGCTAGCAAAATATCCAGTGACTTTTTCTTTAAACAGATAGAAGAAAATGGTGCAATGATAAGGCTGTAATGCTGATGCACTATGGAAGCAAACATGGCCAAAGAATCTGTATTTCCTTCTCAGGAAATGAGGACTTTACAGCAGAAAAAAAAAGAAAGATAACTTGTATTTGGTGGAGATGGTAACATTGGGTTTTTGCTGATGGCAATACAAAGGCAGGCATTCTATATTCTAGTTCTTTGAAGCAAGCAGATTTCTGACTGTCCAGCTACAATTCGTGTATAGGTGTACCTTGGAAGTCAAACGGAATCCATTACGGAAGTCCGTTTGACTTCCAAAATGTTCAGAAACCAAGGCACAGCTTATGATTGGCTGCAGGAAGCTATGGAAGACCTGTCGGACGTTCAGCTTCCAAAAATAGTTCGAAAACCAGAACACTCACTTCCGGGTTTCAATTGTTCGGGAGCCAATTTGTTCGGGATCCAAGGCATTTGAGATCCAAGGTACAACTGTAATCTGTAAAATATTTGTCCAATTTTAATACTACAGCAGGAGTGGGAATATCCCTCCTTCAATGTACTTGAGTGTTGCATTCCCATGGGGAAAATCTCTCAAGGATTATACGGCAGTGGTGGGTGGAGTCAGACTTACATGATAATGCCAAAAACCAGACTGACCTCAGACCTCAGATAAACTGCCCTAGAGCATGGAATCGTGTGGGCTGGATGAGTCCTCCTGATTCAAGTTTCGACTGCATAGCAAGGCAGTCATTCAACACCTTAATTTATCAGTTTGATAGTTAGCATGCAGTGAAGGTAGGAAAAGACGTCTGACAAACTCAGCTGCATGTTGGCCTGTGAGCAGAGCCAGTGATGATCAGTCACTGCCAGGTTGGCTAGCAAGGTTAAGGATTCCTTCAAGCCACAGAATGAAGTTCCTGTAAGCATACAAGCTCCTGAGACAAAGTTTTAACTGCTGCTGCTGCTGGGAGATAAGTATTTGCCGATACTTTGGGAAGAAAGAGGCAGTTTTTCATTACAGGGTGGAGTGGGAAAATATACTGAGGAAGCTACCGCAAAGCAAATCCCAGCGGTTTCTCCCTGCTCCATTTGGCCCCTGCCTCAAGCGTTCAGTACAGAGTGGGTGGATCGGGGGCAGCGGCGGGGAGACACTATTGATTTTTTGCTATGGGGATATATGAAAGTAAAGCAAAGAGAGAAAAAATTATCTGAACAACTATGGTACTTGTCAACCACATGATTAAATTGACAGGTCTGTGCCGATGGAGGGAAAGAGTTGGTTTTTTAAGGGCTAGAAATGAGAATTTATTAAGTGCATGTAGACAACTCCCTGGTATACTCATTAAAGGTAGGATGAAGCTCCCTTAATGCCTTGCTGGAGGGTGCTAGGCTATTTCTAATCTGAAGAAACGCCATACAAAAGAGATGATAACCTGAAAAAGATTTGCCACTGTTCCTCTTATTTAGCATTCTCTCTTATTGTTTCCTTCAGTTATGAGCTTTGCTCTGCTAACAATTGCAGGCCGTGATAAGGTGGAGGCCTGCTACCAACTGATCTGTTGGCTCATAACGCAATCTCACTCATGAACAATCCCTAAAAGACAATCCATCAAAGGGAGAATAAGCATTCCCCTCCTTTCCTGAGGGCACAGCCAAGGTTTCATTAAAAATGGAGGAGGGGAGATACTGGTGGAATTTGCTTGGAGAGGCTTCCTCACTGTTTTCTGTAGCAATTGAAAGAAAATCCTTCCTCTCCCCCCGCCCACTTCACTCCAGAAAAGTGGGAAATACTCAGAGTAGACCCACTAAAGTCAACCAACACAACCAACTTAAATTTATACATTTCTGTGCCTACTACTTAGCTGCATACAACCCTTTGAAAGGTGATGCATCATAATGAGGATGTCACTATTGGTACACATGTTGCATTTTATTCCAAAATGCAAATGCAGCAGTGCAGCATCCCATCAAAAGCATCTTGGAGATGCCATTCCCAGAGATTCCCATCCAGGTGATTTTTTCAGTGCAACCAAGTCCCACTTTTTTATGAACCAATTTACTCTCTGCCAGCCTTGCGCCTCTTCCTAGCTCCACAGCTGGAGACAGAAATTATCGTAGTTTAATGTTGTGTAGCATCTGTATAACTATGAATTAATCATTGTCAGAAAAGAATAAAGATAATTAGTTTCATCCTCTGTGGCTTTTTTACTTGGTAATTGTCCAAGCAGGGACCTGTGCCTTTCATAGAGTCAGCAGATCCACAATGTTGAAATGTCATTATTCAGTTTCTCTCTTGCGCACAGAAAATAATACTTAAAATTTTTGATAAGATGTGTGAGCAGGCTTGGAAATTAATTGAATCATCCACATTTTATTCGTTTAGCTGAATGATATTCTGTGGTAACAATCAGATTATTTAAATGCTATGTGGTAAACACAGGAAACATTCAAACTTCAAGGTAACTCCCCCCACTAACAATCCATGTTTTGCTGCAAGAAATAAACCCATGACAAAAGGAAGACTATATCAATGTACTCCACAGACCTGGTGCCTGTCATGAACTGGCAGAACAACGGGGAAGAGCAAGAGGATACCGTCGAGAGGTGTAGCCGGGACTGGGACACACTGGGGCAAACAGGGCATGGGGAAAGAAATAATCACAGGCTGAAGGAGGAAGAGGAGGAAGGGACAGGGTTCAGTGCACAGGAACCAGGGCAGCAGGACCCACCACCAGAGGGGGCCCTAAACCCCCAAACACAGCAGGCTCTGAGGCCATGGGAGCAGCGGGAATGGCACTCTGGGAGGCTGAGCCAGGCAAGTGCCCACAGGTAGGGTTTGCTAGCTCTGGCAGGAGGGGTGTGATTCCTCAGCTGGAGTAGGCTTGGGACAGATGAGGGTCGCGTGCCTTGTCAAGCCCAGATGCCGTAATTAGCATGCAAAGTATAAAAGGGCAGCAGAGCTCAAATGGCCATGTTGATGGACCATGGCTTGGATGTTCCTGCACCTTTACAGGACTGTCCTTTTGGTTTGACTTTGGACTGTATTCTGACTGCTGGACTTCAGACGTGGCTACTCAGATTGACTCTGGACTGTGCTTCCTGACCTCTGTATTTTGCTCTTTACTGGTATGGTTTGACCCCCAGACCTGGACTTTGGATTTGACATAATGACTTGCTGCCAGGTAGGCCATGGGTTCGGGACAGTGCCCTTTAGATGTTGGTGGATTCCAATCCCACCAGCCTCAGACTTCTGTATGGTGAACGATAAGGGATGATGGCTCTTGTAGGCCAGAACTTGTAGGCTGGATTTGCTTAGAACAACACTGCTGGCATGTTATTCCTACCACAAGGGAATACAGCCCTTGAGCTGAAAAGGGTTCCCCACCCCTGACGTAAGCTAAGCCATACTAATTTATATGTAACAATATAATGTTGCATTTTCTCTATACAGTAAATGCAAATTGGAACTTAAAATGTGAGACCAAGTCTTGCGATGCTGATTTTCCAGTTGGAAGAAAGGAGAAACATACCCATGAAATTTCTTTTTTTATTTTAATTTGTTTATGATTTCTCCACCCCACCCCCCATTACCCAAATTACACCTATTTGGGCACTACAGAACCCATACAGAGCAACAGCAGAAAAGGTGCAGAGACCACATGAAATAGCTACTCCCCATGGTTTCAGGGCCTATGGCACAAACTTCTTCAGGGTGTCAGCACTAGCTGGAAGGATTTCATGCAATCCAGCACTCCAATGGTGCAGGCTTCCTGTTCGTATGGAAGCCACCTCCCTGCAGAAGTTCATGCTGTGTACCCAGGTCCAAAAGGCAGGGCTGGTCAAGGCATTTGACACCACAAATGTAGCTTCTTTATTTGACCTTGCTCTATTGTAGGTCTACATGGGATCTGTTTGGGATACAAATTTGGCGGTGAGGGTTATTTCAGTTCCAAACTCTGTTTGTTCTGCCTTTTTCTGTTTCAGCACTCTTCACAAATTCAGCAATACTTGAGAGAGGAAACAAATGGGGGAGAAAATGAGATTCTGTAGCGGTGATTTCAATGGCATGTTTTTGTAGGTCCCTGTTGTATACTCCCAGCTACAGCTCCCTTCCTCTAATTGAAAAGCAGTGTCTTAACTTATAGTAATAACAACCAGACAAATTTATGTTGTCCATGTTTAAACAGGCTCTTTGAAACTATTTTATTCTGGTCGTCAGCTTTTTCTAGTCAAAACCACTGATGCTAATGATATATATTTTATATTGTTCATTCGTGCTCTGTTTTTCCTCTTTAAGATTTAGGGGGTACGTGTGGGGCTGGAGAACAGAACAGAGGAAAAAGAAGCTCTATTGTGCAATCTGATTTCCACTGTACAATTGGATGGACATCATTAGTGTTGGTCACAAATATTATCTAATAGAGAATATGCAACTATAAGACTAAATAAACTATACTACTACTACTACTACTACTAATAATAATAATAATAATAATAATGCAGACAATAACATCTGCAGGTAGTTATGAAATTATGAGAAAAAATGGCTTCTTTACTAAAAATGGGAGCTTTCCACAAGCTGAGGAAGTAGCTCCACGTGCTGTATTCTCCCTTCTATAATGTATAGATCAACATTTTTACTTCTTTACCTGACTAACTTAATTGACTCCAGGTGAATGAATCCTGATTTACAATGGAACAAATGAAGAAAGAATTGGGCCACAGGCCATTGCACAATCAGTAATAAAGATAAGGCTGATCATAATGTGTTCTTTTCCGGCTTATTGGTTCTACTTACTATTAACACATTTAATTGAGAATTGCTGATAGAAGATTAATGGCCATGCTTTGATCTAGAATGAATTCATGCACCCACAGTACTCAGGAATGGATGGTCATGGCTGTATTCTAGAAATAAAAAACACAATCTAAGTTAATTTAAAAGCCTGGTGCTAAGCAGGCAATTTGTATGAAGGTGTCCTGAGTAAAGGTAGAATCACTTAGCTAAGCAGAAAATACAAAGATGAGGTACAATTGGCATTGGTTTGGCATCCAGGCCTCTCTTCTCTATTCAAATCTCCTTCATGTGTCAGTTTCCCTAAATAGAAGTATGCGTATATGAAGGAAATAGTGCAAAGGTGTCATGGCTAACTCTCTGGGTAGCAGGTTCATGCCCTGAGGATGGTAGGAAGCTGATGGTCTTTATTAGCTCCTTAGACTTCAATGGCACTTTCAACCTTGGGACCAGTTGACTTGAAGAAGCACTGCATACCATGTATGCTGACTTAATGCTTCAGTCTGTGGAACTTTTGCAAGTGCCACATAATGCTTCTTCCATTAGGAAGGCATTAATTCTTCAGACTGGCAGCAGACTAAAGTATCCTGACCACTTATATTAATAAGACATCTTCACTATATTGTTTTTGTGACTTCTATTTTAGACAAGTCTACCTAGATGTGCAATGTTAACATTTTTTTTTTTTTATTATTATTATTATTATTATTATTATTATTATTATTAACAACTGCTGCTGGTGCACTTTTGCCCATAGTAACTCCTACGTATAGCTGTCCCAAGGATGTCACCTCTTTCCAGAATGACCACATGTGGCTAACCAATTTCTGGCAAAATACCTCAGTACCTGTCCCTGGCACATGAGAGATATATTTTAGGACCCACCCTACTCTCTTGAATGGAAATGTCTTAACTGGTTTGAATATTGCATTTTTAAGTTGTTGCAAGCCAACCTGGATCCGTATGGGAAAGGGTAGGTAACAAACAATTAATCATCATCATCTTCAGATTCATCCAGGGCCTGCTGGCAGGCTGAGGATCAGTTACATTAGCAACATCTCCTACATTACTCAGTATATTGAAGAAAAATGCTACACGGCCAATGGCATTCCAGGCAAAGCCCTGTTTATAAAGTTGCCTTCCTTGAGAAGGTTTCTGTTACCAGGTCAGATTGTTTGTCCACTGACTGGCAATTTCTTTGCAGGTAGAGGTCTTTTCTATAACTTGCTGTTGAGAGCCTTCTAAATGGAGTTGCGTGTCAAGGTCCCCAGGGCCTCCCCAATAACTCACACATCACACAGAATTTTTGTTTAAGGTTTTTGGCATAATTTTGGCCACAACTTTATAAAAATACAAAAATGTGAGTGGTTGCTTAGGCATTGGTTGCAACTATCTGTCCCCACCATGAGGGACAGACTGACATTCTGCATGATGCGAAAGTCAGAAAAGGGGAATGCACTTGGGGGTAGCGACGGAGCAGGGAACCTGCCCTCAGCCCTCCCCAAATGCAACCAGGAGCTCATTGCTATGGCCCGAGCCCCCTTGACAGAGTGGACAAGCAATAGTTAGCCCTGATTCCTTTAACGGAATCCCTTGCAGCAGCAGCATTAGAGGGGCAGGCACAGCCAATCCATACCCCTCAACCAACCAAACCATAAACCAATGCCTAACCGCAACCTTACAAGTTGTGACGATTTGCTACGCAGCAGGCAAAAACCAAATGGCCCCAGCCAATCAGCCAGATGGAGAAAATTCCTACCAGGCCCCTGCACCAAGAGCAGACGACTCCATGACAGGCATAGCAAGGTCAAAGCGAACAACCCTAATTCTAGGGAGGGAGCGACAGGCAATCCGATGCACGGAGCGAAAAGAGGAAGCCCTAGCCTCGTGTAAGGAGTTTTAGCATTTCTGGCTGTCAATCAACAAATGGCAACATTAACTTCTTCCCAACAACAAGGGACGCCCCAATCGCATCAGTGGCCAACAATTAATTAGCCCGCCCCCAACTTTGGAGTGTCCTGTTGGCCCCCACCGCAACACGTGCTCTCCATGAAGGAGAACATGCTAAACTGGGAGTTGAGCTTGGAAGTTTCTACAGGCAGTGTTTATGCTCTGCCATGGAGCTACAACCTTCACTTTTTTTTCTTCTGGGGATACTCAAGAGTAAGCAGTACCAGCACCTTTTTTTCTAGAAGAAAAGCGCTGGTGACAACCCCTTGTGAAGTTTTCATGCATAATGCCTCACCTTCAAATAACCTCACTTTATTTTTCACTTAGGAATCTCCAAATGCGAACTTTGCCAAGCATACACCGCAAAGGAACTGATGGCCTTTCTCTGGTCACTGCACTTCCTAACATTTGAAAACCTTCCCCTGTCTGAGATCCCATCCAAATCCAATAATTATAGCAAACTTTAACTAATCAAGCGTTCAAGGGGAAAAATAGTAGAAGATTATAATTATTCTTCAGACAGGCACTTAATCTACTCTCCCTCTCAGTGGGCTGCCAGAGCTCTTGAAGAAACAATAATCGACAAAGATGAACTGCCTTCACGCTCCAAGCCAGGATTCTGCCAGGGAGACGAGAGTTATTTGCTCAGCTCATGGGCTTCCTGGGACCATCTGGTTAGTCACTGTGTAAAATAGCAGGCAGAACTCAATGTCCCTTTGGTCCCTTTGGTCTGATCTAGGAAGGCTCTTCTTCTGTTCTTGTAGAACAAGAGTGGCTCAACTGTGACCCTCCAAATACTGTTAGACTCCCATCAGCTCCAGCCAACATGACCAGTAAGAGCATAAGCTGAGCCTCCTGGATTAGGCTAATGGCCCATCTCGTCTAGCATCCTGTTCTCACAGAGGCTAACTAGAGGGCCATGAGAAGCCTGTAAGTAGGACAGGAATGCAGTAGCACTCTGCCCATCTGGGACTCCCAGAAACTGGTGTGCAGAGGCAGAATATAGCCAAAGCAATTAGTAGCAATTATCCTCCATGAATATGTTTAATCCTCTTCTAAAGCCATCCAAGATCCAACTCTGAAGGCCTTCTGGTGGTTCCCTCACTGCGAGAAGTGAGGTTACAGGGGACCAGGCAGAGGGCCTTCTTGGTAGTGGCACCCATCCTGTAGAATGCGCTCCCATCAGATGTCAAGGAAATAAAGAGCTATACAACTTTTAGAAGATATCTGAAGGCAGCACTGTGTTTGTTTTAATTTGTTGGAAGCCGCCTAGAGTGGCTGGGATAACCCAGTCAGATGGGTAGCATATAACTAATTGATGATGATGATGATGATGATGATGGTGGTGGCCATCACTGCCTACTGTGGGAGCACATGCCATAGTTTAAATGTGTGCTGCATCAATAAGCACTCTTTTACCCATCCTAAATCTTCCAACATTCCCCTTCATTGGTTGCTCACAAATTCTAGTGTTAGAACTTCCACCATGCTATGAATAATTTTATCAACTTCTCAGGCAGCCCTGTTTAGGGAAGTTTTTAATGTTTGATGTTTTATTGTGTTTTTAATATCCTGTCTGAATCTGCCCAGAGTGACTGGGGAGGTCTGGCCAGATGGGTGGGGTATAAAGAATAAATTTTAATTAATTAATTAATTAATTAAAATTTATTCTTATTTCTGTAAACTAAAAATTAATTAATTAATTGATTAATTGATTGATTAATTAATTAATAGCCTTTTCTGTAAACTAAAAAGTCCCAAATGCTGTACCCTTTCCTCATGATCAAGGGTGATGGGAGCTGAAGTGCACTAATATCTGGAGAGTCACAGGTTAGCCACCCCAGAGGTAGGAGATACATCTAACTCTTGGCTACAGAAAAAGAGCTTCCTTTTCCTACTCTCAGCCTTAAGACTCTTACCAGATACAGATACAGATGGGTTGACCAACAACTGTTTCCCCCCTCTCCTCCTCATCTATGCACTTTTAATTATCTAATCTGATGGGAAACTCAAAAGCTTGTACACTAATTTATGACATTTTAAAGTCCAATAAAGGTATGGCCCTAATGTGGATTTGTTTTTCCTTTATGGGCCAACGTTTTATGTAAGCTGCCTGGTTTATAGAAACAAAACAAGGGTGCTTTAATTTTCTGAGAGATTTTATTTTATTTTATTTTCATAGAAAACCGCAAATACTTGACAACAAAATTGTATCTAAGTCCCAAACACTGCCAAAACAAACTTGAGACCCAAGGATACTTGTTCATGTTTAGCAGCAATGTGTGCATTTGAAAGCATTTTAAAACTTACAATTGAGGATTTTCTCATACTTCAAAGAGAACAGCCAAGCCAATGAGTTGTGTTTGGAATTAAATGTCTCCAAAAGAAATCTGATGATTGGCAAAGAGATGGGTGAAGCTGACAGCCAAAAAAATTCTGGGATTGTTTCAAAGTCGTCATATAGCACTTGGATTAAGAGTCCCTCTCAGGAATGGCTCTGTCACTGTTGATTAGCTTCTCAATATGATCCCTTTTATTACAGAAAAAGCCTAGTTAAACCTTGCTTTTGGTACATATTCTTCTTAGTGTTTCCAGGATTTTAACTGCACTACTAGACTCTGATCATCTCCACATTGCACAATTATTATTCTACAATACATGAAAATATGGAACACCACAAAAAGTCATTTGTCCAGTTTATCTCATGCATCCAGATTATCTATGGGGTTTCTTTTTCTTTTTTAGCAACATTGAATCAGAGCTGTTCTGCTTTAAACTGGGAGTAGAATAGCAGCTTCCAGACTGCTAACAAACCCAAATAATCTTCTGTATTTAGTTCCACATACGATACGATAATCTTTATTGTCACTGTCCCATACAGAACAACAAAATTGAAAATCTACATCAGACATTCAGAAACCAACAAGCCTGCTATCCCATCTATCCCAGTCTGGTTAGCCCCCTAAAAAACTCTGATACCCCATAAATGCAATTAAATTCCTCAGCCCCACAGTTGTTGTTGTTGCTGCTGTTGCTGGAGGGGTTATTGGGACCATTGTGTGCGGGCAAAGGGTTAAATCCCTTCCCTCTCACTAAACTCCTGATCAGGGAAAGAGGTAGACTCAATTCCTCAAGAAGAGAGAATGATCTATATAGGCAGTGTTGTTGGTTTTTTCCTGGGGGTACTCAAGGGTAGGCAGTACCAGAACCCTTTTTTTCTGGAAGAAAAGTACTGGTTAAAAATATGGAACTTACTGTAACGACTTCATGGTGAGTACTGGCACCTTTCTAGAAGAAAAGCACTGAGAATCGATGAGTGATAGACCATGGACACTGTCTAAAAAAGGAAAGCTGCATTTTCTGAGCTCTGAGTCTGACCAATGAAAAGAGGGTTTATGTGAGGTTAGGTTCTGCCAGGCTCAGCTCACAGGCTGGACCATTGCTGAGCCAGGATGGGGGACTATCAGCACATCTTCAGCTAAACTGAGGTTGGGGATTTATGTCAGCCGAACCAGAGATCTGCCATATCCTAATTCACTCATCCCTACAGATCTAGAGTTAGAATAGTACCCTAAGTCAGGGTCTACAATGAATATGACTTAATTGGATACAACTCACTAGTGTGTGAAAGCAAACAAGTTTAAGCGAAAAGAACATTTCACACTTGTTGAACCTGCAAGTTTGTCATTTCTGGTTTTAACATGTTCAGTTATTCAGGAATAGGAAGGATAACTCATTCATGCAAGATAAACCAGGGTTTCCACATGATGGTCTCATACAAATGAGTAAAGCAATAAACTGTTCCAAAAATATCCTTCTGATTTGTTTTTTTCAACAAGCTTTTAAACATGTATATCATTAAGCTTTGGTTTTTTTTTAATGTAACTGAACTAAATCGTATTCCAAATATAGTTGGATATGGACCATAAGCAAAAAGTTAATTATCTAATAATTAAGAAATGTACCTCTAACAAAAATATAGCAACTAAATTACAGATATGGTAAATTACATATTTAGATAAATACGTAGCAACCAAGTCTGTTTATTTTTCATGTCACTAAGAAAAGAAATACAAACATGGCATGCAACAGCTAAATTTAAAAGTAAATAATGAAATCAGAAGGTGTACTGGCTGCTGTAACCTACAAGAGTGCACCCTCCCCAAGAAAAATATGGGGGAGGGGCACACAATAAGGAAATTATAGTCAACCCAACCTATGAAGAGCTTTCAAGTATCGAGCCATTTTTACAGAGTGGTATAATCCAGTATATAAATTTCACAATACATTTTCCATACTAAACAAATATGCATTGACTCGCCTAATCGTGATTTGCTGCCGTACCCATGGACATGATGAAATGACGCACAGAGCTTCAACATTCCTCTTTGTAGAAATCAATAGGCCTATGTACTTGAGGGATACCCATTTAGAAGCAGACTTCCTTCCACCCCATCTTCACTATTTGGTCCAGACTTCCCTTAATATCCCACAAAGAATCTGCTGCTACCATCCATAGAGAATAGGATTCTCCTTCTATTTACTCAGCTGTGTATCTTAGAATATTGACCCCCCCCCCTTTTAACAGCTAACAGAACTCTTGGCCTGCCCCTCCCCATCTCATTCACACACACACTCTCTCAACTGGATCATTCTCTCCACTTTTCTCAAGCAACTCTTTCTGTCTGACTCCACCAACAAGTCCCTCGTACCCCGCTGCTGTCAATCATCCTTCTGTGTGTTATTATGTTCTATCAGGTCATTTGTGCTTGCCTTACATCACAGCAGTCATTGAAGACTGCAATGTGCTGCTTAGCAGAGCTGAGGCTCTGTATCTCAGCCACTTGCCTGCCCCTCAGAGCTGGTGCATCACATGGGGCTGGTCCTCGATGGCAGCAGCCTTTCTTCCTGCTCACCCACTCTCCAGCAGCCGCTATGAGCTGCCTAAGGGAGAGCACATGGAGAGGTGACAGGATGCTCCCTTCCTGACACTGTTGCTCTTCCTTGAGCTTGACAGCAGCAGCACTGGCAGGGAAAACAGGGACATTCCAGGATCAAATCAGAAGCCGGGGTGGTTTTCATAATCCCAGGACTGTCCCTGTAAAATCGGGACACTTGGAAGCTATGTCACAAGTCACACTGGCCCTCTGGCTCCCCTTTGCCCACCCACTCCTTAGAGCAGGGGTCAGCAAACTTTTTCAGCAGGGGCCTGGTCCACTGTCCCTCAGACCTTATGGGGAGCCGGACTATATTTTGGGGGGCAAAAGAACGAATTCCTATGCCCCACAGATAACCCAGAGGTGCATTTTAAATAAAAGCACACATTCTACTTGTGTAAAAACACCAGGCAGGTCCCACAAATAACCCAGAGATGCATTTTAAATAAAAGGACACATTCTACTCATGTAAAAACACGCTGATTCCCAGACCGTCCGCAGGATTGAGAAGGCAATTGGGCCACATCTGGCCCCCAAGCCTTTGTTTGCCTACCCATGCCTTAGAGAAAAGGGTGGAATGTATCTGAATGAAGAAAAACAGAGATTTCTTCCAAGTCTGCCAAACAGAAGCTCTACTTGGACGGCATCTCCCTTTCCTAACATACCAGAGGCCTAGAATGCCAGCTTCGCTGTTTAATGAAGTGGATGTTCAAATGAGGTCTGCCTGTGGATTCTGAAGCAAGTTGCTGCTGCTAAAGAATACGCAATGAGCTCTAACCCCTGGTGGAACAATTTCTAGACTACATATTTCCTTTTACAGGAAATGACAGTCAGGAGAAGACTTTATGAAGGGGAAACAGGTCAGTGATAATTTCAAGAGGGAGCTGAAGGCTATAGGACATGACTCTTGCACACGAGAGATGGAGAGTTAATTATATTTAATCAATGATCACTCCAAACATACAAATGGATTTGAAAGATAAGGACCTGAGTAATTTGAGGAGTCTGAAACAATTCATGTTGCAAGAGGAAATTAAAAAGCCAGGGTGACACATTATTTTAAAATGTTAAACCCAATCTACATCCCTACAGAGAGAACCTGCACATTCAAAAATAGAGTTCAGGGCATGTATCTCAAAGTGCACATTTCTGTAGCAGGATATTTGCCAGGCAAAATACAATAAACAAACATACATATCTCAGCAATTTTTGACAGGAAAAGATGTAATGACGGTGTATCTTGTTTCTTAATGAAATGAATGTGGGCATAAAGCACTTTGGAAACTAAATTAATGGATGGGTAACACAGGATCATAGGACGCAAACCAGTGCTTGTCCATCATTTCACAAAGAGGGCTGCTGGCAAATCACACGGGCACAACCACCACTCTTCACATATGCTGCCTGACTTTGGGGTGGGAAGGGCAAAAATTCAAGTGGCAAGATTTTGACAAAGGACCGATACCTAATCTAAAATTTCTTAAATGCTACTATGACTGAAGGACAATGTGGATATTCACTATTTAGGTCATTATGGGTTACACCCAGAAGCAAATGTAATACTTTTCACGGTGCTGCTAAAACTGTCCTACTGTAGCCATGATCACACATACAACATAAACACCACTATGGAAGCTATTATTATGTGTTTTACAAAGGTGCAACATTCACTTCCTTGTCCAGAGGAAAAATTGTGGGCAGAAAAGGTGAAAATTACTTTGAAACCCACAAGTCATAATGTCACTCCTTGCAGTGAAAGCGTTTTTCCTTTTGCAATGCTTGCATCAAGCTGCTAATTCTTGCTGCCCAAGTCCAAAAATTATTTGGCACATCCAATTTTACTTGTTTGTTTACAGTATCCAGCATTATTGAGCATTATCACTTTTGATTGACAGTGATTATATGTGCACTTGGACTCACGAGAGTAAAGAAGAAAGAGGTTCTTCCTCGCACCAGAATATAATCCCAGCTACCAATCCCTTCCCCAAATCTGGAATGACTAGGGTTTCAATGAGGGGCAAGCGCTCCTTTTATCACTAAGACGCAAACACAAGCAAAGTTTTTGTAGGGACTCAGTCAGCTCCACCCCCTGGGCGTGTCTACCCTTAAGCCCACTTGCCATTGGTCAGTCAGAAGTCCAATAACACCAGGAGGGAGTCACACTGGCTATTTTTACTCTGGCAGGTTACACTACATTGGTTCTACACAATTTAGAGTTCATAAAGCCCATGTCATAATGTCATGAATAGAGCAGACGGTCAAACCCTGGTTGTCTTGAACTACAACAGACTCTGTCTCTCTGAGCTTTTCCAGAGAATTTGCAGACAGTACTCAAGAAAAGAAAATTTCCTGAGGGAGCTCACTGAGTTAAAAAATGATTCCACACCATTAAGGATTAAGCCATTAAAAATCAAGGAGAAAAAAGCCTTTTTATGCAAGGTAAACATAATAAGTTCTGCCAGTCTCCACAGCTATCCTATTGTGCACCTGTTTTTAATTTTTTTTAATTATAGCAAAATTCTGGAACTGGTGAGCTTATTAAACTCTCAGTGGTGCTGTCCATCATTAGAGAAGATGCCAATACAAACAGTCAGAAGAATAACAAAATTATCTCAAGATGCATTTCAGTTTTACTACCTAATAAAATGAGACACGGGGATGAGGTTTGGCTGAAAATCACAGGTTTTATGTGAAAATGAGAAAATCCATTCCAATTCAGAACATGTACTGGAATGTTGAACTGCAAAGGCAACAATTTTGATGCACATAAAAATGGACTAAGCTTGTTTCTCCTACTCTGAAGGGTAGGACCCAAAGCAATGGATTCAAGTTACAAGAGAGCAGATACAGCTACTGGTGCAATGGGACACCGTGATGAGTGCCAGAGTGCACAGAAATGCCATTTACTTTCCTGCCATAGTGGTACCTATTTATCTACTTGCACTGGTGTGCTTTCGAACTGCTAGGTTGGCAGAAGCTGGGACAGAGCAGAGGAGAGACTTTTAATTTTGTTCTGTGTGTATTGCGATATTTTTTTTTGATCTGGCCGACGGTTGATGCAAAGTTTCATTTATTCACTCATTCTTTTGGGACAGAGCAATGGGAACTCACCCTTTTGCACAGATACAAACTGCCGACCTTCTGATTGGCAAGCTCAAGAGGCTCAGTGGTTTAGACCACAGTGCCACCCATGTCCCAAATACTGGGAATATGCATATGCAAGTTTGAATGAACACAGTATCTTTTCTATATGCATATTCACAGAAACTGAGTTTGGCCACTCCTATGCTGTTAGGACGCTGTAATAAAACACCAGGAATAACCTATACACAACACACCAACATGCACACATAGGTTTTCCCTGAGGGGTGATCCAGTTATGTTAATGTGTTAAATTGATCTACTGATTGGTGATGTATTTTATACTTGTCTTGTATTGTAAATTGTATTGTTGGTGTTATTTTTACAATATTTTTCACAATGTTAGTAGTACAGACATTTCTGCAAATCAATAATCAATAAATGTGTGTGTATATAAAACTTACTTTCACATACATTGGTTCCTCGGGTTACATACGCTTCAGGTTACATACGCTTCAGGTTACAGACTCCGCTAACCCAGAAATAGTGCTTCAGGTTAAGAACTTTGCTTCAGGATGAGAACAGAAATCGTGCTCCGGCGGCGCGGCAGCAGCAGGAGGCCCCATTAGCTAAAGTGGTGCTTTAGGTTAAGAACAGTTTCAGGTTAAGAATGGACCTCCAGAATGAATTAAGTACTTAACCTGAGGTACCACTGTACTAAGCATATGGAAACCATGACAAAATGAAAAGCAAAACAGGTTTCCATGTACGCCTGATGCAGTCACCCTAAAGAACTGCAGATACCAACGTGAAAGAAAGAAATGATGCAACACATTTTAAGTACTCAAGTCACTTAATCCCCAGTATTGCTTACACTACTACTATCACCCCCATACTGCAGGAAGGAAAGGCAGAAGCCAAGAGAATACCAGCTTCCTTAAGGTGTCCTAGTGAGTTTATATCATGGCTGACATAAGATTGGAAGCAGAACTTCATTTACATTCAGTCTTGTAGGCTCTCCAGATATCAGTGCAGACCCATTTCCTTGTGCAAAATTTGTGCATTCTATAAAACCATTTAAACAAAATGTTCCAATTGCTTTTAGTTTTGTACAAGAACTGTAAGAAAACAGCACAGTTTAGCTTCAGCAACAAGAAAAAGTATGTTCAGGGGTTTTTGTGTGTGAGAGAGAAAGTGTATTTTTGCGAAAAACAATTTTTCACTTTTCCTGTTTTTGTGTTTGTCAAATCTGTCCCTGCAGTTGTACCTCAGATTGTGTGTCATTATCAGTTTGGAAACTTCATTTCCCCATCTAGCCGGAATATCTGAAGGGAGTTCTCATTAGTAGCATGAGGCTTGCTGATTTCTCCCCTTGTCAGATCTCACTCGCTTCCTTCTTAGAGTTACAGAAATTACTTTTCTTTTGGGAACCAGCACATTATTAGCAACATATCATGCATAAAAGATTTTTTGATGAAATGGGATATTGCCTGCAGCATCCTTTTATTAAAAGGCTTAACCCTGCAGTATTCAGGTGTGTTAATAAAATACTACCCCATAATTACACACACACACACACTTAAGACTTCACAGTGTCTTTAATCTGCTGTAACGGCAAACAATTTCCACTGACTAGAAGTATCTAAAATCTGAAAAGTATCCCATCTGTTGCTTTATAAAAGTTATTTACAGCAAACCCATGATATTTTTTTTTTGCTTTAAAAAATGGACACTGAGAAAAAAGTGTTTTTGCTGAATTTTAAAGGAGGGGAGAGATTTTATCATTCAGAAGAAAATAAAGGAAAATAAAGGAAATTGTAATCTAGTATAAAATGAAAGAAAAGCTATTCTTGCGATAGTGGCAGTGTCCCACCAAATGTCTGAGTCCAGTTTCTTTTACAGATGGCCCAGTGCCAAGAACTCATGAATGTTAGCCAGATGTCTTCAACAAATGGTTTTAATGACAAAGCTCATATGACTATCACTTGACAAATTCCCACTGGGCATGCCTCACATTACACCCATGATGTAAATACTGTTAAGTCACATTTTACAGACATAGGGAGGGGGGGGGGATGCAGAATAGCAAATTTTAGTGATTTAAGGCAAGGTGATGCAGCAGAGGGCCAAACCAGGTGAGACATTAAAGGTACAATGTAAATTACGTCAGCCTGAGTTAAGCTGTCGTAAAATATGCCAGATCCAAATGCTGTTCAGGAGCAGGGCTACTGTTGGTTGGGTTGGCCTAAACCCGTTGGTGTTCTCTGCTCTTTCACATGAGTGTTTAACCTTAGGCCACATGATTAAGGTATTCAATTGCAAATCACCATTTTGAGGGGAGTTGCTTCTGTCTTTTGTTCCCAACTATTTGGATACATCACTGATTTGTTTTGTTTTGAAGACGTTCTAGTTAGTAAAGCTTTGATTATATTTATGGTTCTGGACATTTTTTTATTTCAAAAGGAGTCAGTTTTTATCCATCCAATTGCTTCAGGCTGTGCAATATTAATATCCACAATACGCATCCAGTTGGCCATGGTGAGAACAGGATTCTGGACTAGATAGGCCACTTCTGATCCAGTAGGATATGTGTAAAGAAAGAAAAGTATTGTGCCTTCTAATGCAGCACTGTTTCCCTGAAAGGATCAATTTTTGTGTAGTTAGTGCCAAGAGCAGTGATTCATGCCTTCTTGTAAGAAAAGGTGTGGATTGGGTTGCTGGCTGATGAAGACAGGGCAATAAAAAGCTTGGTGAGATCGCAATGCCATTTTGACCTGGCAGTATATTGCAGGTGGGGCTTGCCTGACGGCTGGCAGCTCACCTTCCTTCTCTGGCCAAGTGGATGAGCTGTCTCCTTCCTCCATGCGCTGGACACCTGAGGTTGCGGGAACAGTTGCAGCTTCACCCTGGGGCCTCACAGGGCTGGGGCTCCTCCCTCCATGCACTGAGTGCTGGTGGCAGCTTCACCCCATTGCTCCTTCCTTTTCAACATTGTGATGTATATATCACAAGGTTTAGCTGGTGATACATCACGATGTTGAAAACCTAGTCCTAGGTAAAGGTAAAGGGACCCCTGACCATTAGGTCCAGTCGTGACCGACTCTGGGGTTGCAGCGCTCATCTCGCTTTACTGGCCGAGGGAGCCGGCGTACAGCTTCTAGCTCATGTGGCCAGCATGACTAAGCCGCTTCTGGCGAACCAGAGCAGTGCACGGAAACGCCGTTTACCTTCCCGCCAGATCAGTACCTATTTATCTACTTGCACTTTGACGTGCTTTCAAACTGCTAGCACATTTGAACAAAATCTGTGCCATCTTTTTGTGATTTGCATACCACATCTAAATTTGTAGTAAACACCCTGTTCGGGGAAGGGCGAGGTTTAATTCTTAATGCACAAGGTGGGATTTTCCACAGTTTTTGCCCCCCAAAATTCCTAAGTGCTTGTTCTTTTATCCCATGATTCACTGAATTATAAGCTACATCTCCTTCACAGGTGTCACTGTTAAATAAAAAATAATGGAAATGTTTGCAAGGCCTCTTTGAGCGAAACGATCTATTACAAATCGACAGAGATGAGATGGAACAGAATGGCAAACATCTGTGCTGTTCTTGTGTCGCTGGGTGCAGTGCAGCTTAATTACTCTGTGCCTGGCTTCCTCCTTGCCATCAGCATTTATAGAGTGGGAAAAGACCAGCAGGGTTCCTAAAAAAAAATCGCTCAGCAGAATCCCAGCTGGAACTCCTAATACCCCTGCCTTTGAGAATGTGATTCTGCTAGCCAACAATTTAACAATAGAATTATGGTGTTCTTTTCTTATGTGTTAGCACAAAGGGGGTTTTCAGATGTGAGGCAAAGAGCTATCAGGCAGCATATTCTCAGCTTCAGGACAGTCACAAACATCAATGAAAGAAACTGAGCTAAGGATGCTTTTAAAATCCAAAGTGCATTCAAGCAAACAGATGCATCAAACCCCGTCATCACTTCCCTAAGCTACTAGCTTGCGCCTTTGAAATCCGAGCATTTAGCAGATAACAATTCTGCCATTTATACAAGTCCTCTGCTATAATATCCATTGTCCATTGCTGCACAAAAGGAAGAACAGAATAGTTTTGCCGAATCAGACCAAAGGTCTGTCTAGGGACTCACAAGTGCTCGGGAAGTGATTCAGAAAGTTCCTTTAAGCAAATATGCATCGTGATTTCCTCTCCAGGAGACACGTTGCTTTTGAAACTTTCAGAAGCAGCTTGTTCAAAGAGAAGGGGGGTGGGCAGAAACCGTTCGCTCTCAGACTTTGCTCCTAAGCTCCCTATATAAGACCAGCCAATGTCTCTTACAAGGCATTTTATCTGTACAAGCCTGTGTACTGTGACCCAGCTGCAGCCAAAATGGGCAAATCCAAAGATGCAAAAATCTTCCTTCTTTCTGTATATGCCAGCCATGCACTGGATCCCACTGGGCATGGGTATGCTGACTGAGATGCACAGGCACTGATCTGGTTCCCCAGAGGTGCCTATGTGTGGCCATACAGAGCACTTTTTCCAAATATTGAATCCAACAAGCACAATACAATCCTTAGCATCCATACGCACCACAAATTTAGTGACACCTTCTCACTATCAAATCTAACTTTTTCAGCAGGGGGCCGGTCCACTGTCCCTCAGAACTTGTGGGGCACCGGACTATAATTTGAAAAAATAATAATGAACGAATTCCTATGCCCCACAAATAACCCAGAGATGCATTTTAAATAAAAGCACACATTCTACTTATGTAAAAACAAGCTGATTCCCGGACCGTCCGCAGGCTGGATTGAGAAGGTGATTGGGCCGCATCCAGCCCCCGAGCCTTAGTTTGTCTACCCATGGTACATACCCTATCTGGTTCCACTGAGAGTGGTTTTCCACAAAGGCAGCATCACTCAAGAGCACGTCATCTTGTAGCACATCACTTTGGGTGAATGAGTATCTCTAAATTGGAGCCATCATTTCTACTGCTGCTGTGCTGAAAATTTACCTGCACTCCCCCAAGCATCTGCATCCGCCCAAACATTAATGGCAGGTCCCGCCAATTGCATTTATCAAAGGGGAAAACATTCAGTGCAATTCTCAGGGGAAGGATGCAGGTTCTTTTGTTCTGCTTCCTACATTTGAGGTGACCAAGGGGTGTATTTGAGTGCCCTTTCTTTCATACTGCAAATCATCTCTCAAATGGTCTGCCCTCTGCAGCCTTCCCGGGTGTCCATGTCTCCTGAAAACTCTGTTACATCCTAGAGTGTCCTTTGCAGGAAGTGCAGGCAGGCAGGGAGGCTACTTCATATCTGATAGCTGCTTGTTATTATTTCTTTAAGTAAAGCCTCTTTACTTACAAAGAGATCAGTGCAGAAAACAAAGTGAGCACACCAATCTTAGATCATTAATAGTTGAACTACTACCAGAGTCCCATACTTCAGCTGAAACCCAGGGAACGAAATCATGTGCCTACTCCTCCCATGAGGACTCTTCAGAGTAGGATGCTCAAGAAGTTAGGGAGGCAGCAGAGTTTGAAGATAAATTTAAAGGAAAGAAAAGCACTCACCATCTGACAACTACTTTGCACTGATAATTCTGCACTCACTGGAATTACAGAGACATTCTACAGTGCCCTGAAGATGAGGCAGAAAAATGGAAACCTCTTTCACAAGTGAAGAAAACTTTCAGAAATTGAAGGGCAGGTTTTGGGACACAGCTTATTTTACCTATTGTTGTTCCTCCCTTTTTATAGTATCAGTTCAATTTAGTGTAAACCCTGTGGATGAGGATTCCATGTTAGAAGATCGTCTCCTTGTTTACCATCAATAAAAGAAACCCAAAAAGTGCTATAACCTAACACAGTGACAGAATTATTGCAGTTAGCCCTCACATTCCTTTTGAGCTTTTACTTCTGTCTTTCATTTTTCAAGCTGTGGCCTACAGTCACTGGACACTTTATTAAGACTGAACCTGTTCTCCTCAAAAATGCAAGAACAAAACTCTAAGTGTCAATGCAGTTACATTGGTATCAGTTGCCTTTATTCCATCGACAAGGATTCAGAAAGGCAGTATGAAATGCAGCAAAGATAGTTCGCACTTTATGGAAATAATATTATACATGCTTCAACTGCAACATGCACCTGTTGGGTGGAACATATGAAGAGATTTATGTTCAGCTTGCCATAACGTATGAAGGAATGAGGCTGGAAAGGGAATACTCTTCTGCTAAGAAACTTGATCTGTCCCAGATCAGATTCCAGTAATGAATGAAGTTTTAGTCAATTTAATGGTCTATTACTTTTGAATTTCTCATGTTCAAACAGGACTTTTCTTACAGTTGATTGAAGGAATGAAATAAAAACATAATATGTCATTATTATTTTCCCTTTCTAATAAGCTGGTGAACTAATTCAGTTGGAACATGCTGATTCCAGCTACACAAAACTTCATTTTAGTAACCAAATGAGATGTATAATCCTTAATAAGGGCTAAGATAATTGCATTACAACTGTTGGCACAGTTCAAAAATGGGGATTAGGGGAGAGAGAGAGTGAGAGAGAAGAGAGAGAAACATTTTGCCATCTGGAGCAGTGACTTCCAGTGTCTGGAAATTTGAGTCACTCAAAATCAGTTATGTCTCCATTTAAAACAATATAATACAGAAGTATAAAATGTAGGATTCAGAATATTTTAAATATTTTAATGGATGATGCATTTAAAAATATCAGTCACTAGCATCCATGTTACATGTCATTGCTTGAGAATTCTAGTATTTTTTTTTTGTTTTTTTTTTAAAACACCCTATTCCAATCATTCATCAAAAAGGATTATGCGTATACTCCTCAGTTAGAGTGCAGGTAGTTCTCTCCACCGAAAGAAAGCAGTATAATTGTATTTGCTGAGAACTTTGTGTGTGCATCAAGATCACACAGAACTCTGAACCAGGGCGAATGATTATTCCTACTTCTATAGGAATAACTGAATTACAGTTATGAAGAAAACAGCTTTTGAAAGTCCATGGGAAGGAGCACATACACAATGAGATTTAAATGTGGTCAACACTGGCTGGACCAGGTCCAAAGCACATTTGCTTATTTATCCAGTGCATTTTTAGGCTGACCTTTCAGCATTCTCTACACAAATAAAACAGAACAGTAAGATATGCAATGAATGAAATGAAACTAGAGGAGAAAGCTAGCAGCAAAGATCTCATCACAATTAAAAGTTAAAAAAATGGAAAAGTAAAAAGCAGAGGAAGCTTTGCTCTGGGCTGGAAAGGCCGCAAAGTCAAAGTCAGGTGATCCTCCCTGGACATTTCTGCATTTCCTTTCCTTCCGATGTTACTGCTTACAATTCTCTCTCCCATACCAGGCAGGTCACTCTTAAGGTTTACATTGTTCCTCTCGCTGCAGTATGCTGCTCTGCTCACTGGGGAACAGCTGAGAGGTGAAAAGAAGGCTGGGGAAAAATCAACCTTTCATCTGGACTCCTCTTTTTCCTGCTGCTTAGTTGATCAGTGAGAGGGGATACTGTGGCTTGTGTAAGATTAAACAGCGGGCCAAAAGCAGCTCAGGGAGCACAAATTGCACACGTCTGAACAAGAAATGGGGTGGGGGAAGCATGTTTCATGGAGACTGTGCATACCGACTATAGAATGTACAAAAATCAGCCAAATGTGATGACTGAAGAAAGTACAAAGTTCAGTTGATACATGCACATTTCATAAGGTTTGTTAGATTGTGCATAATGACCATAGAATGTGCAAAGTTTAGTCAAGAGACTTTATACATTTCTCAGAGACTTTAATTTCTGCAACAAGCAATTGTAAAAAATGATATCAATAAGCATAAACAAATCAGATCTAGAAAATCCTGTCCTCTCATCTGGCACTATAGCAAGGTAAAAATAACCCAGTTCCAAAACTTGGTATTCAAAGAAATCCCACGGCTGCTGACAATGCCTGCACATTTCCTATACATTAAAAAAAGGAACAATTTATGGGTCTGAAATAATTCAGTGATCAGGTATTTGGATGGTATTTCCATTATGCTGGACCTGGAATACTTTGCTCTATCGCCTTAAAATATAGCTCTCTGAAGAATTCAAAGTGAGACATAGCAGACTCACTGTAAGGAAAAAGGGATAGGGATCAGAAGGAAACCATAGACGACCAACTTAGGATCAGAACAGACATGCTCTTTTAAAATGACTTAAGCCACTCAGGGACATATCTGTCAATAGAACCACATACACACTCGTGTAGCCATCTGCTATCAATTTTTCAGGAATGCTTACAGCTGTACCAAGGAACAGGACTTACTATATATGCTTCCCACTGCCTGCATGATATTGCAACATCTAATTTATCCTAAGAGACCTACATATCTCTGTCCATGTCAGACTGCAGTCACAAATGCATAGTTTATAGCCCACTACTGGAGCAGTGTATCAACCAAATTAAGCCTTCCCCTTAGAATCTCTGTGGCTATTCCAGGCAGATGATGCTCAAAGATGGGACCTACAGTCATGGCTGAGCCGAGAGTGGCTTGTGCTACCTCACACAAAACTATACCATCTTCCTTAGCAAGCATGTTCTGTAATGCTGTCTTCAGGTATACTGTACTTTTCCGTCTAACCCCCCCCCCCCCAATTTTTAAGAAAATTAGGGGAGATGGCCCAAAGTTGTTAAACTTCTCCCTCTACACAGCTGCGGCCAGCAAACACTCCCTAGATCATTTCCTGCATGCAGCGGCATCGGGGGAACTTGTATTCCCGCCAGCCAGATGGTTGGTGGAGCACAACTTCCCCCAGGGAGTGTTTGCCATGCGCAGCAGCATCGGGAGAAGCCAGCCAGCTGGTTGGCTGGAGCGCAACTTACCCCAATGCTGCTGTGTGCGGGATATGATCTAGGGAGTGTTTCCCGCATACAGCGGCATCAAGGGAAGTTGCACTCCAGCCAGCCAGCTGGCTGGCAGTGTGCAGCTTCTCCCCCCCCCCCATGCAGCTGCGGGGAGAAAATACTCCCTAGATCGTTTCCCGCTGCTGGAGCATCAGGGGAAGTTGCGCTCCCACCAACCGGCTGGCTACCCGTGTATTGGATGATGCTAGTTTTTTTGACATGATTTTTTAGTGAAAAAAACCTTGTCTAATACACGGAAAAATATGGTACTTGGTGCCAGAAGATTTTATAAAGAGTTTGGATTTGATATCCCGCTTTATCACTACCTGAAAGAGTCTCAAAGTGGCTAACATTCTCCTTTCCCTTCCTCCCCCACAACAAACACTCTGTGAGGTGAGTGAGGTGAGAGACTTCAAAGAAGTGTGACTAGCCCAAGGTCACCCAGCAGCTGCTTGTGGAGGAGCGGAGATGCAAACCCGGTTCACCAGATTATGAGTCTACCGCTCTTAACCACTACACCACACTGGCTCTCATCTTATACTGTACATCTATAAGAGTAATTCTCAGTAGCATATTGCTCTCCCTTCACTTACGCAGAAGCTACAAGGTACAAGAACATTACCAGGTTACAACCTTCGCCAATTTACTTGTCACCGGAGAGGCAAGGATAGGTATCTTACTGCACTCAAATGCACTACAGACTAGCTCCATTAGTTTCCAGGGATTTCCTTGCTGTAGGGGCACCATTCCCACTGCCTGTTCTAGATCCTTAAATATGCGGTGCACTGCATGAGTAGCCAGGATACAGTATTCTGTTCAGCAGTGGAGACAGCAAGGCTAAGAGTAAGAGATCTGCATGTTCATTAACCCTCCTGACCACTGAAGCCCACAGGAGTTGAACTATCCATTCATTCAACAGCACTTGTAGGCTACATTTCAACTATAATGGCTATCCAAATCAGTTCTCAGTTACAACATAGGAGGACAGTATTGTCCTCTTTTTCTCCTCTGTCTTTGGAAAACCAGATGCATATTGCTCTTCCCCTCAAAGGAAGTGATAGCAAAGTAAGTTCGGGGGGGGGGGGGTTGAGATGTTCTTCAAAGTCCTCTTTCTAGTTCACCAAGTGTCCAAGCTATAGATGCAATGTTGCTGCTGCCCTAGGCAGGGGATATCAACAGCTCCCACCCCTTACAACTTTATGTGGCTACTGGGAGCACTTGAGGGCCTGTGGTGTAAAGCATCTTCTGACACACCCTGCTGTTCCCTCACCAGGTCTTCAGCAGTGGCCAGCAAGCGGATTCAACAAGGATGTCCAAACAAACAGCCCAAAAGAGCTTTTTAAGGTTCTAGAGCCCAGTGGGAAAGTGCAGTGTCACTACTGCAAGCTGGTGGGCAAGAAGATGTGAAGCTCTTTAGCCTATCAGCTATGAGAAGCTTCCTAACCCAGTCAATAGTGCAGGCCAGGCTTTGATTACAGGCTCTATGAGTGATCACTCTCTCCCTCCATACACCTCATTCTTCAATGCTAATGATGATTTTATACAATGAAAACTGTTATGAATCTGCCAAAGTCTGCCAATTCAGATGGAACAACCAACTATGGTTTGACCCAACTTAGGAACTGACTGAACTGGAGTGCATGGGGAAGAAGGAGGCAGAGAGGACATTACCATAACACTCAGCCATGGTTTGGTTTTATATATGAGCCATCTCCGTGTTAGATGAAACATCGAAAGGTCTTTCCCAAAACAAATGGCCCTGTTTAATACAAACTGACTGTGAAGCAACAAACAAACACCTAAATTGCATGCTAACAAGAAAATACTAAGCACGTCTCCAAGTAGACTGTGGTAAATATGTCAATAACAGCAATTATGTGCGCAGTGGAATGGCTAAGCTGATTGGATAAATGCTTTACCAAGTACATGAAAAGCACAGAATAATTTGGATGAGTAGTTTATTTCATTTCAGTTCTCATACTGTTATACTGAAGTCAGAAATTATTTCCAAACGGAGTTGAAATAACTACCTGTGAGCTGGTATGTAGAGCAGACCCGCCATTGTAAAAATATCCGAGGAATTTTGATGTGCCATTGATCTTTGTTAGTTCACTTCTACTAACTGACATGCTTTCCTCCTTTCGGGTTTATTTTTAAAATGCCAGTACTGAAATTCCTTTGAAATTCAAATTCATTTGTCCATTTGGATTTGGATTTACACAACAATACATCTTTCAAAGTAGATGTGTGTGAGGGGGGAGGAAGACAAGACAAATAGGGGTTTATCCCCACACAAGGAAGCAATGTCAAGTAGACTGAAACCATGGTAACCGTCAATTTAAACAATTTAAAGGAAAATGAATTGGTGCAACAGTCTCTCAACCATTTATGTCTTATCACCATTGTAAATAACATACTTCATATTTTAATGTGAGTTTCATTTCAGTGAAGGAAGCCACTGTCTATTATTTTAACCAGATATTCATGATCTACACTCAACAGTTCCCACAGGAAGTAAATCTATGCGAGAAGGGGAGTAAAAAGTGGAAATGTAGAGTTGAAGAATTTCTCTTCCAATAATACAGGCCAAATGTTGCCAGCAAGAGCAAATATTTTAGGTCCCTTTTTTAGAATAAAAATCAACTATAGATTTGCATGGCAAGAGGAATGACAGAAATATTGTGCTCCATTGTCATTTGAGCAACTGGAGCCTAATTAAACGCAGCAAAACTCTGAAAAGTAGGTTTGCCAAAGAAAATAACTTCCAAAGGTTTTAGAGCAGACTGTTAAGATGTACATCTGCAGCTATAAGTTCCAATGTGGGGAGAGCAGCGAAAGATCACATTATGTGTTACAATGTTGGTGGAATAAGTCAGACTTCCCTAGAGATTCAAAGGAAATAAATTAGTGACAGTTAAAAATGCATTTGTATTCTAATATCCGCAGAAATTAACTATAACAGTAAAAGTGGAAACAGCTCTTTACACCAGCCATTAATCTTTGCCTTTAATCATTTTCTATGGGCTATCTTGCTCATCAAAGGCATTTCTGCAATCACGTACTTCTAAGTGCCAAACTGCACATGACATCAATCGTATGAATGCAAGAGGCGTTCCAAAGAGTGCATAGATATGGCTGGAAATCATTACACATTCTTCGAACATAGGCATAAAAAGTCATAGTTTCTCTTTTTCCTACATAAAAAAGAAAGGCATATAGGAGAAATATTATCAACGTCTCAAGTGACCCACCAATTTATTGCCAGAAGCTCAAGTGTCCTTACAATGGTCAGGGCCATTCTGGCAATGACAGAAGCATATAAAACAAATGCTATGAATGCCTGTCGGCTTGGCATCAGAGTTAGGGCCTAGGTATGCTAAGCTGACAAAAGACCTTCAGGTAGTGGCAACAGGTTATGGGAAAGGCATTTGAATGCTAAATGTTCTAGGTTCAACTCCTGGCATCTCTAGGTAGGGCTGAGAAGGACTCCCTGTCTGAAACCCTGAGAAGATGTTGCAAGTTACTGTTGACAAAGTCATTTCCTTTCCCCAGGGAAATGAAGTTGTGGGCTGGCTTCTGTGTCATAGGGAGTCCTTGGCTGTGTCACTCCTGAAGGAGCATCTCCACCCCCATCTCTCTACCCGGACACTGAGGCCCAGCACCGAGGGCCTTCTGGTGGTTCCCTCACTGCGAGAAGCCAAGTTACAGGGAACCAGGCAGAGGGCCTTCTCGGCAGTGGCACCTGCCTTGTGGAACACCCTCCTACCAGATGTCAAAGAGAAAAACAACTACCAGACTTTTAGAAGACATCTGAAGGCAGCCCTGTTTAGGGAAGCTTTTAATGTTTGATAGATTACTGTATTTAAATATTTTGTTGGAAGCCGCCCAGAGTGGCTGGGGAAGCCCAGCCAGATGGGCAGGGTATAAATAATAAATTATTATTATTATTGGACCAACCAATCCGTCATTTAAGCTGCTTGTGGCGGAAACTCAGCCCCTTTTGGTTCCTCCTCGCACAGTTCTACCACCCTCCCTCCCTATAATTAGGCTCTCAATCCTTTGACCTAACTATGGACCTCAGGATCTGAGCCTTTTGAGAGGAGATCATCCAGAGGCTCCAGCACCCTGAAGCCCCCGCCGCCCTACAGCCACAGTGCCACCCTGCATCCCCCTACCATGTATTAAAACATCAGCGGTGGTCATCATGTAACAGTTGCCAGGAGTCCGTGCACTGGTTGACAGAAGTGGACTGCCACACAACCATGGGCTTTCTACACAGGTAGTGTTTCTTTTAACCATCCGTGTATAAGGTGACCCCCAATTTTTGAAAACAAAACCCATCACCTTATACATGGAAAAATATGGTAAAAGTCTGGAAGAACTTTCTGATGGTAAGAGCTATTATTGCAGAAGGTTGAGGACTCTCATTCATTGGAGGTATTTAAGCAGATGTTGTGATTGCCACCTGTCAATGATGCTTAAGTTGAGATTCCTGCATTGAAAGTTTTGGACCAGATAGCACCTGGGGTCCCTTCAAACTATAATTCTATGATTCTATTACAAAGCAAAATATGCTGTTCATATTATAAGTTCTGAACGTACATCTTAATATCTGGATGAAATAATGTTTTTAACTGTAACTCTTTTTAAAATGTTTCAACTCTTCTAGATTTATTTATTTTTAATTGTGGATGTGTCTGCCACCCTGAGCTCTTTTGGAAGAAGAGTACTGTATAATAATAGTAATAATCCATATTCTTGTAATTAAAATCAGGGCTTTTTTCTAGCCAGAACTCGCCAGGACTCAGTTCCAGCACCTCTCAGGTGGATGCCATTGCCATTACAAAAAAGAAAGGAAGGCGTTCCTGTGAGTCCCGGCACCTCTTTTGCTAGAAAAATAGCACTAATTAGAATTAACAAAAGATTTAAATGGTTTCCAATCATTCTAACTAATTTTTATCCAGACATTCCTTGCTCAAATTTCTGTTACTGTGTATTATTACATGCTGAAGTCATACAGCAGATGTTTAAATTAGGCATTTTGATTTAGACAAGTCTAAAATAGCATCTTTCATATGCAACATAATGCAGGAAAAAAGAAAAGTCTTTTGTACTCAAGAATTCAGGAAAGCTTTATATTGTGAAGTTGCTGGAAAGATGTGCCTGACAAGTCATTTTCTTTTTTCTTTATTTCTTTCTTTTTGTAATGAATTGCTGTTCTATATTTAACAGCAATTTTGCAAATAAATTGCTATTCTTTCAGTTCATGGTGAAGAGACACATTGCCAGAAACAAACAGATTCTCAGACCGGCCTACTAGTAAATCCTATATTTAGTGTTGCTACATATATGGCTCTCAAGATTTGGATGCCAGGAAACATGGCTTACCTGTGGTCAGTTTTCCACTTCCTGATGTAATGTTTAGAGGCTCTTGCTGCCTGAAACAGCCTCATTGTGTTGCAAGCAACCATGACTTCGTCCGTGGCCAGTAGGAGCATTGTGTGAGGTCATGGCCACTTACGATGTGATGAGGCTGATCTGTGTAAATAGGAACCCCTGCACTTTATAGCTTCAAATGGGGAGGTAGAAAAGTCATCATAAATATGTCAATTTGCACAGTACTGCCATGGTCAGGCCAAGTTGCGCTGAATTCTGAACTCAGTTGCAGTTTGCCTGTGTATTTTGGCTTCAGATGCCTTGCAAAGACGTTTGAAGTATAATACAGATAATTCAAAACAAAATCGGCTATACTTTCTTCATAGGCATTTGACTGTGCAGCTGAGCACTGCGCTGAGTGCTGCTTTAAGGGATCAGTGTCCTGCTAGTGTCCTGAAATCCAGCGGTCCTTTCAAGGCACATAACTGACATACGTCCCTAATTCCTCCTTTGAATGAACACTTCAGCACCACATTTGCAGCTAACCATAAATCTTTGCATATTTAATATGAATTTCACACACACCTGACATTGGAAAGGCACACAGTTGGAAGTCTACAAGGAAACTCAGGCAGTATAGTAATAAAACTTGGGCCAAGGATGCCATTTGTTTTATTTAGTTAGTTACAGATTCTTAATCACCCTTCATCCATTTGTACAAAATAAACCTTGAGGATCACTCATAGTGGCTGGCTTATGCTTGTATTCTTGAGCGTCTCACTAGGGTTTATTTATGCATTTGATATTTATATTGTTTCTCATC
Organism: Podarcis gaigeae; assembly: GCF_964106915.1. Taxonomy (NCBI): domain Eukaryota; kingdom Metazoa; phylum Chordata; class Lepidosauria; order Squamata; family Lacertidae; genus Podarcis; species Podarcis gaigeae. The sequence goes on from NC_139681.1 coordinate 66,622,562, forward strand.
CACGATCCGCCACTGCCTACAGCTTCCCTTCTCCGCCCCTGCCACATGGCAATTAGGTTTAGAGGGGAAATTTCACATGCATGAGATTAGGACTGTGTCTACCCCTTGCTCCTAATTTCTGTGCAGAAGTGATTGGGGGGCAAATGGAGATAGAAGGGTTAACCTTCCTCATGTGCAGTGATCCCCAGACTGACACACACATTCCTAAAAACCTCTGGATTCAGATATGGTAGAAACCTTTTTTTTAAAAAAAAATGCCCTTTTTATTTTACATTTGAATAGATTTCAAACTAAGCTCATTGTCAATAATAAAAAGTAGGTGTACAGACCCATGAAATAATTCACATCAGCCTATGAGGAGGTGATAGGAAAATTGCATCTATAAGATAGACATCTCTTTGTACCTTCTACAAGTCTGTTTTCAATCATTTGCCTCTGCAGGCGATAAGAAACTTTTGGGTCTTTTGCCAAATCACAATGTGTGGCCGCCATATGAAACAAGCTAATGCAGCCTGCTTGGAAATTAAGAGGATGCCTGGTTTAAAGTTGGAAGGGGAAGTATGTACTTGTCCGATATTGAATAATGTATTTTTTAAATAAAAAAACCACCACCACCTTATATTCTCACTGAAGTCCTGGGAGGCAAGAATCCATCTTGCATTTCTGCTTATGAAAGAAGAAACTAGCAACATACAAGGTACTAGGGCTCTGAATCATATATAGGAGTTGGTGGTATTTTAGCTGGTATTTCAACATGTGAGACTGCATCCTGGACTGCTGAAACACACAGTACATAACTACATGGTTGTAGCTAGGGCCAGCACAGGCCAAGTGTAGCTAGGGGCCCAGTGTCCCATCAGAGTCTGCTGTTGATGCTGGACCAGTACCACTCATAGTGGGCAGCTAGATCTGTCAGACACCTGATAGAATGTTTTTCGTTTCTTGCTTCAGGGTTAATTGCTATTCCTAACATATACAATCACTTTGAATTTTGTGATTTTGCTATTTTATATTTTTTATTCATTTATCATATTTTTACTGTATGTTTATTTTGTATTAGAAGTGTTGTTTTTATTTAATGCTTTGTTATCAAAGAAGACTGCATGCCCCTCTTCGGAATTCCTCATGCCAGATTTGGTGGTGATATCTCAAGAGGAGGCCAAACTTATGCCAAAAAACCTGGCAAAGTCATGCCAAAGTCACATTTCAGTCTGCCATCTTGATTCAAAATGGTGTCTGGCATCCAAACATTGGCAAAGACCACTGGTCCCACCTCAGGAACATTCATGCTAAGTTTGATGCTGATATTTTGAGAGGAGGCTAAACTTAACACCAAAAAGAGAAAAAAAAGGACAAAGGCATGCTGAAGTCATATTCCAGTCCACCATTTTGATTCAAAATGGCACCTGGTGTCCAAATGGTGACAAAGCCTGCTGCCCCACCTTAGGAATCCTTGTGCCACATTTATTTCAAGAGGCAGCTGAGCCCATGTCATAAAACAGGTGAAGTCAATCCAGTCACATATTGTCCACTATCTTGATTCAGAATGGCAGCCTGTGTTCACATGTCAATGAAGAGCCCCTTCCTCCACACACTTTGGTTACCCTCACGCCAAGTTTAGTGATGATATCTTGAGAGGTGTCCAAATGTATACAGAACAAACTCCTTCTCAAAATACTGAACAGCCGATGAACCATTTGTGTTTTGTATCTATGACTTACAGTTTAAAAAAATGACAAACATGAACGGTATTAACTGATTTGCATTCTTACAGCAGAGAAGAAATGGTTTTTATATTCCATGATATATATTTGTAGATGCACAGCCATCAAGTTGATGTTTGAAAAATGCAAGCTTATTCATGTTCATTACACAAGTCATGCCACATCCAGCCACATCTGCACAAAGGGAATATTTTATTTCCTTTGCTCTCTCGGAGCAAGTACAGATTCCTGAAACCTGACAGGGCCATATTTATCCAAAAGTGGCTTTTAATTTTAGCTGCAATCAGATATTCAGACTTTAGCACCAGCACAAAGCTCATAGGAATATGCATGGCTTGTACCACTGGGGTACCATTGGAAGTGGTAATGAAGGAGTCACTAAAGCACAAGGCATACCATGAGCCAACTTCTCATAGCACCTTGATAATGTTTTGCCGTGTTGTAGTAATTTTCAGATATCTCAGAGGGAGCGCCTTTAAATTTAAATGTCAAGGAGCACACAAACTTTCACCCCACAACCCCTGTGGGCTGCAAAAGATGTTGTTGTTGTTTGAATTTATATACCGCCTTATACCCGGGGGGGGGGGGGGTAATGTCTCAGGGCGGTTCACAGAATTAAACCACAAAATACCTAAAAAAAATAAAAACAACAGCCCAATAGCCCCCCCCCAAAAAAACACATTTTAAAAGGGCATAGGATATAAATCAGATCAATCAAAGGCCTGGTTAAAAAGGAACTTTTTGCCTAGCACCTAAAGGTATATAATGAAGGCACTAGGCGAACTTCCCTGGGGAGAGCATTCCACAGATGGAGGGCCACTGCAGAGAAGGCCTGTTCTCGTGTTGCCACCCTTCAGACCTCTCAATAGGAACATGTGAAGCTGTCATATACTGAGTCAGAGCATTGGTCCAAGAAATTCATCATTCATCACTGACTGGTAGCTGCTGTCCGGGGTTTCTCTCCTGGAGATGCCAGAGTTTGCACCTGAAACCTTTTGCATGTTCTACCACTGAGCTCAAGCCACCATTTCCCCTATTAGACCTCACTGGAAACCATCTATGGCTTTTTAAACCGGGGAGCACTGTTTTTACTTGTTATTATGGGATGCATTTCTGTGATTTTAGATTGCAAACTGTCCTGTGATCTTTGGATGAAGGTTGGCATAGAAATTTAATAGAGAATAATCCTCAAGGAATCTGTATAATCTCCTTCTAACACCACCTAACCTGATGGCCATCACATCCATGGGTAAACTATGTGAGGTGTGGATAAATCCTTCTTTTTGTCTGTCCTGAACTCCCCGTAATTCAGCTATGAAATCAAAAGTTAGTCCTTTTTAGGCATGCAGCCAGGAAACAAGTATTGACTACTATCTAAGAGAGCTTTGCTGGGAGGTGGTCGGGCAAGAAGAGCTTGTTTCTGGGCTGATGAAGCTTGAATAATCAAAACCTTGCCATAACGTGCCATTGTGCATTATCCTTTTTAACAACTCTTTTGAAGGATGTACAATACTAAGATGATGGATGGAAGAGGGAAGAAATGCTTATTTCCCCCTTCTGCTGATTCCTGCTAAAAAGGCCACCTTCTTTTACCCCTGCTGGGAAGAAGACACAGGTACCCATATCTTTTCAGCAGTGACAGTCAAAAGAGATGGAAGGGGAGGATATTTTAAGCAGAAAAACAGTGTGGGGGGGGGAGAGAGAGCTTAGAAGCCCCTCTGCATGCACCTCCCAGGCCTTCCTTTTAAATTTTAATTTCTCCGGTGCTCAACAGAACACAAAAATGAAAAGATTTGCAGAAGAATTCAAAATGTGCAGTTCCACCCTGAGAGCAGGTCCTTGGAAACGCTGAACTCCCTCTAACAGCTGCACATTACAGGGCAATTGCGGTAATAATTGACAAACTGTCTTCCAGGGACGTTTGTCCGCTATTTCTGCTCTCATTGAGAAACCCTTGATAAGCCTCCAAGGAACCCTAGGAGCACACTTGGAAAAACACTGCCTGACTGAAATGTGCAACCATTCACCCTCTCCCCAAAGCATCGAAGTTTGAAGCTGGCTCTTTTTAAAAGCACCTGTCAATGCTTCTGGAAGAGGTTAAGTACTGTGATTATCTCTCTCCGACTTCCCCGTGCCAGCAATAACACAACACCAGCTCCAGCGCAATGTCTGAAGAGGGAGGGGGCAGCAGAACACTCAAAATATCACCCCAGCATTACAGGAAAAGCATGCAGGCATTAGAAAACAGGCCTCCAAAAATAGATCAATTGGTTTCAAGTATCAAAAATGTTTTCTTTTATGCCAGATGTGTATCTGAATTATTTGCACACAGACAAAGCCTTTTGTCTTCTAGGAAGGTTCCTCAAGTTGTTGAGCTGCTAAGACCTTTTCATTTAATCAAACTCATCAGGGTTTGGGTTTTTTTAATACTGAAATGCTTTATCTTGCTCTTGGTTTTAATATATGGAATTTGTTTTTTTGTAGTCTGAACTATTTTTATTGCAACCTGAATTGTCTCTTTGCATTTTATGATTTGCCTGTAAGTTACTTTGAGAATTATTTATAGAGAAAAGTGAGGTATGATTCCCCACCCCAGCTCCCCAAAATAAATGTCATGTACAGCTCACAGCCCAGCACAGGAAATATTCAGAGAAACTTTCACCATCCATTTAACTATTTGTGATAAATAGTGCAAAAGTCTTGCTGCACCCCAAACGTATGCAAATCTCAGTGCAATATGTTTCTTTAAAAACTGATCACCTTTCAAATGTTATGGCTGATAAAAAAGGCAAAATGCTAGGTGGGAATATGAGGAGAGACCATAGCTTAGCAGTAGTACACAAATTCTACATGCAGAAGTTCCTGGAATCTGCTGTTCAAAAACCAGGCAGAAAGTGATAGGAAAAGCACCTGCCCAACACAATATTGAGCTAGATGAACACATTTCCTAAGTTTTTTAAAATGCAAGCATGAAGGTAACATATCTTCCCAGTGTTTATGTTCAGCAGTAGACGAGCAAAATTTCCCAAAAGAGATTGCCATTTAATACGATGCGAAGAGAATCTCAAATAAGATGCAAACAGAATCACAAATAACCATTTTGAACCAAACATGAACATAGGTGCTTATAACAATACAAAGGGAGGTGGGATTCAACAAATATTCTCAAAGACAAAAAGTTTCAGGCAAAATACAAGTGCCGAAAGAAGCCCAACCACAGGCAGATCGCACAGCTGTTAAATTGCGATCAGCAACACTTGAGCACCTTGCTCATCCAAAGCAATTTCCTTGTGGGCTAGTAACAACATCACAACTGGCAACACAACTGGCTCAAAGGAGAGATGAGACTGAAGGGGAGGGAAGGGAAAGAAAATTATGCATTATCGCAGAGCCCAGGTGGCAAAGCTGACAGAAAAATAGCTCTAAAGACCTGAGATATCCATGCCTGGATGCAGTGCTTTTTTTCTGTGGATACTTAGGGCTACACGGAACAAGCACCTTCCCCAGCCAAAAAAAAAGTTAAAATTGTGGCACTTACTGTAACAACTTCATGGTGAGTACTTGCACCTGGGAACCAGCAACCTACACTATGCCACTATGTGGAAGTAGCCTTGCATATACAGTGGTACCTCGGGTTACAGACGCTTCAGGTTACAGACTCCGCTAACCCAGAAATAGTACCTCATGTTAAGAACTTAACTTTAGGATGAGAACAGAAATCACGTGGCGGCTGCATGGGAGGCCCCATTAGCTAACGTGGTACCTCAGGTTAAGAACGGACCTCCGGAACGAATTAAGTTCTTAACCCGAGGTACCACTGTACCATTTCTACCATTTAAAATTAGCCACAGTTCCAGGGCTAGATTAAGACTTTTAGAGGTCCTAAGGACTTACTGGGTGCCCCCATATATATCTAATTCAAAACATAAAGAATAAGAAACCGTAAAAGCATTATTTTTTGAAATGAAATGAAACCTACAGTACAATGGGAAATGTTTATTTTTGCATACTACCACTTTATAACTATTTGGATTTCCCCCCTCCTTTTTCTAATTTCTGTGATGCCCCCCTTCCATCCCCGTGCTTATTTTGCTTAATGGTTAATCCAGTCCTGCACAGTTCCACGTCTCCAGAAGGTGGCAGGAGCTCAGCCATACAACCTTGATGAGGGAGCCTGTTGTGGAGGTGCCTGGTTGCACCGCTCTCAGAATTTTGCGCCTGGGGCCACTGCCCCTCTGGCCTTGCCATGCTACACCACCGCTGCCACAAATTCCATTGCATGGCATTGCAATGAAAAAAATCCCACAACAGGATTCCACCCCCCCCCCCCCGGAAATAATTAACATGGAAATGAGCACCAAACTACGAAAGATCACATAAATTGCAAAAATTCACAGGTAAGGAAATGTCAGGAAGACAGAATGAAGTACCATCTGAATGCAACCCTTATCTGAGTATCTTGGCAGGTATCCTGTACTCAAATTCAGTAAAGCAGATTGAGAAGCTCTGCACATTTACTCACAATCTGAAAGTCAGTTTCCCACACACAGATGAGTCTCTGAGGTGATCCCCCTTCTCTTTGCTCCAGGTATGGAGGGTCCTTGGCAAAGCGCCCTTGGGTTGGACTTCCTTCTCCATTGGTGGGCCTTGATGAACTTCCTGTCAGTGGTGGGTGGAAGCAGCAGAGTGCTGGGCAGCTGCGAGCCACCATTTAAAATTCCCACAATGCCCTGGAACACATTGCATCAGGAGCATTTTGCACAAATGAAAATGCTGTCTCCCAGACTCAGCTGTTGAGGGTTTTTATTTTAAGGGACACCCAGGGAAGGCATCAGTTGAGGGCCCTGGCAGCTGCCTGAAGAGAACCAGCACACTGATGTGGAGCCTATTTGCACATCAAGACAACAGTATTTCTGCATGGAAAACAGTCATTTCAGACTGTGAACACCATGCATATCACACCCTTACACATACAACTCCCAGTGGCTTGGCAACTACACTTGTGGATTAAGAATGTAACATGGGTGAACAGGAGGCATCACTGCCAGGGTTTACATGCCCTCGTAGCATACAGCTGACTGAGCCCCAGATAGCTGAATAATCCACAGAAGCTGCTAGGTGGCATTGCACTACAGCAAAGGAAAGGCTCAGCAGGCTGCTGTTCTCCCCATATCCTCTACAGAGTGATGATTAAAGAACAAGCCTCTTCTTTTGTTCTTTCATCCTTTGCAGGGTTTATTTGGAATTAAACATCTTGTTGGCATTGGCCCTGTTTCCTTCAATTCATTGCTGTTTCATTCAATTCACCAATGCCGGTCACCAGGGTAGCTTTCTCATTTCATTGAGCCGAGATAAGTCTAGTGCTGTTGTTTGGGTTGTGCAGGCATAAAATGTAACTGTAGTCAGGTTTTTAATTTGGATCCGGGTGCCCTTTCAACAGCTAAAGCCGTTCCTTGGCTTCAATTAGCTAATGAGGCTTTTGCCGTCATGAATCAGCTTCTGAGTTACAGCAGGCAACTGGCAGAAATAGCAAAGGTGGGTTGTACCTGCCCACATTCATCCTGAAAAATGGCCATTGAGGAAAAAATGGGATGCAGTGCAGGGAAATTGTTCTTAGGATCTATTGTGGGGAGCTGGAATTCAGAGTACAGGGGAAAGACCTATACAGTGGTACCTCTGGATACGAACGGGATCCGTTCTGGAGCCCCGTTTGCATCCTGAAGTAAACGTAAGATGTGACTGCGTGTCTGCACATGCTTGGGTCGCGTTTCGCTGCTTTGGCGCATAAAGTCATTTTGAGCGTCTGCACATGTGCGAGCGGCGAAACCCGGAAGTAACGCGCTCCGTTACTTTCGGGTCACCGCAGAGCACAACCCAAAAATACTTAACTTGAAGCTACTTCAACCCGAGGTATGACTGTATCTGTTATTAAATCACATGGCAAACACACTTGAATTTCTCCCCATTCATTTCACCATATGTAACTTGATATTTTGCTCCATGCAGAAGGAACCCTTAAACCTGACTGATGTTCTGTGCTGATATACATAGCTGTCAACTTTTCCCTTTTCTTGAGAGGAATCCTATTCGGAATAAGGGAATTTCCCTTAAAAAGGGGAAATGTTGACAGCTATGCTGATATATGTGACAAAAACCCAGCCCTAGAGCAGCCATCCCCTTCTTATATTTGCTTTGGATGGTACAGATGGGTTTTGCACAAGCTTAAATGTTTGCATGGTGCCAGAAACAGACTACCTCACAGCACAATAGTTTATTAGATTTACATCCTGCCTTCCTATGTGACATACGGAGTAAACATTTTCCTGCACAAAAAGAACTCATGATGCAGATTTAAGTGCCCAGACAGTTTTCTTTTTGAAACCCCAAAAAAGTCTGGGACAAAACAATATCCCAATCAATGTATCCTTTTTTTGTCACTGGGGTGCTTTTCGTCCCAGTCAATGTTAACGTATCCCATTAGGTTTTATATTTTATTTCTTTAAAGGGGGGAATTCTCTGCATTTGTGTGCCTTCTTTGGAAGATATTCGCTAGCTGTGCAAATTTTGCTTTTCAGATGACCAATGATTATTTGTAAGAGAGGAAGACTATAGGATGCATTTTAAAATTGCTTCATCCCAGCAAGATTGTGCTTGGTTTTTAGTGTGTTGTTTACTTTGAAAACATTTTGATGACCGTGGCAAACTAGAAACATTCAAAATACATTCCATGTTCCTCTCCCCCCCCCCCCGCCTTACAATCCACTGTGACTTGGTTTCTGAGGTAATGTATGCTGTAGGCTCAAGGAAACCACAATAATTCTTACAGCTGCGCTCCTCCCTTTGATTTTGACATCAAACTTAATCAGCTCTTAAAAAAATAAAATCTCACAAACCCAAGCTATTGTTTTCATGTTATTCAAAAGTAGTTTTAAGATGATTCAGCTCCTAAGCATTCACATACCCTTCTCATGTAAAGTATGGGCCATGCAAAAGCAATTGGGCATCTCTATTGTGCTGTCATCAAAGTTCATTCAAAAATATTTGCCAGTGTCTGTATTGCACTGACTGATTGGACCTGGGAAGCTATGCTCCCCCTAAGTGCCTCTTCCTAGCACATCTGGAGGTCATATACAACAGAGAAAAACTCAGAAGAGGGAACCCAACCATGCACTGAACACGGGTTGAGTTTATGGTGAAAATAAGATTTAAATCAAAGCCTACTCTAAGCCACAACACTACATTAAGCTCTCCTGCTTAAGGTAACAAGATCTAAACATTTAGAGTGGAAAAGGTTGAAATACGAACGTTCCTTCCCATAAACTCTGTATTTTTCTTTTAAATTATTACTATTATTATGGCTTCAAAACCAGTCTCCCAGCTGCTTCTTTCACAGTAGCAGCTGCCACTCCTGATTTAATACAAAATTCTAATTCAATACACGAATTTGTTCTGCAAAACTTAAACCACCCTATTTAATGACTGACATATTTTTATTATTTATAAATATTCTATCGTAATATTTAATGTCATGTTAATGTGGTGCATTATTTATAAAGTCTACATTTGTTTTTCCTAAAGAGCTAAGTATCAATTAGTGGATGCCATAAATAAATATTACTCACCTTGCAGACAACTTCTTGAAATGCAAGAAGGGGTAGGGAAATTAAAACCAGGACCCTTGCCAGTCTGCATGCTTGAGGAATCTGAGGGCTGAGTTCACAAGCAACTCATCCAACCGGATTAACATGGATGATCTACTTTCTGATTCACTACAGTGGTACCTTGGGTTACAAACGCTTCAGGTTACAGACTCCGCTAACCCAGAAATAGTACCTCAGGTTAAGAACTTTGCTTCAGGGTGAGAACAGCGGGAGGCCCCATTAGCTAAAGTGGTACCTCAGGTTAAGAACAGTTTCAGGTTAAGAACGGACCTCTAGAACAAATTAAGTTCTTAACCAGAGGTACCACTGTATTGGATTCAGAATTATATCTACCAAATGCTACCAAACCCTCCACAGAGAATGCAGAAAACTGATGTTTTTTTAAGGGAGCAAAGGGTCCTCACGTTGCAAGCTTTGATTAAGCACTCACTGTGCAGAACATGTTCTAAAAGATGCCAAATCCCTCTAGTTCTCAGGTTAGGGCCCCAATCCAGATCAGTAGCTCAGTGCTGCTAATTTGTGAAAATAAGACCCTGCACTCAAATGCAGTACTACATAGCTAAGGTCACGCATAGCTTGGCCCAGACTGGACATTATTGGAGGAAGAATGGTGGACTAGATACCCCTTGGGTCAGATTCAATCTATATGGGCTCTTTATACAGTCCTATCCCCCTCATTTTTTTCAGTGTTGGCTTTGCCTGAAACATGCTGAGTATATTGTTTTCAGTGCTTTTTCACTAGGTGTCACTTTAGTGCTACTTGGATAGCTGACAGACCAAAGCAGCGGTATTTGAAAACCTTGAACCCTAAAAGCAACTCTTCACAGATCCTCTAGCAGCATTCCCTCCAGATGTTTCACAAGAGATAATGGGCTGATCCAGGATAATTTAGAGCACAATCGTGTAATTTATAGTACAATCCTGTTATCCAGTCAGCATCTTTACAGCAGAGGTGAGAAACCCAAAGTCTGGGGGCCAATTGTGTCATTAAACCCTTACTATCTGGCTCATGGGCTGCAGCATAGCGTTGTTTGCTGGTGCCCGGGGTGTTTGCCTGGCAGGGCAGGGTGTGGAGTGTGAACAGAACCCACTGTATTAGCTTAGCCCTTGCCACCCACGCTGCTGGGCAAATGCATACAGAGGGTTCATGGGGCCTGCTGTGCCGCCTGCCCACCCACCCATGCAGGAAAGAGCCTGGATGGCCACTGCAGCCCATGGCGGCTGAATCTCCTCAATGCTGGTTGGGTGGGCATTCAGCAAGGGGGTCAGGGGCATGGCAACATGGCCAGATCAGGCTCTGGGGTCCAGAGACCCCTGGCAGTAGGCAAGGTGGAATGTGGATCCCTGCTTTTGTACCCCCTCAAAATTGTGCACCCTGGGCCCCCCACTACACCCCTCCTCGTAGGACTCTCCCCGTGCCATACCCCATCTCCCTAGGCTACAACTCACAAGCCCTGCTCTGCACCATCCTTGAGAGCTTTTGCTCAGACAGAACAGGTCCTTGGACTCTCCCTTGCCTGGATGGAGGCATATGTTTTTGCATAAACCTCTGACTTTTGCATGGCTGGAAGGTAGCTTACTGTACAAAAGATAAGAATCAATTGTGCCACCTTTAATCCTTTGTTTTTAATCAAAATGCCTCAGCGAAATACATCCCATCTCACTCTCCCCCAGCCAAATCACTTTTCATGAAAGAGACTTTTCTCTTGGTGAGATGAAGCTTCCTGCTAAGGTGAAAAGAACAATAAACGAATCTGCAGCAAACAAGCCTGCAAAGAATTCCTTAAGGATCTGTAAACAGAACACACAGCAAGAAAGCACACATAGAGAGTGCCAAGTACGAAGGCTCAAAAGCTTTCCCCGCTGCGATGCCATCAGGGACAGAGATGATCTTTGCAAAAGTTGTGAAGGTCGCATAGTGTTTGCTACATTTATGTGGCTTATTTTATTGTGTTGGTGCAGATTTGGAATCACACCAAGTCAAGAACAGATTCAGCATGAACTTTCAAGACACAGTAATCATCCAGGTTGTTTTGTCCTACCCAGTGCCAGTACAGACACAGCATGACCTCTCAACTAGGGATAAGGCATGGGGTATCATGCTTGCTCCTCCAGAAGAGCACCAAGCATCTGAGAGAGCAGCTGGTTGAGGCCCTGTCACTCAGCAGGGTCCATCTGCCCTGGGTTCTTGCTTTAAAAATAAATAAATCAGGGCTGACTCTACATTGGGGAAGTGCAGGTTGAATGTTGCTGACATTCAACCACTCAATTCTGTGTAGATCACAGAACTGGGTTTTGTCCCAGTCCAGTAAGAAACAATCAGTATTAGGAAAGAAATTCCCTCCATCGTGTCCACTCAGAGAGAGAACATCCCTCTCACAGTTACCTTTCTACAACATCCTCTCCATTCCAGCAAGTTGAACTGTCTTTCATCACAAGATCACCATCACAGAGTCTTTCAGTTAAAGAGGCATAGAGTGTTCTGGATCGTTTCATGTAGTTGATGAATTCCCTAGAAATGAAAAACATAACATTTGCAATGCAACACCAACAGGAGCACATTTAACATTCTAGGCAACTTCATAATCTTAATCCGATGTTCATTCTTAAACTTCTGCCCAGCTCTGTCTAACTATTCTACTGAGTTAGCAATACATGAGCAAACACATGTACTGAAATCCCAAAGGGTCATTCTTGTATGAATAGCATCTTGGTAAGTGTGTAAAAGAGAGAAGTGGCAAAGCAGAGGAGAAGGTGATGCCTTCCCTTCCCTACCACTTTCCCCATTGAAAAGTTCCTGCTTCAAGTCAATTTCCTCAGTCACCAAGTTCCAAACCAAACCTTCCCCATTTTCAAGCGTGTCCTGGAGAACACAGAAAAGACCCAGGTGGTGGTTACAGCAAGGTTTTTGCCTTTGGAATGGATAATATTTCTGCTGAAGAGCCATCCAGTGAAATTCTAAGAGTAGAGTCTAGTCTAGATTTGTATAAGATAAAAAGGTAAAGGTACCCCTGCCCGTACGGGCCAGTCTTGACAGACTCTGGGGTTGTGCGCCCATCTCACTCAAGAGGCCAGGGGCCAGCACTGTCCGGAGACACTTCCAGGTCACGTGGCCAGCATGACAAAGCTGCATCTGGCGAGCCAGAGCCGCACACGGAAACGCCGTTTACCTTCCCGCTGGTAAGCGGTCCCTATTTATCTACTTGCACCCGGAGGTGCTTTCGAACTGCTAGGTTGGCAGGCGCTGGGACCGAGCAGCGGGAGCGCACCCCGCCGCAGGGATTCGAACCGCCGACCTTTCGATCGGCAAGTCCTAGGCGCTGAGGCTTTAACCCACAGCGCCACCTGCGTCCCCTTGTATAAGATACCACCTATCAAAAATTCAGGCATCCTAGTACTTCCTTCATTTAAATTATGGTGTCCCAAACTTGGATCTCCAGCTGTTTTGGGATTACATCTCCCACCATCCCTAGCTAGCAGGACCAGTGGTCAAGGATGACGGGGATTGTAGTCCAAAAACAGTTGGAGACCCAAGTTTGAGAAACCCTAATTTTAATTCTAACATCAAGGAGAGAAACAACTGAGTAACAGCTGCTGGAAACTTCAGGAGGAAAGAGTCCTCTTGGCCACTGTGAGAACAGGATGCTGGAGTAAATGGGCCATTGACCTGGTGTCACAGAGCCAGCAGGGAAGGCTCCAGAGTTGGAGGAGGGGGAGAACGAGGAGCCAGTAGAAGAGGCAGGACTGAAAGAGGGGTGGAGCGGAAGGGGAGGACACTCAGGTGGAGGCAAGTCTCCCTGATGTTAGAGAACAGCAACACCCCTCTACCAGCTCAGGCACGGAGGGAGAAGGAACACCAGTTCTGTCAGCCCAGGATAGGAGGAGGTTAAAACGCAGAGAACAACGCAGACATTTGGGATTGTCCAAGCTGCTTTGCTGGAGGAGGAGCAGGAAGTTCCCACTCTGGGGATCTGCTACGGACGATTCAGACGCTTGAAGCGATGCTCTGTACCTTGTAAATGGTGTACAATAAAAACTGTAAATACAACTCTGATGCAGCAGGGGGATTTATTGCAAAGGGCTCACCAAACCATCACACCTGGTCTAACAGTTTTAAATATTATTATGTAACTGACTATTTCCAGAACACAAAGTCCTAGGTATTTGCCAGACGCCTAGCCCTTACCATGAAGACAATAGCATTCTTAGCATACAGAGGATGATCCAGTCTCTGTGTGCCTCAATCTCACCATAGCTGCAAGAGGATTTCCATACCACTGACCTCATCCTGAGCCACTCTCCCTCCCTACAGGTCCTGGTGCAAGAACTACTGGACACGTAGGAGGAGGAGTTGGATCATGCACACAAGTGCAATTATTGCATTTTCTCCAGATACAGATAAAAGGCCAATTCTAGCTTAGGAGTGGCAAGCAAAAGTGAGATTTTAGTAGTGAAAAGTCTGCATGTTAGGATAGGAATGTACAAACTCCCTTTTAATACTGAACACAAAATTGAAATGCATACTTTGTTTTGGAGAGTGATATATAAATTTTCAGTATAGAAACAAAAAGACTTGACTGAAAAAGATGATTGAAACTTCAGAAGCTAAGAAGTATTCAAATTTCACTGTCTATGTTACCCATTGTCTATAAAATAGAGCACGGAGAACATTTTCTGGTATGTCTTTAAACAGTAGACACCTTATTTTAAAATGATATCTGAGCCAAAAGTTTCAGTATTTCCCCCCTCTTAATAACACGGTCCTTCTAGATGGTTGCATTTGAGTTAAGAAATTAATATTAGAGGCATTTTATGGTAATGCTGAACAAAACCTTGTACTCTTAAAATGAAAGCAAGAGCCTTGAGGTTTGGACAGCTCATTTAAAATGAAGAGACAAAAACATGTCAGCTTCTTTTCATTCTTACCGGGCCATTTTTTTCAAACTTCTGGATTTGTCATTCTTTGAAGCTTTCAGAGGCAGAGAACTGGAGTGGGCCAGGGAGAATAGTCAGAAGGCGGGGAGGAGGAGTGGGGAAGCAGGAATTCAGGCAAAGAAAGAAAAAGAAATGAGAAACAAAAAAGTAATAAATTATTTGAAAGAAAGGATAATCAAGAACATGCACAGGATTAAACCAGAGAAGCACAAATGCAAATAAAAAAATATGCTCCAGCAAATAAAATATGCTTCAACCTATATATTAAAATATAATAATAAAGGCACAGTCCACCCACAGTTTAGTTCTGGGTAGATTGTGCTCTGTGCTTGAGGATTTGAACTTTACTCTAAAACATGTTAAAAGAAATTTATCCTTTTTTAAAAAAATGGATACCATTACAAAATGAAGGTTCAAAATGCTGAAAATAAATCTCCTGAATTTATCTCCAAATGTCACATTAAGAAAAGTTATTGCATACATGTGAGAACAGAGCAGGACAAATGATTTGTAGATGAGAAGAAGCACATGTGAAAGTGCTTGAGATGGAAAAGCATTCCTTCTCAGGGGAACAAAACACTTATTTCCACAGGGAAAAGAAGCAAAGAAAAGATCATTGCCCCTTCAGGGATATTGGAAGGGTAGCGTTAAGTGACTAAATAAATCCATATCTGCTTGTTTTAGTTTACATCCTTTGCGAAGTGATGTAGCTCAGTGGAAGAGAACCTGCTTTGTATGCAAAAGGTCCCGGGTTCATTCCCAGGTGTACCCAGGTGAATTTTTGGAGAAAATATCTCTGTCTGAAACCTTGGAGAACCCCTACCCATCTCTGTAGACAATACTGAAGCAGATTGACCAATGTTTGTATATGTTCCTTATATTCCTATGAAATCCCTATAAAGGAGTTTGGATTTGATATCCCACTTTATCACTACCCTAAGGAGTCTCAAAGCGGCTAACATTCTCCTTCCCCCTTCCTCCCTCACAACAAACACTCTGTGAGGTGAGTGGGGCTAAGAGACTTCAGAGAAGTGTAACTAGCCCAAGGTCACCCAGCAGCTGCATGTGGAGGAGCGGGGAAGCGAACCCAGTTCACCAGATTACGAGTCCACCGCTCTTAACCACTACACCACACTGGCTCTTAAGGGCTTCATTTGAGTTACAAGAACCTTCCTGAAACTTTAGATCACTGACATATTTTAACTCAGAAGGTCCTATGGGAAATCTTATGAAATGTGGGTGTTTGTAATGGTCTAGTGTATGTCCTTATATCGTTTAAGTTTAAAATAGAGCACAACAGGTAGTAGAAATACAGTAAAATCTTGACATCATATTACCTCAGCTGTTTCCTTCTCCAATTAAAGTGCCAACGGCTCTGCTTTTAAACAAAGTGCATTTACAGACTGTGTTTAGTAGCAGAATTTATTAATGTGGATCCCAGATAGGATAGCCAATACCATCTATATGTAGGCTCCTTGTATGAGCGACTGCTCCTACGATCCTAAAATGTTTCAGTACTGCTCATTTTGAGACTTCCAAGTTTAAAGAAAATTGTATTTCCAGGGTCCGTTCATTTCTGAGTTGTGTTTGGTAAAGAAAAACAAAAGAATACCACTAACATCTGCTGAATAGGCATAGCATCGCATGTACATGCAGAGATAAGAAGAACTGAAATACCATGCAGTTTTTGAGCAAGCTTTAGTCATGCCAGCGTCATCCACACAGAAACAAGTTTCACAAAGTTCAAAAGATATGGGAAGAGGAAAATAAATTTAGATGGTGATAAAACAGAACACCATTACTTTGAGCAAACATCAGCTACAGGAAACAGAGTGGGGGGGGAATGGGGGGGAAGGAAGAAATGCTTACCAATCTGGAACAGATTACATCACAATCTTGGTAGAAAAAGAAGGCTGTTCTAATATTTTATTCTATAGCTAGCTGTATGCTGGTCACCAGTTAGTCATTAGGACTGCCTACAGCATCGGCTGACTTCAGCCCCAAATGGAATTTGTAGCTGCTCAACTACTTTATGTTACTCTAGATCTTGAATTTGCAAATGAGCATTCACAAGAGTTCTTTGCATCAAAAGGGAACTGCTTACAGGAACTTTGCAATAAAGAACATCATGTTGCTTGTTAAGGTATCTGAAGTTGGTTGGAGTGTATTGATCTAATAAGCTACAAATTAACACCTGAATTTCTGCACATTATTAACTCAGATGGGTCTGATTCAGAGTTAGAATGAAGTAAGGCTGCTCACATGGGCTTTAACTGGTATACTGGTAATGGATATATTATTTCCTCCAAACAGCTGAAGAACAATTTATTGTGTATTCAGGTATTCTTTTATCTGCTTGAACACTAGAGACAAATAAGGCGTTTTGGTGCAGATTATATTGCTCTGCTCAGAAAATTCATATGACTACTTCTGGATTCTCTTATGGGTTAAATTAACCTGTTATGGAATAACAAAAAAACCTAATAGGGGACCAGAGAATCTGCCTTATGTCTCAATTAATCAACTCTTTCCATTAGTGGACAAGAGAGCAGAACTCAGCTCTAGGAATCATTGGATCCATCCCAACAATGGCATATGGGTAAATGCTTCCTGCTCACCAGCCATGATGTTAAAATTTGGCCATATACCGCTGCAGGGCAAAACATAACCTGCTCTTTCTCTTCAGTTAGGTTGTAACAGTAAGCAAGTACACAAGGTAAAGGTAAAGGGACCCCTGACCGTTAAGTCCAGTTGTGGACAACTCTGGGGTTGCAGCGCTCATCTCCCTTTACTGGCTGAGGGAGCTGGCGTTTGTCTGCGTACAGCTTCTGGGTCATGTGGCCAGCATGACTAAGTCACTTCTGGCGAACCAGAGCAGTGCACGGAAACGCCGTTTACCTTCCCGCCGGAGCAGTACCTATTTATCTATTTGCACTTCGACGTGCTTTCGAATTGCTAGGTTGGCAGGAACTAGGCAGAGCAATGGGAGCTCACCTCATCCCGGGGATTCAAACTGCTGACCTTCTGATCAGGCAAGCCCTAGGCTCAGTGGTTTAGACCACAGCGCAACCCGCTTGCAAAGTACATAATATTTACTAATACCACGAGTGTGGAACCTATAGCTCTCCAGAAGTTGTTGGCCTCCAATTTCCATCAGTCACAGCCAGTATGGTCTATGGTTAGGGATCATGGGAGTTGTAGCCCTCCATATGTTTTGAACTACAAGTTCCCCGTGTGTGAAATTGAAGCATTTTAATCTAGATTTCTAAATAGGACCAGTTTCCTATAAACATGCTTAGTGAATATGTAATGGAAGTGAGTATTGGAAAGCCCAATTCTGGTTTCATAAGTTTTTTTCATTTTTTTAAAAAATGGTGCATTTTGGGAAAACTCCAGTTTCAAATTTATGCGGAAAAATTGTTGCATCAGGGTTACCTCCTTTTACTGCTTAGAGTATTTGAGTGTGTCATTGTCAGAGCCTGTGTCTCAGTTACTTCCTTTGCTTGAACTATGTTGTCTGGTAAAGGTCTCACTTCTTTTTCTTCAGGCTGTCCACACACTTTATCTACCTGCAATAAAACGGAGGGAGAGAAAATGATTACATGATAAGAACTAGCAGGCATGCTTAGCATCAAAGCTCCAACGGTGGAGAACCTACATGAGAAGGACCATGGGATGGAGATGGAGTATCAGGATAGCCATGCATTTGTTCAATTGCGCATTTATATGCATTATCTCTATGTGTTGTCCATATGAAAACACACATCCACCTGTGGTTTGTCTGCAACAAAAAAACAAGCACTTGCACGTGCAATGTAGGAATTGCAAGAGGCAATGAATGCATTTCCATCAGATTGCGCAACACATGTATCAGAGAGGGGTTTGTGTGAGTTGTAGGACCATGTAGCCATGGTGTGAAATGACCCTAAAGCAGGCATAGGCAAACGCGGCCCTCCAGATGTTTTGAGACTACAATTCCCATCATCCCAGACCACTGGTCCTGTTAGCTAGGGATGATGGGAGTTGTAGCCCCAAAACATCTGGAGGGCCGAGTTTGCCTATGCCTGCCCTAAAGGGTTGAATACAGATAATACAGATAATACAGCAGTGACAAAATCATTCCCATTCACTGTAAAGGAGCATGTTCATATTTCCAGAATACTTCTGAAACTTAATAAGCTATTAAAATTTAGTATCAAAATAGAAAGTTGAAGTAGAGCAGTATTATAACAAACTATGTAACAACAACAACAACAACAACTATTATTGTTGTTGTTGTTGTTAATTAATTAATTAATTAATTTATACCCCGCCCATCTGGCTGGGTTTCCCCAGCTACTCTGGGCAGCTTCCACCAAAACATTAAAATACAATAATTCAACAAATATTAAAAGCTTCCCTAAACAGGGCTGCCTTCAAATGTCTTCTAAAAGTCAGATAGTTGCTTATTTCCTTGACATCTGATGGGAGGGCAAGCACCACCACCAGAAGGCCCTCGCAGCTGGACCTCAGTGTCCAGGCAGAACGATGGGGGTGAAGAAACTCCTTCAGGTATACTGGGCCGAGGCCATTTAGGGCTTTAAAGGTCAGTACCACACTTCAAATTGTGCCCGGAAACATACTGGGAGCCAATGCAGATTTCTCAGGACCAGTGTTATGTTGTCTTGGTGGCCGCTCCCAGTCACCAGTCTAGCTGCCGCATTCTGGATTAGTTGTAGTTTCCGGGTCACCTTCAAAGGTAGCCCCACGTTGAGCGTTATGTTCTGGCTTGCAAGAGCAATCCTTTCATATCCATCACCTAGAGTTTTGAGATATCAGCCATGTGGGCTGGAGGAGGTCCTCTTTTTTAAAAAAGTGGTTTTGATGTTGCAGTGGCACGGCTTTAGAAGCCCTGCCAGTTGTGCTAAGAATGAAAATGGATAAACATCATCATATGTACCATGTATCAAAAATCAGGAATTTCAGGGGACCCCCAAGGTTTGAAGAAGTACTGAAAAAACTGCTTGGAGAGAAATGGAAAATTGTGTGGAAGGCAAAATAAAACAAAAAGTATTCAGTGCCTGCAATGATTATATCTAGCTGAAAGGATGGAAGGCACCTGCAATTCAGTTAATTTTTTTAAAAAAGCAATAAACAATGCAGCAATTCTAAAACTAAAGGCCAATGACAACCCCAATGAATACATTGCACAACATGAACCGAATGGAAATGATCAGTAACACAAATGATTACAATTAAAGCTTAGCCAAGCTCTATTGCTACATACTAATTTGTTTACTTCTGCTTTTTTAGTTGAATTGCATGTGATTCCTTGAAACACACATGACTAGTCCATAAATTATTTATTATAAACACTTCAGTGTGGTGTTTTCTTCTTATTATAACTTTCACAATAATAATGGTAATGTTATAAGGAGGTATGAAGCAGAAAGATCCCACTGTCCAAAAAGAAATACTCAAAAATTTCTTAGAGATTATGGTGATGGACAACTCTCACCATCCCTGGCAACTGGCCAGGGCTGATCTGGAAGGCCATAGGTTCCCTATTCCTCTGCCTTATCTTCCAAATAACATATAATTAAGGGTTGCAGAAACATTAGCTGAAACAAACAGAATGAGGGTTTTAGGTGGCTGACCTATTAATTAAAGCTTGCAGCTGTACATTTTGCAGTGTGTTACTGAAATGATATACTACCGATCCATTTTTTGTGTAATAATTATCAATAATTTGGCACCCACAGAGATGTGAATTCTACAGTTGTGAATACACACCCCATCTGATTTGTGGTAGTTCCTCAGATATGGGACCTGATTTAACATCTCGTATTGGACCCAATCGGACCTGGGAAGACCTAAACCAATCCAGGCCACAACTTGAATTGGGGCCCTAAAAGTACTCTAGTTTTTAACGTTAAAACTGGCATGGGGTGGGGCAAAAAGGAGGCAAAAACAGCAACTCTCACCTGCATTGTTTCCTTCTCCCCCCTCCAGACTGCACTTTTAATCAACGTTTTAAACACTAATTAAACATGTGGTCAGCAGTGGGCGGGGGGGGGGGGAGTCACCAACCATGTATTTCTTTAGGGTTTAAAACCATGATTAAAGAGGTCCCTCCCCCAATTTAAATGAATAATGGTATGGAAATATTTCAAATAAATAAAGTGAGTGCAATGTATGAATAATAAAAGTGATAACTAATGGTGAAGTCTAAAGGTGAATGCAGCATTAATTCCTATCATGGAATATTGTTTGACAGCACCATATAGTTTCCTTGGCTATTTTGTTTTCCATACCAATAGCTGGTTGATAACTGGTAAGTGTAGCCTATCAGTCTCAGCGGTACACCTGTCTTTCTTAATTCAAGAAGTTTTCATACATGAAGCATTGTGCAGTTATTACAAATAATCACCTTTTCAACAGCTTCACACCAAAAAGGAGAAAAAAGATCCCCTCATTTGTCCTTTGAATTCTCACAGCTTGAGAGACCCAACAGATTCAGATCATATTTAATATGTCTATAATCAAATACAGAGGGGGGGGAAATCATCTCCTTCTAAAACTGGAAATCTCTTAAATCTCTTATCTCCCTAAATCTCCAGATCCTTTACTCTCTGTTCAGAGACATCTCCAATTTCTGAAAGGGAGACATTTTTCAGGGGCGAATCTAGCTTGCAGAGAGTTGAAAGGGTATTTTAAATTATTGCAGACATTTTGCAAATATTCAATGTAATTCCAGGCGTGGTGTATTAAAAAATAAATAAATCCCAGCAATGTGGCAATATGATCTTTTGAATTGACTCATTGCTTCGTGTGACCTGAAGACGCTTAAAAGGATAATGGCTATCTGCGCAAAGATACCCTTAAGATCAAGTACTAATCATTCTTGACTGTCAACTCCTACCTTGTTAGCAGTGACGTTTGGCTTTGGATATTGACAATCAGAAAAGGTTTGTACCTAAGGGTATAATTACCATAGTCCGGTAAATAAAAGGGGAATCTATTGGGAATCAATCCAATAAATCCTTTTAAAAGCTCTCAAAAATATTAGGTAACTCTTTAGAAAGATAGCATAAGAAGAAATCAATTTAAAAGATTTCCATTTTAATTCAATTTCCATTTTGGAAATTAATTATATTAGGCCAGAGATGTGCTGGGAGCTCATGTTCTCTTAGCTGGAATAAAAAAAAATATTATCAAAGTATGGCTGAAGCTTTTTTCTTTCTTTCTTTCTAAGTCATGTCCTCTTGTAAAACACACATAAAGAAACATGAGAACAGTCTTCACAATACTGAGTAAAATAGTAATTAATCTAAACATGGCTAATAGAAAGCATGCACAACCAAAGCTCTTTAATTTAAAAAGGTTTTAAAAATCTATAGCTTTTCCCTATACAGGGAGAAGTCAGCCAAAACATTTTTATTTTTTTGGCAGGCATTTGTGGGTATTGTTTTCCAAATGGGATTTTGATCCCTACAGTCTGATTTAACTTTTTTAAATGATGTTTTAATGTGACTGTGATTATTTTTGTTTCCTTATTATAAAAATGTACAAATGTATGTTTGCTGCTTGAAGATTTTAACGGAAGGCTGGGGTAAAAATACTGAAATTAATACATCCCACATATTTTACTTGGCACATTCTTCTGTGAATCATTTAATTTTGCAACACGGTATTTTGAAGCTGTGAAGTTGGATGAGAGGTCAATAAAATATTAACCTCTGTTGGTATTATGACTCTGTCTGGTTGTACACTACTCCATCCCACATAACAAGATTTTTTTGCCGTACTCACTGCCTCATCACTTCCCCCAGCAGACATAGACCAATTTACAAGGTCAGTTGAGCAGAGTTTCTCTCTCATGACTTCGAGCCAGAATACGAAACCAGGATCAGAATTGGTTTTTGTATCCTGGTTTGTAAACCAAGATTAAACCACAGCTTCCCCGTTCATTTGCTATGGAAAGACATGGCTTTGCAAATCCTAGAAGTTGTCTGTTATGGCATACAAGAGGAGGGAGGGGTTGTGGAAGCACAATGCTTGCATTAGACCAAAATAGTTATGCCTGAACTATCTCAGTATCTCTCTGTTACTTGATAGCTTGCCTGAACTGGCAGGCACCTCATTCAAACAACAGGAAAGCTTAATTGGCCAGCCAAGAAATCACATGCTAGCTATACTTATCAGTCCTCATCTTGTCCAGCAAATGGCTTGTTCCCAATTTGCCCATTTGAAAACCTAAATATCTAAGGGTGTAATTTGCCTATGACTCACACCCATTGTCATGAGGCTGCTTCAGAAGCAGACAGAGAGGTGACAATGATAATATTATTTTTACCTTAACTCTAATTCAAATGCATTTTTATTCATATGCAGCTATTTTTTATTGTGTTTTATTATTTTATAACAATATTTTATTATCTGTGGCATGGGTGAAGATGAAAATACTCCCTTAGGATTAAGTCCTTATCTTCACAAGACACTGACTTACCGCTTGAGTAAACTACTGCCCAATTTAGAAAAATCTGAGACGTTTTAACTGCATTTATGTACACATTAGGTGCTCAGTTGATGACATATATGGTATTCAGTAGCAGTGTGCCTGTCTATGTTAACTGCAATAACTTATTGATTTGACCCAAAGGTCAGCATTTAGGAAACAAGAAAGATGACAGCTTCTCTTTTCTTCTGAAGAACTTGTGGACTATGAATGCAGGCAATCTGTCCCTTCCTGTCATCATGCCATAAAATGTTATCCCTCCCTCCCCACTCTCTAAATATGCATGCAAACAAAACCATCACAAGTCATCACATAAAGCTTTTAAACACCATTCAGTTCCCATGTGAATTGAAAACTACTTCATTTTGATTGAATTTCCCAGTCAATGCAGCTTATATTCTTAAACTATAGATTTCTTACTATTTCTGAAATACATATACCCTTTGAAACCTTCTGCTGTCCACACCTTTCAACTCTGTCCCCTGTCACTCTCTACTGGAAGGCTGGTTAGTACTAATAGGAATATTTTAGGCAGCATTTCTACTGTTGCAGATGAAAATCTCCATTTTTTCCAATAATTAAATTATCTTATGCTAGATTTCAGTCTCCAATGACTTGTGAAAGTATTATCCACTTTTTAAATACTTCAAGCAATAGTCAAGTAATGATTTGGCATGACAACTTTTTTAAAATAAAAAAGGTACTTTCCCCACTAGGAACAAGTGAGTCATCACACAGACAATTACGGTAAATATGGCTATGCAAAGATGCCCCTGGAGTGCCTGCCCAGCTCTGAACCTGCTGTTGCCTTCCCCATTTGTGACAGCAATGTTGCTGCTGCTGGTTATTGCCATAATAATAATATCATAATAATTTATTATTTATACCCCCCCAAAAATCTGGCTGCGTTTCCCCAGCCACTCCGGGCGGCTTCCAACAAAAGATTACAAATACATTAAAACATCGGTCATTAAAAACTTCTCTAAACAGGGCTGTCTTCAGATGTTTTCTAAAGGTCAGGTAGTTGCTTATTTCTTTGACATCTGATGGGAGGGCATTCCACAGGGTGGGCACCACTACCAAGAAGGCAACATGCCTGGTTCCCTGTAACTTGGCTTCTCGCAGTAAGGGAACCACCAGAAGCCTCTTGGCTCTGGATCACAGTGTCCACATTGAACAATAGGAGTGGAGACGGTCCTTTGGGTATACTTGGCCAAGGACATTCAAGGCTTTAAAGATCAGCACCAACACTTTGAATTGTGCTCACACCTACCTCTGCCTCTCTGTGCGAGCCACTGCTGAGTCAGTGTGAGGCCTCAGTGGCATGAATTAGGAAGTGTGAGGGTTCAGCCACTATGCTTGTGCTGCTGGCACACTACCGGGAGCTAAGCCATGGCTTGGCTTAGTGCTGCATCTAAACTCATAAAGGAGTCAAACTCTTCCCAACATTCTGTGCACAGAGTTGGCATATTATGTGCTGATGCGGAACAGGCTTTCTCTGTTGTGGCACCCTGAATATAGAATGCTCTCTTCTTGGAAGTCTAGCTGGTACCAAGTGTGGCATCTTTATGGCAGCAGCTTGAAGCCCATTTATTTTCCAAAGCCAGTGTGGTGTAGTGGTTAAGAGCGGTAGTCTCGTAATCCTGGGTAACCGGGTTCGCGTCTCCGCTCCTCCACATGCAGCTGCTGGGTGACCTTGGGCCAGTCACACTTCCTTGAAGTCTCTCAGCCCCGCTCACCTCACAGAGTGTTTGTTGTGAGGGAGGAAGGGAAAGGAGAATGTTAGCCGCTTTGAGACTCCTTAAAGGGAGTGAAAGGCGGGATATCAAATCCAAACTCTTCTTCTTCTTCTTCTTCTTCTTCTTCTTCTTCTTCTTCTTCTTCTTCTTCTTCTTCTTCTTCTTCTCCTTTCTGTGACTGAAATATTTTTTATGGAACCATTCCACAGCATTCAGTTTTTACCCGGGTTATATTACTGGTGTCTATCTGCTCGGTGTTTAGCATATTATTGAGACATGCTTTGCATATTTGATTTCATATGTTTGTAACCCACATTGGGGTTGGCAAAAAAGAGGGGTGAAGTAGACATTTCCTAAATAAATATATAATATATTTAGAAACTGGTATTACCTGTTCCTGACTCCCTAACCCCCACCTTCAGTTGCTTCTACAGATTACTCTATGTATGCAAAGAGTCTCAACTAGCATAAATTCCAGGATAATTTAATTTTTTACCAGCTGGAAATACTGGCTCTTTGCTTGAATTAATACTAAAAAGCAATATACCACTAAAATGAATCATTCATCCCTATGCTGATGCACTTACACAAATGCACAAGCATAATATGCTGTTATCTGAATTACATTACTATAATATAGTTCACTATATAAATTAACTTAACAAGAACCAAGAGTGATTAGATCATGAATCTTAAATATTCTCATTCCGCAACAGCAGCACTAAGAGAAGATTGTCTCCATTCCGATCCTTTACTGATCTGTGGGCTTCACTTTCCAGTTTCCATACAGCCTTAGACAGGCATGTTTCTCCTGGTGGGATGAGAGGGAGAACAGGGATATCCTAGCTAGCTCTCTCTGCCCTGTCCACCCCCACTACCTTCCATGAACTGGAAGGCAACCTTCTGCAGTGGGGAGAATGTTGTACACATGGAGGCAGCACCACATGGTTTAAAGCTCTGTGTGATATCAGCTCTATATTGTGTGGAGAGCCTCTACAAGTATACAGGCTTCTTGCTCCAGACATTTGCCCTCCCATGTGTGGAAGGTGAAGTTGGGAGGGCACAAATCTAGCAAACAATCTGGAACAAAAAGGGAAGGACAGGTAAGAAACAGAGAGCCAGGGTTTTATCAAGATTAGGATGACAGGAGACAAGAGAGTTTGGTAGTGGGCCTTTCAGGACTCTGGACAGAGCCCAGGAAGCAGACAACAACTTGTTCCGACTAGTGCTACTTCTCAACTGAGCTGTTTTATAGTCCCTAAGCCTGACCACATGTCACCGGCTCCACCCACTTGCTGAGCAGCGTGGAGACTTACATTTTTAGTCTTGAGTCTAGAATGAGCTTGTGCTGGGCAAGCTGCCTGTGTTTGTGTCTCAGCTCCATGGAGTGTGAGCCTCTTAGAGGTGAATATGCTTGACTCTTGCTGGCTCGGGCCCAGTGCCTCCTCAATCAGTACCTCAGCCTCTGTGTTCAAGTTACTGCTGGACTCTGAGGTCATGACCAAAGGCAGTACGACCAAGCAACAGGGAAACAACAGAAGTGGTAGAGATGGGTAGTGTGACTCTGGTTTCCCTCATGTGATTCTATGGACATGGGAAGAACAGCTAGGATTTCTAGTTTCAAACAAATTTCTGAAACAAGAACTCCTCAGCACAGCTTCCAGTTGCTTGACATTATTTGAATCCGTTTCCTATCCAAATTATTAGAGCACATGTGTTTTAAGTGTTTGATATCATTGTGCTTATTATTCTATCAAGCTTCTTTGTGTGAGGTGTTCTACTGACGCATCCCTGCACTACTACAGGTTGGTAAAACAATACCAAAATCTAAAATAAAATATTGATGCAACCATATGTACAAACCACAAGATTTCTGTTTTCTGTGGTTTTCTTATCTATACACACAACTGCGCATGTGAATCAATAAAATGCTTCACAAAAAGTATTGTTATGCAAACATATATATGGCTGAAATGAAAGCAGCAACAAAAGGAACATGAACAAAAATTGGATTTTTATTGTTTTAAAGGAAATAATCAAGATTTCTAATGCATTTGACTCCACTTTAGAAATAAGGCCAGGTAATTCAGAACTCCAAACTTGAGGGAGGAAAATGTGATTTGGATAATGTCAGAACATCCCTCCAAAGGATTCCATGGAATTTTATTTCCAAGACTCAAGGAATTATTGATTACTTGAAACTGAACAAAATCACAACTCATGTGAAAGTTCTAGAGATGAATAGATATTTAACTACCCATCTTTTATATGCCCATCACAAATAGTCTTAAAACCCCCAGCATTACAACCTAAGTTGATAGGTTGTAGGTTTGTCCTGTCCTGTTATCTAGTGCCTCCGATACATATGTATTAAGAATATTCCTGGAAGCTTTCCTACTGCAAATAAATGATATGTATATTCATTTCATGCCCACAATAACAGACCGATGCATTTTAAGAGTGTCACAACAATCTGTAGCCTGTTGGATCTATGAAGATGTCTGACCTTCCAGAAATGAGCATGGAATTCTTGGCTTGTTCAGGAAGTAGACAGTGTGGCTGTGACATTTTCAACTACTGCAGTCCATTTCTGTTTGTCATGAGATAATCACAAGTGATCATCTCATGCCCAGGGTAGGTGAGACTGTTGTGTGACTGCATATAATATAGGAGTTTGCAGAAATCACATAAAATAACTTGACTTTCATTTTGGCATGAGAGGGGCAGCTCTGTCCAACAAATGACACTTCCTTTTCTTTGAGCTGCAGAAAGGAGCCTTTTCTTTTTTTAAAAAAAAGAGAGAGAGACAGCAAGAGAATGAATATTGTATTACAATCCTTTGTACGCTGCCCGCCTTCCAACATGGAACCTTTAAAGCAAAGTGTAAGCATCTAGAAGTTATCCCACAATATGATTTCTCTCAGATAGGCAAAAGGTCACTAAGAAGTTACTAAAGAAAGGACTGAAGAAACCACAGGATTCTGTGAGTTAAATTTGTTTTCAGAGAGCTTCAGGTCATCCTTTCTGATAATATTAACTTTCAGTGGAATGTTTTTCAGTGTATACTGTAATGGTTCTAGGGGTTGCTCGTGGTAAGTTGCCGCCACTCCTGGCTAGGTTACCTGGTTGAACCCTTTCTGTCTGGGCAGCCCTTCACTTCGTGGTTGTTTCAGTCGCTGGCAGAATCCGTCAGTGGACGTTTCTTGAACTTCTTCCAGCAAAGAAGTTCTTTGACGCCAAGTCTCCTCCTACTCTCCCTGCGCGGAAGTCTTCTGCGCAGGGAGGGGGTGGGCAGCGGAGCACCCGTGCTCTCTCCGCTGGTCTCCGGTGAAGAGTCCTGGAGCCTCCTCTCCGATTCCCCCATCTGCCCCCCTTCTCCACTGGTGTTACGCTGATTTCCTTCCCCAGCAGATGGGCTGCCTCTCTGCCTGCTGGGACCCTCTCTGGCATCCCTCTGGAGCCTTCCCTCCGCCTCTGGCTCCGATGGCAGTTCCCTGACATATACCTTCCACCACTGCCATAAAGAGAGTTATCTGCTTTAAAAAATGAATAAGGGAGAGTGACAGAGAGGAGGTAAAGTAGTTCTGAATCTAAAGTTCTTCAACAAAGCTTTTAGCTAGTTCATTGACCTGAAGTGAGATACCAGCAATGAGCAGTTGTAGAACATTTGGGTACAAGTGTCAACTTACACTATCTTACACTATCTGTTTTGGCTATTCCACATCACACAGAAAGCAACTCTGATTTGTCTTCACAGGCCATTATTATGTTTCTCATTTTCCTACAGCCCCACAAAAAGCCTACATAAAAACGAAGTGCAGATAAGCAAAACCAGTTGCACATGGGCCTGCCTTTAAAAATGGTTTGTGCTTAGTTCAGAAACTTTGCCCAACTTTGCTCCCCACCCCCAAAACCCTTTTTGTGTCTGGATTTTCACTTTTTGAAATATGGTAACCCTACATACTATGCCACAATGTTAGCTGCACTGGCTCAAAGTCTGTCGCTGCATCAAATATAAAGTGCTTGTTTTAACCTAGAAGGGAAACATTAACAGCTTAGGACCAGGTCACAAGGAGTGTCATCTGGTTTCCTATTGTGCTCCCTGAACACTTAAGATTCTCTTTCGAGCTGCTGTTGCAGGTGCTTCTGCAAAGTAAAGTGAGATGGGTGTCTGCCAAAGCAGATCTTCCTCAATTGGCTGAAAACCTTTTTATTCACCCTGATTTTTCAAATCTGGTTTGTTTTTATGCTTTCTCTGTTATAAGAAAATTCTGTCTTTAATTGTTTGTTTTAATTGTTTGTTTTAATTATTATATATTGTATATTTTAACACTGTTTCATTTGCAGGTCACCCAGGGAATATTTCTTGATGGCAGCTGTATCATTTTTTATTATTTCATTCATTCATTCTTTCATTGAATTTATGTACCACCCTATACATAAAGGTCTCAAAACAGTTCACAGAACAAAAGCAGAATATAAAACCACAAAATAGATAATCAAAATAAAAACAACAACCCAATAACCTCCCCCCACCCCCACATTTTAAAAGGGCATAGAATGTCAATCAAATCAATCAAAGGCTTGGTTAAAAAGGAACGTTTTTGCTTGGCATCTGAAGGTGTATAATAAAGGCACCAAGTGAACTTCCCTGGGGAGAGCATTCCACAGATTGGGAGCCACTGCAGAGACAGCCCATTCTCGTGTTGCCACCCTCCAGACCTCTTGAGGAGGAGGCACATGAAGGAGGGCCTCAGAAGATGATTGCAGTGTCCATGTTGGTTCACATGGGGAGAGCTGGTCCTTGAGGTATTATGGTTCCTTTAAAAAGAATCACTGAAAGTTTTAAACACAGGTGAAAAGACTTTCAAATGTGGTTGGACTACAACTCCCATTATCCATTACCACTGGCCATGCTGGCTGGGCCTGATGGAAGCTGAAAATGCCTGAAAAAGCCACAAATTCTTTCAGACCGGGTTTAAAAGGAGCATAATGTCCAGTGGCTCTGGTAAATGGCAGCCATACACCCTGATCTTGGCCATATATACTCAAAATAAGTTTTGATGAGTTTCCATTAACTGACTCCCAGCCCATGTAAGTATGCTTGGGTTGCAGTCATGGGTGCCTAAGGCCAAAATGTAAGGGCTCTTGGGTAGGCAAAGTATATTTTTCCTCAGCATATATACTGCAATGGTAGCAATATTTTTTAAAACCCTAAAAAATATTTTAATATAGAATCCTTGTAATAATTGAAAAGAAGAGTAAATGTAAAACATGCCAAGCCTTGTTATTTTTTAAGTCTGAATTGCCTTTGGGGTAGCAAATGAAAACTCAGAAATGTAAAATATGAAAGTAATAAAACACACAATTGCTCAGAACTTGATAATGATCTTTTTTGGGGGGAAATCTGTGGATTTCTGGTGACCTTTGATGATGAATCTGAGCGTTGCATTTAGTTGAATGTATTTGAAATGAAACCTAAAATAAAAACAGCTGTTGGAAGAACATGCATGACAAACCTTTTCATTGGGAAAAAATGCTGCTTTGGAGCTATTTTGTTTTGGCTTATTCTAACTAGACTGGCATTCAGTGAATTTGATTCAATACCAGACCATTTACAGTAGCTGTTAGTGGCATCCAGTAAAGCCAACTGGATTGTCAAACATCTCAAAATGACATTGTCAGAGCCAATTCCACCCAAGCAAGACTTATATTGCCCAATAAGTTTGGAGTGCATTTTTAAAAATGCCATTTAGCTGTGTTGGCTCCCTAAAATGCCATTTAGCTGTGTTGGAGCCTAGGAGTTATGCAGTGGTTATAGACAGACAGTGTTTTCACCAATAACAATCCTTGCTATTCAAAAAGCAGAGACAACTCTGAGCCACTAAAGCTCTCTTC
This sequence comes from Podarcis gaigeae, assembly GCF_964106915.1. Lineage (NCBI taxonomy): Eukaryota > Metazoa > Chordata > Lepidosauria > Squamata > Lacertidae > Podarcis > Podarcis gaigeae. The sequence goes on from NC_139681.1 coordinate 66,653,016, forward strand.
AGAAATTACAGTGGTACTTCGGGTTACATACGCTTCAGGTTACAGACTCCACTAACCCAGAAATAGTACCTCAGGTTAAGAACTTTGCTTCAGGATGAGAACAGAAATCGCGTGGCGGCGGCGCAGCCACAGCGTGAGGCCCCATTAGCTAAAGTGGTACCTCAGGTTAAGAACAGTTTCAGGTTAAGAACGGACCTCCAGAACAAATTAAATTCTTAAGCCGACGTACCACGGTAATTAAAAGAATACACAGAGGGAAAGCAGGGCTGTGCAAGTTGGCCCCACCCCCCCAGTCTTCTGGCTCCACCTCCAGACTTTCACACATTGAGCAGAAGGTCTGAGGAGGGAACTGAACCACATTCAGCTGGACATATGCAGGTTGTCTCTTTAGACCAAGAATGGGATAGTGCTATGTAGAAGTGGGCTCCAGGTGAACCTTGGAAGATGTGAGCAAGATTTGAAGAAGGAGAGAGTTGACTTTATTAGATTCAGAGATGAGGAAGATGCTTACAATTGATTTCCAGTGCTGGAAATATCTAAATAACCTGACTGACTAGAATGTGCTCTGACACCCTATAATTAGGGGGGTCAGAGAATCCCAACAAAAATGGGAAAGGAAGCAGAAATTGCTGTGGTCTGGAACAGAAATCAGTCAAATGACTATGACTTGTCTTCATTCATATCACTGCCTTTTCAGTCAACAATTGATACCTACTGAATTTTTTCCACATTATCTTAACATTTCATTTACACCGAAATGAATGTAAAATACGTAAGTTATGTAAATGGTGGCACAAGTGATGTAACATGTTAAATAGTGGACAGCAAGCTAAATGTCATGGTATTTGGCAGAAACCAAACTGCAGCAGAGCAGAAGCAGCACTGATTGGAAAGAATACAGATCAGACTAGAAAATGCTGCCTCCTTACACCCCCAGCTCAATATTTTAACGGGGGATGGGGTGGGGGGAGATCAGCAGCATAATGTGTCCTTTTGAAAACAAAACAAGTTTCTTTTCTTCAACCTTTTCGTTTTTAACAAAAACCTGAAACATCTGAGTGGTACATTTATAGTTTCTTGGATGACAGCTCCAAATTTAAACATTCCTTTGTTCCGTGCCTGTACAGAATCTTCCTTCAGCCCATATATCACTACCCCATTTCAGGAATTTATGGCACACGAAGATAGACTGTAGGGATTGCACAAATTACCTGAAATGCTTCCTTATGAGAACAATGAAAGAAAACTGCTATAAGGCCAAATCTTAAAGCAGGCACAACGGAGGAGCTGAATAATTGTGCCAGCGTTATTTAGCAACAGTAGTTACCCTTTTTTTATTCAATATTTGCCCTGAAATGGACATTTCTGCATTGCTCAATAGCTGACTCAAATTCCTGACCCCACAGTTGGCCTATAGTCGAGAACCCCTGGAAATCTCCTCCCTCCACAGTTACTGATAGTAAAAAAAGAGCTTCCCCTGGTGCCTGCAATTGCCATAAGTGGAGAATCGGCTAGGTTTAAAGATGGATTAAAATACTACTCTCCACACACGCTGTAGTCCCAATCCAGATCATGCCAGGATGCTTCCTTTTGCGTATGAAAAAGCACATATATAGCTAGAGGCTATGAATTAAACTGAATGTGTTTGACACTGAATGTGTTTGACACTGAAGGCTCATTCGCACTTGCATTTGTCTCCCTGGTTCCTCCAGGAAAAACTGCTCTTTACCACAGCATCAAACCAAACGTCAAGTCGGGCTTTCCACACATTTACATTTGCTACGATCCAGTGGTAAAGAGCAGGTTTTGCCAGGGAAAGTGGCAAGTCAAGTGGGAAGCATATTGGGCAAGTGGCTAGAAAGTACGGGACAAGCAGAAAACTCTTCGACCCACGCTTTCTAGACAAGCGATGAGCCCCAGGCCAAAGGGATTGTGCCTGTTTCACTAGGATTGACAAGCTGGCTCTTTCAAGTATCAGAACATGACTGCCCAAAGCAGGACTCCTGAAGATATTTCTAAGAGACTGGGCTTCTCCATTGGGATTTTGGACTTTTTTTTCTAGCTGTGCAATTGTTTGAATGTAGGCATGAACTTTTTTCAAACCTACCGTATTTTCCCATGTATAACAGACCCCCATGTATAAGACGCACCCCTATTTTTGGGAACTCTGTTGCTATCAAAGGGTTAAAAGGTAGCAGAAACGCTCTAATCACTGAGCAGCTGGAGGTCATTAGGCTTCCAGGAACATGAGTTTGTATAAATAGTCTCCTGTGTGTTTGTTCTCCCCTTTTCTCCCCCTTTTTGGGCGTGTTTGCTGAGATGTGTGGTTCTTCGCCAGGGTTGTTTTTGTTTTGTAAATAAACCTTATCTTTGAGTTACAAACCGCATGCTCCAAGACTCCTCTTTGAAAAGATACTGCCTCTCCTGCCCTTCTTCAACTGCTGTGCGAAATACTCTGCTGTAGTGGGACTTGTGACGATGGAAGCGCACTGGGCATTTACATTAAACTAATTAAAGTTTAATGGGACAGGTTATGGATGTTTGTACGTCAAGAAGGAGCTAAGGAGTGCAGTTCAGAGTGATTTATGCAAGGACTGGAGCGAAGTCAGAAGCAGTTGCCGACACCGAAAGCTTTCAAAGCAGCTTGAGTCCTGCAACGTGCCTAGAAAAGTTTTAAACAGGCACTGCGCAGTTTGTACTCGCTGGAAGACATCTTATTCTTCAAGGAGCCACCTCAGCAGCTGGGAGACGGTCTACAGGTGTGTGAGTATCGTTCCTATGCCCCAGGGAGGATGGCAGAGTCCCAGGAAAGTTTTTCTGTCCCGTTTACGCGACTCAATGGGAAAAATTGGCAAGATTGGAAGGCTAGAGTAAGGGTTTGGTTGCAAGCAAAAGAGTTGTGGGGTTGTACTGAAGCACCGCCTTTACAGGCAGCTGCAGACGCGTCTGCAGAAGACAAAGCAACAGCAGCAGCTTCACAGAAACGTGACAGGAAAGCCCAAGGTCTACTAGTTTGGGCAGTGGGACCAGAGCAAATGCCTTATGTTTCTGAGTTAAAGAACACGCATGAGGTCTGGACGGTTCTGCAGCGGCTAAATTCCAGAAACACTGCGGGGGCCAAGATCCATGCTACAAGATGTTTGTTTGATTTACGTCTCCAACCGGGAGCGTGTGTGAAAGAACATATTGCCAAAATGGTGTCTGCCTTTAATCAACTAAGACAGCTGGGCATTCCTTTCTCTATGGAGCAGCAGTCATACATATTGTTGTCTTCTCTTGATAAAAGCTATGAGACTCTAGCTCTAACTTTGGAAGCTATGCCTTCAACTGAATTAACCCTTGAATACATTTCATCTCGGCTTGCAGATGAACAGGATAAAAGGCAAAGAGAAAGAGGTTTGTCTTTAAAGGGGAGTTATGCTGTGCCTAAGAGTGTTGATGCTGAGTTTGAGCACACAGTAAATGCTTTTGCAGCTAGACACTGTTTTCGCTGTGGTTCCCCTTCCCATTTAATTAGGAATTGCACACGTGAACCTGGTCAAGACAGCACCAAGGCCGTTACCCCTAGTTACCAGACAAGGAGTTCCAGGGGACGTCGAAGAAGAGGAGGAGGTCGTGGCTACTCCCACAGCACACAGCACATGGCTTCAGCAATGTCATTGATGCAAGGGCGTGGCCAAGGCAACAATCTACGCTGGTTGATCGACAGTGGTGCATCTCACCACCTGGTGGCGCCATCTAGTGTCCGTTTGCAGAATTGCAGACATTTGCAAACCCTTAAAGTTGTGACAATGGCAGATTCAACTAAACGTTCCTTAGAGACCGTAGGCACAGTGTTCTTGAAATGTTTGCAAACAGAAATTGATGCCTACGTGCTAAAGGGATTGAAGGGGTGTATTTTGTCTGTGTCAGAACTTGATAGAAATGGGTTTAAAACTGTGTTTGAAAATGGGGTTTGCACTATTTCAAAAAATAACGTATCTCTTTTGCAGGTGGAATGCAGAGATGGGTTATATTATTTTGAGACAAGTCCAGATGAAGTTGAACAGGTTCATGCTGGTTGTGTGAACTCACCTACCCATAATTCTTGTGTCCATTTATGGCACCGCCGTCTGGGACATATTAATTTTCAGTATGTTAAAAGGCAACCAGAATTATCAGAAGGGTGCAAAATGAACAAATGTACTAAGTATTTGGATTGTACTGCATGCAAAAGGGCGAAGGTTCATAGATGCAGCTATCCCAGTTCAGATAGGAAATCTGACAAAGTATTCCAACTTGTGCATATGGACCTATGTGGCCCAATGCCTGTTGCTAGCATGGGAGGTTCGAGGTATGCACTGTGTCTCTCGGATGACAAAACAAAGGTTACATGGTTTTTTCCTCTCAAAACAAAAGCAGATACTGCAGAAACAGTTAAAAATTGGGTTCATGCAGTGGAACTTGAATTCGGTACTAGAGTACTTGCTTTTCAGACAGAGAGAGGGTCAGAATTTACCGGGTCTGTGTTGCAGAATTTCTTTAAGAAAAAGGGAATTAAGCATCGTCTGTCTACACCTTATTCCCCCCAAGAAGGAGGCGTGGCCGAACGTAAAAACAGGGTTCTGCAAGAGTTGGCAAACTCTATGTTGTTTGATGCTAAACTCCCTCAAAGTTACTGGGCGGAAGCCTGGCAGGCGGCTACTCATATTCTGAACCGAGTATATAATTCGGTAATTGCAACTACCCCATATTTTGCTTTATATGGGAAGAAGCCCAAAATTAATTACTTTCGGGTGTTTGGATGTCTAGCCTATGTACTTATCCCAAAAGCGTTAAGGAAAAAGGGAGGTCCAAGGGCTAGGAAACTCATCTTTTGTGGGTACAAACCACACGCCAAATCTTGGAGGTTCGTGAACCCAAATGGGGATACTACAAGAGTGGTCCTCAGTAGGAGCGCTGAATTTTGTGAGCAGTCCGGATGGACTCACTTACACGGTAACCCTGACATTTTGAGAGATGATTTAGGCATTTATGCTGAGAATGAAAGTCCAGAGAGTAGTGAGCCAGAAGAGAATGGTGCACATGGTTCAGATGCAGATTCTGACCAGGCACAAGGTCCTTCTCCTAAGGTAGAAAAGCCAAAATCTAGAGGTGTTCCAACATCGCCAGTCAGTAGGCCTAGCAGACAGCAAAAGCGAAGCAGGTCACCTGCAACACCAAGCCCAAGGGAGGTATCTAAACGGAGGTCTTTATCCCTAGGGGCGCGTCCAGGTATAAAGTCTGAGACAGATTCTGACAGCCAACGGTCAGAGGGGGCACAAGAGGAACAATTGCGCAGATCAAATCGTGCCACAAAGGGCAAGCCACCAGAGCGGTTTAAGGTGACAAGTGTATACGTAAATATGGCACAGTGTGAGCCAGATAGCTATATGGAGGTACAACAGCTTCCAAGCTCAGAAGCCGTTAAGTGGCAGGAAGCAATGGAAAAAGAGATGGCTTCAATGAAGTCTCTCGGTGTGTTTACAAGTACAGTGCTTCCGAAAGGGCAACAAGCTGTAGGTTGTCGATGGGTATATCGTTTAAAGCCCACAACTACTGAAGAGTTGCAATATAAAGCCCGGCTAGTTGCAAAAGGGTTTTCGCAGCGCAAAGGTGTTCACTATTCTCAAATCTATGCCCCAACTTCAAGATCGGAGTCATTAAGAATGCTTTTAGCCTCTTCAGCTAAGAAGGGAAATAAGCTGTTTCATTTTGATGTCAATGTGGCTTATTTAAACGCAGACTTACAGGAGGAAGTCTATATGACACCACCACCGGGTTTTGAAGGAGACAAGCCAAACCAGGTCTGGCGCCTACACAAATCCATTTATGGGTTGAAACAGTCCGCCCGTAATTGGAATTCCTGCTTAAACGATGCTCTAGAGAGCATGGGGTTCAGAAAGAGCGCAGCAGATGCGTGCCTTTATCTAAAAGGCTCGGGATGTGAACAAGAAGCAGTCTTGATATTCGTTGACGATTTATTATACAGTGGAAAGGATGATAAGCTTGCACAACAATTTGCCACAAAGCTTGGAGAAAGGTTTCAGATAAAATCACTAGGCAATGTATCTGTTTATCTAGGAGTTAAAATTCAGCAAGATGAAAATGGGAACTATTGGCTCAGCCAAGAAGCTAAGATCCAGCAGTTGCTGGAAAGGTTTAAAATGGACAACTGTGCTGGTGTTAAAACCCCAATGGAATTAAGTTACACAAAGGATGCTCAAGCTGAGCAACAGGCAGAGTTCTCTAATCCCGGGGTTTACCAGTCAGCGATAGGCAGTCTACTCCACATTGCACAGTGGACTCGGCCCGATATAACATATGCTGTCAACATGCTGTGTAGACAAGCTGAAAAACCATCAATGCATGCTTGGCAAGGAGTAAAAAGAGTTTTAAGGTATCTCCAAACTACCAAAAGGTTTCGCTTAAAACTATCAGCAGAGGGCAGCACACAACTTGAATGTTGGGCCGACAGCAGTTGGGCAGATGCTGGACCAGATAGAAAATCAGTGTCAGGAATGGCGATAAAATTTGGAAATGCACTAATTGGTTGGAGATCAAGAAAGCAATCACTTATAGCTTTAAGTTCAACTGAATCTGAGTTTAATGCATTATCAGATATATGTAGAGAACTGGAATTTTATAAGCAACTGGTACAAGAATTGTTTGGAGAATGTTCCCTACCTATCAGAGTGTGGGAAGACAATCAACCTTGTATTAAACTAGCTAAATCAGGTCAATTCAAGGCACACACAAAACACTTGGATATCCGTTATCAAAATGTATGCCAAAGTGTAAAACAAGGTTTAATTGAACTAAAGTATTGTCCAAGCCAAGAAAATCTCGCAGACGGTTTTACGAAAGCTTTGAGTCCGCAATCTCATAAATGTTTCTGTTCAGGTTTAAATTTGAATTAAGGTTGGTACAGCTCAGTGTTACGAGCGAGAGGGGGTGTTGCTATCAAAGGGTTAAAAGGTAGCAGAAACGCTCTAATCACTGAGCAGCTGGAGGTCATTAGGCTTCCAGGAACATGAGTTTGTATAAATAGTCTCCTGTGTGTTTGTTCTCCCCTTTTCTCCCCCTTTTTGGGCGTGTTTGCTGAGATGTGTGGTTCTTCGCCAGGGTTGTTTTTGTTTTGTAAATAAACCTTATCTTTGAGTTACAAACCGCATGCTCCAAGACTCCTCTTTGAAAAGATACTGCCTCTCCTGCCCTTCTTCAACTGCTGTGCGAAATACTCTGCTGTAGTGGGACTTGTGACGATGGAAGCGCACTGGGCATTTACATTAAACTAATTAAAGTTTAATGGGACAAACTCAAACTTAAGGAAATGGGGGGAGATTGCCCAGAGTTGTTCAGCGTTTTTTGTGAGGGATGGTTGAGCTTTTTTTAGGGGGGATATTGCCGAAAATTGCTCACCCTTCTAAACTGCGCTACCGCACACGCGCCAAAAAAACCACCTATCAGCTGTTCCCTCACCGCCCTAAGCCGCTAATCACCCACTCCATTGATGCAGCAACAGCAAATAGACACCAGCCCTTGTCGCAGCCACCAGTAACACCACTGACAATCTTCAGCTAGCGGAACCAACCAATATGCACTGACCATTTTTTAACATTATTTTTTGGGGCGAAACATCGTCTAATACACGGAAAAGTACAATATCTTCTGATCCCTCAGGTATGGGCTCCCATTTCCTCCTTCATAACAGTCACAGTAGCCCTTAATGATGATGATAATAATAATAATAATAATAATATTTTTTTATTTATACCCCACCCTCCCCAGCCGAGACCGGGCTCAGGGCAGCTAACAACCAATAATAAAAACAAGTTGATTAAAAAACAATTTTAAAGATTAAGATACAATATTAAAACAATTAGGGAGCAATCTCATCATAGGAGGAGAAAGAAAAAAGAAAAGGGGGGAGGGAATCAAACTGATTCTTACAAGCCCTGCGGAAAGAGATCAGATCCCGCAGGACCCTGGTCTCAAGAGACAGAGCGTTCCACCAGGTCGGAGCCATTGTTGAGAAGGCCCTGGCTCTGGCTGAGGCTAATCTAACTTCCTTAGGGCCCGGGACCTCCAGGGTGTTGCTATATATGGACCTTAAGGTCCTCCGCGGGGCATACCAGGAGAGGCGGTCCCGTAGGTACGAGGGTCCTAGGCCATGAAGGGCTTTAAAAAGTCAAAAGCAGCACCTTAAATCTGACCCTGTACTCTACCAGGAGCCAGTGCAGTTTGAAAAGCACTGGGTGAATATGCTCCCATGGCAGAGACCCTGTGAGGAGCCTCGTTGCAGCATTCTGCACCCACTGGAGTTTCTGGGACAGCTTCGAGGGCAGCCCAGCTTAGAGCCCCTTGCCTGACACATACACTAGAAGTGGAACAGGAATGTTTTTGAATGCAGAAATTTCTCGGGCAAACAAGGAGGCTGTAGCATTTTATTATCAAATTCACTGGACCATGTTTTCCTATTAGTTTCACTCAGTGTCGGCAAGCATCTTTCCAAGAAGTGAACATGGGATGTTCCTCATTTTCTGCTTTTCAGTTTAGTTGAGCATCTGAATATCTGGGAACCTCACCACAGCCCAGCGGAGAGCAAGACAAAGACTTGTCATTAACACAACAACAGCGGGAGGCATACATCAAAGACTTGCAAAATATGGCCACTCATTTCCATCCACCTTGGCCCCAAAACAAAATGCTAAAGCAGGTCCAAATGTTTGAATCTGCTCTCTAGCGTGAAAAGCAAAACAACAACCAAGAATAGTCTTCCTCTTGCTACAGTCTAAACACTGCCCATTTCTGACTAGACTGTGCACTGTGTTGCCTTTGCAGGCTTATCAGATCCAAATGGCACATGATAGTGGCAATTATGCAAAAACCATCTCAAGAAAATCTTCACTGTTACGCATCTTGGATTTATGAGCTCCCAATTGTAGATCAAGTGAGGTCATAAATCCCGCATGTTTATAAATAAAGTAATGGTACCCTTTAGTGAGCTATGTTTTTGAATTTACAAGCTTCAGTTTCTCCCTTAGGTCCCATTGCAATTTCTGTCCAGGAGTATAATCCTGATTACAGCTGGGCATCACGCTTCTATAAACTTGATGCTGGCAAAAGTATTCTCTTGGCAGATCTCGGCGCCTTCTTCTGATCCAACCATAAAGCTTTATGAAGAACATTGTGTTAAAATGGAATGGTGTGATGACAACTTGCATTCTCAGGGGGTGGGGAATGGATGTAGAAGAGTAATATAAAAAATATAGGAAAATACTACATGTCTTCCCCTAAAAGAATCCTGAACACCATTCCACTAAGAGAACAAGAAATGTGTTAGAGATGTCCAGGCTTCTTGGGGACACCTGATGAGCATGAATGATTATTATAGCTTTTTAAATTTTGGAAGAACTGTGCTTTTAGATTGTGAAGCCCTTTGGGGGATAAAGCTGACAAGATTGTTGCCATCTGCCCTGAGCACATGAGACAGGGCCTATCAATACATAATGAAATTGTCAGGGAATTGCCATCAGAGCAAGAAACGGAGGCAGGGCTCCCGAGCGATGCCGGAGAGGGGACGGGCAGGGGGGAAGGATTTCAATGTAACACCCATAGAGCAGAGAGGGAGATGGAGGAATTGGTGACAGGGCTCCAAGACCCTTCCCCCGAATCTAGTGGAGAGCGCGCTGGGACGCCCCTGCCTTCCCCGTACTTGCGCAGACGCGTTCCGCGCAGAGAACATAGGCAGAGACTCGGGGTCAAACAGCTTCTATGCTGGAAGAGATTCAAGAGACGCCCACTCTCGGATTCTGCAAGTGACTAACAGGTCACGAAGGGCGAGCTCCGACCCTAAGCATGGTTGGGCAAGCAAAATAACTGAACTGAAGTAAGGTTATGCACAAGTAACCCCTCACACCCATTACATAAATGTTTAGTGGAATGCTAAAACCCAAAGTAAATATTCTACCATTGTTGCTAAACAAAACCTAATATTGCACTGAGAAATAAGAATTATCATTTTCTATAGCTTAGAAAAAATGCTGAGATGGGTAAAGCCATAGGAATAAAAATCTTTTGAAGGCTGGTTATGTGACTTTCCACCTTTCTTTGCCACATTGCACAACTATCCAAGATAATGTATATATAAATCAGAGATGACCCAAAATTTCTCAGAAGATTTTTTTTTCTGATTTATCTTTTTTGAGATTTTTCCTTTTTCTCACCTCCCCAAAAGAAGGTCACTATGCCTAATTTTTTTCTAATATTCTCTTTTTTTTTGCAGCAGCAGCAGCAGCCGCCGCCATTTCTTCCTCTTCACACACACACACACACACTGAGAGAGAGAGAGAGAGAGAGAGAGAGAGAGAGGGAGAGGGATAGTACCCTGGAATGACACTAGGCCTGGTGTACTGGATGATGCAAAATTGTGGTCAGGGTGCAGGCATCAGTGCACCAGCAAAAGCCCTCAAACAAAACCCCACCTTGGGGAGGGGAGGGGAAGAAAGAAGCTGTCTACTGCCATTGCTGCTGGTGAGTCTCATCCCTCATAAACTGCAGGAGAAGTTCTCCTCCCCATGCAGAAGCGTGAAGGACCTTGAGGGACAACTTGTGCACCACTCTATTATAAATAGACAAAGCAAACCTGAAAGTGCAAACAGAAAGGAAACAAGGCCTGTTTTGGAAAATTTAGCAAAAGTGTCTTAAGTGTGAAATAAACAAGCTCATATCTCCTTAGAAGCATGACGTATTCAAGGAACTCGTTTTTCAAACATTTTGTTTGAGTTTCTTCAAAAAGCACCTTGACTAGGGTATGTGGTGTGGGTAGTAGGCTTCCTTTCAGATATTTTGCCAGTTTTTGTCATCTTAAAACATTTCCAAAACAATATGCTTCTGTACATCTGGAGCCTAATGTGCAAATCAAAGAACATAAATACTAGTGTAAGAGTCAATGGGACTACAACAGCACAGTCAATGAAGTCAATAAAGCTACATCACTGAGCCTTTTTCTTAGTTCCATTTAGGTAATTCACCTCAATTATTTCAGTGGGAGTGGATGATTCATCATTTTATAGAAGGTCACTCAGGGCAGACTAGCTTCTCACATTACCTTTGGGGGGGGCACAATTCATGATATCCATTATACTCATGGTGACATGCTGGATTGGCTCATCGAAAGCACTGGGATGGAAGGGGGGAGACTATCGTGTTAAATGGCTGTGTGTGTGTGTGTGTGTGTGTGTGTGTGTGTGTTTATTCAACAGCAGCAGCAACAACAACAACAGTAGTCTTATGTTTATCAGACCTACATGTATAAAAAGTCCCAAGCAAGTGAAAACAAAGCATGAATATTGCAAGCTATCTGACAGATCCCCAGTGCTCATGAGCAGGAACACAGCCAAAGGCAATACCAAGAGAACGAGCATACGAAATGTCAGTAATTAATAACAGCAGAAGGACCTGGGAAGGAATGCAAAGCACGGCTGAAAAACTATCAGTAGCGAATTTTTCTCTGCAAGCCCCATCAGAATGAGTGGGAGTTGTAGAAGACACAGTTGAGTTTGTGCGGCACTCCTACCCAGGCAGAGGACCTTCTCAGTAGTCGTACCCGCCCTGTGGAACGCCCTCCCATCAGATGTGAAGGAAATAAACAACTATCTGACTTTCTGGAGACATCTGAAGGCAGCCCTGTTTAGGGAAGTTTTTAAAGTTTGATGATTTACCATGTTTTTAATATTTTGTTGGGGGCTACCCAGAGTGGCTGAGGAAACCTAGCCAGATGGGCGGGGTATAAATAATAGACGATGATGATGATTATGCTTCCCATGTCAATAAGGTCTTATCCACACTTAACTTTCCTCCCCGCTTTTGAAGCAGTCTACTCCAAGCGAGTCCATTCCACTGTCAAACAGCTCCTACTGTAAGAAAGTTTTTCGTAGTATTTAATGGGAATCTCCTTTCTTTTAACTTGAAGCCATTGGTTTGGTCCTACCCTTCGAAGCAGGATAAAACAAGCTTGCTCCATCTTCCATATGATATTTGATATGATATATTATATTTGGCAGCTTTCATGCATTCCTTGTTAGCTGTTTACGCCTTCTTTTCCCTCCCTCTACAGTAAGGAGTTCCTCACACTTTCAAAATAACAGGTACGGAGGTTTATAAATAAATCCCGAAACTGAGTTTTAAAAGAAGCTAAAGAGAATAAAGGCAGCTTTGGAAATCCTGCATGGGCAATAAATTCCCCAATGTCGTAAATGAATCCAAGGTCCCAGAAGACATAATCCTAAGAAACAATGGATTTCTCACGTCCAAATGAGTAAGCAGACTGTTCAAATTTTAGAAGCAGCAAGGGACATACGCAACAGTATTTCTATATAGATCGTATATCTTCAGGTCTTTGGGGGCCTCTATTCTACTAAAGACCCTTATCGTACTAAGGCAGGAGTGTTTCAGGTAGTCTAGTATGTGAAATATCATACTGCCTGAATGAAGTATTCATAGAATTGTTTTTCTTAAAAAGAGAATTACACTTTAGGGCCAAACTAGAGGGTACATGGGAGATGCATGAATCAGTCGCCAGGTGTGTGTGTGTGTTTAAAATAAAAAGCAGCTGTGGAGGTTGCAGTCAGAAAGATTAGGAGGCAGGATACTTCACCCTCTCTGCCATTTGCCTGCCCCAAATTCCCCTTTCCACGTGCTCCAGCTACTTGGTGTTGAAAATGGCGAGACCCCTATAGCTTTTCCCAGCTGGGGAAGTTGTTCAGGGGAGGCAATTCTGAACCTGCCCACCTGTCTTTCTCCACTTCTGACTGCTGCCTCAGAATCTGCTTTTTCATTTTTTAAAAAAAAAATAAACCTGAGGAACAATTTACATATCTCCCATGTACTGTCTAGTTTCACCCTTAATCCAACACTCAAAATGTTATTCTAAAAAGGTGAAAAGGTAGGGAATGCAGTGGTGGGCTGGATGAGAGCTAATAAACTCAGAGCTGTTAGGAGACCTGTCACAGAGCTACATTTCCCAAACCCTTAACAAACTATAATTTCCAGGATTTCTTGAAAGAATCCATGACTCTTAAAGTGGTATGAGAGTGATTTAAATGTGCAATGTGAATAAGACCACTTTATTAAAACTTTATTAAAACTGTGCTACCTGTCTCCTAATTTTTTCAGCATGAACTGGTATGCTGGATTTTGAAGCTCCCTTGTTATCCCATTAGTAGCATAATATTCAAGCCCTAAGGAAGAAGCAAATGTGACAAAAGAAAGCAAGACCTGATGGATACAGGCATTAATCAGAAATGGATCCTGCAAGGCCAACAGAAAAGAATGACTAAAAATAAAAAAGCCCTTGGGAGAATGAACATCTATACTGGAAAAGATATTTGTCATAAGAATCTCTTCAAAAATATACTCCATTTCCTCTGCTACCATAGCAGGTCATCATGCTGCAGCTGTAGATGTTCACAAGTACCAATCTGTACACGATGTTGTTATAAGAATTTTTAGGTATGTGTGTGTGTGTGTGTGTGTGTGTGTGTGTGTAATAAATGTTCATAATTGTACCAAACAAACACATATATAAATATATAAACCACATGTCCAAAACCCACAGGAAAAGTTCTAAAGCCATTTTGACTCTTTCAGTCACCTCAAATATTTCTCTACAAGGTCGAAGGAAACGCAGAAACCTCCCTTTTGTCCCCGTCCTCACAAATCCTACCTTAAGAGCACATTTAAGGTGTGAATAGGGTGAGCCGGTGACCTGGCTCAGGAATTAAGTATTATCATTACAAAAGAATGGCCAGGCTTCCCAGGTAATCCAGTCAAGTGACCATTAACAGGTAACCTGGCAGACAGGGTAAAAACAACACACTCAGATTTCTGTTGTAGACCACCTTTTCTGTGATGTAGGTGTGATGTTTCTGGGGGTGGTGGTCTTGGGCTACACCCCTTCTGTGATGTATGTATGATGTTTTGGGGGGTGGTCTTGGACTCCAGGGAGGGGAGGACTTGCCCTGGGTTGCTCTTTAGTCCTTTAATTTCAGGGTCTTGGATGCTATTTCTATCAAACAATTCCTCATTCTTGGTACCTATTCTTGGACCCAGAAACATTACACTGGCCCTCCTTGTTTGCAGTTTGTTTACAGCACTTGACTGGTATAGTCACAAAAGTAAAGATGGGCTGTGTACACAGCATACATTTAAAGTAGCCCCCTCCCCCCAATAATCCTGGAAACTGTAATTTCCCCCTCGCAGAGATAAGGTTCTCAGCACCCTTAACAGACTACAATTCTCAGGGTTCTTGCTGGGAAGGGATGTGTTTTTCATGTGTTTTCAATGTAAGATAGGTACGCAGCCATAGGAAACTCCCTCTCAGTAAAGTGCTAATTTAGGACTAAAGGACACAACTAATTAATAAGTGTTAAAGTCATGACTGAAAACTAATTGCTGCACCACAAATGTGATAAAATCTGAGTTTTTCTAGGTAGACCTTTAAAAGGCTGTACAAATATAGAACAGCAGAATTCAAATCAGGAAGAGGAAGGCAGCACATTAAAAAAAAACCTCACTGTGGCAGAGGAACAAAAATAACTGGCACCTCTAGTGATATTTTTCATATATCCCCTGCTCTTCTTTGTGCACATGGAACAAGTCAGAAACCATTATATAGTTTTGTTTGAACTCTATACAAATACTGAAGAGAATAGGGAAAATTTCTGACTCAGAAATTGGATAGTCACAGCTTGAAATGTACATAAGTTACAAAAAATGTTTTTCATGGAGAACATTGCAGATAGTAGCTTGAAACTCAAATGAATTAAAAATATATATAGAAATGTATTTCAAAATTGTCTAAGGGTTTGGAGTAGTTTCATTATTGATCTGTATCTTTCTAAAGCTTCCTGATAGACCATGAAGCATGTTTGAAATTCTTTGTGTGAACAAATACATTTTGTTGTCTATTCATAGACTGTTTCAATTGAGATTCCCAATCATAGCTCCCTGCCCTTAAGATCTGAAACAAGATGAAAGCTAAACCTTGAGCTGACATTATCCACGCAACTTGAGGACAGATTTACTGCACTTTCTCCCTATATATAGTGGTGGCTGATAAGGGATTTAAATGGACCTCTGCCATTTAAGAGGCTTTATACATTACACAACATCGAGATACAGATAGGTAGCCGTGTTGGTCTGCCAACCGTGTTGGTCTGTGTATCTGAAGAAGTGTGCATGCACATGAAAGCTCATACCAAGAACTAACTTAGTTGGTCTTTAAGGTGCTACTGGAAGGAATTTTTTTTGTTTTGACAACATCGAGAAACTGTGAGTGGCTCACAATTCCAATAGTCATGCTTCCTGTGTGACTGCAAATGGCACCACAACAAGGTAGGAAAAAGACACACATACACAATGAAAATTGGCAATGGTATGGGTCCATTTGTGCTTCCAACACCTTGAGTCTATAGACAACAGAGGTTTTAGAAGTGGGCTGTATTCTGGTGAATTGAATTAACTCTGCATTTCCATCAAAGGAAGCCCAATCTCCAGCATTCTACTTTATTTTTTCCCATAAATTAAAAGCAGCTCTGCCAGAGCACTGTAAATTCCCTCCTCACAGCGATGCATCTGGCAACTTCATTATGCAGTTTTCAATGAATGCTGAAGACGCACCTTTTAGCCCTGGCTTTTGAAACCTGAGATGTATATTTTTAGGACCCACACTATTTTTGTGCTTGTAAGTTGTTTCACACTATTTTAAACATTGTGTGTTAATTGCCCTATGTAATAAATTAGTAGAAGCAGGAGGAGGAGCAGGAGCATGAACCAAACCTAATTTCCCCCTCCCCTAGGACAGGCCCAGGAGCTGAGCAATTCCAGGCCAAAGATATCCTTAAACAGCAGTGGCTATAAAATATGGGTGTTATAGGGATGTTATACAGGGTTTGTCACACACTCTGGATGTAATCAGAAAACAAGGAGGTGACAGAGAGGAGGTGATGAGGTGATGGAATTGTCAGCAGCTGCGGTGAAAGGTTGAAGAGGCAGGTGAAAGAGGTCAGATGGGAAAAGATAAGCAGAGATAATAAGAAAACAAATACGGGGTGCAGAAGATGGTTCATGTACAGAAACCTTTATCAAGAGTGACAGAGAACACTATTATCTTGCATAATAGCTTCTCCAGGGAAGTGTCAGGAGACCACTTCTCAAAATGTTTAAAGCTACACAGGACGCAGCAGAAACAGAAATGACTTGCTTTAGAAACCTATCAATGGTTTTTAAACGACAAGACGGTATCTGCATAATGAAGGAGACAAATCGCTATCTTCAATTATCTCCACTTCTATTATCTGCCTATGATATCCAGAATAACATAGTGTTATGCGTTCCTTGCTTCCCAACTGGTGAGAGGTTCCAGGGGCAGCGCTACAAAGTTGTTTCCTTCGGATGAGAGAACATGGGATCTTGATTGTAACAATTTGCTACACTGGAAGCCGTTTGATCAGGAGTAGGCAACCTAAGGCCCATGGATGCGGCCCAATCGCCTTCTAAATCTGGCCCACGGGCAGTCTGGGAATCAGCGTGTTTTTACATGAGTAGAATGTGTGCTTTTATTTAAAATGCATCTCTGGGTTATTTGTGGGGCATAGGAATTCGTTCTTCCCCCCAAAAAAATTATAGTCCGGCCCACCACATGGTCTGAGGGACGGTGGACTGGCCCACAGCTGAAAAAGGTTGCTGACCCTTGCGTTTGACATTCCCATGGCAGGTAGCAAACTGAAACGAATTGGGCTCATTCGTTTAGTTTCTGATTTAGTTCTAAAACGAGCACACACTCCTCATACACACAAAAATTACTCCACGTTACATTGGTGCTAGAATGGGGGAGGTGAACATGATGCCTTCCAGATGTTTCGGAATATAGCTCCTTTCAGCCCCATCCTGAAGCCATTGACCAAGGATGATGGGAGTTGTAGTCCAAAACATGTGGAGGAATCAGTGCTGGTTATCACCGTGCTAGAAGCACAGAATAAGGGAGACTGAACCGACAGATATATCATTCAGCGAGGTCAGCTTTAAAACCAGTTTCACTTCATTTGACAAGTTCATTTAAGTGTGCTCCACAATATAAGCAACAACATATTTGGTATATTGAGCAGCAAATATAAACATTGGCAACCAAGGAGTTAAGAAGGTCCAAAAGCAGCAAGAGAATTAGCTGTTGCTAAAACAATTTTATGGTCTTTTCCACTTGACTGGAGGTAGTTTGTATGGCTGACTAGAATCTATTCAATGCTGTCAAACATCTAACACTCCCATAGCTAGGCGCCTTACAATGAATAACAAGCAGTCTAGCTGCCAATATGCTGGGGCTGCATTTTTCATCAGGGACTGGACCCTAACCCAGCAACACTCTAAATTCATTGTTTGATGCCTTGATAATTTATGAGACCAACAATTTGCTGCAACAGACAGAAGTGCCAACTGAAATTTACTGGCTTACAGCCAACTAGGCCATACTCAGAGTAGACCTACTAAAAACAATGGTCCGTTGACTTCAATGGGTCTACTCCAAGTAGAACAAACACTGGTGTGTGTTATTTATATTATTTCCTTCTATTTTTGAGCCCACCATTCATTGTAAACAAGCCCAGCATTGGTTATAATGTAAAATCAACAGAAAACAAATTAACGACACAAAATACATTCTCTAAATAGAATCAAAACACTTTTAAACATCAGATAAAAATTTACTCAGACATAATTATGCAGCAGCTGGGAGACACTATAGCAAGCCATAGCAAAAATCCCCTACGCAGAATCCATTAGATACTCTAAACTTTCTGTTTGCATTTCGTTTGCCACTTGGCAGGCTGGAAAGGGATGGGGGGGTGGACAGTGCACTACATGTTCCTGGGAAACCTGGTGCTAAATCATCAGGTAAGAGCACCAGGAAGGAAGCATTCAGCCACCCATGTGATATAGGCCTTTTTGTTTTGGGGAATATTTATTTTGACAATCAAGTGACTTAAGGTCCAAGGGCAACACTGCTTCCTGTGTCCTGAATGGAGCCGGAAGGTAATAGTTTACCAGCCAAGATGATTTCCAGTGCATGCTGGGAATCCCCATCAGCAGGAGGAAAAGTATCTTTAATGGACTGGCTCTGCAGCAAGCCTTTGACCAACATCCCTGGATTTTCTCAGCACAGGGCTAGCCAAGGGAAAAAATGGCACATGGCCAAAGAATGCAACTGAAACACTCCAAGGAGAATGCATGCTGGAGTTCCATTGCTAGCATACAATTCATTAAAACTATTATTTTCTCTAGTTGCAAATTCATGATGGATTGCACTATTTTATTTGTAGCACCTCAAGAGTGATTGGCTACTACACTACTTGCTGACAGCACATGGTGAATATCTGAACTGTGTGAGCTTCGGGGAAAGAAGCGACTAAGCTTTGTTCTCAGCGTTCTCCCAAAGTGTCCAGGAGTACTTTACAATGCTGTTCGGCCCACTTAATAAAGCTGTTCATTACCAGCTGGCAAGTACTGTGAATTCACTCTAAACAAAGTTACGTTCTTCACAGGGTGGCTATTTCCGTTTCAGATTTGGAAGATTTGCTGCGCATTAGTCTAAGGTTGTATGACCTGTCTGAAATTTCCAAGTTCTCGAGCTATTCACCTCAGGATGTAGCAACTGACAATGCAATTTTGCTCTTGGAATTGCATCTTCGATTCTAGGTGCTCTCAAGAAACCACCTGAATTGCCATCCTAGTCAGAATTGAGACTCTGAAAAACTCAGATTACCTTGTTTCTGGGAAAGATGTGCAGGACAGTGGACAGGGTCCTTGATTCACATGGAGGAAAGCCTGCTTAAATCCTTGCTCAGTCATAAACCAGGCATGTCCAAAGTCTGTTTCGGGGGGCCTAATCCGGCCCCTGTGGCAGGGGTAAAATCCTAAAAAAAAACCTCAGCAACTTCAATTCTTTGGTCGGCCCTCACGACCCTTCACTTCATCAAATCTGGCCCTCTTTGAAAAAGTTTGGACACCATTGGCATAAACCATTTTTTGGTGGTCTTGGGCAAATAAATGTTAACCAAATCTATATCATAGGGTTGTTGTGTAGATGCCCATGCATCTTTAAGTGCTAAAAAGGGGGTGACTAACCTGTAGCTCTTCAGACATTGCTGGACCACAACTCTTATTATCCTAATTAGTTGTCATAATGGCCACACTGGCTGATGGGAGATAGAGCTGAACAACACCTGGAATGCCACAGGTTACCTACCTCTGTGCTAAATAAATAAAGCTGATCTACTGATCAGTCTCAGACAGGTTTGGTGGATATCTACATATGTCAAGCTCAAGCTTAGGACTTAGGCTGGGTCTCAAGCCCATTCAGCTCAGTCACGTGACCCAGCAACCCAGTGTAAGTTAAGGCGGCAAAAAGGGTGGTGAAACATTTATTCTAAAGGCTTGTTTTCCTTCAGCCAGGCTTAGGCTGGTTCAGACAGCTGTAACCCTCCTCCTGAATGGAGTTTGTATCTGGAGTAATTTACGCTATCTTAACTTAAACTGGAATAATTTATGCTGGCTTCCTCTATTTAGGATTGTTGACATATACTTTTTAAAAAAGGCTGATAGATGCCTAACCAACATTTCTTGGCACACCTCAAAAGAAGGCAACCTTCTGAAGCAGCTCCTTTGAAAGGGAAAGGAAAGAAGAACCTAGAAAAGGGATGGACCTCTTCTTCTCCAGATGTTGTGTATCAGGACTGATAGTAATGACCCAATGCCACCTGGAAGAACAAAAAGTCCACATCCCTGACATAAGGAGTTCAGAATCATGGCAGAGGTGAGATTGCTCCTGCTGACTCACGAAACTGCACCAGGCCTCCTAATGCTGACCATCCCTACATTCATTTGGTTATGCAAGCATTTTGTTCTCACATCCAGTTATCTTCATTGGTGGCAATGGTAGGACCTGGAAGAAGGCCTGTTATGGTTTTGACTTGATTCCCGCAGTCCTCTTCTGCTGTCTGCTAACGCTACTGTCAGGTATGAAGAATATTAGAGGATAAAGATAGGGAGAAATATTATCATCTGTGCTTTTTGTGTGTGATGGTAGTCTTTCTTTTCTTTCCATGGTAGCCATTTTGTGCTGGCACCCATGACACTTTTATCAAGATATGAGCTTGAGTTTTTATAAAGAAAAATGCACTGATTTATAATAGTATAATATTTCATTAAAAAAGACACTCTGCATTGCCATAATAAATATCATCTATCTTACTTAATATCTTACTTAATTTTGAGTACTGTATCTCCTTAAGCTTCAAGAAATCCAAGCAAATAATTACTATTCATACCACTTCTTAAAATTAACATATTTTAATAAAATGACTGAAAAGTCCATCTACTATATTATTTCTCCCTGCTGTAATTGGATGCAATATATTATTGATAATTTTGAATTGCTAGCCCGTCAGATGCCAAAGTATAGCAGACGTCTCCAGTGCAATTAATTTTTATTTTGTATATTTGTCAAGATCAATACTTATGGTTTGGCTTTCATTCTCGCAAAGTCATCTTAATCCCACTCTGCAAGGGTGTAATTTACTTTCTGTCCAGAGCTGATCAGCAGAGCCAAGCTATAATGAAGCCTCTGAACAAATGAACATGGAAATCTTGAAGGGATAATGGGACTTTCTTGGAGGCTAGTCTTTCAGTGAATTCATGGAGGGAGGGAATTGGAATGCCCTGCTCTCAGACTTTATGAATTTAACTGAAGGCGGAGTCAGGGCCGAGATACATTCAACTATATAAGCATATCATGTGTGGCGCCTGTAAGGATCACTGAGGACTTTGTTTTTTGCAGGGTCTCCTATATATGGCTATAACCTCTGCATATACACCAGACAACTGGTATGAGTATAGGCTCTATTCAGATCTTTGCCTAGGACTAATTAGAGCGGAGCTAAAATTAGCTGGAAGACAATTTTCTGAGAATATTACTTAGATTTTTCTCACCTCACCATAGAAAATGCTACTTTGCAAATTCTTCTCCAAATATTGTCCAACTTTTGGGAGAGTGGCGGCGGCAGCTGCCATTTCCCAACTAAAGGATTGTGGGAAATTGTGGCCAGTCCGCCAACACAGTTTCAGCCACTTGTGGGTGGGGATGTTGGGGGCTTAGGAAAGAAAGAAAGAGCAACTGCCATTCCTAATAGTGAGCCCCAGCCCTGAGAAAATGTTGGGAGAATTTCTACTCCTCCTGGAGAAATGTAATGAACATCACACACACACCAAATTCTTTCAAATTGGGTGGGTTTTGATGGGCCATTTCAGCACACCTCTAGAACATATGGAAGTTATGAGCTGGGCAAGAGATAGGAATGCTTGAAGAACTTTATCTTTGCAATTCTAAATGAGGTCATCCTTACCTCCCAGACTAATGCACAGATCGTATCTTCCCAAACATATAAATAAATCAAAAGACACTTTGAAAAGTGTATTTTGACAGAAAGTATTTTAATCATATATACTTAAACAGCGCTTTTCTGCAGTCGTGAGGATTTAACACATTGGGAGACAGAGTGTGAAAATAGACAAAATGCATGTAACATGTACAAAAGTGACATAGAGTGGAAAGAAGAACCTAAGAAGAGACTACTAGATCAGGCCAATGGCCCATCTAGTTTAGCATCCTGTTCCCACAGTGGCCAACCAGATGTCTGTGGGAAACCAGGAAGCCAAATGCAAGCCCAAGAGCACTCTAACCTGCAGTGGCGTTGAGCAGCTGATATTCAGGAACATTACAGGCTCCAACAGTGGAGGCAGAGCACAGCCACCATGGCTAGCAGCCATTGAAAACCTCATTCCCCATGAATATATTGATTTGTCAATCTTTCGTCCAAGATAGTGAGTGTAATCCCAGTCAGTTTCCCTCAGAGTGATTTCTGAATGTCTTAAAGCGATGGTTAGGTACACATATCCTTAACATCAATAACCCCAAATCAAATGAATATACAGAATATTATGTTTAATGTCAGAAATCCTAGTCAGTTTTAGTGACAGTTCATTTAGATGATTAAAAGCATTGTCTTAAATGAGTGGGTAAATCATTCTGATGAATCTTTAATATGCTGAAGTGTTCTGAATTTTGACATATCTTGAACAACTACTTCTGAAACTTAGCAGACCATTTGAATCACTAATTTTGGTCCCTAACTGGATAAGTGAAAAGTTCATAAAATGGGGGGGGGGGGTGCTGATGCAAAGTTTTTACAAATCAGCTCATTTAAAGGTTCAGGAAAACACAAGTTACAAACATTATTGCAGCTAAAATACATCATTTTAAGAAGCCACAATCTAAATGAAAGCCTCAAAAATGCAATTTTGTTATTCTGAGACAATTCAACAAAATGCACAAAGGAAATTTAGGATCCCTTTCCAGTATTTTCCCATCTCTAGGAATGGCTCCCCACCATCCCGTCTGAAGCCTGTAAGTTAGCCAAATGCCTCTTTGGAAAGTATGGGAGAGAAGGAGCATGGGGCCAGAGGCCAGAGATGGACTGGTAGTCAGGCAAATAAGAAGCAAAAGGCCAGAGGCCATTCCCCTGGCAGAAACGTACATGGCAGTGGAGGGTTGAAGAGGGCGGAAGCAGAAGTGAAATCAAAGGCAACTAGGGTCATGATCCAAGGCAGCCATTAGGAAAAAGAGGCAAAAGTCCTCATGTCCAAGACAATTTGCTTGGACTAATAAACTGACTTTCCCTTAAGGGCATTATAGGGCCAAGTGTATACTGATAGGTGTGGGGAGTCAGGTGATGTTATGTAGACAAGTAGATGAATTAACTTATTTCCAGCTGGAACCAGAAGGACTTTGTGTTCCTTGAAACTTAGTCTACCTGACCTCCTGAGGCTCTAGCATGAAGACTTTCTCTAGCCTGGTCCTTTTCCTTGACTACTGCTTTAGATGTTCACTTTGGGCTGCCTTAGACTACATACCTGCTTCTGGATCTCCTGTCCTTTTGTTGCGGCCTTGAATCTAGACTTCTGCCTTACTTTGACTACACACCTTTATCTGGCCCCAGTGATCCTGTTTTGCTGCTCTAGAGCTTGACTTTGAGCTACACACCTCCTCCTCACCAGATTCCAAGGTCCTGACATCTGATTGCCTAGAAAGCTTTGCCCCACTGAGGTCCGGCAAGTTCAGAGGCAGTGAAACATCACCTTTTATTGGAGCAAATGTATTGGACCTTCATGAGTTTCTTATTGAGACTCAGATGTTCTCACTAGGACAGCCCCACCCAGCCACAGCAAGCTGACCCAATCTAATGTACATCCTTAATTCTGACCAGTGACAACCATTCTAGCGTTTTAGAAATACCATGATAAAATAAATGCAATTCTATTATTCATCTGCTTTGTGTGAGAGAAATAAACATCCCATTGTATGACGGTACTTTACTCAAAGGTCTGCAATTGGTTTCCTCTCAGTTACTTCCATCCCTACTTGACGTCTGCTATTGTTTTAAAACACTACTTTCCCCCTCTCAGTGTTTCTCTCTTCTTACTCCCATGCCATAAACGTTTCTCCGTTTTCTCTCCCCTACCTCACGCTTACTTTATGCAGTTCCGGGATTGTGATGTGGCACTGCAAATCATCCAGGAGTGATGACAGCCTTGCATTTTTATGTACATAGAAAGAAGATTATGATGCAGATAGGACAGAACATGTCTTGATTCTTTTACACCAATTATACATATAATTTACATGTGTATAATTTTGATGACAGTGCATGATTGCCTCAGACATAAGTGAGTGTTTAATTTAAAAAACTCAAGTGCGAGTGAAGCTCAATTCAATTAGAACTGTCAAATTCCATGTATAATTCCATTTAAAATGGACTCTTCTTCCCTCCCTAGACAGGGAAGAGAACAATAAAAAAATAAAAAAAAATAAAACCAGATGGAGAATATTACATCAGTGCTCCAGCATCTGTAAGCTCCCTTGTCTTCCATGCAGAATTGAAAGTTTTGACTTTAAAGCCCCAAAAGTTTTAAGATTAACATGCAACAGAGATCAAATGCTTCTATGTGTCCTGTCACAATCTCCTAAAAGCCAGGGCCAAGATCATCAAGAATACCCTCTGAATGATACCTTTGAATGATATTGAGCTAACTTTGGGGAGTTTGAGTTAGGCCTGATGAGCTGTTGGAGATTCCCCCCCCCCCTTTAATCCAATTTATTTTTATTCCGTGTAAATGTAGTCTCTAAGCAGGACCTGGAGTGAACCAGCATGGATTTAAGGTGTATAGGCAAAGTCACTGAGAGAGACTGCATGCTAGCTTGACTCAGGAGCAGAGTACTCTTAAGTGGAGCTACCACTCGCTCTCCTCCACGGCCATCTCCTTTTAGTTTTGCTCTACACAGTTCAAAAGCTTTACAGCTGACTCTGTCCAATGCTGAAGAATGTTTATACATCTACTGGGAATAGAGCAGCTAGATTGCTGAGGCTGATGACATAATTATGTCAACCACAAAGAATTCTGGGATTACAGCTGTAAAGAAATGGGTCTGAAACCCTTTCTGAGAGCATTCAATTTGGATGGGTGGAAGAACTAATGACTCCATTAAAACAGAAGTAATGCTGTCTATATATAAACTTGCTTATGCAGGATTTAAGGAAGCAAACAAACAATGCTGTTATTTGGAGTCAGTGTTTCGTGACCATCAGCTAGGCTGGAAAACTTGTCTCCAAGCCTGTCAACACAAAAATGTTAACAGCAGTAAATTTACCACTTGAAAAGCAAAGCAAAAGAAATGCCAAGGAATGATAACATAGCATCTATATCTAGGGAGGTTCTGCTTTTTTGGAAAAAGTGGATCACTGGAATGAACTGTGTTCATTCTGTCCATTCAGCTCCTACTTTGCTTTCCTCCTTAATCCCGTCTCTAGTGGTTTTAACCTGTAAAATACCTGTCAATCTTCATTCGAACTCTGTGAGCTAAATCATTGTTATTATAGACTGAAGTGAAGCAATGAATTGCCAATGGCGGCCCAGTGAACTAGAGGCTGAGCAGGGATATGAAGCCCATCTACAGACACAAACTCTGTCCCATGAACTACACTCTTGCTGATTCTTTCCTTGTTCCTCTGCCTAGAAACTAGTCTCGTGACTGAATCGGGAGAGGCAACGACTGTCTTTCTTGCTGGACCCATATCCATAGCTGTCAGCTTTCAGATTTGAAAATAAGGGAGTAGCAGCCTCGAAAATAAGGGATCAGCATCCTCACCTGTCCCAGGGACAGTCTATGGGATATCTAACAATCCGGGATAGCAGTGGGAAGCAGTGGGAAACGGCACTGGAATAAGGGAATTTCCCATGCTTTACTCAGGTGTTCATAATCTTGAGGTCAGACCACTGTCAGACATTGTAGACAAAGTTGTCCCTGAAGACCCAACTAGCATGGAACATCCCAGCTAGTTGTTGGTATTCCCAAAATGTAACCCCGTACAGCGTTCTTTGTACAAGCCAAGGTACAGCAGCTTCATCCTTAAGATCAACAAAGCCCTCTAGGCTACCCTACTTGGCCCTCAAGACTCTCCTCAGGTGGCAACTCTCCTGCTCCATGCCCTCTCTGAGAACTTCTGCTTGGCTGGAATGTATCCTTGAACTGTGATAAGGCCTGGATGGAGAGGGATGTGTGGAGAAATGTCTGATTCTCAGGAGGCTGCAATGTAGAAAGGTAAGAGTTTCCCCTGTTGCCCCACCTAGCTACTGGCCTCACCCGCTACTGCCATATGGCCCCCAAAACATTGCCTGTTCTGCATAGCCCATCACAGAATTCCAAGATTGTTTTGGTTTATCGTTGTTTGCCTGGTTAAAGCAATCATTTCAAGATCATCTCCTATTAGGTGGTAGAGAAACCTGAAGCCAGACCCTGAGCATTTGCTACACTCTTTCCTCTGGGCCTGTGACTCCCTATTTTCTATTTCAAAGTGAATGCCTCTCTCCTTTCCACTGCAACGACTTGTCTAAAGGGATCGAGGCTTCTTACATTCCCTCGTCTCATACTTTGTTTGTCTGTCCTCAGATCCCTCCACCCCAAACAGCTGGTCGTTCCACACACTTTATGGGAGTGCAGCTTGCTATTCAACTAAAAGGCAGCTGGAAATATTTTATATAGTGGGTGTTGTTTGTGGTGGAGGGGGGTGGAGAGTGATAGAGAGATTCTTGTTCTTCAGACATTGCCTTGATTTGTGCTTAAATCAGACAATAATGCGAACTGGTCAGAAGACACAAACTAGTTTTTCTTTTTTACATTATTTCCCACACTATCAACATTTTTACACATGCCATAGCTTACACGAGAAGGGCTCAAATGCACTTTGAAATGCGAAAATGGTCTTATTAGTTTAGTGGGGGGGGGGAATTGTCATCCATTCCTGAGCCTTTGGGAAAGGGCAAGATAATAAAACAATAGAACAAATGAAAAAAGGTGGACTAAGGTGTGTACTGCCGCAGAATAAAAAAAACGAGGTGAGACACTATAACTCCATAGCACAGAGGAAGAGAAGCAAAAGTCTCAAAAAACGATGGCAAGGGTCAACAAGCTAAGTCAACCTATCTGGCACCACAGAGCATGGGGGATTTCTTCCAGTAGGACACACAAATTAAGATTCTAGCCCACGAAACATAAAATAATGGCTGTGATTGCTGAGGCTGCAGACTGTAGAGGACCTACATTAGCTGAAGTAGTTGGGTAGAAGCCAGCGTCATTGAACAAATGGCACGGCACACTAAAGAGAAATGCACTGAGCTCAAGAGTGGTTTAATATCTTAATGGCAACCTTTCACACATACCACAAGCAGGTATTAAAACAATCTCCCTTGACTTCAATGGGAAAGATATTTCTGCAGTTCAACATAAAGCGCGTCTCCCCTCCCCCCCCCCTTTGCCTGCAAGTGTGGTGAGCACTTCTGCTAAGTACAGTAAATGCTTTACTTAACCTTTTTCCCCAACAAAGTAAAAATAGCCAACTTTCCATTATTCACTGCCAAGTTCTCAATTAGCAAAAAAGGAATTCTTTATGTTAATGCATAGCCTTTGCCTAGCTATTTCAAAAATGTTAACAGTTTCCTAAAAAGTGAGCACGGCTGTTAATGAAAGCTGCCTCAGGGTAAATGAAAGCTACCAGCCTGGGTTGTTTTCTTTATTTGAAGATGTTTTCCATAACTACCATATTTCTCGTTGAATTATACCAGGTGCACAGTTGGTTGCAAAAGTGGATTTCATGGAAGAAAGGCACACAATTCCTGAAGCAGGAATGGAAATAAATTAAAATACTTCTGAAAGATAATATATTTTAAAATATATATTTTTTAAAAAAAATATGCCAAAACTGAATAGAAGGGAATTATGTGTAAAGACATGGGGAAATGGCTTAAATGGACAGATCTGCTCATCTCTTAATTTAACTTAAATGTTAAACCAGCTATTCTATTCTGTGAGTACCAGTTTTTTCAGAACCAGACAGATTATGTCTTGGATTCTGCCAGCTAAAAGCTGTAAAATTATTTGGTCACAGTGACGAACTGTTCAAGGCATACTCTCCAAGCCATGGCATAGGAAAAAAGGCTGCCTCTCCTTGCTCCTGTGAGCTCTCGGAATGTGACAAGCTTCTTGGCTAGCTAGATGAAGCCACCATCATGAGCTGAATTTAGCTTTTGACTCATCACTGCAAAGCAGCCTCAGAAATGAATTGCAGATTTATAGAATTGTAGAATTGAAAGGGACCAAGAGGGTCATCTAGTC
Organism: Podarcis gaigeae; assembly: GCF_964106915.1. Lineage (NCBI taxonomy): Eukaryota > Metazoa > Chordata > Lepidosauria > Squamata > Lacertidae > Podarcis > Podarcis gaigeae. The sequence goes on from NC_139681.1 coordinate 66,680,875, forward strand.
TAACACCTTGCAATGCTTGAACCCATGAACCTGAGATTACGAGTCTTGTGCTCTATCATTTGTGCTATTCCAGGCTAATGGTTTTCTAAAATATTAATTCAGAGGGCTGTATCAAATTCTGACAGATAACATAAACATTGGGTCTAATGCACTAAATTATGAATATTAAGAAGTGCCCACAGGATCAAACCCAAGACCTATCTGTTCCAGCATTGAGATTCCTACAATGGCCAACCAGAAGGGTCTGGGAAGCCCACAGCAGGCTGTGAGGTGAACAGTACTTGCACAGTGTTGCTCCTGAACAATTGATGTCCCTGGAGAATATAGCCATCAATATCCAATGATAGCATTCTCAACTGTGAGTTTGTTTTAAACTCATCTGTGTTGGTGATCAACGCCACATCTGGTGGCAGAGAATGCCAAAGTTTAACCGTGTGTGCGTGAGAGAGAGAGAGAGAGAGAGAGAGAGAGAGAGAGAACTTCATTTTGTGTGTCATGAATCAAAGTTAACAGTTAACTGAAGCTAACTAGGATAATTTAAAATTTGTTAGGGGCTCAATCCGCCCCTAACCCATTAGATCAGAGGTAGGCAATAACATTTAATATACAAAAGCTACTACTAATTGCTAGAAGAAATATTATTGTATTTGTTCATTCTCCATCACAGTGAAACACTAGAAGCAAAAGAGAGAGCTCGACGATTACATAGTCATGCACTTAACATGCAGCTCATTGATTAATATCCTGCTGCTCATGGTCACTTGATATTTTACTATTCACTTTATTGTTGATGGTTGACTTTTTCTTAAACTATTGTTCATGAGGTCATTAGGATGTGATTATAGGGGGTTAATATTTTTGTCTGCCATTATCTTTGTGTTTTTAGTACTGTAAAATATATTTTATATTTGTGTGTGTGTGTGTGTGTGTGTGTGTGGCATTTATTTTGTAAATGAAAAGCGGTATTAAAAATATATATGATCCATCAATCAAATCTAGGCCTTCCTTGATTATCTCACTGAACTCCAGTTTTTTCTGTGGAACTATAATGACTACTACAGTGGGACGCGGGTGGCGCTGTGGGTTAAACCACAGAGCCTAGGACTTGCTGATCAGAAGGTCGGCGGTTCGAATCTCTGCGACGGGGTGAGCGCCCATTGTTCGGTCCCTGCTCCTGCCAACCTAGCAGTTCGAAAGCACGTCAAAGTGCAAGTAGATAAATAGGTACCGCTTTATAGCAGGAAGGTAAATGGCGTTTCCGTGTGCTGCTCTGGTTTGCCAGAAGCAGCTTAGTCATGCTGGCCACATGACCCGGAAGCTGTCTGCGGACAAACGCTGGCTTCCTCAGCCAATAAAGCGAGATGAGCGCCGCAACCCCAGAGTCGGTCACGACTGGACCTAATGGTCAGGGGTCCCTTTACCTTTACTATAATGACTACTAACATTCTGATTTACACATACTCCTCCTCAAGAAGTCTCTTCATTTCCTTTTGAAAGATTCCTCCTTGTGAGCTTTTTATCAGTTGCCTAATATCAATAAGCATGTGAGAAAGGAAAAAGGAAGAAGGCCCCCTCAAGAACTGATATTTGTACAAGCAGCAGTAAGCAATAGTTAGAGACAATGCACACACCAAAGGTTAAAAGTAGCAGCAGGAAGTTGAAAACAAATCTGAACACAATACTTACAGTTGCAGACAGGTGGGGTCCATTCAGCTGGGCATGCAAGATGGCGTCATTGATTGAATTCCGGATACCCAAAAGTGCTGCTTCTAGATCATGCGATCCAGCCATTTCGTTAGTGAGATACTCCAGGGTATAGATATATTCCCTCCACTGAGAGTCCAGTTCAGATATGCTGGCAAAACAGCCCCTCATGACATTGAGACAATATCCTTCACAGGGTCTGATCAAAGTCAGACCTTGGCAATGTGGGCAATACTGCATCTTCACTAGGGCTCTGCTGCATTCCTTTGTCAACGTGGCATGTTCTGTAGCGTTCAGTACTTCAATGCCTATACCCAGGGCCTGATTGAATGTCCTGCTTGCCCAAAGAGACTTTTCCAACTTTGTAACTGCTTCTTTAGAACAGAGTCCAAATGGATTTATATCTTGCCGCGTTAGCCGCAGGCACTCTGTATACTCCTCTGACAGACTAGCCATGCCTGGGTTGATTAGGCGGCTGTAAACCAAAGGGAAGAGGCTGTCGAAGAACCGGAAAAGGACACTTTCCACTGTGGTCTGAGCGCCCAAGAGGTAGAGAGAGATGTCTGTAAAGAGCTCTTTGACAGGCTCTGCTGCTTCCTTTGACATGGATCTGTAGACAGTCTCAAACAGAGAAGTGGTATGGTTCTCAGCAAAGCGAAGCAAGGACTCAAAGGCCGCTGCAGGAAGAAGAAAAAAGAAACCTTAAAAAGGTGAAGAGAAAAATTGGCTCCAGATCAACAACATGGATTATAAAATTATGCACTTAGTATATTATTACTCGGGTAGTTTCACATTATTGCACTCAAAGGCAGAGATCCCAATGATTTCAACTGGTTTTTCAAGATGGTTCAACAGTTCAACGCTGAATGGTACCAAAATCCAAAGAGCTCTACCAAAAAAGCCCCCAAGAACCTCCAGAAAAACGCAGATTCAAAAAACCCCATTCCCACACAGAGCCTTGGCTTGCCCATTTTCAACTTCAGACAGGCTTTTACAACCAAGCTGTAAAATTCTGAAAATGGGGTTTATAATGGAAAGACTGACACTGTGATAACTGTAATATCGTTAACAACACCGCTCTGCTCCAATAAAACAGTTGGTATTTGCCAAGACATCTCTATTTAATTTTTTCTCCAGTCTAAGTGAAGTCCAAAAACGTTTTATTTGACAGGGGAGGAAAGCTAGCTAATCATTTAAGGCAAATATGTCAATAAAATAAAAATAAAATCCACCAAAGTCTGAGCACTCCATCATATATGACCATCACATTCATCTTCCAGCTGTCATTTTCAAATATACTTAATAGAGACATGGGTTTGTTTGTTTTTTGACAGATACAAAGAAAGCATCACATTCTATGTTACAACTAATTCTGCACCTTCAGACTGTCAACGCCAGGCATTATTTCAACCCACAGAACTTAAATAAGGACGATCCTAAATATAGAATTGGTCAGGAACACGTGGAAGAAATGGGAGGATACCAGTGCAACGAATGGTATACACATGTACGTAGGTGAATCAATTTATGACTGTATGTGTGAACTGTCACAGAAAGACTTGGAGTTAAAGACTTGTTAAGCTAAAATAACTGGAAATAGCGTCCAGATACTTAAAGGGCTTAGGATTGTATCTATGTTAACTGATAAAATAATATGTTTAATACAAGAAGGAGAAGATTTAAAGATGTTAATGTTAATTTAAAGGGTATTAAAATTGGGATTTGGAAAACCGTTATAAGGATATGCAATGAAATTCAACTAAGGGGAAACGAGGAAGTCGTTTTACAAAGTAAATAACTGTTATTTTCAATAAGGTTATGATTTATGACTGTTATGTTTTGTTTGTTTTATGTTTTTGTTTGTCATTGATATTGTAAAAACTAATAAAATTTTTGCAAAAAAAAAAGAAAGACTTGGAGTGATAGTTACCATGTCTGTGGTTTAACCGTAATTGCAAACAAGCCAAACAACATCTTTGTGCTATTTATAATGATTACAAATCCTCAGGGGCGACTATGCTTCCCATGGAGTACTATCAGGCAAAATCAGCTTACAAATATGTGCAAAAAAAGGCCAAACAGGAATGGCAACTGAACCGCTGGCATGCACTTATAGCTGCCTCAAATACCCGTAATTCCCGAAAATTCTGGCTGTTGGTTAACAGAAAATCTAAAAGTTACCCACTAACCGTTATTCCTGCCCCAGTTTGGGAATCATTTCTAAGGAACTATTTTGCCTTACCAGACTTTAATATTAATAAAATCGATGGATTCTATGAGCAGCTCCCTCTTTGGCCACCCACTGACCCGGAAGAAATCCACGGACTCATTTCCAATCTCATAGTTGGAAAAGCCCCCGGTCCCGACCTAGTCCCGGCGGAAGCTATAAAACTTCATGCACACTGGTGGGCGAAAATCCTGGCCGTTACTTTTGATGCCGTAAACAACAGTGGGAAGGTTCCAAGAATATGGAAGGATGCGATTATTATTCCAATTCATAAAAAGGGCTCGACAGATGACCCGGGAAATTACAGGAATATCAGTTTATTGTCAATAATTGGGAAAATATATGCACGGTTCTTGTTAACTAAGCTTACTAAGTGGGCCGAAGAGAACAACCTGATTGGGCCTGAACAGGCTGGTTTTAGACCGAATCAGTCAGCGGTTGATCATGTCTTAGTTTTATACCACCTTGCCCGGAAATATTCCGCCCCAAATAGAGGCCAACTTTGTGCAGCCTTTATTGATTTAAAGGCCGCTTTTGACAGCATCCCCAGGGGATTACTTTGGGGAAAATTAGCACGATGGGGAATAGACAAAAGACTTTTGTGGCTAATAACTAAATTGCATGACGGATCAGCCGCAAGGGTGAGAATCACTCCGGCCGGCGACCTCTCAAATTCAGTAACCATCAATAGAGGTGTCCGTCAAGGATGTATCCTTGCTCCGACCCTTTTTAATCTATTTATAAGTGATATGAGGGCGCCTCTGATAGATTCTCAAGAAACGATCCATGCCCCCCGCCTTGCCCAATATCGTTGCCCCCTTCTACTCTACGCAGACGACGCAGTGATCCTATCTTTCTCAAGAGTAGGCCTTAGGAGGGCACTGAAAATTTTTGATGCTTACTGCAAATCAAATTTTCTTACAATTAATCATGCCAAGTCCAAAGTTCTAATTTTCACCAAGAGTCGAAAAACCTATAATTGGAGAATAGACGGAAAAGCCATTGACCAATTCTTTAAATTTCAATACTTGGGAGTCCTTCTCCAACACAACATGGGCTGGAAGGTCCATCTGGCAAATGTATTAAATAGAGCTAAAGCCCTTCATTTGCACTACTGCGTTTTTTCTTTTCAGATGGGGCTTTCCATATTCCATCAGTGTTAAAAGTTTTCAAGGCAAAGGTGATTGCAACAATAGCATATGCAATCCCAATATGGGGGTCCTTTGTTAATCTAACCCAATTGGAGGTAATCCAAAACCAGCTGCTAAGAAGGTTGCTAAAATTACCCAGGTGTGTAGGCAATACTGCTATACGTCTCGAACTAAATGTTACATCTCTAGAAACCACATTATGGAAATGCATGCTCTGTTACTGGTTAGCATTATGGCATAAACTTCCAAATCTCCACTTGATACAGTGTCTCTGGAGAGACGACTTCCCTAGCCCTTGGGCAAAAATAATACATGGGAAACTTGTGTCCTTAGGACTATCTCCATCTGAACTACTAAAATTGGATTTAATTTCTGCCAAGAGAATTATAACTCACAAATTAGAGGAGATGGATTTACAATTTAATATTGCGACAGGTGGTGGCACCTGTTCGCCGATAAACCTTGGCGTAACACCACCACCAAAGCTTCCATCTTATTTAACTACCTTATCTGTGGTGATGCACAGGTACGCCTTTATAAAGGCTAGATTCAATGTTTTCCCATCAAATGTGTTGGGTAACAGACTCTCCAACGGACAGATCTCACTCCTCTGTGACTGTAAAAGTGGATCTACAGAATCGTTATATCATATAATCTTCTGTTGTCCTATACATTCGGCTTCACGGTCCAAGTTTCTGGCCCCATATTTATCGAGAATAGCTGACAGACCTCAGGAAGCCCAAATAATATACTTATTAAACGACGAAGACTCAAGTAGATCCCTTGCAGTCGCTAGATACCTGATTAATGTCTTATTTCATAAGAGGAGAAATGGATCACTGTATGACTCTGACAGCTTAGCCAAACTTAAGAACCATCAATAAGTGCCAGAACTAAGACGCATATCCCCCAAAATCTGAGGGATTTGAATTGCGGTTGACATAGAGGGAGCTTATTGTGTATAGTTTACTTAATTGAAGTAAAATTGGTTTTATAGGGGTGTTTTAACTTGGAACTGTTTAAATTGTATTGTTTATGGATAAATTTTGATGTATTGTTTTTAGATATGGGCCAATGGCCGTAATAAACCAATCAATCATGTCTCTGCAGCACCCAGAGTCAGTGAGTGAGAAAAGTATGCCTCTGCTCAAATATTGCAATTTATTTGTTTCTCCTGACAATCTGTATACCACATACTTACAGTTTCTGTAAGTAGTGTACAGGAAAGCTCACTTCAATGGAGCTAAAAATGAGTGGACTGCATTAAATCAGAAATCAATTTTCTAGCTATTTAGCTAGTTATCTCCTTAACAAAAGAGAATTCCAGGACCACTGAAAGGGTTTTCCAAAAGTACTTCTATGAATTCTCTCTTGTAAAATCTCCCCATCTTACAACTTTATTTGTGTGGAAGGCGAAAAAAGAAAAGAGCTCAGTGTGGCAAAGCTCATATGGAGCAGTGATGAGGCAGTGAATTAATTTAATGCAAATGTTGTTTGCATTAAGTTAGAATTAATACAAACAACATTCATAGGCCCATTATTAATATTTGGTACATATTGGTTGGTCCAATTAAAGGTATTTATTTTTTAAGTAAGGATTATTCTCTGAGGATCTTTGTTGCTATCTGTGGGAACCTCCCATCACATACTTCTTTCTCCTATTAAAAGATTATTATCACCATTATTATTTTATTTATTAAATTTGTATACCACCCTTCATCCAAAGATCACATAATGAGGCAAAAGTGAAAGGAAAATATCAACAAGCAGAAATTTTCAGCCATGTTACATATTGTTTTGTGCCATCAGAGGAAATAGTTTCTATTCTTCTAACTATAAATTGAGGGAACTGAAATGAAATTGCAACATGTTTTGGAGAAGACAAGATTTACTCTTAAGCATGTGTACATACTTCAGAAAGCACCCCCTATTTGTTTGTAATAAGAAAAATGAGAACAGCCACATATTCACCATCTGTAGTCCTAAAGGCATTTTGCTTTTTCCATAGTTACAAGGCACCAAGAAATAGTTTCAGACAATCAAATTACTGGAATGATATTTCCATCCCTCTAATTAGGTATAATGGTGCTATGTGCAGATGAATAACTTCTGTCACACACAAAAGAATTCCGCTCTGATTTGTACAAAGGAGGCAACTTGCCATCTTGTTTTGGAGTTTTATTAATGATGCACTTTCAATATACCTCCCAGAAACCTTGATAAGCAATTTATCAAACCAACAGTCAACCTTGTTAGAAACAGATTGTGTCAGCTTTTGCTGGCAAATGTAGAAACCTTTACAGCCATTGAAGAATGGAAAAATCACGTGTATAAAGTGACTAAACTGTGCATTTATTTTAATTGGAAGGCCCTAAGATGTGCCCCCTGGACTTTTAATTATTAGACAGACTGTGCCCCATGGCCGACTCAAAATGTACACATTCCAACAACTGATAGCGCCGGCTTCTCTCAGTGCAGCACCTTAGTCATAGCGAGGGATGAGTGAACATGTTGATTTGGGTTTCTCTCAGTTTCTTGTTTTTCCCAATCTTAAATTCAGTTCTCAACATCAGCTTGTGGTTTGTCTTTTTTAGCTGGAGAACTGCACTGTGAAATTCAGAGAAATGTGAATGGTTATGCTTTGGTTTGTGAATTGTTATGAAAACTGCAGATTCAGTAAATTCCCCTTCAAATGTGAACTGAATCAAATTTCTTCTTCAGCCTTAGACAGAACATTATATGATGTGATGAAACAAGAAGTCTCAGATTAAAATCTCGCTTATGTCACCAAATGACTAAGCAATGATTGAGATCTTTTGGTCTCAACCCCCCATCTACGCTATTGAGATAATAAGGCTGACGCTGAGATACCGTAATGTAAATGATTTTATAAGGATATTTATTTTGAACGCTCAAAATAAGCTACATAAATTTTATTCTGCACTCGTGTGTGTATTTCCTGCTGCTATCGGCTAAGTTATATATAAACTACACACTGGAAATCAAACAGCTCTTCTGGAAATACACTTTTCCATGAAAGGAATCTTATCTTTACAGCAAATGACTTTCCTCACCACAAGAAAGGTGGATTGCAGCCAAGTAGCTATAACAACATGAAACCTACTTGGTGTTCTTCAAAAACAAAAGGAAACCAAAGGCAAAACCCTGCCCACAGACACATAGTTTAGGTAAGATGAAAGAAAGTTGGAAGGGAAGGGAAGAAAATGTGAATTGTCAACTTTTGAGCTATGAAAAGAGAATCACGAAACAATGAATAACCAAGAGGAATTTTTAGAAGAGTCTTGAGGGGGGGGGAGAAAAAATCAATTATTTTATTTATTATTTATTAAATTTATATCGTGTCCTCCTTCCCAAAGGAGCCCAGGCTGGAAAACACACAAGCAATAAAATAATAATAATCTAAAAACCACTGCAGTGCAGATGCAGACTGGGAAGGATCTCAACTTAAAAGGCTTGTTGTAAAAGGAAGGTCTTCAGTAGGTGCCAAAATGACAACAGAGATTGCATGTGTCTGATATTCAGGGGGAGGGAATTCCAAAGGCAGGGACCACAACATAAAATGCTCAATTCCTACATTGTGTGAAAATGATTTCCTGATAAGATGGTATCTGCAGGAGGCCCCCAATTGCAGAGTGCAATGATTGACTGCGTATATAAGGGGTGAGATGTTCTTTTAGGTATCACAGTATCAAGCTGTACAGGGGTTTACCAACACCCAAACCAGCACCCAAAACCAGCACCGTGAACAAATATTAGGCAGGAGATAATACCATGCATATGGGACGCCCAGTGCCTACATGGTCTATTGTGCTTTGCCTCCAGTTCTTTAGTATCTAACTTGTCACTGAAGTTCCCTTGAGTACACTCCCAAATTAAGCTTGCTCAAACTGTTTGTACAGTATACATACATAACGCGGCCAGGTGATCTTCCCTCCAGGCACTGACCGCCAAACCCAGCAAGTTTGATCTACCATATGCCATCAGACGATGCTATTTGATAGATATTATCTTGCAACTGTTTCCACTGGAGTAAATGCTAACATTTTCTGTGCTAATACAAATAAAATGTTTTGCAACACATCAGAGATCCACTCTGATCACAACAAAATACAACAAAATTTGGGAGACTTTCGGACCTTGAGTCTAATTTGTTTTCATTTGAATCATTTGGCTGTCTCTTTAACTTAAAACAGCTCAGGGCCACAGTACCTCAATGATCACCTCTCTCCATATGAGCCAATCTGGACCCTGAAATCTAAGGCCCTTTTCCATGAAAGGTCCAGAGGGAGGCAAAAGGAGAACAGGCCTTTTCTGCAGTGGCTCCCCGTTTGTGGAATGCTCTCCCCAGGGAAGCTCGCCCTCTCGGGTTAAGTACTTAATTTGTTCTGGAGGTCCGTTCTTAACCTGAAACTGTTCTTAACCTGAAGCACCACTTTAGCTAATGGGGCCTCCTGCTGCCGCCGCGCCACCAGAGCACGATTTCTGTTCTCATCCTGAAGCAAAGTTCTTAACCCAAGGTACTATTTCTGGGTTAGTGGAGTCTGTAACCCGAAGCGTCTGTAACCTGAAGCGTATGTAACCCGAGGTACCACTGTATATACGTAGGCACCAGGCAAAACCATCTGTGGCCTTTTAGTAGTGAGTGGGGTGTTTCTAATGTATTCCCCCCCCCTGCTTGTTTTTAATTTATCTAATGGGTTTTTGTTTGGTTGATTGTAAGTTGCTTCAGGTTGCCTTGGCCAAACAAAATGTTTTAGAATAATAATAATAACAACAACAGTCATAACTTGGGTTACAGATGCTTCAGGTTGTGTTTTATCAGGTTACGGACCTCTGAAACCCAGAAGTACCAGAACAGATTACTTCCAGGCTTCGGCGGTCGCGCTTGCGCAGAAGTGCCAAATCTCAACCCGCGCGTGCGCAGACGTGCAGCTGCAGGTTGCGAATGTGCATCCCACACTAATCACGTTCACAACCCGAGCGTCCACGATGATAATAATAATAATGGGAGAAATTAGCAGAGGTGCACAACTTTTTCCTTTTGGAATGTAATATAAATATAAGCGGCTTTAAAGCCTTAGCCAAGCCTTTGAATTTTTAAAATATACATTCACACTGCTGAATATTTCATGAAAACAGGTCAAAGTCATCCTCCAAGGAGAGAATCCTGTTTAAACATTTTATCATGTGCTCACAGCATGCTTGACATTGCAGCTGATGTTGCGTCTGTGATGCCCAAACACAGCTGATCAAACACAGCTCACCTCTGGAAACTTCATGTCTCAACTGCTGGTCTTTTAAAATGAGCTTCTGGAGATGAGCCAAGTCATTACAAGATTCCACACTCTCTTTGACTATGCACTGGAGGTAGAGGGAACCTCCATGCTGAGCAGATAATGAGTTTGTACCTTGGGGAACCCAGCTGACTTCCAACATTAGCAGACAATAAAACTGAAACAATGCCTAATGCATGACGCAGAAAAGATTACCCCCAAATTACATACTTGTCTCCCACATAGCATGCTTATTCAGATTATTCAGAATACTTTAGCACAAAACATCCCATTCTCAAGGGATGGAGTCATTATGATAGAATAGGAAGGGGGAGCCTCTGCGTCAGAGTCCTTGCCTCAGCTAGGATGTAAATGGATTGAAGCGAGATTTATTTTGTCCTAAAAGGGGATAAAACTAGGCGTGTGTTTCGATTTTAGGTTTTCCGTTACCTAACTCCATTTGCTTTACACCTGTGCAAATCAGAACCAGATGCTCAGCATTTCAGAAACCCAACTTTATAATATCCACAGCCCTGGGAAAGTGTAGTGGAAGATAAGAGAAAGGGCCCCTGGGTCAGGAAGAAAGTGTTATCATAAAGTCTACATATGACTTCCATATGATGTATGCAAAGAAAAGGGAAAACCATGCTTCAGTGGAGAAAGTAGATCTTGGCTCTGTTTGCATCAGGGGTTGGAAGCATGTCACATCCCAGATGCTGCTGGAACATAACTCTCAGCATCCTTGACTGCGGCCCTTGATGGCTACGTCTGACAGAAGCTGAAGTCCAACAACACCTGGAGGGAAACAGATTCCCCACCCCTGGTCTGCGTGAAAAGAGTACTGTATTTTTCACTCTATAAGACGCACCAGACCATGAGACGCACCTAGTTTTTGGAAGAGGGAAAAAAAATATTCTGAATCTCAGAATCCAGAATAACAATAGGGATTGCTGTGCAGCGAAAGCAGAGATCCCTCTTGCTGTTCTGGCTTCTGGGATAGCTGTGCAGCCTGCATTCGCTCCATAAGACGCACACACATTTCCTCTTACTTTTTAGGAGGGAAAAAGTGAGTCTTATAGAGCAAAAAATACGGTAGTTTCATGATACAAAGTCTGTAGGAAGATGTAGCTTTTTAGATATGGGGTGGGTTTTCCCAGGCATGCTGAGTGAAAAGTATTTTCCAAGAATACAATGGCAAATAACACGGGTAATCACAGTAGCCAGGAAACTCAGTATCTGCTGAAGGAAAGGGAACTGCAGTGATATGTGCAGCCACATAGAAAAAGAGATCCACAGTTTGATGGGATTAAAATCACATTAGCTGTCTATGTTTTCTCAGACTTAAAAAGGAGAGTGGGTAACAGTGATAAAGAAACCTACACCTGTCTGTCTAGGTAGGTGGGCACAGGATTGCAACTTAAAGTACAGTATGCTAAAAGAAGAAGAAAACACTATATATTTAAGGAATGTCCTCTGAAGTGGGAAGTGGTGGTTTTAATTATGTTTCTACCTTTGAATTTCAGAAATACAGGTGTCCTGGATTATGGGAGGGCAGGTGAAGAGACAGAATACTCAATGTCAGGTGCAACTCAGCACCTGTAGTTCAGTGTCTTTTCAGACCCTGAAATTGGGATCTGATACAATACCGTCTTCCTAGCTGGACCAGTAATATACTCTCTGGTTAGCAGCAGTAACAATGTTAGAGACTGTGAAAACAAACATGTGCTCTTTGTTTCTTCAGTGGGTTTTTTCTTAGTGAGAATGTGAGCATGTGAATATGCATCTCTATGCTCTTATAGAGAAGGAAAATGTGAATGTGTGTGTGTGTGTGTGTGGATACACACTGTGCATGAGTTTAAATATGTGCATGTTATTATATACTTCTCATGCTGGTAATATGAAAATTGGCATGTTATTCTTCAATCTTTAAATTTAGCTATAGAAAGAACAAATACGTCCCAAATGTAAAAGCAGTATCAGGGCAAAGAAAGAAAACAGAGCAAGCCCCCTGATATTTTAAATCTCAGACTACACAGTGACTTTGAAAGAAGATGCACTATATTAATTACCGAAAAGAAAACAGAAAAAGAAAAGAAATAAGCGAGCACATTGATGTATTTGTTAAACATTTTCATTTCCCATAAAACCTCAAGACTACATTCTTTCCAGCTTTGTGACTGCTGACAGCAACAGATTTAAAACAAAGCAGGATTTTATTTTCACAATCCTCTCTTGTTATTATAGCTTACTATTGTAATACCCTTTAACATTAGCAGATCCTACTGTATGGTGCAGTTGCATGGAACTAGCAGGCAGAACGGCTTGAATGAAAATGCTCAGAACTAGGTGTCTTTCCAAACTCTTGGTCTACCAGAGTGGTTCACCAGAGCTTGGCAAAGTAGGACCATTAAAGAAACACTTGGCACTGTTGACATTTTGATTTAGTGGCAGTATGGTATACTTCATGGTACTTGACACACTATTGAATGAAATATGCTATGGAATTACAACTGCACTTGCCTTGTTTTTGTTTTTGCTTAATGAGAGAAATACAGTTGGTTGGTGTGTGTCCTTCTGTTTCTTTCGAGAGATACACTCTGGCTATAGTTGTCCATGCTCTGGTTGTGCTCACAAGATAGGGCAGGAAGTTGGGGACGCGAGAATCCCTTGAACACTGGAAATGGGTTTAAATGACCTCACCTTTATGGGTTACAGCATTCACAGTTCAGCATGGCTTAGGGCAGGAATGGTACAATGGACCACCTAACTATGTGGCCACTCAGCTCATATGCTGGAAGCCAAGCTTGGGCCCACTACAGTATGGATTGATACTGTGGCCCACCATCATCAACGTGGGAGAGTTGAGGGCATGCTAGCCTCCAAGCTAGGCATAATGCATTTTTGAACATTGTTTTTACTCACATCCATGGTGTCAGGCATACTTCCTCCTAATATATGTTCTCTCTCTCTCTCTTTACACATACTTATTTACAGAACCACATCACAAAATTTGGAGAACTACAAGTTTGGAAAGATCTTTCGGTTAGCATGAAAAACTGACCTGAAGAAATCTCTCCCCTATTCCTATTTGAAAAGTAATGTGGGTAGCAAGTCAGGAGACAGCCTCTTCTGTGGTGCTGCCCCTCACAGGTAACACCTTCTTCCCCAGAAAGGTTTGATACTTTAGAAAGGTGGTGGATTAAAGCAATTCTTTTCTCCTGAACTTTTAAACTAAAAGAACAAGGATGATGTTTTATAGCCACATCAAAGTTTTTTTATGTTGTTGGATTTTATTGCTGCTTTATCTTGTTTCATCTTGTTTGGCTTGTTTTATAATTCTGCTATTGCATTTTATAGCTTTTTCTTTTTGTATTCTGCTTTACTTTTCTCTGTATCCTTGCCTTCTGAATTTATATTACTAAAATTGAAGGGTAGGGTGTTTATTTATCCAAACAAATATCACATAAAAACAAAGAATGAAATACATAAAGAATGTTTTCTCATGGAAGATGAGCAGTGTTTGGGACATGGTACCTAAAGAGCATGGAGTCCTTAGGAAGTCCAGCCCGCTGTGTATTTACTTGAAGACAAGGCCCCAGGCCTTGAGTGGGACATATTCCCAACTGAACACATAGAACCACAAATTAAAGAAACAAATTGTCTTACCAACTTGATGTGTTTCCATGTAGTCTCTGTAGCAGTCTCTCTGTACAGCCTTTTATAATTGTGGTGGCCACTCACAAATGTGTAGTGAGACTGCAATATTAATAATCTATGACGAGAAGGCTGGGGTTTCCCATAACAGGTTTGATTTAGTGATTTTAGCCTTACTTTGTGCCTCTCTATCCCCAGTGTCATTACCAAAACCATATTCTCAGACCTTTATCAGCTGAATGAATCCAGGACTAGTATAAAATATTTCCCATCTGATGAAGCCAATTTTGTGTCTAATTCCAGCCTGCTGCTGCATCAAAGTCAATTGACCGCGTAAGTGTCAGGAATCTAAATCTAGTGCTGGCATTGAGGCAGTGAGATTTGTTGTTCAGCAGAGATGTGAATGAGTGTGGGCTCGTCCATGTCAAAACATTCTCAGGCATAGTAATGCTAGGGAACAAAAAGGTCAGTTAAACTTGTGACTGGCTGACTGGACTTCCAGAAGTGTGTGGGACTACGATTCTCCACCATGTGCCTCTTTTGGCACCCTTCAAATACCTGACCAATCGTGCATCTGTAAGTAAACAGTTGTATTACAAAGTCACTGCAAGTCTCCATTGGTCTCTTTCAGGAAAGAAATTGACCCGGCAAAATTGCTGTGAGAGTGTCTTAAGGCAGAAGGGGAGAAGAAAGCAATTTCCAGAGAACTATCCCCCTTCCTTCCTTCTAGTCCTGTGATGAATTTTTCTCCCATTTTTCCCAGCGCATTTTCAATTCATGGAATAAGAAACTGCATTACAATTACTAAAAGAAATTTGTTTGGTGAAATGGTAATGGTTGGGGTCTGGAGTTGTTACTGTCCTTACATACTTTCAAGATGTGCGAAGTGTATCTGTAAGTAATACTTATTGGGTGCCTGTCCTCCAAAACCCCATGACATCCTTGGCTGGATTATCCTGTAAGTACACTTTGGTGGAGGGACACGAGTGGCGCTGTGGTCTAAACCACTGAGCCTAGGGCCTGCTGATCGGAAGGTCGTGGTTTGAATCCCCAGGATGGGGTGAGCTCCTGTTGCTCGGTCCCAGCTCCTGCCAACCTAGCAGATCGAAAGCACATCAAAAGTGCAAGTAGATAAATAGGTACCACTCTGGTGGGAAGGTAAATGGCATTTGCATGTGCTGCTCTGGTTTCGCCAGAAATGGCGTAGTCATGCTGGCCACATGACCCGGAAAAACGTCGGCTCCTCAGCCAGTAAAGTGAGATAAGTGCGGCAACCCCAGAGTCGTTCGCAACTGGACTTATCTTGAAAGACCTACATTGAAAGACCCAGTACGTTTCCGAGCACAATTCAAAGTGTTGGTGCTGACCTTTAAAGCCCTAAACGGCCTCGGTCCAGTATATCTGAAGGAGCGTCTCCTCCCCCATCGTTCTGCCCGGACACTGAGGTCCAGCTCCGAGGGCCTTCTGGTGGTTCCCTCACTGCGAGAGGCCAGGTTACAGGGAACCAGGAGAGGGCCTTCTTGGTAGTGGCGCCCGCCCTGTGGAACGCCCTCCCATCAGATGTCAAAGCGATAAACATCTACCTGACATTCAGAAGACATCTGAAGGCAGCCCTGTTCAGGGAAGTTTTTAATATGTGACATTTCAGTGTATCTTTTATCTTTGTTGGAAGCCGCCCAGAGTGGCTGGGGAAACCCAACCAGATGGGCGGGGTACAAATAATAAATTATTATTATTATTATTATTATTATTATTATTATTATTATTATCTGTCAGGGGTCCTTTACCTTTACCTTTTTACACTTTGGTGGGGAGGCTATCTCTTCTTCTTTGGCGATCACTTGTGGCCGAGTAAGATTGTCTTTCATGAACATGGTCTTAACGGTGTCCTGCTAAGAGCCTGAGGGCCCTGCTCCTGCCTGTATCTACCTGGCACAGGGTGGCACCTCACAGGCTTAATAAGGACTGCTGACATACCCTCCAACATTTCTCCAACGAAAATAGAGACATCCTAAGGAAAAGCAGGACATACCGGGATCAAATCAGAAACCAGGATTACTTCTCTAAATCAGAGCCATCCCTGGAAAATAGGGACACTTGGAGGTTCTGTGCTGCTGCTGCCCAGCAAGTATCACCCTGCTGAAAGCCTGAGGGTCCTGCCACTGCCTCTCTCCACCTGGCACAGGGCAGGGGGTGATGTCTTTAACCTACATCCTATGCCCTTTTAAAATGTGTTGGGCGATTATTGGGTTGTTGGTGTTCTTATTTGATTATGTATTTTGTGGTTTTATATTCTGATTTTATTCTGTGAACTGCCCTGAGACCTGAATTAAGACAGCAGAAAAAAGAATTCACATTTTCTAGAGATAAAAAAATATTGAGCAGAATGGTTTTTAAAGTTAAGTAATAGCCTGCATATATAAAATAGAAAGACTTGCACCAAAGAAATAATCAAGCACCATTGGTTTTTATTTATCTATAGTTAAATTTATCGCCTGCTTTCCCCCTCTGGTGGAGATGCTCAGAGCAGCCAACAAAACATATTTTTAAAAACCTGTAATATCTATTTTTAAAAACATCAGCCCCACAACACTAAAGATAGCATGAAGAAATACCAAAACCAGCACTTAAAAAACCACTAAAACCAGTGTTATAAACATTTAAAACAGCATTTAAAACCAAGAGAGCCAGGACTAGCACTTAATCTACAGAGCAGTAAAATGACTTGCTTAAAAAGTAATGTCTTCAAAATGCTGACAGTACCCAGTTTCAGGCCTCGGGAGCCCTGGGCAAACAGCTTCCCTCTCCTGCATGCCCTGCCAGGAGGGCTTGATCTCAACGTGGTTTATTGGTTTCCTGGTTTGTTAATGTACATTTAAGGTAGATCTACCCAGATCAGCTGTAACTGGGAACTCTGGCTAAGTACAAGGCAGGATCTTTATGCCCAAGCCAGCAAGCAGTGAGCCAAGAGGAGGGGAAAGAGTTCCCAGAAGTGGCGGTTAGGCACTGGAATCTGTTGTTGGTGTATGGAAGGGCAGGGTGTGGCCATCGCCTTCCTTTATGAGTATTCCGTTAAAGGAATCTGGGGGTCGTGGATCCTGTCCGATGCCCTGCTGTGGCTGGGGGCCATGGCACGACCCCTGGTGACATCAGGGGAGAGCTTACAGTTGTATTTGCATCAACAGGCTCCCCCTACTGGTGGTTAACCCTTGTTAGACTCACCCCTCCCTGAGGGGTGGAGTCGAACTTTGTGGTTTTTTCCAATGCCTAAGCCAATACCTCTCACATGCTGTAATCAATAAAGTTGTGGCCTTTTCTAGCCCATTAACCTTAAATACTGTGTCCATGTGTCTTTCTTATCCACAAGCGTGGGGGGAGGGTCCCCGAACCACAAGTGGCGGACCTTGGGGTCTCAAATTTCAGCAATACCATCTGCAACGCCAAAATTCACTGCCCTCTACCTCCTCCATTCTACATCATCGTCGTTGTGCCCCCTACAACGCCCCTGAGACTCCATGCCCAGTGCAACCAAACAATTCAGGCTTCCCTAAATCCCTCTCTGTTCCTAGTCCTGACGCCCATTCCTGTTGTTTTAAACAGTGGCTTATGAATCCTCAAACAATTACCTGAACCAGGCCATCAACTTAAAAGTACTCTATGTGTTTAAAAACCAAACCACATGGAATAGCCTCACAAATGACTAGCTGCCCCGCATTTCAGAAAACTCTCAGCAGATGGAAAACGAGCATGTCATGGAGAAAACACTGAGCTTTCAGTGTACATTTGGGGGCAACCTGAATTTAGTTACTAAATTGAACATATATTGGTGGTTTAAAAAATTCTTTGTTCCTGTTCTACTTTTATCTTCCAGTGTTTCTGCAGCTACATATGCTGGCTATGGTAGGTTATATAAACAAATAACTGATTCTGTTTATTATTCTCTATACTGTGTTTCAGCATAATTGTATATTATTTCATATACTGTAATTGGATAGCAGTGTTTATTCTTGTAAAAGTGAGCAGCTTAGAGTAAAGCAAATTTGTAGGAGCAGAAAAAAGGCTGGAGTCCAGATGTGGCTCAATCTATGGCATGCAAGGTTTCTTCTATTGATGAGAGAGAGAGAGAGAGAGAGAGAGAGAGAGAGAGAGAAAGAAAGAAAGAAAGAAAGAAAGAAAGAAAGAAAGAAAGAAAGAAAGAAGGGAAAAAGTGGTGTTAGTGCAGCGTTTGCTAACTGGCTGTGGTTCCATGTGCAGGCCGGGGCTGATGGAAGTTGTAAAAACATCTTTAGGGCACCAAGTTGGCAAAGGCTGTGTTAGTATATAACTTCTGCAACAGGCAGAAACTTCTCCTCTAGAGGGATTGCGAATGTAGACTGAATTTGAAGGTTCAGGAAATGATATTTCCATGCATCCAGATGACCCTGCTGTGCATAAAATTCTTAGAGGTAGGACAGTATTTTCAGCTGATTTGGGTTTTGGACATTGATGGAGGAGTGAAAAACAAATGCATTTAAAGATTAAGGAACAACAGGGCAAATTTTCACCGAAGGGGATTCAGCTGGAACTCACTGGAGCTCAGTTTTAGCACCTTTCATCTGGACGCCATTGCCATTCTACGAGAATGAGGAAGGTGTTCATGGTGAGTTCCAGCAGCTCTTTTTCTAGAAAAATAGCACCCCCCTTCAGAAGGGCCAACCAATTCAACCTGGAAATTGTATCCAATTCAGTGAAAAAAATTAAAAGTTAGAAAAATATGTCAAGGTTCCCTGCACCAAATAAATCCTACAGTTTGGTTGGTCCCAGAAGAGCTCTGTTGCCTTCAAATTTCATCCATTTCTGTTTTCTGATTTCCCGCTATAGTCAATAGGAGGCGAGAAACAGACCTTTGGACTTAAGAGATATAATGCAGTCCTGAATAACAAGCCCAATCAGAAAGACAGTGGATCCCAAACAGCTCAAGTTGTTTTGTAACGCTACAGATACAATGTGAAGCCTGTGACTGGTGCACACTACTAGGAAGCTAGCAGTGCATAAGGGAAACAGGAATCCGATGAAACAGAAGGGGTAGCCTGGCAAAAATATAATGGAACAGCCTGATTAACAGATCTGCTGGATCTTAAACCCACTCATTCCAGAAGATCTAACCTTAGGATTGTTCCCTATGTTGGTGGGGACAAATGAGTGAATTTCACCCCACTCTTTCACAAAGGGGGCTTGGCTGGCATCCACTTCATCATCTTTTAGCCATCAAATTAAGACCTTCTTTAAAATTCCCATAGGATTTTTAATGATTTCTTACTTTGAAATAGTATTGGGAGAAAAGAATCCCATGTCTTAAAACAATAGAAGGAAAGTTCTTACTTTGCTGCTTCAACTGCATTTAAAAACAAAACAAAATACCATGCCAAATGCTGTTGCTTATAATTTTTAATTGGTTTACTGCGTCGATTGTTATTGTTTTGTTTTCAGTTATATTGTAAATGGTGGTGGGGTAAATATTCTGAAGGGCACCATAAATAGAAATTTAAAAATAATTCATTGGTTCTGTGCACACCAAACACTTGTCCCGCTATGAGTACAGGATATCCAGCACGATATTATGCATTTAGCTATCTACTGTATTTATCAGTTACTTTTTACAGTAAATAAAAACCCCATCAAAGCTACTTGACCCCTCCCCGAAAAAACATATAAAAACAATTTAAAACCAGAGAAAATGTACAACACTCATTTCTCAAAACCCTTCCCTCTGCGGAAGCATCATAGACACATACAGATGTATGGGTAAATGTTCCACATTGCATTGTGTGCCCAAAGAATGATGGGCCACTATAGAAAACATGCCTGAAGTTAAAATGGGTTGCTGTATTATCAAACCTTGCTTTGGTTCCCAGCATCTACTGGCATCCATTCATATAAACATATCTCCCTGCAAGTGAACCTTCAGACAATTTTAACATTGAGACTGTAGAGAGCACAGTCTAACTGCAACAATGCACTTTTAAGAACATTTCAGAAATGCTGCCAAAAAGCTCAGCAAGGAATTTCAAGTTGGCAGCGCTGGGTTTTAGCATGTTAAGGGAGTTAAAACATTAATGCTGCTCTTGCTATAATACAACATGTAAAAACAATGAGATTATAAATATGGCATCATCACTGGGATACGCTACAAAACAATTGCCTCATTTGCTTATGTTACTATGACAATTCTTCACCAGCTAGCATAGGCTGCCATAAATGTCAGCATGGCAAGGTGTCAGTGATGCTAATGTACCTCGATCCCTCATTAACCACCGAGAAATCTGGATCTTTCGGGACACACACAACTTTTTACAAGAAGTTACTTTAGAATACATGATGACAGCATGCTGCGTTCCAGTGTTTAACAGTATACAGGAAACTGGGTATTCACATGCAGTTTCAGAAAGAAAGAAAGAAAGAAAGAAAGAAAGAAAGAAAGAAAGAAAGAAAGAAACCATTTCATAAAAGAGTGTGTGCGTGCTTAACTCTAATGTGCACATTGCTAAAAAAAATTGTAGTCCTCATGTGTGCAATGTCTACATGATGTGGAAAGGTTGCAGCATTTGGGGTATTTTAGTTTAGAGAGAAGTCAAGTAAGAGGTGGCCTGATAGGTAAAGGTAAAGGGAGCCCTGACCATTAGGTCCAGTCGTGGCCGACTCTGGGGTTGCAGCACTCATCTCGCTTTATTGGCCGAGGGAGCCGGCATACAGCTTCCAGGTCATTTGGCCAGCATGACTAAGCTGCTTCTGGAGAAGTCAGAGCAGCTCACGAAAACACAGTTTACTTTCCTGCCGGAGCGGTACCTATTTATCTACTTGCACTTTGACGTGCTTTTGAACTGCTAGGTTGGCAGAAGCAGGGATCAAGCAATGGGAGCTCACCCCCTTGCGGGGACTCGAACTGCCGACCTTCTGATCGGCAAGTCCTAGGCTCTGTGGTTTAACCCACAGCGCCACCCTCATCACAGGTGACCTGATAGAAGTGTATAAAAGAATGCATGACATGGAGAAAGTGGATGGAGATAAGTTTTCTCCATCCTTCATAACACTAGAACACATGGATATCCCATGAAGCTGAATTCATTGAACAGATAAAAGAAAGCCAGTCTTACATAGTGTAAGGTTAAACTATGGAACTTGCTCTCAACAGGAGGCACTGATGGCCACCAGCTTGGATGGCATTAGAAGAGGATTAGACAAATTCATAGAGGATAAGGCTATTGAACTGAAGGATGGGAGAGGGCTCTTGTGCTCAGGTCCTGCTTGCAGGCTTCCTATGGGCACAGGACGCTGAACTCTAGGCTGATCCAGCAGGCTGTTCTTAGGTCCGGATCTCAAAATACAACACTCTGGCCTGGTTTATAAATGGCGCCTGTATATGAATGTGTGAGGTTGGGATGGGGAAAACAGTCATCTTGTCGTCCGTTTCACTTTTACATCGTTCCATTTCAGCATTAATCTGTGACTGTGGAAATTAATTTCAAATGGTCTAAGTAAAGGTTAGTTGAATGCACAACTCCTTACTTTGCCTTTATGTTCTATTGTTCTGTTTGCTGCCTCAACATTTCCCCCCTAGTTCCTTGTTTCCATCAGTGTCATCAGTTTCTGAATGAAACTGCCTCTCTTACTAGTCTTGTTCCACAGCAGTCAAATGTTGCATCCTGGCCATCTTACTACAAGAAGTATAACCCTGTGAGGCATTGGATACTTTTCTTCTCCCCCTGAAAAGCCCCTACCCAACAAAGGGACACAACTCATAGAGTGCATGACATGGATGTTCACACAAGCATAGACTCTGCCCATGCAAATATGACCATGCCTTTATTGGCAGGGACTGATCACATGACCATAAGGCATATGCTTGTGTGCTCTACATATGATGGGGCACTGGCATAAATAAAACTGAGCTATGTTTATTACATTTTCTTATTACATATATGGGTAACACTAGAACTGTGAGTGAAATGACCATGACTTTTACTATGTGCAATTTTTACAGGGTTTTTCTGTACTCATAGTAAATATGGCGCACACAGTACAGTGGTACCTTGGTTTATGAACTTAATCTATTCCGAACTCCATTCTTAAACCAGAGCATTCTTAAACCAAGGTGTGCTTTTGCATAGCAACAGGGGACTCAATTTACAAATGGAACACACTCAACAGGAAGCGGAACATGTTCTGCTTCCAAGGCAAAGTTCACAAACCAAAACACCTACTTCCAGGTTTGCAGCGTTCTTAATCCAAGTTGTTCATAAACTAAGCTGTTTTTAAACCAAGGTAACACTGTATGTCAAAGAAATGGCGTAAGTAAGTCTCTGAGTTCAATGGGACTTACTCTCACGTAAGTGGACACACTCAGGATCTAACCCTATGCCCACTTGTCTTGAAGTAAGTCTAGATAGATAGATAGATAGATAGATAGATAGATAGATAGATAGATAGATGATAGATAGATGATAGATAGATATAGTTTTGTATATACAAACAGCTTCTAAACCACTAATATGAAAGATCTTCAGGATTTTCCCTACAACAATGCCTGTTTTCCCATGAGTATGTTAGCAACTCTCCCAACAATTTCCTGTATATTAAAGCTTACATGCATAATGCATATTGCAGATTTCAGACTTAAAAAAATCCAAACATTTATTTAAAATGACATATAATTGCACACTCCAGGAGACTTGAGGATAACAAATTCTCAGTGCTAATGAATGTTCATCCCTCTTCTAGACAGAGTGAGAATGGAGATACGAGCACATTTCAATATTGCACATGGCATGCTGTACTTTGTACAGAGAACAAATTGGAAAAAGTGACATTTTGCAAATCTTCCTGCTTTCCTAGAGAACCATTTCCCCCTAATTTTGAATGGGAATCCTGATAAGTGGAAGTTTGAATGAACAAATGAACCTATATTTATTATTATTTATTATATTTGGAGACCACCCTTCAGCAAGAGTTCTCCAGGCGGTGAACCCTTGAGAATAAAATACAAAATATGCAATATATTAATGCATCCATGTACACACAATCTCAATCAATCAATATGGCATTGTAAATTGATCAAGGTGGCATTTTTTGAGTAAAGGCGGTTTATCATAATTGGATACCCCTTCCTCCCACAATGCATATTTACTGTAATCCCATATCCAGTAGTTAATGCACAGATCTCTTTGAAATCAGTAAGATTTAATAAGGTATAAGTGATGGCAGGATTTCACCAACACAGTATACAAGCTTTATTAAGCCATTTCTGGATATGAGCAAGTACAGTTTTAACTGCGTCTTCAGAAAACAGGAGAGGAGATTGATTTGACTCAGCCATTTGTGGGCAAAAGACACAGGCAACACATGAATGAACTACAACACATTCACTCCATCGTGAAGAAATATCATGATGGGAAATACTCCAAGTACCCAAAGCAAAAAATCCCAGATGCCAAAAATTTGCTTGTGCTACGTTCAGGCAACTAAAAGCTGCGGATAAAGGGAAAGAAAGAAAGAAAGAAAGAAAGAAAGAAAGAAAGAAAGAAAGAAAGAAAGAAAGAAAGAAAGACAACTACACATGCTGCCAGATATTAATAGCAGTGTGGAACAGATGCCACTGTTGTGCAGGGGGCATTTAATGTTGGCAGAATGTTGCAGCTGAAAACAGATTGCAGATCACACACATTTGAGCTAGGAGAGAGATCACTGGGTTTTCCAGATGCACTACAAACTGCTCTCCACTGCCCACTTCACAGAATGGCAATAACGATGGATGCAGAGAGCTATGTTTCGTTACAGTTGCATGTGGGTAACAGGAGCAACAGGGATGAAGGATGCTTCTCCAATGCAGTGCCATAGGACTGCCTAATTCGTGCCAAGCCGGCCTCTGTCATGAATCTGCATTACATATTCATATTATTTTCTGGCAGAGTGACATTCTCCAGTTGGCAGTAACTTTGGGGCAAAGTATTTCATTTACATGTCTCAAGTGGGTTGCAAGCTATTAGGAAAGGGGAAAGGCATGGGTTGAGTTTGAAAAAGGAATTATTTTATTCTCTCTCTCTCTCCCCGCCCCCGGTCCCATCAAGATATAGCAATAGAGGAATATGATCTTGCGGAGATGCAAGGCTTTCTAAAGACTTCTGGGAACCTTTTCATTAACAGAGCAGCAAGCAGATGAAAGTCTCTGGAGACACACTGCTTGACCCTTTGATTATAGAGTTCAACTGGCAGTAAGGAAAGTAATAAGCTTGTTCCAGGAGGTCATGAACCATTTCATGATTTCCAGCTGAATTGGTTAGGTGGTCCATCACTGACCCGTTCCCAAACTCTAAGAGGAAAAGTAATAACAAAAGAAGGCTCTGAACTTAATAAGGCCTCCCTCTCTGCACTCTGTTTATTTTGTCAATGCACAATATCCAGATACTTTTGAAATCTGTCTGAGAATTGGGGGGCGCGGAAAACAAATGTGGCCGAGGACGACAGTTATTCTTTTTTCTATAAAACTCTCAACAGCTTATAAAAAGGGGGAGTAAGTGCACATTTATCAACAAGCAAAATCTGAAGAATCCCATCTTTTCTGTAGAGAGCAGCAATAAGGCAATTCTGTGGGGCCCCCCAGAATTGAGAGCCGTCTAACTCAGGACTGCCAGCTGGCTTGGAAAGCAAAACACCAAGTGCCCCGTATGCCAAGATTCCAGCTCCAACTGCATGGAGAGGGAAAGGATCATCACTCACTCTGTCAGCCAAGTACTGAATGGGGCAATTTCCACAGGCTCTATGTTTCTAATACACATCAAAATAGTAGGCCAAAAAGGCTCAGTGTTGTCTCTTGTGGTTCTGAGTGGGCTAATAGGAACTGTATTCCTGACACTTTCAAGGCCACTACAGTTGTACCTTGGAAGTCAAACAGAATCCGTTCCGGAAGTCCGTTCGACTTCCAAAACGTTCAGAAACCGAAGTGTGGCTTCTGATTGGCTGCAGGAGCTTTTGACATCCAAGGTACGACTGTAGTCTCAACATTCCACCCTTTCCTTCCCAATGCTTGTTTTGTAGCAGGCCAAACCAACACCATTAAAAGATTTCCACCACCACCAGGGATTTGTTCATTTTGTTTCCATTGTTTTTTATTCCAAGCAAGGCCCTGATCCAACCACTGATATAAGTGAATGGAAACCTCAACAAGAATGGGAGATTTTTTTAAATCTGGGTTACAGTGCACTTGAGAAAATGAACTCTCTCTTGCTGCTGTTTAGGTTAAAAGCAAGCATAACATTTGGAAATCTAATCAAATTGTTACAAAAATGAGAATAGGTCAAAACAGTTGTGCCAAATAGCATGCTGCCATCTATATCTAACCTGTGCTTTCTGATACCTGTTCTTGTTAAGGTAAACTCAAGGATCCTCTGTCAAAATTGGGCTCAGGAACTGACCAGGAGCCACTGCGCATGATAAAGTACTGACATAATCTGCTCAGTCCCAGCCACTACTCTGTGCTTTAACTGCCATTTCCAGACTGTTTTCAAAGGCAGCCTCATATGCAATGCCATAAATGAGAGGCTACAAGAATCACCTAGTAAGCACAACTATAAAGGCAAGTGAATGGAAAATACTTTACATACTGCAGGTATGAATTGTTTTGCACCAGCAGAACATTACTGGGTAAGAGAATGCAGAAGCAGGTTGCTAGTAGATTGCATGGTCTGCTACACGATGAGTTTTGTCTACTTGTAACTGTTGTGTTGTATTTCTCTGTTGTGCAACACTGAAACACACCCTCAGTCAAAGAATGTTGAATACAGTCCAGGGAGATTTGAGAACTACGTACCTAGGAATGGGTAGGGAAACTGTTACTGGTCACAGCAATCACACAAAAGAGAAGCACACACAAGCCATTTAGCTCTAAATCAATCAAAAATATATGTTCATCATTATTTCCTGCTTTGGCTTGCTAAGAATTATAACAGTGTGATTCAGAGAAGTTTCTAAGTCTCCAGCACTCTTGCAGGTGGAGCCAGCATTGAGACTCCTTTTTTTCACCTGAAGCAGCAGCAACAGTAGTCAAAATGGCACCGTGTCCATTATCTCACCCTTCACTCTGGACTGGATTTCATTTTTACATATGCCACACAGAGGCAGACACCCAAGGCGGGAAAATGGTTTCATCATTATACTCTGCTCCAGCTTTGTTCATCATCAGGTCGGTTCTGAATATGGGCTTTATAGAAAACCCTTAATCAAAAGAGTAGCACACTTTATGAAAAGCCACTGTAATCACAGCCTAGAAGGATCACACCCACTAGACCCACACCACAAACTGATCTAGACAGACCTCAGCACATTGATTGGGGCTTTCACATGAAGTCTAATAATATACAAACATTTTGCAGGGTAGAAACAGCACAAAGAGAGAGAGAGAGAGAGAGAGAGAGAGAGAGAGAGAGAGAGCGCGCACACTCACACACATACAGGTGAACGCAGATTGTAGGCATGTAAACTATGAGGAAGGTTCAGTCAAGGTGTGGGGCTGTGAGCAAAACAATCAGGCATGATCCTGTTCTGTCCTTCATGCACTGACTATCCCTACCTTCATGCTCTTCACAGGAGTTATGATGAATGGGCAGTGATTCAATGGGCTTGAATACATCTGGATATAGTCCAAAAATATCAGGCTTGTTTAAAAAGAAAACAACAAGACATTATTTTGATTAATTTCCCTTAAAGATACATGTCAACAAGTACATGTACTTGAAGCAAAGCAGGGAAATGGGCTGAATAAACAAATGAGCCAAAGAAACAAGGGCAATTATACCAGGATATAGGTATGTAGCTGCAGGAAAACACAGGTAGAAGTCTCTCTGATCAGCAATGTGTTAGTGTTCAATAAAGCATTAATCACTCTCAGTCAACATCCACTGTTGTCCTCCTTATTGAAGCTTGACCCTTCAGTGCATGCCAAACCAGAGGAGGCCAGCAAACTTATGCCAGGGTAAACGATGCTGGTTTAACTTATCACCAAACTCCATTACTGTAGAGACAGACTACTGCCAACTGAACCTTTCCAAGTCTGGCAGAGGGAAAACAGCAGAAGAATCAGCCAGAAGCCTGCCTATTCCAAACTCCACTCATCCCAGTGGCTCTTGGGTTTGGATTGCTCCCTTAATGCATTTACGTATATTGCTTCAATATACACTTTTGCTATCTAACCCTTGTGACTACAAGAAGGTGGAAACCTCCAGCTTCAAACACCTTAATAGTCCAGTTGACTTCTACAGTTGTAACACTTGGTGTATTTAGTTGGAAGCATGTTCCATTGGGATAAGTGAATAAACAGTAAAGATAAGTGACTTGGGAAAACACTGGCAAAAAAAACATTAATTTGCCTTAATTAATTTGGTTCTAGAGCGGATCAGCATTTTTAAGAGCTTCACAAAATGTGCGTGTCTGGTTTTCTCCATTATTTTCAGCACAATGTTCATGCTGGTATAATATCATCCAAAATTCCTCACCCCAACAGATATTTAACGAGACAGCCCTGCTATGCTCCATTTGGATGTTGTAATGCATATAACTGGAACACACCTGAGAAAGCAAACCCAGACCTGCCAACATTACTCTCTGGGTATATTCCATAGCTGTGGCAAGTCTGCTCTGCTTGTGCAAGTTCAGGGTCAAGTGCATATAACACTGCATTACAAACCCAGCAGTGGAGAAGAGTCGTATTCAGATGATGAATAACCTAAAACTTGCTAGACTGACCATTTCTATTTACCCCCAAAAGCTTTGCAAAGCAGATTCAGCTGAAGGATAGTACATTCCTCAGGTTTGCTCAATAATCTTCATAACTAAGAATCAGAGTGTCACAGTATCCATACATTGTTTTTCAGAAGCCAGAATGTTGGGAAAGAACATCATATTCCCTTTAATTAAATAAATGAGATCTATAATATTAAGAAAAGTTAATAAATTTGATTACAATTAGAATATTGGTTTTGAATAATGATATTGGAAAACTGCTACATCCAATTACAAGGAAATTCAGATGGGAAGGATTAGAGGAAGTCAAGCAATATGTTTATGATGTTGAAAGTTTAACTAATTAATCAATTCGTATTGTTTATATTTTTTGTTGTTATTTGCTGTATTTTTTATTTATTTCTTGTTCTTTTTTATTTTTGTTTCATTTGTTTTACAGTATGTGTTATATGTGTAAGAAACTCAATAAACATAATGGGGGGGGGGGAGAACATCATATTCCCTCACATATTCCACACTACAACATAGAGAACCTTTTCGGTAGCGGCACCTTAGCTATGAAATACCCTCCTCAGAAAGATAAACTGTTTTATGTTATCTCTGCGGCAAAAAAGTCCCTGCCCTGTCTTTACAGATTTTTGTTTTAATTATTATTTATTGTGTTTTACTAAAGACTTGTTTGTAGGGTTGGGAGCTAAATTTGACTCAGCTCACATTTAAAGACAAATCTACCTAATTCACAGCTTCCAAGACCATCTGCAAACTGAGACACCGCCATCCTTTAATATTCACACTTCTCTGAATCTGACAATGCAGTTCTCCAACCAAGTCATGTATGCAAAAACACTTATTCTGGGGTAAATTATGCATACAAACACATTTATTACTAAAAGTGATATACAAAAATGCATGGTATTAGGGGAAATTATTTGCAAAATTGTGTTTAATAGGGAAGATTGTAGACAAGAATATGCATATTAAGAAAACTTCACACTTAAAAGACTCGTTCCTGCTGCAATGCAAACTCATATGGAAGTGTGGAGAAGCAGATTTATATAGGGGGGAAATAAGAAACTGAAAGAAACCAAAATTAATTAATTGATTCACCCATCCCTACTTATTTGTAGATTGCACAGGAAATACTGATGGGCTGCTTATATACATTAAACAATAAAGAAATAAGAGGCTATTCTGTTCAAGAAATTTGTCTCTTTGCATTGTACCAGCAAAATGTGAATGGATGGGTAAAGTTTGGATATCTCCCTTGATAGCAAAAACTAATAATCTGAGAGCTAAAAGGGAGGAAGAGAACAACAAGATACCTTTGTGGCAATTGGAACTCTTTTTATTGAGGGCAGTAGAAAGAACTTATTACTCCCACAAACAAAAGCTGGGTTTTCAATGTTTTGAGACAGAAAGAAAGTCTTATAATGACGGGTATGTAATATGAATAGGTAATTTGATGATTGTATCTAGGTGAAGGGTATGAAAAAATGTTCTTTGTTTGTTATATATTGTATGTGGCAAGAAATAATTTCTTTTTAATTTAGTAGCTGCTCTTCTTTTGCATGAAAACTGCAGCAGGGAGGAGAAGACAGGGAAGTTCTGTTGCGCAAGCCAAAGTCTGTTATGCCAGTAGAATAGCAGTGCTGGATCTATCCCAGGTTAGTTTCAGCTGCAGAAGTGGCATGAACCAGGCAGAGGGCCTTCTTGGTAGTGGCGCCCACCCTGTGGAACGTCCTCCCATCAGATGTCAAGGAAATAAACAACTACCTGACTTTTAGAAGACACCTGAAGGCAGCCCTGTTTAGGGAAGTTTTTAACGTTTGACGTTTTATTGTGCTTTTAATTTTCTGTTGGGAGACGCCCAGAGGGGCTGGGGAAACCCAGCTAGATGGATGAGGTATAAATAATAAATTATCATTGTGATTATGATTATAATTCACCTTCATTATATTCTTGGAGATATATTTAAGGATACAACAATGTTGGAAGCATAGGAGCCACCTCCTAAAGGCCGAGGTCCCTTTGCCTTCCCAATAAAACATTTGAGCCCCCACCCCACCACAAAGTTTATGTACACTGTCATTCAAATGGCATATGTGCACTGCATCTTGTGATCAATTATATGGGGCTGGGCTTACCTGCCTCCTCCAATATTTTATTTAAGTTGGCATCCCTGGTTGGGAGTCTGTGGAAGCATCTACCCCACAGGAAGCATTAATCAATACCTAAATTAATCTGCTGATACTTGTAACAAAAAATAGGGAATTTGTTGATTAATCTGTTCCCAAACTAGAAGAGTCAGCAGGGTTGGCGTAGGTCTCGCTTATATTAATGGGAGGGGGGTTGCGTGGGGGGGGGGGGGAGAAGCTGATACATGCTTGGCTGGGTTGAGCGACTGAAACCATCCTATTTAGCTCTCACTAGCACTCAGCCATGAGTTGTTCTGTTCCATTCCATTGTCTGTGGGCATGTTTCAGGTACAAATGCACACTTTTTAATTCATTCTCCAGTAAAAGCACATACATGTACATCTTTTATATAAATGGTGCAGAACACCAAAAATGCAGAGAACTGGGTATCACATCTACCAGGGTATCAGTCTGGGTCAGCGCGCCGTGAAAAGTGCACCAAATGAATTCCGCTCCCAATCCCATATATGTTCCCTGCATAAAGGTAACGGTAAAGGGACCCCTGACCAGTCCAGTCGCTGACGACTCTGGGGTTGCAGCACTAATCTCGCTTTATTGGCCGAGGGAGCCGACGTACAGCTTCCGGGTCATGTGGCCAGCATGACTAAGCCGCTTCTGGTGAACCAGAGCAGCGCACGGAAATGCCGTTTACCTTCCCGCCGGAGTGGTACCTATTTATCTACTTGCTTCGAACTGCTAGGCTGGCAGGAGCAGGGACCGAGCAACAGGAGCTCACCCCGTTGTGGGGATTTGAACCACCGACCTTCTGATCGGCAAGCCTAGGCTCAGTGGTTTAACCCACAGCGCCACCCATGTCCCTGCATAGTTATATCTACATAACAAAGAATGGTCTGGATAGTTCTAAGTTGTTATTGAAAAGCTACTCAGCTGGTAATGAACTACCTGCTTTTCAATTACTTTAGCCCAGTCTGTGAAAAAACCTAACTCTCCCAATACTTCATTTTATTTTAAATGTGTTTAGGCTGCCTTTATGAGCAACACTCAGGACGACTTACATGACAGCAGTTCCGAAAATAATCAAAATAGAATACTGTACAAACCCTCCCTTTCAACTCACAAATCAGCAATACGAACACACCTAGTATACAGATGAAACACAATATTCTTCTTTGATGTTGTGTGCTATGGAGTCGACTCCTACGATAGACTTTTATGGCACCACTTGGCTGAGAAGAGTATGGATACCTCTTCCCAATTCTTTTTTGGGTGGGGGTTAGGGTATGTCAACCATGCCCTATCCAAATTGCAAGGGCTACAGTCTTGTTCCTTGCTCATAGGGATATATTTATACCAAGTTGCTAGCACGATTCCACCTTCTTCAAATAGCTTAAAGCAGCCCACAAATAACAAAATTAGCTCCACGGTGCAGCAGCTAAGTGTCTGCATGTATACTGCACAAAGATAGGGAGCAGAAACACAAAGATAGGGAGGCACAGAATGTTTGATGTTGAACATTGTAATTGAGTTTGGTGGGGGGGAAGTATGGTAACTTCAACTGCTTAGTTATTTAGAAATCAAGAGACTTTGAGACCCTGTAGCTATTCGCTGCACACTCTGTGATGGGGCGATTCTGTGTCACTACCTTTTGAATTCTAGAGAGGCCCTTAGCACTCTAGAGCATGTGAACATGATATTGAGCTCCAATACTGAATTCCTATATGAGAGCCACATGCATAAGCATGTGGAAGGGGGGAGGGAGGGAGGGGGAAATAACAGGCGCTTTTTCACTGCTCACTATAAGCTTTTACAAGCACTCACACTAAACAATCACAAAGCCATTAACCCTTTGCAAGTGGTTTGCAACAGGTCTGTGTTTCTTGGGAAGAAGCAATAAGAAGTTTTAAAATCACTTATACACACAGAAAATTTGCATGAATACACACACACACACACACACACACGTGCGTTATATTCTACAGGTGGGAACTACTGTGTGATTTCCTGCATGTAAGTGAGCTCTGTGTATAAAAGAGCACAATGTGGACATCCTCAGGCTGTGAAAGATTCCACCAATGCTGCATATAATTAAGAGCTGCCACTTTTTAAATATATATATGCTATTTTAACGTAGCTGGAAAGAATTTTTTGGCGATTCCTTACTCTCTTTTACTGAACAAAGAATAATCTACTATACACATAAAGTACTAACCTAGAAAAAATCAGGTTATCTGGACCAAAAAGCAGTTACCGATCCTCCATGGCACTCAGTACCAGAGGCTTTCTGAAGAAGTCAATGGGTTATCCCTACAATTGATCTTGTCAGAAGAAAATATCAGTATATCCCCCTGTTCCTTGTTTTCAGAGGCCTCTCTGGGCCTGTCTCAGCCAAGCTCTGAATCAATCTGGTCTTGTATTTCAGTCCAGTCCTCATGCTACTACACCTCCTGCTTTCTTTCAGTTGCTTTGCCTTGCCTATTTCATCGATCATGTCATCAAGGTCTAGAGCAATCTCTACTACAAAAATGATGTCTCTCCACCCCCCGCCCCTTTTAATGTCCAATATTTTCAATTAAAACACAATCCTGGAATGAGTAACTCTTCACCATTTTCTGTACAGAGATGACTAGGGAGATATGGTTTGACTATCAGACTCCTATTGAAATACAACAGATCTACTGTAGGTAAAAGAGATGTGAAGGGTTTTCATAATTTTATAGGAAGAAAAAGAGCAGCAGTTATAGTACTAAGCTGCAACACTCCAGAGGGCAATCCTTAGCTGCAAGACAATGCAAAAGAACAAAAGCAAAAGCTGCAACATAAGACAACATAAGGCATGTTATACACTTTATTAGTAAAAGCAAACAATAATCCCAGCAGTGTTTAAGGGGGAATCTACATAACAACAGCTTGAAACTTCATTTTCACTACAATCTCATTCAAGCTAGCAAAGGCACACAGAGATAAACACAGAGCAAAGCTTCACGGTTAAATCTAGCACCCAATTTTCCTTCACTCATTTATTCTCATCAACAACCATTCACATCACCTCTGAAAATCAAATACTCTTGTAACCCAGCAATGTTTGCTTAATAAAAGCCACTTACATCAATCTCTTCTACATAAAAGTGTGTAAGAAAGATGCTGATTGCTTATGCCAGTGGTGTCTGGTCCTTCAGTCCTGAATTATTACTTCAGGTGTAGGATCCATTTATTTCAATGGAAATTACTTTCCAGTAAGTATGCTTAGGATTACAGCAGAGTTAGCCTTTATCCTTCAACAGCACAGATCAGCCCCTATGTGTCAATAACACAAATTAAACATGAATTTGGGAGCCATGCCGCAATGCAAAACAGGCAAGAAAGCAAAGAGAAGTGCTTTCTAACCTCAGTTAGAAACACACTGAAATTGTGGGCTTTGTTTTAATGGGTGCCTTCACAAGAGACAATCATTTCAAGTCCTTCTGTATATATAAAAAAGAAGGATTCAAAATGCTTTATTTGATACAATCTAAAAAAGCACCCATACATGTTGGAAGCACTTCTCTGATACAGGAAAATCTTCAGTGGGGAGAATGTTCCACAGGGCAAGGGCTGCTTTGCTGTGGTATAAACCACTGAGCCTCTTGGCAATCGGAAGGTCAGCGGTTCAAGTCCCCGTGACAGGGTGAGCTCCCATTACTCTGCCCCTGCTCCTGCCAACCTAGCAGTTTGAAAGCATGCCAGTGCAAGTAGATAAATATGTACCACTGCGGTGGGAAGGTAAACGGCGTGTCTGTGGGCTCTGGCACACATCACGGTGTCCTGTTCTGCCAGAAGCTGTTCAGTCATGCTGGCCACATGACATGGAAAGCTGTCTGTGGACAAACACTGGCTCTCTTGGCCTGAAGTGAGATGAGCATCGCAACCCATAGTCAAGTTTGACTGGACTTAACCACCCAGGGGTACTTTTTTGTTGTTTAATCGTTTAGTTGTGTCTGACTCTTCGTGACCCCACGCCAGGCACTCCTATCTTCCACTGCCTCCTGCAGTTTGGTCACACTCATGCTGGTAGCTTCGAGAACACTGTCCAACCATCTCTTCCTCTGTCGTCCCCTTCTCCTTGTGCCCTCAATCTTTCCAGTGAGCACTCAGGGCTGATTTCCTTCAGAATGGATAGGTTTGATATTTGTGCAGTCCATGGGGCTCTCAAGAGTCTCCTCCAGCACCATAATTCAAAAGCATCAGTTTTTTGGCCATCAGCCTTCTTTTTGGTCCAGCTCTCACTTCCATACATCACTACTGGGAAAACCATAGCTTTAACTATACGGACCTTTGTTGGCGAGGTGATGTCTTTGCTTTTCAAAATGCTGTCTAGGTTTGTCATTGCTTTTCTCCCAACAGGTGTCCTTTACAGTACCCTTCAACCTAGTCCAAACAACTTCTGAACAAACCTCTGGCACATGTGGCACAACAAAGTGTGTCAATAATAATAATAATAATAATAATTTATTATTTGTACCCCACCCATCTGACTGGGTTGCCCCAGCCACTTTGGGCAACTTCCAGCATATATAAAAACATAGTAAAATATTAAACCCTGAAAAGCTTGTCTATACAGGGCTGCCTTCAGATGTTTCCTAAATGTTATATAATTACTCATCTCCTTAACATCTGATGGGAGGGCGTTCCACAGGGCAGGCGCCACTACTGAGAAGGCCCTCTGCCTAGTTCCCTGTAACCTCACATCTCACAGTGAGGGAACCACCGGAAGGCCCTCGCTGCTGGATCTCAGTGTCCAGGCTGAACATTGGGGGTGGAGACGCTCCTTCAGGTAAACAGGGCTGAGGCCTTTTAGGGCCTTAAAGCATAGCTGTCAACTTACAGATTTGAAAATAAGGGACCAGCAGCCTTGAAAATAAGGGACCAGCAGCCAAAATAAGGGACCTGCAGCCTCACCTGTTCCAGGCACTCCAGTCTTCCTGTCCTCCTGCAGTCTGGTCAAACTCACGCTGGTAGCTTCGAGAACACTGTCCAACCAACTTTGTAACCAGAGGTTCAACTGAATAGAATCTGAATCACATGCACCACAAGGCCTATGCAGCCTCAACTTAAGATGGCTCCCTGGCCTGGCTTTGCACTGCAAAGTTTGCAGCAGCACATGCAACAAAATGGTGTCCAGCATTCAAAAAACCCCTCAGCTTGCATTAACTAGCCACACACAAGGCATGCAAGCTCCACCTCCCAGTCGTTCTTAGACTTCTTATTGGGTGAGCAACACAGTTGGAGCCTCCCTCCTCCCTGGCCGGCAGGGAGGGAGGGAGAGGAGCTGCTTCCTTTGAAATTTAAGGGACATCATTTAAGGGACATTTAAGGGACATCCATCAATAAGGGACAGCAGCTGGACATGGCACTGGAATAAGGGACTGTCCCTTCAGCTATGCCTTAAAGGTCAGCACCAACATTTTGAATTGTGCTTGGAAACATACTGGGAGCCAGTGTAGAAGACCACAGTGAATGGGCAAAAATATAGAGAAGGAGAAGTCAATCCTGCAAATATCCTAGGCTGAAGGAAAGATGGGAAAGAAATTCAGTTCAGTTCACATTCAATGCATGCAGCACTCATCCTGTTCTGCTGCAGTCCATCTTCTATTACTCACTGTCTACCATAGCAAAATTACATCACTTAGATAATTTATGTGTTTAATTATGCAGATTACATAAATTATGCTGCCATTATCCTCTTCCATCTCATTAATTTCAATACAAAGGAAACAGAACGCTAAGAACAGGGAAAATGTAATCAATTACATATCATTTGCAGACCAAAAGCAACAACAACTGCAAATATCAATGGTATTCAGAAGATTGATTTTCTTTCCAGACATGGGACCAATAACAAACACTGGCAATTTCCACTCCCATTTCTATTTTTGTCAAAATTCTCCAGGATCTCTAGTGGGGAATCATGTACACTTCCTTGGGCTCTTTGAAGTAAGGGTGGAATAAAAAAAATGTAACACATAAATGTTATGCCCTTACCAGAAATTTTCTCATCTCCCTATAAATATGACAAGTGCTCTGAACTTTTCTTTCTTGCAGTCCTATTCCCTTAAGGAAAGTTCTTCAACATATGGGAATAAAAGACAATGTGTGTTCTTTTTACCATTAAGCTTAGCAGTTAACCTGCTGCCCTAAAAAAAGGAGGAATAATGCAATAAAAGGAGGGCTAAAACAATAAAGTGTGAAGCATGAAAGATTCATCATAGGTGTCAAGGAAAATAATTTGTAATCCCAGTGTTTTCTCTAGCTTTGGTGTTTCTCAAACATATTTCAGTCTTTATCCTTTCTTTTTGTGATTGAGAAGAAAAAGGGTAATATGAATTCAAAAAACTTTGAAATGGAAAGTGCTATGTTTAGTTTTAAATACCATCTAAAATAAACACAGCCAACCATGTCATAGTGTTCTAAGAAGTTAAATGATTTATGACTCAGACTGAAATTTCATTCAGAATATATAACATACCATCTCATCCCTCAGCTCTTTGAACATGGACATAATATTTCTTGTAATACCTCCAAGGTGGTGGTGGTGGTGGTGGTGGTGTGTGTGTGTGTGTGTTTGTTTCAAAAGCTCAAGCTCCCAATACGTTTCCAAGCACAATTCAAAGTGTTGGTGCTGACCTTTAAAGCCCTAAATGGCCTCGGCCCAATATACCTGAAGGAGTGTCTCCACCCCCATCGTTCAGCCCGGACACTGAGATCCAGCACTGAGGGCCTTCTGGTGGTTCCCTCCCTGCGAGGTGTGAGGTTACAGGGAACCAGGCAGAAGGCCTTCTTGGTGGTTGCACCCTCCCTGTGGAATGTCCTTCCATCAGATGTCAAGGAAATAAACAACGATCTGACTTTTAGAAGACATCTGAAGGCAGACGTTTTTAATGTTTGATATTTTATTCTGTTTTTAATCTGTTGGGAGCTGCCGAGAGTGGCTGAGGAAACCCAGCCGGATGGGTGGGGTATAAATAAATTATTATTATTGAGAGAGAAGCACCTTTATTATTTCTGAAGAAGCAATATAAAGCCATATTTATGTCCCTCTTGAGTGCTTTGTTCCAGTTCTCCCACCTACTACTTCAACCCTCTATAGACAAGCAGCATAGCCTACTCAACATGCCAGAGGCCACATCTCTGGAAACCCAAGAGACCCCATGTGACAGCTTCACATCAAACAACAAGGGCTAAACACCAAACATTGATGCAATTGAAAGCAGTAAGTGGGACACTGAGCCCACCTCGCAGCTGAAATGGGGGTACCACCCTTGCGGTGGACAAAATATTATTAAGCAATGGAAGGCAATGTCTCGGGTGGTCCCAAGACAGACAGGAAAGCAAGAGGGTGGTGCCTTTTTAGAAGAAACCTCAGCCAATTTTACAACATTAGGCAAAAATCTTGCCTGGGAACTAGCTATTCACAGCTATATATATATATATATGTATATCAGCATGCGGCCATCCCAGAGTCTCTGGACAATTCCCACTGACATTAACTGACGCTAAGAGATTCATAGGTACAGAACACACCTGTTTGGACTATATTATATGATCAGTGGAGGGGAGGGAACTAAGGAACAAAGGTAATTACAGTGGTACAGACGCTTCAGATTACAGACGCTTCAGGTTACAGACTTTGCTAGCCCAGAAATAGTACCTTGGGTTAAGAACTTTGCTTCAGGATGAGAAGAGAAATCGTGCGGCAGTGGCGCAGTGGCAGTGGGAGGCCCCATTAGCTAAAGTGGAACCTCAGGTTAAGAACAGTTTCAGGTTAAGAATAGACCTCCAGAACAAATTAAGTTCTTAACCTGAGGTACCACTGTACTGAAAGTTCTTGCAGTAATCGATTGCCGGTGTTTCTATGCCTTGCATGAGATAGCAGTGTAATAAACTATATCTGAAATGCATACGAAGTATTCATTTCTTCTTTTCTTCACAAGTAAACTGTAAGCTGCCCTAAATTAATAAAACCTCTCACAGAGAAACTGAAGATTATCATCTTCAATACTGCTTCCAAAATAAAATAATAAAAACAGGAAGACAATGGTAACTCTCCCTATATTGTGACAAATTAAACCCAACTGTCTCTTAGAAATGTGAAAAAAGTTGGCAGAGATGTAGAAGATAGACTTCTGGGTAGGGAGGAAAAATCTCCAAGTCCCAAACAGAGAAGCACAAAAGGCTTAAAGTTAATTTGTCTGCATGCTGCAAATCTCCATCAAAGAGAAATGCAAGGAGGGTTTATGGTATGCATTAAACAGCTCCTTAGAAGTAGTTGTGTAGCAAAGCAGCTAAAAGACATGTATTAATTAGAGTACGAGTTACAATGTACTCAATACTTCTAAAAGTGCAAATAAAGCAGAGTGTATTACAGACATCAAGGTCTTTTTCTAACTCATGCAGGTTTCATCCTCAGCCCAAGGTCTTATAAGTACGTTAAATTATTCCGAGCATGCTCACATCTGCCAGCACATAGATCACACACCTCACCATCCCCCATCCCCATACACTACAGCACTCCTTGCCTCTTAAGGCATTAAAGATGAAACCCAATCATAAAAAGCACATGTGTCAGATTTTACTATCATTCACTTGATTTTAATACTAATCACTCAGATCTCTACATTGAGTTGTGGATGTATTTTTTATGACTCCATTTGGCTTTCAGGACACAGTTGTTCACTAATCTTAATCCCCTGCCTGTGAAAGAAACCATCATTCAGCTAGGCCCCAGTAATGGGATGATGTAACACTTCATTTTCTTACTTATCTGCTTCTACGCTGCTCTTCACCACCTGGTTAAGTGTGCAACATATTAAAATACACAAATATACATTTCTAAAACCCATTAAAATGTCAGTACAAAAGGAGCTCAGCCTAAACTAAAATGACAGAGAATAACATAAGACACCAATGGCTACCATTACAATTATGACACAGTGACCACATTCACACCATAGAGTAAAAGCACTGTGATCCCACTTCAAAAAGTCATGGCTTCCTTCAAAGTATTCTGGCAGCTGTAGTTTGTTAAGGGCGCTGTGAGTTGTTCGGAGACCTCTAGATTGCTCCCAGAGCTACAATTCCTGGAGTGATCTAGCAATCAATCCCTCTTCATGGAGAACTCTGGCATTTGTGGCTCCATGAGGGACATAGAGAGTGGGACCTTCCAACAACTCCCAGTGCCCTTAAACTACAGCTCCCAGAAATATTTGTGGAAACCATGACTGTTTAAGGTGGCATCATTATGCTTCAGGTGTATGGTGTGGATTGGCTCTGCTGAGTTACCATAGGGGCATACAAAGTTGCCTTGCAAGAGGCTGGAATATTTTCCCAGTCTCACACAGTCTCGTACACAGAATGACAGCTGCCCTCTGGGATCTCCAGTAAAGGTCTCTCACATTAGCTGCTTCTTTTAACAGGAGATGACGGGGAGTGAAGCTTCTGCATGCCAAGTCTGGCTATTTTCAGGCTCCACTCCAAGTGTGTGGCAGATCTGTTTCCCCTTATCAATGAGTCCCCTTATATCCCAACAGCCTACAGTGGCTGGGGCAACCCAGTCAGATGGGTGGATTCAAAAGCATCTTCTTCTTCATCTTCATCATCCCAAACCAAAGAATAAAACCACCTGTAGCAGCAGTTCTCAACTTGTAGGTCCCCATATGTTGTAGGACTACAATTCCCATCATCCCTGAGCTCTGGCCTTGCTAGCTAGGGGTGATGGAAGTTGTAGTCCAACAACAACTGAGGACCCACAGGTTGAGAAATTCTGGAGGTTTCAGAAGCCCAAATGGATTCACCTAGAAGTTGAGCATTTAACATTGCTCATCCCATGCTATGGAATATTCGTCCACCAGAGATTCAGCAGGCATCCTTGCTATGAATTTCAGGCATCTCTTGGTGACTTTTTTTTTTTAAATCCTGCCAGGCCTAGGTAGTTTTTAAAACTATTCCCAAAATGAGCCCATCATCTTTATGGTTATTCTGCACTGTTTGCATGGTATTTCATGTTTTCTTGTACTTGAAAATTTGTTGGACACCGCCTTGCAAACCCGCAGTCTATAAATATTTTTTATAAAGAAACACATAAGTGATGTCAGTACACATGCAGTTGGGATTAGGCAGCAGGGCTCCCAGCAGGAGAAGAAGTGGTCACAGTTGACAAAAGAAACCAGCTTAGACATTGTTTGGTCTAAGCTGGTGGCATAATCTTTTCTATTAATTATTAGAACAGACTGGATTAACCAAGCAAGCTGGGCTACGCCATTCACAAATGCAGCATAAAATGCTATAATATCAGCACCTCTTTTAATTTTGACAGTGACAGGTTGACTAAATGAGTGGGCCTGCTTCATAAATATATACTGCATAAAACAGCCAGCGTTTTAACATCATTCACACAGCACTACAGACCTCTTAGACTGCAGGAGTTCTACAGACATCTGTAATTCACCTTATAGTACTTGCTGTGCAACTCCACAGGAGCATATGGATTGCTCAAATCTGGGAAATCTTTCACCCTAAAAAACCTGAAGTGTGTGTGTGTGTGTGTGTGTGTGTGTGTGTGTGTGTGTGTCCTTTCTTCTGTGGATTATTTTGTTCAACTGTTTGCACTAAGTGAATACAGACCTGGGAGGACACCCTCAAGATATATACTGCAAGGGGCTTCAGAACTCAGTTTCCTTTTCATTTAATTCTTGCTGGGTTTGGCTGAGTGCATGGCAACTCAGGAGGGGAGGATCAGATCAAAAATCTAATCAAAGGAACAAGAAGTACAAGAAACCATATTAGTCTGTAGTGCCAGGAAAAAAATGTCAGCGTAATCCAGGGACCAATTCATGGTAAGACAAGAGGCAGGTTAAATAAAAGTGTCCATTAGATTACATAGAGCTACAAACAGGGAGCATTTTCCCATACCAAAGACTCTCATCAAGCCCCCATAAAGGTAAAGGTACCCCTGCCCGTACGGGCCAGTCTTGCCAGACTCTGGGGTTGTGCGCCCATCTCACTCAAGAGGCCAGGGGCCAACGCTGTCCGGAGACACTTCCGGGTCACGTGGCCAGCGTGACATCGCTGCTCTGGCCAGAGCCAGAGCCAGAGCCAGAGCCGCACACGGAAACGCCGTTTACCTTCCCGCCGGTGAGCGGTCCCTATTTATCTACTTGCACCCGGAGGTGCTTTCGAACTGCAAGGTTGGCAGGCGCTGGGACCGAGCAGCGGGAGCGCACCCCGCCGCAGGGATTCGAACCGCCGAACTTTCGATCGGCAAGTCCTAGGCGCTGAGGCTTTAACCCACAGCGCCACCTGCATCCCTCAAGCCCCCATACCTATTACAAATTAGTAAAGGCTCTTAATGTAAGAGCCATTCTGTGAATGTCAGACCAATAGTCTAGCATCCTCGTTCCCAACATGGCTAGTATACACCACACATTCAGGCTCTTGCCTCATTGCTTATTCCCCTTCCAGTTTTGCCATGTCACATCATCCAGAGTAACAGATTGGATTTATTTATTGGGTGTAGCCATTGACAGGCTTATCCTTCATAAACATGTCTAGTTCCCTTTGTCTGTCATATTCTGTATTTGTGTTATCAACAGCTCAAAGGGATCCTCACCAGCATGGAGACTGACAGGAACCTTCACATTCATGCTTCTATACTAGAAATAAAATCCATCTACTCACCACACATAGAGATTTAGCTTCTAGAGACTTTGAGGAACCAACTGAAAACCAGAAAAATGAATGGCAATGCTAACAACTCAGAATAATAAAATGCTAGCATGACACCTTGGGCTCCTTCAGAAGGAAGGGCAAGATAGAAATTCAATAAATTCCTATGAGGAAGCAAATAGGAATCGGAATTGAACAGCATCTTGTTTGTTTTGAGAATCTACCACTTCTTCTTTTCTTCTTTTTCTAAATGCTCAGTAAATCAGATAGGCTCAGAGAAGACGTCAAAATATATAATTGATTCAAGAAATGAGGGGGAAGAAGCAAGCAGAACAACCAGCCTAAACCGAAAATCACTGAAGACAAAAAATCTGTGAACAGCTACAAGGACAGAATTTTTTACATAAAAAAGAGAAGGGCTGGAACATATGGAAGATCTTGAAGAAATATAGATTCAGTAATAGCAACTACTAGGGCCGAGCACAAATGCCACACAGTTCCAATGCATTCTTATGTCTTCATACCCTTTTACATTTTCCCAAGACTTTTTCCTGCTGTTCTGATCATTTCCATGTCGTGCCTCTACTCAGAAATGAAATATCGAGCATGTAACACTATGCCCTTTCATAAAGGGAGAAAGCGCTATTTTTCCTACTGTTCAAATACTTGAACTGCACTTTTTGAAAACTACCATATGAAGTGCATGCTAAACGGTGATGCTAATTCAATGTTTGTGAAGAGAGCCAGTGCAATTATATGGCAAGCCACGGAGTGCGGGATTAAGTTGTGCAAATGTTGTAGCATTAGCATTAAATCCTTTCTTGTTTGATCCTACACATAATTTCTTGGAAACTGAAGTTCTGTTCCTTTAAGTTGGTGGTTCACGGTTCCTACGTGAATCAGGCTAGCCTCTAGCTTATTGGAAATCAGAGACAAAGTCCCACAGATCTGTGCGTCTGCGTGTATGTAGACATACTTCGCAAAAGATCAGACACAAGCACAAGGTGTGTGAACTCTGGAGAAAGTCTGCAGCACTTTGACAGATGTGTGCCTCACACCTGAACTTTAAGTTGTTGTTACACACCTGTGTGCCCTAGGCCATTTTGGGGCTAACTGCCAGAAAACAGGAGAATGGAACTGTAACTTCCAAAGGAGACATAGGCTGCAAAAGAATTCAAAAAGAATTACGAGGCATCTGAATTCTGTGTCAGCTAAAACCTACTAAGAGAAGCTCACATTGCTGGGGATAATTGGTCTCCTCCATGAGCCCAAAGCCAGGGTAGTGTAGAGGTCTGGATCTGGGAGACCAAGGTTCAAATCCTCCCTCAGCCATTAAGCTCACTGGATGACTTAGACTAGACATGGTCTTTCATATTTGTAGCAGATTATGCACAGACCCTCTTAGTGTCCCTATTTTCAAGGGATAGTACTGGATTTACAGAAGCCATCCCAGTTTCTGATTTGGTCCCAGAACGGCCCGCTTTTCCTTAGGACATCCCTATTTTCATCAAAAAAATGTTGGAGGATATGGAGTTATGTGACCCTCGAGCCATGTATACAACCTTTTTGAAGTCATCTGAAGGCAGCCCTGTATGGGGAATTTTTTTTAATGTTTTATGTTTTATTCTGTTTTTATACATGTTGGAAGCTACCCAGAGTGGCTAGGGCAACACAGTCAGATGGGTGGGGTATAAATAATAAAAAAATATTATTATTATTATTATTGAATAGGACATCCCTATTTTTATCAGAGAAATGAAACTCTCCCCACACAGAGAACTGAACCCACCTTGCACTCTCCTTGAGGTGGTTTTTGTTTGTTTGTTTGTTTGTTGCCTAACTGGAATGTGCCCTGGAACTCTAATAATGCCTTGTGCATATTTACATACAGAATAGAGAAAGATCTGAGAGGAAATTAGCCTCCTGTTAGCAACATCTGTTGCTTTTACCTCTGGCCCCTCCTACCAGAGGATTGCCCAGAACAGAATGCATCCCTCAAGCAAAAAAAAAAATAGGTTCCCCACACCC
The DNA here is from genome assembly GCF_964106915.1 of Podarcis gaigeae. Classification (NCBI taxonomy): domain Eukaryota; kingdom Metazoa; phylum Chordata; class Lepidosauria; order Squamata; family Lacertidae; genus Podarcis; species Podarcis gaigeae. The sequence goes on from NC_139681.1 coordinate 66,724,556, forward strand.
CCTATGTTGGATTTTCAATGAATGTCATCTCTGCTAATTCTGAAAAGAGAATACACAGGTGAGAAATGGCAACTGTGTTTAAAACGAGTGATTAATGAACTGTTCGTTATGGCTCTTTTGCAACCGGAACAAGTTGAGAAAAGCTGTTAAACACAGTCAGTCTCGAACCATGAAAAATGCATGCCAAGTCTTGCTATCTAAAAATGTTCATGTCTGCATGAGGAACGGATGTTTCCTTCTCGTGCCCGGATCGATAAAATAAGCGACAAGGGTAGAAGCCATCATTTTAATGACCGTGCCCTTCCCAGATGCAATTGTACACGGTGGCTGATAATCTCTGCTAGGCCTCAGACACCTTTCCACGTAAGGAACAGCCCATTAATCTAGCAGTACTTGCTCCCATTTGAGAAGTAGCACATGCAGGAAGAACTGACAGAGCCTGTTTATCAACGTCTTTAAACAATTCATCTATAATTACTGATTTGCTGACCCATAACTTAATCATGTTGGAAGCCATGAATCTCTCACAGCCAAGCATGACTTGCTAGTCCCACAGCTCTGAGAGTTATGAAATTTGGGCTGCATTTAATCTCACCTACGCTTTTGCTCAGGGATCATGGTAGATATGTCCTCTCCCTCATTGTAACTTTTTATAATGTAAAGTTTTTCGTTATTATGACAATGAGCCATATGGGTCATTAAGACTTAAACGTGTATGTATTTCCCATACACCAGCTTCCATAATTTAGAGCCCTGGTCTTCAACATAGGTTTGCGGTTCTCAGAAAGCGCAACATCTCTGGGGCTGCAATCTTATACCCGCTTACCTGAGTCAAGTCCTACTTAATTCAGCAGATATGCTGCAAGGGTAGTATTCAGGGTTTGCTCAAGAGTAGGCCCACTTATATTAATGGACGTTACTAAGTTAGATTCATTCATTTTAATAGGCCTGCTCTGAGTATAACTTTGTTGAATAGCAGTTATTTGTGCACTGCAAGGGAATAGATGAGCCATGGGGTCCTTCCAACTCCATGCAGTCAGGCCTGGTATAGAACTTGTTGTTGTTGTTGTTGTTGTTGTTGTTGTTGTTTAGTTGTTTAGTCATGCCCGACTCTTCATGACCCCATGGACCAGAGCATGCCAGGCACTCCTGTCTTCTTCCACCGCCTCCCTCAGTTTGGTCAAACTCATGCTGGTAGCTTTGAGAACACTGTCCAACCATCTCGTCCTCTGCCATTCCCTTCTCCTTGTGCCCTCAATCTTTCCCAACATCAGGGTCTTTTCCAGGGAGTCTTCTCTTCTCATGAGGTGGCCAAAGTATTGGAGTCTCAGCTTCAGGATCTGTCCTTCCAGTGAGCACGCAGAGCTGATTTCCTTAAGAATGGATAGGTTTGATATTCTTGCAGTCCATGGGACTCTCAAGAGTCCCCTCCAGCACCATAATTCAAAAGCATCAATAATATAGAACTAATGAACCTTAGACTTCAGGGTCTCTAATCCCAGAGGGGCCCCAGAAGCGACTTTAGTTCATGTTGCTTTTTTAAAAAATGGGTCAGGTAGAACCCAATTTGAGTCGCACAACTCAAATTCATCAACTTTTTGTTGTATATCTTTCAACAATCCCAAAGTCTGAGAATCAGTAGCTTGTTGTAAACATCACTGAAGAAGATAACAGTGGCTACCCAGATCTCATTTTTGGATGCGAAGGGACCCCCACAACAGTTCAAGTTTCAGGGCTCCAAAAATGTAGGTCCAACCACTGCATACAGTACGATGATTCTAGGAACACCAACTTAAGGTTAACTCTCCCATTATCACCCATGGTTTCCCGAGACATATGGAAGCCAACAACTGTAGCAATCCTATGCAAGCTTACTGAGTAAGTCCCATGTAAATTAGGTTTGTTTACTTCTGACTAGCTCTGTTCTCAACATTTCCACATCATTCTGTGGCAATGTAGAGAATTGTTATCATTTTTCAAGTACTCATAAGAATTCATTAGCATTTTAGTGCAAATTTCTCCTAATACACAATTTTGCCTATGATAGACATTTAACAAAGCAACGTTCCCCAATATAATGCATTTTTATGCTTTTTTATATTAATCCATTTTGTCTCGACCAGGGGTAGACAACCTAAGGCCCGGGGGCCGGATCTGGCCCAATCACCTTCTCAGTCCAGCTCGTGCATAGTCCAGGAATCAGCGTGTTTTTACATGAGTAGAATGTGTCCTTTTATTTAAAATGCATTTCTGCATTATTTGTGGGGCCTGCCTGGTGTTTTTACATGAGCAGAATGTGTGCTTTTATTTAAAATGCATCTCTGGGTTATTTGTGGGGCCTGCCTGGTGTTTTCACATGAGTAGAATGTGTGCTTTTATTTAAAATGAATCTCTGGGTTATTTGTGGGGCATAGGAATTTGTTCATATTTTTTTTCAAAATATAGTCTGGCCCACCACATGATCTGAGGGATGGTTGCGGACCCCTGGTCTGGGCCAATGCTACAACAGGGATGGGACTAATGGCAGGTACTCATCTCAGAGCTGGAGAAAAATTAAAATAAAGGAAACACAGCCATGGCTGACAGAAGTCAGTAGTGAGGAGGCCCTGGAAGCCCAGGAGTGGCCTGATCACATCTAGCATTAACAGTGGATGACATCAACATACAGCTGATTTGATCTGACATTTGGACAGCATCACAAAGCCAAAACAGATTGAGGTTGAATCCTGACAAGACAGAAGTACTGTTTTGCGGGGACAGGAGACTGGCAGGTGTGGAGGACTCCCTGGTCCTGAATGGGGTAACTGTGCCCCTGAAGGACCAGGTGCGCAGCCTGGGAGTCATTCTGGATTCACAGCTGTCCATGGAGGCACATGGTCAATTCTGTGTCCAGGGGAGCTGTTTATCAGCTCCATCTGGTACGCAGGCTGAGACCCTACCTGCCCACAGACTGGCTCGCCAGAGTGGTGCATGCTCTAGTTATCTCTCACTTGGACTACTGCAATGCGCTCTATGTGGGGCTACCTTTGAAGGTGACCTGGAAACTACAATTAATCCAGAATGTGGCAGCTAGACTGGTGACTGGGAGAGGCCGCCAAGACCATATAACATCGGTCTTGAAAGACCTACACTGGCTCCCAGCACGTTTCCAAGCACAATTCAAAGTGTTGGTGCTGACCTTTAAAGCCCTAAACGACCTCGGTCCAGTATACCTGAAGGAGCATCTCGACCTCCATTGTTCTGCCCAGACACTGAGGTCCCGCACCAAGGGCCTTCTGGCAGTTCCCTCGCTGCAAGAAGCCAAATTACAGGGAACCAGGCAGAGGGCCTTCTTGGTAGTGGCACCAGCCTTGTGGAATGCCTTCCCACCAGATGTCAAAGAGAAAAATAACTACCAAACCTTTAGAAGACATCTGAAGGCAGCCCTGTTTAGGGAAGCTTTTAATGTTTAAAAGGTTATTGTATTGTAGTGTTTTGTTGGAAGCTGCCCAGAGTGGCTGGGGGAAACCCAGCCAGATGGGCTGGGTATAAATTATTATTATTATTATTATTAAAGAAATGAAGATTTGGCCACACCTAAATATGCTTCTTCACAACTCTACCTAGCCAATAAAGATTTACCTATATGAGGATGTCACAAAGCCAGTTGAGGGTAAGGGAAATGCTACCTCCCCTCACTGTGAATGGGAATCATTAATTGGATGAATACTTAACAGGGCAGGTAGTGGGGCATTTTTTTCTACAACTAAGTGAAAAAACATTTCTGAGAGGTGTATTTTAGTAAGCTATAACTCCTTAGTGCAAGCACCACACACACACACACTTTCTTTCACCCGCAATATTATTAGTACTAGGATAAAGATTCTAAAGTAAGGTATGTGGCTAATTAGCCTTGTCACAGTTTTTTTCTTTCTGCATTCCAATATATATTAAGTTTTCTGTTTTACTGCACATCAAATTCGCTGAACCAAACAATAAACTTAAAATAAACTGTAAAATCTTTTTATGTCACCATAAATGAAATCTGTTTCATGTCACATATGAGGGATCTGTCCTCCATCCCTACTTGTCTTTCTGTGTGTGGTATTCTATAACTTTTTACTGTCTGGTTGTTGCTTAAAAGTTCCCCATGCGAGACCAGAGAGCCAACTCTATGGCTTAAAAAAGAAAAAAGTTTTCCTATGTATATTCCATGGGCTGTTTTTAATCTTATTCTATCTGTAATTCGACTTGGCACTGCATTTGGAAAAGCAGTGCAGAAATTCTGAATGAATAGTGAGTCGCGTGCTCCCCTTTCTCCTGAAACCATGTGGAAATGCAGGGAAGCCAAGGCTACAGTCGTGCCCAGTTCATGTGAAACTGCAGGGCTGGCTTTGAGAACTGATGAGGGTATTTTTTTAAGCATTCACTGCAAAGCAACTGCCCATGTCGATCTATGCTATCTCATTCTGTGTTTTAAATACAAATTTAAATAAGATGGACCTGCTTAAATACACTGAGGGCTATGCTACACTTTGCATTAAGCATTCAGTTGGCAATTATGCATCCCCCCCACCTTCACAAATAAATTGTGTGGGCCATTGATCAGAACCAGTATTACTGGGGAGGGTGGAATTTAACCCTTTGCTCTCCACCGTCCTGGTCTGCATCTCTCCCCTCCTGCAGCTGTTATTGACTCCAGGAACAGAACTGCCAGTGGTGCCTACAGCTCCACTCATCTGCCTTTAATAACAGACCAGGCATGCAGAAATCAAGCAAGCTGAAGGTTTTTCCACCTGTTTATCATGCCAGAGAAAGCTTCACTTTCTAAATTTTTGGGAAGTGGTGTCGGGATGCAGCTAAAGTCTCAGGAATAGTCCCAGTAAAACGAGAGTAAATAAAGGCAGGCTCTGAAATGATCACACTGTTGTTATGATGCTAAAGTCTGTAAGAGGTTTCTTTAGTGAGAGATAAAATAATAATAATAAAGAGATATTCACTACAGAACAATGGCGATGGAGTCAGAGTAGATGGAAGTATCTAATATGGATGGGCTTAAATAAGTAATAAGACTGGTCAGAAAATTAGTAATTAGGGTTTCGTATCTACAAATGGCATCCCCTTAAAATGAGAACTTCCGTAACTTCTGACATTTTACATTTGGATTTTGAAGGTGCATTAAAATATGCAGTCGCATGTTGTATTTATCTTGGTAATGAGCTGCTAAATGATATTTGCCTCTCATTACTGTAAAGGATAATGAACTTTCAAGTTCCAAACTGCAACGAGACACTGATTTCCTCCCGACTGCTGCCAGCAATGACCTAGCTAGATTCTTTAATTATATTAATCTGTAATTCTGGCATAATAATGGAAACCTTTCAAACTGAGATATTACTGCAGTAAGTGTTGTTCTCCATAGAGGGAGGAAACAGAATGATTTTAGCAGGAAATAAAAGGGTTCGAGAGGAGAGTTCAGTGAATCCAATACTGGTTCAAGGGCAACTGAACAGAAGGGGAGAAAACCTCCCTGGTCAGCTCCTCTGATTTTCATATAGTAGCCTGAAGGCTTTAATGGCAAGGATAGAGATAAGGCTAATCACCCCTTAGTGAGTGCAGATCAATCTACAGTTAAAGACCAAGAACCGTTACCATAGGCTGTTAAAGACAGTACCAACTCTACCAATTCATATCAAAGCAAAAGTAAAAAAAAAAGGATGTCCAACAGTTCTGAACAATTACTTAGAGAAAGGCTGAAGTTCTTGAAAAATGCACTATTAAGTCCTACTCGGTGCATGGAACATACTGATGAACTTAAGAAGTTTAAAGGGAGAGCTGTTACATGGTAATCATTTATAAAAACACTGTGTACTTTTAACATTACCACTTAAGAGATTTTAATTGTTATATAGTAACTTTTAAATAAGCAACAGCACATTTATTCTGTACAAGTCACAATTTAAAGAACAAAAAAATATATTAAATTACTCATTATGAAATACTTAATGGTGTGTATAAGTGTAATTGTTGCAACCAAGAAGTTGATAAAATGGATCTAGACAAATCAAGTGACAGGAGCCAAGATGACAAATGTTCAGTATTGGATGAAACTTTTAATAACAGCAAGAGCTATAAAGACAATGATGTTTGCAGGACTTTCTAGTGTTCAAAGTGATTTATATGCATAATCTAGTTATAATCCTTACAACTCTGTAAGGTACAGTCAAATTATCTCCCATATTGCAGGCAGGAGGACTGAGTCAGAGAAAGAGGAGCTTGCCTAAGGTCTCCTATTAAGTTTATGGCAGGGGAAAGATTTAACTCTTCCTTTACAGCTTCTTAGCCACTAAAGGTAAAGGTAAAGGTAAAGGACCCCTGACAGTTAAGTTCAGTCTCAGACAACTCTGGGGTTGCGGCGCTCATCTCACTTTACTGGCTATGGGAGCCAATGTTTGTCCACAGACAGTTTTTCCAAGTCATGTGGCCAGCATGACTAAGCCGCTTCTGGCGAAACCAGAGCAGCACACGGAAACGCCATTTACCTTCCTGCCGGAGCAGTACCTATTTATCTACTTGCACTCTGACGTGCTTTCGAACTGCTAGGTGGGCAGGAGCAGGGACCGAGCAACAGGAGCTCACCCCATCACAGGGATTCGAACCACCGACCTTCTGATCGGCAAGCCCATGAGGCTCAGTGGTTTAGACCACAGCGCCACCCATGTCCCTTCTTAGCCACTAGTGTTACTCTTGTCTATTCTATTTTTTTTATTGTACACGGTCCAGGAACCCATTTAGATGAAGAGTGGTTTATTTTTTAAAAAAAAAATTAATAACAGCAACCATCGCTATACCAAATTTCTTCCCTTTCCTCTACATCCTGATACCTTACAAGGTGGCTGAGGTTCTTGCTTTCTTTTTGTAGCTATAAAAAAGCCTTGCCGTTCCTTGACGTGGCAGCAGAACTGCTCCAGATGCTCTCCTGGACTGTATGCTCCTGAGAAAAATGCCATGTCATCAAGTAGCATCATTGCCACAGGCATTTTTGGTGGGGAAAAGATGTCCACCTCCACAGGCCACATTTTCGTCGATATATTCCCTTTTTGTGATGGTGTTGACATGATTTGTTAAATAATTCTTTCAGTCTGGCGAGATGATCAAATGTGTCGTGTCTTTAATAACTGAATTATAGGCAAAAATTCCAAAGTACTGAATATTCTTCCTGGAGAAAGCTGTGCCAGTTGAAATGTTAAAGGCCTATGTTTAAAGGCGAGGAACAAGAGGGAAAGTTGGGAAGAAAGGCAACTTAAGATACTAATACTGCCAGGTTCCAAACTGGTTTTCTCACTGGGGAAAGTTAATGCAAGCTTTATTCACGTCAATCGCAGATATATTGAGCAAGGATTTTTTTTAAGAGTTTGAGCAGCCATATAAAGCTACCTTTACAGCTGTGAAACATAGCAGGTGCTGCTGAGTTGTATTGATTAAGGTGTGTCAGCATTTGGGTGTAGTATATAAGGAGCAGCACCTAGCTCTCCCATTACCCTGGGGGTTGGGTTTGGTTTGCTGTTGATGTATTTGGTGTATAAGGAGTTTTTGTTTTTGTAATTAAAACCTTGTTTAAGTACTTTTTGAGTCTCTTTTTAATGCATGGTCTCCCCAGCAAGCTCTCTGCAGCGCTACCAAACTGCAAAAAGCCAACAGATTACACCTCCACAGTGAGCACAGGGAGGAAACCTGCATGACTCCCTCCAAATGCTGGAAATCTGCATCCTATGCAAAAAGGTCAGAATCAGCATTCCAGCAGGGGCCTTGACATTTACAGTGTAAGACACAAACATTTAAGCAAATACAGATATAATTTCATTAGCAAGAGCACAGATCAGTAGCCACACTCTAGATTTTAAGTCATAACCAAGATAAGCCATGTGCAAATAACGGCAAAAGGTTTTCATGCAAAAAAAAACCAAAAGGCCATTTCTGAAACTTAATTTCAGTCATCGGGCATGTGGATAAGAGAAAATGAATGTGGCAAAGATGAGGTTCATGACCAGGGCTGGAGTAACATCACTGCCTTCTGAGACCAGCCGCTTGCCGAAATAATCCCAATGGTTATGTACTGAAGTTCTCACCCTGGGCCAGCAGGGGGATACTGTAGATAGTTATGCAAATGAAGAATCGAAAAGTGACTTTCAGTGATTGGATAGTTTTGTATGCAAATGAAGGATCGAAAAGTGACGTTCAGTGATTGGATAGTTTTAGAAAATGGCAACAGTTACATTGTTCTGGAGCTTTATATAAGCAGGCTGACTGAGCTCCTCAGTTAGTTCAGTTCCAGCTTACAAAATAAAGAGCTGCTTTGGAGAAATCGCTGTGTCGTCTGCTATGTCAACCCACAACTTAACACCAATGGTTATTTCCTCCTAGGGCTGAGAGTAGTTTCAGAGGGACTTTTATCAGGACTGCAATGAGGGGAAAGAACTGCTCCTCCCCACTTCCTGGCACAACATAGACCTGATCATCCTTTTCAAGGTGCTCACAGACCAACTGTTTAATTATCTGTTCTAGGACCTTTCTGGTATAGATGTCAAGGTGACCAGTCAATAGATACCTGGGACATCGTTTCCCCACTTTTTGAAGATGGGAACAACATTTGCAGACCTCCAGTCCACAGGGACCTCATCTGTTCTCTAAGAATTCTCAAAGATTATAGTTTTCTAATTGTAAATTAGGGACTAAAGCCATTTGCAAAGAAGCAACTCTGAAGTATCTGGCTTGGTAGTGGATTAAAGTATATTGACTGTGAGTCCTGGAAGACCTGCTCCCTTGCTTATAGGCCTTTTCCACCTGGCTTGGAAGGGTGGGGTTCTGACTGACTCCAGCTACAAAAGCTGGGGCTGTGAATAGACTCTTGGGCAGGGGGTATGGGGGGGGGGCTTTGTTGTGGTTTTTGCTGTAGGTTTCTAGTATCTTTATTTTAGATCTTGCGATTTACGTGAAAATTGTTCAGTTTGGTTGTGTATTTTAAATGTCTTATTTATTGTCTATGACTATTTATGCTATAGTTATTTATTTCTTCATGTTTTTCTGGAGAAGAATTTTCTTTATATTTATTTTCTTCACCTTGAGCATGATTTGAACTGTGGAAAAACGGCATTAAAATAAAATTATGAAGTATGTAGTAACTGGACTGGCTGAGGATAGTGACTACTGTTCTCTGAGTTCAGACACTTTAGCAGAGTTAATGTCTTAAATTAGTTTCTTATGCATTTCTCTCTTCTGTGGTCTGCTGTACTGTTTTGAATAATTATCACTGCAACTAAAGTAAACTTGCTCATTAATATTTGTAAGTGTAATCCCACCTAAGCTGCCACAGAGGTAGAGGCAGCACTGCATAATGACTCAGTATTTGTTCACTTTCCTTTCTTCCAAGGAGCTCAAGGTGGCCTCAGTGATTTGTTTGTTGTTGTTGTTTAGTCATTTAGTCCTGTCCGACTCTTCATGACCCCATGGAGCAGAGCATGCCAGGCACTCTTGTCTTCCACTGCCTCCTGCAGTATGGTCAAACTCTGTCGTCCCCTTCTCCTTGTGCCCTCCATCTTTCCCAACATCAGGGTCTTTTCCAGGGAGTCTTCTCTTCTCATGAGGTGGCCAAAGTATTTGAGCCTCAGCTTCATGATCTGTCCTTCCAGTGAGCACTCAGGGCTGATTTCCTTAAGAATGGAGAGGTTTGATCTTCTTGCAGTCCATGGGACTCTCCAGCACCATAATTCAAAAGCATCAATTCTTTGGCGGTCAGCCTTCTTTATGGTCCAGCTCTCACTTCCATACATCACTACTGGGAAAACCATGGCTTTAACTATATGGACCTCTTTCGGCAAGGTGATGTCTCTGCTTTTTAAGATGCTGTCTAGGTTTGTCATCGCATTTCTCCCCCCCAAAATTTTTTTTACCCACGCTCATTTTATTCCTTTATAGTCACACATAAACCCTGTGGACTAGGTCAGGCTGAAAGATGAGGAATTGCAACCTGAGGACTCAGCTATATTAGTAAAGAAAATGCATTTTATATGTGTTATAACACTGTGACAGCAGATGGCACTGTGGAGCTCTGTCTTTTGCCAACCTGATTTCCCACTTTGAGGTTTACCATGTGTTTTCCTGAGACACCTTTTGATGTGTCTAGATCCACCAAGAGTCTTTTGGATCCTGGTCTAACCCAGGGGTCAACAAACTATGACCTGTGGGCCAGATAAGGCCTGAGGGGGTCGTTAAAGGCCTGCTTGGTCAGTCCCCACCGGCGCAGCATTTCGGTTTAGCTCTGTGCGGGGACTGACTTCTAGGACGCAGCCACAGCTCCTGCAGCCAATAGGAAGCCACAGCCACCTCCCCCCCATTGCTCCGAAAGCCAGCAGGGAAAGAGTGACGGGTGTGTGCGCATGCGCACAGGTGCTCTCGCACATAGGTGATCCGGCCCACCGGCGGAAAAGTTTGCAGACCCCTGCTCTAACCACTAGATCTGTATCTCTTAGTGCATGGCCTACCGGCCAGACAAAACCATTACCATTTAAGTATTTAAAAAATACAAAACAGGATTGAAAATGAATGCAAATGAAATGGCATAAAGCTTTAGAACAAACTGTTTCTTTAAAACCCACAGAAGAGCATTCTGATAAACTGTATGGCCCAAGGACTATTTTGTTCAGACAGATTATAAAGTTAGATAAAACCATCTACTGCTGCAAGTGATGGCAAGGAAATTAACAGGTTTAGCTACAGCTAGGAGTCTTAAGTTAAGATTTATGTCAGCCTTCCAGGAATAAATTATTATCTGCTTCACTCTTCCATGAGGTGTAACTCCATAAAACTTAATCAAAATGCTCCCAATTCACAACAAAGTATAATAATCTACTAAAAAATGATGGGTTTTAGGAACAACCCTTGCAATTTCTGACTTCTTTCAAGTCTACCCATTTCTAAAGCTCTTTTATCTTTGACATTCACTACCTAATTTTGAACTGATAACTATCATCAGACTTAGATAAGTAGTTTCTCCTTTCTTTTCTTTATAGGTTGGAATTCTTTTTGAAAGAAAATGGAAAACCTTTTTACTGAAAAAATAACACCAGCAGATGAAGCTTTTTTTTCGAGCAGATAACCATCATGCTGATCTTCTGACCACTGAATATCATCTGTACCTGATATTAAGATACAGGAGTGAGAAGAAAAAAAAAAGAAGAGAAGAGAAGAGAAGTATAAAGTTGGCATTCCCAAACTAATTTAAAGTTGCTTTTGTTTAATTTTTCTTAACATTTTATATTCATTACTAAATAAAATGTAACAAGCTCCAACACATTGTGATTTCCCATTACCAGGGCAGGTATTTGGTGCAATGGCAAGGGATAGGGCTTTCTCAGTGGTGGCCCCATCCCTTTGGAAGAACCACCTTTATGAGATGCATCTGACACCAGCATTGTTCACCTATTGCTACCAACTGAAAGGCCTTTGGTCAATGTTCAGAAATGCCAATTGTTATTGGTTATATCAGCAGCTATACATTTCTGTTTTGGGGAATGTTTACGGTAATCTGACTTTTCATATTTCGCATTGAGTTGATTTTATGTGTAACCTACCCCCCTAGAATTGTGTGATGAATGCGGCACTTGCAAAGAAAATAAATAAATAAAGTCTTTAGTTCCTCAAAATTCTACCTGTGCAAGTGCTCCAGGTTAAGATTACATGCAGGTCCCACTTTCCCAACATAATGGGAAATTATAATGCATAATGGGCGGATGATTTCCATTATTTCCTATGCTTTCTTTTGCCTGAAACTGATGCAGCCAAACAGCAAAAGCCAAACATATGAAAAGCCAATTCATTCAATCTCCCTCCCTCCATGGTTTCTGCCTGAAATGGCTGTTGCCAACCAGTAAAACAGAAACAAGGAAGAAAGTGGGCAAACTCCAGCTGTTCAGATATTTGAATCAGACGTTTGTGTAGTGAGAATTAGGTATAATTCTTTGTGTTCGGATAAGTGAGATTTCAGATAACGAACATTCCAATAGCGGGACCCGCATGTATGAACCTCAGTAGGCAGAATGTGTTGATCTATAGAGTATCAATGGCCATATATATGTAAATAATGTATTAGACATATAATAGATGTAGCCTCTAAAGAATTTGGCAAACACAAACACAGGTGTTGTATATCAGGGATGTCCAACAGGTCGATCGCGATTTACTGGTCGATCTTGGGGTGTCCCTGGTCGATCACAGGACCCTGATGTCCCCCCACAAAAAACCCCTCAACAACTTTGGCTCATCCTCCCCACAAAAAAGCTCAACAACTCTGGTCAATCCAATGAGTAGATGACTGCCAGTGGGAGTAGATTGCAGTCTCTTGGAAGTTGGACGTGCCTGCTGTATGTGATACCCAGAATAAAAGTTGCAAACACTTTGACTATTTGCCAGAGACATGGAAGTGCCAGGGATACATTTGCTCACATATAGTGGGGTGGTAGGTATGTTAAGGATTATTGAAGAGATATTTAACTATGTGCTAAATATCTTATAGGATATGAAATTCAAGTCAATCCACTAACTATACTCTTGGGGATGTTTGAAAGAAAAAGTAAGAAGAGACCATATGGTGAGAGGGTCTTGTATCATATGCTAACAGCAGCTTGTATTTCGTTGTTGGAAGTATGGAGAACCTCTCAACTTCCATCATTATATACCAGTACTGTCACAATATGACCGAAGACATCAAAAATTAACATAACAAATTTACCTATTATAATTATCTTTGTGCTGGTAACATTGAGACAAAGCAGAGTTTCGTAGATTCTGTTTATACCATGGCCCATTTCACATATAATATAAACCAAGCCGTAGCTTTGTGTAAATGTGAGTTGCCTTGGTCCTACTGCTTCTGCATCATCTGGGCTAAACTCAGGTTCATTGCTCATCTTGCCCAAAGCACAATGAATAAACGAAGAAAAAACCTTGGAAACAGCTTGTAGTTTGTCTGAAATAAGACAAACCATGAGCTCAGGTTTGGATATACAGTGGTACCTCGGGTTACATATGCTTCAGGTTACAGAGGCTTCAGGTTACAGACTCCACTAACTCAGAAATAGTACCTTGGGTTAAGAACTTTGCTTCAGGATGAGAACAGAAATCGTGCTCTGGCGGCGCGGCAGCAGCGGGAGGCCCCATTAGCTAAAGTGGTGCTTCAGGTTAAGAACAGTTTCAGGTTAAGAATGGACCTCCAGAACGAATTAAGTACTTAACCCGAGGTACCACTGTAATGCTAGGCTAAACCATGGCATAGCTCTGCAGAATGCTGAAGCAGCAGGAAAGGAGTGCAGCAGCTGCAACCTTCACTTTAAGAACCTGCACCTTTTCTCATCTGCACAAAGCCACGGTTGGGCTCAGCAGTATGTGTGAGCTGGGTCAATACTGGAAACTGACAAGATCAAGAAAAATTGTTATTCAACGTTTGTTAGTTGTGATGTAAAATGAAAGCGTAAACTAAAGTAAGGTAAAAGTAAAGGGACTCCTGACCATTAGGTCCAGTCATGGATGACTCTGGGGTTGCGGCGCTCATCTCGCTTTATTGGCCGAGGGAGCCGGCGTACAGCTTCCGGGTCATGTGGCCAGCATGACTAAGCCGCTTCTGGCGAACCAGAGCAGCGCACAGAAACGCTGTTTACCTTCCCGCCAGAGCGGTACCTATTTATCTACTTGCACTTTGACATGCTTTCAAACTGCTAGGTTGGCAGGAGCAGGGACCAAGCAACGGGAACTCACCCTGTCGCGGGGATTCAAACCACCAACCTTCTGATCAGCAAGCCCTAGGCTCTGTGGTTTAACCCACAGCGCCACCCGCATCCCAAACTAAAGTAGATAGCATTCACAACTCAGACTGACTGATCCAGTGTGCCTCAAGTTTGTTTGTTTTTTACAGCGGTTCCTCCGTTTACGAACCTGATCCATTCCAAAAGTCCGATCTTAAACCAAAACCGTTCATAAACCGAGGCACGCTTCTCCTAATATGGCCTCCTGCCGCCGGTGCCCTTCCACCGTTTGGATTCCATTCTTGGACCGAGGTAAAGTTCTCAAACCAAGACACAATTTCTGGTTTTGCGGAGTTTGTAAACCAAACTGTTCTTAAACCGGACTGTTCTTAAACTGAGGTACCACTGTATTTTTGCTTCTGTCATCTGCATTTGATATTTTTATGTCAATAAAAATTTGTAAACTTACAAAGGAAATATGGATGAATTTAAAATAGGCAGTAAATTATGCTGCATTTGCCATTTCACGTCAATGTGCCTTTAATTTCTTCAGCCCCCATGTCTGGGGAAATAATCCTCCTTGGGAATCTAGTTTTTGTGGGCAAAATGGCAAATTGCCAGGAAGAGGCTTCTCTAGCATATTGTCATATTTGGAGTTGAACTAACTATGATTCACACACTTGACATTTAGCATCTTGTTCCATTTGGCAGTCCAAAGATGCATCGTTTAAAAAAGAAAGGCCAAACCAGTAGAGGTTTCAAAAGTTCTACCTCAAATTTCTTAAAGTTATTTTGTAATGCTGGGGGGGGGGTAATCATTGGCCCCTCTGGTCTAGTGCTTGATTACCTAATTCCTCGCAAGGTGAGGTGAGGGGAAGTGAGCATAGCTCAGTCTGGCAGGGCAGCTTACTCTATGGTAATAACCCCTTCAAGAATTAATTAGACTTAAGTATGCTGGTTACATGAAGCTGGTTATCCCAAACATTCATGAAGATTGTTCCCACTGCACAGTCTATGCTCAACACAGTGATGGCAACAATGGTGATGGAGGGGGCAGGTGGAGGAGGGTGTCTTTAGGAATTGCCACAGAGACTAGTTACAGTCCAAAACAGGGTCAAGAACAGCTAACCTCACTTACTTCAGTTGATATACACTGATTTAAGTCTTATCACTGATGAAGCCTGATAAATCCTGGACATTGTTAACAGAAAGTACTATGATTGCTACAATGGAGAAAACTGCCACTGAAAAAATTGTTGCAGACTCATGTTTCATCATTCAAGCACGTATCTTGAATTGGTCATATAGAGGGGACACCATATGTTGAAAGCACATTTAAAAGCACGTGACTTCACCCGAACAATCCTAGGAACCATAGTTTGTTAAGGGCGCTGGGAATTGTAGCCCTTAAAGGGCAAGCTACAGTTTGCGGGATTCTTCACTGGAAGTTCTGTGCTTTAAAGGTATGATGTGTATACAGCCCAAGCATCTGTAGCTTAAATGTGTGAATCAAATATCAGAATAATGAAACCTTTTAATGGGTAAGATTGTCAGAACAGTTGCAGCCTGCTCCCTATTTTTAATGTGCAGAATGAACAAGATACAGACAACATGAAGTACTTCTTCCCTTTGTCCCAAGGAAAGACAAATACCTGTTTCCCCTTATTGTCAATCCACACCCAGACCAGGTCAGGGCTTGCAGTTTTGATCTGCTTTACTCAACAAGATAAATGCCCTACTATTTTATTTCCAAACTACAGTCCCAAATGGGAACTGGTTGGGCTTTCTGGTTTTAAACATTTATTATACGTTCAGTTCGTGGCAATGTCTTTATAGGTTCCATCAGTGCTAATATAATTGCCCTCATCAGAGATGAAAAGCACATTAAACAACAGCCTTCAAAGCTGCTTTGCTGTCTGTTATCTATCTGTCTTCTGTTGGTTTCATTATTTGCTTCAATTGGAGCCATTAAGAGTTCCAAAACCACGAACAGAAGCAGAGCAAGAAGCATCATTCTACTGATGTTCATGTCAACTTATATGAGAAGGGAATAAACCAACTCTATGCAAAGCACCAGGAGTACCGGAAAGTATAAGATTTTCTGAAAATGCTGAAGTTTCTGCACCAGGTTCATTAACGTGTAAGCCCGACATTTTGGATCCCCTTCAAACTGATACCAAAGTTTTCTGCTTGTTTTATGTGAATCCCACATTTTGTGTCGCACCCCAAACTGAATAATTCACACAGCAAACTGGAGTTACAAGTTAACACCCCCAAATCCAACATTGTCTGATTCCCTTTGAACTGATGCCAAAGTTTTGTGCTTGTTTTGTGCAGATGCAGAAACAACACCCAGAAAATGCTTACATGCATGCAAACACCTATTATCCTGTGCAAAACAATGTAGAAGATCCCTGGAGGTGAATTGGTGAATGTAGAAATCAATGCCTTAACATTTTATTTTATTTTTTTAATGGAAGAAGAAGAAGAAGAAGAAGAAGAAGAAGAAGAAGAAGAAGAAGAAGAAGAAGAAGAAGAAGAAGAAGTAGTTGTTCATAATGCCTGTCCCCAGCCAATATCTCTTGCTTTCATATTGTATGCAATTGTCTTACCCTCCCCTGTCTTCCCTTTAAAGCTATCTAAATTAGTGGCTAATAATAATAATAATAATAATAATAATAATAATAATTTATTTATGCCCTGCCACTCTGGGCAGCTCCCAACAGAATATTAATAAAAATAATAAAGCGATAAAACATTAAAAACTTCCCTAAACAGGGGTGCCTTCAGATGTTTTCTAAAAGTCAGGTAGTTGCTTATTTCCTTGACATCTGATGGGAGGGCATTCCACAGGGCGGGCAGCACTACCAAGAAGGCCCTCTGCTTGGTTCCCAGTAACCTCACTTTTCGCAGGGAGGGAACTGCCAGAAGGCCCTCAGAGGGTTTTTATGACTGTGTATGAAGGTTTACTGTTTGAGGCGTTTTTTTGCTGCTGTTTCAGGAGGTTTTCCTATTCTGTTCAAATAAAAATATACTTTATACTGTATCTCGTGGACTGCAAGAAGCTCAAAACCTATCCATTCTGAAGGAAATCAGCCCTGAGTGCTCACTGGAAGGACAGATCGTGAAGCTGAGGCTCCAATACTTTGGCCACCTCATGAGAAGAGAAGACTCCCTGGAAAAGACCCTGATGCTGGGAAAGATGGAGGACACAAGAAGAAGGGGATGACAGAGGATGAGATGGTTGGATAGTGTTCTCGAAGCTACTAACATAAGTTTGACCAAACTGCGGGAGGCAGTGGAAGACAGGAGTGCCTGGCGTGCTCTGGTCCATGGGGTCACGAAGAGTCAGACACGACTAAACGACTAAACAACAACAAAATGCCACTTTCTTTCTCATCAGTTCTTACACCAGCTGAAGCCAAGGAAGTAATCCAGCCAACAAAGTAACTGCCTAGCTCTTGGACTTCCTCCAACAAGTAGCAGACAGTTAAAGATCTATGTTCCCTCACCCTCCAGAAACGCTCAAAGCAATGGCTGAAATCTGAAATGGGGAACCTCCGCTCCTTGGGGATATTCCCCATGTGATTTAGAATAGATGTGGGGAACCTTTGGCCCTCCCAAAGGTTGATGAACTACAACACCCATCAGCTCTAGCAAGCACACTATGGGGTGTTGGGAGTTGTAGTACAGCAACTTCTAGAGGGCCAAAGGTCCCCCCCCCCAGCCCTGATTTAGAAGCAGGGTTTCGCAGGACTCTATGAGGATCCATGCTCCAGGCTTCGCCCTCCAACTTATGGAGGGTGGCAGGGACTGAAACACAAGAGGGTGAAGCTTGCTACTCTTGTTCCCCCCAATCCACTCATGAGGAGCACAGTAATGGGGATTTAGAAAGCAGGATAATCTCAAGAGGTTTTATTCTTCTCCAAAATGTTCAACTCAGTTCTGTACCTGATAACGCAGGAAGAAGCTTTGCTTACTTCTGGGTCAAGACATTTGGATTGTTTTATCGGTAGCCATTATGTTTTTTTGGTTACGCGTTTCCGTGCGCTGCTCTGGTTTCTGCTGAGTCATGCTGGCCACATGACCTGGAAGCTGTACGCCGGCTCCCTCAGCCAATATAGCGAGATGAGCGCCACAACCCCAGAGTCGTCCGCGACTGGACCTAATGGTCAGGGGTCCCTTTACCTATGCAGAATGCAACTTGCAATGTTGCAGTGTAGCCACTAAACTGTTCCACATATCTTAAGACTCACTGCATAGTAATAATTGGAAGTTTATAAGGGCTGCCCTTACATCAGGGACAGAAAACCTCTGGTTCTCCAGATGTTTCTCCAGATGTTGCTGGACTATAGCAAGCCTGGTTAATGGTCGCTGATGATGGGAGCTGCAACCCAGAAGCACCTTGAGGCCTCAGGTACCCCACCCCTGCAGAACGTCTTTCTGCTATATTGAATAATGGCCAGTCTCCAACAATGGTTTCGTACAATTCTGTGAAATAAAAGTTTGGAGAATGAGAAGCTGCTGGATGAGCAGCATGTGAGCGTCACCATAGAAGGGGTGTTGTAGGACTGAGGTGAATGGATGCTGCATTTGTTTAAGTAATCGTGTTACACTTTTTTTGTATGTTATTATATTTTTGTTTTGTAATGTCATTATGAAATTATTATGTTATTGTTTTGCAATGTTATGAAACTGTTTTAGTAGTGTTTGAAATGTTGCAAGCCTCTTTCAGAAGTGTGTCTGTGTGTTTGTAGTGTTTGGTGTGTGTGTGTGTGTGTGTGTGTGTGTGTGTGTGTGAAAGCATTTCACATATTTAAAGTCCTAAACGGCCTCGGCCCAGTATACCTGAAGGAGTGTCTCCACCCCCATCGTTCTGCCTGGACGCTGAGATCCAGCGCCGAGGGCCTTCTGGCGGTTCCCTCATTGCGAGAAGCAAAGCTACAGGGAACCAGGCAGAGGGCCTTTTCGGTAGTGGCGCCCGCCCTGTGGAACGCCCTCCCATCAGATGTCAAAACGATAAACAACTACCTGACATTCAGAAGACATCTTAAGGCAGCCCTGTTCAGGGAAGTTTTTAATGTATGATATTTTAGTGTTTTCTGGTTTCTATGGAAGCCGCCCAGAGTGGCTGGGGAAACCCAGCCAGATGGGCGGGGTACAAATAATAAATTATTATTATTATTATTATTATTATTATTATTATTTATTCTGCTTTGGGGGGGGGAACAAAACAAATAAAATGTATGAATGAGAATATGAAAGCATCTGAGCTCTGCATAGATCATATAATCCTTTAACAGCCATAGCTCCCCCCAAAGAAACTTGGGAACTGCAGTTTATTAAAGGGACTGAGAGTTGTTAGAAGAATGCACACAGATATGAGCCTATGTGAGAGCCGGAAGGGGGGACACCTTCCTCTGAAACTTTAGATTAGTGGTAAGAGAGGATTTTGCAGTTTCTGTTTCTGTTTCTTCTTTCTTTAGTTTATTGCTTTATTTCTTGCAGATTAGTTTGTACTTTTTATTGTATCGTGATGAACTACAACACCCTCACAGAGAACCTTCACAGTGAGAATCCCTAGCACCCTTAAACTATGATTCCCAGGATTCTTTGGGGAAAGCCATGCCTTTTAAAGTGGCGTAACATGCTTTAAATATGTGATGTGGATGTGACCTATGTCAGTTATTTCACAGCTGGAAGGCAAGCAAAACCTGTGCTTTTCTCTTGCATCCAATATTTCCAGTGAAATGTTTTCTATTCCCCATTTACCTTAAAGAAACCCCACAACTTTGTGTCTGTAAAACAGAGACCAGAGGCACAAGGAAAGATAATCGTATTCTCTGCTTAATTTTCCAAAAAAGAAGTATTAAAAGAAAGTATTTTTCTTGCATTTTTTTTAAAAAAACCCTCAAGCTTCTACATTAGAACTAATGTAGCTAAATGTGAGGGGGACGTGGGTGGCGCTGTGGGTAAAACCTCAGTGCCTAGGACTTGCTAATCGCATGGTCGGCGGTTCGAATCCCCGCGGCGGGGTGAGCTCCCGTCTTTCGGTCCCAGCTCCTGCCCACCTAGCAGTTCAAAAGCACCCCTAAGTGCAAGTAGATAAATAGGTACCGCTTTATAGCGGGAAGGTAAACGGTGTTTCCATGTGCTGTGCTGGTGCAGGTTCACCAGAGCGGCTTCGTCACGCTGGCCACGTGACCCGGAAGTGTCTCCAGACAGCACTGGCCCCGGCCTCTTAAGTGAGATGCGCGCACAACCCTAGAGTCGGACACGACTGGCCTGTGCGGGCAGGGGTACCTTTACCTTTACCTTAGCTAAATGTGAGGGTGGGGGAGGGGGAAGTTGTAAAGGCCGGACAAACACATTTATCTATTTATTTTGCAACATATTAAATTGTGTCGGTGAAGTGAGAAGTAATGGCATCCACCCACACCAGCCCTTCAATGCTTAGTTCATTACCTATGGCTACTTTTATTGAGCTAGCCAACAACAACAATAATCTTCTGCATTAAATGGTCCATCTAGAAATGGCCAGAAGGGACAGGCTGCAATTTCATGAAAATAATAAAGTCCTAACCAAATTTACCAATTATCCATCTTTCTGTTGGATGTGAAGACAAGGTCAATAATACACTTGAGGGTATACCTTAAGTGTACCTTATCTATTTTTACAAATGCCATATATTTTATAAAGTCTTGTTTCTATTGTGCCTCTTTTTTACTTCTTTTTTTCTTTTGCTGAGGTACCAATATCTGTTAAAAGAAATATGAAATCTTCCTTTGTGGAAAATATACTAAGCTTAAGTGGCTGAAGGAGCCCATGGCTTCAAATGCTGCAGACAAGCCACCATTTTTCATGGTGGGTTCGTGCATCCCTTAACTGCCATAGGAAGTTTCACCTCAAGCAATTTTTGAAGCAAATTTGGATGTTCTAACATGGACAAACAATCCGAGAAATTTTAAGAGAAAGTGGTGCTGTGGGTTAAACCACAGAGCCTAGGACTTGCCGATCAGAAGGTTGGCAGTTCGAATCCCCATGACGGGGTGAGCTCCCATCGCTCGGTCCTTGCTCCTGCCAACCTAGCAGTTCGAAAGCACATCAAAGTGCAAGTAGATAAATAGGTATCGCTCTGGCGGGAAGGTAAACGGTGTTTCCATGCGCTGCTCTGGTTCGCCAGAAGCGGCTTAGTCATGCTGGTCACATGACCCAGAAGCTGTACGCCGGCTCCCTCGAGCAATAAAGCGAGATGAGCGCTGCAACCCCAGAGTCGGTCACGACTGGACCTAACGGTCAGGGGTCCCTTTACCTTTACCTAACATGGACAAACAATCTGAGAAATTTTAAGAGAAACAAAATAGGTTTCAGAAATCAGTAGAAATGGGGGAGGGGGGAGGGAGAGAGAGATTTGGGAAGGTTGAAAACTTTCTAGATGCCTTACAAAAAAGCTCATTGGTCATCCAGCTCACAATTGCCAACAGAGCTTTCCAGGGTTTCATCCAACCGGATTTTCTTCCAGCCATATCTGGAGTGCTGGGGAACTTGAGATCTTGTGTTCTTCTGCTGAGCTATAACCCGTTAGTATTGGACTACTATGTCTGAAGAAAACGTACTGCATAAAGAGCACTTTCTTATTTTTACTGTGCATAAATTCTTTATATTTTTGTGGTAAGGAAGACTCAACTAAAAAAATCACTCTTTAGAATTCTGCTAGTCAGCCAAACTAGGTAGTTTGACAAGTTAAGTGATGCAACTCAACCACAGATGAAATGGACTGGCCAGCAGGCAGCTTGCAGTGAACTACGTAACTGGGAAATAATGCATCCACAGAGCTATAACCAATTAGATGAATGCAATTACAATTTAATGAGGTATTCTTTCACATTTAAGAATCCATATTAGGTTTACAGTGTGGTCACTTAGGAAAGCCAATGATCATGTAATGCCCCCTTTGAGCATGATTTATGCCACATATCTGCTTCACAAAATTGTGGAAGTCAGGCTTTCATCTCTAGGATGTTATTTAGCATCTTAAAGATGATAAAGTCCCTGGAGTATAAAATGTGTCTACAATTATGTAATATTTGGGCTGCCTCTTCAGTTCTTTTTTTTATTTTAAAAACACAAAAGTCTAGGAACAGAACACTGTTAAGGGAGAAGCATGTTGTAATTGACCCATTTTTGTGAAATCAAACTGAATACTGTTATAATCAGATTTATTTGTTTGAATCCATTAAATTATAAACCTTTCCATATGCCTGTACTGTATGAAGGGATAGCAACTCATCTTAGTGGCCTTCTTTTCCATCAATTTCTACATTGGCAGTGCCTCTCCCACCCATATTTTTTCAGCCAAGTCCATGACACTGCAGATAATGCAATGTGTATAGACCCTGGGAGCAACTGAGTGCCTTTGAAAAACTGGGAAGCTGGAATGCACAAGTGGTAACAGATGACCCATTGGGGAAACACTGGCATATGCTCATAAAGGAACATGCAACAACTAACCTTGGGGTTTCAGATTTCTGTGACACCGAAATTTGACGCACACACCTCTTGCCTTCCATTCGACACAATAGTTGTGGCACCTCCAAGACTCCAGGCCCAGTGCAACCAAACTGGTAGTGCCACCCTAAATCTGCCACTGAACTAACCATCCTGCTACATTTTGTTTCTGTGTTGCTGCATCAACCTGCAAAGCTATTTTTACTCATTGCCAACTATTTTGTGCAAATCAATACCTTAAATCATAGTGCATTGTGTGATTCAAGTATATGAGGAAATTTTCTTTCTTTCTTTCTTTCTTTCTTTCTTTCTTTCTTTCTTTCTTTCTTTCTTTCTTTCTTTCTTGTCCACTGCAGTTACCTCTGTGGCACACAATGGTCTCCAGTAAAGTTCCCTGAAGGGTCAGTTCTTTTAACACACGTAAAATATTAATTCATGAGTACATGCGTAGCAAAGCTGGTAACAGGAGAGGGTGATTTAAATCAGGAAAATGTCACCGGAAAGGGTTGAACCTCCTCTCCCAGTGTTACCAGCCTCATCTGAGCCACATGACTATTTGGGTTTTTCTCAAAACAAACGAAAACATGCAGGAATGTCCGTTCAAAAATACCACATCTTGCCTTAATGATGTAATTAGATGATCACTTTATATTTACATGTTTGCAACTTCTGCAAAACATGGTGTGATTTCCATGGTGCTGTAAGCTCTGAAGAATCTGTGGCTTCCATGGCCAACATGCTTTCAGTAATCTATCTTGCAGTGATCTACCTTACTCAAAGTATAGACAGCTCTAGCTCTTAATTTGTGTATTTTGTTTTAGAGACTGATTGTAAAATGAAACAATATTAACAACAAGAAATTGTCGTGAAATTGAAGTCCATGCTTTTGACAGGCCTGCGACCACAACATTTTGCAATTACAAAGTGCTACCAGCAACAGAGCTAAATTCTGTTATTTCTGCATCTTAAAACTACTGCTTCCCCTCCCCTCTAATCCCTAGTATAGGAACTTGGGGAAACACCCGTAGTAAGCTCCATAGAGCAATATGAAGAGATGGAGAACACTGCTTGACTTTTGGATCAAGGATTTCTATCCTGATTAATATGGAAAGGTCAGTCTTAATTTAAACCTCGGCAAACTGCACATGAGCCTTCTGTCAATGAACTGCATTTCATAGCAACCCCAAAATAATCTTATTTGCATAGCCAGGAGGATAGCTGATATCATTTTAGGCGTTCCGAGGTCAAGTATGCTCAGGTTGCAGACCGAAGCAGAAGCTTAACAGGCCATTTGTTCATAAAGGAATACTAACATTTACTAATGCTGCTTGGCATATCTTAAGAATTCTCTTTATTTCTACATGTTGAAGATATTAAAGAGGTCAGAACTTCAGGAAAAGCTAGACAAAAAACCCCAATTTGATAGGCAGCTGAAGTAAAGGGTTTAATTTACAGAGATAGATCAAGCTTGTTCCATTAAAATACAGCGTTTAGGGAATACTAGCAAAGCATAAGTGTCCAAATGCATTGTTTGGAGTTATACCAACAAGGATTTATAGTAGGGATGATAAGATCATGAAACTAAAACCATCATATATTTTTTTAAAAAAAAATAATGTGGGTGGGGAATACTGTAATAAGAGCTGGGTTTTTTTTATTTTATTTTAAGCCAATTCAGTTTACTGCTCCTTTAAAAGCTTGGGCACAACTAAGCCAAAGTTAAGCAGTTCAAAAATGGATTTCAGTGGCAGAATTAAGCATGCACAGACCAGTGAATGAGAGTTTAAACTGGCTAGTTTTGCCTGGATGGTGTCTTTTATTCTAATCAGAGTTTGATTTTATATATAAACTTCCTATGTATTATGCACACCCGTAACAATATGCAGGAGTCGACATACAAGCAAATATAAACAAAAAAGCAAAATGATAGACTTCAGTCTAAGGAATTGTAACAGGTCTGCCAAATTCTACAAAGATTCTACAGAAACTCATTTATTGCAAGAGCCCTTCACTCTTTCCCTTTTGTGATATTGCCCAGTATACCAGAATTACATTATTTCCTACCGTGATTCATTAAACTGATGTATCAGTTCACTGGAATGAAGTTTTAGTATATCCTAGATATCCTTCAAACATAACCAAACCTTAACCCTCTCCATCCCAGAGTAGAGTAAGAAAGAGATGGATGAAAAAGAAGAAGCAGACGAGACAATTCTTCCCTGGGTCATGCTCCTCAGGTGGAAAGACCTGGAAGCTTCTTCACCCTTTGCCTGCTCTCCAGTCTCCAGGTGCTAGGAGAACCCACCGGAGTCTTTTCCAACATTGGAAAGAGATACTGAAGGGTATAATAAAGTAAAAGGAGAACTGAATGCAGCAATGGGACAGCTTAGATGCTTGGTTTAAAATTAGATACCTAAAAAAACATTTTTAGTAAGTTGCTGACAAGTAATTCACTAATTAATTTTTTTTTATCTTCAAGCATAATATCTGACACAACTGCAGAAATACGCATAAGCTGCCAACATTTTTGCTCCTGGATTCCACACCTGCAAGCACCCTTAGGGCACAAGCACAGTCTTTCTAGAAGCCTGCTGATCACACTGAGCTTCCAAATCAGATGTAAGTCCATTTTCAACATCTGCTTCAGAACGTCACAACACAGCTCAATCCACCTCTCTTAGGTATGGTTCATTTATAATAATCTTCAGGGAAACAAAAGTTCAAAATAAAGATCCAGGCAACACATGAAGATATTATTAGTCTTTTTCCACATTTAATATATTAATGACTTCTCCTTTTGGGGGTCAATACAGTGGTACCTCTGGTTATGAACTTAATTTGTTCCGGAGGTCCGTTCTTAACCTGTTCTTAACCTGAGGTACCACTTTAGCTAATGGGGCTTCCCGCTACCACCACACCGCTGGCACGCGATTTCTGTTCTCATCCTGAGGTAAAGTTCTTAACCCGAGGTACTACTTCCGGGTTAGCAGAGTCTGTAACCCGAGGTGTTTGTAACCTGAGGTACCACTGTATTCTCAATTAGAAACAGGTAATTGCTTTATACAGAGCCATACCAGTTGTCCGCCGAGCTGAGTTCTGCATCAGGAGTAATGGATACGATTTTCTTCCATTGTTGTTGGGACCACAAATGCCATCATTCCTAAATATTGTCAAAGTTGGCTGGGGCTGAAGGGGGTTCAGCAAAATCTGAAGGGTGCTCCATTGGCCACACCTGGTTTACACTGTTTCGCAGCAACTCTCTAGAGTTTCAGACAGGAGTCCAGCACTGTCTAGAGATAGCAGGGATTGAACTGGAGACCATCTGCATGCAAATAATCTGCTCTGGGACTGAGCTATGGGCCTTCCAAGGAAAAAACAGTCTTGCATAGGATTTTGTGGCAGTTGTCCCCCACCCATATCTCAAGCTTTGTCTGTTCCAATGTGTGTTTTTTTACTTTAGAAGAGGAGTGGCAGTTGAATTTCCAAGCCTCACCACAAAGGTGGCACAAGGGCCAATAAAGTAAGGCACATCCGTGAACAATTATCAACTTTAAAGGACACTCAACGTTTCCCTAAATGCTCCCCGAGAAAATTTATAGAGACTAAGCTAATTCAAAATTAAGCTGGAGAGGGCTCAGCAATTGCAATCTCTAGGTGAGGAAGCATTTGTGCCAAAGGCCACAGACCAGAGTTATGCTCAATAAGTCAATATGGAGAAGAGCTATACTTAGTAGGATTACACATGCGAAAAGGCAGGCTGTAACCAATTCTCTGAGCAAGAGACCTAGCATTTAGGAATCATGACAACCTATTTTGAAACAGCAGTTTTACCTCTCAATCATCACACAGCAAGTAATAGAAACCACAGCTGAGATCTCTCGGCTTTTAAATAGCTCATTGATTTTGGATTGAATCCATTCACAGCACTGTGCTTGAACCTCATTTTGTAATTAACTACAAACTGGGATGGATACTTTCAATCAAAGCCTGTGTGGCTTTCAGCATGTCACTGCAAATCAGCATTGCTAATCAAACCTTCCCCTGTGTATCCCAGACATTTTTCTGAAGTTGTTTGTACGAGCATAATCGGGATGAGGTTACCTGCCTCTGTATAAACCTTTAAGATCACTTAGATTATCTGACAAAATTCTACTCATGGAACTGCACCCTACAGAATATCACAGGAAGGTGACCCCCAAAATGGATATTTTCTGCTTTTCCTCCTTTATTATGGAATGCTTTCCACCCTGCTGTACATAAAACAGCTTCAGATGTATTGTAAAAACTTATTTTGTCCAGGCTTTCCTTGATTCATAAGAACAAACCCTGCTTATGTCTGAATCCCCTTGATCCTTTTCACGTGTAGTGCTAGTAAGCCAGGTGTCCCCCCATCTTATATTTGTGCATCTGGTTCTTCCTGCCTAAGTGTAGTATCTTACATTTGTCCCCACTGAAATTCATTTTGTTAGTTTGGGCCCAGTTCTCCAATGTGTTAAGGTCATCTTGAATCATGATTCTGTCTTCTCTGGCATTAGCAATCCCTCCCAGTTTGGTGTCATCTGTGGTTCTGATGAACATCCCCTCAATTCCTTCATCCAAGTCATTTATAAAAACAGTGAATAATAATGGGCCCAGAACAGAACCCTTTGGCACCCCACTTGTCCATTTTCCCCAGGATGATGAGAAACCATTAGTTTCCCCCCAAATAATTCTGGGAAACATTTGTTAAGGGTATTGAACTTTGATAGGAGACCCCTATTTCCCTCACAGAGCTACAATTCTCCGAGTTCCCTGTGAAAAGGGCTTGATTGTCAAACCAAAGTGCTGTGAACGTGTGGTCAGTGGAAAAACCACTTAGCTAGACCATGCCTGGGGAAGCAGAAATAGTGTTGACAAAATTGCTTTGAAAACTAAGAAACATTCAGCAATTATAATGTTTGTGGTAAGGGACAGCCATCATATGCTGTGGGCTCATGATATCAGTACGTAGCAATTCTAGTAGAAGGATATTGTGTGGGGTGGAATACAATGTGATCTACTGAAGAGGCAGCAGGGAATCTCTGGTTACTCATACTTTTACTTTTTTAATATATTGATTTATTTTCCTACCTGACAAGTCTGTTTATGCCGTGAACTACAACATCTCAGCCTTCTGAATAGAGGGACGCCTGTTTGCTGGCCCTCATTTGAAGTCATGGCTGGCCAATGACAGACTAGGATACTGTCAGGAATCATTCACCAGTGGAATTCCTTCAATTGTTAGAGTGAAGTGTGCATTCACACACAGACACACACTCCATCTGCTCCTCTTGGTGCAATCTGGAGGACTGTGTGAAGGAATCAGAACAATATGAAGCACTAGCAAGCAGTGCCAACAATTCCTTTCCTTGCTTGTCAGAGAAATGACAAGGATCCTGTGACAGGGCTACATCGCTCTTTACTCCACCAAACAGGAAAGAAGAAAAATCCAGAATTATAAGTAGGGTCTGGCTTAGGCTTGCAAGAAGCTCAGAAATTGTTTCAGGCATTGTGTGTTTCATACCACACCAGTTCAATCATCATCACTAGGAAGCTTATAATTCCTCTGTCCTTTAAGAACAAATGAACCAGAAGAGAAATGCTCCAAATCAAATCAAAATCCAATTTGTCTCAAACAGTTGAGTTTAAAACAAACCATTTCTTCACATCCCCTAATACCTGTTAATTCACCGACTGAAGCCTGGGATAGGTTTCAAACAACCATGTCCTGCATATCCCGAGAGAAAACGGCAGCAGAATGAATAAATTACCAGTATTTGGATTCTCATTACCTTAAATTACCCTCAGCGTAAAAATGACAGGAGTAGAGCCAGCTCCCCCTCTCTCTCTCTCTCTCTCGTTTTGCACGCAGCACCTGTTACCACTTCATTCAAAGCGTTTGGAGGGGAGACTTCTCTTTAGTTTCTGTGAGCGGCAAAGCTTTACTCTCACACTTACAAATTGTTTGTTTCAATGGGAAGAAATATCAACGGTGTAAGTGTGAGAGTAAAGCTTTGCCGCTCACATGTGTGCCATTTGAACCCATCAAGAATAGAAATTTGCTTTGTTCTTGGGAATTTCCCTCAGGAGGGAAGACAGTAAGCGGGACTGAGGGGCATGTTTCAGTTAGGTGCCGCCAGTGAGGCTGGTGCAGTGTCGCCCAATGCTGCCCTAACCCTAACCTTGGAAGTCCATTCGACTTCCAAAATGTTCAGAAACCAAAGCGCAGCTTCTGATTGGCTGCAGGAAGCTCCAAAGAACGTTCACAAACCACTCACTTCCGGGTTTGCTGGAGCCAAAACGTCCGAGTACCAAGGTGTCTGGGATCCAAGATATGACTCTACAAGAAAAGCCGCATTCATTCTACACAGCTAAGGCACAATTGCTCTTAAAGGAGCAGAAGGCTTTTCAGCTGAAGAGGAGGCGGAAAGAGCAGTTCATAAATGTCCTGTGTCAAACAAGTAGTGGCAAATAAGAAGTAGTAGTAATAATAATAATAATAATAATAATAATAATAATAATAATAAACCACAAATTATTATAAGGAAGAATCCTTCCCTTCATAAATCCTCCTATCCAAGGCAATCAGGCAAGAGGGGACTCCCAAACTGAATAAATGAAATAGCATCCCTTAAGCAAAAAGGAATACAGGTTCTTCTTTCGACTCGAGTTCTGACAATATTAACATGCACCTCTGGCATTCTGAAGTGGTGCCACTTATAGGAGCAGGACTTCCCAGTGAAAATCTATGTTTCCCATTAAAGAATTTAAAGAAACTTGTTTAAAGAAACAATCAGAGTTTTCTTTTATTAAAAAACAGCACCACTTGTCACATTTCAGCTCTTCCCTTGACAATTGAGCCTCCCGGTCTGCTCCTGTCTCTTCATTGCAGATGAGAAGCATTGGAATTTAGGACAAATTTCACCAGCCTTTCCTGCTGCTGTTCCCACCCCACCCCCCTCCTTTGTGACTTGGTGACTGGAAGGGAAGAAGGGGAGGGAAACTGGGAGCAGAGAAGGATGGGGGGCTGGCAATGAGCCATCGCAAGCTGAGCTGAAAGCTGGAAGCTCACAGGGTGGTTTTGCTCACCTTGCAATGACTTGGAGTTTCTGAACTGGGGGAATACTGTATATATATTTTTTATTAAGAAAAAACCTGCAAGATAGGCTGCCGTTGCTAGTAATATACAACCGCTGTTTTGAAGATATTGATAATGAACCCAAATAGATGGGAGGAATGTTGTTGCTGGCATAAGACCTCTTCCCTGTATCAAGAGGTGTACATCAGCGAGCAGTGCACCCTTCACTGTTAAAGGCAGTTGACACAGCAACTAGTAAAAGCAAGTCAAAACTAAAAATATTTTTAGAATGCAACTGATTTATTAAGTGTGTGTCCCAGCAATGGTTTGATAATATTGCAAATCTTTTTATTAAAACAGAGAATTCGGCGGCAGCACTAAGCCTAACCACATGTATGAAATGGGCAGGGTGCCAAGAACAACAATATCTATGTGCAGATGTGATGAATTTAATGTAGCCTTATATACTAATCATTATATGCGAATCTGGCAGCTGTTAAAATTATCCCATTTCAGCCCTAATGGCAAGACTATTGAAATAACCTCCAAAATATAGCTTAAAAACTAAGTCCTTATAGGTGAAAGTATTAAAAAAGGTGTTTGTAAGTCCGCGCTTTTCTAAGAAAAGTATTATGTCAAACTATTTTAATAGAGGTCGGCTGGCAATTGCACTTTCCTTTAAGGTTTTTAAGCCGGTACCCAAGTCTTTCAATTAACACTCTTACAGCACCGTCCTTAGAGCACAACCTTTCATTCACTTCAGCAGGACAGAAGAGTATTGCAAGAATCAACCTATTGGTCCACCGCGATTAATTACACAGGATTGAGCCATCCCACAGAGAGGAGGATATCCATTTCTTTGTTTATTTAAAATGGAATTCTCAAGATGCTGAGCACAGAGCTCAGATTGGATTCAAAAGAAGCAGCCAAATTAAGCCAAGGTTATGCACCAGTGGAAATCCCAATGTCAAATTAATGCTTGCCTTCAGAATTCTGTAATATTGGGCAATGTTTCAACTTTATTTTTGGATGCACACCGTGCAGGCTTAGCTATCTTACACAGGGCAGATTGTTCTGACCATTTAACCCATTGAGAGTTTTCATTATTTGGCTCTTTAGCCAGCTCATTTAATCTCCTTGCACTTGAGCCGCATACACACAATACATTTAAAGCACAAAGGATCCTGGGAACTGTAGCTCACCCTTAAGAAACTATAGTTCCTGTGCTCCTTTGGGAGAAGTGACATGCTTTAAATGTATGGTGTGTACACGGCCCAAGGAAGTTAATAACAACATGCATCAAGGATACAAAACACAAGTTGCCAAGAGCACACAGTTCATCGCTAAAGGAACTGTCACTTTCCAAATCATTAAAAAAGGAGCTGCCTCTGTCCAAAGATATTCTGGCCTGGGCTTTGTTGGACTGACATCAAATGGGTGGGAAGTATCCATTGAAACTATCATATTGCCCTTGGCATCAAGTGGTTGTGTCTTCCTGTTGCAGATCTCTTGCCATGTCTTTGGATGAGCCAGTCCCATTGCCTGAATATCAAAGGGAGGGACACTCTCGCTTGACCAGATCAGACCAGGCTTGCCTAGTGGACAACAGGACTTTGTTGTTGCTTGTATTTAAATTCACAGTCATGCTTTTTAAGATGGTCTTTGGGGTACTATGATTATTTGAGTTTTTAAGGCAGGGTTAGAGAACCACTATCCACGGGCCAAATTCTGCCTGCCAGGCCTCTCCACTCATCCCACAAGGCCATTTCCCCTAAACTACAAAATCATATGTTGCATCAGGTATGGGGCAGGTACTGAGCTCCTGGCTGCATTTTAGGAAACGGTGATTTTTAATTCTTGAATGGTGTGCTGGGTGGGACAGAAAATCTCTATATAAAGAAATAAATCTACCAGGCTGCATTTTATAAAGTGATATATTATCCAACTGAAGACCATAAAACAACACTACACAAATTTGGCAGGTTTTGTTTCATTTTTAAAAAGTGCTGCAGTAGGACATTACTTTTAATGAGAATATTTGTATCTATAGAATGTTAGACGCCAAAAAGAAAAGAAAGAAATCAAAGAGTGGCTCATTTGTTGCTGAAAATATTGCATATTGTTCAGATTTCGAATTGACTGATTTGATATTCAGCCCATTCTTCAATGGTTCCAAGCAGCAGAAGTCGAATGAAAAAAGTGAATGAAGCTTATGTCCTCTGACCAGTCTGAGGCATGCAGCCTTTAATGTTTTATAATGATACCATGCAACAATAAACCAAACTCAATGCAAGGAAAACTATTTCAGGATAAAAAAAATCTGAAAGGCGCCCCTGCTTGAGCAACAGAATGTTTATACAGTGTCATCTGAAGAAAAGATTTAGAGAGCCTTTTGAAACCTCACACAAACCCAAACGAACAAATGAGCCTTTGAGGCTTTTAAGAGGCCAAAGCTGAAAATTCTGGCGTGTTCTCACCTAAGGTGGACAAAGCAAGTTTATAACCACTCACAATACAATAATTTAGGTAGCCATTTCTGGAAAACGCTTGTAAATCCAAGCTACTTTGAAATGTCTAATGACTGATTTCACTCAGTCAAGCAATAAAGCGGCTTGGCTGACCTCAGGGCCTGACAGGTTAATCTATTCTGACCTTTGCTTTATTCTATAATGATGCTGAAAGATCACTTGAATAACTCACTGTCATTCAACAATGGCTCCATATTTCCCCTTCGGCACAGCAGAGGGCTCAAATGTGACTTGGTGCCAGATTTTCAAAACCGTGTGGGATACTAAGGCCTTTTCCTTCAAGACTGTGAAATAGAACAAATTGCTCCCCCACCCTTTCTCCTGTCACAGTATCCAACAGCAAAAGCACATTTCTGCCATCCAAATAGAAATTCCATTATAAAATATACTATTAACGCTGGAGAAAAACAGGACAGAGGGAGCTGTTGCCTCAATCATGTCCGCCTTGCCTTACATAGGTTCACACCAGCATTTCTTAATTTCCAGCATTGGTAAGGAAATATTAGAACACATATTTGCGCCAAATCGGGTCGGGGGGGGGGGAGGTGAACAATGATGCCCTATTAGTTTATGTAGAAAAAGAGGTGTACAAATCCAATTATTATTTTTTTAAATGGCTAAAATGAACACACACAATATATATATATATATAAAACCCTACGAAAGCAAATATATATATATATATATATATATATATATAAAACCATAATTAAAAACCAAGATAACACCAACAAAACATTTAAAAACAAATTACTTAAAACTATTATCATGCGTCTGGATAGGCTTGATGAAACAGACATTATTTTAGCTCATCAGGTACCCAAAACAGTAAAGTGAAGGTCAATAGGCAATGAGTATGAGAGCACACTAAAAGGAATGACTCCTTGAAAATGGTTCTCTAAAATCCTGCTTCCCACGCCTCCTGTTTTGGGCAGATTGGTGCAGCTCATATCTGGATGCACTTCTGTCCAAAAATCAACAGTCCGGCATGTGTCATAATACCAGCACTTGCAATAATTTGGTTTGGTTTAGTGAAGTTAACTGAAGCAGTTGATAAATCTTGGAACTGCACCTGAAAAAAGTTTCCATAACTGCCAGGTAAACTGAATGGGAATTAAGTTCCTGGCACCACCCTCATATTCACCACAACTTTCCTCTACCACCTTCTATTTCTATAAGGTATACTGCCCTGAGCCAGGTTTCTGGTAGATTTTTCTAAACTCCCATTGGTTCTGCTGCCACTACAGATACTATGTACCTGAATATCTTCCCACCGCAATTGTAGCCAGCCAGGAGGCATGTGCGCACAGTATAACATTACTATCATATCATATCATACCATATCATATCATATTATAACAATATATTAAAGTAGAAATAATAAAAGGTTTTACAGTGGTACCTTGATTCTCAAACGCCAAAAACCTGGAAGTAAGTGTTTTAGTTTTTGAATGCTTTTCAGAAGCTGAACAGCTGATGCGGCTGTTGGCTATTGTTTCCGGGGCGCCTGCACCAAACAGAAGCTGCGCCTTGGTTTTCAAACATTTCACAAGTCAAACGGACTTCCAGAACGGATTAAGTTTGGTGCTTTTGTTTTTGCTATTTATTTTGCATTTTTGAGGCTTTTTTGGTTAATTTGTTTTTGTGACTGTGTGGAACCCAGTTCAGCTACTGATTGATTGGATGGGGGGGCTTTTATCCATTTCCACAGTCACACAATCAAACAATTACTATCATCAGTGAACTTAAGAGAAAAAAACTAATTTTAATTTTAATCATCTACAATACTGTCTTATTTAGTTTATAGTACAGTACATTGATTATTGCTTTCATTTTATGGATCAATGTTCTCATTAGATAGTAAAATTCATGTTAAATTGCTCTTTTAGGGGTTGTTTTTAAAAGTCTGGAATGTATTAATCCATTTTGCATTACTTTCTATGGGAAAGTGCACCTTGGTTTTGGAATGCTTTGGTTTTGGAACGGACTTCTGGAATAGATTAAGTTTGAGAACCAAGGTACCACTGTATTATCACTCAGAGTACAGAAACATATGGCTTTAGTTTTGCACTTTCTTCTTAGTTACTTTGGTTCATATAAACAATGACAAAGACAATGCTGACCCCTACTCTATCCAAATAACCCTGCCACCGTCCAAGCACACTCTTTCCCCAACCCCAATGGCTCATAACTCTCGACTGACCCTCTCAACTGTCTCCCACCAGTATTCAAACTCCTTTTCAAAATTTTACCCAATCACCACTCATGTCTAATATCCCAAGGACACACACTCTTCGCAACCACTTACCCCAATTCACATACCTTGGTTCTTGAATTTTGCAAGAATGTTTTGGAAGACCGTTCAACTTCCGAAACATTTGAAAACCAAGGCGCAGCTTCCGATTGGCTGTAGGAGATTCCTGCACTCAAGCAGAAGCCACGCTGGACATTCGGTTTCCGAAAAACGTTCGAAAACTGGAACACTTACTTCTGGGTTTTTGGCGTTCGGGAGCCAAAACGTACGAGTACCAAGGCATTCAAGAACCAAACTATAACTGTATTATACTTACCTACATTTAACACATATTACTCTAATGTTATTACATAGACACAGCATCACAGTGTTGCTTTTATACCCTGATTGTAAGCTTCCTAGAAACATGTGGCTGGCCGTGACTGGAACGTGGCTGCCTGACTAGATGGTTCATCGGTCGAGCCAGCAAGCGTGTTCTTATGCATTTATTGGCACAGGGAAGAAGTTGCTTCACAGTTTTCTTAATATTCCTACCTTGAAAAGCTGTGATGTGACCGACAATCATATATTTCAGTTCAAAATTTAGAGTCTGGATATTCTCCATCCTTTCTCTCCGAACTGCTGCTTGATAGCTTTCTTCCATCTTTCTAGTGCAGCATGTTTGCACTTTGTGCTGGCAGATCTGTAAGTTGGAATCTGTTGCAAGAAAAGAATAAATTAAAAACAAACATCCTCAGTGAGAACATCAACAAACAGCGCCAAAGATATTTCTAACAAGCAAAGTGATGCAGCTCGTAAGAAGTAAAATGTCCAGCCTTTCTGTACACTTCAAGGGCCCAGCGTCTGACCGCATTATGACTGCATCAACTAAATTAAGGAAACACCATCATATCCAGGATTACATGTGCTGCAGCCTCTGTTCAAAAAGGAGCCTAATTCAGGCACATCATTTGTGGGTGCATCCCTACAACCTGTTGATCGAGCATTGATGGAGCGGGTGCAGAATGCCGGGGCGAGACTCCTTATGGGGTCTTCGCTGCAAGATCACATTCATCCGGTACTATACCAGCTGCACTGGCTCCCGGTGGAGTACAGGATCAGGTTTAAGGTGCTGGTTTTAACCTTTAAAGCCCTATACGGCCTAGGACCCTCGTACCTACGGGACCGCCTCTCCTGGTATGCCCCACAGAGAAACCTACGGTCTGCAAATAATAACATCCTCAAGGTCCCAGGCCTCAGAGAGGTTAGGCTGGCCTCAACTAGAGCCAGGGCCTTCTCGGCTGCGGCTCCAATCTGGTGGAACGCTCTGTCACAAGAGACTAGGGCCCTGCAGGACCTGACATCTTTCCGCAGGGGCTGCAAGACAGAGTTGTTCCACCAGGCCTTTGGTCAGGGCGCAGCCTGACTCCCTCCTCTGGCAACCTGCACAGAATTTTGCTTAATCGGTTGCCATCAATTTGATTTTAATTAATTTTTATAATGAAATATTTTTAGAATGTGTGATTATTTGACTGTTTGATTATTTGATTTTTGTTAGCCGCCCTGAGCCCGGCTTCAGTTGGGGAGGGTGGGATATAAATAAAATTTTTTATTATTATTATTATTATTATTATTATTATCATCATCATCATCATCATCATCATCCATCCTGCTTTGCTTGCAATAAGATTAGATTACTTTGGCAATTTAATCAGCTTTCATTGTGGTTTGCTTGGAGGTGAGGAGGCTAGATGATGCTGTATCAAGGAACCATTATTCCACACTTTGTTGGGATGCTACTGAATTCCTCCTGAAAATAGCAAGCATCCTGAAGCTCCCTGTGTGTCCTCTTTACTATCAAGGCAAAAGCAATAGTCCTTTGAGCTGTGTATTCAATTGGTCTGCAACATGTGTTGAGTGTGTGCTTGTGAGTTGTACACATAATTTCAGGCCTGGCGAACTCAGCCTCTGTTGACTTTCGTATGCACTGAAATTAACCCAATTTCCATGGCTTTTGGAATGCCTTTGAAGATACAGGAGTTGTGAATTTTTTGAAAAGCACCTGTAATCAACAAATTACACTAGTAGGATTACAAGAAGTTTTGTAAGGAGAAATATATGAAGTGTTACAAAGCAGGAAAAAATAGAGATATTGGTTATGAGTTTGAAATGCAATAGGGCAGATGAGAAATGCATGCTAAGAGATTAGATTGGAAATTTTTCAGACAGGATTGATGGAAGTCAAAAGAATTGAATAAGATGTAAAAGTATGTTTAATTACTGTTCAAAATGATATGTTAAAAAACTAATTAGATGATAGATAGATAAATAGATAGATAGAAAGACAGACAGACAGATACAGGAGTTGTGAACTGGCCTACAGAAGGGGTGAATGGACAGAATGAGCTGCCTGCCCCTTAGTACGAGTGGCATAGCGTGGGTTGTCAGCACCCGGGGCAAGGCAAGTAATTTGCACCCCCTAACCCATGATTTTGCGCCCCCTAACCCCCAGATGTTGCGCCCGGTGCGGCTGGCCCCCCTGCACCCCCCACGCTACGCCACTGCTTAGTACAGTGGCACAATAACCTCCACACAGCCAAAATGTGCTACGGTCAAGTCAAGGACTGCCACTTTTGCAGAAACACCAGAGGCTGCATCTGCATGTTTGAGAAGAATGGGATCAGCTCACTAGTTTCACCTGAATACTTAGCCCCACATCTTACAAATATGTATACCTGGGAGCTGTTCAGTCTATTCGTTCTTCTTCAAAACAGAAGCCTAGGAAGAAATCCTACCAACAATTGCTGCAGTTTAGAGCCTAGTTCTTTTTCTACCCAGTGGTACCAACTTGAATAAAATATTGGGGGGGGGGCATATAAGCCCAACTCTGCATAATTGATCACAAGACATGCGCACACACCATTTGAATGGCAATGCCCATAAACTTTTTTTGGGGGGGGGGTCAATTATTTTATTGGGGGGGGGGCAAAGGGACCTCAG
This sequence comes from Podarcis gaigeae, assembly GCF_964106915.1. NCBI lineage: Eukaryota > Metazoa > Chordata > Lepidosauria > Squamata > Lacertidae > Podarcis > Podarcis gaigeae. Next base: position 66,761,697 of record NC_139681.1, read on the forward strand.
CAACTAGGAGTTGGCTCTTAGGTTTCTATTTATGTTACTTTTTTCATAAGTGAAGTTGCTAGCTTGACAACAGAGGCCTATTTCTGCCACAGAATCTTAAATCCATATCCACATATGATATGAGCAAGGTTAATGATATATATTTTTATTTTCCTGCTTCAGAAATCACTATATGTCCCCGGTTAAAAGCTTATAATCGAACCCCCTGTCTATGCCCATCCTATAATTTTGGCTTGGGATTTCTGCAGGTGTTATTACCTACAAATCATACACTGGGTTTGATGAAAATATTTATCTTCAGGAAAATGATTCATCTTCATAGCAAAACAGAAGAAACAGCCACAGAGACCTTAGCAGCCATTGGTGGCCAAGATTCTTTGCCCCATTAGTTTTCTGAACAAACAGACAGACGGTTGAAGAGAATGTCTGCAGATCCAGGGCCAAAAAGCTGCAAAGATTGTTCCTAAACAGAAACAGCACAAATCCTCTGAAAGCCAAAAGAACACCATGCAGAACACAAAGTATTTAAAGCAAAACATAAAGCAAGTCACAAGGCTTCTCACTAGGAAGCCTTTATGTTGGTATGAGCATCATACTGTGAGCTCAGAAATTTCATTTTTCTCAATACTAGCTTTGGGATGGAATCTTTTAATTACCAAAAAAAGAAACCCACACCACCCTAATCTAGGTTTTGGTACTCAACTTTGGCTGCTGAGAATAGTTAATGCAGCTTTGTACAGTCCCAAAATCTTAAATAACTCTAAAGAGAGCATTAAAAAAAATTCACGCTAGCTGATCTTAATGCAAAGCATACCCCCATCAAATAGGCATGGAGGGGGGGAGAGTAAGAGCTCAGACAGTGTGGCAACCTAAGGGCACACTGCATTGCAGCACCAGAGAAATGTGTACCAGATTTCAGAGGGTGCATCTGCATGCCAGCTTCCCAGGCTGATGGGTCAGTGCCATTTAATCACCCGCCTTCTTGCAGATGCCCCCTTTATGGGGCGCAATGAAACTATCCAAACAGCAGTCCTGCTAACCTGAAGAAGAAACTTGACAATAGTAATCTTCCCTCAGGCAGACACTCATTTCATGAGGCAACGGATTCCACACAGAATCTCAAAACACACAACGATGCTGAAGTCAGATAACCAAAGTCAGCCACAGCTGGGATGCAAAGCCACTCAATATGGAACTTGTTTGATTTTTTTTTAAAAAAAAACCCAACCTAATGCATGCAGTATTTTTTTAAAAAATAATAATACAGTTTTATTGGAAATACCACTGAAAAATGATATTACAATCTTTGAGTCACACCACATAAAAAATCATAGTGGAACTTCAGAGTTATAAATAATTCTATTCCCCAATAGTCGCAGATCAGACAGACAACAAGAATTCCCCAGGAAATCAAGTTAAAGTTTACTGGATAATTATAAGCACACATGGTGAAGCCTTATGCCCTGTAACAAAAAGAACCAAGGCCTCATGGCCCTTCAAGGAGGAGGAAGAACACAGGAAAGTGTGTAAATGAAACCGAAATAATTTAAGTGGTGCTTTTTTTCCCATAAAAATGTTTAGGGGTACTCTCATTTTCCTACTCATATTGAAACACTGCCCCTCAATGAGGCCAAACTTAGAGTAACAAAATGTTTAGGGGTTTGCGTACCCCTGCGTACCCCCCCCCCCCGAAAAAAAGCACTGCATTTAAGCTAGTGCAGTATTCTCTGTGCTGACTGGTTACAGCTCTATATGGTTTCAGTCAAGATCCTTTATCAGCTCTTCCTGGGCATGGTGGGATAATGGTAAGCAATGGTGACTCCGCTCCTTCCCAACTGGGACCTACTTTATCCAGGACCTAGGAGAAGCAGCAGGAAGGGGAACCATGGAGCAGGAGAACCATTTCAACAGTTCAGGCATAGGGTGGGGAGGCTGCCACTAAGACTGCACACTCAGAAAAATGTTGGGCCTCCTTTAACAACTCCCTCCTCTCAGCTGCAATGGTACTTTAGATTTTCAGCCCCAGTAGGGCAAAAAACAGGAGCTAGCAGAGAAGAATGTGAAGCGTTTCTTAAACAAGAAAAATATATCTGGCGTTAACTGGTTTGTAAATTAAGTGAGTATATAGAATTGGCAAAATTAACTTCAATTCTAAGATATCAATCAAATTAAAAGTTAAGAATGGAGTGGAAGTATTTTGAAGATTATATGTCAAAATATTGTTCTAAACATAACATGCTAATAGGCTTAGATTAAAAATGTAAGCGATAACAAAACCAACAAAGAAAGAAGGAAAAAACAGAATTTAACAAAAATAATTTATTATAGAATGCAAGGGGGGAAAGGTAGAAAGAAATATAAAGAAGTTGAATTGCTGTGGAGGGAAGTAGAGGGTGGGTGGTGGGTTTTAAAATTAAGTGTATAATTATGCAGCTGTTGTAATTTAGATATTATATTTTATATGAGGGAATCATTGGGAATTTTGGTTATTATGTTTATATGTTAAGTTTCAATAAATATCTTTGAAAAAAACAAAAGAAAGAAAAAAGAAAAATATATCTGGGTATACTGTAGCATTCCCTATAAGTGTTTAGGAAATTCTAATGGATAGTAAACTGAACATGAGTCAACAATATGACGTCATGGCCCAAGGCCAAGTTTCAGCTGTAGCCACAGTTAACATTACATAAGTAAGACTTTGAAAGATCACTCAGTGCTACTGGTATGCATTTATTTTCATTTCCAACTTACATCCTTCTCAAACTCCGATAGAAAGGATTCAGTTGGAAAGTTACGGAGATGCTAAAAGTGGGTATGCTTAGCCTAGAAAGAGTTGAATGAAGGGGAATATGTTAACATTGTAAGATTTAAACGTTAGAAAGAAGAGGGAAGGGTTTTTTCCCTTCTCCTTGAGTACTTTCTTCTTCTTCTTTCTTTGGTGATCACTCGTAGCCAAGTAAGATTGTCTTCCATAAACACGGTTTTAACAATGAGTCCGTAAGTGACTGTGGAGGCCAATTCTGGATCCACAAGTCCTTCCACAGTGGGGACATTGGTTTCCAGGCGGGAGGTGATCACAGTGTGGATTTGCAAAGCGTGCCTTCCTCTTAGCATGTTTCTCCCTTGTGTCCTGAGTTTGAGTGTCTTCAAAGCCCATGACAACAAGCAATGATACAAGGAGATACTGTAAATATTTACACAACTAAGTTCCATGTGCATTGAGACGTTCAGAAAATACTGTGAGAGAGACAGATCTCTGCTCCAATGATCTTACTGTCTAAATTTTGCATGAGTGGGTACATGGAAGAGTAAATGTTAACAGGGGGGTTGGAGATTCACCACTCCTGCCTTATGCCAGCAGTCATGAAATTAAAAGACACCTGCTTCTGGGGAGAAAAGCAATGACAAACCTAGACAGCATCTTAAAAAGCAGAGACATCACTTTGCCAACAAAGGTCCGTATAGTTAAAGCTATGGTTCTCCCAGTAGTGATGTATGGAAGTGAGAGCTGGACCATAAAGAAGGCTGATCGCCGAAGAATTGATGCTTTTGAATTATGGTGCTGGAGGAGACTCTTGAGAGTCCCATGGACTGCAAGAAGATCAGACTTATCCATTCTGAAGGAAATCAGCCCTGAGTGCTCACTGGAAGGACAGATCATGAAGCTGAGGCTCCAATACTTGGGCCACCTCATGAGAAGAGAAGACTGTCGCGTATTCCACGCGGCGCTTTCAGCAGAGACGCTAAGAGTTCCAGGTTTTTCCAGTGCAGACTTTTTAATGTGAGTTATATACAGGCATTTATAAAAGAAACAGTCCATACAGAGTACTTACAAACGAAGACTCTCCACTACAGCACAACCACCACACTACAGCACAACCACCACACCCACTGTTAAACAGGCTTTCCTTTTTAAAACAGGTGATAGCCAAACCCACTAATCACACTCCTGCTGAGTCACTCTGACTCAGCAGAGTATTGCATCATCCTGTTGAAGCCTGCAGACTTATCCAGGATCCTGCAAATCCCAACAAAGACTCCCTGGAAAAGACCCTGATATTGGGAAAGATTGAGGGCACAAGGAGAAGGGGACGACAGAGGACGAGATGGTTGGACAGTGTTCTCGAAGCTACCAACATGAGTCTGACCAAACTGCGGGAGGCAGTGGAAGACAGGAGTGCCTGGCGTGCTCTGGTCCATGGGGTCACGAAGAGTTGGACACGATTAAACAACAACATTGTGGCTTTCTACCGTCTTAGGCAAAAGTCTTTCCCAACAATGCCATACAATATCATATTTCTGACTGAAGATGCCAGCGGTAGAACAGTATATGCACCTAAGAGAGCCAGATGTACAATTCTGCCCTAGAGGGATTCCATCGAGCGATTGGGGATTGAGCCTGGCTCTGTCGTATTTGGAGGCTACAAAATTTACAAACAAATTAAGTTTCAGTTGGGCCATATGCTCAGCCATCCGTATAGACTAGCTCCGTATCTTTGCTGCCATCCAGAAATTCCACAGTATGTTGTTCCAGAATCAGTATGTTTCCCTCCTCTGGGGAGATGAAACCGAATCCCACTGCTTTAGGGTTGCCCTTAAAAATTATCAAGGATGGAGATTTATTATGCTTCCATGGGAAATGTAAGCGGTTCTGCTTCTCTTGAGTCACATTTTTGTCTGATTTAGCAAGAAGCTAGGCTGGAATTTGACACTTCCATTGATTTGTCAATATTCTTGTTGCCGTCTTGTTGTAGTCCCTGTAGTACTAGCTGTGCCAAGCAAATTAAAGAAACAATATTTTAATGCTGCAAAAGCACAGTTGTTTCCTTTGTCAACAGCAGAGATTTTGCTTGGGTTTCTTGTGCAGTTTTGCCTACAACACGCTTCCTTCTTTTGCCCCTCCTTATGCATCAGTATTTAAGAGCTAATTCATGTGATACATTTTGTCTGCATAGGATGCTCCCAGAGTTTTCCCAGATACACATTTATTAATAAGGATTTTGTGGGCTATCAAGCCTCATATAACCAACATAATGCTTAACCCTAATTAAAGCATGAAGGGGTTAAGACCATAGAGTAAACTGTCCTGCCAGGTTTAGCTAGGTCACTCCTCTTCACCTTGGAAGAAAGGGTCACCAAATTCTTTGTTCTCCATGTGAACCCTACCAGTAAGGAAGTCTCAGCTGGATGTCCAGACTTAGACCACATGGCTTAAGCAAGCCATCTTTGTGTTTCTATACGAATCATTTAGAAAAAATTACCATTTTGGAACCTAAATGATACTGCCAGACTTTTCTTGCTGCTGGATGGAAAAGCACATGAATCTGATCTTTGAAGAGTTTGTAAGTAAGCCATTTTTTAACATACTGAACATGTGGGAGTTTTTTTTTCTATACTTCAACTGGTTATTGTTTGAAATAAATATATACATTTTCTATTCTAAGGGAAGCAGGGAACTTTGGAAGCAAGAGGGTATAGGTCTAACAGCCTATATATTTCCATGTTTTACTTTGCTGCATATTTTGCGATTTTAAGTCTCTGCTGGAGTTCTGTCACCAAAGAGTGCTTGCCCCAAACCTGGATCTAGGTATCCAGGGAATTCTCCTATTTTCCAAAACCTAAAATTTTCCTCTTTTAACCAAAACACAGAAATCCACAGACTCTTGAGGAGAATGTCAACTGGTTTCTACTGCTCACAGTGGTAAGTTCAGGCTACTACAGCAATGATGGGAATTGCCCTGAGACACACCAGCTGTACTCATGGAGAAGTGGCCTCATTTAAGCCTTTAAATGGTTTCAGCCTAAGCTATTTGATGGACCCCCTGCACCCATATCAGCCTGCCTGCACACTGGGATATGCAACAAAAGGCCTCCTTGTTCGTCCAGCTCCTAGATCAGTGAGATTGGTGGCTGCAAGGGAGGAGATGGCCCTTCTGTGATGACTTCAGGTAAAGGAAAACATAAAGCATTCCCTCCCAGCAGATCTGCAGCAGGCTGCCATGCTTTCCAGCTTTTCAGAAAGCTTTAAAGGCATTTCCTACGAGCCTATTATTGATTCACGTCCTCTGGCTTTGGCTGCAGGTTGCTCATGGTGTGAAAAGTGATTTATCTGGCTCGCTGAGTTAAGTTTATTGGTTTTTACCTTAGCAGGAGAATTAAGGTTTCAGGGTTATTTTGTTCCATTGATATTTTGTAAATACAACACTAAAACACCGTGGATGGCCAAGCACTCTTCAGAAAGGTGGGCTGAAAATATTTTTAAATAAAGAAATGAAAATGGTATTTAATGAATTGGACTAAAATCAATCCCGTCCTACATCGTGTTTCCAGCTATGAAAACTGCCCATTGCCATCCACAGATTAGTTGTAATGACAAAGAAAGCTATAAATTTCACTCAGGGATTAGCCCAAGAAGTATTCCTGGATACCATGTCTCAGGTTGCATAACATATTGCCTTCAGGGCTGAGTAGCTATAGCCCTATTTGAAAGATCTTCGCAGAGTGTGAATGAGTGTGTGAAGTTCTGCCCACTGCATTCCTATCCAATTCATGGTGGGTGACTATGTAAAATGGGGGCCACCTTTACTCATGAAGCGCCCCCACTGTAAACCCGGCGTAATTTGGGTTCTAAATAACATTGTTCCCTTCACAAGTAGGTACCCTGCTTCACACAGCCTCTTTCCATGTCAAGGCGAGTGATGGAGAAGGCAGGAGTAGGAAAAGAGAAAATAGATCAGCACACTCAACCCTGCTTGCTGCTGCTGTGTAGCTTTATAGTCTCACAGCAAGTGTTTGAGTTTAAGGCCACAATTTATTGAGGTCTTCAGCAGCTTCCAAGCATGTTCTCATTGACTTGGTTTCCCCTGCACAAAAGAAGTGCCTTGTTTTATTCATGGCTAAGGAGGCTAAAAATGAAGATTGTTATGATGCCCTTCATAGAAATCTATTCTGTATAGGAATGAGGTCACACGCTCAATTGATTTTTAAGTTAGCTCTTTGTTGAAATTTATATTATATAGAATAAAAGGACCGTTGAAAAGGCCTTGGCTGGCTCTGTGTGTCTACGTACACGTAATGGATCGCTCAATGGCAATCCTGACTTCAGTGGGCCTTGGGATTGCATTTTAAGGACATCCTGTTACAAGAGCACAGCAGCCATTTTGGGCACCATGATTTCATGCTGAGATCTTGCCCCCCCCCCAAGTGTTTTCCACCCTGAAAAACACCACTTAGGGGAGGCAGTGATCTCATGCAGTGCCCCCAAACTCATGGTTTCTGGGTGCCGTGCAAGCCCAGCCAAGAAAAAGAGCATTTTTAGGACTCAGTGATCTCATGTAGGTCACATGACCCACACAGGAGGGAAGACTCGTGTCCTGGTTTTTAGGACCCTAAACGTTGGTGGATATGAAGACGTGCTCAATTGGAGGAGGTCAGATTGACGATTTATCCACACTTACCTTTCACCCCACGGTTTCCATGCATGAGTCCGAGCTCAAAAGCGAGCATGTTGTTGTTGTTTTTACTCTGGATCTTTCCCCATGAAAACCTCTCCTTAGCACTCAGCTGGAGCAAACATCAATTTGGGTTTCCACAGATTTCTGTTTGCTTTCATTGAGCTTTAAAGAGTGGGTTTCCGTGGGGAAAGCTCCAGAGCAAAAAAAGGGAGGGCTATCAGATTTAAAGCACGGACTGTGCCAGAAGTGAGGATAAGCCCCGAGTAATTACAACCCCCCCCCCAAAAAAATAACAAAAAACCCAGCTTGCATTTCACACAGATACTTGCACATCCTGCGTCAGGTTTACAGAAAACAAAAAGGAAGGGCTATTCACAGGGCAAACCCAACTGGAAGCTACATGGAAGGGTGGCAAAAGATAAGAAAAGAATCAGCCCTTTCAGCAGCAAAATAACCCTGTCAAGGCCCCTGTGCATTTTTGTATGAGGATGGATGATTTGAGAGAAAACTAAATGATATCAACAAAACTGCTGGCCTTGGATAGTGTCATAGCACTTTATCTTCTGAAATGCGCAAGATTCCTAGGCAAACACTATTTCTTTTCTAACCTTTACAACAGAGGCAGGCCATAAATCCCATGAAGGTCTACAAAGTCATGACATCAGTGCTGAAGAGTTCCATAACCTGGCTGTATTTTGGCACATACAAGCACCAGCCTTTAAATTGTCCCTGTGTTAGTGGTCTATAAAACAGTCAGGATTCTAGTATCTGAATTTAGACCTAACGCATAACAACTTTACACTTTTATATGCAATACCTCTGTGCAATATATGGATAGGAATGTATCTAAACTTCTCCTAGTTTTCCACTGGAGAAATTGGACGGTGGGGGTTAAGTAAGTTGGACAGACAAACTTCAATGGACACTGTTGTACTCTCTTGGTGGCTGCTGTTCCCAGAATGCATGTGGATGTAGCCTCACCCTGGAAGCATTCTGCGGGGAAGTAGAGGTTACTAATGTTTTCCCCACAATGTCCCAAAATGATGCTATGACCAGGACATTCAACAGGGAGAGTAATGACAGCTAATGAGAGCAGATCCATTGACTATACAGTGGTACCTCGGGTTAAGTACTTACCGTGATTCGTTCTGGAGGTCCATTCTTAACCTGAAACTGTTCTTAACCTGAAGCACCACTTTAGCTAATGGGATCTCCTGCTGCCGCCACACCGCTGGGGCACGATTTCTGTTCTCATCCTGAAGCAAAGTTTTTAACCCGAGGTACTATTTCTGGGTTAGCGAAGGTTGTTACCTGAAGCGTATGTAACCTGAGGGACGCAGGTGGCGCTGTGGGTTAAACCACAGAGCCTAGGGCTTGCTGAGTAGAAGGTCGGCGGTTCAAATCCCCATGACGGGGTGAGCTCCCGTTGCTCAGTCCCTGTTCCTGGCAACCTAGCAGTTCGAAAGCACGTCAAAGTGCAAGTAGAAAAATAGGTACCGCTCCGGCGGAAAGGTAAAAGGCGTTTCCGTGCACTGCTCTGGTTCACCAGAAGCGGCTTAGTCATGCTGGCCACATGACCCGGAAACTGTACGCCGGCTCCCTCGGCCAGTAAAGTGAGATGAGCGGCACAACCCCAGAGTCGGCCACGACTGGACCTAATGGTCTGGGGTCCCTTTACCTTTTTATGTAACCTGAAGCGTATGTAACCCGAGGTACCACTGTACAAAGTATGCTGTACCACCACCCACTCAGAAACTCTCCCTAATCTTCTCAACCAATTTGACTGTTCCCCCCAAGTCACCACCTGGTTTGTGGAGCCCCCACCCCCTTTTGCCCTGCCCACTTATTTCAAGCCAAAATCTCAAGCTGTTAATGGTGCAGTTTTTCTGGAATGTATAGTTTCTTCATCTGTGTCCACCCTCACCTCTATACACTATGATGCCCCCCCCAATAAATAGCTCAGTCTTGATGAAATAATATTTTCATATCAGGATTACACACAAACACAAACACTAGTCTGACGTGAGGTGGGCTAATTGGTCAGTTGTCAAATTTCTCATTTTCCCTGTCTTAAGTTCAGTATTGCACACTTCTGCATCAGTCTGTAATTTTAAAAAGTCCTCATGAAAATGTGTCAGTGTTTCAGTGTAAATTTCTCCTAAAATTCGCATTTTTGCAAGCAATTTCCCCTAATATAATGCATTTTATATTTTCTCCAATATATGCCTTTTTAAGCACCTTACCCCCTAATATTTTTGCATGTTGTTTGGTTGGAAAATTGCAGCACAAAACCTGGAGAAGTGTCAATTTCTAAGAATAGCTGTTTTTAAAAAGTTGTTTATTATGTCAGAAAGTGCAAACAGCTAGGCATTAAAATCCTAACCAAACCAAATTTCTTTCCATCCCTATGTCTGACTCAGCAGGGCTTTGCTTATGTGCTTATGGTGAGATCTTGTCCCCAGCTCCATCCTACAGGGAATGAGCATCATCTGGATATCAGCCTTGGGATGAATTACCTCCACCGTAGTTATCTAAAACACATAGAATGTTCTTTCTAATTTGTTGTCATAGTAAATACATCCACACCAGCAACTGGGCTAAGGCTGGCCTATGTGGATGCTCCAGGTGAACAGGAATTAAACATATTTGCAGAGGTAAGTTTCATCACACAAACAGCACTTGCAGCAGTTTTCACCATGAAGCCAGAAATATGTTTGCTAACTCTTCACAACACAGTGAAGGGGCAGCACCTATAGATATCATATCTGAATTGAGCAATACCAATCTGGAATGGTATGTTTAAAAGTTGACAGTACAATGCTATTGTTAGCATAGCTTGTGTGATTGGATAACCTCCAGCCTCCTAAATCCTAAAAATACACAAATTCCTGAAGGGAGTGGGATGTTGAAAAGGAATGGGATGTTCAGTCATATGGAAATGTTTTGACTGCCACAGCCAATAGCTCTGTTTATGCAGGTCAAAATTTATCATGCATCACCATTTGCTCTCATGGAAATGGACTAAAAATAAGGAAATTCGATTGGCTTCTTGGGTGGACTTTAGAAAGTGCACTTAGTGCAAACATGGGTGTGTAAACACAAGCTTTCTTCTTGGTTTGGTATGCACACTTAGCCCCCACCAGCATTAATGGGAATTATGCATGCATAATGAATGGGGAGACTAGACCCTGCATGAATAGGGCTCTTGTTAGTATAATGAATACATTTAACCACTAATGTTTAGAGATATGCTGAACTATCCGGCTTAAGTCATTTTCTGAACAAAGCTACCATGACCAACCAATACGGTCCAATTTAGAAATTATCTCTTACTTTCTGTCAAGTCTTTGATAGATTCTGGACTCCAAGGAAAGACTTTTACTTGTATTCTCCCAAAAGAATAAGCAAAATGGATTCTCAAAATACATTTGTGGAACAAAATTGTACAAAAGGAGTTGGGACAGGAGTCGGGGGGGGGTTAATAAAAATACATAAGACCAAAACCAAAGTCTGACCCATCCTTTAGGTAGGTGTCTGATTGAGGCATTACTGGAGTAACCAAAGTACATTGAATGTATCTCCGGAAATCTTAAATTAGAATTTGGAAAAATAATTCTACCACTGTCATCTGCAAAGAGACATGGCATATCACTGTGTTGTAGCTTTACCACAAGTCTGGCTGGGTAATCTGCTCTGTGAATTTTCCACAGGAAAAACAAAGAAACATCCTTATATAAGACTAAATAGAATTAATTTGGCACCACCACTGAAAAGTGATCTCCTCCCAGAAGCAGCAAAATAGATGCCATTTTTATTTAACTTAGATGTGCCAGATGGGAAGCACTTGTGCTACATATAAACCAAGTTTGCAGTGTTGCTGTTTTGTCAGATATTATTTGATAAATGCTCACTCGCTGGTTGGTGTTATGCAACACAAAAGTTAATGGCATGTGACATCCTCAAAGAACTCCTGCGTATACCACAAAACTAAGCCAGGCTCTCTTGCATTTCAGTAAAACTTGTGAGAGTTTGACTGTAGCACACGTGACTTCTAAGAAGTTGACACCTCTTTAAATGAATAAAAAACTACTGTTGTGGTAACCTGGTGTTACTTCTCACAGTCATATTACCACTATAACCCACAATAAAACTGACTGGCAGAAGATTCTGGACAAACAGAAGGAAGTACACAACACATAGTTAACTTGTGGTATTTACTGCGACAAGGTGCAGTGACAGCCACTTGTTTAGATGGCTTTACAATGGGATTACAGTCATGGAGAGTAAGTAAATGAATTGCTACTAGTCATTATGGATACATGCTATCTCCAGGATCAGAAACAATAACAGGGAATAACAGCAGGAGAGGGTTATTGCCTTGTTTATGCGGCTTCCTAGAGACATCTGGTTGGGCACCGTGGAAAACAAAGGTGAGTTAGACAGGCAGAGCTCGTAGGGATGGTAGCAAAAGCTGTTCACCTCCATCCAGAGTTGGAATGAATCTAAAATTAACTTGTCTTACTTTTCTTTTCCCTCATGCTTTAACAACCAAAGCTAGAAAACTCTTCCTGCTTCTAAAGGTAAAGGTAAAGGGTAAAGGGACCCCTGACCATTAGGTCCAGTCGCAGATGACTCTGGGGTTGCGGTGCTCATCTCGCTTTATTGGCCGAGGGAGCCAGCGTACAGCTTCTGGGTCATGTGGCCAGCATGACTAAGCCGCTTCTGGCAAACCAGAGCAGCGCACGGAAACACCATTTACCTTCCCGCCAGAGCAGGACCTATTTATCTACTTGACTTTGACGTGCTTTCAAACTGCTAGGTTGGCAGAAGCAGGGACCGGGCAACGGGAGTCACCCCGTCGCAGGGATTCAAAGTGCCGACCTGCTGATCAGCAAGCCCTAGGCTCTGTGGTTTAACCCACAGTGCCACCCATGTCCCTCAGCTTCTAAAGAGAACCAACAAAGGCTTACAGCAGAACAATTCCATGTGACGTGCTACCTAGGCAGCCAAAGCCATCCAAGAGGAAGTCACAAAGGTCCTATTTCTAATCCTTGGCACCATTTGAAGCTACATAGCTTCACCCACAAATAGAATGAAGCCCTGAGATGAGGAGAGGGTGGGCTGTAATATCTGGATTAGCACTGTGCTGATGTGCGGGTGTGGGGTTTCGTAGCTGACCATTCGCTTCAGTGCATGGAGAGAACATCGGGATTCCTTTTGGAAGCTGTCCAAACAATGTGCCTTAAAGACAGACAGTGATTAGAACATGCTGTCACTTTCACCTTGAAGAATCTGTGCTTTACTTTGTTGCCTGATGCCAGAAGGGGTGACATCAGCATCCAGGTGTTAAGATGTACTTGAACAAGGAGCTTCTTATGCCTTTGCTTTGGGATCTTTTTATTATTATTAATTTATTTGCTTTTCTATTACACGTTCTCTGCTGATAAACTACATACATAATACCTTCTACATATAATAATAATTATTGTTTTTTATTTTTATTTATACCCCACCCTTCCCGGTTCAAAAACCGGGCTCAGGATGGCTAACAACAAATTTAAAACACTTAATTGTAAAAGCAGCATAAAATACAGTATAAAAACATGAATAACAATAAAATTCAAAGTTCAGAAATTAATTTAGGGGAAATCCATCTAATAAGCATTGGATTATCACCAGGGCTGGCTGGCTGAATTAGTCCTACTTGGGCCAGCGAGGAGGCCAGGGGAGAATTAGCTGTGGGGTCTCAGAGCAGGTATACTAATACAATAAAAACAAAACAAAAATCTGCTTATGTACTTCCCTTCCACTCCTTCCATGGTTTCTTATCTAATCCCTTCCAAACCGCATCTTCTTGCTTCTCTAATTTTTTCCATTCTTCCTCTCTTTACCTCTTGTTATAACTTACACTGCTGAACTGCTCACATCCTGCTAGGTTAATTATCTTGTTATGATTTTTCATCTATTCTATATATAACTTCCATTCTCCCTTAAGTTTTCAGTCATCTCAATTTCTTTTTCTATTAGTCATAGCCGCTAATTCCACATATTCCAACAATTTATGATGCCGCTCATCTTTTGTTGAAATAGCATCCGTTTTCCACTTTTGTACAAGTAAAATCTGAGCAGTGGTAGTGGCATTCAGGAGGAATATCTCTGGGCTTTTAGGGAAAGATCGTTTAAACTTTTTTAAAGCTCATTATAAATTGTTTCCCAATACAGTGGGACCTTGGGTTAAGAACTTAATTTGTTCCAGAGGTTCGTTCTTAACCTGAAACTGTTCTTAACCTGAGGTACCACTTTAGCTAATGGGGCCTCCCACTGCCTCTGCGCCGCCGCTGCACGATTTCTATTCTCATCCTGAAGCAAAGTTCTTAACCCAAGGTACTACTTCCGGGTTAGCGGAGTCTGTAACCTGAAGCGTCTGTAACCCGAGGTACCACTGTATTCTTTAATCACACTGCAGGACCACCACATATGGTAAAATGTTCCTACTGTGTTTTTTTCACACTTCCAGCATTTATCACTCTGCGATTTCAACATCTTTGCCAACGTATTTGGTGTTGAGTACCACCTGTGAACCATCTTCAGATGATTTCCCTTTAAAGTATAGCATGCCATGAATTTCAGGGTGTTCGTCCATAGCTGTTCCCATTAAGTTTAAATCAATATTATGTCCCACATCTGTAGCCCACCTTGCTTTGGGATCTTAAGCACTTAGGACCAGGGGAAAGTTGTGAAGAGGCAGGAGTGGTTTGATATGGGAATATTCCACATCAGTACTGTTCCTTGGGAGGTGTGGAGTTTGCTATCCTTTCTAGTGCCAAAAGGAGATCCTTTGAAAATCAATTCTTGGGAGAGAAATATGGAATGAACGTAGGTCCATGTTCTGGGAATTACCGGTAAATGGTTTGAAAGAGCATATGTAGTCTTTGAGACCTGGACTACTTGCAGATCACCAAAGAGGAAACACAATAATTACTATAATTTAAATAGAAATACAATACATCTCATCATAGTGGAGGAGGACCGTGGCCAGGATTTGCTCAGTCCCCTGTCCAGGTGCTGTTGATGGGAAATGTCAAAACCACTTTTGTCCCATCAGTTACAGGACTGGGCTCCATAAAGTGTGACACATATGTGTCTACACAGGGTTGCTTCATACATTATATCTTTTATAAATTATTATACATGGCTGATAACTGTGTATGATAAGTTAGCATTTCAATCAACCCACCCACACAATGAATTCCCATTAGATATGACTAGTTCAACATGGGAAGCAGCTTCCATGCTGCTCGGAAGACAATCAAACTGTTCCCCTGATATAGTCCCTGTCCATAATCATGGATGCAGGACAGAGATAAGATCTGAACTCACATTCCTTAGATCAAAATTCAGTTTTCCATAACTGAACTTGAGCAGGAAATCAGACCACTATCACACAGAAACAGAAGGACTGAGGGCCTGGGCACAAATTACTTTTACCACCAGAGATTTGGCTGTTGACAAGTCAATTTTTATTTTGTTTTGCCCCTATAAATCTGCACACTAGGCTGAAAACTGATATAATAAATGTACCAAAGCGTTAACCACCACATAGGTGTTTATCAGGAGGAGCAGGGTGAGTGTGGTTCTTGGAGTGTGGCCCAAGAACCACACTCACCCTAGGCCATCCTCCATGCTGGTGGTAGGTGTGGCCACCCCATATTTTCTCAGGCACACACACACACACACACACACACACACACACACGAAGGGGACAGCTCCCCTCTCTTGGCTGATCCATACAAATCAGCTGAGAAGACTTCTCATCCCTTGGCCACTCATCAGATTCCTCTGGTGGCCAGAGAGGGCACTACTTGCATCTCCATCAGGGTCTGGGCTCTACTGAATCCAGTATCCTGTCTAGTCCCCCTCACCCATTTTGTCATAATCACCGAAACTGGTGGGATTTTGGGGGGTGAGGGGGAATCAGGACTTCAGTCTGAAAATTAGCCTCCTCTGCTCTCTTTCATACATTCATGAAATAAGAGCAACCAGATAAAACTGAATTCTGTATATTTGTTCATAACAAATCTTGGAAAGGATCATTTTCAAAAATAAAGCCTTGATACATTTTACCTGTGGCTTTGCACCACCATGATCTTATGCCAGTTCTACATGATTAATAATAAAAAAGCTCCTCCTAATTTCAATTAACTTTACTAATTTACAGTGCAACCATCATAGCAATGCCTTATTAGCACTGACTTTGAATAAAAATCCATTACGTTAGCAAAGAGCCAGAGAGTCTTATTGTACCACTGCAAGCGGAAAGGAGAAGATAGGAATTTCTGGATAAATAGCATTTCCAGTTATGTTCGACAGATGTATGTTTATCCATGAAGCACAACTGTAGGAAAATAAATCCAGGAAGGAAGACTAAAAACAGCATGCAAAATCCCCCTATCATTCTATCACTAAGATCTTCAGTAAAACAACATTCATAGCCAATACAGCAGGGGTGGGAAATGTGTGGTACTCCAGATGTTTCTCCAACTCCCATCAGCCCCAGCCAGAAGGGCCAATTGTCAGTAAAGATGGGCCAGCAACACCTGGTATGCACATAGGTTCCCCATTCCGGCAAAACATGATCAGAACCATTGGATCTTATTCTGACAATGATATTGTTTATCCCGAAACTTTGTTGTGGAGTCCAATTGCCTCCCATATATTGGACAGAAGTGCTTAGCTTTTCTTCTTTTTTTAAAAGTACTCTAAAGGTGGATAACCCTTTGGATTGCTTCCCTGATATACAACTTAAAAATAGTTCTAAGGATCCATCTCTTCAAAGCTGCCCTTTATCATCTGGAACAAAGCACTGTAATCTTATCCTTGCAACCTGCCACAATCACAGGTTTTCCAGATAAGTGGTCTAGTAATAGGCAACAAAATACCTACTTGATCTGAGCCTAAGATCACCAGTTGCTGCTAGATGAAAGAGTTACTGGTTTTTCTCTTCTGCAACTTGTTTTATTTTAATCTTAGACTAGATTAATACATATCTCATACAACAAACTACAGCAAATAAAAAAGGCTGAATATAATCATTATACTTGTCCCAAAGCATCACTAAAAAAAACCTTCTCATTTATTCAGAAATCTGTTTGACATATTTAGTTGCACTCTCCTATAGAACAGTGTCCGGGGCTCCGGAACAGATCCCGGACGCTCAGTGAGGTACAACTGTATGTTAATTTGACCACAGTGACAATAGACCAAGTTTTTTCAATCCATTCCAAACAGTCAGGGGCTATACTCTTCTTCCAAGTGTTCTTTATAACTTGGAAGGAAGCTTCTGTATCAACGGTACTCTATCCAATTGAATATAATTTGACAGGTGCTCTTCCAACGATGTCACAAGACTATCTCTCCTGATCCCCTCTAGAGGCCCTCATAATTGCAAATTATTCTTTCTTAGTTCATGGGTTATTTCCTCATACTTAGCTGTATTCATTTCTACATCTATCTCCAACACTCTATTCCTTGTTTATGATTGTGCTTTTTCCATATTTGCCATTTTATTAATTTATGTTTCCATTCTATTATCAATTATTACACCTTTTTCTCCCACCCTAAAGTTTTATTAGCCATCACTTCTAATTGTTCTTATATTTTAATATCATGATTTTCCTTTTTTAATCAAATTCAGAGATAAAAACATTCTGAGTTTTATCTGTAAGAGCAATCCAAATTTCTAATTTTCTGTCCTTTAAATTTTGTCCTTCTTATACTCTTTCTTCCAGAAGGGTCACTTCTTTTGTGTACAGCTTATGATTATTGTCTATTGTGACCCCATTTGTCTCTAGTGGCCCCATTTGGACCTTCTCTTTCTTGCCCTTTAACGTTCCAAGGACCTATATTCTTTTAATTTAATTCATTTTCCCTGATACTCCATTCACATTTAGGGGCTTCATACATATCATATATGTGTGTGTGTTATTATTGTAAGCACTTTTCTCTTATAAACCAGGTATATTTTTCTTATTAGGACACTCTCACCCCCAGTACTTATCTCTACCTTATGCTTGAACTTTTGCTACCACTATCTCAATTAATTATCAAATATCTCATAGTCATTAAATTTTCTGCATCATATTATTAAATAGTTCATCCTTCAAATCCACCCACCATCCATTTCAGTTCAATCCAATTATAATTTGTATCCCCATCAACATAATTTATTCCAATCATAGTTCTTACAAGTCATTACATTGCCAAAATTCATTAGGTAAATCAACTTATGTATTTCTTCAATAATCACGATTTAATTCTTCACTTGATTCAGTTTTGAATTAGTTTCACGATAATTGGTTTAGTTGCCAAATTAAGCCTGTGTGTTCTTATCATAAACATATTACTATATATGGCTCAACTCGTTTAGCTACCTAGTGCTCAAACTGTGTTTCAATTTGTCTTTTTTCTTAATTTTCCTTCCAGAGTGCAGCTGCTCCTTCCATCCTCTTAGCTAAGCCGAGTCACTACTTTGCTGCTTGCCAAAGGGGCCTGCCAAAGTTCCTCTAGTGGTGGCAACAGAGGTCTCTGCACCTTGGGGGCTCCTCAACATTTATAGGCGAAATCCTGATATATCTTGCCCACATTTGGGTCAAAATCTCACTCCTCATCCCTCAAATTTGTGGAATCAGGGAAACTTCCACCGTGGCAGAAGAGTACTTGCAGTGGTTAGGCAGGAGTTGCTGGTGTGAAGCTAGTTGTCCTCCCTTTCCCTCCATTCCCAGCTTCTCCTGGCAGCTGTTCAGCTGTTTATATGCCCACCAGGTCTCAGTGTATCTCGCCTATGTCTTGTTCAAAACCTCAGCCCTCCTCCCTCAGGCCTCTTCCACAATTTATTAATTCATGGGCAACTGATTAAGATGAGGGCTTAAGGTGTGGTGACATTGATATTTATCAATTATTTTCAACTGAACATAATGCACACCCACTCTCTCAGGTTCGTAATTATAATGCTAATCTACTAGTAAATATTTGCGTTCTTCATTTTTCACATAAGATGCTTTTGTTGGTCTAAGTAGTAAAAGAAAATGCTTTGTTCTGGTTTACTTTGTTTCATTTCTGCTTCTATTTAAAATTCTGTGCAGAATCTGCTCCTACTCACCTGCCCCATCCATTGCTCATGAATCACTGGGCCCTGTGTTAGTTTGCTGAAACATGAAAACAGGGACCTGGAGGTCTCCATCTGTTGGTGGTAATTCTATCCATGCAAATGTATAAAAATGGACAGCACACAAGAGAAGCCATTAAAGTAGACAGATAGTCCCAGGTTGGAGACTTATGTTCAGAAGAAGACAGAGGAGAAATCTCCCTACTAGGAATAAGTCCTATATACTTTCCTCCAGTATGGAGGAAAAACCAGAGTGAATACTTTGATTCTAAGAATGTTGTAGTCAAAAGACCAGAGAAAGACTAGGGCAGGCAGATCCTAATAGACAGCAATGAAAGGTAGGGTTGCTTAAACAGGAATCTAGCAGCACCTGTACTTTACGGTGCAGATTTGGTAATGCAGGCTGTGTACGCACCATACACTGAAAGCACATTCCTCCTCTCAAATAAACCTAGAAGCTGTAGTTTATGTCTTACCATTCCCAGCATCCTTAGCAAAATATACTTCCCGAGTTTGGGGGGATACTTTCGATGTGATTTAAATGTATGGTTCGTATGCAGCCCAGTCAAGTGTTGTAATGATGATCAAGCGCTGGGCTGCTGCTATACAGATTCTCTAAACATCTGGTGCTAAGATAGCATCATGTCTTTCCGGACACTCAGAGCCAAAACTGACTTGTGAGGTGAGGGATCTGTGATCAGGTTTCCTAAAGGTTAAAAAGCAAAACATAAAAATTAGCCACCAGTGACTAATTTTGATCAAAGAAATGGCACTAGGAAACAGATTTCTTTTCCAGGCAATTTTCCAGATCTAAATACTCCTCTATGTATATGTGTATATATGTATATGTGTGTGTATGTGTGTATATATACACACACACACCTCAAAGCTACTATTCTGGTGTGTATTAAAATTCACTTGGTAAGTATCTCTAAATTCTTCCATTCCCTTGACTTTGCCAGGCCACTCTCATAACCTTCCATCATCATGTGAGTCCTTCCTGTAGTGGCTTTGTAGAAAGTAGCCACATTTGCATAAGACAAGAACTTTAGCTTAGTAAGCCATATCATGCATGAACTGTGTACTAATGCATGGTGTGCTACTGCTCCAGCTCTGCTACTCCCATGATCTGTACTGGTAAACAAGACAGGAAGAGGATATCTTAGCATTGCTTCTGAACACAGTTGCCATTTGTTTTGCCCTAACAAACCAGGATGTGTAAACCAACAACAAGCCATAGTTTAAGGCTGGCTAGTGAGCCTGGCTTGCTAGAGAGAAGCAAAACATGATCACAGGATGAGATGTAAGAGTAAGGGCTCCTCCAGATATTCTATTTACTGAGCCTTCATCTGCATTTGCTTGCACAAAGCTTACATGGAAGATAGATTATATCCTGCCTTTGTTGAACATTTGTTTCTATTTGTTTGTGGAGCCATTATATGACAAAAAGCGTTCATCCTGCTTTGCTTGTCTAGTGTCCCATTAATCATTCACTCATCCCACACTTTTCAATATATTTCCCAGTCCCTTTCCAAACCACAAGAAGTCTGATCCTTTCTTAAAATAGATTTGTTATACTAAGGTGACAGAGTGCTTTTATCCACTTGAATTGTACAAACCTAAATTTACAGTATGCACTTGACTCTTATGCTATCCCCTTCCTGGTTTGCTTACCTGCTCGTGCCAGGGGAGGAGCAGAGCGCAAGTGATTGCTTATTAAAGCAAGAAGTCTATTGACTCTTAACCCCAAGTTAAAAATTAGCACACCAAGAAGAGATTGACAAATTTCCTTAAGGTTTCACAGAACTTGAGAATTACGTTTTAAAAAAGGATAATAACTATAAAGTGCTTTACAGAATGATCTAATTAGGATTATTATTGTTGCCACTTACAGTGGTACCTTGGTTCTCAAACGGCTTGGCTCCCAAACAAATCAGCTCCCAAACACCGCAAACCCGGAAAAAGTGAGTAAGTGTTCCGGTTTGCAAACGTTTTTCGGAAGCCGAACGTACAACATGGCTTCTGCTTGACTGCAGGAAGTTCCTGCAGCCAATCGGAAGCCATGCCTTGGTTTTTGAACAGTTTCAGGAGTCGAATGGACTCCCGGAATGGATTAAGTTCAAGAACCAAGGTACCACTGTACTATAAAAACATTCCTTGTAACCTCATAGGTCAAACAGCTGACTTTCATGAAATTTTGGTGACAGTTTAGCAGCCTTTGGAGGATTTGTTTTAAAGTAAATCAATCATCAGCCAATGAAAATGAGTAGGCCATCAGCAAAACCTATCAGTGAGTTCACTGTCTCCACACCATGCATAGTTTAGTCCTAAAAATGTGAAACCCTTCCATCAGTTCCAGAGCAAGGTGTTGGATCCAGATTAGCAGAATTAAATCTCATAGAAATTAATGAGACTAGTTTTCTTAATTTCCATGGGAACTAAATGCAACTAACTTTACCTTGATCCCAATCATAAAGTTCAGGCTTTCCCCACAAATCTCAATCCTTAACAAATATATCCCAGTATACAATGTTGTTGTAGGTAATTCAGTCCCTGCACCTTCAGAATAACTCTGTTTCATGGTGATGTTCTGAAGAGTAGCTGTCAAGAATTGGGCCATTTATCTACCAAAGGCCAGTTATTGCTGAGGAACATCCAACCAGTGTTAATCGATCAGATATCCCATTACCCAAGACTCACCAGGTAAATATAGCAGATTCAATGAATTTTTCAATCAAGAGATTTTTGGGCAACTAGACTTACGTTATACACTCATGACATAAGCCTGAATTCCAAGGCCCTTGCCTTATTGATGAGCAATCGAGATTACATGTCAGAGACACCTGAATTTAAATCATAGTTCAGAAGATAAAAGTTTTAATCGCTTGTCCTGATGGGATAAAGGTTTTTCCAGAGATAGCAAAAGTAAGTGCACAGCACATCTGGCCTATGACAGAATTATAACTTTGACAGAATGCTGCTGTGCAGAGAAAGTGCCTCATCTCTATAAAATATACTTTTCATTTTTAAAAAGAGCTAAGTAGGACAATCAAGCATATGAAACGTTCTATTAAAATAAGAAGATTTGATAGATAAACCACAGAGAGTCTGCTCAGCCAAAATCCAGCGCGGCTCGGAGATAATACAAGGAGGAAGTTACAATAGGGGAGATGACGACAAATATTAGATAAATTGAAATTTAGGATGATTTGTATCAGTTACCCTAATTCAAAGTATATTAATTCAAAAGGCTTTGTGTACTATGCTATGGATACATGTGCTGTGGGGGGGGGAGTTGATTTTTAAAATAAAAATAAGTCATAATTTATAAGCTTTATAAGTAACTGAAAAAAATGTGCCGTTTCTTTGAAGATTGACTTAAAAATTTACCATGCTATCCGTCCAGAATTCCTGCTGTTGTCTCTTGCCATATCTGCAAGTGCTACCCCGAGGCCTTCTTTTTAAAAGTCTTTATCAAGCCTTTATAGCATCTGAGTAAATAATCTCACCCACCAAGTATTGTGGTCCAGGCTCTGGGCATATCAATAAAATCCATGTCACCCCAGCATATCAGTATTGCTACATGTTAATTATACCTTCCCTGCAAAAACCAATTATCACTTACCATATTTGTATTAGTGCATTACCGGGGTGGGGTGGGGATTACAAACATACGGCCCACAAGAACTTCTGCACCAACAGAACAGAACAAATAGAAAATCCAGCTTCCCAAGACAAAAGACTTCACTTCTCCACAGGAGTTTTGAGTTAAGCTCAGGCAACAGTATGAGCCATTCAATTTCTGAATCCTACAGGAAAAAAATCTATAAATAAGAAGTAGCATCATAATATACAATAAACCCTATTGTTTATTAATGACCTCAGTTTACATAACTAAATCATCAGATCTGAACTATCTGTGGTGCACAGACTGCAATTAACTCACACCCTCATTTATCAGCCAGCGATGTTAGATTTGCAAATGTGCTGTCCAGATGTTAATGCAAGGCACCTACATTAAAAAAAACTGATAAAAAATGAACTTTCTAACATATTGGTTGGGAAAATATTGCTCACTTGGTACAACGTGTTTAAGACAAAGGTAAGCATTCTGAACTGAGCATTTATTTCCTCCCAACAGCCATTTTAGTCACATAAATATCCTGTGAGGCACATCACCCAAGAGCCTCATTTAAGTATATTGTATTTAATTATGGGGTATCAGAGTTTTTAGGGGGTTAACCAGGCTGGGATAGCTGGGATAGCAGGCTTGTTGGTTTTTGAATGTCTGATGTAGATTTTTTTTCAATTTCGTTGTTCTGTATGGGACAATGACAATAACGATTATCGTATTGTATCGTAAATCAACACCACTCAGAAAGTTTCAGAGTGGAGCAGGCGTTTTGAACCTGTAATCCTGAAAACACAGGGATTTTAAACCCGTGGTTCCTGAATTGTGATGGAGTTGCTAGACCAGAATGCTTCTGAGCCCAAGCCTGAGGCAGACAAGATGGCTCCCCCCCCCCCTCCATTCCCCATACAGAAGGTGACTGGACTGGCAATTGGATTCTGTGGACAGAATAGTGTTCTCCAGCAGCTGGAGGGAAGCAGGTAAGCTTAAGGGCCATATTGCACACATTTATTCAAAGGAAGAGAATGGCTTGGGGGCCCTCTGCCTCCAGTCTCTGCTTCTTGAGGTGGTTGTCTCACTCTGCCTAACAGCTTGGACCAGGCCTGCTCCGAACACTCAGACCCCAAGATACAGTAAACAGAGTGTTGTATCCAGTGGTTGCCCTTCCCCTGGAGAAAGATAGACATTGGATAATATCCAGTCTGAAAGGAATGTGCAAAAAGGTGATATGCAGTAGTCTGATTCCTATTGTTCTAGGACCAATCAGACTGCTGCATTCTGAATCCTATTGTTCTAGGACCAATCAGACTGCTGCATTCTGAATCCTATTGTTCTAGGACCAATCAGTCTGCTGCATTCTGAGTCCTATTGTTCTAGGACCAATAAGACAGCTGCATTTTGGATCCTATTCAACTCAGTACATAACAGTTGTGTGACTTGTTTGGCCACACCGGGTGCTGGCACCACAGGGGCACCACAACAATGGTATTGAATGGAGCACAAGAGGCAGGGGTGCCAATTGTAAAGTCACACAGGGTACCATGGAAATTTGAGAGCCCAAAATCCGCCACTACCTGGAGGTTCCAAGAATGTGTCTAAACCCCGAAACTTCAGGCCAGTTCCTGAGATCTGGAAAACTTAATGTTAAACTAACCTTCCTTTTAATTTACACCAAAGGCATTTGGAATACATAACATTCATTTGCCCAGACACCCTTGAAAACAGCTGCCATTTGCATCCTCACCACCTTCTAGCCCAGATCCACACGCCCTTAATATGCTCTCAGCATAACTAGGCACATTTTGAGAGAGAGGAAATTCTGTAGCTCCATAGGATCAAGACCACATGGGACCATTTGGACCTATCAGGGAGGGGAACCTGTGGCCCTACAGATGTTATTGTATTGCTACTCCAATTGCCCACAACCACTGGCAATGCTGACTGGGACTGAGTTGGAGTTCAACAACATCTGAAAGGCCACAGGTTCCCTCACCTTTGCTTTTATATAGATGGATATGCATCTTATTAAGAATGTTATCAATAAGAACAAAA
Source organism: Podarcis gaigeae (assembly GCF_964106915.1). Classification (NCBI taxonomy): domain Eukaryota; kingdom Metazoa; phylum Chordata; class Lepidosauria; order Squamata; family Lacertidae; genus Podarcis; species Podarcis gaigeae. Next base: position 66,785,998 of record NC_139681.1, read on the forward strand.
CATTTCCAAATAAATGGACTTGCAACATTTCACAGTCTGGCAACCCTTCTCCAAGCATCAGAATACAGTAGGGTGCATTATATCATACAGTCCAATATCCTCATCTCTCCACAGGAAAGAATGTGGAGGTTATTAGACAATTACTTAGGCAGACATAATTGGCTTATTCCAGCTGAAGATCTGGCTCCTGACTCTACACAGCTTTGAGATATTAAAAAATAATTTAAAAACAAAAAAAGATTAGCATGAGACAAGTTCCAGGCAGGCCTGCAAATATGCATATCAGATTTTTCCAAGGCAGTGCTCTATTTTCTGCAGATTCTCTGATTCTTATAACATCGTTTCACCCCCTACTGAGCACCTTCATTCGTCATAAGATTTATTCCCTTTTACTTCTCTGCTATTCCCCACCCCCACCCGCATTGCTGTGGGTGGGAAGAACTGTGCGTACTGTTTTCTATTTTACCCACCCTCAATTTCTCCTTGCAAGAAGCTTCTTGCTGTATTAGCATATTAATGTTGCCATATTTGCAGGAAAATGTTTACAGCATGAGCTTTCAGTTTGAAAACAATAGGCCCCGTTTAAACTCTTGTGAAATCAATAGGAAGTTTGTGTACCACATTTGTTGCTAAGTTAATGGTGTGGCCTTGTCATTGTGTCCTTCAGTTGTCTTCCCATCATTTCTTGACTGAGGGCCAACCTAAATGTTACAAGGCAGATGCGTGCCAGTCATCCCACATGCATCTTTTTAAAAAAACGAAAACCAAAAGCTGCCGCTGGCTGCTTCTATTGGCAATGGAGGAACTGCTTAGCCCTTCCTCTCCCCACAGACAAAATCCCACATCCACCCCACAGATGAAAAAGCATACAGGCACCTATCGCATTGCACCTTTAATAAATCCGTAGGTGCAGATAGGAACATGCAGGTGCTTTCATGTTTTAATCAATATATACTTTTGATTTCTTTATGCAGCCCATCAAGATAAAATTCATATATACTCCTATATATGACTCCTATTGGGATTTGAGAAAACTGCTTAAAAATGTAAGGAAGACCCTGTAAGATCAGGTCAAAGGCAGGGAAGTTTCTATTAGTTTCTTGACATGGTCTCTCAATATCAGATTCATACATGCTTCATAGCAAGGGGGGAAACCCCACGACCACCACCAAATTAAGAACTTACAGAAAGGGTTTCAGACTCAATTAAGAAGGCATAGGATAAAAGGCACGGCTGCCTAACAAATATTAAGAGCAAGAAAAACACTTAATGCGCAGTGCTGAGGATCAATATCACCTTTTTGTACATTCCTTCCTATCCTTAATTAAAGAGCATGTCAGCCAAAGTTTAAAAGCATATTAACTTTTCACATCTGTAGCTATTTGTTGTTTTCTGGGAAAGAAGCTTGTTATTTTCAAGGGAGCTAGCATGCCTCTAACGAGGCAGGAAGAAAACAAGATTCCTCTGGAAAGCCTCAACATTTGTATACCATGGAAGACTGGCCAACCATAACTGTTGAAAAGGTTCACGGATAGGTTCCCGCTTGCACCACGGCTGTACCCAGAAAAGGGTGGAAGATCAAATACCCGCAGAGCAGAATCGGGTTTCTGTGTGCAAAAAGGTGAACAAAGAACAGTAGCTTGTGAACCAGATAAGTTGTGCAGAAGAGGAAATCCGAGCACGTCTAGCTTGTCATGCCAGCTATGCCTGATGGCATTCCTTCTTTGACACAGCTACTAAAGGTGCATATATTTGACCTGCTTTTTCACCTGGCTACCCTAATTCAGCCCATGGTTCACAGCACAAACTTCACAGAGCTCTAATCCAGCCACCATAACAGATAACCCTCAAACAGGTTCCAAATTCCATCACAGCCATAAAGGCTGATCACTATGGTACAAGGCGGACCCAGCCATAAGCGCATCCATAATAAGGGACAATGCCTGATGATGATGATTAAAAAATAGAGTTAGGGAGACCAGGTTAAGGGAGGCTTACCAAGCACACTCCCACCTCTGCCTTCAGAACACAGCCCTTATTTTCCAGTGTTTTGTCTACAATATTTGGAGCAGTGCAGCAAAACAGAAACAAATGGATTCTCCCCTCCCCACCTCCAATAACCTACTAAGAGTTCCTTTATTTCTGTAACCACAAGAAAAACGTGACACTCTATAGTGGTTTTTAAAAGCCTAGCATAATTCAGAGTTCTGCTGTCTCTCCAGCTTCTGCAAAACAGAAAGCCACAGTAGGTGGGTCATTTCAAGCTGGGGGGTCTGGAGCATATGGGGACTTATTTCATGAGCGCCATCCAAAAGAATTGTGAAGTGGCAGACAGGAAGAGAAGTGAGTAGGAAAGCTGGCTCCTGACTGATATTCATCTGCCAAAGGAAGCAGCGCACATCTTGGTCTCCATTTGGGGGGGAAAGAAAGAAAGACTTCTTTTTGCACATTAATTTTTGGAGACTGAAAACAGCAACTGTGATCATCACCATCAATTCATGTAGTGCCATCAACAGGCATGGGTGCTTTACAGAGCACAAGAGGACATGTTTCTGCCCAAAAGACTATAATGTGAGACAGAGGAGACAAAAAGAGAAATGGGGATTTTGGGGGGGGTGAGAGTAAATAGGGAAGCCACATTTGCTGTCTATGCATTTGCACAGGTGTAAGTACATATTGGAGGCACTATGTCATTTTGGACTCACAGCTGTCCATGGAGGCGCAGGTTAATTATGTGTCCAGGGCGGCTGTCTACCAGCTCCACCTGGTATGCAGGCTGAAACCCTGGTGACTGGAAGTGGCTGCCGGGACCACATACACCGGTCCTGAGAGATCTGCATTGGCTCCCAGTACGTTTCCGAGCACAATTCAAAGTGTTGGTGCTGACCTTTAAAGCCCTAAACGGCCTCAGTCCTGTATACCTGAAGGAGCATCTCCACCCCCATCATTCAGCCTGCACACTGAGATCCAGCGCCGAGGGCCTTCTGGTGGTTCCCTCACTGTGAGATGTGAGGTTACAGGGAACCAGACAGAGGGCCTTCTTGGTAGTGGCACCCGCCCTGTGGAACGCCCTCCCTTCAGATATGAAGGAAATAAGCAGCTATCTTCTCTTTAAAAGACATCTGAAGGCAGCCCTGTTTAGGGAAGTTTTTAATATGTAATGCTGTAATTTTTTTAACACTTGATTGGAAGTCGCCCAGAGTGGCTGGGGAAACTCAGCCAGATGGGCGGGGTATAAATAATAAATTATTATTATTTTAGGGTGGCTCTCCTCTGGTCCTCCAGATGTTACTGAACTCATCGGAAGGAGTACAGGACTCAATCTTACATCTGGAGGCACTAAGGATTCAATTTGGTACTTATTGCCCCTGAAGCAGATACCCTATGGCCCTTCCCCCAGCCAGCATGGTCAATAGCCAGAGATGGTAGGAGTTACAGTCCAGCAACATCTGCAGGGTCCCAGTGAGTCACCTCTGGACAATAAAAGGCTCCATGGAAAATGTGGGTTTTAAAGAGGGATTGGAAGCACGTAACACAAATGGCATTAGGCAAGTGTGTAAGTGTGTTTGTGTGTGTGTGTGTGTGTGTGTGTGTGTGTGTGTGTGTGTTCTAGAGGAGCCACAAAAGGTCAGAGTCCTTTGGACAGCTGAGGTGGGAAGAGCTGAAGGAGTGGAGGTCAGCAGAGAGATGTACTGGGATATGAGAACAGATAAATATGACATGGTTTCAGAGGCCTTTAAAAGGAAGGACAAGGAGCGCTGGATGCATTAGGAGATGAGAAGTGAGAACAGAGATTTAAAGAGAGGTGTCATATGGTCAGAGTTATCAGAGAGGTGTATGGTTTTGACAGCAGAAAGCTAGAGAAAGATGGGGGGCATCACGTAGTAGTCAGGGCAAGAGATGAAGAGGGCATGAACCAGAGTTTTTGCAGAAGAGGCAGAGAGGAAAGGCTGTGTATTTGTTGTGCTGCAAAGTTAAGGAGAAGCAACATGGGCTTGCCAACAGAAGTAGATAATGGAATCAAGGGCAGTTATCATGTTTTGAGGGACAAAAGGCCAACTTCTTAAGTCAGAGAGCAGTGGGAGGTAGAGAGAAGTACCGTATTTTTCGTCCCATAGGACGCACCTAGTTTTTTTGGGGGGAAATAAAGGGGGGGATTTCCTTTATTTCCCCCCCTAAACCAGGTCGGGGAAACCGAACCAGGTCGAGGAACAGCGGGATGGCGGTGCTGCGCCTCCTTGCTGTCCCCCGAGCTTGTGGGGCTGGCCAATGTCTGTCCGGCGCGCGGGGTGCTCTGCTTCAGGGCGCCCCGCGCATCAGGCAGCAGGCTGCTATCCGCAGCGTGGGGAGCCCTGCGCGGAACTCCCGCAGGGCTCCAACACGCTGCGGATGTCTGCCCGGCGCGAGGGGCGCTCTGCTTCAGGGCGCCCCTCGCGCCGGCGGCAGGCTGCTATCGGCAGCGTAGGGAGCCCTGCGGGACCTCCCACAGGGCTGCCTAGGCTGCGGATGTGTTCCCGAAGCGGCGGGTGCTCTGTTTTCAGCGCGTCCAGCACTCTGGGAAACAGGCTGCTACCCGCAGCCTAGACAGCCCTGCGGGACCTCCCGCAGGGCTGCCTAGGCTGCGGGTGTCTTCCTGAAGCCTGGAGAGCCTACAACAATGCTGCCAGAAACAAGACAAAAAAAGTGGGGGAAAGGAAAAATAACTCAAGACATACTATAAAAGCAGCATTCTAGCCCTGCATACTTTTTATTACAGCATTTAAGAATCCCTCTGAGACACTTTGACAAAAACACTAAAAGTGCAATCCTATGCGTGTCTGCTCAGAAGTAAGCCCACTCAGTTCAATCGAAGTTATGCTATGTACATATTAGTAGCTTAAAATGCAATGAGAAATAGGTCAGGTAGCCTCAGTGTCCAGAAGTGCCTTTTATCAACTGTGACTGGTTTGGCAACTATGCCCGTTCCTGGACAGGGAAAGCCTGGTCTGTGTTGGTTACTTTAAGACTGGATTACTGCAATGAACTCTATGTAGGGCTTCCTTTGCACTTGATCCGGAAGCTGGAGTTAGTGCCGAATGCTGCAGCGCAATTGCTGACAGGTGTGAGGCCTTGTCAGCATATAACACCTGTGCTTAGAGGTCTGCCCTGGTTGTCGATTTGCCACTGGGCCAGGTTCAAGGTGTTACTACAGTGGTGCCTCGCAAGACGAAAATAATCCGTTCCGTGAGTCTCTTCGTCTAGCAGTTTTTTCGTCTTGCGAAGCAACCCTATTAGCGGTTTAGCGTCTTAGCGGCTATTAAAGGCTTAGCGGCTTAGCGGCTAAAAAGCTATTAGTGGCTTAGCGGCTTAGAAAAAGGGGGGGAGCGAAAAAAATCGCAAGACTCGCAAGATGTTTTCGTCTTGTGAAGCAAGCCCATAGGGAAATTCGTCTTGCGAAGCGCATCAAAAAATAGAAAACCCTTTCGTCTAGTGGGTTTTTCATCTTGCGAGGCATTCGTCTTGCGGGGCACCACTGTATTTGTATATAAAGCCCTCAACAACTGGGGACCAGTTCATGAGATCACTTTACCCCACCATGTGCTCACTTGACCACTTTGATCGGCAGAATTGGCGCTACATCAGCTGCCGCATAATACCCATTCTGGAAAGAAATTGGTCATTTAGTGCAGCACTACCTACACTTTGTAACTCCCTGCCTTTTGAGCTCAAGCCGGCACTTTCACTTTACTCTTTTCAGCGCTCGTTAAAAGCATTATTGTTTAGATGAGCCTACCCAGATGCTGGGATAATCTTAATCTGTTTTAGTATTTTATATTTTGTATGTTTTAAGGTAGGGTTGTAAAATTCCTCTGGATTTTATTGTGCTATATTTTTGTAAACAGTTTTGAAGTGTGTTTTTTTGTTTTTCACAACCAAGCAGTGTATACATTTTATGAAAGAAAAAAAGAAAACAAAAATGCCAAGACTTTGGGTTGAAAGAAGCAGAGGTCCCAGCAAAGGAAGAATGGATACAAAAACTTATGGCATATGCAGAAACGGCGAAACTTACCAGAAGAATAAGAAATCAAGATAACAAACATTTTATAAAAGAATGGAAATGGCTTAATGAATATATATACAGATAAATTGCAAACAGATAAAAACATTCGCAGGATTATTGTAATAACCTGCAGTTTCATAAGAGTATATATTTAAAGTACATAATGAAATGACCATATTAATGAATTGGGATATGCAGAAGATATTTTTTAAAATTTTTTTGAAGGAACCACAAAAAGAGGGGGAAGGAAGTCAAACTCTGAAATGTTAAATTGATTGTAAAATTAATGAACTGTATAAACTTGAAATGTGTAAATAAAAACTTTTTTTTAAAAAAATAAGACTTTGGGTGGTGACACCTGTTGTTCAACATAGGCAAGCACAAAACAAACAACATGCAAATAGAAGACCAATATAACACAATGAAAGAGGTTGCATTAGGGAACAAAAAAGACTATAACATTAATTGGTTTGTGGGGCTCTCAGTGGCATCTTGTCCAGCAAGATCAACAAAAGGAAAAAGGATGTACAAAGCCACAATTTTTGTATTTACTGGAGAGATGGAGGCAGAACGAGAGGTCAAGGATATGCATTAGCACTCCCCTCAAGATGTCCACCTCATGTTTCCAGCACTGTGCTTAATGTATCTTATTCTCTCCAAGGAGCACAAAGCACTATTTCAGCCTTTTAAAGGAAAAAACCAAAATTACACGGGAGAGACACAATTGCAACTCACAATGTCTTTTTTTTAAAAAAAAAACCAACAAAACTTTGAAGCAGTAATAGGGTTCTCTCCTTAACCCAGGAATCGGCAAACTAAGGTCCGCAGGCTGGATCAGGCCCAATAGCCTTCAGGATCCACCCCACGGACTGTCCGTGGATCGGCGTGGGAATTCTGTTCGTTCAGGCTGTGCCATTTCCCTCCCTGCGCCATTCCATTCCCCCCCCTTCCTGGTTTCTCCCCGCCCTGCCTAGAGGAGGAAGGGGGCTGGGCTGAGCTGGCTGAGCGCCATTTTAAGCAGCCCCTCTCCGGAGCCAGCGCTTTCGCGCCACTCATCTTCCTTCCGCCATCGCTACTGCCACCCTGGTGCTCCTGTGGGCCAGAGAGCGGAGTGAACGAGCTCGCTCTGCCTATCTACGAGAAGCAGCAGCAGCGGTGAGGGTGGTGATGGCGAGGACTACTTGCCCCCAAGCCTCTTCTTCCAGCTCCCCACACCCCCTGGTGCCCCTTCTCTGGTCCGCCACAAGGTCTGAGGGACAGTGGACCTGCCCACAGCAAAAAAAAATTACCAACCCCTGGCTTAACCCTTTGCCCCCTGTACCATTCACCTTCAGTCCTCACTGTTGTCAGGAGGTCCACGCAGAGCTACAGGTACCTGTATTTCCCCACCATCCATGGGTCAAATAGCAGCCAGGGAGGGTCCAATTTTGTTCAGGAATACTGCAAGGAAGGAAAGCTTAAAACAATCCCCTGCCCCCAACACTACCACCACTCCCTGAATACAAATACTTCAATCCAACTTGAAGCCTCCTGTCATGACTGCTTTAAATTGAAAAACTTGAAACGTGGAGAAATCTAGTCATTGATCACTTGCATCATTTGGCATGAGGGTTAGACTCAGAGATAATGATTCACACAAGTCCAGCAAGCAAACTTGATATTGGATATCAGAACATCAACTTCCTGCAAGCTAAAGTAGAAGTCTCATTACTGCACCACAGTGTGTTGGTTGACATTATCCAAGGCACAGGTGTACAGGCGCTGATCAGAATAAGAGTCTCAGCACACATAACATTAACAGCAACAGACTGCAAATTTGCCCCTTTGTTCTGGTTGCCTCCCCCTCAACATGCTTGAGAAGACAGAAATGTTTCCACAATTCTATCAGAATAAATCTCTAATTGTCACTAAATTTCAAGGCTCTTAGGTAAGAAGTTGCCACAGAAGACAAATGGTCTGCTCAAGTCAATATATCCAGCCCAAGACAATAGCAAGCAACAGATGCTTCAGAGTAGAAGAGGCAAAGCGAGTATTTTAATCATGTGTCGAACACCGTAATGACTTCCTGAACTAGAGCAATTTGGGTGGGGTGGAGAATACATCTTATGAGCATTCGGACAATAACATTTTGAGAAAAGGCAGCCTTCCATGACCCCACTAGTGAGCCCAGCATAAAAAGTTGCTTGCAGGAGTGTCACAGGTACCTATTGGACAGTACCTGTGACATCTCAGTGAAGAGCATTCCCCTTCCCCTCCAGTCACTATCAGACCATTTAAAAGATTTTGAGCACTGCACAGAAGTACTCGAGCATGAAGGGCTTGTGCAATCCTACAAAACGAAAAGGATATGACAGTAGGGCTGCTGCAATCCTATACTCACTCACCTGGGAGAAAGCTTAATTGAAAACAATGGAACTTGGGTGGCATAGATAGCTTTACCGTGCAGTCCTATTCTCTCACTCTGGAAACCATGTCCCACCATTCTGTGAGGGACTGTGCATGCATGTGTGAGAGTGAGTGTGCCATGCACACATATTTAGAAGCTATCTCCATCCCCCTCGCTTCTGCATTGGGCTGCATCTAGTCCAGTTCATGCTTTCTGCACCATATTTATGCGAGAGTGACCCCAAAACTACCACCTATCTCATGTCCAGGAACAGAGCAATCCTACACTAAGTTGACTACCCGTTTGCATTGGTGGAATAAAGTACCATACAACATATTGTCCAGTCTCTGCTGAAGAAAGCAGCACCTGCTAAATGAAGGGGGCCAGGGGAGGGAAGCCCAGGGATCACTGTTAATTGAAGTATTAAAAAGTTCTTTCATATAAGAAACTTTGGGATGGAATGGGGGAGGCCATTCCTGTCTTCAGATTCCACTCCCATAAAATAAATTTAAGAAGAGAGGGAATAATACACTAACGAATAGTACATGACGCAGTATCAATTTCAGCAAAAGCTGTGTTTGATATATGTACAGACAATTACTGTAGTGAAAGGCAGAGCTGCTACTTTTAATTACAAGAAAAGTTTCCTTTTGACTTCCCTGCAAAATGTGCTTTATTGTGGGCCACCTGTGACTGAACTAAAACTGATGCTATAATTTTTTTTCCACTTTGCATGAGTCTTGCAACAAAGTGGTCTGGGTTAAATTCTTTCTTGGCGTAGCTCCAAGAACTTGGTAGGCTTGCACCTAGAGATCTTTTGCATCTGCAGTTTCTAAACTGCCTGTTAGGAGAGATATTCTCTCTCTCTCTCTCTCTCTCTCTCTCTCTCTCTCTCTTCTTGGACCAAATGATCCCAGCAATCTAATTTGTGGCTGCAATAGATTCATTTTTCTATGCCTGGCGAAGAGATTTGCTAACAACCTGGCTCTGGGCACAGAGACTGACCAGTGCAGTGCTTGGCTACAATAGGAGCTATATTAAGTTCCTAGGAAGTACAGAACAGGGAGCAGACAGACAGGGTACATATTCAGTTAGACTGCTATTGTGCCTCTGGCTTGAGTCACCCTCCCTCCCATTAACCTGATTTACAGGAAGACTATTTTTCATTTCTGTGAGTTCTGGACAATACTCAAATTATTGGAGGGAAGTGCGGGGGGGGGCGGCTTTAATGAAACCAGCATGCCCTACAACACAGCATGCCCTACAACATCCTCCGCCCAACACACACATTTTAGCCAAATTGTGCTCCCGGTAGCCTTATACAACACAGCAGCTAAGGGGGTTGGGGGTTTCCTGCCTAAGCCTTGCCTACATTCCCATAGGGCCAAATACAGGAAAGCCCTGTGTTGTTGTACATTTAGAACTCAATACAACAGCAAGCCAGCATTTCCAGGGTGCTGCTCTGAACAGGCAGCGTTCATGGAATTGTAGAGCTGGAAGGGACCCGAGGGTCATCTAGTCCAACCCCCTGCGATGTAGGAATCTCAGCTGAAGCATCAATGAAGGCTTTGATGGCCTGCACATTTGGGGCAGCGGCCCATGGCACAGAGCCACAGAAGGGGCCACTGGATGGACCAGCTGGTCTGAAAGCTAGCAGCCCCCAAAAGGTTTGGCAGGGTCTGCTCTGTGCCACACAAACCATCCCATCTCACTCAGACTTAAAAGGAAAATGGTGCAATGGAACGGCCACTCCTCTGCCCCGACTCCAAAGTAGACAAAAGTGAGTGGTGGCTGCATGGAGCATTCATCTCTGGCTGCAATCATTCACCCACCAACTCACTTTGGAAGCTCTGCCACCCCGGTCAGGAAATGCAGGTGAGCCAGAAGAAGTGGCACTGGGCCCAGCCTTGGCCCACTTACCCTCTCTCTTCCAGGATCCATGTTGGGGAGGTGTAGGCCTTGCAGGAGCAGCTACTGTCTCCACTCACTTCTCTGGGTAGGGCTGGACTGATACATTGCTGGGGAGTTGAGTTAAATGGCTCTTTGGGCTCCTTCCAATTCTATGAAAAGCCTCACGCCCACTGGGTCACCCTCTCTCTAAGGTGGCACAGGCAGGCCTAACCCCCGCCCACCTGCCACAGCACCAGACAAGAGAGTGTAGGTGAGCAAGCGAGAAGTTGGGTCCTCATGCAAGAAACATCTGCCTGGTTCTCCTGTCCACTCACCAGTGCACAACCTTCCCTAGCAGGCTGCCACTAACAAGGAAGCAGGTAAGAGATTTCCAGAGAGGGAGGCAGATGGCAGTTAGTTCTTGAACCCTCATCCAACTGTGCAGGAGCAGAATGGTGGAGAAGACAGGGCAAATGATGGTTGCAAAGAGCAGCAATGCACTACTTCTTTTCACCAGCCTGCTGTCTCCCTTGGAGGCTTAACTTAGAACTCTCTCTCCCTTGGGCAACAGGGTGGGAAGGATGGAGCCTAGCAGGGTCATCGAGAGTAAGTGAGTGAGTCACTGCCTCCACTTGGTAGCACAGCGGTGAGGACTCAACTTGCGGTATCCAAACCCCACCACTGCACATAAACAAGCAAAAAATGAGGCACATTGCACAAATTCCCTGCTTTTACTCTCTTGTACAGATGCGAGTGGTGTTGTGGTCTAAACCAGTGTTTCCCAACCTTGGGTCTCCAGCTGTTTTTGGACTACAACTCCCATCATCCCTAGCTAGCAAGACCAGTGGTCAGGGATGATGGGAACTGTAGTCCAAAAACAGCTGGAGACCCAAGGTTGGGAAATACTGGTCTAAACCACTGAGCCTAAGGCCTGCCGATCGGAAGGTCGGCGGTTTAAATCCCTGTGACGGGGTGAGCTCCCATTGCTCGGTCCCTGCTCCTGCCAACCTAGCAGTCTGAAAACACGTCAAGTGCAAGTAGATAAATAGATACCACTCCAGCCGGAAGGTAAATGGCGTTTCCGAGTGATGCTCTGGTTTCGCCAGAAGTGGCTTAGTCATGCTGGCTACATGACCCGGAAAAACTGTGGACAAACGTCGGCTCCCTCAACCAGTAAAGCGAGATGAGCACCGCAACCCCAGAGTCGTTCGCGACTGGACTTAACTGTCAGGGGTCCTTTACCTTTACCCCCGGGTTGTGTGCATACCCTACATTTGAAGCACATCCATCCACCCATCCAAAAATCATGAGAACTGTAGCTGACCCCCCCTACTGTGCTATAATTCCCAACACCCATACAAACTACAGTTCCCAAGGTTCTTGGAGACACACACCTGCACTCTCACTCTCTCAGTTTCTATCTCTCTGCCGTGCCACAGCTCTCAATCCTGCCCCTCCCACCAGCAATCAGCCAGCCACCTCTGTCCACCTGCTTGCCCTCATGTTCTTATCAGTACGAGGTTTGCGTTGGAGCGGTGTGCGCCCAACAGACCGGTCACCAAGAGCCCCCAGTCCCCACCACCCACAACCTCCAGGGTCAAAGTGGGGGGAATCAGAAGAATTTCCAGGGAATTACTACGACCTCCTCTCTAAGCAATGGGTCCGGGCAACAGCTCTGCCTGAGCAAACCAAGTTGCAGTAGACGCTTGGAGCAGCCCCGGGGGCCATTCTGCCCACGGCCCATTGACCGCTCCTTCAGCTGCCGCCGCGTTCATTTCAACTCCTTCGGCTTCCCTCACTCGCTCTAGCACCTCTTTCCGAGCCGCCCTGCTCTGTCAAAAGGCGGCTCTTGTAACCATTCCCAGGTGCCCTAAGCAGGGCAAGGAACCGGGGTGAAGCGCGTGACGAACCCCCACCCCCACGGGGAAGCCTCGGGAGACCGCTGGTCTAAAGGGGGAGAGAACGGGGTGCATGTGTGGCTACTGACCGGCTGTGGGAACATCGGGCACCAGCTTGAGGGGGCCGATCTGGCGGATCTGAAACGCCGTCCTCACTTCGTGGCAGCTGGGATTCTTGACTCCGGAGACCCCGCCGCACAGCCCGGCCGCCGCCGTCGCCAGCAGCAGGAGCCCGAAGCGTCGCCGGCACAAGAAGACCCCAGGGCTCCTGTCACCGGCCATTTCCACATTCCCCACCAGGGACGGAGATAAGCCAGGGACGCCCAGCACGTCCCCAGAAAAAGTCAATCGGAACCAACACTGGATGGACGCGCGCGGGGTGGGGAGAAAAGGAATCGGGTGGAAATGGGTGGCACCGCCGCCGCCGAGCAAGCTATGAGCAAAGTTGCACTGGGCAAAGTTGCGAGTTGAGGGAGGCGGGTGGGCGGTGGAGTGAGATTTAAAAGGAAGGAGCCCCGCTGGAGACGGTGCGCTGCACGCTGCCTGCCGAACGCGGAGAGCGGCAACGTTCCAGCCTCCGAACGTCGAGAGCCTGCGAACGTGGGGGTTTCCCTTTCCTTTCCCCACTCGGCGTTCGAACCGTGGAACGCTCGCAAAGGCGGTCCAGCCCGGGGAAAACGCTAGCGTTCGAAACGTGCCCTCCTCCTCCTCTTCGTCCTCCAAGCGGCTCTACCGCCAATGAACGCGTCTGGCGGGAGGTGGTTGTGGTCCTGGCTGCCCAGCCCTCCTCGCACAGTAGGGTATGTCTGTGAAAAGGGGGAGAGGCAGATCTCGCTCATTGGCTTGTTGCTATAATTAGGCTCCTTTAAATAAATAAATAATCCCCACTTTAAGGAGAGAGAAAAAAACCTTGAGGAAATCTCCTTTAAAGTCGCACACTGACGCAGCAAGATCCCGTGCGTGCAAAGTCGCCGAGGAACGACACTCCGCTGGGGGTGGGGTGCGGGGGGGGGGAAGAGAGAGAGGTTTATATAGTTGGGTGCCAAGGAATTTTTCCAAGGACTGCGGGACAGCCTTTGCTTGGCACTAGCTGTGAGCCGTAGCCCGTGAACGGAAGCCCCAGCATCAGATTATATACTGCGGGGATCCGATTTTTGAAAAGTGCGACCCAGTTAGCTGCACATGCGTGACTTTTCAAAGAAAAAACCTAAATCGCGCCGTGGGAGGTTGCGTCAAGTTTATGCACGTGTGCCGTCTTCGGCTTTGAAACGGCTTGGGTGTCACACCGGCTTCTGTGGGTTGTAACAGCAGCTTGCTTTGCAAAATATATCCTTTCTCTCCATGCCTGGAAAAGCTCCAGTGATGTCAATATATATATGGAAAGCTGTTGTCAAAGAAAGCAAGAAACCCTAAAGAATGAAAACAAACCTGGCCGTCCTAGATTATTAAGTCTACAAGACACGTTCTTCAGGGAGACATCGCTGAAGAAAGCAAATGCTTCCATGCAACTGCACTTCCGAACAGAATAATTGACAGTGAGCTAGATCAGACCAACGCCCTGTTTAATCCAGAATCGCGTTTCCCTTGGTGACAAGCAGATGCCTATGGGAAGCCCACAACAGGACAGGAGAGCAAAAGTTTCTCCCCTCCCCATTGTTCTCCAGTTCCTGGTAATCAGTGGCATGCTAACTCTGATCATAAGTAGTAGCTGCATCTTCCATGTTGCAAGATTCATGCGCTGAGCAGGGAGCTGGACAAGGTCCCTTCTAACTCTGAAAAATCCTACAATTCCATGCAGTGGCGTAGCGTGGGTTGTCAGCACCCGGGGCAAGGCAAGTAATGTGCGCCCTCTAACCCATGGATTTGCGCCCCCTAACCCGTGGATTTGCGCCCCCTAACCCTAACCCCAGGTGTTGCGCCCGGTGCGGCCGGCCCCCCCTGCACCCCCCACGCTACGCCACTGATTCCATGCTTACTCAGAAATATGACTCACTGTATTCTCTGGAACTTACCCCCACATCAGCAGGCGTAATATTGCTGCCTTATGCACACACCCAAACACACCATTAGGGTTGCCACCTTTTTATTTTTAGCAAAGATCATGTGCCTTTTAACAGCTGCTCTAGAGGCATAATTCAACAGGTGTATCTTTTCCTGAGCTGAAGTAGTGATGAAAAAAGCTTCACATGTTGAACTTCTGCCATATGTGCATCTATTAAGACTTGGGAGCTCTGCCACGGGCAGGGGGCGGGATAGAGGAAGAAAAAACTTCAGTGCACACCAATCATATGCAGAGCTTAATTTGAAGCAGGGCTCAGCTCCTGTCATTATTTTCAGTACAGTACCAGAAAGCAGCAAAACTGCTGCTTTTTAACAACGAAGCAGCCACCACGAACCTGGTGCCCCTCAGCTGCTGTTGGACTACAACTCCCATCAGCCCCTGCCAGCACAGCATCTGACCCTGATGAAATTATGCTAGAATTGTTCAGGATCAGAAATAGTCCTAAGAAAGAGCAATTTCCATGGTCTTTCTTGAACTTAACCATGCCATGGTCTACAGACAATAAACAAAAAGCACAGGCTGTCATGCTAGTCAATTTAGTGGGTGGAGAAAGAGCTTGAAAATCCAGAATAAGATGATGCCCTTACTAAGACCAATGAAAAAGCTCCAGAATACTGATCCAGCTTCTAACATCTGGTAGGATGTAAAACAAAAAGGTGGGGGAGAAGAGACAAGAAGCAGGGAGTGGGACAGTTCCTTCCCAAGTCTGCAGTTTATAACGTTCTTGTGCTGGAATGCAGGAGGAGCTTTGCAAACATAATTGGATTAGCTGCTCAAGTGTAAAACAGGTTGTAAAATGTATCTAGGGCTAAACGGACCAAAAAGGTATTTAAAGGGGGGGGGGCATCTCATCAATATTTTTAGAATATATACAATATACTTTGTTGCTGTTTTTTTTAAGAATGTAAACAAGAATGTAGCAGAGAATCATAGATTTGTAGAATTGGAAGTGGCCCATCTATAAACCATTGTTTGCCACCAATCAGGGGGAGACAGCCAGGGCCAACCCAATGCATTTCACTGCCTAAGGTGAAAGGGAGAATGGCAACTCCTCCCATTCCACATACAAAAAGCTGGACAGGCTTGCTTATTAATGTTACTTTAACACTGGTGATGGGCACTGGTGGACGAAGGTGGGGGTGGTGGGAGTGGCCGACCCTGGGTGCCACATCTAGGGGGGTGACACCCCCCCATGAGGATCTTCACAACAGTGCTCCTCCCACACCGGGCATCTTGTGCACCCCTGGTGGGCGTTGTGCGCACCCACCGATCCTGCTTCCTTCCTTTCCCCTTCCCTTCCTCCTCCGTTATTTACTCACCTGTCTCCTTCCTGTCCTCTCCCCTGCTTGCCTACCTGTGAGCGCCCTGGTGGTGCACCACTGCTGGCAAGCCTCCCAGGACACTCGAAGGCAGGCAGGGAAGAGGATGGGAAGGAGGCAGGCAAGTAAATAATGGAGGGGGAAGAGAAGAGGAGAGGAAGGAAGCAGGATTGGTGGGTGCGCAAGGCTCCCTCCATGCCCTGCGCCCCCGCTCCCTTCAGCAGTGTCCCCACCCTGGGCAGCGCGGGCATTTGCTCCACCACTGGTGATGGGATAGCATTCTTCAAGGACATCAAACTAGTTTAGATGGCATGGGACAGCTTGAATAAAGCACACAGCTCTGTTTCTGATAACTCACCACCCCTCCCAGCATTTGCCACCTGAGGCAGCCAACTCACTCCACCCAACTGTAGAGCCACCCTGGAAATGACGCACGATCAGGTCAGTTTTCACCTCCAGACTCAAAGAATCCATTGCATGCCCTAATTTCAGCATGTTGCTGTGAGGCTATGGGAAGACAGCTTTATAAGCCGTGGTGATGTTCTGATTTTTGAACAATTCTATCTCTGTCTGGAAATTCTATGCTCCCCAGCTTGCCTATGTAAACTCAGCTGTGATTGAAAACTCTTTGTATAAATGCAAATGTGCCTCAGGGAAGCAGTACTGATAAGCAGAGAATAGGTTTGACTGTCTCTCTTGTTGCCCTGGACATGAGAAGGCCACGTAGTGAGCATGTTCTGGGATTTCATAATAAAACTATTGGCTAGGTAATTCCAATGTTCAAAGGGCTCGGCTGCTATTTCTTGGTTCAAACTCTGAGAGGTGAAAAATAAGCAAACACAAGTCTCCGTATGAAGCCATGCTACTGCTGGTGTTGGAGCTGTGAGAGGCTTCTGGAAAGATATCTGAGAGAAGAAACAGAAAGACAAGCAAAATAGCTCATATCATAAGTCCAGTGCACACAGCAAACTCCTGTAGAAACAGCCTTATCTGATCTGTCTCTCATCCCAGTAATGTTTACTGATGCTTAGCACCAGGGTATTTGCCATCAGTGGAAGAATTTTTGCCCTCCCACCAGAAACAGCTGGTAAAGGCCAAAATTCCTCCAGGGTTTCCTGATTATTTTTTTTTACTCTTTATTTATTTGTTCAACTTTGAAACCACCTTACATCAAATCAAAATCCCAGGATAGTTTACCTTCCACAACCCACAAAAGGGAGAACCACGTGGCCAAATATTATCCACCATTGTTTTGTGGTGGCTGCCACAGTGTCTCAGAATGATTGCAACATTGCGAAGGATGCAAAATGATGGCCGGTTCCACTTCCTGTGGCAACAAGAGCAGCAAAGTGGGGAGGGAAGGACATGCACCACTGCTGTTACAAACGAGCCCTGTCACAAGAAACACCTCCCTCTGGATAATATTTAGTGGGTAGAGGCGATAAATGGGAGAGGGAGAGGGTTCCTTCAAATACAGGGTTGCCCACTCTCAAGTAAGACACATGACCACCCTTTCTTGGCCCATGTTGATACATCTGCCCATTAGATGCCTTCAGCTTCTCGAAACACACAGGCCAATCAATTTCCTGGCAAAACATCAACAGTGTAAGATGACTGCTTTTTTATATATATTAAAAAATCCATTGTCTCCAAGAAATAACCACCACCTGTAGTAGCAAAGGAATATTAGTAATGTCAGTTCCTCTCAGTCATGTAAACCTTGTAGTGCATTTATTGTCAGTTCCCACCAAGTGAAACATCATAATTAAGTCCTGCTGGCCATGAAATCTATTTCTGTACTGGTTGTAGTGTGAGGTTGTCTATAAGCCTCTAGTTATAAAACACAGTCCTGCGCCTAAAATGATACACCAATAAAGCACATGATTGAGTGACTCCTATTTATAGTCATTAACACCACCAGTCAAGTATTTACAGTGGCCAAGTAAGTTATCTGCACTTTTATTAAGCCTTCATGATTCAGCTGGCTTTACATTCTTAACATTTTGCAAAAAAAGAGAGTAGTTAACTGTTATTTAAATGTGGCCCTCAATAAGCTCAGAGCTGCTAATCATACTTTAAAAGGGATGCCATATACGATTATCTACAGAGGGCACTGAAAGTGGCTTTAATGGTGCAGTCCTGGGCATGACTACTCACAGACCCTCCAAGCGTCCCTATTTTCCAGGGACATCCCTGATTTAGAGAAGCCATCCTGCTTTCTGATTTGATCCCGGAATGTCCCGCTTTTCCTTAGGATGTCCCTATTTTCACTGGATAAATGTTGGAGGGTATGGAGTTATCCGACCCACAAGCCGTCTGAAGGCAATCCTGCATAGGGAAGTTTTTTTTAAAATGTTTATTTTATTATGTTTTTATATATGCTGGAAGCTGCCCAGAGTGGTTGGTGAAACCTAGTAAGATGTGTGGGGTATAAATAGTAAAATTATCATTATGGAATGAGACGTCTCTATTTTCATTGGAGAAATGTTGGAGGGTATGTACTCAGCAGTAAGTCCCATAGAGTTCACTGCAAACTACTCCCTGGTACACATATAGGATTTTAACCTAAAAGTGCTACATGATATGTATTTTTGGTACTTGGTAATTTCTTCTTCTGTTAGTTATTAGAATAGTCAGGTGTAAGGGGAAGACAGACCTTCTGCATCTCTAATAGCATGGGCTTCAGGCTTCCTCAACCTCGGCCCTCCAGATGTTTTTGGCCTACAACTCCCATGATTCCTAGCTAGCAGGACCAGTGGTCAGGGATGATGGGAGGGCGAAGGTTGAGGTAGCCTGGCATAGGCTGTCATGCTAGTCAGTTTAGTGGTGGGGAGGAAGAAGAGCTCCAAAATCCAGAATAAGGTGATGCCCTTACTAAGACAATTGAAAATGTTCCAGAATACTGATCCAGCTTCTAACATCTGGTAGGATGTAAAACAAGAAGGTGGGGGAGAAGAGACAAGAAGCAGGGAGTGGGACAGTTCCTTCCCAAGTCTGCAGTTTCTAACGATCTTGTGCTGGAATGCAGGAGGAGTTTTGCAAACATAATTGGATTAGCTGCTCAAGTGTAAAACAGGTTGTAAAATGTATCTAGGGCTAAACGGACAAGAAAAGTAATAAAAAAAGGCATGTCACCAAAATTTTTAGAATATATACAACCTATATACATTTTTGGAATATAAACACGAATAGGGGATTTTTTCAACAGGTGTAGCTTGTGAGGTGAGCCACACCTGTTGAAAAAATTCCTCTTCCAACTGTTAAAGGGGAAGGAGCCCTGCCTTCTACTTGGCACCCTATTTTTCTAGTTATTGCTTGAACTTTGTAGCCTCCTATAGAACTTTAATAAATAGGCATTTGAAAATATCTGAAAACGAGGAGAAAACAAGTTAGTACATAGAATCAGTCTATATCTAATGACAGAGATTGTAGACCTGGGGTGTTGACCACCAGTGGTCTGTGAGCTTCATTCAAATGGTCCTCAGCATATCTGCGGGTTTGTGGTTGAAAATAGGAGCTGGCACATCCATCCTATTAAATGTTTGTGTTGACTTTTAATTCCTTTTTTATTGCTTCTTCTAATACTTAATTTGTATTGCATTGTATGACAGTATTGTATGGGCCATAACAGGGCATCGTAATTTAAGTTCAATGAGACGTTAACAAGCCTTGAATTGAGTTTTATCTATTGGCTGCCTGTCATCAATGGAGGTATTTGTATGAGCAATATGAAAAGATTTGAGATTTTATATTTTGAAAATGCAGTGTGTTGCTGGGTTGGAAATGGGTGTGTGCCATGTTAGCATGCGCCAAGAAGGGCCCTCTGCTGGTTGCCCCCCTCCATGTGGGATTTCACAAGACAGGCCTTCCTCAAGCACAATAATGGCCTAGGATTTTTAGTGTCAGATGGCTACAAGAGAGCAGTGGTGTTCATGGGTGAGGGTAGAAATCAGGAAAGGAGCTTAGCAAACAGAGAGAACAAAAAACCATAAATGTAGCTCTCTGCAGCATCAGGTGGTTTTCTACATTTGTTGAAATAGCTCTTTTGAAGAAACCAAAGCAACAGTACAACAGAGACTAGGTTTTATGGAGTCCTGCATACTTGTGGTCTTAAAAAAAAAAAAAAGACACCTGGTCAATTTCATCTGTCATTAGATCTGATTTTTAAAACGTTTAAGATTCAATATGTTCGGAACTCAAACAGCAATGAAGTGCCCACCTGCAGCCAATTTTACCTTTGAAAATCCCCATAACTGCAATCAAAACTATCTGCATTTTTTCTTTAAAGACTAGCAGTAAAATATATATATGGAACTACTATTTAAGTACCATGCTTACATTAAAATTTTAGTCTTCTTTTTACTCATTTTAGTCAAATAAAACAAAATCTGGGTAGGAAAGAAAGTACTTTAGTTCTTTGTTTTCATGAAAACAGCTATGTTAGAAAAACAAGTAGATGAATATTGGCTTCAGAGCACTATTGGTTTTATTTTTAAGGTATTTGTGCCTTGGCAGCAAGGCGATGCCCCTCTGACACACCCCTCAGGTTTCAGGGTGTCAAATTGAAGGTCGGTCTGTCCACACCCCAGCATATACCCAACTGCTTCTCCTTTTTAAATCAACTTTTCAGTTGCTTTTATTTATGCTGCTCACTTTCCAAAATGTGGGACTGGGACTTCCAGTGCTAATTCTAAACTCTAAAATCCACTGATCAAATGCAAACCTGACAACATCTGGGATCTATTTGTTATTGTTGCACCAATAAGTCTAACAACTGTGAAAGTGAGTATTGATGGGTTGAAAACTTTTGAATTCAAAATCCCAATATTTGCACAGAATCTGGGATCGATCCACACTTTGGCAAGAGTGAAGACAATAGCAAGATCTTTATTCCTGCAGCTGCTGCTGACAGACAGGGTGGGCCAAGGTTGTGTTTGTATTCACAACAGGGAGATACCTGTAAACCTAGCATTAACAACCAAGTGTTGGTGATTGTTTGACGTAGTCATGTTTTTGAAATAGTTGTTTTTGTTTGCAGGTTTAAGGTTTAAGTGATCATCTGCCAGATGCCTCAGCTTTAACCATGGTTAATATTAACCATGGCTTAGAGTTATGTGCAAATCAGGCCACTGAAACACTATAGGGAATACAAAAGGTGAACAGGGGAATATAAAGAATTATTGTGACTTTAACATAACAAGCAGTGATCACACCATGTCAGCTTGCAGGGAATTAGGCTAGATGACCCTCATGGTCCCTTCCAATTGGACATTTCTATGAACTGCAGGGCAAGGGAGGAGCAGGGACAGAGCAGGGGGAAGGGAAGTAGAGCCAATTCTGAATTAGGACAAATAGGATGGAGCAAACTATACATTACAAATAGATGCATAGTAGTATAAGAAAGAAAGAAAGAAAGAAAGAAAGAAAGAAAGAAAGAAAGAAAGAAAGAAAGAAAGAAAACAAACCTCAATGGGTTATAATCCAGATTATAAAGCAGGGGAAACAGAGATTCTTTTCTTCTTTAAATTATGTTTTATTATGTTTTTTATTATAGCCTGGTCACAGAAGATGCAACAAATACATCAATAACAAAGAGAAGGGGGTCAACCTCCTTTTTCTGACCCTTTCTTTGCCATTTATCTATTCAAAGTCATCCTCTCCCCCAAGGGAGAGTTGCATGTGATTTCTACCCTACAGAGAAAAACAGCTAGAAGTAGTTGAATTTGAGGTACAGTGCTACCTTGGGTTAAGGACTTAATTCGTTTCGGAGGTCCATTCTTAACCTGAAACTGTTCTTAACCTGAAGCAACACTTTAGCTAATGGGGCCTCCTCCTCCTGCTGCGCTGCCTGAGCATGATTTCTGTTCTCATCCTGAAGCAAAGTTCTTAATTTGAGGTATTATTTCTGGGTTAGCGGAGTCTGTAACCTGAAGCGTATGTAACCCGAGGTACCACTGTAGTAGTAGTAGTAGTACTACTACTACTAGTAATTATGGAAAGTATAAGGGGGTCATTCTCCACTCATTCACCACTGATCACAACCTTTAAAAGGGTGGAAATGTTAAGCATATGCTGCCTGTAACTCCCAGTTTGGCTCAATTACACTGAGTACAAGCCAAACTATAGCTCTTATTTGCAACATGTACACAGTAACTTCATTGGGAATACTTCCCATTCCTACATACTTTATTCAGACAGTGTGCACTAATTTCAATTGGAATTCTGTCAGAGGAGAGCTAGCAGGATGCATGGGTCTGCTGAATAATTCACTTAATGAATAATGACTTGCTTTAAAGGGTACTTTATTCTAGAAACACCATTCAGCTAGTTATCGTTAATAGTCAATGGCTGGTTCTCTTATTTAATTTAGTGAGCCTTTTGCTTCTTGCATTGCTTCATTCACTATATGTCCACAAACACATGTTTGCCATACAAAAAGCAGGCATGTCTACACATCTTAGCTGGCCAGTCTGTGTTCCTTCTAACATAGGGGTGGAGATGTGGTCAGATTACAACTCCAATCCGCCTAACCATTAGCAATGCTTGCCAATGCGAGTTGCTTAAGGTCCCAGGGAAGGTTACAATAATTAAAAACACAATATTATAAGCAGTTTAAAACAGAATCCAGGCCAGTTCTGCTGTAAGGCACACGTGGAGAGACATATTTGTCACATCAACATCATTATGCGTGTCAGGCATCTGAAAGCCAGAGTTTCTGACAAAATGGCATGCAAAGGGTTAACCTCTGGAACATGCCCAAGTACCTTGCTATGCTATCACCATCTCTGAAGGTAAATACAGTTTTAAATTGCATTGGTCTGGAAATTGATTTCTCACACTGCAGTCAATTTGAAATGTTGGCAGTGTATACTTGAAGGGCTAGAGCTTTTTTTTGCATTTTGTCTGAACGGAAAACTGGAACATTTTTGCTTTTACCAGGAAACAGAAAAATCCAGAATTTTAATTTGGAATGGGCTGTGCATCATCTTCATCGATTGTCTCTAAAAGTGCCTGAAGTGCACTAGTGCAGTAGATCTGTGCATGAGTGCCACAATGTAGCCAAAATGCCTCATGCGCCAGAAAGCCCATCACATATGCTGTGGCTTCTAAAGCACAAAAATCCAGTTTAGATCTATTGCTGGCAGAAATTATAGCTCTGTCAACTAGTTTGTTTGGATTCAGCAACCCCAATATTCACAACAGAGGCTAAAGTGTTCCTAGCAAGCTACATATACCTCATCCATTCCTCCTGCTACTGGCTTGATAATCACCTTTGAAGTTTATTCATTTGCTACATCTACAGTGTTTTCTCCAAGTCCATTAATATATTACAATTCACCAGTGATGCTTGCAACCTCCAATTAACATTTCCAGCCATCTCAGCAGCTGCACTCTTTTCAGGCTTGCCCTCTCCATCTGATGTGCAACCATCCACTCCCTGAAATGACCAAAATCCACAGCCACTTGCTATCTTAAACAGGAGGGATTCATACTCATTTGCAACACTTTCAATAGAATAGAGGGTGTAGCATATGGTTACCAGATGTCCCCGTTTCCCGGGGACAGTCCCCGGATTTACAAATTTGTTCCTGGACAAAATCCGTCCCCGGAATGTCCTCGGATTTCATTTAATGTGCCTGGAGTTATAGTGTTGTAGATTTATTAGTAGGGAAATAATGTCGTGTGATTGGTTCTACGCCACAAGAGACATCATATGGGGACGTCCAGCAAGTCAAAATGGCGGGCATCACTGCAGCGAGCAGTGCATTCGAAGCCAGCCAGAGCCAACAGCACTACCAGGCTTACTCCAGGCTGCTGAAACTGCCACTGCCACTGCTGAGGGGGAACTGGGGACACCCAGCGCGTCAACTGGGGGAACCACTGACACACACACGTACAACCCCCCCCCCCGTGACCCAAATCAAGCCGGGAGTGAGATCACCTGGCCGACTGCCCAGCGGCACTCCAGGAACAGGAAAACCCCAGAGCTAATGCAGGGAGAAGGAGGAGAGAAGGAGGAGAAGGAAGAGAGAGAAAGAGGAAGGAGAGAAAAAAGGGGAGCCCCGACCTTGCTGCACCACTGCCGCCGCCGCTGAGAAGGAGACGTAGGAGAGCAACAGGAGGGCAAGGACACACGGCTGAGCTCAGGCCTGGCCTGAGCCAACTCCATGGCAGCTAGCACTCCAAGAGAGCAGGCCGGGGCCCAGAGGAAGGCTGCGTAACAGAGGAGACCACAGAAGAGATTACTTCTTAATAATAACTTTTTTCTGTTTTCTAAAAAAAGTGTCCCCGGATTATTTGAAAAAAATCTGGTAACCTTAAAGGTAAAGGGGTAAAGGGATCCCTGAGCATTAGGTCCAGTCGTGACCGACTCTGGGGTTGCGGCGCTCATCTTGCTTTATTGGCCAAGGGAACTGGCATACAGCTTTCGGGTCCTATGGCCAGCATGACTAAGTCGCTCTGGCGAAACCAGAGCAGTGCACGGAAACACCTATTTATCTACTTGCACTTTGACGTGCTTTCGAACTGCTAGGTTGGCACGAGCAGGGACCGAGCAACGGGAGCTCACCCCGTCGCAGGGATTCGAACCGCCAACCTTCTGATTGGCAAGTCCTAGGCTCTGTGGTTTAACCAACAGCGCCACCCGCGACTGGTAACCTTAGTGTAGCATTAAAACAAAGCTCCTCAGAATTGAACATGGTAGAGGCACCTCATTGTGTCTGATGCGCAGGAGTGTGGGGAGGCAGCAGATGGAGGAAGCTAAGGGGTGGTGCAGCTGCCACGGTTTGGCTCTGAGATCTGTTCATAGCCTAGCCTTGGCCTTCCATCAATTGACTTGTTGCTGGCTGGCTACTAACAAGGCAACAGGAAAGCATATTGGAGTGAAGACCTCTCATCTGTGGTCCACATCTGGGCTACAGAAAATGGCATATTCCAAGTGCTGGTTCTTCTTTCCTCTCTCCCCACCCCTGCAGTTCTGTTTTTGGTTGGTTTATACCTTTGCTGTGGATTTTGGGCTTGTCCATGGTTAATATGGATGGAGTTGGCTTAATTTTTCCTCTCTCTCTCGGCAAATGACCCAGTATGGACATGATTCACCTAACATGACATGCCTGAAGAAACCACACACAGAGGTGTCCCCCCCCCA
Source organism: Podarcis gaigeae (assembly GCF_964106915.1). Taxonomy (NCBI): domain Eukaryota; kingdom Metazoa; phylum Chordata; class Lepidosauria; order Squamata; family Lacertidae; genus Podarcis; species Podarcis gaigeae. Next base: position 66,810,741 of record NC_139681.1, read on the forward strand.
AAAAAAAGGTTTGTTGGGATAGGAGAATCTCTAGAACAGCACATGGTGGGAGGGGAACCATTCTGTCTAGAAAGCCGATACGTTTGTGCAGACAACATTTGCAACAGTGCAACTTTGAATTCTACTCTTTTTTTTCAGATTGGGGGGAAAAACCCTTGAACTTTTAGAACAGCACAGTAAATTCACCTTTATGAAAAAAGCAACTAATATAAATAGTAGCAATAGTAATAACAATTTTTTAAAAACATACCTGGTAATGCAGTATAATAATAACTGTCTAAGATGCTAAGAGGTCTTTGAAGATAGAGGCCAGCCTGCTATCATAGTTCCTGCATTCTGTTTTCTTCAGTTGTTTCCCATGCGGGGCACCTGCAACTGAGTTAACACATAAGTCCCTGCTCATTAGGTGACAAGCTAAACCTGCTAAAATGACTTCTTCTTCACCACTGTTAAAGGTGCAGGAGACCTGTCCTCTTTTTCACCAGGCCTATGTAGGAAGTAATAAAGTTCTGACCTGTCTCTAACCCAGGCCTGGTCCTTCCTCTTAGGGGAGCCATATTTCCCACTTTACAACCTGATTTAAAGAACCCTAAAAAGGAAGAGTTGGCAAAACTGGAGAAATAAGAGGAGGAACCTTGAAGTTGCAAATCAACACAAGTCAGTTTGTGAGAAGCAGTGCATTGCTATTTAAATTATAGAAATTATTTGAACCTACATGTGTAGCCCATGCAAGTTTTATGCAAATCGGTTTCCTGTTTTGACTTCAATTTTTGTAATGTGTTTCCTCTTTTTTGGTGATATGGTCAGCTGAATTGGAGAACAGAGCTGGGTGTGGCCAATGTTGCCCACCCCTAAGCTAGCTGACTATATTAAAGTTTAATATACATAAAATGCTGTGTTTGAATGCGCTGTATTTATAATTCTTGTAAAAAGAAGTTTACATGAAACAGGAGCTTTTACCATAGCTAATACACTAAACCCAAGCAGCTATCGTCAGCAGGAAGCTCATACCTGAGAAATCCACATTTCTGTGTTGTGGGAACCCAGCAGAGAGTTCACCAGCTCAGCATGTTGGGAGAAGGAGCTCCCAGCATAAAAGAGAGAGAGAGAGAAGTTCCAGACTGCGTTAAATGACTTAAAGGAATGGACCACACTGCCTGCTACATGAGTGTGATGCATTGCTTTGTTATTTCATAATTTAGTAATGTTTATATGTAACTAGTTTTCAGACTCTTCCGCAGTGAAGCTTTGAAACTCATTGTTGGGGTTGAAACCTCATTCATTTCCACACAAGGTCGAAATCAGGGATTCTGCTGAACAACTTTAACTTTCCCTTGGGCAGGTAGTAAAGGACACTGTCCCTTTAGCAACATGGAAGAAAAAGCCAGTTGATAACATTTGCAGGACAACATCTTTCTTCATGACTCACAAGTGGCTTCTCTACTTCCTTCTTTCCCTGCTACTGGCACATATCAATCTCCGCCAGGGTTTCCCAAACTTGGATCTCCAGCTGTTTTTGGACTACAATTCCCATCACCTCTGACCACTGGTCCTGTTAGCTAGGGATGATGGGAGTTGTAGTCCAAAAAGAGCTGGAGATCCAATTTGGGAAACCCTGGTTTACATACACTCTCTCTTCTCCAACTTATACATTCTTCTACTTTTTGCGTACTGAGCTCCTTTCTTCAGCTGAGCCTGGAAGACTGCTAATGAAGCATCTGGCTAAGGACCTCTACCAAATGTCTCACCTGGTTCTTGAATCACTTCAAGAGTTTTCCCCAACTGCCCATTAGTTTGTATTAAGTGAAATGCAGTACCAAGAAGTGTAAAGAGTGCTGGTTTTGGAAGCTGCCTTTTCTCTCAGCTTGTCATCATTTCCAGACTTCCCATTAATCTTTCCCAATATTAAATAAGCATCTTCAAGCTGTTGAATGGAAATTGGTCAGTCATCTCAAATATTAAATAAATCCCTGGAAGATTTCCCATTAAATATGGGAATGTCTTTGTCATGAATTGGCTAGCCATTTCTTACACGAAACTTGAATATTGTCTATCTAACATCTCTAAAATTGTCTGAATATCAACTGTATGTAAAATTGTTTTGCCAGACTGAGGCTGTGTACACAGTATGCACAATACATTTAAAGTACATTATTCCTCCCAAATAATTCTGAGAACAATGGTTTACCCCTCACAGAGCTACAATGTCAGGCATCCTTAAAGAAACAAGAGTTCCCAGGATTCTTTGGGAGAAGTCAAGTGCTTTAAATGTATGTCTACACAGTCTAAGAACAGTTTCCTGGAAGTAAGTACCATGCAACACATTAGGACTTATTTCTGAGCAAATATGCATAGGATGGCATTAGAAAGTTACACTTCTGCATACAGTTACCTGGAAATAATGGCTATTAAACTCAGCAGGGCTTTCTTCTGAGTAACATGCATAAGACTGTATTGTAAAAGTAACTTTCAACATTCTATTTGGTTGTTTGATGTGTTCCTTGCCACATACAGAGAGACACATAAGCAAAGGTTTTGGGGTTTTTAAGCACACACATTTAGCACCAGTGAAAACCTAAGTGCAGGAAGGCATACTATCAAAAATAGACATGGTATGCTTCTTCATAGATGCTGTTTTCAGATATAGGTGGGGGAGGAATTAATCTGGTCCACTTTTCACAGCAGATCAACCCAATCCAACACTCTTGAACCTGCTTGCAGATCAGAACCCAACTCTCAATTGGATTCTATACGTCTATGATTTTTCGGTGTAGTTCTGGTGGGCAGAACATGCACATCAATGAGCATATTTTACAGAAAAGGTGTGCACATAATGTGTATTTCATGGATGAATGTGTTGAAAAACACTTTAAATGTGTGCAATTTGAATGTGGGTTTTTCATGCTTCTCTTCCTCCTCCTCCTCCTCTCCCACCTCCAGCCATCCACTCATAAAGGAATGGAATTGACCTCTGACTCAGTGCCAGTAAGACTGAAATGGGACAGAATTGGGCTCTTTGCTCCATCACTATTTTCTTTAGTAGTGGAAAGTCAGGGGAAACTTTGATAAGTGTAAAGCCCAAAACAGCATGTGGGAAGTCACTCTTGGTGTTATTCCCCCCCCCCTCCCACTAGCTCTTGGCTTTGCCCTTAACAGTAACTTGATCTCCAAAGATTAGCAGGTGATGATGTCTTATCTGCGGGCTGTGACTAGCTTCCCCTGCCAATTCCTCCATATCAACCAACTCTAAAATGAATAGCTAGTGTTGGTGAGAGATAAAGCTGAAGACAGGCGAACTAATATCAGTGTACTGGAAGAAGCAAAGATCACCAGTGTTGAAGCAATGATTCTTCAATATCAACTTCGTTGGACTGGTCATGTTGTGCGGGTGCCTGATGATCGTCTTCCAAAGCAACTACTCTGTTCCGAACTTAAAAATGGAAAGCGTAATGCTGGTGGTCAACAAAACAGGTTTAAAGACTGTCTCAAGGCAAATCTTAAAAAAAAATGTAGTATAAACACCAACAGTTGGGAAACATTGACCTGTGAGTGCTTCAGTTGGAGACCAGCCTTTACCAAAGGTGTCATGGGCTTTGAAGACACTCGAACTCAGGACGCGAGGGAGAAACGTGCTAGGAGGAAGGCACGCTTGGCAAATGCACACCGTGGTCAACTCCCACCCAGGAACCAATGTCCCCACTGTGGAAGGACGTGCGGGTCCAGAATTGACATCCACAGTCACTAATGCACTCATTCTTAAAACCGTGTTTATGGAAGACAATCTTACTCGGCGACAGGTTAGCGCAGAAGAAGAAGAAGAAGAAGAAGGAGAAGAAGAAGGAGAAGAAGACGAAAGCTGAAATATAGATGGTGATAAAGGTAAAGGTAAAGAGACCCCTGACCGTTTGGTCCATTTGCGGACGACTCTGGGGTTGCATGCTCATCTCGCTCTGTAGGCCGAGGGAGCCAGCGTTTGTCCGCAGACAGCTTCCAGGTCATGTGGCCAGCATGACTAAGCTGCTTCTGGTGAACCAGAGCAGTGCACCGAAACGCCGTTTACCTTCCCGCCGGAGCGGTATCTATTTATTTACTTGCACTTTGACGTGCTTTCGAACTGCTAGGTTGGCAGGAGCAGAGACTGAGCAACGGGAGCTCACCCCGTCACGGAGATTTGAACTGCGACCGTCTAATCAGCAAGCCCTAGGCTCTGTGGTTTAACCCACAGTGCCACCCACGTCCCTATAAATGGCTATACTCAGCGGCAATTGTCTTTTTGATCCAGGAGCTTCTGTATGGCAGATTCTCTGCAAAGAAATACAAGGCAGGTCTTACACTTCTTCTGGTGCATTCAAGGAGAGAAGAAAACATATATCCAACACTTGTTGAATACTTTTGCTACCCTACCCACAGATATTAGGGTTGAATCAGGAAGCACACTCTCTACCACCAAGCTAAAGGCCCTTGCTTTAAATGCATAAATGATTACTGTTCTATACGGTCTGAGATAGTTCTTTGAAGTGCACATTTTTGCAAGAGTGATTATTTCCCCCCCACCCCCCTCCACCCAAAAAATACCTCGTCTGTGTATGTTTCCAAAGATGAAATGAGACAGGTTTGGCTTGTAATTTTGTTTGAGGGAATATTTATGCTAGTGTAATGTCTGCTGCATTCAAACAAATTCACACATTCAAATTATTTTTGTGGGTTGTTGTTTACAGAGGCAGTTTAAGAGTTGTGGCAAGAACTGTGTCATTGTTTTTTGCTTGGCAGAACAAAATGATCTATTTTTTGTTTTTTGTTTATGGGGGCACTGAAAAAGAAGGATTTTAAAACCATGTGTCAGAATTTGAACTTAATTAAAACTAATTGCCTGCTGTACTTCTAAGTGATGCTACTGGATTTTCAAATAGCTCTTGTTACCATGGGATGGTTTATGTTAATGTCATTCTCCCACATGATGAATCCTGGTTTTGTCTTAATTATACTGTCTCAGTTGTTTATCATTCCTCCTTAGCTTGCAGTGTTAGTCAGAAGGTCAACAGCTTTACAGAGGTCATAGGTGAGGATTAGCAGTTTATTACTGCAGTACAAAATGTATCTGTAGGGTTCAAGATTTGTTGTGAAAAACCCACACATTGAAATTTGAATATTATTAATGGGAAAAAATGGTTACTTCCTCACCATTGTCACAGTTTATTTGTGTCCACTTTTTCCTTGGGAAACCAGCCTCAAAGAGGCTTACAATATCAGAGGAATTTATGCAATAAAACATATTTTTTTCTAGATTAAACGAATTTGGGGGGTGGGGAAGAGATCCTAAGCGATTATTTAGATCACTCCTTTCCCCAAACTCTGAACTATATTTTGGAAAATTCACTCTGGTTCTATGGGGGGCGGGGAGGGGAGAGGATAGGAACAATGCAGTACTGTTTTTGACTGGATAGAGAAAATAAAAGCAAAATTCACTGTCTCTGTATGTGTGTGCTCCCCTCCTCCTGCCCAAATAGAGGCACACACATGTAACCAAAAGTCTTTCCATAAAGCCAGCCAAGGAAAGTCACAGCTGCATTCTCCGCCTTTTCATGATACTCCCTTAAGTCTCCTTTTAGCACAATATTGCATCTGTGCATAACAGAGAGGGCAATTAGCCTTGGTGTGTGGGATAGCTCTGCTGCTGCTTGTCCACTCACTTTTTAAATAAATAAATCTGTGTGTATGTGTTTCAGCCTAGGAGAAGGAAAATACTCAGCTTCCAAATAATGCTAATCCAGAAGGACCCTCAGAGCTACTTGCCAAATTCTCCCTCTGCTCAAATCAAGTCTTTACCATATCAAAGGTGCAAAAATATATAAAATAAAACAGAAACCCTTCTTTGTTGCTAGTCTGTTCATCATTAGGCATAGCAGCTCCCCTGTTTCACATATACAGCCCAGCAAGACAACGGCAAGAATCCGCCAACAGCACACGAATCAAGATGGCTAACCTGATTCGAAAACACCCACCCACCCCACTCACACATGAAAACAAAGTTCACCCACAGCCAATCACAAACAGACAACCGCACCCTAGGCCAACCCCAACCTCTCTCACCACCAAAGGGACACAAGCGAATGGGAAAGAGAACCTGCACAAGCGACGATGACACAAAACCCCACACATACGTTAAGTAGAATAGAAGCATTGCCACCCGACCCCGACCCCACCCACCTCTTTCCCCCTTTTCTTCCTAAGGTAACACTAATGTTTCAAAAAATGAAACCGATCTGTAGAAAAATGTAACTTGAAAAAAGAGACATTGCACATACTTTTGTAAGCCAAGAAATCTTTGATAAAAAATATGGTTTAAAAAATAATAATCATGCATAGCAAACCTGTATGGACAGAATAAGGAACTACCGTATTTTTCCGCCTATAAGATGCCCCCCATGTATAAGACGCCCCCCAATTCTGGGGACTCAGATTTAAGAAAATGGGGGGGAGATGGCCCAGTGCATAAGACACCCCCTAATTTTTGACATTATTTTTAAGGAAATAAACCTAGTCTTATACACAGAAAAATACGGTAGTTGATAATTTCTGTATCTAATTATATTGTTAAGGAGTCTGGGGAGAGAGTAGGCACTGACCCTATAAGCAGCTGGGTAGCAGGCAGGGCGGTCAGTGTTTAGTTAATGGAATTATCGAATTGTATAGCTGGGAGGGATCACAAAGGTCATCCAGTCCAACCCCCTGCAGTGCAAGAATCTTTTGCCCAATATGGGGCTCCAACCCACAACCCTGAGATTAAAAGTCTCGTGCTCTACCGACTTGAGATCAAACTGTTCAATGTTTTTTTCAGATTCAGGTTCTATTTGAAAAACACTTAGAAGATTTGTGTATGACTGAAAATTACAAGACTAATACATGAAATGCACAGATGTTTTTGAAATATAATGTTATGGGGTAAATTAGCATTTTCGACAAATGGCAGAGACAGCGAACAAACCAGTCAAAAATATTAGATCAGGGATGTCCAACAGGTCGATCGCGATTTGCTGGCCGATAGCGGTGGGTCCTTGGTCGATTGCACCCAATCGTGGGATCCTGCCCCCCTCAAACTCAACAACTGTGGCTCCCTCAAAAAAGCTCAACAACTTTGGTAGATCACTTTGGTAGATCACTGCCATTTTGTTAATAGTGGGAGTAGATCACAGTCTCTTCAAAGTTGGGCATGCCTGTATTTAACCAATCAGGATTAGGATTACCCCAAAAGTAGCTGAACACCATCTCAAATCTGTTGTGGTCCTTTCTCATGCTCTCCTCATATGGGAATCTGCTGTAGAAGGGCATCAGAAGCTATGGTGGCCATGTTCAGAATGGTGTATGGCCTTGTGCTATGCTTAATGGCCTGTCATGTCACAAGGCATGAAGAGGTGGCCAAGTCAGGCAGGTAGACAACTCCAAATCAACAGTTTGGTCCAACAAGTTCTGAAGCTCATATGGAGCCTTATCCCTCTGGTACCAAACTCTTCTTCTCAGGCCAAGAAGAGGAAAATGAAGTAACTTGGGTGGGATCTTCCCTCCATATGTAACAGATAAGGGAGAAGTTTGAAATGGTTTAAGGTGTGGTTGTTGATTTTAAAAATGTTGGGTTGGCATTGGATATTTCTACTGGGAGTATGTTGATCTTGCTATCCTGCACTTAGTGTGCATGTTTAAATTCTGAAAACAATGATGTATATGCTTTGGATTTTGCTATTAACTCACACTGAGCTTTCATGCTAGGATCGGGTACAAACACAACACATTATATCACAATGCAGTGCAATGAGAGACAGACTGACAGACTGGCAGACTATCAGTGTTGGGTTTTAAGAGAACTCTTAAGACATTTTAAGTTTTAATCCAATTTTGAGGATTTGATGTGCTTTGACTAATTGTTATTGCACAGTTTAAGGGGGCACAGTGTAGTTTTAATTGGGTGGTTCTTAGGTTTATCTTGTTATCGTCTGTATACCGGCTTGTGGGTTTTTGTGCCCAGAAGGGCAGTTTTTGTTTTGTAAAAGTAAGTAAAATAAAATTAAACTATTCACCACTAATGTGTGAGGCTCTCTGACACTGTGTTAGAACACCAACAAACTTAACTTAGAATTTGTTTGCACTGAAAGAAATTAACATCTAGTATCTTGGTTGTATAAGGTAAAGGTCTTCTTTGGTGATCACTCATAGCTGAGTAAGATTGTCTTCCATAAACACGGATTTTAACAATGAGTCTGTAAGTGACTGTGGAGGCCAATTCTGAACCCACACGTCCTTCCACAGTGGGGACATTGGTTCCCGGGTGGGAGTTGATCACGGTGTGGATTTGCCAAGTGTGCCTTCCTCTTAGCATGCTTCTCCCTTCAAAGTCCATGACACCTTTGGTAGATGCTGTTCTCCAACTGGAGCACTCACAGGCCAGTGTTTCCCAGTTGTTGGTGTTTATACTACATTTTTTTAGAATTGCCTTTAAACCCCTGGATGGTTAAGTCCAGTCGAATTCGACTATGGAGTGCAGTGCTCATCTCTACTTACAGGCCAAGGAAGCCGGCATTTGTCCACAGACAGTTTTTCCCGGTCATGTGGCCAGCATGACTAAACCGCCTCTGGCACAACGGAATACTGTGACAGAAGCCAGAGCGCATGGAAACACCATTTACCTTCCCACTGCAATGGTACCTATTTGTCTACTTGCACTTTTGAATTGCTAGGTTGGCAGGAGCTGGGACAGAGCAACGGGAGATCACTCCATTGTGGGGATTTGAACTGCTGACCTTACAATCGGCAAGCCAAGAGGCTTGGTGGTTTAGACCACAGTGCCACCCACGTCCCTCTCTTGGTTGTATAAAAGGCATGCAAGTATGGATATCCTGGGACACAGATAAGTGTCTTTCAGCACTGCAGATGGGCTAAGTAACAGGAAACAACTTTCCTCCAATAGTTGAATGAAGAGTAAAAATTAGAGCTGTGGCACATTGACATTTTTTTTTAAAAAAAGAGTATTGGCCCTGCTTTGTTGATATGCAAGATGGTCATTTGTTATGGTCTCCAACATTAACCTGACACAATTTCATTATAATCCCGAAGACAAGAGAAGTTATTTCCTGAAACCGCAGCTACAAAGGGGAACTTGCCTCCGCCCCCCTTGCCATTTGAAAAGAGCAGTAACATATTTCTTATATAGACATCTCAATTCATGTTCAATAGCCTGGTATATCCCATTGCCTGCGTGTCTCTTTCTTTGACAGAATTTATGAATATAATTTTACTTCAAGAACACTGGGGAAAATACACTGCAGTTAGCCATATTTTTCTGGCAATGGAAAGAAAGTTGATATACTTAAAAAGGATGACTCATACATGCTTCTGAATTTCATTCATCTGAAGGAAAAGAGGTTGCTGATTTTTTATCAAAGGCCAAGATTCTGGATAGTCCTACCTATGATGCATCTAGCCGTTATCTAAGACCATTCTCTCTCTCATGCACTTTCACAACCCCTGCCAGTGTCAGGTCCCTACCTACCCCTGGCTCACATATAGCCAAGCGTAGACATTATGCCACTTGGGGGGAACCAGTCACAGAAGCAACTGGAGCTCTATCATCTTATATTTTACATATTCTGGAAAAATAATAAATTTGCCACGGGGGCGGGGCAGGTATAGCACATGTCTGCATGCACAAATATGCACATTGGGAAACTGAAAAGAAGGAAATAACACCTGCGTTTTTTGTTTGTAGGTGATAGCCTGGGGAGAGGGGACACCAAGATCTTTGCCCATGATCGTATCAAAGATCGTGTATGAATAGCAAAGAGCCATGCAGTGAAACAAACTGCAATTTCAAACCCTGAAGCCACTAAGGTGTATTCGAACTATTGATAAAGTATTGTAAACAGTTTTGTGAGTGAATATTTTAGTTAAAAGAACCATACACACAAATATACACCTGAGCCCCAAGACCACGTTGCTATCAGGGCTTCGAGGGGCCAGGAGCACAGAAAAATGTAGCAAATTGGGTAAGAGAGGGAAAGGTTTGGAACTCTGACATATGGGGAGGCTCAGACCCCCTTGTATTGTAACCACACCATGGGTGTGGGGAACAGGATCCAGTTTGGCTAGGAACAAAACAAACCTCAGTTTTTTATTACTTTGAAGGGACCCTTCAATGCCCCATTAAGAGCATTGTCGTCATCTTCTGTGAAAGGAGATTTGTTATTTTCCTTTCCAAATACTGCATCAACTGCAGGTTTACTTTTACTGATTAGCAGTTGGGGTGGGTGGGGGACGACGACTATGGGTAGAATTCAACGGCAGGCTTTTCCAATTATTCAGTCTACACAAGCTTTTCAGCTTGCCAGATGGAACAATCCATCTTCTCTCTCCCCCCCTCCATGCTGTTCTGTGGGTTCACCCGCCCTCCCCCAGACAATTAAAGGAGGGGGGAGTCCCGCTGCACAAATAGAAGTCCTTGTGCAAGGATTTAGCTGGTGCACCCCACATTAAGTGAATCCTACCTTCTAAATGGGGGATTCTCCTAAAATTATGCTCTTCCCAGCAGAGACATAAATGCAGCCAATGTAGAGAGGATGATTAACTGTAATCCCAGGGACTGTCTGAAAGTATTTGTTCATCTTTTTGATCGAAGGCTGTATTAAAGTGCCTATCAATGGGGACTAGATACCAAATAATATTTTCTCTATTAAACATATGCAGTTTTCCCAAGCAGACAATGATCATAAAAAATATATATTCTGAGGGTTCTCTATAAAAGTAATTGTTTATGCTGACAGCGGGATAATGCAACACCCCCATTAAGCCTACATGTAATCCTTTCATGAAAATGAAGAATCCTTATGAAATAAATGTTTAATAAACAAGTCAATTAATTAAGGGAATATGTTTAGAATGCCTTAGTGGATTGTCCAGGCCATAAACTAGACAGGGTGGGGAGAGGGGTATCCGTATTATTTCCCCAGTCTTTCAATCTGTTTTAAATCTGCAGTGCCAACATTTTTAAAAAACTGATTGAGTTGTTTTATGCTCCTTTCATGCTACCATTTCAGTGATTAAATTTTTGTGTTTCTATTCTGGAAGCCATCTTTGGCGGCCTTTGTGGGGGACTGAAAAGCGGGGTGGAAATTTTCTTTAAATAATTAAGCATTTCAGCAATGTTGAACGGACCCTTAAAATGTATTTTTAAAGGAATAACCACTGGCAGAGAGGAAGAACAGGTGTGGGACTTTGACTCCTATCAGCCAGCATGACCAATGGGGTCAAGGATGATGGGAGAGGAAATCAAAAATATCTGGAGAAGTCTGCACCACTCTATGTGTCACACTCTCTCTCCTTCTATAGAACACATAACAACCACAGCAAAATTAATATGCCATAGGTACACATTTACTATTAAACACTTCACACTTAAGATGTCACCAGAACAAACATATCAATGTCTATTAGGCACCAACTGATAGTAAGTTTCAGTTTATCCTCCTCTGCTTCCTGGCATATTTCACATTAAGAGATGTATCTCCTTCCCTGCCCCCAAGCCCTAGTGAAAAAAATATATTAAAAATTGTCTTACAAGTACAATTTTGATACCTCTTATTTTAAATCATATCTTACCTTTCAAATATTATCACTGTCTTGATTCATGGGGGAAACTAATGACTCTAATATATTAAACAGAAATATTAATCAAATACACACCACAGAGATTTCACTGGTGGGCTACAATTTAAAAGGTTTTCTGCATTGATTCTATAATGTATGACTTTTTGGACTCCTATAGATACTGCTGACGGTTATTTATGGGGTTGCCACATGATTTCTCACCGGGAAAGTTTTATGCTTACACAGTACTCATGATCCGGGATCGTATGCTGAACCAGACACATGATGGGGATCCAGGAAATGTCTACCATAATATGAATTTAGGAGAGTCATAGAATTGTAGATTTGGATGAGATCCCAAGAATCATCTAGTCCAACCCACTGCGATGCAGGAATTGTGCCAGCATAGAGGGCAATTTATTTCTTCTCTTCTTCTTCTTCTTTAGTGATCACCTGTAGCTGAGTAAGATTGTCTTCCATAAACACGGTTTTAACAAAAAAAATTCCTTCCAGTAGCACCTTAAAGACCAACTAAGTTAGTTCTTGGTATGAGCTTTCGTGTGCATGCACACTTCTTCAGATACACTGAAACAGAAGTCACCAGACCTTTCTATATACTGAGAAGGTGGGGAGGGGTATTACTCAGAAGGGTGGTGGGAATGGGTGATTGGCAGATAGCTGTGATGAGCCTGTTGACGACTCTTAACGACTGCAATAGGTCTTACAGGAAAAAGCAAGGGGTGAGAAGGTGAAAAACAGTGCGTCTGTAAGTGACTGTGGAGGCCAATTCTGGATCCACACGTGCTTTCACATTAGGGACAGAGGCTTCTGGGTGGGTGTTGATGATGGTGAGGGTTTGTCAAGCCTGCCTTCCTCTTAGCATGCTTCTCCCTTTTGTCCTGGGTTCAAGCTTCTTCAAAGTCCACGAGACCTTTGGTAAAGGCAGTTTTCCAGTTGGAGCGCTCGCAGGCCAGTGTTTCCCAATTGTTGGTGTTTATACGACATTTTTTAAGATTTGCCTTGAGACAGTCTTTAAACTTCTTTTGTTGACTGCCAACATTACGCTTTCCATTTTTAAGTTTGGAATAGAGTAATTGTTTTGGAAGATGATTAGCCCACTTCATTAAAATAAATCCCAGAGAAGGGATAAACATCAAAGCAAATCACGAACCTGGTGAATAATAGTACAGTAAATATAAATCAAATCACAAAGCAGTTCAGCAAGGGTTTTGCAAATATTAGCATGTACAAACACAGAGATTCATCATACTGAAGGGGGTGTGGGCTGGGCAAGTGTGTCCCTCTTCCCAGCGCAGCCTGACTGTTGGCTGTGACTGGAGAAGCTCCGCCAATCAGCAGAGAAGCAAAGAAGTATCGCCACTTAAGCTTCTCTAGAGCAGTGTTTCCCAACCTTGTGCCTCCAGATGTTTTTGGCCTACAACTCCCATCATCCCTGACCACTGGTCTTGCTAGCTAGGGATGATGGGAGTTGTAGGCCAAAAACATCTGGAGGCACAAGGTTGGGAAACACTGCTCTAGAGCATAGTAGAAACCCCATCAGAGGAAGATGCATCCAGCCTTTGCTTGATTCTTTCAATCATTCTCTGAATTCCTTTATGCCAATCTGTCACAAACAGGAAAACCTCATTATCACCTCATTCACTTGCCACAGAAAGGAAAGTCAATCAATCACCCTGGCATTTAGGCAGATGAAATCATCACTCCTGCTGGGGGCAGAGGGAGTCCAGGAGCTGTACAGTCAGCCTCCACTATACATCCCTGGCTGGAGATAAAACGTTTGGGGAAAGAGGCTGTGGGGATTCAGGAGAGCTCTGCTTTCCTTACCTGCAGAACACCTTTGCTTTTTCTTCTTCTTCTTCTTCTTCTTCTTCTTCTTCTTCTTAGTCTTTCCACATGTTTATTCATTTTAACAAAATTTATATACTTCCTCTAAGCGGTTTGCAAAAGCATAAAACGAAACCTTTAAATGATCAAAACTAATTACAACTTGATTGGGACAGCTTATGTTTAAACTGCCAATGTCCCATGCAGGTGGGTCCTTGCCATAGTGGAAAATGGGTTTCTCCTCTTCTACTGCTTTTACCTACAGGAGAAATGTCTTGTTCCCGAAGGTGGGACCTTCAGGGCATGGGCATAACACTAGCAATGGTTCCCGGAAGAGCATGCCATTTTGGGGCAGGCAAGCATTATTTCCCCTGAGCACATTTGTGCTATTTGTCACCTTCCCTTTCCAGGCTTCATTTCCACTTTTTAACCAAACAGGCAAAATAACAAAGGAACAAATAGGCAAAGGCATTGCATTTGCACAGAATGCAAGGAGTGGAGAGGAAGAGCGGTGAATGAGCAGCAGAGACTAGTCTGGGGCCTTGCCTCAAGAAATGCAAGGAACTCTGTTTCTCATCTCCTCGTATCTGCCACCTGCATGCTAATCCACATTTTCCAAACCCTGCCTTGCTCTTAGCGGTTAACCAAATAGATCTGGAAAGGGTTTTTTACACTTTCCAACAGGTGTACAATATTATATGCACAGTTGGATTGGGCTGTTACTGAGATTTGGGAGAAAAATAATAATGTGCAGATTCATAAATCACACCAAGTCTGGAGACACTTGCATTTTAGATATTACTGAATATTCAGAATGGTATCTTTCTGGGTAAGATTCTTGTATGATACTTCTTCCTTTCCCCTTGACTGCCTTTTGCCCGTGTCTCAGTGTCATTTACTATGACTAAAGAAATATATTGTGCAGTACTTCGCTTAATGATTTACAGCTATGCTTAACAGTACCATATTTTGGCTCAAGGAGGAAAAATCTGTGCCCCATCCTGTTCCCTTTGTTCCCAGCTTTCCATGCCAGGACTAACATCTCCAGCCCCGAAACCCTATGCAGGGTGTAATGAGATGCAAGTCTTCTCTGCATCCATGGTTACTATTTACTAACAAAACTGATGATGTCAGAAATTTAATTAGGTTGTTTCTTGCAAAGGGATCTTAAACCATGAAATCATTATAGTGTCTAATCTTTTCTTTGTTTAATTTCTATTCCTACTCCCCTCCCTTTAAAAAGAAAGAGAGAGAGAGAGAACCCTAAAACACCATTATCTTCTAAGAGAAAAGCAAGAATTCTCAGTGTTTTGCCAGGCATAATATACTAACTGGTTTAAGAGTAATTAACATACACTGTCCCATATACAGCTATTTTTTCATTTTCTAAGCGGCATCAGCCTATGCTGGCAATGTTGTACTTGAGGGGCGTGTCGCTGTTTTCATTATAAATCCTTTCTTTGAGGATTTAAATCTTGTCTCTTAAAAAAGTTTGGCTTCCGGCTACAAATTTGACATATGGACTTGAGCCAAAGTTGTTAACTGAATTTTCAACAGGAATGCAAAAGAGCCAAAGGATTTTTGGGTTAGGGTGTTCTTTTTTTTCTTTTTCACTTGAAACATGTGAAAGACACCTGTGTCTCTTACATGAAGTAGTCATTTTCTGTTCTGAAGTAATCACTCATGATACCAAACAGACCCTTGCATGTGTAAGCCTTTCACTGCGGAACATATTGGAAACAGAAAGAAGGCACCAATTTCAAAAAGAAAAGTAACAAATAGCCATTGGCTCAACCTGCTGAGGAAGATGGTGGATTGTCCACCTAAAGAGAACAATTAAATTGTTAAGATCATTCATGCATCACAGTTAGGCAGCTTACAGAAACAAGCTTCTCACCAACAATCTCTCCACCTCAATAGATTCCAACAAAAGTGGTGGATAAAACCACAACAAATGATATAGATTGTTATAAAGGAAAGAAACTTTCCTCCGCTTGAATATTAGACAGGCGCCATCTCCTTTCTATTTCAAAAAACCTTTTAAGTTGAGATCTTTCCCAGTCTGCACCTGTACTGAAATTGTTTTAAAGATGTTTTTATTGTTTTATCACTTGTGCATCACCTGGTCTCCTCTGTGAGGAAGGGTGTGAAATAAATCTGATAAATAAATAAAGATAGGGCAGTATGAACGCCCTATAGTATGGAGTTATACAAGTGATTGCTGCAATGAAGGAACTTTCATGTGTTTGCACCAATAACATATTTCAGATGACTTTAGAACCAGGATACCGGAAGAATAGTCTTCTATATCCGATGCCACCAGGAATCAGTCATTTAGGGAGTGAAAGGCAATAACCCTCACTTTGAATCACATCTGGGAATGTGCCAATAGCCAGTAGAATTGATGGAATTGATGGAAAGGAGAAGCATGCTCTAGAAACCTAGCCTCGGCCAGCAGCTTAGCTACATCATTCTACACTAGCAACAGTTTCTGGATGGTTTTAAGATGTAGAGCACAATACAGTAATTCAATCCAGTTTCAGATTGAGCCTTGTGAAATAATACACCAGGAATCTGAGCAGATATTTTAATGTACAGTGGGATTTGCTTGGGAACAGGGGATCCTTGTGGAAAATCAGATTAACTGGGCTTCCAGGGAAAAGGCAATAAAGAGGTGAGCACCAACAGCTGGGAATAAACGGGCCACAATTTTTTATTAGAGGAGCAGGGCATAACATACAAGCTTTTAAGACCAGTGCAGTGGAGAGGGTAGCTAGAATGCTATGAAGAACCTAAGCAGAGCTTTCTAGATCAGGCTGGTGGCCTACCTAATTCAGCATCCTGTTTTCGCAATGGCCAAGCAGATGCCCATGGGAAACTCACAAGCACAAGAACACTCTCCCATCCCGTGGTTTCCAGCAACTGGTGTTCACAGGCGTTGCTGTCCCTGACCATGGAGGCAGAACATAGCCCTCAAGGCTAGTAGCCACCAACAGCATTATCTGCATGAATCTGTCCAATCCTCTTTTTAAGCCAGTGCTTTGTGTTTTTCTCAAGCTGGTGAGCACCACTGGCCCCTGTGGGAGCGAGTTCTACAGTTTAACCATGTTCTGCGCAAAGAAGTACTTTCTTTTATGCATCCTGCATCTCCCAGCATTCAGTTTAATGGGATGTCCATGAGTCCTAGTGTTACTGAGATTCCCAGGGACACTGGCATGAGCAGCCAATCCTGACATAAACTAGCTCACACGGAGCTATACCTCACAAAATGTTCATTCTCCTGGCAGGCAGCGGCAGAGAAAGCCAATCAGGTGTCTAGGGTGGTCTCATGCCCTGCGCCATGGGGCAGGGCCAGCTGCCTATGGGGCGGGGTGAGTCAGGGCAGGACGCTCCGCGGGGTCTCCAAGGAGTCTGCCTGCCTCCTCCAGCTCAGCTGCCCTACAGCTGAGGGGGAGGTGGCGGGTCGACTGTTTGGGGCAGCGAGGAGCCTGCGGGCACCCAAGCCACTGCGTCACTCCCAGGAGAGACACGTGGCTCAGTGGCGTAGCGTGGGTTGTCAGCACCCGGGACAAGGCAAGTAATTTGCACCTCCTAACCCATGGATTTGCGCCCCCTAACCCTAACCCCCAGATGTTGCACCCGGTATGGCCGCCCCCCCTGCACCCCCCACGCTACGCCACTGACGTGGCTCGGGCACACTGCAGGCCCTGCGGTGACTGCCGCCAGGCACTCCTCAGTGGTGACACCCGGGGCAGCCCAGCCCCACTGCCCCCCTTCCTCTGCCCCTGCTGGCAGGTGCAGGTATGTGTGATACAGTGGATGCTCGGGTTGCAAACGTGATCCATGCGGGATGCACGTTCGCAACCTGTAGCGTTCGCAACCACGGGTAGCGATTCAGTGCTTCGGCGCATGCATGACTGGCAAAACCCGGAATTAACCCATTCCGGTACTTCTGGGTTTCGGCGGTCCGTTACCAAAAAAACGCAACCTGAAGCGTCTGTAACGTGAGGTATGCCTGTACTGTGATAGGCTGGCTCTCATTTGGAGCAAAGTGTTCATTCCAAGGGTGATTGCTCAATAAGGAAGTGGTTTGCTCTTGGGGTTTTACTCCCAGTTTGAGTGAGGTGTCTGTCTCTCTGTGTGTATGATTTGTTGTTGTTTTTTTAGTTCTGGGAAGGAACTTCTTAAACCTAACAGTTCCAGTAGCCTCCTCTTTGTTCTCAGGGGAAGGGGGGGGGGAGAGAACATCTGATGAATGAGATGTTTAAAATTCTAATTGATAGGGATATGATCAGACATAAAATTTCTTCCCTAGAGGAGGCAAATCAAAGAAATAACTTCAAAGTTAAATAAGGTAGAAAGCAAACCCAAGAGAGCAAATTGACACGGAGCAACCAGGGGATCCAAAGAATAATTTTTCAGAGAAAAAGGCTTTGAATGTAAAACTGATAAAAGGCATCTTGGCAGAAGACCAGAACAGGCAAATCTTTAAAAGCTAAGCAAGGAACGAGGAGGGTAGTTCAGTTAGAGGTCCCCACCACCATCCTCCAAACAGAATGTGCAGATAAGTCCCATCAGCAGAGCATGACAATGTTACAGATAAATCTGCTTTTTTAAAAAAAAAAAAAAAAAAAAGCAGAATACCTCTTTGAATTGCAACAAATAAAACAGACCTTGGGTACTATATTAAGACCTATGGGTCATTTGTGAAAGTTTTGAAACTTCTAGGTGAACTTCATGAAAAGAATACCTCCAGGATCCAAAGAGCCATGAACTTCTTACTTACTGTATTTTTCCGTGTATAACACACCCCCATGTATAAGACACACCCTATTTTGGGGGACTAAAAATTAAGAAAATGGGGGGGGGGAGAGATTGCCCATAGTTGTTCAGCTTTGTGGGGGGAGGATTACCCATAGTTGCTGAGCTTTTTTGGGGGGCGGATTGCCAGCAATCGCTCACATGCAAGACTGTCCCCTCGCCGACAAAAACCGCAAATCGCACGTGCAATTGCCGCAGCGACAGCCAATCAACACCAGCCCTTGCCGCAGCCACCAATAACAATAACTGACTTGCGGCGGCAACCAATCCCACGTCCCCACAATGCACTACCCATGTATAAGACAACCCCCAATTTTAACATGATTTTTGAATAAAAGAAACTAGTCTTATACATGGAAAAGTACGGTCATGCATGAACCCAGTAGGGTTTGGACTCTCCCTTCTCCACCCATTGAACAGCAGTTTGCCAAAATGAGCCCAGCTTTCTTGAGGCTTTCTCAATCCTAGCCAGATGACAAGACACCTTTTTGTAAAGGATAGTGGTGTGGTGGAGATGGGTAGGTTATTACTGCTGCACCTGAACTCCTAGCTGCAGGTCTGGTGGAAGGGAATTGCGTACATACATAAGGTCCCTACTAGATCAGACCAAAGGTCCAGGTATTCCTGCATCCTGTTTCCCAGAGTGATCAGCGAGATGAATCTGGGAAACTCACCAGCAGAGTGGAAGGTAAATAGGCCTTTTAGTTGTTGCTCTCTAGTAGCTAGGAATCAGAAGTAGAAATTGGGGGGAACGGCTGCTTTGCTTCAGATTTTCATGCAAAACCCCCTAATTCGCACAAATGATACAGGAACCGAAACGCAGCTATCCTGCAAAATTTGCACTTCTAGAATTTCATGGTGCTGTTTCCCCCAACCAAAAAGTGTGTGTATTTGGGGGAAACATGTGTTGAAATGTATATATTAGCAAGAATAAGATACTGTACAAAAATGCCTTTTACTGGGGAAAATTGCTTGCAAAAAATATTAGGAAAATAGCATAAAATGTATATATTAAGAGAAATTCACATTAAAATGCTGGTGGGCTTTCATGAGAAAGAAAAGTGGAGGAATGAGAAACTGAAATTGACATGCTGCCTCTGAAACTGTAGGTATATGTGTGTTACTACTAAGTATGTTGCTTCCTGGCACACATCCATGCATGCTCATAGGCAACTCTACATAGTATAAGAAATAAACATCCCTCTATTGTGTTGTTTTCTAAGATAGCAACAGTTGTCTGGGAGTTTAACAGGATTTGACATGCTGCCTGGGCTTGTTACTCCCAAACAGATGCATAAGTGACCACAGCACAGCTGTAAAAGACTCAGATTGCATAGATGCTATACCTTTAAAGCACATTTCCCCCCTCAAAGAATTCTGGGCAGTGTAGTTTAGCCCTCACAGAGTTACAATTCCCAGAAACCCTTAATAAACTTCAGTGCCCAGAATTCTTTGAGCAATGGAAAATGAATCTGTGTTAAAGGTAGCCCAGGGTGGTTTAAAAAAGAAGACGACAAAGGTAAAGGACTCCTGGACGGTTAAGTCCAGTCAAAGGTGACTATGGGGTTGTGGCGCTCATCTTGCTTTTCAGGCCAAGGGAGTCGGTGTTTGTCCACAGACAGTTTTCTGGGTCATGTGGCCAGCATGACTAAACCACTACTGGCACAAGGAGGACTGTGATAAGTGCCAGAGCACACAGAAATGCCGTTTATCTTCCCACTGTAGCGGTACCTATTTATCTTCTTGCACTGGTGGTGCAAATAGATAAATTCAAAGTCAGTCCTATGTCGAGAAGAACTATTGAAATTAATAGGCATGACTAACTTAAGTTCATTGATTTCAATGGGTCTACTCTGCATAGGATGCAGATAAATCCACCCTTGTATCAGCTCTTTGTTGCATTCACATTTTGGTTGAACGACTTGCATTCTGTCAAATCACAGAACTCTAAGGAATACTAATGGTGAATGGCTCTGCAGCTCCTGTCCTGTGAACAGTATCCTCTACCTGCAGATATCAAGAGCAATTTACTGTGTGGGGCAAGCCACTACTATGCTCGCTCTCCATCAGTTGGGTCACTGTTGCTAAGCATCCTCCTATTATAGCCAGGAGGACCCTTGGCCTTACAGCAAGTCCTGAGTCAGGTTCAGTCTGGGGGCAATGATTTGGGATCCTGTGATGGAGCCGAGGAGGGCCCAGTCCAGTCTCTGGCATGAGACCAAATGGGTCCCAAACATGAGGGGAAGGCAGAATGCCAGATGGAAACCCAATCCATCAGTATTTCAGTCTGCAATTCAACAAGAGCAAGTGTTGGGTAGTGGTTAGAGTTCCGGATTTGGACTGAGGAAATCCAGGTTCAAATCCCCATCCAGCCTTGAAACTCACCAGGTAAGCTTAGGCAAACACCTCAACCTCAGAGAGTTGTTATGTGGATAAAATATGTGTATGTCTGTGTTTGGGCAAGGGGGAACCATGCATTTGCCCTTGAGAGCCTCAGAAGGATATAAACGTAATAAATAAGCCTAGTGCTTTGACCCAGAGGGCAATTGTTGTATAGCTTAGCTGCATAAACTTCCAATTTCCACCCACTATTTATGGACAATGTCTCACTAGCATATTCTTGAAGTTCTGCATGCTTCACTGGCATGAATGGACTGACTGACTGTGCAGAATGGAGCTCGTGCCAGCAAAAGAACGAGAAAAGCTCCTGGGTTTGAAGGCACACATCTGATATTTATTGGCAAGAGGAACACTTACAGCAGCTTCCACAGTGCCCACTGAAGACTCTTCTCTTCCAACAATACTTTAAAGGATACACCTTTCCCAGTCTGCATCTGTACTGGAAATGTTTTCAGTACAGTGGTACCTCTGGTTGTGAAAGGGATCCATTCCGGAGGCCCGTCTGCAACATGAAAAGCCTGCAACCTGAAGTGCCATATCTGCGCAGGTGTGCAGCACGATTTGGCACTTGTGCGCATGCATGAAGCGTGATTTAGCACTTGTGAAACCCGGAAGTAACCCTTTCCGGTACTTTTGGGTCACCGCGGGACGCAACCTGAAAAAACGTATCATGAAGCAAACGTAACATGAGGTATGACTCTATGTTTTTGTTGTTTCTTTCACTCATTGTTTGCTTTTCCTTTGCACTGAAATGACTGGGCTGGAATGACGTAATGACTAGCTTACTTAAGTTATGTACTGTATTTTTTGCTCTATAAGACTCACTTTTTCCCTCCTAAAAAGTAAGGGGAAATGTATGTGCGTCTTATGGAGTGAATGCAGGCTGCGCAGCTATCCCAGAAGCCAGAACAGCAAGAGGAATTGCTGCTTTCACTGTGCAGCGATCCCTCTTGCTGTTCTGGTTTCTGAGATTCAGAATATATTTTTTCTTGTTTTCCTCCTCCAAAAACTAGGTGCGTCTTGTGGTCTGGTGCGTCTTATAGAGCGAAAAATACGGTAATTAATTACATACGTTATGCAATTTCAGCACAGCAGAAAGCAAGACGAACAACATAGCTTTTGGCAGAAGATGAACTGCGTTGGAATAGAAACAATGCAGCATGTGACACATAAGACAATGGAATGGGAAACAATCTCTTTTTGCCTCTGTAGTCAACAACCGGTCCTCTGCCTCATGCTACAAACTACTTTGTGCTGCTCCCAGTTGTTATTACAATGAAGGGCTGCCAGCTCCTGGGGGCTGAGCCCTTTTAGCCCCCCACCATTTGGGGGGGATAGGGCTGAGCCCCCACAATGTCCTAAAAGCATGGAGGTGAAGCATGGAGCCAAGCATGGTGCGGTCTAGTGGCCAGCTCCTTCTCTTCTTCTGGCTACTGTGGTGGGAAAGAAGAGTCGAAGCAGCTTCTTGCCGGTGGTGGTGCCAGGAGGAGGAGAAGCGATCAGCCATTGAAGCTGTGCAGCCGCCATGTTGGGCTCCACCCCAGTTCCTCTTGATTTCTGACATTGCTATGCCCATAATGTAATGTGCATAACTTTCCCCCTTATCAGTCTCGCAATCTGGCACCTCTGTAACAACGTTGCATGACAATGGCTCATGTTGTATTTTAGTCATTTTCTTGCTTACCATATCTCTCTTCTCCCAGATATTTAAGGACACAATCCTGTACACACGTACCTGGGAATAAATCCAATCGAATTCAGTGGAGTTTACTGCTGAGTAGGCATGTATAGGACTGCTATTCAAAGTATGTTATTTTATTGAGCTACGGGGTGTAAATTCATGCAGAGTTATGTCTTGCAAAGCTAAACTAGCCATCCTTGGCTCTTTGCCGCTGTGATTTTGCTTGTTTTCTCCTTGATGGAAAACACTTCTTTGCTTGGCAAAAAATAAAAAAAAAATGAATTTGTCACAACAGGGGAGGGAAAGAGTGTATGGGTTTCAGGTCAAAGATTACATTCTACTCCCCATGAATATATTTTTATAGGCCGGTTGTCACCCATGTGATCAGCTGACCCAAGACTTGCCATGTGGCACGCAGCTCAAAGGGACTGAAAGAGAGAACCTTCTCCAAAACTCCAGGTGGTGGTGGGGAAATGAACAAAATTCCTTCGACTTTGTTTTTATTTTGTTGGCAAAAGAATATTTGAAAGATGTTGAAGGAGGGGCAGTCAAAGAGACCTGGAGCAAAGGTCTAAGACGGCAGCGGTGTGGTTTATTGTCCTTTCTTGCCCCTATGAAATTCCATTCTGTACTAGGATGGGTAAATAAACACAGAATGAGGCAGAGGAGTTAGGAGGGAGGACTGTGAGATCATGCAGAGAAACAAGCGAGAAGAGAGAGAGAGAGAGAGAGAGAGAGAGAGAGAGAGAGAGAGAGAGTTGGCAGGTGGAAAAGAACAGATAGGCAGTTTCAGGCACAAGAGACCACAATCCTGTAACCACACTGTTCTGGCGCAGGACTAGCAAATGTGTTGCCCTCCAGATATTATTGAATTCCACTCCCATCATCCCTGACCATCATCTATGCTTGCTGGCATTGATGGGAGCTGGAGTGCAGCAACATTTGGAGGGAATCACATTGGCTAGCTCTGTTCTGGGGTCTATTTGTGCTCTTTCCTTGTCCCTGTATGAAATCAGGGCTAATCTCATTAGTGCCCCACATATAGACATATTTATTTTCTTATTAGCCCAGATTGCACCGATAGACAATGACCAGCTTTTCCAAGCTGGATATTCACAACTATAAATTGCCATTTTACTTGCCAAAGCTCAACCCACCTTGTAGATCTTTGAAACAGAAAGTAAAATAATATTTATTGCACAGGACTGCTGGACTTTGGATTTAACTGATTAATTAATTAAAATAGTCCTGACTTAATCAATGTCTGCTGTCAGTAAGACCCAAGATAGAAACATGGAAGCAAAATAAAAATTAGGGAATGCACAGCAAGTGGGGAAAGCCATCTAGCTGTGAGTTCTGCAAGATCTGGGTTCATGCTTCTCTCTCTGGTTTATTTCAGTCTGGTCTGAGGGGACGGAGCCCTGCCTGGGAAGAACTGGTGGTGTAGGTTTTGGGATTATCTGATGAAAGGGAGAGGAGTCTAGTATGGAGGATGTCCTAGGTAGGGATGCCAACTTGAGGAAAAGTATTGGGTGGGGGCAGGTAAGCCCCACCCTGCATAATCACATGACACAGCACACACACCATTTGAATGGCAATGCTCATCAACTTTGGGGAGGCAGCTCCCTCAAATATTTTTTTTGGGGGGGGGGGCTGAAGAAACCTCGACTTCTAGGAGTTGGCTCCCATGGTCCTAGGTGAGAGGCTGAGTGCTAGCAGGTAACGTGGTCCAGGTGAGAGATGAGTTGCTGAGTCTGTTCTGCAGTATCATATGAGCACTGACCCAGAGCATATTTTCTACAGTGTTTATATTTGCTTACATGTAAGATTGGCTTGTTAAGAAATTGAACTGCATCCTTCTCATATTAATTCTTACAAGCCTGGCTGATGAAGAATTGATCAAGATTGGCTGATGAAGCATTGAACGAAACAGATTGGTTATCCAGAAACTCTGTTCCGGCGATATTTGGTGACAGATTATGTATATATCGAACTTTTGAATTATTCTACCTCAACTGGTGAAGAGGATTTAGAGACTTTGGTTGTAATTTCTCATCATTTGTATTAGTCTATAAATAGTGTTTAGTGCCATTGTTATTGGCCATTGTGTTGTGTTATATTGTTCAGCTTGGTACAAGGCAAAGCAGGGTTCAGACAGACTGGGGGCAAGGTGGAGCAGGGCTCAGGCTGGATGCAATGCTCAGACTGTGCTCTAGGAACACAGAGTTTCTTGCTTTACAAGTCTTATGTAGTAGCAGCAGCTGATTCATCCTAATGGTTAGCCCTTGAAAGCTGGTATGTACTTGTTTAATTAAGAGGGCCCAGCCCTCTCCAATATTCTTCTTCTGCAACAAAATGTGGGAGCCTCAGATCTCATTGGGTCATCTGCAGTGGAGTTCTCCAAGTCTGAGGATGGCATAGCCACATCCTCAGGCTGAAGAGACAGTAGCCCCACAATCTCATCCACTAGCAGTATTTTCAGGACTAGCCCTACATGACCTTCCTCTTCTGGTTTGGAGTCCCCAGCCCCATCACCTGAAAAAGAGGGAAATGAATCTTGGTCACTGGTACAGTCACAGTTTTTGAGTACTGGACAATTTCTTTCTCATGGACCATGTATGTGGGGGTGTGGGGGTGTGGGGGTGACAGAAAAGCATATTTTTCCTGTGAACATGTTTTCTCTTGCTCTCATGTTGATTGAGATCCACATTTGTATGGTTTTATTGCCTCAGTGTAATGCTGCTTTGATACACGCTGAATGTCATTGGCTTAAATTGTCCCATTTCAATATGGACGTCTTTTCTGATACCGATTTCTTAGTGATTTGGATTAGATACTGACAAAGCGTGTTAGCCAAATAAGGATATTTTTTGATAAAATGTCCTTATTGTATGGAAAAACATAAACTAACTGTAAAGTGCATGAGCTTACTAATGTGAAGTAATGTACATTAGCCATCAAAAGATAAATACTTCTCTTGTACTTATATATTGGAAATTTGCTAACTTTTCTTGTGAACTGATTTGAACATACAGTGGTACCTCGGGTTACAGATGCTTCAGGTTACAGACTCCTCTAACCCAAAAATAGTACCTCGGGTTAAGAACTTTACCTCAGGATGAGAACAGAAATTGCGCGGTGGCGGCAACAGGAGGCCCCATTAGCTAAAGTGGTACCTCAGGTTAAGAACGGTTTCAGGTTAAGAATGGACCTTCAGAATGAATTAAGTTTTTAACCTGAGGTACCACTGTAAACTGGTATATTAAACCAGTTTGCTGAGGATGCCCCATTTCATGTAAATTATTATTTTTTATTTGGCATTGTATCCATAGATATGCCAGCAGAGTTCCACTGGCCCAATGGAATTTCTCATTCCTCTCCTCTTGTGCCTCCCCCCAAAATCTGCTTGGAAGGCTCCCCCAACTCTCTGGAACTCATTTTGAGGATGTGCCGGGAAGTGGGGTAAAGGGGACAGAACTGCATTGTGTGCACAGAAGTCTATTGCACCAGCATTGGATACAGCCCTTTATAGCGTGCTTGATGAATGTGGGGAAAGTGAAAAGAACAAGCCACTTATATTTTGAAATAAGAGTCCTATTTCTCAAGACTCATTAGTCCCCGGTCAGACTGTAATTTCATGGCTAATAAGCTCAGATAGAAATGTAGGTATAGTTCTGTGTTATTTGGACCCTTTCTGCAAAAAAGATCTGAGCATTAAGATATTCTGAGTTAAATGAGATTTGGGCTTTTTCAAAAACTGGTGCGTCTCAGTAAGTAGTATGCAAAATGGTTTAATCTGTGTGTAAGTACCATTCCGCATGCACTGGTGATACATTTGGATACACAAAATATTGCCTTGCACTATTAGGGAAAATCATTCAGATCTTCTTGTCCCTTTGTAGCTAAACCATTTCAACGATGCTTTTCAGCAACTCATTTATCTCTAGCTCAAACTAGTGCAGGAGCAAGCACAGTGTCTGAAGCAATAACTATCTGTTGTTGTTGGGTCTCTGCTTCACACTATTGCTGGCTTTTTCATTAGGAGAAAGCAACCTTATTGGTATTCCAAACCTGACCACCGTCAATTAGTGTCTTTTTAGAAAGGGGGTAAACCTTTTTCACTGCCTTGTATTCTCACAGCTTATTTCTCCTCTAAATACCCACAACTTGCAACACGAAAGTTCCTTTAAATAAAGGCAGGAGTTTGGGCAAACAGAATAATGTTTATAAAACTTCCCTTGCTTTATTTTGCTCAGGGTTCTTCATTTGCTTAGATTTTAGCGCTTAAACGGTTGGATTAATTTGGTTGCCTCTTCTGAGCGTTTGTGAGAGATTGCATCCTGAATACCCCTGCTGCCATATTAATTTTTGTGTGCATGCACTAAACATAGGCACAAAAGTATTAAATCTCTTTTTTAAAAAAATTAAAGTGGTCCATTTTGAAGGGTGGTACTCCACAAGCGACTCTTTCAGGATGAATAAATCTTTCCCTTCGCTCTACGGTACATTAAGCTGCCAGTGCAGCAGGTGGTAAACTGCCAGATTTTGGCTTTCATTTAACCGAGGACCAAAGCAGAAATATGGAGAAGGTGACGAGAAAATGTCACTGCGTGTAGCAGAAAGAGAGACCCCTTTCAAGCCATTTGCCAGACCTCTTGGTTACCAATGAAACTTCATTTCATGGCTAATAAGCTCAGATAGAAATGTAGGCTCTGTTATGTTTCATTTGAATCCTTGCAGTTTTCACTGTGGAGAACCAAGGTATTTGAGGTTGTTCTTTTGGCTATTGGGTTCTGAAGTCATTGTTGTATAATACTCCCTGCTCCAAATGCTCAAGGATTGCACTAAATAAGTACATGTGATATACACCTCTTGGGTCACATTTTCTTGTTATGCTGAGGTGAATTGCCTTGGAGCGCTGCCTTCGTACTCCCTAGATTGCAAGCTATCCAGTGTGGGAATCTTCAAGTTGATTTAAGAGGCTATTATCCAAGCTCAGACCTGATTACCCAGCTAAACAGAATGCAGAGTTTCCTAGCTGAGATGGAGGACATGTCTGTCAGGAATAGGGATGCTGGAGAAGAGGGAACGGAAATTGCCAATGTTTGCTTATTTGTTCCATGTCCCAAATGGAAACCAATCCAGTGAATATGATCAGTGTTCACTGTTGCTTTCAGTCCACAAACAACAAGTAATTAATTACATTTCCCCCCATCCCATCTGCATTGAAATGAGTGGGGTGGAATAACGTAATGACAATAGAATTTACAGAATTTCCCCACAGTAGACAGCGAGATGCACAACATAGGTTTTGGCAAAAGATGAACTGCAGCAGAATGGTGCTGTGCTGCATGCAATGAATACAGCTTGGAACAGGAAATGGCACCTTCTTCTATCTCTAGTCAAGAAATCTGAAGCTTAAGTTGTGCTGGAGAGAGTAAGTGGTAAGAAGAGTTGTGCTGGATCGAACTAAGCATTCGTCTAGTCCAGACCTTGTTTCCAGTGCAGACCACCTGGAGGCTTCTGGGAAATCTAGAAGCAGGGCATGCAGGCTCAGTTTGTCCCTCAGCAACAGGAATTCAGAGGTACAACACCTTTATACCTGGAAGTTTCTGATCATGACTAATATGAAATCCATGATTTTATGTAATCCAACGATGGAGAACCTGTAGCCTTCAAGGTGTTTGAACTCCCAGCTTGCACCATCCCTGACCATTGGTAATGCTAGTTGCAGTTGGTGGCATTGGAGTGCCACAAATTTAAGATCCCCAATCTAATCCCCTTCTAAAGCCATCCCGTCCTGCAACTACTTCTATATTTTGTGGCAGCAAATCCCATCAATTAATGTGCATTGTGTGATGCAATTGGACAAATTTTGTTTGTTTGCTTCTTGCTTCTCTTGGTCAGCCCACAGAGGACTGTGCTTTTCCTTAGTTCAACTGTCTGCACATTTACTTGCATTTCCACATGCAAGCAATTTATCTTCGGTGCCCGATGGCCGCAGCACTGGTGCATCTAAGCATCCTACAAAGGGAGGACCATTAAGGACATCAGCAGTCATTGGGTAGAGATGGAAACAGAGCCAATGGACTGTTGCTGTCTTTTCTTTCTTTCCTTCTGTCTTCCTTCCTTTTTTGCTTCCTTGAGCTGAGCTTAAAGACAGTTTTCTCTTTCATTATCTCTGCATTAGAGCACCATACAATGTTTATAGTTGTGATGAGTTGAACTTCGTTTAGGAACAGGTTCTGTGGGTGGAGACAAATCAATAATTGGAATCCTCCTCATTGTGGATGTGGATCTGTGCTTTTGTTCAACAATATTTTTTTTTCATGTAGTTCTTTGGGACTGTCCAGGTATATGCAATTCAATGCCTTCGCTCCAACTTTATCTGTTATGGCTTGGCTTTAAGGAATTCGAGACTGTAGCAATTTGGCTCAAAGCTCATTACAAAATGTGAAATGTGCAAACTTTGGCCCTGGATATAATTCAATAACTTTTGAACTGGGAGCCATACAGAGTTTGATCAATTAGTTAAAGGCAGCTAGATTAATATAGTGGAGTGCTAAAACCCAGGCAATGGGCAATCCCTTGTGGGATCTGAGTGTAATCAACTATGCAAATACTGCTAAATTAAAAATAGTGGAATGTTCTGACTCAATGTGCAATAATTTTTGAATAACTAATTTCTTTAAGACACTGTGCAATCTATCACATCAGAGTGCTTGGTCTTTGACTTCAAGTACTATAAAATATATTTTGGGTATGAAATATCCCTGGAACTGAATGTAATTTATTGTGCTAATGCTGCTAAATTAATGTAGTTGAGTGTTGGGTGATATTTAATTTTAGAGGGAGAAACTCTTTAGAGACAAGATGTGATGTGTCCAATGCTTGGTTATATAGCTTGGCATCAGCTATGTTTATATGTGAAAATTTTACAGATAATATTTTACTGATAAAGTGTTATTCTCTAAGCATTTGTTTGTGTGCTTCCTTTGCATCTAACACACATCTCTCTTGCAGAGGTATAGAACTGTGTCCCTCACCCAGGGGATCACAATAATGAGATTCTATTAATTGGTTTAATATTGTTGTTTTTAGGATTTTATGATACTTTCAGGCAGTAGACATAAAGACTGGGGCTAGTATTCAACTACATTTTACTCCAAGTAGACCCACTGAAATTAATGGGTATGACTAAGTTAGCGCTATTAATTTCAATGGGTCTACTGTGAGTGAAACTTAGTTGACTACCACCCTTGGCCTAGGCAGGGCCTGCAATGCCAAATATGAGGCTCTGCTACCCTGCCATTGTGCGATACTCTGCCACTCAAGTAACACATGAAGAGGGCTATTGTCTTAGTTCTTTTGCAACCAGAAGTGTCTGTGTCTATTGCAATTACTTATAAGATCAATCTAGATAAGACTGAGTGGTTTGGTATTTACAGTGGGAAACTAATAGCTAAACTATGCAATATCTCAGGAGTCACTGAAATGTGCAAACCTTCTGTTTGGCTTATTCATTATCTAGACAAAATGGTAGAAATAAAAAGAATTTTTTTAAAAAAAAAATAGCCAGTTGAAGCTAAGATCCTATAGATTCTTATCACACCACATATTATGTGCTACCTCCTCTTAAGAAATGCATTTGGTTCCACAGCTGGGATGTTCTTAAAAGTTCAACACTAGCTCCTTAAGGAGATACCAGACATTTGAGAGGACAACAGAATGGTTCATTGAAAGGTCCATCAATCAAAATCATTTCCAGCGCAATCCTATACTTTTCCCCCTCAAAAGGAAATCTCTTTCTGGTGTACAGAGCTTGCCCAGTTTGTGTGTACACAGGAGAGCAGCTTACATTTATCAGCTGGTTAAGGACAGAGAAAATGAGACCAGGGCTGCATCCACACCATACATTAAAAGGGCATGTGTCACAGTTTCGTGCTGAGCAACAGTGTGCAGAGCTCAGCGGAGTGGGAGACCAGCCAACCAGAAGAATCTCAGAAGTGCACTTGCCTGGAGGCAGAGGCAGTATCCAAAGTCAGGTCCAGTCCTAGGGTGGGGCAAACAGCAATCCACATGGTCCGATGGTCCAGGGGTCAAGGGTCAAGATGAACAGGAAGCAGCAAGGTAGGGCCAAAAACTACAGGCATTGTTACCAGCACCCAACTGCTGCTGGAAGCTCTGCTTAAGAAGACTGAAGCCAGCTGGTTCTCATCAGTGTCTTCTCCTCATCTGTGTCCTTGCAGGCTGATCAGCTGCAGGTGGAGTCACTCCGCCTTCTCCCCCTTCAGGCTGCTGTTCAGCAGGTGAAGCTGACTCCTGGCCCAAGACAACATGAATTCCCTCAAAGAATCCTGAGAACCATAATTTGGTAAGGGTGCTGGGAGTTGTGTCTGTGTAAGGGGTAAACTTGTGTTGTCCTGGAATGAAAATGTGGCCCTGTTAGAGATCCAACTAATTTTTACCACTTGTATTGGGCTTACATATCAGCTCCTCCAAGTGTCCCTATTTTCCAGGGACATCCCTGATTTAGAGAAGCTGTCCTGGTTTCTGATTTGATCCCAGAATTTCCCACTTTTTCTTTAGGATGTCCCTATTTTAATTGGAGAAATGTTGGAGGATTTGCAGTTATCCAACCCCCAAGCCATCTGAAAGCATTCCTGTATAGGGAAGTTTTTTCAATGTTTATTTATGTTTTTATATATGTTGGAAGCTGTCCAGAGTGCTGAGGCAACCCAATAAGATGTGTGGGGTATAAATAGTAAAATTATCATTATGGAATGGATCGTCCCTATTTTCATCAGAGAAATGTCGGAGGGTATGACATAGAAATGGTTGGTTTGCAATGTTATGTATGCAGGCATTGTAGGCCAAAACCAGGCTGTATGCATGCCATTGCAGGCCTAGGCCTTAATGCCTCCTGGAGCTCTAGAGCTTCATCTGTATAACAAAAGGCAGCGAGGGTTCCAAAAACCCTCCAATGATATTTGCTGGTTGTTGACAGACAGCCAATCCCTGCTGTGATAGGGCCAGTGTTCTGATTCGCTAGTTGCAGCATAAGGCAACCTATCACAGGCAGAGGGGTGTTGCCTGGGCCAGCTTAAGGTGTATATATACTGGGCTGAATGCCATTGTTTTCCATTCCTGTTCTTATTGTTCTTGGTGTTCTAGTAAATCCTTTTGAGCTGAATCTCGGTCTTGGCTCATGCCTGAACCTGCCTACACTTCATTGTAAAATACATACAGAGCTTGCTGGTCTTCTATGGGTAGCGGGGCATTCAAAGCCCCACCCTCCTCTTCCTTTGCACAAATAACTGCAACGACCCAATTGTTCAGCTCACAGTTGTTTATTAAGGACAAGTTGTTAAATCATACTTTCTCTCTCTCCCCCCCCCCCCACTAAATACAATCTAGCAGGTCCTTGTTGGCGCACTGCATAGGTCTAGCCAGGGGCCTCATCCCTTACCCTGTGGACTGCACCTTCCCTGCATCTTCTCCCTGGGCCTCCCCTCTGCCCCATCCCTTCCTCATCTGTTCAAAGGATCTCTGAAGCCTCACTGTCAATAGTAGTGTCCCTCCCCAGCTGTTCCTTATCTCTTTGTGCAGGCCATACTGTAGGTAGGAGAAATGGCATGTCCTGTCTGGTTGCAGTTGCCTCCCTGCCACTCTCCACCAGCAAGCCCTGATGACTAGGACCTGGATTCTGCATCCACACAGACAGGAAACACAAGGGGCAGTGGTGTGGTGCTTCATAGGCCCACAAACGTTTTTTTCTGGTTTGTGTGTGTCTGTCTGTATTGCATTATATACACTGGGCATCCCTACTTGCTTATAACGTGAAGCTGTTATTAAACAGAGTATTGAGTACTGAAAATAAGTTTTTTTAAGATGTTATGAAAGATTGGAAGGTGGAAAATTGGGTTTTCTTTGCTCCACTTCTATTGCCCTCTATGCCTTCGCCTAGGAATGGTTCCAACACAATCCACACAGCCTGCCTGCTCTTTGCTTTTGAATTAATTGAAGGACAAAGTTGTCAGGCCTCGCGTGAGGTTTTGCAAAGTGTTGACAAGGAATTGAGTGGGCTAAGTTTCCAGCCTATAATGCAGACCTGTTGTTGCCTGTCTCGCTGCAAGAGATAAAGTTAATTAGCTGCTGACAGCACAAGCAGGCCTTCGAGAGATTACATTCAATTCCGTTTATTTTAAAAATGTGGAACTCACAGTAGCATATTGAGAAAACTGCATGCAGTGAACAAAAGATACCGCAGTAGCAGATACTGGTTCTTTTTTTCTAGTCGGATCTTATTGATTGTGCCCCTTCCTGATTTGAAGAACAAACGCAAGTAAAGAGCAGCATCTGCAGTGTGGTTGGATGTGCTCCCCCTCGGCCACCATTTTCCCCACTGGCACAGCAACTTAGCACTCGTCCTCACCTCCTTTCATCCTCTGTTTTTTTCCATTCATCCCCATTGATGTCTGTTCTGATTTGGTGGTAAGCGGCAGGTTTTCCAGAGGAAAGCTGCAGAATGAAAGAAAAACCTCTTGGATCTGTGCCTAGAAATCACAGGGGAAACAGGAGTGTGGATGGGCCCTTAGACCATGCAAGGCTAAGTTCAGCCCAAGCTGAGGAGAGGGGAAAGAGCCTGCATTGGCATTGCCAACATTTCCATTTCCACTACAAAGTGCCCAGTGTTATTATGCTGCATGTAGATGTCATGCATAGCCCTGACCTGATGCCAGACTATTGAGTCCTCAGAAAATGAAGCAGAACCCTATAGGTTGGGGATCTTGGAGAGCAGGCAGAGCCCCCTGGGTTCAGTACTAGGGTTTTACTACTATTACTACTACTAATCATCATCATCATCATCATCATCATCATTTATTTATACCCTGCCCATCTGGCTGGGTTTCCTCAGCCACTCTGGGCAGCTTCCAATTGGATATTAAAAACACCATACAGCATTAAACATTAAAAAACTTCCCTAAACAGGGCTGCCTTCAGATGTCTTTTAAAAGTAAGATAGTTGCTTATTGCCTTGACATCTGTTGGGAGGGCATTCACAGGGCAGGCGCCACTACCGAGAAGGCCCTCTGCTTGGTTCTCTGTAACCTCACTTCTCACAGAGAGGGAACCGCTGGAAAGCCCTTGGCACTGGATCACAGTGTCCGGGCTGAATGATGGGGGTGGAGACGCTCCTTCAGATATACAGGACCAAAGCCGTTTAGTGCTTTAAAGGTCAGTACCAACACTTTGAATTGTGCTCCGAAATGTACTTGAGGGGTCCTCTGGGTTGATAGCTGATGGACAGCCTGTGCTGTGAGAGGGTTGGGGTAAAGCTGCCACTGGTCCTTAGGAGTGTCAGCACAAAAGCTTTGGGTCTAGGCCCAAAAGAGATGACATGGTATGCATCTCTAAACCTGGAGTTATTGGTCTACTTGTGAGTGGGGAGGTTGCATGTGAGTTGGCAGTCCCTGGTGCTCCTTCACTGCCAGCCAGTGCCCTCCCAATGAGAATGTCAGACATTTTTTGAAAGATCTCCTCTCCTCTCAGAGCCACACACCCTTTCCTATCCCCTCCCCTCTTTTATGTGTCTATGAATTTACAGAGGCTTGAGGAGGGATTTCTGACAAACTTGTTCCCTGGGCAGCCGGGTCTCTGCACCACTCAGTCAATCTTAATCTAAACTATAGCTATGGCAAAGTCCTTCCTATCTGTCTCTGGGCAGGAAAACAGCAACACGTGACTGGCACGTTAATATTTATTATCCTGTTTTTCAGCCCCTGTTTTGTTCCTCTCCCATTTTGTGAGGTTGCACTCACCGGTCTTAGAGCTTTTGGCTGCTGCTGTTGCCAGTCACTTGGCTTCAGTATCTAAGCTGTAGTGGTGATGTTCCTTTAAATGGTCCTCTGGCATTGTGTTCAATAGCACAGAGCTTTGGGATGACAGGGCATACTTTATTAGAAGTGCCAAAATTTCCAATAGAATGGAAATCTTCAGGAGCAGAGTGGCAACAAATAAAGCTGTTAAGGGTGGTTTTGACATATGTTGGAAATCCTCTCTAACCTAGTAGAAAAACATTTGCTTTTTCAGTTCCCTAGGAGTCTTCATTGTGGGAGCTCTCATCTTCATTCAGTGAAAACCTGGAATTTCACTGCCCATGGCCAAAGGCTCAGTCTATGGGCCATCCATCATTTTCTAATAGCACTGTAAAAAATAAAATAAAATCAGTTAGTTTGTGTCTAGCAGAACCAATCCTACCAGGGAATCAAAACTTGATCAGCTAAAAGTCGCATAGGGACATAACACACATAATCTCAGTTGGGAGAATCTCATTTGGAATGAAGTTATCTGTCTTCTTGCAAGACAGGTAGCCATGGCCTTTCACCCCTGATAAACTGGGTGCTGGATAGATGCAGTAGTCTGCCCCGGTATATAATTCTGTGAATCTCTGAGATAGTAACTTAGTGGGACATTTTGAAGAACAGGATTTTTTCATGACAGCCCCTTTAACCACGCTCCCAAAGAGTCCAAAAATGCAGGCAGCTGTTTTGATCCATTAATATAGGAGCTCCTATAGCTAAGGTGAGGAGCAAAAAACACACACCAGGTTCTGACGTTAGGGAGCCTCCAACAGCATTTATTTGGCTAATAACTGTAAACATGGCATACGGGATTTGCCTGATGAGATTTCTTAAAGTTTTCAAACCTATCTGGAACAACTGTTGACAAGACACGGCAAGTTAAAGTGTGGAAAACTATAAGCTACAAACAGGCATGGGGCAACCCACAGAAGAATATCTCTAGCAAGGAAGACTCAGATACTTCGTAAGGCAATATAGGACTAGGACAACGTGGACCATCTCTGCTGGTTCCAGGTGCTATTATCCTCACCATCTGGATTTGGGCCTGATTCACCTGAAAGAACAGTGCGGGCCCATAAGTTGTAAGCAAGCACGGTTTGTGACATTGCACAACATCCTTTACATTGCACAACATGCTTTACATCTGGTAAAACATTAGCCTAACCTTCACATTTTCCAGCTTTGTGGCATTTGAGCCAACATGACCCTTAATTCTGAGCTTAAACTGGCTGGGGTTTTTTGCTCATTGAATGTATATGATGCAATAGTACATCTTAACACCAGTTTCATAGATCAACTAACAGTCATAGATTAATGAACTGGCAAAGGGTGGTGTTGTGGTTAACCATTTTGGAATTGCGTGAAGAGGTATGTTGGGTGATGAGGCATGCTTGTTCTTAATTGCTGTTGGAAGCACCCAACTGTTGGTGTCCACCTGATCTCCAGAAGGAAATCATTCCACAAGGTAGGCACCATCTCAAAGAAAGCCTTTGTCTGTACCACTGTGAGGTGGGTATTTGCAAGCTATGGTATAGTTACCAGATCTCCTTTGTAGATGGTTATCACCTCATTCACTTTCCAGAGTGAAGAGAACCCACATACTCTCATGCTCTGGCATACTACATCAATTTTCCTTGATCTGAAAACTGCTGCTGTGTGCCCCCACCCCCCGCAAACTAACTCTGGCTCTACTACACCACTACTCAGAGCAAGTTATGACTGATGCACCAAATGAGAAGTGTGTATTCTTTGCAGAGGCATAGGTTGCCTCCAGACAGTCAACATTCAAGCACATATCAGAAAAGTTGGTTTGAGTGCTTAAAGTAGATTGAAGTGCTCTGTCACCCTGGCACACAAAGTCCACTTTATTATTATTTTAATTTTTTAAAGTACATTTTGCAGTTAAGAAACTGATAGGAAAATGTGAGATGAAGAAAGGATAACTATTCAGTGAAGTTTGGACATGGTTGAACCTCAACATAAGCTATGTGCAAACAAACCAGGATGATTGTCCGATAAACAGATCGTATGGAGGAGCCTAAAGAAAACTATGGAAAAGCAGCATATCTTAGCATATATTAACTGGTTTTGAGTTCATTTGTCTTCTGCTTGTAAATCATGTTACTTCTAAGCTGTACAGCTAATGTAGATTTCAGTAAAGTTTTGGTGATGCGTATTAATAGAATTCCAACTCATGTAGCATTGCATTTGGCAAACTATGTTCTTATGGGAAAGAATGAATGTGTGCTGAATGTGTTGAAAAGTTTGGGAACTTCTGGTAATGGAAATGTTGATACCTCAAGTCAGCAGGCTACAGGGAAGAGTTTGCTGGAGAAGAAAATGAAATTAGAGACACCAGTATTCCAGTCCTAAATATATTTACTTAAAAATCCCACTGCTTTAAGACAAAGTTTCTACAAGAGAAATATGCATAGGAATGTAGCATTAATTCAGTAACACTGAACTCACAGCATTGCATCCATTTGTGATTCACTACCCACAGAAATCTCTTTGGTCCAGCAGAGGCTCATAGGAATGGAAAAGAGTGGGAGGCATTTTTGCAACTTCCCCTTTCTCCTGAAGTCCCTGCTTCCCTTTGCTATTCCAAAGGGTCCTTCAACCCTTTGAAACAGACTGGTGGAAGGGCAGATGGAATAAGAAGTCAAGGAAAATCTCCCCCTTTCCATTAACAGAATTATCTCCTGGATCAAAGAGTTTTCCATGAGCAGAGAAGAACTGTTAGATACAACACTGTGGAATTACATAAATGAATGTGTTGAGGATTGGGTTATTGATAACACTTTTTCTTATATACTGAAGGGAATAATTTAAAGGAATTTCTCTGCCTGACGTAAAATATAATGATAAGTATTTCTGCGCTGGATTAATTGATAAATAACATTTCAAGGGGAAGGGGAAACCTCGCAAGGCTACTGTCCTATGAGCATACTACCGCCAAAGGCAAACATGCATTTCTGTCTATTCTACCAATCCATAAAAGTTATTTTGCGGGCTGTATTCGCATTGTAATGGGATGCAGGGGGTGGGGTGGGGGAGTAGTCTGAAGGACATCTCAACCATGTGATTGTAAAAAGAGACAGGGTCAAACTGGCAGGACAAGCTTGGCACGTTCCCCTTTGCGGGGAA
Source organism: Podarcis gaigeae (assembly GCF_964106915.1). NCBI lineage: Eukaryota > Metazoa > Chordata > Lepidosauria > Squamata > Lacertidae > Podarcis > Podarcis gaigeae. The sequence goes on from NC_139681.1 coordinate 66,848,130, forward strand.
GATCATTGAAAGAACATGGATGCTGGGTACACACTTCTGGAGTGTTCACCATTTTGCACTTCTGGAGTGTTCACCACTGGGAGAACTGGGGAAAGACAGAGGAGGGTAGATTAACTGGAGAAATGTCAAAATGGCTGCCATTATGTCTAGGTAGCCTGTTCCTGTCATCTGCTTCAGGGAGAGGGAACATTTTCCAGCCCAAGGGCCACATATCCATCTGGAAACCTTCCAGGGCCACATGCAGTAGTAGACAGGGCCAGAGACAAAGGTGGGTGGAACAATGAATTCAGATGTTAGCTTTGTACAGTTGGATACTTTATACATACACTCACATAACCCTCTGTGTCCTCCATCCAGACAAACGAGGCATTAACAAAATCAGCCAGGTTAAAAAAAAAAGAGTGGAGAAGGGCCAATGAGGGGTGCAGCGTGAGAGCAGAGGGCATGGCTTGGGAAGAATTCTGAGGCCAAGAGAGGGAGGGCTTGAGGGCTGCATTTGGTCCCTAGGCCTGAGGTTCCCTACCCCTGATCAGCCAAGGCTGATAAAAATATACAAAAAAGTAGACTCATTGTCTTCCAGATTTGTTCCCATAAGTGAAGTCTTGGTGCACTTAATGTTGGAGCACCGCTGAGTAGAAATGGTTTAAAACAAGAAGAGAATGTTAATGCTGGATGATCCCCACCCTTCCTTTCCTTACTGTATTGTCTCCTTGCTGACACACAGACATCAAGAAGAAATATTCAAGATGAGATCATGTCATAACAATCTCCATCTGACTGTTACCATATGGTATTGGCGGTTTCGTTGGCTCCCACACTAGAAGCAGATTGAATTTCCCAGAAGCTCAGTGGCTCAATTTAAGAATATGAAACAAAACAAAAAACATTCAAAGTTCAAAGCAGAGGACCTAATTAATTCATATTTTGACATCAGTATAACCAATGCAATGAAACATAAAAAAATGAAATAGGGCGTGTGTGTGAAGGGGGAGAGGAGGTAACTATCCTAGTTCAGTATGAATACAATTCCATACTCAGAGAAGAAGAACATTTACCTCTAAACCCCAGACAATCTATCTAATGTTCCCCAACCTGGTGCCCTCAAACTGCTTTGAACTAAAACTCCCCATCTACCCAGTCATCATTCTGGCTTGGGCTCTTGAGAACTGTAGTCAAAAACAGCTGAGGAACCTTCTGTACTTGGGTATATTTAGGCCTGGGTATATTTAGGTAGTAGGAGAACCGAGCGAGGTAGGAATCCCATGATTCATAGGCTGGGGCAAATGACAGTAGAGGCACGGGTAAAGCCATGGTTCCGATGCGATGGATGGAACACAGTGCTCTAGCCAGTATGGTCAGCTCTGAATTGGGTTCTGTTCAGTCATTTCGCTCAGTGATTCCCCTCAATGAGTGTCTGAATCTGGCTGTGCTCTGATGTCCATCTGATCCCATCGCAGGCCGGAGGCCTGGGCCTTTCAAATATCATTAAGTTCTAATTCTATGGGGAACCTGCTGGAATATAGCCTGTTCCCTCTTGCACACGTTCAGCCCCAATGTGTGATGGACAAGATGCTAGAACAGCAACAAGATATTGATGAAAGAATGAGGGTAAGAAGCTCACCCCCCGTCTTTCCCTCATATGATGGTAGTCATGAGAAGGGGGGGGGAGTTTCCATTTCTATAGGAACTGGAGTATGCTCTGATTGCACTAATTATTTACTTTGAAATAATAGCTAGAATTCCTTACCCACTATAAGTTTATGCTCCCAACCCATATACTGATTTGTTGTTCAAGATGTGAAAGGAAGCAGTTGAACTGACAGTGAGGAAAACTCTATCAGTATTTTGTGGGAGGTATTCAGTTACATAGTGGAAATTTAGGTTTGCACAATTAAAGTGGATTAAAGCACTCTGGAACAACAAATACACTTTAAAAACATGACTTCTTGGGTTAGGAAAGTGACAGAGAAATGGACTAAATATTTTTGGAATAAATTATTGCTTAGTGGGATCACTGATTGAAACTGCTACCTCCCAATCTAGCCAAGAGCCCTGAATTAGGCCTCATCTGCACTCATTATTATACCACATTAACAGTCACGGGCAGGTATTTAACTAAGCTTTCCTCAGAGGAGACCCATTGAAATTAATTAACATGACTAGGTTAGGTCCATGATTTCAATAAGCCTACTTAGTTGAGTATCACCAATGGCTTCTCCCAACGATTCCTGGGAACAGTTAAGGATGCTAAGGGGTGTTAGGAGACCCCTATTCTTTTCACAGAGCCACAGTTCCCAGAGTTTGAGAATCATAGCCCTGTGAGGGGAATAGGCGTTTCCTTACAACTCTCAGCACCCTTAAAAAATAAAAGTTCCCAGGTTTCTCTGAGGGAAGCCATGACTTAAATGGTGTAAGAGTGCTTTAAATGCAACATGCAGATGTAGCATCAGTGTAACTCATATCTACTAAGTGTAAGCCCAAATCTTTGCTGTTCATTTCACTATCCTTTCCCTCACTCGCTGAACTTGGGTGGCTGCACACCCTAGATCATCAATATTTGTACTATTGCAGGGTTTTAAAAGCACACTATGGTTTATGTTATGTGTTGTCAAAGATATATTTGTCGTTCATAAAACAAACACTTGTGTATAATGTTAACTCCTATCTAAATGAGATCGACAATGATTGAGGCATAGATTAAATGTGTGCCAATTCCAGTTCTCAATTATTCAATGCACACATTAAATCTCCTTGCCGCTACACTGCTGTGCCTAGCTTATTAAAAGTCTTCTGCTGATCCTCCTGTTACTATGTTATGCGAGTGGAGAAAGATCTTATACAAGATGACAAATAATAGCCTTCCACCTGCAAATTGGGAAACCATGGATTTTATATTTCCTTTCTATGGTGTCCTGTGTCTCTATGAAAAAGGTAATGCCATATGCACCCTTGAGCCTGCAGCAGAGGAAATGCTTCTCTCTTCATTGGGATGGGGGGAGTGTGTGTGTGTGTGTGCTTTTGATTTAGCTCCAGTGGTGGTAGAAGGAGGGAGGCTGTGCGTACTCATCAGGGGGCTTCTTCATATAGCTAAGAGCCACTGAAATCCAGTATTCTTTGGCCATAGAAATACAGAAACTCCAGGGTGTATTTTGTTTGCTTTGCGGCTTGTATTTCTTTCTCCACTTCACCAGTCTTGGATGCAAAGTGGTCCAGCCGAGAGTTTATACCCGTCCTGAAATTATTCAGGCTTCTGTTCTCCCCCTTTTGAAGTGTTTGCGAAATGGAGAAGCAACATTCTTTCTGGTTAAATGTTCCCCAAATGCAGAAAACAAACAAAAGCAGAACAGCTTAGATCCTGAACATGGTGTTCAGTGAAAAGGAAGATTCTTGGGGAAGTGCATGAAAGACAAGTAGGAATCCATCCCTTAAAAAAGAAAGGCAAGAGGGTGTGGGAAGAATGCAAGAGCTCGCACTTTGACAGAAAGCTGGCTTCTTTGTAACTGTAAATTGGACAGCGACCTGCCAAAAACATTGGCACAGAGTCTCATTTACAATCTCCTGGCTTTATTGAGGCTTCTCTCCCCTCTGCCCACAATATCAAACTTCCTCATAACATTTTTTTTTTGCATAACTACACTACAGAAAGGGTTCAGAAAAAGAGCCTGCATTTGCATCCAGAACCTGGATTCCAAGTAAGTTAGACTAAGGTTCTTCTTGCAATCCTATCATACAGGCTGCAACAGACTTACTACATGTGCAAGAACAGAATTTGTGTACCATTTTCCAGCGTCACTATTCATCAGCTGCATTTATACAATTGTCTCTGTTTAATAGGCAGAGACATCAACAAGGTTTTTGCCCATGCATGTAAGTCCTTCTCCCTTTGTGGCATAAGCCATCAAGCCAGTACTAAACATAGCTTCTCATTTCATCTGAACCCAGAAACTATGATTAATGGCTTTTGGAACAAGCCAGGATCTTAAACCAACTTCAAACTGTAGCTTAAGAATCTGGCTTGTTCCAAATCTACTAACCATAGTTTCTGGGTTCAGGTGAAGGGAGAAGCTATGGTTAATAAGAGACTTCAAAATGTCATTCCAGCACACAGTGAAGTGAGCACAGAAAGGGTTAATAAACTGTTCTCAACTCAGTTTATTAAGTCAAAGTATGATCATCCAAACTTAGCCATTGTGTTCTCTTCTCTATTCTAGAGAAGATGGCCAAAGGCACCTGGAAAAATGCAATTAAAACTGAATTACTTAGAGATTTCAAATGTTTGCATTTTAATCTAATGCTTGGGTGCAGTATTAATTAGGCAACAAACACCACCTTTATGCAGGCTTAGCTTTCCCCCCAAAATACAAAAAAAGCAACATTATAAGCCCTAAGCATCCCTTGTAGGCAGGGAGCTAATGGAGGTTAACAAAGCTCTGCCAGATTTCCAGCAGGCCAGAAGAACAGAATAAATCAAGATGAAAGGCCTCCTAATCCTTCCACACATGTGACAGTAAATCAGGGACAATTCCATAAAAGTAAGATGAGGTTTTTCTCCCGTGATGTAAGCTTCATCACCTGCTCTTTCAGGATAAGTATGTGAGACAACATCAGCACCATTAAGAAGACTCTCATCAGCTACTGCCTAGCAATTCATGTTTAAGTCTCATTTTCTGAAAAGCTTAACGCTATAGGGCATTAAGTTTAACCTCTCTGAGCACTAGAGAGAGAGAGAGAGAGAGAGAGAGAGAGAGAGAGAGAGAGATAGCAAACCTGAGGGTTGCCACCTGCTCCCCAATAGATCCTACCAGTGCTTTCTTTCTGGGCGTACGCATACACCTATACATTTTGTGAATCTAACAGGAGAAGAAACTAACTAACTAACTAACTAAATAAATAAATAAAGTAGTTTCTTCTCTAGCACAGTGAATCGTCAGTTCCATTGCTACCTCCAATGGCGGCCTCATTTCCTGTCATGGTGTTTCCTAAGTCTCAGATGGAATGAGAGTACCCCTAAACATTTTTTTTTATTAGGAAAAAAGCACTAGGTCCTACCACTGTCATGACTCTCATGATGGGGGCTAATGGGCCACTTCAAACAGTCATGCTGGCCTGATCTGGAGTACAGGTTCATGACTGTACTAGGGTACAGACATACTGAGCTAGGGCTCATCCAGATGTCCTTACATTCATCCTGCTTTGCTGGCACAAAGCTTACATGGAGCTTAGATACTATCTCATCTTCACTGAGCATTCACTCTGTTTTGTTTGTAGGGGAGTTACAAAGCAATGTACATTCATCCTGACCAGATATATTCTAATGCTTCTACATTTCAGAGTAGTCGAAACAAAATAAAAAAATTCCTTCCAGTAGCACCTTAGAGACCAACTAAGTTTGTGATTGCTATGAGCTTTTGTGTGCATACACACTTCTTCAGATACCAGATACTTCTTCAGATTCAGGTATCTGAAGAAGTGTGCATGTACACGAAAGCTCATACCAATAACAAACTTACCAGTTGGTCTCTAAGGTGCTACTAGAAGGATTTTTTTTATTTTGTTTTGACTACGGCAGACCAACATGACTACCTACCTATTTCAGAGTAGGTGAGTCTTGCCTTACATAAGGCAATTGACCTCTTTGTCCACTCTTCCTTATCCCAAGGTAATTCCAGTTTAGTTGCTCACTGGAAACTTTGCCTTCTACCCAGGAGCTTCCCAGTCTAAATCCTGGCTAGTTCCTTGGGATGGAAGCTCCTCATTCAATTTCTCTCATTGATAGCTAGCAGCTTGGTCTTTCCCCCTCACTTGCTCCCACCTTTACCCATGTTTCTTGGTGCCTCTGCTCTGGTGCACATGACTTTATGCTTTAGCTTTTTGTATTCTCCCACCTCATCTTTATTTCTTCAATGACCCACCTCCCACAGCAGTCCCATATTGCCATGGGACCCCCCAAAAAAGGATGCAATCATCCTTTTCTTGTTCACATTCTGAAAAACTGAATGAAAGGTAGGCTTTAAAATAGTCTTTCGGAAAGCTGGTCTTTAGCATTGCATTTCAAAGCATTAATTTTAGGAGCAGGAGAGTGAATGCCATCATCGTAATGAAACCAGGCGAGCTAAAACATTGAGCTTTCTTTGTCTGAGCCCTTGCCTGACCCATTGGAACACTCCCTGGGATGTCATCATACTCTGGTGAAAGAACTATTTGCCTGCAATTGTAATTCATAGATTATGTTTAAGTAGATGAACCACAGACTAATCCAACAATCATCTTCCTGCCAAGAAGAGTAAGGCTTTCCTACATACTCTGTAAATCAAATTGAATATTGGCTCCTGTTACTGATGTTTGTTTAATTACGAATATCGTCAGAACGCATGTGGAATATCTCAAAAATCTCTAAGATGCAAGGGGCAGATCACAGCTAATGGGCTGCTGTAGGGGAAGGCTCCAAGTGGTGGATCAGTGACAGCACTAGGTCCAATTGGTGTTATTAAAAGAACACAAAACTAAATGGGTTCCAGATTTAAAACCATGGGGATTTTTCTAAGTGTGCTTAGGATCAGAAAATGTAAGGCAATGGCACATTCCAAAAGAACTGTGGCCTAAGGATGCAGTCCACAAACCACATCCTTTGGGATAATGCTGTATACTTTAATGAAAGTATTCCGCAGTAAAACTTGGTTGATTGCAAGCCTCCCAGATGTTTTAGAAAAGGGGACCAATTTAGGAAGTGTTGTCTTGGTTCCAAACATACTTTTCTCTCTCTTCCTCTACTTATTTCTCCTGGTAGTCACCTCCTGCCCTTTAGCTCTTTGTTTCCGCTGTATTCAGCCCCAACCCAGACACTTAAGAAGACTTCTGGTTTCACATATACATTCAACATAAGAACATAAGAAGAGCCTGCTGGATCAGGTAAACGGCACATTTAATCCAGCATCCTATCCTCACAGTGACCAACTGGGTGCCTGCAGGCTTCCAATTGTTCTTCTTCTTCTGTTGTTGTTGTTTATGCAGCTGCTGGAATTCCTTTGTTCTACTCAGTTATTGTCATAATGGAGCTTCTTGCCACTTTGCATTGGATAACGCCTTTTCCTTTCAGTGCCAGAATTCTCCTTTTTGCATATTTCAAAAACTAATCAAGCAAAATCCAAATGGTGGCAGTGTTAGTGGGATTGTCCACCATAGATCCTCTAGGTCCCTATCCATCAGCTGTTGACCAATCCTTCTTTTAACCAATTCTATTGTGACTTTGCTGGAATGAGTGGGAGAGGGCCATCATCAGCCAGAAATCAGTAGCTTCAACTCAAAAAGTATCACTAAACATCTTCCAAGACAACAACGCCCATTTACACCACAAAGAACTCCTAACCCACCTACTTTCAGCAGCCAGAAACACCATAACCAGACACTGGAGAGACCTGTCAGGAGTAAGCATGGACCAATGGTACCAAATAGTATGGGAAACAGCCCTACTGGAAAAATTAACTAATAAACTGAAACTGACACGGGGACAAACAGAAGAAGACAGCTTCACGCCGTTATGGCTCCCCTTTATCAAATACACAGCCCAACAAGACAATGACAATAATCCACCAACAGCATACAAATCAATATGGCTAACCTGATCCAAAACACCCACCCACCCCACTCACACACGAAAACAAAGATCACCACAGCCAATCACAAACAAACAATCACACCCTAGGACAACCCCAAACTCGCTCACCACCAAAGGAACACAAGTGAACAACACAAACAACGCTGACACCAAACTCTACATACATTAAGCATAATAGAAACACCACCACCTGACCCCACCCCCATCCATCTTCCCTCCCTCCACCCCCTTTCTTTTTCCTTTTTTTTTCTTCTCCCCCTAATGCCTCAACAAATGAAACGGATTTGTAAAAATGTTACATGGGGGAAAGAAAATACGAGGCATTACACTTCTGTAAAACAAGAAAATCCTAAATAAAATTTTTAAAAACCCCTCAAAAAGTATCAATCTCATTTTCTGAAAACAGTGGAATTAAAGAAAACTTGGAGACCTTGAGGTTTTTCTGGAGCTATGGATACATAATTGTGGCGAAATGGTGAAGAATGTCCAGGTCTCTGAACCAAGCATGTTGTAACTTAAGAAATGTAGCCATTGGAAAGAAAATATTTCAAGAGGAGTTTTCTATAAATGCCCTTTTACTGCAGCCCTCTACATCTCCCCCTCACCTCCTGCCGCAACCCAGCCCCATACATGCAGGGAAAAATTACTTATGCAATATAACTGTAGCTACAACAGCATTGAAATATGCCAGCATGTTATCCAAATTTATTCCATTCTTCCCTCCACCTTCATAGCTTGCATTTTTTGCTTCACAGATAATCCTGTTCACAGGATAACCCCCCTAGCATTGTCCCAGAAGTCTTTAACCAAATACATACTGGGTCCCTTTTGGAGCATTCCACATGATCCATCAGCTAGAAACATGAGCACATACAATCCAGTTTATTACTATTCAAGCATTGCGTCTTTGGACTCTGCATCAGAGCAGAGCAGCTGGGCAAACGAAAGGTCCAATGTTGCCCTTTTAACTTAAATCCCACTTGGTGTACTCCGTTATCACGAGGCTATTAGCATTTTTAATAAAATAGTATATGCCATTAAAAATCTTGACATTTACCAGAACTATCCATTAAATTAATAGCACATTGCATCCCTTACATACTGCCAACCTGGCAGGAAAGATCAATAGAATGATTTAGGAAATGTCAACATTTGAATAGGGAATGGTAGCAGGCACCTTTTGATAATTTGTGGATGGGAAGCCATGAGAAAACCAGGCTAATTCATAGGGTGCTCAGCGGAAGAACAAACCTTGACTTTATTTACACATGATGATTTGGGATGTAATGGCCCATGTTTATGATACCACTTGAGATGACCACTGACATTTGAACACCAAGGAGTGGGGGAGCTATTAATTCCCAGTCCTTTCTGCAGAGCTTTTACTACCAACAATCTTGTTGTTCCAGTCTCAGAGACATCATAAGTGATAGAAATGAATAAACCTCGTTGATGGATAAGTTTCTGTGTGAAATGCAACATTTCTTCGCAAGAAGACATTCCAGACACCAGAACTTTCGTCTTGCTTCTTCTACTCAGTAGTGCTAAGAATCTTGCATCATTTCATGATGTGTTTGTGTTTTCCTCTTACATCATTTCCCTTCCAGCTGCCTGATTCAGGCTGCAGCCCTATATCTACTTAGCTAGGAGTAAGTCCCATTGTATCTGAATAGACCTGAATACATGAGTGGTATCCAATGCTGTCATTCCACGTGCACAACAGGCTTCCACTTCCATAATGGACATATCTCCTGCACACCCCTAAAATCAGCTCCAAAAGGTTGAGGGATCCTCCAGAGAAGATTTTTGGGGTGTCTGGGGACACTGGGACACTTTCTGTCATGAGTTAAAGTCATTGCACCATGCAGCATTGGGTAGATCCAATTGTTTTGGAACTGTGTTGTTTGACATTATTCAATTACATTGTTGTCACCCACCATGGGACCAAATGCTGAAGAGCAGGTAATAAATTCTCCAAATAAATAAATGTGACTGATCTGTAATTATCCTACTTTAAATGTTCCTGGAGCTACAGCTCTAGCATGCTTGTCATTCAGAAGCTGTCTATTTCCTCATCATAAGATTTTGCTGGTACGGCCTTCCACAAGGACGACGGGAATGGAGATGCACCCATTACTCGTAGGTTATGGAAGTACATAGGAAGTTGCCTTACACAGATTCAGACCATTGGTCCAACTAGCTCGCTATTCTCTACACTGACTGGCCATGATTCTCCAAGATTTCAGACAGGACTCTTCCTACCCTGCGAGGAGATGCTGAGGATTCAACCTAGGACCTCTTGCAATCAAAGGAGATGCTCTTCCACTGAGCTGCCATTCCCGCACAAGGCAACTTCAGGAGAACTAGCTCACCCACAATTCTTTTGGTCCTGATAAAGCAATCCAGAATGGACAAGGTGCCCCTACCTAATAATTCTAGTCGATTTGCACCTTATCTCATGTTCTTCATTGTAGAAGAAAGGCTACTGCAGATGAATTGCAGATGTGAGCGACATCTTCCAAGTTGCTTTTGTTCCAGATACCATGAAATATACAGTGTTGCATAGACATGAGTTGGAATGCCACATATTAATAACTAGCTATGCTTATGTATTTGTAGGAGGAGGGGAAATACTTTCTTTTCTTCCAAGATGCATACTTTTGACATCCACTATTTCAAAGCAATTGAAGAAGACAGTAGGGTTTTTCCAAATTCTTTTTAGCTTGTTCTGTTCAGTGGCAAATTGAGGCTCAAATCCAATTCACACATCCCTGGAAGCAAGCCTCATTGAACTTGATGAAACATGCTCAAGATTGTGCTAGGAATCAAAGCCATCAGTACATATACAGTAGCTATTGTTGCCTCTTCTTCATAATGGTGCACTTAGAAAGGGGTGTGTGGATCCCCAGTGCCTATACAGTGGTACCTTGGGATACAGACGCTTCAGGTTACAGACTCCGCCAACCCAGAAATAGTACCTTGGGTAAATAGAACTTTGCTTCAGGATGAGAACAGAAATCATGCAGCAGAATTAAGTTCTTAACCTGAGGTACCACTGTATGCAGAAGTTCTTATAAAATAATTCTGTAACAAGTCTGATCTTCTGATACATCAGTCGAAAGTGTTTATAGAGAGGTAGCAAGCAGCTTAATACAAACACTGTTTGATGGAGCAGCCCAACATACATTTGCAAGCATGGTAGACTTCAAAAATCTCACACCCTTTATGTGTCTAACCTGAAAATTTCTAGACTAAGTAAATAATCAACATCAATTTCCACGTTTGACATGTCTGTGCTGATCTCTGTGACCTTAATGATGGAGCACCTTGCAATGTTGTTATTCCCTAAGGAACACTGGTGATATTTTTGTAGAAAAAACAATACTGGAAACCTCTTTATCTCTTGGCCATTGGAAGCTACTGTGGAACAATATATTTCTTTCCCATTATTTTAGAAGCATGGGACTGGATGTCAGCATTCATGTACCTTGAAATTGAGTGCCTGCAGAATATTTAACACAAAAAACGGCAGATGCTGAATCCCCAATGCCAGATAGGGATAGTAAAGCCAGGTTATTTGCACACTTTCTTGGTCCCTGAAGCCCGTTTCAGCTACCTATATTTCACAGGTAACCACCTGGAAGCACGGACCAAAGACAAACTTCAAAGAACTCTTTTGTGATAAAACAGCAAGACTCATCTTAGCTCTCTCAGAGACCTTCAACTGCCGAGGTTAAGCAGATACAGTTGCATTCAGATCTGAAGAATGGGAAGTTGAAACATATGCAGAGTTTTGCCACTTTCCCCCTCGTCTTCAGGTTGGGAATGGGTGGCCTTTCTCCCAAGCCCCTGCCCTGGCCATGCAAAGTTATGTACAAGTTACCTTGGCTAAAAGCCAACTTAAATATTTGGTGCCGAAGATTGCAAACCTGGCCACAATTATTTGTAAGCACATTCCACTATCTGTAAGCATGACCCTTGAGATCATTACAGCTGGGCATAGTAGACTTTCATGGCGGCTGGCTCTTCAGCTCCTATGAATCAGAAACTCCAAAGGAATCTTGCAGAAACTTTAGCCCAACATCAAGAGGATCAGACTGGGTGATTCTTCCACCCACAGCAGGCCTTTCATGTGGAGGAGAGCTCTCCCTGTCCGCTGCATGCACAGGTTTTACCTCCTCTGGCCCCAATTGTCCCAAGCAGAAATGGCACATCCAAATGTTTATTATATATTTATTATTTACAAGAGTATTTATAAACCTCAAACTCATTAAAAAAAATCAAGGTGTTGCGCAATAAAACTGTTAAAAAATCATGAAACCACAAAATCAAAAATGCGGCACAAACATGACTTACGTACATAAAATCCCAATTGCGTTGGGCAAAATTGTGTAACTGATCCCTTGAAAATAATATGCCAGGTATAATTGATCTTAAAGAAACCCTGTTAACTTTGTTAATCAGATAGACCATTGCTCAGTGTATGGGTGGATTACCAATTATCTGTTTGAAATTCTGCTGTTTGCCTGGAAACTAATAATAAGTGACTCTGTCCAATGTTTAAAAATTAAATCAAACTTTGCTAAACTGCAGGTTAATTGGATTGCAATGTAAACAGGAATATCAGAAATGGGATTCAAGCTCAACAGTGTAAAATGTGAGGTTAATTGATGAATGTATTTAATATTTCACAAGTTCTCCTGAATTCAGCTGAAAGTGGCTGATGTGGGAAGAGGCATGATGGTTTCAGTTGGCCATAATGACTAAAAACTACCCACAAAGCAACTCTTAGAAAGGGAAAAACAAAGTGCATATGATGGAGTATTGGGCCAGAAAAGTATTTTAAAATCATATAACTCCCATATCCTCTAACCCAGAAAGCTATGCTTAGTTAGGTCCCCTGTGTGACTTCCACTTGAGGGGGGGGGGGGGATGGAAAGAGAACTAATCAAGGAAGGATGATTTCAAGAACGAACCATTTTTATGTAACTTGATGACCCTAGAAAGACCTGCAAAAATTAGGAGTGAGGTGACATATATAAATAGTGTATCAAGAGTGGATACAGGTGAGGAGGAAGAGACTAACGGAGCTGCCCAAACTATAGAAAGCCTGCATAATTTACTCTGGGGTAAATTATGCTGGTGTAACTTGCCCCACAATTCCACACTCCTGAGTGGGGCTGCTATTGGCTGAGCCTGAGGAAAAATAAGCTTTTAAAATGCAGCCTGACTCATGTCACTCTTTCTGCCAGTATATCTTCTGTTGGGTTACTAGGTTGTGTGAGTTTGGAAAAGCCTAAGTCTCCTCTTGCCCTGTCCCTACCCCACTCCTACCCCCAGAATGCCTGGTATAGCCTCAGCTTAGTACAGTCTCAGCTAATTCAGCTAGACAGCAGCATCTTCCAAACCCTGCTCATCCCTGCAGATCTTGGGTGTGGAATAATCTCTAACTAAAAGAAAATGTGGGACGCGGGTGGTGCTGTAGGTTAAACCACAGAACCTAGGGATTGCCAATCAGAAGGTCAGCAGTTCGAATCCCCACAAGGGGGTGAGCTCCCGTTGCTCGGTCCCTGCTCCTGCCAACTTAGCATCAAAGTGCAAGTAGATAAATAGATACCGCTCCGGCGGGAAGGTAAACGGCGTTTCCGTGTGCTGCTCTGGTTTGCCAGAAGCGGCTTAGTCATGCTGGCCACATGACCCGAAAGCGGTACGCCGGCTCCCTCGGCCACTAAAGCTAGATGAGCACTGCAACCCCAGAGTCATCCTAATGGTCAGGGGTCCCTTTACCTTTACCTTTAAAAGAAAATATAGACACAATAAAATGTATTTCCATGTGAGAAACTGGACCAGATAAAACTCTTAAAAGAATCTCTCAGTTTGTGGGGGGAATTCTTCCATTATCATGACATTCTTCCTGGTGTGTGTGTGTGTGTGTGTGTGTGTGTGTCAAAGATGCACACATACACCTTCCAGTATGTTTTTAATGAAGAAAAGAGCTTAAGAGAACAGTGGGAAATGAAACTAGGGTATATGGCTGGTTGCCAAAATGTTAGATTTTGAGGCAAAAACTAAGATAATATAGCAACAGCCATATGATAACGAGCAATAGCAATTTCACATGTTCAAGATGTCTGCAATTATTATGCGAATAACTCAGTGTATGATCTCACCCCTGAGTCAATTCCCAGGATTTGGCATAGCTTATAGATGTTTTTTTTCTGCCTAGACATGAATCTCACATACCCTTTCATGATCTGTGCCTTAATGTTAACACTGTCATGTCCTCAGACTATAGACAGGATTTCAGTCAGGTATGAAGTTTAAACCAATTTTCCCTGGTAATAAAAGCCTGACAGAAATGGATTCCCTGGTAAATATTCATTATATGCAGGAAAAAGAGAAGCCCGCATTTCCTAATGCACCTGGTTTTTACACGGCAGGTGGCCAGCTGCATCCCATTCTGCCAATTTCATCCTGGGGAGTAGTTTATCTCTGAAATCCTGTGTCTTATATGTTGGGGGGAAACACAGCAAAGCTGCACAGAAATGGGCTTTCTGGCTTTACATATAATTCCACCCAATGAAACCTTTGACCCTTAGCAAATGCATGCCCAAAATTGTATATTTCCAGTTCTAGTCGTTTTGCTACGCTTTAACAATTGCTCCTTTGGTATTGTCAGGATGAATTAACTTCATTCTGTTCTCAGCTTTCCTTCTTGACAATGAGCATTCCCTGGGTTGTATCTAAGTTAGGGTAGACCCACTGAAATTCAGAACCCACAAGTAGTCGTGTTTATTCATTTCAGTGGGTCTACTTCAACTATGACCAGTGCTATTTTTCAAGAAAAAGAGATGCTGGAACTCACCACAAACAGCTCCCTTGTTCTCTTAGAATGGCAATAGCACCCACCTGAGAGGTGCCGGAACTGAGTTGGGGGGGAAACCTTGATTATGACTAATGTTGAATACAACTTCAAGTCCCAGAAGTGGTTTTAATTGGCATTTGATGTTTAGGGGTCATAGGAACTACAGATAGAACCACTTATGACCCTTGTCCTCGATTCTGTTCTGCTGCTCAAGTCCCTGCTGGCTTTCCAATGCCGGCCGCTGTTCCTCGATTCTCACCAAATGACAACAGGCAAACATTTTTTTTTAAAGAGCTGCTATCATTTCCTGTCCGCTCTGCATTTAGCTTCATAAGATTATGCACATTTGTGGTGCAAATGCACCAGCTGAGCCAATCTGGGGTTCTCCTGCCAATGTATCTTACGATACGATACAATACGATGATACGATACGATAATCTTTATTGTCATTGTCCCATACAGAACAATGAAATTGAAAAAAAATCTACATCAAACATTCAAAAACCAACAAGCCTGCTATCCCAACTATCCCACCCTAAAAACTCTGATACCCCATAATTGAATACAATATACTCATACAGAAACTACCTTACACTGCGTTTAAAACCAAAATCGCATTTGGATAGAAACTGTTTCTCAGGCGGCTAGTCCTAGTCTTTATAACCCTGTACCTTCTTCCAGAAGGCAGAAGCTGAAAGAGATCATTTCCGGAGTGCGCACTATCCTGCACTATCTCTGCAGCTTTGCATGACTGCCGCATCCCTCTCCCTCCCAGGAAACAGCAACACACCTGCATCTCCCCAAAAAAGTTTAATAAAAGTAGTGTAAAGGGTGGCTTGCATGTACCTAGGCAGTAAATGATAGATATATAGAAAGACAGACTGATAGAAAGATAGCTAGATAGAGATGAAGAGCAATGTTTGCTCTTCCTGGAAGCTGTTATGAAATAGGCTACAATCAATACCATACATTTAAAGCAGCCTTATATCACTTTAAGAATCATGGCTTCCCCCAAAGAATCCTGGGAACTGTAGGGTGATGAGAATGATGAGGAGAGCTTCTCACAGAGCTACAATTCCCAGCGCCTTCATTACCAACTGGGCGCTGAGCTTCACAGCTGGAGCCAAAGTCCAAAGATCCTTCCATTCACTTACCGTAGGCAGCAATATGTGCATTGCAGAACAGGTGACTACTAAGTGGAATATCGCAGTATTAATCCGGCAGCTGCTTTTTGAAAATCCCTTGGCTGGTTTCAGAGTACTCTGGCAGCTCTGGAAGCTGGGGCATCTGAGCTTCTTTCAGAGCTTGCGGACCACCCAGCTACCATTCTGAAAGTTAGCCCTTTTTAAGGCATCATTTCAAGCTCTTCCAAGTGCTCCAGTTCAAAACCGTTCCGCAGGACCACTCAATCCTTTCTCAAAGGGCTCTAGAACCAGTTGTGGGTGGTTTTTAATTCTAAGCCTCTTCACTTGAAGAACTGCACATGGACAGGTTTTTTTTTAAAAAAAAAAAGCAAACCCACTCTGAAAAGGCAAAGAATACATTTAGGGTGGATGCTGCATGTCCAGCTCTTAATATATGAGCACATTCCAAGTTCAATATCAATATCCAAGTTCAATAGCTCAGTCGGTAGAGCATGAGACTCTTAAACTCATGGTCGTGGGTTCAAGCCCCATGTTGGGCCAAAGATTCCTGCATTGCAGGAGGCTGGACTACATGATCCTTGTGGTCCCTTTCAATTCTATGATTCTACTTCAAGGTGCTGCTCACACACATTTTATGTGTAGCGACCGTCTCTTTCCAGGCGAATTTGCCCATCTGTCAAGATCAAATGATGTAACCTTCAGGTGAATATGCCTTTATCTTCTCAGGTACCTTTGGTGGCAATGTGTGAGAGCATTTTCTCTGGTGACATCCTGTCTATGGAAGTCACTGCCCCCCAAGTTAACTTTATGTTTATTTATATTCCATCTGCATTGAAGGCTTTTCTTTTTCATCTTTTGGTTCTGTTACTGTTTTATGATGCATTCTGTATCTCTGGGCTCTTTAAAGTTTCCATCTCTTAAGTGGACATCTGTTTTCTTTTCCCTGAGTTTTAATTGTTTTCAATATTTTTATATTGGTTTGATGCATCCTGAGCTGCTTTGTGAAGGTCTTACCCTTGAGGAGTAGCATGGAAATATCTGTACAAAAAAAATAAAAATAAAATGTCCTCTTTAAAATGCAGCCTGATTTTTAAAAATGCAGCCTAATCCAATGGTGATGGCAGAAACCAGCCATCATGGTTAGTAGCAACTGAGAGACTTATCCGCCACAAATCTGTCAAATCCTCTTTTAAAGGCACGCAGGTTGATGGCCATGATAACCTCTTCCAATCCCACAGTTTAACAATGTGCTGTGTGAATAAGTACCTTCTTTTGCCTCTCCCAAACCCTTACAGCATTTGGCTTCACCGAATGATCCCAAGTTCTAGTTTTATGACAGGGAGAAAAACCACTCCCTACTTTGGAGACAGTCCCATGACCTCCTTTGAAGTGAAAACTTTCATAAGATTGGTCTGTACATCTGTTGTTGCAAGACTGGATAAATCTCCAGTGAATTTAGCTGCGCATTTTTGCCTTGGTTTCATTTTAAACCCCTCCTTCTTGAACATGGGCAACCTAAAGCGGGCTAGGGCATTCCTGACAAAACCTCTTAAAATAATATTTGAACTTTTCTTATCTGTGCTAGAAATAAATGGCCCAATTCATCCAAGGGTTACATTGCAGTATAGCTGAATAAGTCTTATTTTTGTAAAGGCAGTTCAAAGGTAGAAATGTATGTGTCAAAACTGCCGAAAGCAAGAACTCAACTTTCCTTGTAATGTTCATGTATGTTTGCCTTTTTCTCCCTAGTTATTAGATATGCCTGCTAGGAAAGAAAGAAAGAAAGAAAGAAAGAAAGAAAGAAAGAAAGAAAGAAAGAGTGCTTGTTTTCCAAAACCACCTTTCCTATGGACTGGAAAGCATAACCATTGTGTACAGCCGTGCTGTCTGTTGCCATGGAAGTGTGGTCAATGTCAGCCTTATGACTTCACTCTAGGATAGACAGCAGGATACAGGAAACAAGCCCCTAGTTTAAATAAATATGACTTGATTAATAATTAGGAAATATTAAGAAGGACTCACTATGAGACAATCTGGCAATGGATTTGACATCTCCTAGGGTTTGTCGTTATCCCATGTAGCTTTGGTTTCATTGGGTAGATTTTTCTGAGGACCATATATTTGTTTAGTTTTCAGCTTTAGTCTTACTTTTTCAACAGCCTGAAAGCCCAGCTTGTTAGGATCAGAGGCAGTATTTCATTGCGGATGGGAATGGCAAAGAGTCAGACCTACTGTACGCAATGCATCCTGCATGAACGCTCCCTGCTTCTATTCTTATCGGTTTGCACTGGAAGAACTGTAGGTGTCATGCAAAGCACAGTAGGTTTCCCGTCCCTAAAAGTAGTAACCAACATTTGAGCAAAGGTATTGGGTGTCAGTAATGATGATGAGAAAATTTGGCAGGGAAAGAGTCAGATATTGTTGGACACATGTTACCAGCAGTGCTGGTGTGGAAATGAAAGACCCAGACATATGCTTTCTAAAATTATCCATGAAACTAAAACCAAGGGCAACATACTTAAAATATTATTAGAGCCTGCGGGCAGCCTGCAACAGGCCAGCAAAATGCTCTTCCACTGTATCACTGCCTGGAATCTGCCTTTGATATGAAGACTGTATAACTACTGGATTTTGACACCACCTTACCCTCTCTCCCTTTACCGTAATCATGCCTGCCTCCCCTGCATTTTTAACATTGTTGTTGCAATGCTGCTTGACGTGATTTCGGTGGATCACTTTACAGAGAGAGCACGAGAGAGTCTATTGGTAGGTAAGCAGGGGTGTCTTACCCATAGACGTTAGCGGTGCGGGGCACCAGGGCGCAAGATTTCGGAGGACGCCACAGGCTGAGTGTCCAGGAAGGAGAGTCAGGGTGCGCTCCCTTCCCCACTCTGGAGCAGCCCACTCCTCTCCTCTCAGCCGCCCATCGGAGTGCTCTGCGTCCGGCTCAGGGAAGCCCTTTTGCGTCCCCTCCTGCCAGGGCTGCCTGGGCGTCTAGCAGGTGCAATCGGGGGCGGGCGTGGG
Source organism: Podarcis gaigeae (assembly GCF_964106915.1). Taxonomy (NCBI): domain Eukaryota; kingdom Metazoa; phylum Chordata; class Lepidosauria; order Squamata; family Lacertidae; genus Podarcis; species Podarcis gaigeae. The sequence continues at coordinate 66,866,779 of NC_139681.1, forward strand.
ATGGGGTGGGAGTGTCTCTTCCACCCCTCTCTGGCCACATCGCTGCCTGTGTGCCTCGCTGTGGAGTCTGTGAGCGGAGTAGGGAAGTGCCCTGTGCAATCCTGGCACTGTGCAAGGATGGGACACCTGGCAAGACACTTGATCTGCTTGCTGGCCTTCCTGTCACGCAGAGCTCCCTGGAAGGGGGCAGGTAAGGGGCGCCGGGCACTTAGAAGGAGGCTGCATGGAAGGCCATCTGGGCTGCAATCCAGGCGCCTCTTACTTATGTGCAGCGCTGAGCACACATTGGACCATGCAATGTAAATGAGCCGGACCGAAGTCCCCCCACCCCGCTTAAAAAAGGTTGACAACTCTGGGAACTGGTGGGGGGGGCAGAGAGATATTTGCACCACGGCGCCAGATATGCTTAAGACAGCCTTGCAGGTGAGGATAACTCTTGGAATATCCCCAGTGTGCTTTTTAGTGATGATCCTAATAAAATGGCCTGGAAACTTCAGCTGGTTCCAAATGTGGCCCCCAGAGTCTTGATTTTGGGGCAAGGTAGCTGGACATTGTAACACCATTATTGTATCAGTTGCACTGGCTGCTGGTGCATCTCTGAGCCCAATTTCAGAGTTCTGGTTTTAACTTTTTAGGGTGCCCTAAAATAGGCTTGCCACACATCAGGAAAATTCAGGTATAAAAATGGCATCAGGGGAGATTTTTGCCAAATTGGCAAAATATCAGGGGGAGCCCAGCTGTATGGCAATGCGATGGGAAAAGCAGTGGAAACAACTCCAAAATCACTATTTTGGGGGGAGGTTTCCCCAAAATAGCTCAACAATTTTGGTGGGTCTTTCTTTAAAAAGCTCAACAGCTTTGCAGGCCATTTTGAAATATGGCAACCCTACCTAACAGGCACCAGCTGCTGCCTGGCAAGGCTTGCTGGAGTGCAAGGGCCACTGCTGTATCTACATACAAGCTGTGGTGAAAGATGGGGGAGCAGGAAAATTGCTACCCAAATCTGAAGCTGGCAATCAGACTGAATGCTTAATAAATATCCACCATTGTCTAACATCCCTGCAAGCATTGTGCAAATAAATCAGGATGATCAATAGAAGTCTGGAAGCAACCCTTGTGGCTTTTTGTTTAATCATGATCATCAACCGGGAAACTCATTAGAAGCAACTCCATTGAATATGAGCTTAACCCTTTTAACAGGGCAATCCTATACATGTTTAGTAAGTCCCCTCTGGGAAGCATGCACAGGACTACAACCCAAGGGCCTGAGATCTCTGGGTATAGGGTGGTATATAAATTCAATCCCTGAGTGCTCACTGGAAGGACAGATCCTGAAGCTGAGGCTCCAATATTTTTGCCACCTCATGAGAAGAGAAGACTTCCTGGAAAAGACCCTGATGTTGGGAAAGATTGAGGGCACAAGGAGAAGGGGACGACAGAGGACGGGATGGTTGGACAGTGTTCTCGAAGCTACAAACATGAGTCTGACCAAACTGTGGGAGGCAGTGGAAGACAGGAGTGCCTGGCGTGCTCTGGTCCAAGGGGTCATGAAGAGTCGGACACGACTAAACGACTAAACAACAACAACATAAATTCAATAAATAATAAAATAATAATAATAAAATCCTGTACCTGGGAGTAAGTCCTGCCCAACACAAAGAAACTTGCTTCTGGAGAGGGATGTATAGGATTGGACTGCAATCCTGGCAGATCTGTTGGTTGCCCCTAACAAGACACACAAGAAGTGTTGCTATCAAAGGGTTAAAGGGTAGCAGAAACGCTCTAATCACTGAGCAGCTGGAGGTCATTAGGCTTCCAGGAACATGAGTTTGTATAAATAGTCTCCTGTGTGTTTGTTCTTCCCCTTTCTCCCCTTTTTTGGGCGTGTTTGCTGAGATGTGTGGTTCTTCGCCAGGGTTGTTTTTTTGTTTTGTAAATAAACCTTATCTTTGAGTTACAAACCGCATGCTCCAAGACTCCTCTTTGAAAAGATACTGCCTCTCCTGCCCTTCTTCAACTGCTGTGCGAAATACTCTGCTGTAGTGGGACTTGTGACGATGGAAGCGCACTGGGCATTTACATTAAACTAATTAAAGTTTAATGGGACAGGTTATGGATGTTTGTACGTCAAGAAGGAGCTAAGGAGTGCAGTTCAGAGTGATTTATGAAAGGACTGGAGTGAAGACAGAAGCGGTTGCCGACAACGAAAGCCTTCAAAGCAGCTTGAGTCCTGCAGCGTGCCTAGAAAAGTTTTAAACAGGCACTGCGCAGTTTGTACTCGCTGGAAGACATCTTATTCTTCAAGGAGCCACCTCAGCAGCTGGGAGACGGTCTACAGGTGTGTGAGTATCGTTCCTAAGCCCCAGGGAGGATGGCAGAGTCCCAGGAAAGTTTTTCTGTCCCGTTTACGCGACTCAATGGGAAAAATTGGCAAGATTGGAAGGCTAGAGTGAGGGTTTGGTTGCAAGCAAAAGAGTTGTGGAGTTGTACTGAAGCACCGCCTTTACAGGCAGCTGCAGACGTGTCTGCAGAAGACAAAGCAACAGCAGCAGCTTCACAGAAACGTGACAGGAAAGCCCAAGGTCTACTAGTTTTGGCAGTGGGACCAGAGCAAATGCCTTACGTTTCTGAGTTAAAGAACACGCATGAGGTCTGGACGGTTCTGCAGCGGCTAAATTCCAGAAACACTGCGGGGGCCAAGATCCATGCTACAAGATGTTTGTTTGATTTACGTCTCCAACCGGGAGCGTGTGTGAAAGAACATATTGCCAAAATGGTGTCTGCCTTTAATCAACTAAGACAGCTGGGCATTCCTTTCTCTATGGAGCAGCAGTCATACATATTGTTGTCTTCTCTTGATAAAAGCTATGAGACTCTAGCTCTAACTTTGGAAGCTATGCCTTCAACTGAATTAACCCTTGAATACATTTCATCTCGGCTTGCAGATGAACAGGATAAAAGGCAAAGAGAAAGAGGTTTGTCTTTAAAGGGGAGTTATGCTGTGCCTAAGAGTGTTGATGCTGAGTTTGAGCACACAGTAAATGCTTTTGCAGCTAGACACTGTTTTCGCTGTGGTTCCCCTTCCCATTTAATTAGGAATTGCACACGTGAACCTGGTCAAGACAGCACCAAGGCCGTTACCCCTAGTTACCAGACAAGGAGTTCCAGGGGACGTCGAAGAAGAGGAGGAGGTCGTGGCTACTCCCACAGCACACAGCACATGGCTTCAGTAATGGCGTTGATGCAAGGGCGTGGCCAAGGCAGCAATCTACGCTGGTTGATCGACAGTGGTGCATCTCACCACCTGGTGGCGCCATCTAGTGTCTGTTTGCAGAATTGCAGACATTTGCAAACCCTTAAAGTTGTAACAATGGCAGATTCAACTAAACGTTCCTTAGAGACCGTAGGCACAGTGTTCTTGAAATGTTTGCAAACAGAAATTGATGCCTACGTGCTAAAGGGATTGAAGGGGTGTATTTTGTCTGTGTCAGAACTTGATAGAAATGGGTTTAAAACTGTGTTTGAAAATGGGGTTTGCACTATTTCAAAGAATAACGTATCTCTTTTGCAGGTGGAATGCAGAGATGGGTTATATTATTTTGAGACAAGTCCAGATGAAGTTGAACAGGTTCATGCTGGTTGTGTGAACTCACCTACCCATAATTCTTGTGTCCATTTATGGCACCGCCGTCTGGGACATATTAATTTTCAGTATGTTAAAAGGCAACCTGAATTATCAGAAGGGTGCAAAATGAACAAATGTACTAAGTATTTGGATTGTACTGCATGCAAAAGGGCGAAGGTTCATAGATGCAGCTATCCCAGTTCAGATAGGAAATCTGACAAAGTATTCCAACTTGTGCATATGGACCTATGTGGCCCAATGCCTGTTGCTAGCATGGGAGGTTCGAGGTATGCACTGTGTCTCTCGGATGACAAAACAAAGGTTACATGGTTTTTTCCTCTCAAAACAAAAGCAGATACTGCAGAAACAGTTAAAAATTGGGTTCATGCAGTGGAACTTGAATTCGGTACTAGAGTACTTGCTTTTCAGACAGACAGAGGGTCAGAATTTACCGGGTCTGTGTTGCAGAATTTCTTTAAGAAAAAGGGAATTAAGCATCGTCTGTCTACACCTTATTCCCCCCAAGAAGGAGGCGTGGCCGAACGTAAAAACAGGGTTCTGCAAGAGTTGGCAAACTCTATGTTGTTTGACGCTAAACTCCCTCAAAGTTACTGGGCGGAAGCCTGGCAGGCGGCTACTCATATTCTGAACCGAGTATATAATTCAGTAATTGCCACTACCCCATATTTTGCTTTATATGGGAAGAAGCCCAAAATTAATTACTTTCGGGTGTTTGGATGTCCAGCCTATGTACTTATCCCAAAAGCGTTAAGGAAAAAGGGAGGTCCAAGGGCTAGGAAACTCATCTTTTGTGGGTACGAACCACACGCCAAATCTTGGAGGTTCGTGAACCCAAATGGGGATACTACAAGAGTGGTCCTCAGTAGGAGCGCTGAATTTTGTGAGCAATCCGGATGGACTCACTTACGTGCTAACCCTGACATTTTGAGAGATGATTTAGGCATTTATGCTGAGAATGAAAGTCCAGAGAGTAGTGAGCCAGAAGAGGATGGTGCACATGGTTCAGATGCAGATTCTGACCAGGCACAAGGTCCTTCTCCTAAGGTAGAAAAGCCAAAATCTAGGGGTGTTCCAACATCGCCAGTCAGTAGGCCTAGCAGACAGCAAAAGCGAAGCAGGTCGCCTGCAACACCAAGCCCAAGGGAGGTATCTAAACGGAGGTCTTTATCCCTAGAGGCACATCCAGGTATTAAGTCTGAGACAGATTCTGACAGCCAACGGTCAGAGGGGGCACAAGAGGAACAATTGCGCAGGTCAAATCGTGCCACAAAGGGCAAGCCGCCAGAGCGGTTTAAGGTGACAAGTGTATACGTAAATATGGCACAGTGTGAGCCAGATAGCTATATGGAGGTACAACAGCTTCCAAGCTCAGAAGCCGTTAAGTGGCAGGAAGCAATGGAAAAAGAGATGGCTTCAATGAAGTCTCTCGGTGTGTTTACAAGTACAGAGCTTCCGAAAGGGCAACAAGCTGTAGGTTGTCGATGGGTATATCGTTTAAAGCCCACAACTACTGAGGAGTTGCAATATAAAGCCCGACTAGTTGCAAAAGGGTTTTCGCAGCGCAAAGGTGTTCACTATTCTCAAATCTATGCACCTACTTCAAGATCGGAGTCATTAAGAATGCTTTTAGCCTCTTCAGCTAAGAAGGGAAATAAGCTGTTTCATTTTGATGTCAATGTGGCTTATTTAAATGCAGACTTACAGGAGGAAGTCTATATGACACCACCACCAGGTTTTGAAGGAGACAAGCCAAACCAGGTCTGGCGCCTACACAAATCCATTTATGGGTTGAAACAGTCCGCCCGTAATTGGAATTCCTGCTTAAACGATGCTCTAGAGAGCATGGGGTTCAGAAAGAGCGCAGCAGATGCGTGTCTTTATCTAAAAGGCTCGGGATGTGAACAAGAAGCAGTCTTGATATTTGTTGACGATTTATTATACAGTGGAAAGGATGATAAACTTGCACAACAATTTGCCACAAAGCTTGGAGAAAGGTTTCAGATAAAATCACTAGGCAATGTATCTGTTTATCTAGGAGTTAAAATTCAGCAAGATGAAAATGGGAACTATTGGCTCAGCCAAGAAGCTAAGATCCAGCAGTTGCTGGAAAGGTTTAAAATGGACAACTGTGCTGGTGTTAAAACCCCAATGGAGCTAAGTTACATAAAGGATGCTCAAGCCGAGCAACAGACAGAGTTCAGTAATCCCGGGGTTTACCAGTCAGCGATAGGCAGTCTACTCCACATTGCACAGTGGACTCGGCCCGATATAACATATGCTGTCAACATGCTGTGTAGACAAGCTGAAAAACCATCAATGCATGCTTGGCAAGGAGTAAAAAGAGTTTTAAGGTATCTCCAAACTACCAAAAGGTTTCGCTTAAAATTATCAGCAGAGGGCAGCACACAACTTGAATGTTGGGCCGACAGCAGTTGGGCAGATGCTGGACCAGATAGAAAATCAGTGTCAGGAATGGCGATAAAATTTGGAAATGCACTAATTGGTTGGAGATCAAGAAAGCAATCACTTATAGCTTTAAGTTCAACTGAATCTGAGTTCAATGCATTATCAGATATATGTAGAGAACTAGAATTTTATAAGCAACTGGTACAAGAATTGTTTGGAGAATGTTCCCTACCTATCAGAGTGTGGGAAGACAACCAACCTTGTATTAAACTAGCTAAATCAGGTCAATTCAAGGCCCACACAAAACACTTGGATATCCGTTATCAAAATGTATGCCAAAGTGTAAAACAAGGTTTAATTGAACTAAAGTATTGTCCAAGCCAAGAAAATCTCGCAGACGGTTTTACGAAAGCTTTGGGTCCGCAATCTCATAAATGTTTCTGTTCAGGTTTAAATTTGAATTAAGGTTGGTACAGCTCAGTGTTACGAGCGAGAGGGGGTGTTGCTATCAAAGGGTTAAAGGGTAGCAGAAACGCTCTAATCACTGAGCAGCTGGAGGTCATTAGGCTTCCAGGAACATGAATTTGTATAAATAGTCTCCTGTGTGTTTGTTCTTCCCCTTTCTCCCCTTTTTTGGGCGTGTTTGCTGAGATGTGTGGTTCTTCGCCAGGGTTGTTTTTTTGTTTTGTAAATAAACCTTATCTTTGAGTTACAAACCGCATGCTCCAAGACTCCTCTTTGAAAAGATACTGCCTCTCCTGCCCTTCTTCAACTGCTGTGCGAAATACTCTGCTGTAGTGGGACCATGTGCAAAGCTGCAGGACGCATCTTGAATAACAAAATATCCTTTAACCCTACCCCCAAGCAGCCTTTGTATAAATTTTGCATAAAATTGTTTCAATAAAGGTCTATAACATGGTTGCGCACTGCCCCAATCTCTGAGCTGTTTGAGATTTCAGGGGTTCCAGGCACATACGCGTGGTTTGTGGTTCCTTTGGAATGAGGTAAAGGGGAGACGGTGGTGTCTTTATGATATATGGTTTACTTACACATATATACAACCTGAGCCTATGGTAGAGGAGGTCGCAGGCATTAACACCACAAGAGGGCCTTGCTTTGCCCACAGCTGCAGCCTTGGATTCAAGCAAGAATCAAGTATTGTTCTGCCTCGCAGGCTTCAGCTTACAGCCTGAATGAAGCTCCTTCCCTCTCAACTCTGACTTTATTATTCTTACTTACTTACTTACTTATACCCCACCCATCTGGCTGGGTTTCCCCAGCCACTCCGGGCAGCTCTCAATAGAATATTAAAAACACGATAAAACATCAAACATCAAAAACTTCCCTAAACAGGGCTGCCTTCAGACGTCTTCTAAAAGTCTGTTGTTTATTTCCTTGACATCTGGTGGGAGGGCGTTCCATAGGGTGGGCGCCACTACCGAGAAGGCCCTCTGCCTAGTTCCCTGTAACCTCACTTCTCACAGTGAGGGAACCGCCAGAAGGCTCTTGGAGCTGGACCTCAGTGTCTGGGCTGAACGATGGGGGTGGAGAAGCTCCTTCAGGTATACTGGGTCGAGGCCATTTAGGGCTTTAAAGGTCAGCACCAACACTTTGTATTGTGCTTGGAAACATGCTCAGAAACTTTGTCTTTCTAAGTACCTGTGAGTTGAGGGATGGAGCCCCAACCCATTTGCTGTCTCACACTGAGCTCCTTCCTTTGTTACTTTGTTTTTTTATATATATAATAATTTATTAAAGATTTTATGAATACAATAGAAAAGATAACAGAAAAAACAGAAAACAGAGCAAGAAAAAAGAAAATAAAATTAACATCTTTTAAAAACCATATTTTCTTCACTTTTTGGACTTCCTCACATCTCTCGCTCCTGCGTTCCAAATTTATACAATTTTAACCAGCAATTTATCACCTTGTTTCAATTCTTATTCTATAAATTTCCAATATTGTGTCCCTAACTTTGAATACTTTTATCTAAATCTTAGATCCCTGATTTAACATGATATTTATTCAAAATTTATCTTTCTCTTAAACTTCACTCATTCTCATATTCTTTTCAACTAACTTAATGGTGCCATGATATTTTCAGTCTCGCATCCTTCTTAACATTCATACAATTTACAATGTTTTTGTAAATAGTCCTTATATTTCTTCCAATCCTCTTCCACTGCTTCCTCTCCCAGGTCTCGGATTCTGCCAGTCATTTCTGCTAATTCCATATAGTCCATCAGTTGCATCTGCCATTCTTCCAGCATGGGCAAATCTTGGGTTTTCCAGTATTTAGCGACGAGTATCCTTGCTGCTGTTGTTGCGTACATAAAAAATGTTCGATCCTTCTTTAACACCCTCTGGCCAACAATGCCCAGAAGAAAGGCCTCTGGTTTCTTAGGGAAGGTATACTTAAATACCTTTTTCAGCTCATTATATATCATTTCCCAGAAAACCTTAACCCTAGGGCAAGTCCACCAGAGGTGAAAGAACGTTCCTTCAGTTTCCTTACATTTCCAACACCTATTATCAGACAGGTGATATATTTTTGCAAGCTTGACTGGGGTCATGTACCACCTATATATCATTTTCATAATGTTCTCTTTCAAGGCATTGCATGCCGTGAACTTCATACCGGTGGTCCATAACCTTTCCCAGTCAGCAAACATGATATTGTGCCCAATATCCTGTGCCCATTTTATCATAGCTGATTTAACCGTTTCATCCTGTGTATTCCATTTTAACAGCAAGTTGTACATTCTTGAAAGTACCTTAGTATTAGATTCTAACAGTTCTGTTTCCAACTTTGATTTTTCCACCTGGAATCCTATCTTTTTATCCAATTTAAAAACCTCTTCAATCTGAGCATAATGTAACCAATCTCGCACTTTGTCTTTTAGTTTCTCCATACTCTGCAACCTCCAATTATCTCCATCCTTTTCTAGTATTTCCCAATACTTCGGTCATTTGGCCTCCATATTGGGTCTTTTCAGAGCCTTAACTTCCATGGGCGACAGCCACCTTGGGGTCTTGTTTTCTAATAAGTCTTTATATTTTGTCCAGACATTAAACACTGCTTTCCTAACAATATGGTTCTTGAAAGTCTTATGAATTTTAACCTTGTCGTACCACAGATATGCATGCCATCCAAACGCATTGTTAAATCCTTCCAAATCTAAAACATCAGTGTTTTCAAGAAGCAGCCAATCTTTCAACCAGCAAAAAGCTGCTGATTCATAATACAACCTTAAGTCCGGCAGGGCAAACCCCCCTCTTCCTTTTGCATCAGTTAATATTTTAAACTTAATTCTGGGCTTTTTGCCCTGCCAGACAAATTTAGAGATATCTCTTTGCCACCTCCCGAAACACTCCATTTTATCCACAATCTGTAAAGTTTGAAACAAAAACAGCATCTTTGGCAATACATTCATCTTTATAACAGCAATTCGGCCCAACAAGGAAAGTTTCAATCTTGACCAACTTTCTAAATCCCTTTTAATTTCTGACCAACACTTTTCATAATTATCCTTAAATAAATTCAAATTCTTGGCTGTTATGCTTACCCCTAGGTATTTTACTTTTTTAACCACTTTTAACTCTGTCTCTTTCTGAAACCTTTCTGATTCTGAAGATGTCAAGTTTTTTCCCAATACCTTAGTTTTTTGTTTGTTTAATTTAAATCCCGCCACCCGACCAAACTCATAAATCAATTGTAATGCCCTTTTCGTACTAGATTCTGGCTCTTGTAAGGTCAAAACTAGGTCATCTGCAAAAGCTTTAAGTTTATACTGTTTCGCTCTGACCTGAATTCCTTCAACCAACCAGTCCCCTCTAATCATATTCAAGAGCACCTCCAGGACTGAAATGAATAACAAAGGGGAAATAGGGCAACCTTGTCGTGTTCCTTTTTCAATTTTAAACTCTTCCTTTGTTACTTTGATGGTCCATTACCTCACCAGGAAGCTAGCCTGGCTATTCCATGAATTTGAATCCTTGATTTTAACATCTGCTGGATCCACAGATTAGAAGGGTCTTAGCACACAGCCAACCCCTGCCCCAACTCAACTATATACAGCAAGCATCCCCAACCTGGTGTCCTCCAGGCCTGCATCTCCCCTCATCCCTGAAAAGTGGCCAGGCTGGTTGGGGCTGATGGGAGTTGTAGCTCAGAACATCTGGAAGGCACAAGGTTAGGAAAACCTGACATAGTGCAAAGGAGCTCTAAGGAAAGAGTTAAGCCTGATACTGATATGCTGCTGCGTGGTAAATATGGCCTGGGGAGTATGATGCTATGGCCTATGCTCCAGGCAGTAGTCACTGATCCAGCCAGATGTGCAGGGAGAAGAATTGGAATTGAGGAGGTCTTGCGGTAATTGTTGCATTTGTGGCCATTATGACAAAGCTTGCACTTCAAATTGTTAAATGCAAATATTTGCAGGACTGCTTCCTGCTTTGGGAAGAAGAGACCTCAATGAGTTAGTGGGTTGTCTTTGGTGAACCTCACACAGCCTTAAAAATCACAATAAACCATATATGAATTGAACAGTTAAATGCAAATATTTGCTAGGCTACATCCTGCTTTGGGAAGAGGAGAATTCAGCAAGTTAATGGGCTGGATTTGGTGAGTCTAACAGAGCTTTTAAAAGTCATAATAAGCCATTAAGTATTAGATGGGTGTGAGCTCCTCTGGGAAACCAGGAGCCAGGCTGTCTCTCTGAAAAGCTGTTGGATAAAACTTGGGTAAAGAATTCATGTCCAGAGGTAAAGTGGTCGCTTCCCTTGTGGTTTTGTATGTATCAGCTCACCATAGTGTCATTGACAGAGGACACTGGAAGCCAGAGACAAATTTGGACAAGAACTGCAGCAATTCTACAAGTTGTTTGAGCTGACTACGGTTCTCTTCTTATGTCAATCAAGTGGACTTGTAAAGACATGATGTCATATTTGGAGGAAAGGATTAAAGAGTGCGGGCTGCCTTCTCTTCGCGGCGTTGTCATGGTGCCCCTGCCGTGCCATTATGTCATGTGAAACTGAGATGTGGTTCTCTCTCTAGGCCAGGGGTGCACAACCTGTGGCCCAAGGCCTGTGTGTGGCCCTTGGCTTAATTTCATGCAGGTGGGGGAAGCCAGGAGGGGTGGAGGAGAGGGGAGAGGGAGTGGGGAACATTGGAGAGAATTCTGAAACAGATAGAGCAAAGGAGGGAGGTGGGGGAGCCCTCTGCAAGCGATCAGTTCCAACTTTTGGCAAGAGCTATGTGTCTCTCCCTTGGCAATCTGTTGTGTAGAAAGGAAGGGAGAAGGAGAGAAAGGAACTGGCCCCATGCACTGCAGACTCTAGACTGCACCCACTGGATGGTATCCGCTGAAACTGTTGCAAGTTTTAAAACAAGGAGTTTTAGCTGCAAAATGGAACACCCTCTCCTCTCCCTTTGTGACCCCTAAATCTGTTCTTTGAGTGACCCCAATCCTCTGGAGCAGATTTTCAGGGCATGCAAGGGAACGTGCAGGGAGAGGAGAGGGCAAGGAAGTTTCACTGCGCAGCTAAAACACCTAATGCTAGCAGAACCATTTCATTAGACATTGCCCACTGCTGACGTGTGTCCCTCGACAAATCACCTTGAAGGCTTCAGAAAGAAAAATGGTTCCCCACTGTGCTTTAAGCTTTGCCACAGCCTAGAGGCAAAGAGGGAATAGACGGCAATGGGTAACCAGTGTAGTCAGATAGCCTCAACAGACTTGGATGGTCATGGCAGCCTGATAGGCTTAAACTAGTTTTGCCAGGGGCCATTCCAGTTTTTGTTGTTGTTAACTGGTATTGTCATTTCCTGCCCCCTTGCAATGCACCCAGTGCTCACCCTCCAGTTGTGTTGATACTGCTAGTTCTGATCCTGTATTCCAGGATTTCTCAGACTAGTTTCATGCCAACTTCTTTGAGTTATTGTGTTCTGCTATGACTGCTCATGGTACATGTACCAGCAGCATGGTCTTATTACTATTTTGGTGGGAACATTAAAAAAACATACCACTTTTTGCACTTTCCAGAGGTAGGCAGTATGGACTATAAACAAGGGACTTATTTGTGTGGTATTCTGTACAATATGCCCCATGGACAGCAATTGCATTTGTGGCAAATTCCAGTAGAATGCTGCCTCGCAAACACAAGGGACTGCAATGTGGACCCAGCAGGGTGTGCTAGACAGCATGGAGAGTTGAAAATTAGAATCTGGAGTTTGTTGAACTAACAGCTGGCTTGAATATTGGGTGCTGGTTCTGAACTAATATTGCTGTGGTAACTGGGAGAAGGTCCCTAGTGTTTTTGGACCTTTGTGACACCCGCTTCATTTATATACAGTGGTACTTTGGGTTACATATGCTTCAGGTTACATACACTTCAGGTTACAGACTCTGCTAACTCAGAAATAGTATCTCAGGTTAAGAACTTTGCTTCAGGATGAGAACAGAAATCGGGCTCCGGTGGCGCGGTGGCAGCGGGAGGCCCCATTAGCTAAAGTGGTGCTTCAGGTTAAGAACAGTTTCAGGTTAAGAACGGACCTCCAGAACGAATTAAGTTCTTACCTGAGGTACCACTGTATTTGAAAATAAGCAGATCAGTACAAAAGTCACCAAAGTCTCCAGTACTCTCTTCCAAAGGTAATCTTTCTTATCGAGACTTTCCTGGCCATCTTGCTTCCTGACAAAGAGGTAGAATGAAATGTGAGTGGTTTCCTTGACAAGCCACTTAACCCGTCTGAACCCAAACTCAGATCTGATCTAATAAAACTCTGATTGAAAAATTGAGCCAAATGATATTTACTAGACACTGATATTAGACAGAACTTTTGAATTCAATGCTATTTTTACTTACTTTAGTTTTTATTTATAGCATTTACAATACCTCTCCTTCCTGCTTAGCTGTATATTTTTAATTTATGGTTCCAGTTGCAAGATTCCTAAACAAACTGCACATCTTTGGCTTTCAGCGGGCGCGCTGTGCAATGTTTCATACGTCTTAAGAGCTAAGAATCCTTTATATTACTTGCAGACTACAGAATCCATAGATGATGCTTCCAGACTTAGTTGGACATTTGCAGAGATTGCATCTCATCCAAAGTCACAGTAACACATGGGGCTGAAGAATTCAATCTTCCAAAAGCTAACGTTTGTTTCCATGCAAGTGTGGAGGGGAACTTGCCTTGAGACTAAGCACTGAAATATGTGGGAAGATAATGGATCCTCAAATTCTCTGTGATTGTAGTGATAGCATGAAATAATTGTATTATGTTATATTGTGAGTGAGCTCCTGCAAGGGTCCCAACCTAGAGTTGTAGCCATAGTTTTTCAGAGAAAAGCAAAATATATATTTGAGTATGTAAAAGAAAGTTACAGGATATGGCATTACCAATGCATTTTTTAAATACCAAGAATTATTCAGGGATAACAAAACTTGGTATAACTCAGTCTAAGAAAACTGGCCATTGATTCCTGTTCTGAATATTTTGGTTCTCTCACATGAATCCCCCCCCCCCCAAGGAATCTCCCATGTATGTAGGGATGGGTGTATTGGTCAGTTACAGTTTCTCTCAGTTTCTGATTTTTCCAGCCTTAAGTTCATTCCTTCACATTTCCACATCAGTGTGAGAATTTTTCAGTCCTCGCAAAAAATCATCAGCATTTTAATGCAAAATTCACCAGATATATACATTTTAGTATTCGATTTTGCCGAATATACACAACTTTACAAAGCAAATTTTCCCCAACATAATGCATTGTGTTTATTTATTTGTGTTATTTTTACAAATGTATGGATTCTTAGGCACACTTTGTCTTAGTGTACAGTATGCATTTTTCTCAATGTTACATGGCTGGAAAAGGGGCCTGCAAAATTCAGGGAAGTGCGAATTTCAATAGCTGAGTTTCAGTTCTTATATAGTTTCAGAAAACCTAGTGACCTAGACATGCTCATCAAGCCCCTGAATGGAACTAGGCTCTATTGAGTAGGGTAGGGAGTGCTGGACTGTGGTTGGTGAGCACTGTGCCACATGGATGAGGTAAAACTTTGCTTTTTCCATGATATTTGAGTAGATTAGCAGCTCAGGGACTTCTGGTGTTCTACAGTCATATGCAGTAGTCCCTTCAAACATGTCTTCTCTTTCAGTTTCTGAGATGTAGCTGGTTGAGACCACAACCCCCAACGAAGTCTGAGACAATCCTCTTCCTCACACATGTGTGGTGCATTTTTTTTTTTTTGCCTATGGATATATACATTTTGTTTTCACCCAAGCGTTGTTGTTCAAGGCCATAGGATACTCTCAGAAAGCAAGGCAAATGACACCATGTTTGTGCCTGACACTACTCTTTGGTGCCCTCTTCTGGAATGTTCCCTACAGCACTATCTCAGAGTATGCATTTATGCTTCCACTTTCTAAGATCCAAATTATGGATGATATTCAAGTTATTCTCAGAAAAAGACCCATTAAAATAATGGTTTGTGTGTGTGTGTGTACGCGCACGCACACACATCTGGACTGCATGATACAAGGTAACAGGAACAGAGTGAACTGAGTTGAAATGGTTGAATATCCTTTGGGGAGGTAGGTCAGAGGTGGATGATCACTTTACGTAGAGAAGTCCCAGTTTCAATCCCTGGCAACTCCAGATAGGACTGGGAATGTCTGCCATCTGATACCCCAGAGAACCACTGGCAATCATTGTAGATGATGGACTGACAGGGCTAGATGGACCAGTGCTCTGACTCAACACATAGTAGTTTCCTATGTTCCCATGTAATATCATTATAAATGAAGTGAAGAAGAAACAAGTTTAGATACTCTGGGATTTGAGGAGCAAGCTGAGCCAGGATGGTGGAATATGATTAGCAATTAAATACTGGAATCCTAAACACACTTGCTAGCCTAGTTCAGTAGATTGAGGGTTGTCTCCATGTAAACCAATTTAGGAAAGTCAAACAAAAATAATTTTAGACACCCTAGGTCTCAACTGTGCGGCACCAGATAACCTGAAAAAGAAATCTGCTTAACTTTGGCCTGATTTGTTTTCATGATTAAGCTCATAATAAAGCCCTATGTTGTTGAACAAACACATATATCTCATCTTCCCTCCGAAGTGGTGTACATGGTTCTCGCCCTCCACTTTTTCTGTTCAGAACAATCCTGTAAGGAAGGTTGGCCTGAGAGATTGTGACAGTGCCAAGGTCATCTTCATGGCGAAGTGGAGATTTGAACCCTGGTCTCCCAGGGCCTAGGACAACACTCTAACTAACCACTACGCCAAATCTTTGGAAACAAGCATTCTTAGACCTATAGTTAGAAACACCTTGGACCATTGTTAGGCGAGCCAATGTTGTTTGGTGGTCAGTATGTTGGATTAGGAGCAAAAAGATCCTGGTTCAAATCATTCATCTATGCAGCTCAACTATGTGACCTTGGGCCAATCACTATCTCTCAGCCCAACCTACTTCACAGGGTAGTTGTGAGAATGACATTGTGTATAAGGGATAACACAGGAGTTGGATAGAAATGTAACTAACTGCATATGGAATTTCAAGGTAGAGATCCTGAATTCATCTCTTAAGCCAGGGATATGGAATTTGTGGCCCTCCAGATGTTATTGGACTCCAGCTCCCATAATCTCTAGCCAGCATGACCAATAATTAGGGATGATGGGAATTGTGGTCTGGCAACATCTGGGCAGCCAAAGGTCCCACACTCCTGTTTAAAACTCATGAGGCAGCTTTGCGTAGAACATTGTCTTATTTCCCCCTTCCATAAGGTGGATCTCAGCTAGCAAGTCTGGCCAGCTACCACCAAATTAATTGCACATGTTCAAGGGTAAAGCTGAGGGTACCATGTACATTGACAACACATCTTTGTTCATATATTTCCCCAACAGACTTTGCTTCCTGTTATTATTAGACTATATGAGAAAAGCTGGCTTGAATGTTAGTGCTGTCATTCATGAGCTACAGTGGGTAGCTGGCACTCTCTGTAAGTTCTGATTTTTGAAAAACCAGATTCTTTTCACACATGTAGTAGTTTTACTCTTGCAGTAGTATCATTGCTGATGTATTGGCGGTGCAATTGTTACTGTGCATTGTAATGACTGAAGCTGCCATCCTTGAAAGATTTGTTCTTGAGGCCGTATCGCTGAAATAACAGGGGTGTTACAAGAATAAATAGTTTGAATGTTTCTCACATATCAGGCAGTATGTTGCAATTACCACTAGCATGGAAAAGCACTAGTATGTTCTCACAGTAATTCAGCATTAAAATGCTTTTTTTACTATTTAGAACACTGTCATCGACAACTAAATCATTCTTAATGCTTTCTAAGTCGCTTATGCACAGTGCAATGGGATATTCAATGCAGCTGTGGAAAGAGGCAAAGTCAGCATCAATACTTGTGTGGAACATTAATAAGTGGATCTCTGTGGAGTGCTATGTGTGGAGTGCCGTTTATATGTTCCAACAAGAAAGTCCATATTCTATGCCAAGAACAGAGACATTCCACACTCAGAATATATTACTGAATTGCAAATTTGCTGTTTCAGAATAACATGCTTTGTTTCCACAGATTTGGGTACTCATTTGTTTTCTTCGCCATGGAATGGTGTGGTAATGGAATTGATGTGAGGGGGAAAGGTTGTGCACACATTACAAGCTTAAAATATAGCAAGGTTGTTGTTTTTCTCTCAATTCAGATCAAAACTGGTTTGCTTGTAGAGATGGTGATTGAGATGACCAGTTAAGACAGGTCAAAAATCCCTCTACACCTTTCTTAGCACTTGGCTTTCATTCCTAGGTTCCACTAAGGCTGGATCTAGACACATCAAAAAAAGTTGGCAAAAGACAGGACTCCACAGCGTCATCTGGTGTCACAGTGTTATAACACATATAAAAGGTGGTTTTTTTCTTTACTAATGTAGCTAAGTCCTAAGATGTTGGAAGAAAAGTCTCCTTCAGTATCAATGTGTTGCTGTCTCCTTCAGTATCAATTTTTTTTTTACTCTGATGGGAATGCCTCCTTTTCTAAATAGGTCTGTTTGCTTTTGCCCCACCTTAATTTGTTCTGTAAGTTTCTTCCATGTCCCACCCCCCAATGTCCTTTTGTTAAGAATCCAACTATTTGCTGTTGTTGGTTCACTACTGGTATCAGCATCATGTTCATTCCCTCTATGTCCAATGTTCAGAGTGTGAGTGACAATGCTTATACAGTGGTACCTTGGTTTAAGAACAGTTTAGTTTATGAACAACTGGGATTAAGAATGCTGTAAACACAGAAGTAGTTGTTTTGGTTTGTGAACTTTGCCTTGGAATAAGAAGTAGTTTCGCTTCCTGTTGAAGTGTGTTCCATTTGTAAATCGAGTCCCCCGCCGCTATGGGAAAGGACACCTTGGTTTCAGAACGCTTTGGTTTAAGAACGGACTTCTGGAACGGATTAAGTTCACAAACCAAGGTACCACTGTATAGCCAAAATGGCACCACCATGAGAGGAAAGGAGCGGCAGACTTATAGAACTTCCAAAGTTTGCAGAAGTACCAAAGGAGGGCTTGTGGGGCTTTGTGGGTTGGGGGGAGGAAGGGCAGTGTATAAATAATAAAATTATTATTAAATTATTATTAAATAGAAAACAAGGGGAGGGCGAATGGAAGAGAGTAGAACCCTTTTCATTGCAAATCCCACTTGTTACTGAAAGGACTTTATTTTCCTTATGCGAAGATATCCTTGTTTCCATGCAAATAAATATGAAAGAAAGAAAAACAACGTCCCGCTCCTTAGAGCCCTTCACACTCAACATTCTTGCTTCATAAAGTCTTCCGTTCCTTTCAGAACAACAGTTGAGAGTCTTGGGAAGAAAACCTTATAAAAAGTAATCTGGCCCATTTGGTGCAAGCTGCTCACATTCTCTCTCTCCTCCTCCTGCTGCTGCAGTAAACTTTCCTAGCTATGCAAGGAAGGCCCACAGAGACAGTTCAACAGCTAAGGGTGTGTGTTTCAGGCAGGGGTGAAATCAAAGCCCGTTACAGAAGTTCACGCGCACACAGTAAGCTGAGAGTGGATTGTTTTCCCCAAATGCCTATTTAATACAGTAAAAAGAAAGGAGGCAGGGCTTGCATCTAGATAGCAACAGGGGAAGGATGAGGAGTCAAGTTTTAGGAGTAGAAAGGGGTCTAAGGTTTCAAAAAAGGGAGGAAAATAGTTGAACAGAGTCTACTGTTAATTTTAATCATCCTTTGAATTTTTAAAAATACCTTTTTTTAACAGGCTTTTATGGAGAATTTTGATGTTTTGTTTTATGATTTTGTAAATCGAGGTTTTCTTACAGTCAAGCAGTATATCAATTTTGTTAAATAAATACATAATTAAAAAACAAATTGAGGTTTTTTTCTATCACTATTATCAAGATATTATTTGGGGACTGAAATTTGGCACAATTAGTTTTATTTCAAAATGGAGCAGCGTACACTTTTTAACTAAGAATTCTTCTGGGTAGTTAATCCACAGTAGTAGACAATTGAAAGGTTGGTGCCACATACAACAGCAACTTATTAGCAAGTATTAAGTGCCCATGTAGAAGTTGTTTCCGTCCAAATGTTGCTGGACTTCTTTGCTCCCACCATCCCTAACTATTGCCCATGTTTGCTGGGGCTGATGGGAGCTGGAATCCAACAACACTGGGTGGGAGCGTCACAGATTCTCGCATCTCTAGCACAGAGCACCTCATGTTGCAGAACCTTCTTTATTGCCAAATTCTGTCTTGTAAAATGGCTGGCATCCCAACTGTCACGCCCCTGAGATTTAAAATGCTTGCTCCTGCTTTCCTTTTTTATATCACAAACCATTTTTGGAACTCCTCGCAGGTTCAAAAGTACCGTATTTTTCGCTCCATAAGACACACTTTTTTTCCTCCTAAAAAGTAAAGGGAAATGTCTGTGCATCTTTTGGAGCGAAATTGTGGTCGATCGCTGGCTCCCTTTCCGGCCCCGCCCCCTTGCCCAGGCCTCCATTGTTGAATGTTCTGCATATGGAGGCTGTTTGTTTCCCCAGTGACATGTGACTGGCTGGTTAGATTATCTGTCTCGAAACTGTAGAAATGGCTCCCTTTCCTTTCCTAAAGAAACAAGGCTTTTCCCTTTTGCAAAAGAAGCTGCACAACTGTGAGCTGATCCCCCTCAAAATGGGGCTTTCCCCCTTTCCTCCTCTAAAAACTAGGTGTGTCTTATGGAGCAAAAAATTTTGGTAATTTGCAATGCAGTGTAGGAATGCTATGTGGATAATGTCACTATATTAAATCACAAGATGGAGCCAGAAGTTTCCTGTTACTGTTCTGCTCTTGTCTGATAGTGAGCATCTTTGTAGCCAATGGCTTGTGGACCAGCACCAGTCCATTGACCACCATTTTGAGTA
This sequence comes from Podarcis gaigeae, assembly GCF_964106915.1. NCBI lineage: Eukaryota > Metazoa > Chordata > Lepidosauria > Squamata > Lacertidae > Podarcis > Podarcis gaigeae. Next base: position 66,886,258 of record NC_139681.1, read on the forward strand.
GCACTGCTCTAAAACTTCCATGATAGACCTGCTATCCAAGAAACACAAGCCCATAGCTGCCTTAGTTGTGTGGATCTAGTTGTGCATTTATTTGGGCGCTTGCTAATATATTTATATATAGTATGAAACAGATGTGTTTAAATTCCCAATATGTAAAGCCATCACATGCCAGCCCTTCCCTTCCTGAATTCTGCAAGGATTTGGACAGACCAGAGTTGAGCAGTAGTACTGAATTTGAACAGCCACATGCTTGCATGATTTCGAGCTTCAAAATGCTTATTCCACTATGAATCATAGGATTGAAGGCAGGTTCTAATATTAAAATAATTGAGATTTGATGCGCAGCACATCAAGCGAGGACTGCTAGTCAGAGTCATATTCAAATACAATCTGTACTTGATTGAAACCAGCAGATGAGAAATCGTTAAGTTGCACAATACAGCATTCAGGACTGAAGCAGGGGAACCTGGAGTCAGTGGCAAGACAATCTGTTTTCTATTTTCTTAGATGCAAACCCACAGCACACACCTTGAAATTCTTTCAGATCCTATCAAGGCCACCCTTGTTGAGCGATGGAGAGGGGATTATGTGTTAAGAGTTTGCTAGGGGATATGGTGAGTGCAGTGAAACTTTTGTTTTTATTTTTTGCACTGGGATCTGAGAAAAAAACGTAACGCCAGACCTCCCATGTTTAATGCAGGTCTTTACAATGTGAATTGCTCTCAGTCTCCAGTGAAAAATATTTGCCTGTATACTTTGTTCCTCACAGTTAAAATCACAGGGAGCCGACTCCCATACAACATCCCCAGGACATTTCAGTCACGTTGGAATTTGAGTGGGTGGTACAGGAGTTTTTTATTTAAACATTTTAATGTCCAAGCAAAAAGGCACCTAGGGCAGTGACAAATCATTTGAAATTATTTAATGACTGAAATATAATTGAAAACATTTTTCTTTATCATTTGAAAAAATATTTCACAAGGCATTTGTTGATTTTTAAATGACTGCTTCCCAAGGCTGAAATATATATTAACTCCCTTCCCCAATCCTTTAACAATTAACCTCCACCAGTTATGTCCATTAAGTATTGTGGTTGTTTTTAAAAAATGGTACTACGTAGTTACTTGTAGTCACTTTCTTAAGCTTATTTATTTCTTGCATTTATACCCCACCCATTTCTCCAAGGAGCACAAGGTGATGTGCATTTCATCCTCACAAGAAGCCTGTGATGTAGGTTAGGCTGTGAGGCAGTGACTGGCCCAAGGTCACTCAGTCAGCTTCAAGGCTGGTTGGGGATTCAAACCCTGGTCTCCCAGGTTCTAGCCTGACACTGCAACCATTTCACCAGACTACAGCTCTCCATCAACACATATTCGTTCCCAAGCTGGCTTGAAAACACAATAAAATATTAAAATGCATTATGTTGGATTGTACTTAATGAAGTTGTCTTGTCTGCACAAAGACTTTCACATGCACAATGGAACTTCCCATGCCCTTATTTATTATTTTTTTTCTCTCTGTGCTCCCTGTAACCCCCCAGGGCAAAGGCTGAAGCAAGAAAACGTTTGATATATAAAGTCAGAATCTGCTCTGGGAAGTTGGGGGGTGGGGGACTCAGAACAGAACTAAAGGGCATGCAGGCTGAGGAGAGAGAGGGGAGAATTTTTGTTGCACAAGCCAAAATCGTTATGCAAATAGGTTGACTTTGCTGGATATATAACCCATGATATTTATAATCAATCAACAGGCAATAAGTAATAATGTCTGGGTAGGCTTATCTAAACAGAACATTTTGAGTTTGGAGAATAGATGCTGCCATGCTAAAAGATTGATTTTTCACAGTGGCAGGACAAATATTATGTGGCACTGGTAAAAGTGTTGGCTCCACAGATCAAAGCATTGGAGTGGGCATATATGGGTTAAGGTGATACTGTTGAGATATAGATCTTGGGGTTCAGATTTGCCATGTGTATGGCTTCTTCCTGACAACCTATACAATGGGCTGGTGCATCCTTCAATTTTCATCATGGGTGAGGAGTATCTCAATCAAAGGGCATGGAAGCCTGGACCCAGAAACCATACACTTGTTTTGCAGCACAACCCTAAAGCAGCTCAGATGGTGGGAACAATAAAAGTGTAGTAAGATGGAAAATATGTGTAACAATACTGCAGCAGAAGTGTTGTTTGAGCTGCAGAACTGGGTTTGGCAGAACCCTCCATAACAAATAAAACAACTAGGTGTCCTTTTTTTGTTCAGGGACGTTCTCCTATAATACGAATCCTAAGACTGCCACATTAAATTATCATGAACACAGTGAAAATCATTAGACAATTAAATTCTACTTCTACAGTGTTCAGTTGAGATAAATTAAAATTAAAGACTTAGGTCACCAGTGTTCAGAAATGTTCCCTATATGATGACTCCTTCGATTACTGCATTGAAGTTTCATAAATATAATAGAAATCATTAGGCAATTAAATTCTGGTTCCATGGTGATTTTTTCCAGAGGTTATTGGCCACATAGCTCCTTTTACACCATTAAATGTAGATAGTCAATATTGTTAAGTGCACAGTCACTAGGTTTCAAGGGAATTGGTTTGATTTTGTAATCATACTAACAGCCACTTGAATCAATTTCTACTCTAGAGGACAATTATGCATAGAAAACAAAACATTTTATGTTGTGGCCTCATGGTGATGTTGTAGAGAATTATAAGCAGGAGGTGGAACTATCACATCGATTCTGGTGACCTTCTCAATAATTCAGATGGGCAGTATAATAATATAAGAGAGAAAATGTAGGCAGAATTCTGAGGAGGTTTACTCATCCTTTGTTGCTTCTCGAGAGCCACTGAGATACAATGGCCTGGTTTGCACATCACAGTAAGCTATAGTCTGGTATAAACTGTAGTTTATTGACAATGTGCAGGGTGCTGGTAGATACCATACAGTCATGCCTGTCTTGCCCCTCCATTTGCTTAGCCACAAAACAAACCACAGAGTGCCTGACTTAGCATTTTGTGTGAACCAGGGCTGGTGGTTTATCTCCCAAACAAACCACAAGCAGAATCCAACGTTCTTGGCTAACTACTTGTGGTTTGGTTGAGGGAAGCAAACCAGGACTGCTGGTTTATGCATCATGCTAAGCTAGCCTGGCAGCAGGTGCAATGGAACAGCACGCACCAGCACACTGCTTGTTGTGGTAAACCATAATTTATACAGAGTGACTATGGCTTGCCATAACATGCAAACAAGGCCATAAGATATGTAAAAGATAAAATGGTCACTCACCACTAGTTCAGATCCTACAAGTGTGCGAAATTAAGAAATTTTTTTTTGTACCAACTTACATTACTTTATACAGTGGTACCTCAGGTTAAGTACTTAATTCGTTCTGGAGGTCCGTTCTTAACCTGAAACTGTTCTTAACCTGAAGCACCACTTTAGCTAATGGGGCCTCCTGCTGCTGCCATGCCGCTGGAGCACGATTTCTGTTCTCATCCTGAAGAAACGTTCTTAACCTGAAGCACTATTTCTGGGTTAGCGGAATCTGTAACATGAAGAGTTTGTAACCTGAAGCATATGTAACCTGAGGTACCACTGTACTGTGATGGGGGGGGCAGTTCTTCTCAGTTGCTCTCCTCCCAGAAACATCTTTCGTCCCTCAATAAAAACAGCAGCAGCAGCAGCAGCAACAACAACAACAACAACAAACCCACACCAATTAAAAACAGTTAACCCCTAGCCCAAAATTCTGTTCAGCTGCCTCAGCTTTTTGTACCTGAAGTCAGTCAGGGCCCTGTCCTCCCAGGCCAGGTAGGAAAAGACCAGCAAGGCTGGGAGCAGGTATCCCAGGACTCTCTTTAAAGCACTCGTATATGTACTACTTTAACAGCTGTGGGAAATCCTGAGAATTTTAGTGTGTTAAGGATGCTAGGAACTGTGGCTCTGTGAGGTCAGGACCCTTAAACTACAGTTCCCGTGATTCGTTTGGGAAAGGCATGACTGGTAAAGTGGTATAAGAGTGGAAATTTTGTGCAGATGTGAGCTCAGTTTTCTGTGTGCACTGATCATGTTCAGTCCTCACTGGGGTGCATTTGAGAGCCTCTGCCCCTTTAGACTCCACCCCTTGAAGATGTCCCCCCACCCACATCTGCAAACCTTGGGGCTCACATGAATATGCCATTGCTGTATCTTTTTCTTGTTTTTCAATAGTCCCATTTTGGTGAAATAGCCTTCAAAACTCAGAATCTATTTATTTAGAAAATGGGGAGGGGGGTAACTTCAGCTGATCCATGCCCCTGAACTATGGGCTAGCCCCCCTCCCAGTTTATATGATGGTCGTGAGGTTGGATAGTAATTCCATGGTCTGTTAGTTTCAGGAATGGAGATCCTTCCATCAGCATGACATTCATCACTGTGCTGTGTGGCTGTTGCCTAGCCAGCTGAAATACTGGCTTTTCCTCAGAGTAAGTCAGGCAGCCTCAAGTGCTTCGTGAAACTAGTAAAATGCTATATTTGCTTCATTGGCATTCCATAACATTTTTGGTTCTTAAGAATTTTTCTTGTTATTGCGGTGGCAAATCCCATAGCCTGAAGATGGGGGTCCTATATATATACATGATAAAATGTCATCTCATAAGGTTTTTGAAGGAAGCAGACAGGAGGTCATCGGAAGAGGATTGCTGATCCTTGCGTACAATTGGCTTCAAAATTGGTTCTTTTCCCTGGTTGATTTTTTGTGTTGTTTCAGTGGAACTATTCTCATGGCCAAGAATTCCTCTGCTCTAAAAGCACTCCTGTTTATATTTTTGTTTCCAACCTCAATCCTTCCAGTTCCCTGTGGCCTTTAGCATAAGCTACAATTATCTTTCCTCTAGTCAAACAATACAGCTTGTCTAAAGTTTGACTCAGATATCTCCATGTCAGCAGAAGAGAAAGTTGTTCCTATTTGTACATCAGTGCCGTCTCGTGGGATCTTCACTGTCCCCTTGGGATGTGCCAGGGCTGGGCTGCTGGCACCAGTCTGCGGCGAGCCTGGAGCCATGAGGCAAGCCAGAACTCAAGAGCAAATCAGGACCAAAGGGCAAACCAGGAAGGAGGACCAGCCAAAAGTCAAGACTGATATATATATATATTATAATACCTTGGCTTCTTTCACAAGGCAGTTTATTCTGTTTCCCTAACATTTCCCTGTTAATTTTCGCATTATATTTGAGCTTTCACACAACATAAAAGCCACTTCTGAGATTCTAGTGTAATCTAGTTGAAATTTAGCTCTTGTTTCAATGTGAATCGCTTCTGGGGGGGGGGGGGGGGATCAGCCTGCAACTCTATTAACCCAGAAAATTGTGGGAGTAAAGTGATGGTTCTTGAGCATGGTGATTGTGTGTAATGTACTAACTACTGTACAGCACTTACTGGAAATATTTAATTCAAACTTTTGGGGGGCAAAGACTGAAATGAGAAAATATTTGGTACATAAAATCAGAATCAACTACTTCTCAGAAGAAACAGCTGTATGAATGTAAGAAGATCCTGCTGGATTAGGACAAAAAAACATGTAGCCCAACATCCTGTTGTTACCGTTGGCTAACCAGATGCCTATGGGAAGCCAGCAAGTGAGATGGGTGCAAAAGCACTCTTTCTATCTGTGATTCCCAGCAGGTGGAATTCAGAGGCTGACAGCCTCTGAGAGTGGAGGTAGAACATAGCCGTCATGGCTAGTAGCCATTGATCAATGTACCCCGAGCCAGAAATTTCAAATGGCAAGAAAGGGGTTGAGTCTGACTACCCTTTCTCCAAAAAGAGCTCACACCTAAATCAACGGAATTGCAATTGGACAAAACTGTCATGCGTGTCTGCACTGGAGGAATTGCCATGAGGCATGAGCTCCCATGTTTATATGTGCTATGTAGTGATGGACAAACTCACCTCATCTCAGTCAGCATGGTATATTATAAGCTTCCTTGGTGACCTTTCGGGAACAATTCATTTGCTTTGTGAGAATGTCTGCCGATTCATAATGATGGATCAGGTCTTTTAATTGGTCACCTTTTTTGGCAATAAGCAACTCCATTTTCCTGTGAATTTTCAATTGCCTCTCAAAGTTCCATCCAGTTTTCACCTTTTACGAAGGTAATCATAGACCTGTCTGAGCTGTAATTTGCGTCTACGACTTGGATAAAAATGAATGAAAGTTTGAGCTGTAGCTGACAACTCACTGATTGTTCCTGCTCAAGATCTTATTTTACATAAGAATTTGCCTTAAACCAGGTCAAATCATTGGCCCATCGAGCTCAATATCGTCTACACCAGCCTTTCCCAACATGGTACCTTCCAGATGTTTTGGACTACTGCAGCATACCTAATTCTAAGAGATGATGGGAGTTGTAGTCTAAAACATCTGGAGAGACCATGTTGGGGAAAGCTGATCTGCACTGTCAGTGTTTCTTCAGAATTTCAGACACAGAGAGAGGTTTTTCTGAATACTAACTAGAGATGCCAAAACAAAATTTAAAAAAATTCCTTCCAGTAGCACCTTAGAGACCAACTAAGTTTGTTATTGGTATGAGCTTTCATGTACACTTCTTCAGATACACTGAAACAGAAGTCACCAGACCCTTATATATACTGAGAGGGTAGGGTATTACTCAGAAGGGTGGTGGGAATGGGTAATTGGCTGATAGGTGTGGTAAACCTGTTGACGACTGTTAACAACTGCAATTGGTCTTACAGGAAAAAGCAAGGGGTGAGATAGCTAAAGATGGCTAAAGAGATGCCAGTGATTGAAGCAGGGGTCTTCTGGGTCTTCTCCACACAAAGCATGTGCTCCACCATGAAGAGCTACGATTCTGACTCCAAGCTAGGGAAGAACTTGTGTGGGAAATCTGCAATTCGCACTGCAGATGCACATTTCAAATTTGCATGTCAATCCAAGGTAATTATGAGCTTCAGTAACATCTCTAAGTCTGTAAATGCTGGTTGTCTCATGGCATGTTTAAAAGCTTTTAAAAATCATAAAGTTTTTAGCAACAATTGCCCTTAACCAAAAATGGTTTTATGACAGTATCATAGAAAGGCTGAAAACAAACACTGATGTTACATGATATGGAATTCAACTTAGGTCATTGTTGTCCACTGAATACTCCTTTACCAAATGCAAAGAATCAGACAGTGACTTTTATCATATGTGGTAGACTTGTGATACAGTAAAAACATTTTGGGAATTGATCTATAATGAACTAAAAAAGATGTTTAGATACATCTTCCCCAAAAAACCGGAAGCATTTTTGCTAGGTTTGATGGGTGAGGAAATTACGTAGACCAAAGACTATTTATGTACGCCACAGTGGCAGCAAGAACTTTATGGGCCCAAAAGTGAAAGTTACAGGAGGTACCTACCATTGCAGAGTGGCAGGCGAAGATGATGGACTTTGCAGAACTGGCCAGACTGACTTGCAGGATTCAAGACCAGGACAATCAGAAATTCCAAAGGGACTGGAGTAAATTTATTGTATATTTGAATAAAAATTGCAAAAATTTGAAGACACTAGCAGGATTGAAATAAATCCTACAGTGTGGACAATTGGTTGAAGATTTTAATTGCGGGATTGGATTTGAAATGGAAAACTGAAAGAAAGGAAGGAAGGAAGGAAGGAAGGAAGGAAGTCGTATGCTCAGCAGAGCAGAGAGTTTTTGTGTTTGGTATTGTAATGCTGTAATGCTGAAAATGTTGTTTAAGAAGGAAAATAATAAAAATATATTTAAATGAATACTCCTTTACCAAAAGTGAAAACCTTCCTAAGTGATGGACTGCAACTGACCGTTTTTTGAACATGGACAGTAATTATCAACTCCAAGCACAGCTGTTCAGCATTATGCTGCTACAGAATTTCTACTTTTCCCTCCATTGCATCCCATCTGAGTTCAATAAATGACAGATTTGGAGGCTAGAGAGCATCATACATATATATTAACATGCTATTGAGCTTCTTCAATGAATAGCATTTAACCATCTGGAAAACCCTTTAAATTACCGATCCATGACAAAAAACGGGCTGATCAAAAATGAAGAAAGGGAAGATTGAATACCTGCAGAGACAGGAAGACATCTTAGGAGGGGGGGGAAGCCAATTTGGTGAATGGGGAAACATATTCAGATCTCAGGGATGGGGTACAATAAACATTGCAAAGCCTGCCAAGCAAATTTTAGGTTTGAAACAAGAACAAATTTATTTAAGAAAATAAAAATAATGAGGAGCATCTCAGAAGATAAATTATACTGCCCTTGAAGAAACCAGGGGTGGCCAGCTGGCTGTCCCTGAAGCAATTTTGTTCTATATCTTGGCAATGCTTCCAAATTTTAATCACAGTGGTATAAAAAGTTTGATGGCACTTTCACTCATAAGGAAAATAAAGCTGTTTTCAAAAATTATAAAAGATTTATCTACATGTGTGACTTGCAGCATATCATTGCAGGGCACCCTAAACCCCTAATATGTTTGATCCTTTTCATCGTGTGCAGGGCTTCTGCTGATGGGATTTGTTAGGCGAACCCTGCCCTTAATAGTTATGCAGGTGCCTAGAGAGGAGAAAGGCAAAAGGCAACCACATCCTCTGTGCAAATAAGTGTGCAGGTGTGTACACATTTAAGAGCATAAGAGAGCCTGCTGGTTCAGGCCCCTAATTGTGGTTTCCAGCAACTGATATTCAGAAGCATTACTGCCTCTGACTATTTACATGGGTTAAAAAACCAACAATGTGTGACCTTTCAAACATCACCTATTCCCCATATAATTATAACTAATTGCAGTGAAGTGTTGCAGAGTTGCATGCTAAAGAAATACAGTGTGGCCTTTGAGCAACAGCAGCTGCATTTGTGAAAAATACCAGTGCAGAGATGCCTCACAGATGAAAGGGTTTGCACCTCAAACACTTGTGTGCTTCTAACAGGCATCTATAGCCCAACTAGGGTTTTTAGGCACTTGTATACAGCTTTTAAACGGACGCGGGTGGCGCTGTGGTCTAAACCATTGAGCCTTGGGCTAGCCGATCAGAAGGTCGGCAGTTCAAATCCCCGCAACGGGGTGAGCTTCCGTTGTTTAGTCCCTGCTCCTGCCAACCTAGCAGTTCGAAAGCACGTCAAAGTGCAAGTAGATAAATAGGTATTCTCTGGCGGGAAGGTAAACAGCGTTTCCGTGCGCTGCTCTGGTTCGCCAGAAGCGGCTTAGTCATGCTGGCCACATGACCCAGAAGCTGTCTGAAGACAAACGCCGGCTCCCTCAGCCAGTAAAGCGAGATGAGCGCCGCAACCCCAGAGTCGTCCATGACTAGACTTAACGGCCAGGGGTCCCTTTACCTTTTATATAGCTTTTAAGGGTGTTGTTTCTCACAACGATATGAAGACCATTTTGAATGATCATATCTTAGTTTAATAACCCAAGTTATAAACAAAGCTTTTGTCCACATTCTATATGCAGCCACTTCAATCCTCCCTTTACATGATGTTGTTGTTGTTTAGTCATTTAGTCGTGTCCAACTCTCCATGACCCCATGGACCAGTGCACGCCAGGCACTCCTGTCTTCCATTGACTCCTGCAGCTTGATCAAACTCATGTTCGTAGCTTCGAGAACATTGTCTAACCATCTTGTCCTCTGTCATCCCCTTCTCCTTGTGCCCTCAATCTTTCCCGGGGAGCTAAATAAGGAAGGCTATCATTAATTATAGTTTCCCATTTCATCCGAACCAGGAAACTATGGTTAAAAGCTTTAGCACAAGCCAGGCTATTAAACTTGTGGTCTGATGTTGGTTTAATATGATCCGGACTTGTTCCAAAGCCATTAAGTGTCGCTTCCCAGCTCAGACTATATGGGAAGCTATAATTAATGGAAGACCTCCTGGTTTGCTAGTTGAATAGAGCAAAGAGGCTTATTGCATGCAGTCCAAAGGCTTGCTGATATTTATCCAAACATACACACAAGAATCCTGATAACTTTACCCCTCACTGAACTATTATTCCTAGGACACTTGACAAACTACAGTTTCCAGGATTCCATGTACTTTAAAATTTGGTGTGTAGCAGCCAGATGAACAGCAAGGAATAGGATGTGCAGGAACAATCAGGTCTGTGTTTGATGTTCCTTAAAATTTCTAAAGACTGTAGCCACATTCGTGCCATGCATTTAAAGCACTCTGAAACCACTTTCAGCAGCCATGGCTTCCCCCAAAGAATTCTGGGAGCTGTAGTTTGTTAAGTGTGCAGAGAGCTGTTAGGAGACCCCTATGTCCCTCGCACAGCTACAGTTCCCAGAGCGGTTCAGTAATATGCGCAGTGTGCATGTAGCCTGTGTTACCACTCAAGAACCACAGAGAATAATCCCCATACTACTTACTTCTTTCTTTCAAACTGAAAACCATTTCCCTCCCCCTGTTAAGATACTTTAGCCTCAGGGCCTGACCTTCGATAGTTGATCCCGTCTCTCATCTTTTTCTGGTTAACGGCGGTGGGAAGGGAAGAATGATGTGTTTTGTAGTGTGTGCTTTCAAGCCATGTGGTCACAGTTTCTCCTCTGTAGCCAGTCCTAGTCTGGGCCCAAGTCCTGGAAATCAGGGTCAGACCTTTAAAGGCTTTCCCACCCTCCATGTTTACACTGGTAAGCGTCTCCCAGCTCGGTATTCTGAGAGATACCCGGATTGTTTTCCCCATGTTTATTTATCTAAGCTGATTGACATGACACAGCATAAGAGTAAGTTATGAAATGGTTATGAGGCAATTGCAGGGCACCTCAGCAGGGATCTTGGCCTCATTAGGATTCCCATCCATGTTCCTGCACAGGGGGCAATTTGTCATTGCTGCAAGAAGTTATTGAACCTTTTTTTAACAAATGCAAGCTTTTCTCCTGAGCTAATTCGGGCAGCTAATTGACATTACCTGGGTAATGAGCTTAGGTAATTGTATATTAATCATTCATTATTATTGTTATGACTGTCAATTGATTTGATGTTCGGTATAACTTTTTGAGTTAAATAACTCTGATTTTAATTGTAATGTTTGATCAGCAAGTCACCAGCTATTCAACTAATAAATGCTTCTTGGCTGTTGCATAATGCCTGGTATCAATCAGGGCTATTTAGCTCTATTTTAATGCAAACAAATATGTTCATTAAGTAAGAGCAAAATGAAAATCCTGGAAGATCTGGCTGTAAAAATGAGTTACTAGGTTGCGCTCCATTTCCCCCCAGTCCAGGTGAACAAGGAAGTTTACACACTGGGTAAGTCGTAGACTCTACTCAGAGTAGACTCATTAAAGTTAATGTGCATATGTTCAAGGCCACTGATTTCAGTAGGTCTAAAGGTAAAGGTAAGGGACCCCTGACCATTAAGTCCAGTCATGGCCGACTCTGGGGTTGCGCACTCATCTCGCTTTATTGGCTGAGGGAGCTGGCGTACAGCTTCCAGATCATGTGGCCAGCATGACTAAGCATGGAAATGCCGTTTACCTTCCCGCCGGAGCAGTACCTATTTATCTACTTGCACTTTGATGTGCTTTCAAACTGTTAGGTTGGCAGGAGCAGGGACCGAGCAACGGGAGCTCACCCCGTCGCGGGGATTCAAACTGCCAACCTTCTGATCGGCAAGTCCTAGGCTCTGTGGTTTAACCCACAGCGCCACCCGCGTCCCTCCTTCAGTAGGTCTACTCTGATTTAAATGGATACAATCAAAACCAGCCTTAGGGTCAAACAATACATGATGGTAAATGTGTCACTTGACACACACACACCATGGCAACCACACATCTAGTTCCTCCGTTCCGTTCCAGCATACACCGTTATTGTGATGTCACAATGGCCTGCATCTCCCCATCTCCACTGATGCAGAGCAGGGGTAAATAAACACAGGGCAGTGTGACACCATAGCACCACACTGCAAGATCCCATGCTTTGCATGCAAAAGGTCCCAAGTTCAATCCCTGGCCTGGAAGGTCGTTTGCCTGGAAAGTTGCCACCTGTCAATGCAGACAGTATTGAGCTGGATAGATCAATGGGCCAACAGTCTTAATTCAATTTAAGTCAATTTCCTTTATGCTCCTCAATGTGATGGAAGTTATATATTTGCCCTTATGTCTAATTTAGCCATGATTGACTTACTGATCGTGATTCAGCTGGTTGTACCGAATGCGCTGTTGCTTTCCAGCTGTTCCCTGTCCCAAGACCAAGCTGCATACACCACATAAGTCTTGTGTGTGCTTTTAAAAGGCAGTTTGGCAGATGTCAGGCATTCTATAGGACTATTGGTTAAGTTTAGGTTTATTAAATGTATGTATCACTTCTTACTAAAAAAGCAAATTACAATCCACTACTAATAATACCCACTGTTTCTGGCAAAATAATAGGGAAAACAACCTCTGCCTGGCACTGAAACAATGACAAGGGCAGCACCAGGTTAGCTTTCCTGGGAAGAATGTTCTGGAAACAGGGAGCTATTAAAATCCATTTAGGGTTTCTCTTGATCATATCTCCTATATGGAAGGAAGCTCTATTGAAAGCACTTGGTTTTGTTTCCTTGTAGTGCAGTTAGGACCAGGGCATGGCATACTAAAACTACAGCCAGTGTGGTGTAGTGGTTAAGAGCGGTAGACTCGTAATCTGGTGAACTGGGTTCGCGTCTCCGCTCGCAGCTGCTGGGTGACCTTGGGCCAGTCACACTTCTCTGAAGTCTCTCAGCCCCACTCACCTCACAGAGTGTTTGTTGTGGGGGAGGAAGGGAAAGGAGAATGTTAGCCGCTTTGAGACTCCTTCGGGTAGTGATAAAGCGGGATATCAAATCCAAACTCTTCTTCTTCTTCTACAGTACTATGACTTCAAATAAATTTCAGAGTGAGGATTTGTTCACCCCCACTACATGCCATTTCGAAATGGCTTTGAAATAACAAACAATGCTGAATCCCCCCCCCCAACAGACTTGAACCTTCCTTTCTATACAGCTGCACAACCCTGCTCCATGTGGAGACTGGCATTGTATCTGGGATGGCATTTCCCATTCCAAAGCAACTGCGAGTTGCATCAGCTGCGGTTAGCAAGATGGTCAATCTGCTCCTGAGACTAAACCAAGTAATGAAAAGCAGATAGTCTTCCCATTGTGAAGGTTTTTCACTTACGTCAGACTCAATAGACTGAGCCACACTTATATCTCATGGTTGGTAGGTTCACTCTCCTTGTATTTCCCCCTTAATTTCCCTACTTTTAGAATCTTTCCCAGTAAATTCCTTGTTTGGTTTTTTATAGGTCTTTTGATCATATTTCTTAGAAGATAATTCTTCTGGGTTGTCATAAAGGCTGAGGAGAGTTATTATAGCTGACAAGATGTTCCGCTGGGGACAAATGTTCTTCATTAAGCTGAAGTTCAATTTTCTGCTTATAAACACAACCTTCCTGCAGACTGTGCTTACATGGAAACAACCTTATTTTCATATAGGGGTACCTTTACTTGAGAAGCCCACAGGGTGCTTGGGTGATTTGGCAGTTTTCTCATAAGTGTTTCATTTTTCATATCCTTTTATAATTTTAGAAATATCCCTTCTTCAGATGTTTTCTTTGTTCCTAGTCCTAAACTCTCACATTTCCTTCCATTGAAACCATCCCTGTGGAGGCATGACCAGGCATGAATAGCAGCACCGGACAAAAGAGGAAGAGGGAGTTGCAGAGATGAGTAATAGTGCAGATTTATACAAACAACATCCATAGGTATTTATTTCCTTATTCAGTAGCAAATGACACTTTGGGGAGCTGGTGCTCACCGGACCTCAGGTTGCCTGCACTACTGCTGCATTCAAGGGAGGCACGAGGTGATATTGAGATTGGCATGGGGCAAACACACTGGTGGAAGCACCAGATCGGCTCCAGCAGATTGTATCAGCTGGCATTTGGGAAGCACCACAATGCGCTTTGCAAGACCTGCGCTTAGCACTTCCTTAACACCAGGCATAGGGCTGGCAAAGCTGCTTTCTGCAAGGATCCAGCAGGTTCCACTTATCAGCTGATGGGTGGCGCCGTCAACCCTTCTTTCTGCAAGGAGTGGCTGTTCAGCTGAGCTCCCACAGGGCATCTGGTGTGAGGGGCCTGTGGTTTGGGGGAAATAGCCTCACAGTCCTAACTGGGACCTGTGTTGTTCCAAATTAGTCTGGAGGTTCCTTATTTGTTCATCTTTAAGATGCCTATGGCGTTTGCCCTCCTAGGTGTGTGACATCATACTGGGTCATAAGGAAAGGGTTAACTAAGTGTAAAAAGGATTAACCATTGGAACCCAAGGGGAGGAGTTAGAGTTAGAGTTGTTAAAAAGTCAGTCTGGAGTTAGAGAAGGGAGAGGGAGGATAAGTCTGTGGGTTTGGCTAGTTTGATGTGAGAGAGTGAGAGTGTAGTAAAGTAGGAATATTTAGAAAATTATTCTTTGGCCAAGCAAAAGAGAGTGAGGCCTTGTGGGAGTTTCATCAGCCACAAGGACCCTGGGAAAGGAATTGTGTATCTTTAAAATTCTAGACAACTGACTCCTCAGCTGAAAGGTTTATTAGAACCCAGGATGTCTTGATTAATGAAGGATCTAACACCTGAGTTCAATGATGTAAACATCCCCCCTCCCAGTGTTGTTATCTGCCCTTGAATTGCCTGGGAATGTGTCTCTGGCAGAAGGGAGGAAACCCTTTGATTTAAAAGTTTGAATTCCAAATTGGCCCAGCTGTCAAGAGGTAAATTGATAGACTAGCAAGCCGATCATTGGTGCATTCAAAAAATAATTTGAGTTTATGATTGGCTTGAAAGTTACGACGCAGGTTGCGAATTGGAAATAAAAGATCAGAGAATCCTCTGCTCTTGGCCTCTCTGCCTTTGCCCTGCAAATCGCAAAGATGCCCGGCTCTATGGTTCCAGCTTAATAGGCCGCTATTCATCTTTTGAAATGGAGATCTTCGATCGTCTTCTACTTGCAGAGGCTTAAAGAACAACTATCCTATCTTTGTGTTAGAGTTGTAAGTATGTAATCTTGGTTAGTCTATGTAGCTTTGTTGTTTTCTTACCTGTAACGTTCTAAAAGATGTGCCTGCTATTTTAGCATGTTTCTTATGTTATTTTAAAATAAACATTTTAAAGATGAAACTGTTTTAGTTGTGTGCCTTTCCAAAAGGGAATAGCTAAGTCCTAGCCTTACGCTTGGTTACGCTATACCGTAGAACTTCTGCCTGCAAGTCTGTGGATACAGCTTGTAGAGAAGGGGACAGCCAGGCTAATGGGTCACGGCCTTCTCCCTGGGTTGTGATTCTGGATCCCCTGGATCAGAGGGAGTGGTGGCAGCCCTACCGGGTTTTGTTTGTTCTGTTTTGCAAAAACGTATGTTCGTCCGCCAACCCTGTCCTGGGCGTCCTGGTCTGGCCGGAGAGCAGAGACAGGAGAAGGGAGGGGCAAGAGGTTGGGGACGAGCATTACTACAGAGAGAATCTGTTAAGAGGAGTCAGTTAAACAGTTGGGATAATCAGTTAGAAGGTATTAGGAAGGTATAGGCCGATAAAGAAACTAAGGCTAAGAAACTGACAAGAAAAATTATCTGAAACCATCAACTTGTTAATGCTTAATAAAATAAACTTGTTTATTTGGTTTAATGTTAACAACTGTCTTGACTCAGTGCGTACCCGAGAGAAACGGGTTGGTGGCAGCGATGGAAGCGATCACAGTGGTGGCACAGGGATCAATAGACTGTCAAACGTCCGGGGACCCTGTGTGATCGCCACAATGCCATGAGACTCTTCATTGCTCTTGCATGGATTTGCAAATTTAACATTACCATGCAGGGATCTACAAAAGGGTCCATGTTCTGTGGGTCATTTTATATCGACAGTTTCTAGTGTAGGAAATGCCAGACCTCCAGAAACAGTATCTATGCACAATTGACTTTGGAGTATCTTCCAGGGAATCACTGTTAGAACCAAACCTTCCAAATATAGCTCTAAAAGACTGACAGGTTGACCGATGAAAGGTTCTTTTGAGAGAATGTAATGCATTTTCTCATTCTATCCATTCAAGGAGTAGCCTATGGGGTCAAACAAGAGATGCTGCTGGGCCATCGCAGCAGGGTTGAAGGGTAAGGAAGAGTGAGATGAGTGGGTGGCCCAAGCAGGCAGTTGGCACAAGTGGGCAGCATAGACATCCCAAGTGAGTGGCATGAGCAACCCAGGTAAGCGACATAGGTTGGTAATCCAGGTGAGCTGCGATGGAATGGTAATGACACACCAGGACAGCTTCTCAGCAACTATCTTGCTCTGCCACCATTTCTCCTCCTTGCCCTCCACTATTAAGGCAGAAGTGGCATCATCAGAGACAGGCAGGCCATATGAATAGGGATGAGTAGGAGGCCTAAGATGTGGGGCAGTTTGGGTGAGCTGTAAGAGGAGGGGATGACAAGGTCTTAAGGGGGTTAAGGGTGGCAAGTAGAGCCAGCAGGAGTGCAGTCGCTAGTTCTAAATATTCTGTGTTTTGGCAAACCTTGGATTTCTCATAAGCTTGCTGATGCCTGCCCCCCCCCCTCTCTCTCTGTGTGTGTGTGTGTGTGTGTTACTATTTGACTACATGAGCAATGGCACTCAGAGCCTGGTCATCAGCAGTAGAGGAAATTATTATTTCTCCACAGGTTGGGAGGACTTGTCTGTTAATTCTTAATACAAATATACACCAGATGCTTAAGCACGGGATATAAATGCAGCAGCTGTGATCACTTGAGGCTTCAAGAAAGCAATTGAAGTATTTTCGAGAAGTATCCCTGTCTACCTTGGATAAATATTAGCAATTGCAGTCATCCATCTGATTTTCTCATGGTTGTAAAGATGACCATAAGTATGTGAACAATGAGTCAGGGGATGGAAAAGGAGGAAGTTCCTCCATTAGTAAAATAATAGATAAATTACAGGAACTGTCTGCAAAGAAATATTTCTGGTTATAATTGAGCAGTGGGAACGAATGGAATAGACTAACTTTCACCAACCTGGGGCTCTCCAGATAATGAACTACAACTCCCATCATCCCTCACTATTGGCTGTGCTGACTGGGGCTGATGGGAGTTGCAATCCTAAACATCTAAAGGACACCAAGTTGGCAAAGGCTGGTTTAGACTGGTCTAACTTGATAAGAGACAGTTTCCTGTGGCCATGAATAGGACAAAATTGTACCAGGAGCTACCTCCTAGAAAAAAACCACATAGCTGCAGCGGTAAAAGAGACCCCAGACTTGCCAAACCATTCATTTTTAGTAGATACTTTGGTATGAAATGAAATTGCCCATTCCCATTCCCCAAATTACCCCCAGTCTTCACATTAATGGGCCAAACACTTTTTCATCCAGGGCTTGAATGCCAGGCCCTACATGATTTGGATTAAGCTTTGCATAAAGGAATAGCTAATTAAAACAACCACCAAGGATAAACATGATGGAATAGGACTATCTTGGGTCATCATCTATTTAAGACGTGGTACTATCAATATTGGGATGCGGGTGGCGCTGTGGGTTAAACCACAGAGTATAGGACTTGCCGATCAGAAGGTCGGCGGTTTGAATCCCCGCGATGGGGTGAGCTCCCGTTGCTCGGTCCCAGCTCCCGCCAACCTAGCAGTTCGAAAGCACGAAGTGCAAGTAGATAAATAGGTACCGCTCCGGCAGGAAGGTAAACGGCGTTTCCGTGTGCTGCTCTGGTTCACCAGAAGTGGCTTAGTCTTGCTGGCCACAGGACCGGGAAGCTGTACGCTGGCTCCCTCGGCCAATAAAGCGAGATGAGTGCCGCAACCCCAGAGTCGTCTGCGACTGGACCTAATGGTCAGGGGTCCCTTTACCTTTACTTACTATCAATATTTACAAGTCTATCATTAAGATCAGTCCAATTCTTTCTAAAACAATTCTTAACAGACCACCAGCAGATATGAGAGCTTGATAACAAGCAGGACAACAAGATGCAAATTAGTATTTAATGAGGGGAAGGGCTGCAGCTCATTTGTAGAGCACATGCTTTGGATGCAGAAGGTCCCAGGTTCAATCTCTGGTTAGGGTTGGAAATGTCCTCTGTCCAAAACCCTGGAGAGCCACTGCCTATCTGTGTTGACAGTACTGGGCTAGATGGACCCAATGGTATAGCAGTATAAGCTTCAGCTGTCAGTGGTGTCAGAGCAGGCAAAGGGCCGGGTGCCTGATGGTCTCTAGGAGGACCTGGTCTGCTCTGCAGTCAGCTGGAAGCTCTAACCAGCTTCCTGTCTCAGAATTTTCTCACCCTGCAGGAAAGCTGTCACACCTTCAACTGCAGTTTCCAGCCCAGCAACCCCGTAGCCTATTTATTTCAATGAGCTTGTTAACCAGAAAGTGATCTGAAGAACCATGGATATCTGGAAACAGTTAGGCTTTCAGATGACGCTGTTGGGAATTTAATATAGAAGGAGAGATGCTAGAAATAAAAGAACCTCAAAGCATAGCCAATTTCACTGTGTGAAGGCTAAAAGCAGATGAAAAAATTGCTGGCACAAAAAATATGGAATGATATCATGACAGATGAGGAACTGAGGTAACTGCCAGTGTGTTGCCATGGACTGGCTGGATACAGAGGGGTGTTGGGAGGTTCCAGTCAAGGAACCCCCAAGGGAGGAAGACTTAGAGCCAGGGGATTGGTGGTGGGACAGTGAGGAGTGGCCGGAGTGGGAAAGGGGAGCAGAATAGGAGGAGGAGGTGTTGGAAGCTGAACGTAACAGGGTGTAGTGAGGCTATGCAGAGGGCTGTCCAGAATACAAGGCAGAACTGGAGGCTGAAGAGATGGGGGGCCAAGAGGCAGAGTGGAGGCCGGCTGTGGAAGAAGCCAGGGACTCTCCCCTTCCTGCTGTGACCAGCTCCCCTCTCCAGAAGAGGAATGAAGAGGGGGGAGCAGAGACAGACAACATGGAGAAATCTCAGGTTGCTTGGGAAAGACCTGGGAGAAGAGAAGACTTAGGGAGCTTTGGGAAGGTGGGGATCTTCAGTCCTCGCATCTGCCTCACTAGGCAAGACCTGCTGGGAAGAGTTTGTGGATAGAGCTGTTTCGCTTCTTCGAATAGAGAGTTAACTTCACTGACACTCTGTGAAGTATTGCTGACTTGCTCCCGACTCCCACCTTGACATCTGTCTAGTGGCTATCCTCTTAGACATTTTGCCATGCTGTTCAGGGTAGAAGGAAAACACAAGCAGTTGCGAAAAACTCAGGGTACTGGTAGAAACTGATGGTTGCAAAACTTTTATAAGGACAAAAACATCCCATCTTCCTTTGCTGCTTACGACATATTTCTATGCTGAGGTGGGGAAATATACTTGGAGTCGAGTGTGAATTTCATGCTGTTTATTCAGCTCATAGTAGCAATGAATGAAACTTTCTCCAACGTTTAGCTATATATACATTATTTACACAATGGGCCTCGCGTGATTGGCTAATTCCTGGCTGCTCCTGTAGCCTAAAGAGGTTGCAGATTCACTTCATCCAGGAGCCAGATTGGCTGCTCCTGCAAGCCAATCAGGTCACTGATTCACTTCCACCTGGAGGTGGATTGGGTGGCTCCTGCAGACCAATCAGACTGCTGCATTCTGGATCCTATTGTTCTAGGATTCAGCTCAGTACATAACAGGTGGACAAGCTTTTTTTCTGTTGGGGGCCACATACAGGCAGTGGATGGAATTCAGAACCAATGATAGGTGGGACATCTTTCTCCCTCTATCGCCTGATTTTTCTTTTCTTGCCACCTGCACAAAATTAGGCTGCGGGCTGCAAATTGCCCAACCCTGGTCTATTTTATATATATATATATATATATATTTCTATACTGCCCTATACCCGAAGGTCTCAGGGCGGTTCACATAATATATCAAGTACATAAAATCAAAACAAAAACAACCCAATAAAAAAACCCCCAAAGAGCCAGCATTTTAAAAACGGTATAGGATCAAGTCAGGCAAAGGCCTGGTTAAAAAGGAATGTTTTTGTCTGGTGCCTAAAGGTGTATAGTGAAGGCGCCAGGCGAACTTCTCTGGCGAGAGCATTCCACAGACGGGGAGCCACGGCAGAGAAGGCCTGTTCTCATGTTGGTCTATGGGCTCGATCCAGAGTAAATTAGTTGAACTTAGTTCTCCTTGAATGTAATGGGATATAAGGTAAATCATCAAGAAGACTAACTTGTCACACTGATTTCAATAAAGTCTGTGTTCAAGTAACTTAGACAGGACCCAACCCTATATATGTATTCCTACTCAGATGGACAACATGGAGAAGGGAAGAGGACCATACTCCCTGTCTCCATTCCTCGCTACATGTTGATTGGGTCTCCCATCTCCCATCACAAGAAAGGCATTGGACTTGCTTCTGTGTGGCTGCATCCCATTCTGCTCTAGTGATGGTGACTTCCAGATGGGAAGGAACCAAGTTATGTACTCACACCATGTGATTCTTTAGATGCTACAGTTGCAGGCTGGTGTCCATCTGCAATAGTGCTCTGGGAACTTAGCAGTGTGTTCTCAGTCCCTAATCGTAACATTTCTCATAAAAACTTGGTGTTAACCAGCTTTGTTTACTAGCAATGTCTGCTCAAGCTTACTGGAGGAAAATTCAACACTATCAAGCCTTTTCCACTTTCTGTTATTTACCAAGAACTCTACGACTGGGTACCGTAGAGGGTATAATAATATGTTAATCAAAAACGGTATGCTATCTCTCTAAACCAAAGATGGATTTCTTTTGTCAAACATCCAGGTACTTTCCAGGGAGTTATTAGAGATATTTAAGCAGATTTGTTATGGTTTTAAGGTAAAGAGAATTGCTGCAATGAAACAGCAATTTGAAGCAAGGATTTACAAGCTGAGGGAGTGCAGGAAGGATGATCACAATCTGCTAGCGGTGCAGGCAAAATTTAAGACAAGAAACCTGCCATAGGTTTACTGAAGGCTACTTTTCCCAGAGCTAGAATACACTATGTGATGGCCTGGGAATCCGATTCAGAGGCTGAACCGGAGGAATCCCAGCCTGCACAGGAGTCCCCGCCTCCAGGGCCGGCTGAACTGGGGCAGGGCCTTGATTCTGAGGCACCTGCACCTGTGCCGGATCCTCAGGAGCAGGCACCAGGTGAATCCACTCTGGCTCCAGAGGTGGTTGAGGACTCAGTGCCCACAGGTGAGTCTCCCCCTGGGTCTAGTACCCTTCAGCCTCTCCTGAACTGCAGAGGCTCAGGGCAGAGAGGCGAAGGGAACTGGTTTCTCCCAGGAGGAGTGCTCGCCTTAAGGCCAGGAGAGGCGGGTCTCCTGGGGGCCGGGACCGCCCCTGGCCTCAGAGAAGATAAAGGCCAGTCAGCCCGGTCCCAGGTTGCGGGAGCAATGTCGTTGATGGGCTGTTTCGGCCAGCACCCAGTCCTGTTTCCCCCAGAGTTCCTGTCCTTGCCCGGCTTCCCACTGTGGACCCCGCTTCACCCGAGGAGGACTGTCTGCCGACCCTCAACTCAGGTCCTGGACCTCGCCCCACGGTAACCTCCCCCCTGGACCAGCACACACTACTCACATTGTTTTAGCACTTTTTAATCCTCCTATTGTCCCCTGAATGCCAAAGAGTAACAGGCAAAATAGATCAGGCATCACAGATGCTTTAGGGCTCAACCAGGTAGGCTCTGTTGGGAGCTGACACTGACAAGTCTGCTAGGATGTGGCAATAAGTAAAGGTAAAGGGACCCCTGACCATTAGGTCCAGTCATGACCGACTCTGGGGTTGAGGCGCTCATCTCGCTTTACTGGCCAAGGAAGCTGGCATACAGCTTCCGGGTCATGTGGCCAGCATGACTAAGCCACTTCTGGCGAATCAGAGCAGCACACGGAAATGCCGTTTACCTTCCCACTGGAGTGGTACCTATTTATCTACTTGCACTTTGATGTGCTTTCAAACTGCTAGGTTGGCAGAAGCAGGGACAGAGCAACGGGAGCTCACCCTGTCGCGGAGATTCAAACCGCCGACCTTCTGATCGGCAAGTCCTAGGCTCTGTGGTTTCACCCACAGCGCCACCCACGTCCCTTGGATATGGCAATGGCATGTTCAAAGCGGCTATTTATAGCCACCACCATCATGGTGGTTCAATTTGAAGATGAAGCAGAGTGAAAGTATGTAAAGAGTGGGGGGAGTATGGTGGCTGGGTGTACAATACTTCTTTGGAGATACAATAGGATGTTGGTCACACAGCACAAAACAGAACTTGAGCAAAAGTGCCATCAGGGTTACAGCAGTCTTCCGCCAAGTTCATAGCCATTCCTTTCGCAAGTTATACAGTAGGTGGCGCTTGCAGACAGCATAAAACATTTGTGGTCTATGACCATCTCTTGCCCTACAAAAGTGGTGATTTTTTAAAACAGGCATCAATCTGCTTCAGCCGTCATGATCATTCTGCAGGGAAAACACTGATGGGCAGGGGAAAGCCATAAAACTCATGTGTTGAGACATTTCGAAACAAAATACGGCATGCACCACTAAAGTACTTTCCGTGTAGGAAGAATCACAAACATCTAAAGCAGCAGCATTGGATTTTTCAGATGTTGAGTTGCCTGGATTTATCTTGAGGGCTGCGATTACACTTCTAGCTCCAGATCAGGTTGCCACATCAAAATAGTAACAATCAGCAATCAGCTGGGCTTGGCTCAGCTGCTGGATCCCAGTTGAGATGAGGAAGGAGAGATACACCGGTGTATCTCAGGCTGAACTGAGCCTGGTGGATTTTAGGCTGATGAAAGCCCTGAAAAGGGGGCTTTCTGGGGGTGTGGCAGGACCAGAGTCGGGAACCCAGGCTGAATCCGTAGCCAGTTGAGTTTCGGTGTGTGATGCAGCAACCCAGCATAAATTAAGCTGGCAGAAAGGTTGGTGTAACAACTATTTAAAAACCTTGTTTTCCCTCTGCCAGGCTTAGGGCCAGGCTTGCTTAGACAGCAGTAGCTCCGCTTCTGAACAGAATCTGGATCTGGTGTAACTTCACCTGGGATTAATTTACACTGTCCTGCTTTACACCAGCTGTTTGTATATAGAGTTACTCCCTGATTCTGGATGTGTATGGTTGTGTGGATCTTTTAGCTTGTACAGATGATTAAGCAATGCGTGCCAACCCTATTTTCCCAACACATTTAAGAATATTTATTTAGTTACTTCCTTGCTGTTTTTAGAAAAGGGGGGGGGGTTATGGGCCCATACACTCATCAATAAATTCTAGGGCATGTCCCAGCTTCAGCCATATTGGAAAATTATAAAACGATTAAAAAAAAATCGAACAATTGTGCAATGAATTGAGCAAAGAATTGCTCAATTCTCAGGTGCCAAAATAACTCAGCTGTGGATGCTATATCCCTTGAGCGGTGTTGGTGAGGGGCGGGGAGGAATCCCTTGCTCCATCTTTGGCAGCAAAATGTGTTGGGCTGACCCTCTATCCTCCACTCTCTTCCCTTTCCCTATTCCAGCTGTCAACTCACAAATACTACCATCCTGACTATCATCCCAGACTCCCATCACCTACCCTCAACATTCTACATACCAATCCACCTTCTCCCTGCCCCAAAGCCCAGACCCAAACCCAAACATGGCTCATTACAAAAGAACTGATTTTCATATTATATTGATCATGTTGACGCATGTTGATCATGTTGTGTTGCAGTTATTTTATAAGTGGCTTGGAATTTTTCTCATTCTCTCTCTCTCTCTCAGACACACACACATGAAGAAAAGATAAACTGCCTTCTCTGAGCCATTTGAAAGGATGGGCTCACAATCTAATCATCAGAATAAGACATCTCCCAAGGGCTTCGTCGGTGAAAATATCGCTCCTGTTCTCCTGTGCGATTGCAATGTCTTCTCTGTTTTTTTACACTGCTTTTACAAATTTGCAACTGCATAACTGAGCCCAGTTCATTGCATCGTGCAGATTAATGTGCTTCTCAGCTAATGGAGCTGAAATATTTATAAGTAAACTTTTAAACAAAGAAACGGCTTTGTAGGTGATACCAGGAGGGGGAATACTAAGTTCTTTCAGCGGATGCTGTGCTATTGAATGCTTCAGTGTCTGCATGAGACCATGATCGCTGCATTGCCTGGCTTGCGTTTCCCTGGAATTTCCTATCCTTACTGGGTCGTGGGACAATACACATTGTGATATAGGGACATTGTCCACTGTATGGATTGTGAGCAAGACACCTCACCACTGTTGCTTTCTCCAGATGATCCTTGGGAGACAAGCAAGCGTGTGTGCTTTCAGCATTTTGAAAGTGCTAGAGGGTACAGGAAAGTACAGAAGGTACTGTCTGGACAGGCTCCAACCAGTGTGGAATTTGATTTGGCATGCCTAGTGAGGAATTTACATATATCCTTGCCAAGCAAGCAAAAAGTCGAGTTGAGGCTTCTGCTCAAGAGGTTCAGAATGAAGAAGCAAAATAAAACTGATCAATTGTTCTATGTAAGAGCCATTTTTCACTCATCCCTTGTCTCCTGTTTTTGTTGTGGTTTGCGTTTACCTATACAACTTTATTTATGACTTCTCAGACTCTCTTTACCTAAAGCCTGTCAATTGTATGTAGGCTACTAATACACTTTTTTGAACTGGAACTGATGTGTGCATGATGAAGCTGAAATATAAAATCAAGACAATAGAAAAAGTATAATGAAAACGATTGGAAGTTTTTTATAGAAGACTTTATTGGATAAGACATGATGTTGTATAAATATTTGGCTTTCTTTTTCAATTGACATTTTCTTGCTACTGTTAAACTCTTTTTTGTCCTTTTCTTTTTTCTTCTTTTTCTTTTTTGTGCTTAACTCTGTTGTACTTACCTTTATTGTATGATTGTATTTTAAATGAATAAAGATGATAAAAAAGAAGAAGCTGAATCTTCCCTCTTTTATATTCAACTATACCACTTCATGGATGCACAGGCCCTGAAACAATTGTTCTACTACAAAAAGAAAAGGAAGGAAAACATTGCACCCAACAACTCCTTGGTTATATGGGAACCAACGTGGAGCCAGATGTTTTGGCAGATGGGGAGTAATCACCTAGCATCAGCCTCATGTCCCCTCCTTTCCCTTTCCCTGTCACATCTAGAGTTACTCAGCAGGTGACGTCATTGTGCTTTTCCACCCATGTTCCGGTTCCATTGGGACTGGAAAACTCGGTCTGAAATTGGAGCATGCATTGAATAACCCTCCTTGACAAAGAAAGGGCAAAGAATAAGTCAAGAGGCTGTTGATTGTCACATCCCATTTAAAGCAAATTGTTTCTACCAAATAATCCTGGGAACTGTAGTTTGCTTCTCACAGAGTTAGAATTTCCAGCACCCATAACAAACTACCTTTCCCAGGATTGTGGAAAGCGTTTTGCTACAGTCCTGATGGCCAACAAACAAAGGCAGCAGAATCCACTGAAAACGGCCGCGGTTGTAAACTGCCTTGAATCTGCTCGATGTGCAACCACAACACAGTGGATGTTTTCCTGGGTAGATAGTAACCATTCACCTGTTACCGTGGTACCTCGGGTTACATATGCTTCAGGTTACAAACTCTGCTAACCCAGAAATAGTACCTTGGGTTAAGAACTTTGCTTCAGGATGAGAACAGAAATCATGCTCCGGTGGCATGGCGGCAGCAGGAGGCCCCATTAGCTAAAGTGGTGCTTCAGGTTAAGAACAGTTTCAGGTTAAGAACAGACCTCCGGAACGAATTAAGTACTTAACCCGAGGTACCACTGTACATAGTTGGCTGTTATAACAGACGTAACTCAACAGAGTTACAAAGGCAAGCAATGCCAAATAAGGTGAGATAAAACTTAAAGATCCAGACACTTTTCACATCACATTTTCTTGCCACCAGTGCATACTGATGTAAAATATACCTATCTGAAAAAATAAATTATAGTGTGGATTACAGAACTATTTCATGCATCCAGAATCATTTATACACAATATTAAGTACTTCACTTTAGTTGTCACTAAAAAGTTAATTGTGGGGAGCATTACTAAATTGCATTTCTGTTATACTTTCAGTATGTTATGTTTGTGGGGAGCGGGGAGAACCTTTCCCTTAGATGGCAAATAGGTGGATATAAGATTAAGTGATACACCTTGGTGCTTGACTAGCTCCTGTGTCCTACACTGCTGGGAATTCATTCTGGGATATGCTGGTTAATGAGAACTACAGACTACAATGCTAATTCGGTCCCAGTGTTCCCTAGCAGGTGCCTTAGTTGCAGATGCTTTTTGTCAGGCTGCATGAATTGTTTGAGAAGTGAAGGGAAAATTACTTAGGGCTGCATGTTGTGTTGAAACTTGGTCAGCAATCATTGATACAGGGCTCAGAGGGAGGCATATTTTCTTTCAGCTTATGAAAATGAACAACCATGGCTTGCTCTAATGCTTGGAACAAGAGTGGTGGCTACTATAAATCTTTCAGGATAGTAGGATGCAGTTCCGATCAAACCCCTGGAGGCAATTTTCTTCCTTAGTTAAGAAGGAGTGTAAGGAAGGTATGAAGAGCTGTGAGGAACAATGCTGTTGTATATCTTGAGCTTTACATGACAGCTTCCATGGAATGGGCAGTACAGTGGTACCTCGGGTTACAGACGTTTCAGGTTACAGACGCTTCAGGCTACAGACTCTGCTAACCCAGAAATAGTACCTTGGGTTAAGAACTTTGCTTCAGGATGAGAACAGAAATCGTGCGGCGGCAGCGGGAGGCCCCATTAGCTAAAGTGGTACCTCAGGTTAAGAACAGTTACAGATTAAGAACGGACCTCCAGAACGAATTAAGTTCTTAACCTGAGATACCACTGTACTGCTGGACAGAGCTATTGGCTTTGAAGGTTCCTGGAAGGTTTAACAAACCACGGCAAATAATGGCCCACTTAGTGACCTGCATCTTTAAGACACAAACTGCCACCTAAATCAGGAGCAGAGAACCTTTTTCAGTCTGGGGGTTGGGTGGTGGGTAGAAGCTGCGGCAAAAGTAGGCAGGATCAGTAGCAGTTGGCTCCACTGATGCACCATGCTGACTTTCGGCATCGTCCATCAGCTTGATTTGCCATTCTTCTTTGGTCGGGGTTTCCTCTTCCTTCTGTCTCTGGGCTAGTAGCATCCGAGCGGCCATTGTAGCATATGTTACCAGTTTCCTCTGATCTTTGGGATCGTGGTACCTATAATTCCTAATAAAAAGCTTCTGGTTTTTAAGCAAAGGTTATTTTAAACATTTTTTTTCATTTCATTATATATCATTTCCCAGAATTTTTTTGTTGCATTACAATTCCATTTACTTTCTTTCCCTTTACATTTCCAACATATATTGGTACTTGCTCTATACATTTTTGCTAATTTTACTGGGGTTAAGTAGGTCCTCTGCATCTTTCAATAGAATCGTTGTGAAGCGAACCAACAAATCTACAGCACTTTCTAAGCTGTCTTTGTAGAAGCAGCAAAATGCCTCAGAATTCAATTTCCCTCTTAGCTTTTTTTGCTGTAGACTAAAATCCACGAGGCATCTTTAGCAGCTTAAACAGCACAGAACAGCATGTTCCAACTGTTCCCCCACTCCTGAAATAGTGGTGAAAAAATGAAAGTTATAATCACTTAACTCAAAAGCAATTCCTGCTGCCAGTATCATCATCATCATTAAAGCCTTCTGGTTGAAAAGATCTACTCTTACAGAGAATAAACTGGAATGTCAGGCAATCCAATCCAGAACACCATTAAATACTGCTAGGATTTAAGATGATTTATGACTTACCTCAGACAACCAAGGCAGACATGCTACCACAGGAGTTTAAGATTAGGGCATTAACCTTATGTGCTTCAGTAGGAACAAACTACTTTAAATTCAAGTACTATGACTGAGACTGAATTATCTGGCTGTCCTAAAAATTAACTCTTAGATTTTCTGTCCACTCAGCAGAGTCATACACACAGCACTTAACACCAGGTATGGTACACTAGATTACACAACAATATATTAAAGATGACTGCGGCAGCTAGACTGGTGACTGGGAGCGGCCGCCGAGACCATATAACACCGGTCTTGAAAGACCTACATTGGCTCCCAGTACGTTTCCAAGCACAATTCAAAGTGTTGGTGCTGACCTTTAAAGCCCTAAACGGCCTCGGTCCAGTATATCTGAAGGAGCGTCTCCTCCCCCATCGTTCTGCCCGGACACTGAGGTCCAGCTCCGAGGGCCTTCTGGCGGTTCCCTCACTGCGAGAGGCCAAGTTACAGGGAACCAGGCAGAGGGCCTTCTCGGTAGTGGCGCCCGCCCTGTGGAATGCCCTCCCATCAGATGTCAAAGCGATAAACTACCTGACATTCAGAAGACATCTGAAGGCAGCCCTGTTCAGGGAAGTTTTTAATATGTGACATTTTAGTGTATTTTTCATCTCTGTTGGAAGCTGCCCAGAGTGGCTGGGGAAACCCAGCCAGATGGGCGGGGTACAAATAATAAATTATTATTATTATTATTATTATTATTATTATTATTATTATTATTATGACTGAAGTTGGATCCTGGATTCCATACAAGTGAAATGGCAAAAAATAAAAGACTCCTAAGATTTGCAGTTTTGCACCACTGATATTCTACCACCCAATTCATATTAGCAGCACACTGTAAACATCTCAAGATTAGGATGAAAGAGTCAGATTGGTGTGCTGTGTGAGTGACGTTCCTTCCCTTACAAACAGTCCTCCAGCCTCTTCAAAACAGTACTGCTATTTTGCAGCAATAGAAGATCATTCAGGATTTTGCGGCTGACTCAAAGCTACAAACGTCCGCTGATTTAAAAGAAAGAAGGGAAGGTAATTTCTGAAGTTAAAACCAACCCCAATAGTAAGTGGTTTCCAAGGTATCAAATTTCATGCAAAATGTAGATGTTTGCAGGGGGCTTAACAAAAGAGCAGCATTGTACTTTGTAAATAAAAAAGTTTTGCAATTAATAATGTAATGGATTGTGTTCTGTTCATAAGACAAAAAGGTGTATTTTATGCAGAAAGAAAATATGTAGGTTGAGCCTTTCTATATTTTGATTTTATTATTATTAATATTAATATTATTATTATTATTCATACAGGCTAAACTTCAGACACAAATATTCCTTGCAGGAAAGATGAAGTTAATCTTTGTGGTCATAGTTTGCTTCTGCACTTTGGTGAACACACAAACAGGTAACTTTATTGCAATAGATATATATTGTTTCAAACCCCCCTCCCCAATCAGTTACTTTCTTCATTGCAATATGCTTGGAATATGATACAGCATTCAAATATAATGAATGTTTAATTTCCCGATGTGTAGTGAGAGTTGAAACATACTGTACTATTCTTTTATTACAGTATTTTGAAAACCAGAAACTTAGCTGCTTATTAGTTTTGTGGTGACGGAGCAGCAGCTCTTTGTAAAACTGTGATTTTTCACCGAGTGGCTGATGATGAATTTCTTCCCTAATTACAGGTGCCAGACCGATCGAGGATGAAGAAGGTAAAGGGATTTTGTTTGTTTGTGGTTGTCTCGCTCAATCCCATCTCTAGTTTGTCTAAAAATGGGAATTCTTGCAAATGTGAAGTTTGATCAAATGTCAGAGGAGATTTGAAAGAAACTGAGCCGCATCAGACACCCCCAAGAAAACATCAATTCAACATTTAGTAGGAACAGGAACTAAAACCTGCAAATGCCAAAATTACAAACACACATAAAGGTTTTCCTTTTCAAGAAACTGTTTGCAAGGCAGAATGTAAATCACCATATGAAATAGCACAATCTGCAATGATACTGAATTAATAACATTTAGGATGGCTGCACCACTCCTGAATCCGGAGTTGCAGATGTGAAACAGTGCTGCCTCCATCTAGTTTCTGAAGCTAGAACTTTGCATCCTGGAATTGGGTCTCCATGGAACCAGTTGCAGTCAGACAGATGGCCATTAATTCCCCTGGCCAGAGCACATTAATCAAATTGGCAGCATAGTGTTGTTTAAAGCTAAATTATATGGCCGCATCCAGCTGAACTTGAAATTTAAGTATTATGTAGCACTATTCACTCTCCTAGGGTTATTTGGATTTATATACCATGCTTCAAAGGCCCACCATGGATTCTATGACTTCATATTTCAATGTTTCGGGGTCTGGTTGCTTTTTCTTTCAATCTCCCCAAACATTTGCTGCAATCAGGAGGAGGAGAAAAGCAGCATTCAACACAATGAGAAGCATATTCATGTAGCAGAAACACTCCCTCCACCCCAACCTGGTGTGTATAAAACTGGAGTGTGGCCTCTGGTAGCACTTTTATACATAAAGAAGCTGCGATTTAAGAGACCTTGGAAACTGCATGGAATTTCCATTTACTTCATAGTTTTGGTAAAAGGATCACCCAGCCTTCTCAACAGGTGGTGCTAGTTGCCTGGTGAGAAAAAACACTAGAGGTTCCACGTTCTCATTAAATTGTAAAAAGCACTGGATGGTGCCAGAGATTTAGGGCCTATTTTTATTTCTTTTAAAGATATCTGTGGCCAATATTCAAAGGCAGCTAATCTTTGGACCAATATGGTAGTGGGCCCTGAAGACCTTCCTTCATCTCCATGGCTACCTTTAATGGATGCCACATATAGCTTATGATGTCAGGGCAACTTCTCATACTAACTAATCAGCACATCCGTTCTGCAGCGACTGTTTTCATGTTGTACCTTCTCTCTCACTCGCTTCACGAGGGCGTAGCTCTAAACAGCAGCTTAAAATACTTTGAATAAATATGTTGGGAAACAGATGCAAGCAGCATACTGTTTATTAAGGCAACTGTGCTAAAGGGTAGCACCAGCCCCATTCAGGGAATGCGACTAAAATGTATTTGTTTAGGTAGCATGAGTCTTCAATCCTAAATGTGTTGGTTATTGGGGGGAAAGAACCTCATGCATATTTTGTTTCAGACCCCTACAGACAGCCTGCAAACATGCCCTACTGGCCTTTCACGACCAACGATTTCTGGGCATATGTGGAATACTTCCGGATCTTAGGAGCATACCATAGAATCAATGAGATGGCCAGGACCTTCTTTGCTCATCAACCTCTTGGAAGTACTCTTGGATATCATGTCCCAGATCATGAGCACTAACTTACTTGGCGATTCCCAACAATTTCCAGTACCAACGGATCACCAGAATTGCTTTTCTAACAACTGTGTTATTCCACTGCTTCTTTTATATCAAATACGTAACTTCTGTTCCTGGTGCTTCTAACATTAATCTTAAGTGTGGCCTCTTTTTTACTAGACTATATATACTTACTATTTACCTTTTTTGCAAGCAGAATAAAGAATTATTTGATTCTAATGCTGTTTTCTCTAGAGCCTCATGTATCCATAGTTCTATAAATCTGTGTGATGGTATTGCATGCGTCAATGATTAGGAACACAGTATGGTTCTAAACCACTGAGCCTAGGGCTTGCCAATCAGAAGGTTGGCAGTTCAAATCCCCACGATGGGGTGAGCTCCTGTTGTTTTGTCCCAGCTCCTGCCCACCTAGCACTTCAAAAGCACACCAAGTGCAGGCAGATAAATAGGTACCACTCTGGCAGGAAGGTAAATGGTATTTCCGTGCACTGCTCTGGTTTGCCAGAAGCCGCTTAGTCATGCTGGCCACATGACCTGGAAGCTGTCTGCGGACAAACACCGGCTCCCTCGGCCTATAGAGCGAGATGAGCACGCAACCTCAGAGTTGTCCGTGACTGGACCTAACAGTCAGGGGTACCTTTTTACCTATGGTTCAGGAAACAGCATCTCAAAAAGGATGTTGCAGTTTAAAACAGCAACTAAGATTAGTACTATGAGAAACTGAATCCTTTTAGTTTAGAAAAAAAAAGGTGAGGGTGGACATGACAGAAGAATATAAAATGATGCATATGTGGAGGAAGTTTTTCTCCTTTTCAAATAATGCTAGACCCAGGCGTCATCCAATGAAGTTGGAGATTTAGGACAGATAAAAAGAATTGGTTGTCACTCACACAGTGCATGGTTAAAGTACAGAAGCTGCTACGACAAGATATGACGGCTAAAACTGTTTTTAAAGGAGATTAGACTAATTTGTAGAAGATAAGTCTGTCCATGGTTACTAGTTTTGATGACTACATACTGCTTCCAGGATCAGAAAGACTTGGCTCAGTGGTGGAGCACGTTTTGCCTCCCACAACCTCCCATGACTTTGGTACAGCTGGGAAGGCCTCATTCTTAAAACCCTTGAGATCCACTGCCAGGCAGTGTGGACAGTACTGAGCTAGATGAACCAATGGTCTGATTTCAGTATTATAATAATAATAATAATAATAATAATAATAATAATAATAATAATAATAATTTATTATTTATACCCTGCCCATCTGGCTGGGCCTCCCCAGCCATTCTGGGCGGCTTCCATAGAAACCAAAAATACAGTAAAATAGCACTTGTTAAAAACTTCCCTGAACAGGGCTGCCTTAAGATGTCTTCTGAATGTCAGGTAGTTGTTTATCGCTTTGACATCTGATGGGAGGGCGTTCCACAGGGAGGGCACCACTACCGAGAAGGCCCTCTGCCTGGTTCCCTGTAGCTTTGCTTCTCGCAATGAGGGAACCGCCAGAAGGCCCTCGGCGCTGGACCTCAGCGTCCGGGCAGAATGATTGGGGTGGAGATGCTCCTTCATGTATACTGGACCAAGGCCATTTAGGGCTTTAAAGGTCAACACCAACACTTTGAATTGTGCTCGGAAACGTATTGGGAGCCAATGTAGGTCTTTCAAGACCGGTGTTATGTGGTCTCGGCGGCCGCCCCCAGTCACCAGTCTAGCTGCCGCATTCTGGATTAGTTGTAGTTTCCGGGTATAAAGCAGCTTCTGAGGAATAGCAGTAGGCAGTGATGCTTCCAGGTCTGAGGTGCCCTGGACAAAGTGGCATCTGGGGACCCCATGCCATCCTGGACAATCCCCCCCAACTCCCTGCCACTCTGTTCCCCACAAGGTGGGCTGAGTGATTTATTTTTATTTTTTAAAGCAACCACACTGGCATTTTTTCACGCCGTTGTCTACCTCCTTTGAATCTTTTTAAAGCTTTTCAACAGTAAAATTCTAAAACCCGCTGGATAGCTCAGTTGGAGGACAATGGGCCTCTTATTAATCTCAGGGTTGTGAGTTGGAGCCCAACTTTAGGGGTGGGGACAAAGAGTCCTGTATCGCTGGGGGTCAGAATGGATGACCCTCGTGGTCCCTTCCAATTCTATGATTCTTTTTTATAACAATTTTTATTAGTTTTCAATTACATCCCAATAATAGCCTCATTATAACAATACCAATTCATAATACAATTACTAATATCAGTGCTTTTTATCTGGGGGTACGCATACCCCTAAACATTTTGTGAATCTAAGTTTGGCCTCATTGAGGGGCAGTATTTCAATATGAGTAGGAAAATGAAAGTACAGTGGATGCTCTGGTTGCGAACGTGATCCATGCGGGATGCACGTTCGCAAACTGCAGCGCCGCGTCTGTGCACTTCTGCGCATGCACGACCAACCGCCAAAACCCAGAAGTAACCCGTTCCGGTACTTCTGGTTTTCGGGCGTCCGTAAGCCGAAAAAACACAACCTGCAGCATCTGTAACCCGAGGTATAGCTGTACTCCTAAACATTTTTTTTAAAGAAAAAAAGCACTAATACCAATAATTCAAATACCAAATTATATAATTTAGGTCCGTCCCCGCCCCGCCCCCCCCCCCGCGTTCTAGAATTGAAGGTTTGATGATTTTATTTATTTCTGCCTTCCAAAATCTTATTGATTTCAATTCTCTGATTCAAGCCCCGCTGAGTCCAATGGGACGTATTCCCAGGTAAGCTTTAACAGCAGCCCAATTTGTAAAAGTTATCCCTCCGGATAAATTGAGAGCTGAGATGGGGAGAGCGGCGTTGCTGTCGCTCCCCTTTCTTCCCAAGCGGTGCCTGGATCTCCTCCCGCCGCGCCGCGCCGCGCCGAGGGAGCAAGAAACGCCGCCGCAGCCGCCGCCGCTGCCCGCGGAGAGGAGCGCCAGCCCCCTTCCAAAGGAGCCCGGCGCAGAACGCCATAGAGACGGCGCTCCCCTGCGCGCCTAGAGAGACCGGAAGCTGCTTCAAGCTCCGCCCGGATGTTGGAGGGTAGCCGGAAAGCTTTACAGAGGGTCGTAGACATGAAGCCGGCGGTGGACGAGATGTTCCCTGAGGGCGCGGGGCCTTACGTGGACCTCGACGAGGTGAGCGGTTGAGCCCCGGGTGCAAAAGGCGGGGTCTCGCGCGGGGCTGCCGCTTGCTTAAAACCCCCGCGCAGCCTGGGCTCTTTCTCTGGTTCTTTCCCCTCCTCGGGTGTAAAGGGAGGGGGCGCCTCTCAAGGGTCTTCTAGGTGGGCCTTTGGCCTGATCCAGCGAGGCACCTCTTACGTTTCTAAGGCTGGCCGGAAGGTGGGTGTTCGTTTGTTTTTAATTTTTTGTGCCACGCCTCCCCCCCCCCCCCCGGACAGGGACTCGAGGCGGCTTACAGATCAAAAATATGAACAGAATAAAAGCGTGGGGGGGGGGAACCCCACAATTAAATACCGATAGAATATAACAGACATAAAAATGCGCTGATAATATGTGTGAAGGTGAGATAGGATTTTTTGGGGGCCAACCTTCAGTCCCCCACCCCCACCCGTGTTCTGCTCCCCATCTCCCATGCTTCCACAGGCACGCTCGAGCTTGCTGTATAATACTGAGGTTTTGAAAAATACAGAGAGGAATATCTCTGGGAGGCAAAAATAACTTCAGCCTTTTGTTGCTAATTTCCCCCCTAGCAACTTGATCCAGTTGTCTGTGAGTCTTATGAGGAGGAGAAAATGAAAGTATGGATGCATTGTCAAGAAGTGAGCATTGCATCCTCTCTATTTCCAGTAGTATTTGCTGTCAGGATGCCTTATGGAAAAGTTACAAACTAAAAAGCCATGCAG
Organism: Podarcis gaigeae; assembly: GCF_964106915.1. NCBI lineage: Eukaryota > Metazoa > Chordata > Lepidosauria > Squamata > Lacertidae > Podarcis > Podarcis gaigeae. Next base: position 66,921,304 of record NC_139681.1, read on the forward strand.
TAAAACAGAATGGCAATTAAACATATAAAGGCAGTGTATGAACATCTGTCACCTGCATTGTTCTTCAGAAACAGTTGGAAGGCATTTTTTAGTTTGATGTTTAATCATCAGCAGCAGTGTTTGGATCAGAGTTTTAATAATGAGACTTCCTCGCATTATGCTTTTACTCTTTAAAAAAACAAATAAGTTGTTATTAGTTGTCCATTATTCCAATAATAGCCCCATTATAACAATGTTTTTTTCTGCATTCCAAAATCTTATTAATTTCAGTTACATTCCAGTTAAATTTATAAACCCTTATAGAACAGCTGCATCCTTGATGATTTCTATTTGTGTTGTTACATTAAGTAATTAGTAAATCTTCAAGTGAGGAATTCTGTTATCATTATTCTTTCCTGGGTGTGACAATTATTTCTTCCATAATGTTTTTTCCTGCCCATGTATGGTGTGCCCTCCTTTCCTCTGATTGTTGCTGTTACCTATCATGACTTGGGTGTGTTGTACATAGCCCTGAGCTCCTTTTGAGGAAGAGTGATTTATAAATATTTAAAATACATAAACACATAGCAGAAACAAAAGAAATAACAGTTAAAAGATGGGGGAAATAAAAAAAGATCTTTGCCTGGTACCAAAATGGCATCAGCCAGGCAAGTAGCTTTTCCCAGTCAGCTATTTATTGGGTCAGCTTTGAAAATTTTGGATCTGGCATAATCTAAGGTCCATTTGCTACTGCTTCTATTCCATTGCTGTTCTGCAGATCTCCCCAGCAGGGCATCTCCTGGCACACTGATGGATTTCTGTGCAATTCATTTTCCATTATTATTTCTGGGCAGGTGCTTTCCCATTATTGCTATTATTTACCCCGCACCTTTAGCCAAAGGAGCCTAGGGCATGAAAAGATTATTTGCATTCTTTCACTTGAAAGGGACAAAATGAGGGTCAAGCTTGATTAAACTACTATACTGCCGTAAGGGCTGCAGGAGATGAAAGTGTATAGTGGCATAGGTAGAAAATCATAGGCAGTCAGATTTGGAAGTTTGAGATCCAAGATGAAAGGGTATATGGAACAGTGCAATAATGATTCTCTGTATATTGCTGCTATAGTTGATTAAATACTATTCTTTCTCAGGCTGGTGGAAGTACAGGTTTGTTGATGGATTTAGCTGCCAATGAAAAGGCAGTACATGCAGACTTCTTTAATAGTAAGTATTAGTTACATCTTTAAATTATTAAACCCATCATGTTTATTTTAGCCACTGTCCAGCAGATTGTAAATTGATTTTCTAACCAGTACTTTAAAAAAAGCTTCCATTTAGAAGTTAAAGTATGTATGGCCTGTGGTCCTCCAGAATTGTTGGACTCCTAACTCCCAACTCCCATCATCTCCAGCCAGCATGGTTAATGGCCAGGGATGGTAGAAGTGGGAGGTCAGCAGTATCTGGAGGATCATAGGGTCTTCTTCCCTTAATTAAAGCCTAAAACCTGTCTGAGGAACAAAGTTTCCATAGCAGGAGGGGAGGGTTAAGCCATAGGTGGAGACTTTTAAAAAAATTATCTGTTGAACTCAAAATACATGTGCCAGGGCAATTGTGTGTCTTGGGGTTTTCTTGAGGGGGGGAGTTTTATTATTAAATGAGTTGCCAGATATATAGAAACTACTGGGAAATGCTTCTGCATGGTGATAGTAACACGTGGAGAATGTATGCTGATCCGTCAAATTGCATTTATTTATAGCTGTTTATTCCAGAAATGCCCAGAGCTAGTGTGATGAGACTGTAATTTGGGGTCCATGTGGTGAATATCCACTCCATTGTATCCAATGTTGGTCATACTCAAGAGTAAGCCTATTGAAATGAATGGGCATGATTAACTTAGGTCCATTCATTTCATTGGGCCAACTCAGAGTGTCGGACTAGGACCTGGGAGACCAGGCTTCAAATCCTCACTCGGCCATGAAGCTCACTGGGTGACTCTGGGCCAGTCACTGCTTCTCATCCTAAACTACCTCACAGAGTTATTTGGGGCGTTAAATTAGGAGGGGTAGAACCATGAACGTCACCTTGAGCTCCTTAGAGAAAAAGGTGGGATATAAATAAATAACACTTAGTTGAATACAACCCAGGGGTACTTAGTAAATGTGACTTGGTGGGTTCCATATGGTAACCATTTTAGTATATTGTTTTTGGTGACTTTCAGTAGCCCTTATAATGAACATGCGGGGCAAGCTTCCACAAATCTGGCGACAAACTTTCTGGGGACAAGCAGCACACAGCTTCCTTCCTTTGGCTTTCCATAATTGCAGGGGGCATAGGGGAGGTTTTCTGTACTGTTGCACTGAGTTTTGGTGTTTCCTTTGCCTGCTTCAAAGTGCATCACCTGCAAAGGCAGTTAAGGAATGGAAGAGATATGTGTTTGCACAAATAATAGCTACAGAGAGGGCAAAATAACTATGGTAAGGAAACCAGAAGTGACTGTGGCTGAGAGAGTGGTATGAGTTCATACTTGTGAGAACCTGAATATCTAAAACAGGGTGGGATGGAGAAAGCCATTTTAAGAAACTGGCCATATATCAGGGCTTACAACATAACTCACTGGGTTGTATCCAGAGAATCACGCTCATGCAGGGAGACTTTCCCATAAATAACCTCCTTCCTGGTTTCAGTTGAATCTATTGTACAGTTTGATAATTGGATTCAGGTCTCTCACTTTACTGGGAAATTTGCATTGTTGCTTAGCTCTTCAGAATTGTTTTAAAAAATCAGAATAATTAATATGCATGATGTTAATTCACTGCCTTGTTTTTGTTAGATTTTGAAGATATGTTTGATGATGACGATATCCAGTGAAATTCAACTTCCTGCTGTGCTAAATACCTAAGTTTCTTGTAGAAGCAGACTATATTCCTAACAAAAGATAGGAAAATGTGAATATTGTCTCCAAGCCATGAAAGAGCACTTTGAAATGGCCAAAGGTGGTTGAAGAGAATTGTGGAGCTATTTTCCTCTTATAATGTTTAGATGTGCAGTTGTGCAGGCTTGCTTCAATAAAATCTGAACAAAACCTCTCATGTCTGATTATGCAGTTGACTACTGGTTGTTGCCCTTGGAAATATGGCTTTTTCTTAATGTTATTTGGAATGTTGTATGCAGAGGATGTAGCATTTTTAGTAAAATACCCAACAATAAAATTAGAAGCGAGTGGGAGGTTTTAACACCTCGATCCTAAATCCATTTACTTGTGAGTGGCATGTTGAAAGATCATTGGGACTATACTTCCAAGTGTGTGCTTTCCTCACTCCCAGTTTAGCTAGGGAGCCCAGCATATTTGGCCAATGAAAATATTCCTGTAGAATATGAGTAAATCTTGTATTAGAGCTCATTTGGCTTCTTGCCATTGTATGGTTCTTTATTTTGTAACTTATTCTAACTACTGGTAGTTTATGACAAGACTTTTCCATAAATACTGAAGAGTCTTTATGGTGCATTCAGAATATTTCCTCCAAAATAGAGCAGAATTTTTAGATGAATATCTCAATTGTGCTCGCGTTGCTTCCTCAGTCTGTGGGGAAGTTGGCTATTTTCTTTGACACATTCTAAAGCCACATGCAGCACATCAAAACACAGGCTCCAGTACAATGGTGCTTGGTTTTCTTTGTGTATATTAATCTGAGCTCTCAGCAAAGTGGAATGAAGTATTATTACCAAAATCAGAAAAGCAGTAGTGAATCTGAAAATGAGGTCTCCGGGGGAAGAATAAAAAAATGCTTTTACATTGAGTTATCTGCCCACTTTCATTATATGCATCTAATATAATAAACTTCACATAGTGGAATGAGAATGTTGCAAGAGTTTCATCTTTATATTTTAACAAAGTCTTGCTCCTCTCTGGTTTTTCACATTTACCCAGTGGTGAATGCTGTAACAAGTTTGAGAACAGGGCTCCTACAAGGGTAGTATACTTAAACCTGACACACATACTCCAGATTAAGACCAAACCTGACATAAGCCATTAAAAGTATTCTCACACTCCCCAAACTGAATAAAACAGATTGGAACCAATTTGCAATGTTCTGCACGCAGCAAAGACAGTGGCAATACAGCTAATGGCTGATACTCCAGTCCAAACCTTTGTGCTGGCTTTGAGAAGATGTTGGACTGGGAGGAGGTGTCCTGCTGTTTCTTGTACCTACAGAGTAACACCAGCAGCACTCCCCTGGCACAGAGCTCTGCATGCTGCATATGAACAACACTCCACATGTGAACAGCTGGGACAGTGAAAGCTGCAAGATAAACTATGTAATAAAGGGCACATGAGGGGGGATGGGGTAACACTGTGAGTGGATGGAATAAATTTGACTCCACAGAATCACTGGGTAGTAATTCCGGACTCAAATAGTAATTTAGTACTGGAAGCATACTCTCTCATCTATGACCAAAATCCAGAAGGTGATCTTAAAAGGGAGAAGGACATTTGGAAGAAAAAGTGTAGCATGCAGTGACTTCAGTTACTATCACTTAAGGTAAACACGTATTTACCTGATGGATGGAAGAAAGGAAGAAGACACTCAAAAGATCTGCATTGGGACAGATTTTTTAACTTGTTCATTCATTATCTGGAAGTAGGGAGGGTTGAGCAGTGAGATGGCCCAGTTTGCTCATGACGACAAATTGCTGGGAGATGGAAACCAAAGCAGATATTGAAGAGCTCCCCAAAGGTATCTCCCAACGTGATTGAAAGGGGCTGCAAAATGACACATGGGATGCAAGGTATGTACCTGTAAATGATGCACAGAGAGGCAAAAATATCGCACTGAAGTATGACAGGGTTTTTAAAATAATAAAAATAACGAATACATACAGGGGCCTCAGGGAAGTCTATTCCTTCAGAGAAGCCTTTCCATTTTATGCCTTCCTCCTTAATGAGGCATTCACAGAAGTTAACTATGAAGAGACAAAACTGGAGGAACAAAAATGTTCATAGAAAATCTCAGCAATTGTGGCCTCACTAGTGGCAAATATTGACCAATGGGAAACATCCCAAAAGGTTTTATTCCAAAAATGCTTGGAAGTTTGTTTTGTTTTTAAAGACCATGCCACCCCTTGAAGACCAAAGAGCAATTTTCTTTCAGCAAGTATTGGGGATGCTCCTAGGAAGGAAAAAAAACACACATTTAGAGGCTTATATAATTGAACAAAGACAATTGGGGCTTCTAATTGCTAGGAAGAGCTGCAGGTAAATATAGCCGCAGGTGTTTGGATCCCCTTTTCAGTGATGCTGAATGTGCGGTCAGCAGATAGTTCAGTCGGTAGAGTCTGAGTCTCTTAATCTTAGGGTCGTGGGTTTGAGCACCGCTTTGGGCAAAAGATTCCTGCATGCATGGGGTTGGACTCGATGACACTCCTGCTCCCTTCCAACTCTACAATTCTAAGAAAAGATGTGATTCTGTTTCTTCTACCTGCATTCACTACATGGAGGTGGTGCAAATGAACGACTGTTAGACAGTAGCTTAAGAAACTGGCTTTTATCCTAATTTCAGCTTCATTGTGTCCTGGGTATCTTCCAGCAATTTACATTTTGTCTGTGTGTGTCTGCATGCACTACTTACTCACTGATTTCTTTAAGCAAATACATAATTCTCAAAATTTAGTAAGCTTGGGGCTTTCCCATTAGGTAGGGAATCTCCCTATGTAACCCCCACCCCACCCCCCAGTTCTGCTTTCATTAGCAGAAGCAAGTCTGTGACTCTGCAAAAAATATATGTACATGCTTAATTTTATGTCAAGAGAGAGCAATCAATAGGATTCGAGAGTTTGTGTAGACCTTTAAAGAAACAGGAACTTCCACAGACTGTGATAACTTTTCCGCTCACTTAATGTGAATGGATGTAACAAAACAACTGCAGACGAATTGTTAAGTCCTCAGTTGCGGTTATGACAATGAATAGTACAAATGATCTTCCCTGGTTGTAACTTGTAATGAGATTGACTTATTTTAAAAAGAAGCGGGTTGGTATAAGAATCGAAACAACAAAACGAAACAAAAATAATAGTCTGGGCAATGAAAGAAGGCACCCATTGCCTTGGGCCCAATAACCTGTATTACGCCATCTGCTGGCTCTTTGTTTTATTTATTTAATTAAGGCAATGTTCTATATGCTGCTTGATTGTCATAGATAACGAATTGTAAGACAGCCTGTAAACTGTTTGCAAGAGTATATATTAAAATGTTAAAATTCTTATTAAAAAAACAGGTATTTAAAAACAAAAGATGATTAAAATCAGCAGTAGCTGAAAAGAGATGAAATGCATGTAGCTTCTGCATGTCTGAATAGGCTTGCCTAAACAAGGCCCCTTTTTAAGCAGGCACTGAAAACAGTGCAGCAAAAGCGCCTGCCTGGTGTCAATAGGCTGGGAGTTGCACAGTGTAGATGCTGCCACACTACAAGATATATGCAGGGCATAACTTCACTTCTAGGAAGAAGAGAGGCAAAGGGACAGGTGTAACTGCAAAAGAAGGAATCTGAACTGGTAGTGTTTGTTGTACGTATTTCAATGTAACAACAGCAAAAAAACGAAAACCCTTCATAAAGGTAGAAAATTCCACCAATCTTTTGCATCCAGCTGCCCTGCTCACCTGCCTTTTTATTGCCCTGAATTGTGTCCTTTTGCAGCACAGAGAATATTTATGTCCCTTTGCTTTTTAACTTTGCTGTAGAAAAAAGGATCACTGCTTTCTTGTCTTGAAGGGAGACCAGAGGCCATTTTGGGAGTTTTAAAGAAATTCAGTGCAGGGAACAGGAGGGTCACACCTTCACGAGGAACAGTTCTAAATACAGTAGTTGGCTTACAACATGTACTTAGAACTGGCTGAGTTCCTGTTCTAGTGTTATTAGCACGACACTTTAGCCTTGTCCAAGAAAATTTGCATAAAAGAGGTTCAAACTCTGCAGGGATATCTATATCTTTTAAGATATGTACAGAATGAAAAACATCACTTGTTGTGTCTTTGCCCATCACAGTTGTGCAGTGGCTCCATCAGATGCACTGAAGTGTTATCCTGAGTTACACATGATTAGGGATGGAAATCTGCAAAACAGTCCTTAAGATGCATTGCATTAAGATACTACAAGAGTCTTTGTTGTGTTTATTATGTGTGTCATGTGCAGCCTTGGGAATTAGCAAGTTACAAAGTAAAAGAAATGCAGTAGCAATTTTTTTCTCTGCTAACCAGTTAAATTTATCAGCTGAACTTTTAACATGGGCGAGGTGACAGGAAAAGGCACCAAATTAAAAAAAGCGCCAACTTTTCGTGACATAGGAAGAATCGGGAAAGTGCTCCCTATCCTTTTAGCCATTTCCGGCCCCTGACATCATATACATTAGACCTGGGAAAGGTGGGCGTTGCTGCTTTGAGGTTCCTCGCCACTCTTATAAGGCAACATGAATGTTTTTGGATTTGAATTGCAGGAAAAACAAGGATTCCCACCGTCAGACATGATACAGCTACGGCGGAAGCTGCTAGGGAGGAACTCGCCCCACGATACTTCCCTCTCTGTCAAAAGCACTGTGACAGACAAGTCTTTCCTCCTTGCTGTTAATATGATTGCGGGACCTTTTCGGCGCTTCTGTTAAGCTATTGATTGCACTGCGCTGTGCAAGCTGCTCTGAAAGGGACGAGCCCAGCGGGTCACAAGAGCAGCTCTCTGAAGCAGAACTGCATCATGCAGTCATTAAGAGGGAGACCCCCCATTGCAGGGAGCAATTGGGGGCAGCAATTAGGACATTCTTTTCAGGGTCCCCGCAGAGAGATGATTAAAAGCGCTGCGGCTGGTATTGCTGAAAGACAGGTAGGTCACAGTTCAGGCCGCGCAGAGGAAGGCGCAAACACCACGGGTTTCCTTTTCATTTCGGTGGGGAAAGCACGAGAAAGAGGTCTTTCACCTCAGCCAGATGGATCTAATCTGCTTTTCATTGATCAGTGATCCAGGCACTGATAGTATTGGGAATATTCCTCGAGACAAGAATGCCATGGGAGCACACTGGAGGCTGAGTTCGCTATTAGTATTCCACATGATGTCAGCACTTAACTACAAGTGCGCGTGTGGTGTGGCCTTGTTTAATGGGTTCAGTACCAAGGATCAGGGAAATGTAAGAAAAACTCAGATTTTTTAAATCACCAGTACCTTGGGTTATTTTTGCCCTCTGCCTTGCACTGAAGTGGGACGCGGGTGGTGCTGTGGGTAAAACCTCCGTGCCTAGGACTTGCCGATCACATGGTCAGCAGTTCGAATCCCCGCGGCGGGGTGAGCTCCCGTCTTTCGGTCCCAGCTCCTGCCCACCTAGCAGTTCAAATGCACCCCTAAGTGCAAGTAGATAAATAGGTACCGCTTTATAGCAGGAAGGTAAACGGCGTTTCCGTGTGCTCTGCTGGTGCTGGCTCGCCAGAGCAGCTTCGTCACGCTGGCCACATGACCTGGAAGTGTCTCCAGACAGTGCTGGCCCACGGCCTCTTAAGTGAGATGGAAGCACAACCCTAGAGTCGGACACGACTGGCCCGTACGGGCAGGGGTACCTGTACCTTTACCTTTACCTGGCACTGAAGCATGGCCACAATATTGTAAACACCAGGAAGACTGAACTGCATGCATGGGACTTTGTAGAATAAAATCAATGTATTTTTTATATATAAAAAATAGCAATGCAATTGTCTGAAATTCTGGGGATTTTTAAATGGAATTTGCTGCCATTCTCTTGTGCTTTTAGCAGTATTCTTATATGCATAAATTAAACAGCAAATGATTTTATTGCCCTGCCAGGCAAAGCAGCACTTCCTAATTTTTTTGTGCCTGGGCAGCTGTTAAAGGCTCAGAAGCGAGGCCAGCAAGAAAGATGGCAATCCTACCCTGGAATCTTTTGAATAAGGGATCTAGATATCCTTTTAGAAACAGCCACCGCTCTGTTTAGGTCTCATCTGCTTGGGGTGTTTGCATGAGCACATTTGTTACTCCCACCTTTGATGGAACGGATTGTTTAATTCACCCCCAGGTCTTCTGCAAAAATAAGGGATCACTGAGCAGGAAAGAGAAATGTGGGGTGTTTTTTGGTGAAGCTGTGGGATGGGTTAGGGAAGGTGGATGAGCTAACTTTAAAGTTGCAAAGTTAACTTAACTTGCAAATGGATCGTTGTGATCTCACAGCTTGGACATTGACAACAGGTTTTTTGATTTATGCAAAGGGAAGGGGGATGAGTAGGCTATGGGAAGACTCTAGGTTTGCAGTGCAAAGAAAAATGGAGGGGAGAAACCCCTAAAAGTGGAGGGAACACCTAAAAAACAACTCAATGGGACTGAGCATACTCAGCGGGCACAGAATGCTGACTGGCAGGTGCGGGGGAGGGGGATGGAAAACCCTGGGTGACGGGAAGTGGAATGGACTGTCTTGGAAGAAGGGCATGGCTGGAAGACTAAATAGCGGCAATCCATGGTGCAATATTTCGTTGCAGATCCCACTTGCTTAGTCCTATTGCTACAACTTTCACTGCCCTCGATTGTATTGTTACAGAACTGGGATAAGAGAGTTAGTGAGTGTTAGAAATTAATAAATGGCAAAACTTTAATAATATTTGATTTAGCGAAGGGAAGATGCCAGGCCAGGGCCTCAACTGGGATGGAAGTCCTTAAGAATGGCAAAAGGTGCTGCAGGGCAAGAGATTCTCTGCTGGTGAACAGAGGTACAGGGGTGTGGGTCATAGCTGTCAACTGTCCCTTATTTGCCAGGCAAGTCCCTTATCCCAGCGCTGTGTCCCGCTGCTGTCCTTTATTGATGATGTCCCTTAAATTTCCCAGGTTTCAAAGGAAACAGCTCCTCTCCTTCCCTGCCTGCCGGCCAGGGAGGAGAGAGGCTCCAACTGTGTTGCTTGGATGCGTTGCTCACCCAATAAGGAGTCTAAGAATGACTGGGGGGTTGGAGCTTGAATGCCTTGTGCTGATCAAATCGGCCGCGTTGCCTTAGGACTCCCCTTTGCTCAGCGCTGGTGGTTTCCCTTGCTGCATCCCCTTTTCCAGGTTGCTGCGCTGTGGGAACCAGCGCTTGAGGCTTCGTTTGGCTGCTGGCTGGGCTTTCTGCCTTTGGCTTGGAGGGGCTCAGAAGTTGAACATACCTGTGTTGGGAAAATCCCTTATTTTGGCTGCTGATCCCTTATTTTTGAGGCTGCTGATCCCTTATTTTCAAATCTGTAAGTTGACGGCTATGGTGTGGGTGTGGGTGTCCATCCCATGGTTATTGTGGAATGAGAAATGTTTAGGATTTCAGCTTCCATGACGTAAGAAACCAGGGGAGGCGGCAGGCTGCAGAGGCGGATTTAGGGCAACATGACAGTTTCCGCCATATTGGGCGCCAAGCCTAGGGAGCGCCACAGCTATGGCATAGTGAATTGAAAAGAATGGAAGGTGAGAGGTGGGGGGCAGGGGGTGCCCACGGGGGGGGGGGAGTGCTGTTTTTCATGAACCTTGGATTTTCTGGCACAGGTCTTTGGGAAGGAGAAGGGTAGAGTCAGCAGTCCAGGCAGATGCCATGTGGGGCAGAGCCATCTAGGCAGGTTGGGGCAGAGGCACAGAGACAGCGTGCTGGGTCCTTGGACTCCAATGCTGCACTGCTGTGGGGAGCAAGCCCCTCTTGTGATGTAAGGCTCTGAACTCTCTCCAAAGTGGACCCAGGTGTAAATATGTGTACCAGAAACCATATTTCTTCAAGACACTAGTCTCTGCTGTGCTTTGATTTCCCAATGGAAATACAACTCTGGGTGAGCATTTGAAACCCCTGGAATCTTGTCCAGCCATTCAGCAGAAATTGGGGTGTCGCATAACAGTATTTTAAAGCATTAACAGTGTGCTAATCCCATCTGCCAACCTAGCAGTTCGAAAGCATGTCAAAGTGCAAGTAGATAAATAGGTACCACTCCTGTGGGAAGGTAAAAGGCGTTTCCGTGCGCTGCTCTGGTTTAGTAATGCTGGCTTAGTCATGCTGGCCACATGACCTGGAAGCTGTACGCTGGCTCCCTCGGTCAGTAAAGTGAGATGAGCATCGCAACCCCAGAGTCGTCCGCGACTGGACCTAATGGTTAGTCCTCCCCACACCTTTACCTTTTTAATCCCATCTATATGGAAGAGCCATTGGGTCATAAACAGAGAGCTCCTAATTTATAATTCCTTTGGGTGCCATAGAAGCTCCCAATGCCTCGGGGATACAGATGGTGTTTTTACAATGCACTAAAATGTTGCAAAGGCACACCTGAGCGATGTTTCTTAAGGCAATAACCTGGGATGCAACGGTTGGGTATATTTAATAGACGTATGGGAAACGTGGCAAATAGAGAGTCACCTAGGCTGAAATGGTAAAACCAGGATAAGCTAAATGGAATTTTGATTTTTTTTGGGGGGGGGGGAGAGATAAATTGAGTTTCAGCTACCTCCATGCATTACTAGTTGCTTGTCCAGCAAACAAGCATTTGAGTTTTCGTACAAAGGGATGATATCTTTGCACCATCTTGTGGACTCTTGTAGTGACTGCATCATATCCCCATTTCTCTCAACTTTTGAGCAGTTTAAATGAGCTAAAGCAAGGGATTCTTTAGATTTCAGTTGTTCGCTGGAAAATATTCAGCAAGATCCAAGGGATCACTCGTGGGTACAGACCGGCTTGAACTGTGAAAAGGCAATGTAGTAAGAGTAATTTCTTATGGTTGTTTTAAACACTGTACAGTAATTCTACCTGCGCTTTTTAAAAAGGTCAATGATCTTTTAACAATTTCAGAGGTTTCGATTTAAAAAATTACAGGCAATCCTAACTGTGTGGAGTGTGTGGAGCAGTCAGTTCTCCACTGCTGTCTGTGGCAGAAGATATTTTTCTCCTATTTTGCTTCACCAACTCCAAGCGTTCAAATCAGAGACATGTATCAGGCCCTGTTCCAGGAACTAAACTGACTTGTGAGTCTTTGGATCCATCACTAGCCCTGCTCCATCCTGCTCCAGAATTGGTTTATTTAGGGTTCTTATACCCTTTCAGTGGGTGCCGCTGGGGAGGGGCAGAGCCTGTGCAAGGAGAACCCCACCGAGTAAACATTAGGAAGAATTTTCTGACAACAATTGCTGTTCAACAGTGGAATGGACTAAGTTGGAAGATGGTGGACTCTCCTTCATTGGAGGTTTTTAAATAGAGGTTGGATAGTCATCTGTAGTGGTTAAGAGCGGTGGACTCGTAATCTGGTGAACCGGGTTCGCTTCCCCACTCCTCCACATGCAGCTGCTGGGTGACCTTGGGCCAGTCACACTTCTCTGAACTCTCTCAGCCCCACTCACCTCACAGAGTGTTTGTTGTGGGGGAGGAAGGGAAAGGAGATTATGAGCCGCTTTGAGACTCCTTAGGGTAGTGATAAAGCGGGATATCAAATCCAAATCCAAACTCTCTAGTTGTGATTCTTGCATTGCACAGGGTTGGAATAGAAGACCTTTGGTGTCCCTTCCAGCTGTACGATTCTGTGGTATAAAAATTGTTGGACTAAATAAATAACAAATGTTTCAAAGTCATTATTCTAGTCCCTTTTTTATATCCTTGGTCCTCTTGTGTTTCATTGCGGTTGTTTCCTCCTGCTCTTTACATTAATATGCCCAGTGGGGATTCCTGACTTTGCTGCATTCGATATTATTAAAGGTAATGTTTAACATTGCTAAATTGGAAGTTGACATTTTTTCTCTTTAAATTTTGTGGCTGTTAAGTAACTCTCTCCCTGCAAGGGCATTTCTGATGGATTCAGATATGCGGTTAGCTTTGGGCAAACTCTGCTGAAAATGAAACTTTCCACAAGCTTTTCTTATTATCACAAAAGAAGACTGTCAGGCAAGTAGCTAACCAGAAGGCTCTGTGTGTGGCAGAGAGAGAGAGAGAGAGAGAGAGAGAGAAGGTATGTGAATGTATCACAGAAAATGAAAACACATGGGCAACCCATAGGTATTCTCTCAAAAGAAAATAGATTTTGTAATGTTTTTTTTGTAAAGGTGGGGAAAGACTGACAGAGAATTGCAAGGAAGCTGATGAACAAAAACCAACACAGATATTTTGAATCATTAACAACCAGGATAAGTGTTCTTTAAAGGAATAATAGCAAGCATGTATCATTGGTTTCACTATGAATATTGTATAGTTCATAGTACTTTAGCTCATGGGTCAGCAAGCAGGCCAGATCAGGCCCAATAACCTTCTAGATCCGGCCCACGGATGGTCCGGGGATCCAGGCAGCGTGCAATGGTTTTTGTGACTCAGCCCGGCTTGGGGGTCAAAAGTGAGGTGGGCGGCTGCTTGAGACAAGCCCCTTCTCCGTCCGTCAAGCGCGCACAGCAATCTTTTCTTCCAGGGTGGGGAAGAGGGAAAAGGAGCCACAGATCGGATTTCTACCATGGACCTTAGGAAAGGCAGTTGTGGCATCAGGGGCTCGGAGGCACCTCGGGAGAGATGCCCGCTGGTGTCTGTGGTGGCGGTGCTCCCCACCAAAGGAAGTGGGGAGCGCCTGGACAGCTGCACTCCAAAACAGTTCTGCGCTCTGGTGGGGAGGCCACTTGTTAGCTACACAGTACAAGCCATGGAAAGGTAAATAGCCGCAGCCGCCTCGTCTTCCCTCATTTTTGCATGAGCGGCACAGGCCTGACTTAGCATGGCCAATGGCTTTTCCCTTCACCCACACATGAGCACATGCTCTCCAGGGCTGACAGGAATGGCACACTTACCTCAGCACCCCCCACCCCGCCTTACAAGAGAAATAATAACTGTCAATGTGTAAAACACAAAGGAAGCAGCGTGGGTGTATGAGGAAACACACCCCTCCCTCCCAAAAAAATCACATTTGGGCAACGCTGGGGTTGGTCCCAATAAGGTTTTTTGACAAAAATGTGAGTCATAATCATGGCAACATATAGTCCGGCCTCCCACAAGGTCTGAGGGACAGTGGACTGGCCCCCTGCTGAAAAAGTTTGCTGACCCCTGCTTTAGATTGTTTGATCAGAATATATATATGCCATCTGATTTCAGCACAAATGAAATAAAAAAATAGAACTGTGGGTGCGCAGGATTTTTATTTGTAATTCAGTAACATATTTGTTGCTCCAAATATTCTGTTGCAAACCTTCATTTTTATTTAAGTGCTAATGACATCCTGTGCATATGCAAAGGTGCAGAAGCCACATGTAACTCATTAAAGAAACAGGAATATGTATTAAAATATATCTGAGAAAGCAATGCAGATCTAATGAGAAATCACTCTGAAAGCCACATCATGATAATATTGTCAAGCATTAGTTGCTTCTATTTGTGCAGAACAATGCTTATATGGCTGCACCTCATTACTGAATTTCTATTGCTTTAGGCTCCTCTCTTTGAAGCTTATTGTTTGCTCTATTTGTCAGTATAAATGTAAGTAAATAACACCCATTTCTAAAGGAAGAGGTTTGAGCAAGTGTCCTTGATGAATACAGGCAGATTCCAGAATCACACATGAATGTATATCACTTGCTTTCTCTATATTTTATTAACATGCTCTTGATATTGAACAGCTGAATGTGTGAACTGACTCTATTGAAATGCACTGTGGTGAAGAAGGGATATCAGTGGGTTGTATCTGTGATGGCTCATTCATATGGACAAATCACCACTGGATGTTCAAGCAGTGGACATGCATGTGTGAACCGCCCTTGAACCCATCTAAATTCAATTTGCTGAGTTTCCTTGTGTTGACAAGTAGACTACAAGGAAAATCCAAAACAATTATTGGCTATTTCCCACCCCTGATATTCTATTGTCCATTATCCAAGTTTGGGTAGAGCAAGAATCCCATGAAAGTAGAATCATTAACATTATCAGCATAGATACCATTGTCTGTTTCATCCCCATATACTTGGAGCCAGACTTCATCCCCATATTCCAGACGGAGCAAGACAGAACCAGATGCTTGGTCAACGTCGTCCTTCTGGTACTTGTCATAAGTGATGATGACCGCCGTGTCCTTCTTGAACAAGCTAACTTTTACATCTGCCACGTACACGGTGAGATGATATGCAAAATAGTAGACTCCGGGAAAGATGCACCGGAATTTCCCTGTCGTTACGTCATAGTGATTTTGCTCATTGTAGAATATCTTCGTAAACCTGATCGGAAGATTGGCATAAGGGACTCTGGCTGTTAGACCAACACTGAAGGCAGATTGATACCTGGAGGCAGTTTCACCCTTTTCCCCTTTCAGTCCTGGGCTTCCTGGTGCCCCTTGAGGGCCTGCAACACCAGCTGATCCTAAAATTCCACTGTCCCCTTTGAGGCCTGGTACACCTACCAAGAAAATGGATTTTTTGTTAGAGTGGAGCATCCCTAGGAGATCTCACCCAAACATCCTCAGCTGAAAAGATTAATTCAGCCTCACTTTCCTTCACAAGAACAAAATTCTGAGTCAACTTATTTGTGTGGGCAGCTCATGTCTACGAAAGTAATTCCCAGATTTATTAGGTCTGCTTTCGCTCTAGTAAACTCCAGAGCTGCTCAGGAATCGGAAGACTGCAGTTTCAGTGTCCTAAGAGTACTTTTGATTCTTTGGGAAATGCCCTGGAAACATGTGGAAGGACATTAGGGTATAAATATTGATGTAAGTAAACTCAGGGCTTTTTTTCCAGCTGGAAAACACCGGAACTCAGTTCTGGCACCTCTCAGGTGGGTGGCTATTCTAAGAGAATGAGGGAGGCGCTCAGGGTGAGTTCCAGCATCTTTTTCTAGAAAAATAGCACAGAGTAAAACTGTTCCTACCATTCTTCCTTATGCTGTGGCATAAGTACCATATTTTTCTGTGTATAACACGCCCCATGTATAAGACACCCCCTATTTTGGGGAACTCAAAATTAAGAAAATGGGGGAATTGCCCAGAGTTGTTGAGATTTAGGGGGGTTAATGAAAATCACTCACCTGCCTAACAATGCTGCCAATTGCACGCGTCACAGTAGCCAAAAATCCTCTGCCCGCTCGCCGCCAGGAGCTGCCAATCACTCACCCAGTTGCCGCAGCAACAGCCAATCAACAGCACAATCGCTGCTGACAATCAGCTGCTCGCAGCAGCAACCAATCCCCTCTGCACAATCCATGTATAATACGACCCCCACTTTTTGAGATTTTCTCAGAAACAAACTTCGTCTTATACACAGAAAAGTACGGTATTTAAATCCATTAAAAATCCAGGTGGCAACTGGACAAAGTGTGGCCTCACAAGACCCTCAAACATTCTTTCAGTGTTCAAATGAATGTCCTAACCCTAATCATTATCAGCTAATAAACGTGGCCCATGGTCAAAGGTGAGATGGAGCCTCATGTACCCACTTCTGTCTGCAAATGAGATCCGTGTCTCAGCTAGTCATAAACAAGTATTGAATAAAATTTATATACCACAATTGTTTTTTTAAAAACCCACCAACACCTCAAACCCTTTATTATCTTTTACAG
The DNA here is from genome assembly GCF_964106915.1 of Podarcis gaigeae. Classification (NCBI taxonomy): domain Eukaryota; kingdom Metazoa; phylum Chordata; class Lepidosauria; order Squamata; family Lacertidae; genus Podarcis; species Podarcis gaigeae. The sequence goes on from NC_139681.1 coordinate 66,937,827, forward strand.
TAATTTTCATTATATATAATAATAAAAATATAAAACAAAATTTTGCTCCTGTCTGCCCTTACTGGTGCTAACAGCAGCTGGTATGGGTTTGCAGTGGTACCTTGGGTTACGTACTTAATTCATTCCAGAGGTCTGTACTTAACCTGAAACTGTTCTTAAACTGAAGCACCACTTTAGCTAATGGGGCCTCCTGCTGCCACCGCACAATTTCTGTTCTCATCCTGAAGCAAAGTTCTTAACCTGAAGCACTATTTCTGGGTTAGCGGAGTCTGTAACCTGAAGTGTATGTAACCCGAGGTACCACTGTACAATGGGGAAAAGGATTTGGGAGGAAAGTGTAAAGACTCTCTCCCAGGGCACCATGTCCGTCATTTTCAAAGTGCCCCCCTTAAGCTAATTATCAGAAAAGGGGGGAGGGAGATTCTAATCACAGATCCCCTAACTCACTGCTACTTTGGTCCTGAATATGTCCCTGGGTGCTTATTGGTTACAGATTCTTCTGCTGTCCTCTTTTTATGCTTTGGTAGTGCTGGTTGTTATTCTGTTCAGTAGTTTTATCTACTGTTATCTACAGCATTTATGTAAAAATGCACCTTTGGTGTCCTGAAGAGGATAGAAAGGCACAACATCATGTTTAAAAATAAATGACGGAATAAATAAAGGGAAGGAAACACAATTGTCACATTATGTCTGCAGTGACATGTTTTTTCTTTCTTCCTCTTGTACTTTCATGTGTCATCTGGCCTGCATGGTAATGTGTGAACCTTTGATCTCAGTCCTGCCAATTGATTAGATTTAAACCCATTAAAGCTCCCGGGGCCCTTGTGGGAATTGCTGGCTTGTATAGAACGGAGGGCTGAAAGCGCTCACCTTGATCTCCCTTCTCTCCCTTTTCCCCGTCCTTCCCATCCCTTCCATCTCTCCCTGGAGTTCCGTGGTGGCCTGGGTAGCCTGGTGCTCCTGACATCCAATTGGCACAGACTCCCCTGGGTGGCTGTTGAGGGTCTTCTTCAGCAACCACTTCAAGGTAACAGCAAAGTTTCAGCAAAAGCACCAGCGAGAAAAAGAGGAAGCTTGATCCTTGCTTCATGTTGCACCTGGAAATAATGAGGAACTGCCTAAGGAAAAGGAGTAGTAATAAGGAACAGTAGGAAACTCACAGCTAATGGGGATCACAATCCTAGGCACTCCAGTGGCTCCTCTGTTTACCACTCCATCACTGGGTGTAAGGACCTGGGGTGGGGTGAGCTTACACTGGGGAAAAGTGGGCAACTGCAAATCGCTGAGGAAGAGGAAAATCTAGGACCAAAAGACTTATGTGAGTAGCTGCCTGACCTTTCAATCCACAGGGAAAACACTGGAGTCAGACAAGCGACAAACTAAAGACAAAACCAGCTTGGCTCACACAGGGCAATCACAATGACTGAGTCTCAGAGATAGCATGAGATTTATGTGTCCACCCACCAAATGTAAGTTATATAATTTAGGGTACAATCCTGCACTTGGTCCAGTATATCTGAAGGAGCGTCTCCACCCCCATCATTCTATCCGGACACTGAGGTCCAGCACCGACGGCCTTCTGGCGGTTCCCTCACTGTGAGAAGCCAAGTTACAGGGAACCAGGCAGAGGGCCTTCTCGGTAGTGGTGCCCACCCTGTGGAACACCCTCCCACCAGATGTCAAAGAGAACAACAACTCCCAGACTTTTAGAAGACATCTGAAGGCAGCCCTGTTTAGGGAAGCTTTTAATGTTTGATGCATTACTGTATTTTAATATTTTGTTGGAAGCCGCCCAGAGTGGCTAGGGAGGCCCAGCCAGATGGGCAGGGTATAAATAATAAATTTTATTTTTGTTATTATTGTTATTAATATTATTTATTATCTGCCACCGGATTTGGCAGAAGTCCATATCAGCTGACAAAATGCCAGGTTCATCACCACTAAGACAGATATGCCCGTGGAATACTAAATATAAACTGGTGGAACATAACACTGGAGTGCCAGAGTACAAGATAAGTCAGATGGGGAGAATGAGGGGCATCTAGGCCTGCTGGACCTGGGATGCTACCAAGCAGAGCAGGGGTGGGAAATCTGGCAGACCTTTTTATTATCTCCCCCACACCCTTGAGCCAACTTTGACAGGTGAGTTGTCTCACTCAGCTGCTGAAGTTGGTCTGCAGGGGTAAGGAAAAGTAATGCTCAAGCCGACCTTGAAAACACACACATCCTGTCACATACTTAACCTTATGCATAGGGAGTTCAGTCCTGCTTTCTGCAGGGTTTTACAGCATTGGTAGGCCCAAACCAAGCAGGATTGAACTCCCTGCACATTAGCAGGAACTGGCGGGCATGGTCAAATACATCAGTCAGGTGGGAAGGAGGTTGATTCACAGGGTGCAGGCAAACCAGCCAGTTTTCAGCAACCAGCCAGTTTTCAAGGAGGGATGAACTCATGAGCTGCTGCATGTGTGTTTTCAATCCTGTTTTCTGCAGTTTTCAGACTTGCCATCCAGTCCCGCTTGGGAACTTGCTGCCATGCTGGAACAAAGCAGAGTCGGACCCCTTCGGCCTCAGCTAGACAGAAGTGGGTTATTCCCACCCAGTTCCTTCTCCTATATACAGGCTCTCTTTTTGATCAGGGAGCTCCATCCTTGCAAGTCGCCTGCTTTTTGTGCCTGTCCTGCCTCCCATGCCTTTATTCCTGAGCCTCTTGTTCCCTGTGAGGAAGCCCCTCTCAACCACAATGGAGTGACCACTCTGGAGAAGCCAAACTCCCTGCTTCCTCTGCTGCAGAGCTGCTGCTTCTGTCTCTGCTGTCGCCATCTCTCTTCCTAATCCTCCCTGCTGTCAGGGACCCTGCTCCTGCCTCAGAGAGCTTTGGCAGCATTTGCCTTCTGCTCCTCCACAAAATGCAGAAGAAAGTCACATGAAATGAAGATCACCGAACCAGAAGATCAAGCACCGGTTCTGTAACTGCAATCAGCAGAAGACTCAAGGCACAGTCTGAAGCTGTAGCATTAAGGGAGATCTTCCACAAACAGAAGCATCTAAGGCTAGGCAGAGGGAGGCAGCTGGTTTGGGGTATCATGAAAGGGCAGCAAGATGTTAGTTGTTTTCCCATTTTTATTGGCAGGGTGGGGGAGAGACGCTTGTGCGATTTTCTGCTGTCAGTTCCAAAAAAACCCACTAACTGGTCACTTGCATATTATCTACCTTGACTTGGGGTGCAAGGTGTATTTGCTGTTCTGCCCCAGAGAGCAAAATGCCCTCAGGAGACCCTAGGAACTCTATTCTAATTCAATTTCTGCCCCGTGCATGTTTTCTCAGAAGTTCCACTTTGGTAAATGGCACTTACTTCCAGGTAAGTGTGTACAGAGTTGCATCTTGACTGATATATGCTTCTGTACTGTTTTTGCTGACAGGGGCCAAAGTGACTGGATGACTGGATTTGAAGAACGTATGTTTTATAACCTAAAGAGGCATTCTGTGAACCACACTATGACAAGCCAATAGTTCTGGACGAGGTTGAAACAATGAAATGACCTCTAGATTCCAGAAACATTATCTTCAAAGTATGTGTGGCAGAGAAAACTTGGCAGATAGTGGGGTACATATCTGGGCATGTCATGCTTGTACCACTTCAGTGTCCTTATCGCTACATAACTCAGGAAAAGACATTTAGGTTCCAGAACTCAGAACAGACATATCTTGATTGTAGTTGCTATATTTCCTAACTACCACCCTGTATGATTTTGACACTGCTTTTAATGTATGCCTCTATTGCAAAATGCAATGCAATTCAATAACATTTTGCATCTCAAACTGCTTGACATTTAGCTGAGCTGCTGTGGAGGAAGTTCTTGCACTCAGCCATGTGATAAACATGGAAGGACACACCACCCACCTTCTTTGACTACTATTCCAATACCTCTTTGTAAAAAACAAACAAACAAACAAACAAACAAAACTACACTAAAATGGGATTTTGGTACCCATAAAATTAAATGCATTTGTAGAATGCTCCTGGTCATATACAGCAGTCCCAAAACCAGCTCCTATACAACCAAATAATTCCGATCAAGGAAACTTGTAAATGCCCACTTTTCCTGATAGGAAGGCAAAATGCAAAACAGTATCAAAATATTGAAGAGGAACTGAAGACCTACTTATATGTAAAAATGCATAGGATTGGGTTGATGGCTGCATTTCTATGCTCACTTATCAGGGAGTAAACTCAATGAATTATATTATTATCTAACTAAATATGCATAGGCTTGGGCTGTATAGAAAATTTGCAGAGTGAGTGCAACATAACTGTGGGTTTGAAGTCTACTTTAAAGTACTACATTAGTTGCATTAGTGCTGCTGTATAATAGTGTGGATTATATACTGTAGTATTTATCTTGATCTTCCAGGACAAAAACAAGCCTGATCTTTGAAAATTAATATTCCTACATTTCTGGACTTTTGAATTATCATTGGCACTAGCCTAAGATAATGTATTCTGTTCCGAAACAATATTATGGAGCTGTGGAATGATGAGGCTGCAATCTTAAAGCCACTTAGTACTATATCTTTGTGCAAAAGAAAGATCTATTATCTCTGAATATTCTTTTAAAAATTGCCATCTTCATTTAGATTACTCAGTGTGACACAATCATTGTGCTGGACTGTCTGCAGAACTAGAATGTATTAGTACGTATAGTGAAATCTAAAGTGCTCAGGTAAGTGATCTATGCATTGTACACTCCTTAGAATGGCTAAAAACTCTCATCAGGCATTCTCACCTGAGGCACTCCAAATTTGTTAATTAGTTAGCATAACATATGTCACCTGTTTGGCTCAATATTGTAGTCTAGCAAGAAAGGCAGGTAACTCTAATTAAGCATCGTGCTTATATAATATACGGTATCTCTTTCTCCTTTTCCTTCTCTAGATAATACCCTTTAATGTAAGTCCCACTGAACTCAATCAGACTTGAATAAACTTGCATAGGGATTGCACTGTTAACTACACTGGCAGACAATCATGAAGAATCTAAGTTAGTAACCAATAGAAGGTAGAAAGATTTCAAATTTCTTGCTACAATAATTTTCTTATCAAGAGTTTTTCTCATTTCTGCACTAACTTTGAATCCATTCGTGACTGCTAATTCAAGCACTCCTGGGGCATGGAACAATGCTGTTAACTGCGAGCGAGCAATTCTGTAGATAACTTTCCTAAATAACTGGTTCCCAAATAAAAATACAAGTGTGCAGTTTCTGTACAAAATGAATTATCTATTTGAATGGTGTAGTATAATGCTCTAACAAAAAAATGGCTCTTACCAGTTGTTCTTTGTATGATGTCCTAAGTTGCTTGCAGTCACTTCAGAAATGCAGTGGAAAGAATGGCTGGGTCTCTCAATCACTTATCACAAAGAGACATGTGGAGCTGTCAGTTATGATGCTGTCCTTTCTATTTGCTACCAAGCATGCTAATTTAATTCTATGCATTTTCTATCATTTTCCTGTTTCATTTTTAATTTGGGATAATTTTAATTGTGTTCTATTTTTAGAAAGACATATTTTAAAAGGAACCAGATGGCTTGCTCGAGAATTGTCAAACCAATGATAATTAGATTATGTGTTACCAGAGGAATATGCAGCACACACACAGAGAGAGAGAGGGGGGGGGGGAGAGAGAGAGTAGTCTTTTACTCAATTTCCTTGGGGATAGTCCCATTGAATTCAAAGAGAGTTTCTTCTGACTCTGAGCAGTCATGTTTTGCTATTAAATAAGTGGTTTAGCAGTGCAATCCTATATAAGTCTACTCAGAATTTGGTCCCACTGAGTTCAAAAGTGCTTACTTCCAGGGAAGTGGGTATAGGGTTAAAAGAAGCAGTCTTTTAATTTTATATTTCGTTTTGACTCTTTGTTTCTTTGAGTATGGAACTAGCTATCTAGCTATTTATCCAAATAAATAAATGAATACCTATTTAGGGGAAGGAAGAGTTCTGTGCTTTTCTAGTTAGACCCCCTTTTTAAAAGGAAATAAGTAACTTTATTAAGTATGTAATTTACTATCATTTATTAGTTATATGAATTAATTGCTCTGCAGGCACTTTGTGTCTGCTTGAGTCATGTAGCAGCCAGAAAGATTGTCAGATTGATTTGCACTGACAAGTGGACAGGTAGCCTTCTCCTGAAATATAATGTCTCCCAACCCCTTATAATATTTCAGGTGCTCACCCCTTGGGTACTTGTCAAATCGCCAGATACACATTTGGTATTTAATGTTTGATAGCACTGCTGTTGTTGTAAGGTTTTTGTACTGTGTTCTTTTGCAGGGAATTTGTAACCATACAAACATTTCACTTTTTGACATTTGCATATTTTATATGTACCCGCTTGCCCATTAGTACAGCTCCTGATGCAGCCAGTCCCCCCGAGTCCCAGTGACAAAGGGAAAATATGATGTGCATGGTACAATGAGTTATATTTGGCTGCACGATATGAAAGCACTTCAAACTGCCTGCTGACAAGCAAGAAATCTCTTGGTCAAATTAGAACAGTGGTGTCAGGTGTTAAGATCCTATTGTCAGGCTCCTGCTCTTTCTGCAGCAAGAAGGTTTGACTCTGGTGCATTCTTTAAATGCAGTCTTTGTTCATAGGGGTCTGAATTATTGGGGGAAAGTTGGGGAAGGGGCCTCATTTTAAAAACACAAGTGGCAGGCAGGCATCATCCACAAGAAATCTACAAGCCACACCAGCTGACACCAACCATTTTCCCCCAAAATTACACAGGTAACCAGGCAGACCTGTGACAAATGCAGAGGCAGGTACGTTTGACGTTCCCAGGGCAATGCAGATAAGAAAGTCCTACAGCAACACCACTGGTGGGAACCAGTCAAAATACAGCTAATAGTGTCACCCATTCATCCTCTCATTGCTCAAGAGGTCATTCTTTTGAGATGGTAAATACCTTCGTTCTTGAATCCACGTCCCAGACCTACTCTATTCATGCACAAAATATGCCCTTAAGACAGGATTTGTAAGTGAAAAGAACCATTGAGAGTGGTTTCCCCCCCAAGATATTTCCTTCTGCTAAAGCTATGGTTTTCCCAGTAGTGATGTATGGAAGTGAGAGCTGGACCATAAAGAAGGCTGATTGCCGAAGAATTGATGCTTTTGAATTATAGTGCTGGAGGAGACTCTTGAGAGTCCCATGGACTGCAAGAAGATCAAACCTATCCATTCTTAAGGAAATCAGCTCTGAGTGCTCACTGGAAGGACAGATCCTGAAGCTGAGGCTCCAATACTTTGGCCACCTCATGAGAAGAGAAGACTCCCTGGAAAAGACCCTGATGTTGGGAAAGATGGAGGGCACAAGGAGACGGGGACGACAGAGGATGAGATGGTTGGACAGTGTTCTCGAAGCTACCAGCATGAGTTTGACCAAACTGCGGGAGGCAGTGGAAGACAGGAGTGCCTGGCGTGGTCTGGTCCATGGGGTCACGAAGTGTCAGACATGACTAAACAACAACATTTCCTTCTGCAGAGGAATATTTGGCATCATTAAGAGTCTCTAGATGGCTTCAGGATAGCTCTCTTGTACTATTCCAGACATGTGGTTTATATACTGTACGTGTGTTTACCTTGTGTCTTTATGAACATTCATGTTATTTATGACACCTTAGAATTCTTATAACAATAAGTGTCCATTGATTAGCAAGTTGCAGGTATTTGCATTTTGTCTTTCTACCAGGAAAAGTGGCCATTTACATGTTTTCTTGATCAGAATTATTTAGTTGCATAGGAGCTGGTTTTGGGACTATATGACCAGGAGAATTCTACAAATGCATTTAATTTTATGGGTACCAAAATCCCATTTCGGTGCAGGCTTGTTGTTTTTTTACAAAGAGGTATTAGAATAGTAGTCAAAGATTACATGGCTGAGTGCAATAACTTTCTCTGCAGCAGCTCAGCAAAATGTCAAGCAGTTTGAGATGCAAAATGTTATTGCATTCAGAATTATTTTTTTTATTAAGACCTGCTTAGCTGTTGAAATCTTGGCTATTTCTGATTATAAATATTATGTAGTCAGTATTATGAGGATCAGTCACTTGTCAGTTCCCTTTTAATTGTTATTTTTTAAAAAGGATCTTTGTCCAGATTTTCACTTTGGGGGATATGGCAACCCTATGTGAAAGGAACAGGAGGGGAACTAGATTCTCTCCCGCATTCCTGAACCTTTCAAGGTATGCTTATTAGGGATACTTTGGATTCTAATCTGTTGCAGTGATTGTATGAACCAGCAGGTGGCAGTTAGTGTACGCAAATGCAAGGGGGAATCTAGTCTATTTAATTTATAATTGTACGTTTCCATCTTTCTCTCTCTCTCACTCACTCTCACACACACACACACACACACACACACACACACACACACACACACAACTCCCAAATCTCTAACAGCTGTCTATACAGAGAAATGCAGTAGGCAAGGCTTCTCTGGTACTGGAAATCCTTCACCTGTTACATTTCTGTGTGTCAGTCAGGTGATCTGGTATAGGGGCAGCATCAGGAAAACAAACACACCAAGCCTAATTTATAAAATGTGTCATCTTATAATGGATAGCCATTTCAGAACATAAGAAGGGACGTGTTGGATCAGACCAAAGGTCCGAAGTAGCCCGTCTTATTTCCTGCATTGGCTAGCTGAGTCCTTCTGGGAAGCCCACCAGCAAGATAGGAAAGCAGCAGCCTTCATTGTTTGGTAGCAAGTATTCAGGGACAAAGCACCTCTGAACTTGAATGTCTTCAGTTCATTTGTCTAATTCCAAACTCCACAAGCATTTCTGGATGTTCAATGACATTGGTGACAGTAGAAATAATATCAAAATATACTGAAAATGCTGAAAAAACATTCTTCAGTGTTATTAAGTCCCAAGTGTTATTAAGGTCCAAGACTACAAAGAACTCATCTAAATCAGATTAATGGGCAACAAAATGACATATGAGGGTCAATGTGATTAATAGTGTAAAGGAATCAGGTGGCGCTGTGGGTTAAACCACAGAGCCTAGGACCTGCCAATCAGAAGGTCAGCAGTTAGAATCTCCAGGACGGGGTGAGCTCCCATTGCTCGGTCCCTGCTCCTGCCAACCTAGCAGTTCGAAAGCACGTCAAAGTGCAAGTAGATAAATAGGTACCACTCTGGTGGGAAGGTAAACGGCATTTCCATGCACTGCTCTGGCTTCGCCAGAAGTGGCTTAGTCATGGTGGCCATATGACCCGGAAACTGTACCTCCCTCAGCCAATAAAGTGAGATGAGCACCGCAACCCGAAAGTCGGCCACGACTGCACCTAATGGTCAGGGGTCACCCCCCCTTTACCTTTACCTTTATTCAGGGACAAAGCACCTCTGAACCTGAATGTCTTCAGTTCATTTGTCTAATTCCAAACTCCACAAGCATTTCTGGATGTTCTGGGAAAATGGCATCCAGAAATAATATCAAAATATACTGGAAATGTTGGAAAAGCATTATTCAGTGTTATTAAGCCCCAAGTGTTATTAAGGCCCAAGACTACAAAGAACTCATCTAACCAGATTAATGGGCAACAAAATGACAAATGAGGGTCAATGTGATTAATAGTGGAAAGGAATCAGTGCTGGTTCTGCAGTTCCATCATTTACAGGAATCTACCCCTTGATTCTGCTACCTGTGTGGGTGTAACCAGAACAGAAGCAGCTCCTACTAATTTACTTGGCTCTTACCAGTGGGGACTATCATCTCTCCCCCCACCTCCCCAGGAATGCCCCTGGATATGACACTACACTATGATGAAGCATTATTCCCAGGGGGCATTATGTCCTAGGAATCTGGCCAGCAGACTGCTAAGAGCAGCCAAGTTGCTACTCGAAGTGGCAGCAGGACTTTTCCTTTTTGTGAGAGAAAGAAAGACCTTCAGCCATCTCTTGTTTGAAGGTAAGACCCCTCCCCAATTATTACAATTTGCCCCCAACCAAAAGAACTTTGCAAGCGGCAATGGCCCTGCAAAAGTGGTGGTGGAGTCAAGATATTTGGCTCAGCTTTAATTAGTCCCCTGCATAATGGTGTACTTTTCATGTTTTGAATGTTTAGATTAAAAAAATAAAATAAAATAAAAATACTGCAATTGTTTGTATTTGGGAGTCTAATGTCTTTGCAAGTACAGGGTGCTTATAGTTCCACAACCAGTTCGTGTTATTTATCTTCCTAAGAGAAGGGAGATCACTCACTCACTCACTCACTCACTCACTCACTCACTCACTCGTGCTCATTCAGGTTGCCTTTGCATTGCTCAACCATAGGAACCAGTTCCAACCTGCATGGGCAAAAGCCAGATCTCTGCTTTTGCCCTTTTGTTTCTGCTGCACAGGCATAAATAGGATCCTTCATTGTTCTGCAGAAATGCAGTAACTGTTTTGTGTGCTGCGCACAAGGTTTTTGCCACTTGCCCAAGACAGTTGCTGCATCAAGGCAGCTACTCTTTCCCTCAAGAAATTGCCCTAGGGACCAGGCTAGATACCCCCTCTATACATGGTTTTGTTATGTAATTGGCTGGGGGGGGGGGGAGGAATGCCAAACAGCCTCTGATGTTGACTGAGGTGGGTGGGGAGGGGAACTTTAACATTTCCTCCCCCTTTCACAGCCCCAACAAAAACCCACCCCTCTGAGATGCTATTTACATTTCAGTGGAAACCTCCATGGATGGAATTTTGGGAAGATGCTGACATAAAAGCTCTATTTATGTGTTTGAAATCATGTTTGTGGGCGTGAAGTGTGTAGGGAGTGTGGTCGCCGCCCATCCTGTAAAAAACAGGATCACCTGTTGTGTCCCTGTTTTGGGACAAAAATGTCCCCTGTTCTGTTTGGACTTCAAAGGGGAGACCTTTTCTTTTGTATTTGAGCTCGGCCAGCCCAAAATGGCAATTGTGTCATTGTTGGTGTGGCTGATGAGGAGCTTGGCCCAGCATGAGTGACAATAGAGAGAAGAGAAAAGACCTCCTTTCCCTCCCTCATATCTCCTTCCTTCCTCCTCACTGGCCCTCCTCCTCAGCCACTACCCACCGGTCAAAAACGGTGCGGGTCTGCCACCACTTAGCCGCCTCCACCACCCCAGCCTGACCTCTCCACTTCCCTCCTCCTCCATGCTCAAGTCTTTCCCTATGCCTGCATGGGCAAGAGGCTAGAGCTGTGGTCAAGTTGCCCATGGGAGCTGGCCATCTGCCCCTGGCTCCTGACGTGAGTCAAGGGAAAGAGAGGGGCCAGGGTGGTGAAGGAGGCGGGAGGCTAAACACAGGGAACCCCCCTCCACAAAGGGGGGGGAATTTGGTGTCACGAGAGTGTGTGTGCCCCCCAATCCTCACCCCCAACCTGCCCTGTGTTTTGCCTGACCAAAGGTGGCAACCCTAGATAGGGGGAGTGACTGCAGGCATGGTACCCCATCCACCCCAGTCCTTGCCTGCTTTCCCTGTGCACTTTATGCCCATATGCATTTTTCCTGAATGGATGAGAAGGCAGCAGATGCACAACAGGCACCAGCTTCAGTGATTTAAAGGGGAATTAGACAAACCTATGGAGGACAGATCTTTCAGTGGCTGCTAGCAGTGATGTTTAGGCCAGTTAAAGCAGTTGTTGGGAAGCAATGAGGTGAGAGGACTGGAGGCATCTGGTTGGCTAATGGAGGTAGTCAGATTCTAGAGGGACTGTCTGCAGAGTTCCTCTTATGTTCTTAAAACTGAATATTTGATGGCTACATCAGAGAGAGAGAGAGAGGAGGAAATAGAGAGTAAGAAATGAAAGCAACGGAGGCATTTTCTGCCTTGGAATCCTAGCCCAGAGCGGCTGGGGAAACCCAGTCAGATGGTGTTATGTACTAAGCTTGGATCCTAGAACAATAAGCAAGTAGGATCCTAGAATGCAACAACTGATTGGCTTGCAGGAAAAGACCAATCAGGTTCCAGGAGGGAAGCAGAATCAGCCAATCAGATGGGACTCATTGTGTAAATAATGTATATAAAAGCCTAAGGTTGGGGGGGGGGGCAATTCAATCACTGTTTTACAAGCTGCAATAAAGAGCATGAAATCACTACAGGACTCCCGAGTATATTTCAGATGGGCAGGGTACAAATAATGGTTTATGGCAGGTATTATAGAAAAATAGATGTTCATTGCCTAGCATCTATTTAACATTTCCCCAAAAAGCTCAAAACAACTTTGCATTATCTTAGTAACCCTTACAACAGGCTGTAAGAAAGGCAAATATTGTCTCAACAATATAGAAGGAGTGGTGCTAATGCCATGAGATTGTGGTCTGAGGACTTCTCAGCACAGGCCCTAGCTATCTACTACTATACATCTGCTCTCCAAACAGTACATTATACATTTATAATATAGTCAATGAAAGTTGCAGCTCCACTAAGTGCAACATGGAGGGATGGAGTGTTCTTGGATAGGAAAGCTTCTTTTATGCCACTTGGTAGGAAACAGAAGCCAGCCTGTGTTTGCTCGCATGTTGGAAAGGTGCCATATATCTCTGGGTGGACTAAAAAAAGACTCGGCTGCTGAATTAATTTAGGTACATCAGCAGTCAGATCAGGTATCTTCAATATAAGTTTAGGGGGTAGTTGGGAAATTTGGAAGGGTTTGGGTAGCTGGGAAATAAAATATGAAAGCAAGTAGGTCATTTTTCTGTGTGCAAACACCAGCGATCTGTACTTGCGTGAATGGGATGAAGGAATTACCCCCCGACACACCAGACACAATTCAAGCTGGCTAGTGATTGTTAGCATTCAAACACTGGCAGAAGCTGAACTGCAACAGAATTCCTCTTGGAGGAGTACACTTTTTGTGGATGCAATCACACTGGGTTTAAGAAAACAAGAAAGTGAATGTTTATTAATAATGGAGAGTGCCTGGTGCTGCCTGATAATTTTTAGAAACAAACAAACAAACATGCTTCTTAAAAGGATAGTGTAAGTTGTGTGTTTGGTCATGTCATGACAATAATTTTGCTTGGACTAGTTGTGAATTCATACTGGGTTGCCATCTTGATTCTAAATGGCACCTGATGATATATCGAGAAGTGGCTGAGCGTGTACCAAAATAAAATGAGTGGTGCCATGTTCCAGTCTACCATCATGATGGCACCCAACATCCAAACATTGATGAAGGCCATTTCCCCCCTACCTAGGAACCCTCATGCCCAATCTGGGGTCACTATCTTGATAGGCAGCCAAACATATGCCCCCAAATGGGTAAAGTTCTTCCAAATTCATGTTTTGGTCCCCCATCTTAAATCAAAATGGCTCCTGGTATCCAAACATTGACAAAGGTCACTTCAGGATCCCTCATGCCAAATTTGATGACATTACATCAAGAGGTAGCCCAAAGGTCGAAGTAGACCCCCACACGTTAGCAGGAGGAAGGTGACATGTTGTTTGGACAAGGAACCATAGTCTAACAAAGTGGCCCGTTTAAGAAGCCAGCTTCATAATCCATGGATTGTAGTTGTCCTGCTTTGAAACTGAGCAGAATTTGTTATAAACCACAATACCTCGTCTGGGTGATACAATAGACTTGGAAGAATTGCAGGGCAGACACTGAGTAGGGAAACACAGAAAAGCAAAATCTATCTTGATACTAAAACTTATTAGCTTCCGTTGATCATATCACCTTCTACTCTGTTAAACACCATTGCCTACAGGTGTCCAGATTTGACAGGAAGAATTTCCATTTATTTTATCTCTGCCCACCCTAAGCAGCACTAAAAGAGAGGACTTCAGGTTCTTGATACAGAGTTTGGTTTGTTGCTACAGAAATTTCCCCTAGTTAATAGGTGCTTTCCCACAGCACCTTGCTGCTTGTCAAAATGGTAGGTGGATAAATGCAAGTTTGAGTGATTATAAGCTTGCATTAGATTTGTCTGGGTGTGCCATTAACTACATTTGGGAGGTCTTAATAAATTTATTGATATAACTTGGCTCAGTATTACAATAAAAACACGTCTTCTTATGTAAAACATTGTTGCAGCGGCACAGTATGATAGGAATTTTGAGGTCTTTAGATATATGTTAAATGTTCATAAGTGTACCAACCAAGCACGTACATAGATCAGCACAGGAAGACTGACCTGGAACCATTTTGATTCCCAAACTGTCCCAAACTGACCAAATGTTTTCTCTGCAAGGTCAAAGGAAAATGGAAAAGCCTCCCCATTGTCTTTTCTTTCACAAATCCTGTCTTAAGGGTATGTCTGTGTTTGAATAGGGTGTGAGCCTGTGACCTGGCCAAGGAACTAAGTATTTATCATTACAAAAGACTGCCCAGGCTCCCCATTCAATCCAGTCAAGTAACCTGCCAGACAGGAGATAAACGACAGGAGAAAAACAACATTCAAATTTGTGTTTTAGACCACCTTTTCTGTGATGTAGGTATGATGTATCTGGGGGATGGTCTTAGGTTACACCCCTTCTGTGATGTATGTATGATGTTTCTGGGGGTGGTCTTGATCTACAGGGTGGCAATTTCAAAAGTCCATATAAGGCCTGCACGCCATTGTTCTGGGTTCTTCCTCCTTTCCTGCGGTTAAGAGGAGCACCCTGTTGCAACAGATCAATAAAGATCAAGCTTACTAGCTGCTTTGCTTCTCAATATTCTCTGGTTGGCCTCTGTTATTTTCTCCTACCAGTAGGGATCCATGACCCTATTGGGTCATGTAAGGACTCTGTATGGGCTCTTGGATACCCCATAAGGCAAAGGGGCAATTTTTGTTTACAACAACAGTTAAGGGCTGAAGAAGATATTCTGAGATGGATCCATGACCAGTTAATGGTAGGGTGGGGGGGAGGGATGATGTGCAAAACAAAAGGCACAATTTTGAGCTCAAAATAAGATGTCATAGACTGCCACTGGCTCAATATTTTCATTATTGGGTTTAGGAAAGGATGCAGGAGTGTGATAGTGAAATCTGCTGATGAGACAATGTTAGGAGGCATTTTCAATAAAGGTAAGGACTGGAAAATTATGCAGGATAGATAGCCTTGTCTTAAGGACTGATATAACAATAATTAACTGGATGGAATTCAGGAGGACAATGCGAGACGACATTTATTGACCTGTGGCTGATTAATAAGTTCTTTTTGTATTTGCCAAATACCTGCTAGGAAATAAACGAATGATAAACTTATGAACCAGCACCGTGGGAGGCAACTGATAAGAAGGTGGAAGTGAGGAAGGAATTTTCAAAACAGCTTGACATATCTAATAAATATAGGTTGAAATTAATATTACTATACAATAAATTAGAATGGCCTCCCCTACACTATTGTTTATTAGGAATGAGAAGGGTGAATCCTTCTGAGCTTAGCTGAAAGTCAGGCATAAGAAGAAAAGGGGGGAAACACAAATCTGCATTATGATAGGACATTATTATTATTATTACTAGAATTTATAAACTGCCCTATACGCAGAGGTCTCAGAGCAATTCACAGAAAATATATATAATCAGAATAAAAACAACAACCCAATAACAAACAGACCCCAAGAAAAGAGCCGCATTTTAAAAGGTTATAGGATGTCAAACAGATCAACCAAAGGCCTGGTTAAAAAGGAACATTTTTGCCTGTTACCTAAAGGTGTGTAATGAAGGCACCAGGTGAACTTCCCTGGGGAGAGCGTTCCAGAGATGGGGAGCCACTGCAGAGAAGGCCCGTTCTCATGTTGCCATCCTCTGGACCTCTCCAGGAGGAGACACATGGAGAAGAGCCTCAGAAGATGATCTCAGGGTCCTGGTAGGTTCATATGGGAAGAGGCAGTCCTTGTGGTATTGCAGTCCTGAGCCGTTTAAGGCTTTGTAGGTCAAAACCAGCACTTTGAATTGGGCCTGGAAACTAATTGGTAGCCAGTTCCTTTTCAAAACTCCATGTCACACAACATTGGCAGCAGGACAGCAGCACACCCTCTCCCCTTCTTCAACATGTGAGCGCTCCACATGCAAGTAACACGTGAACAGAGCTGAAATAAGTAGTTAAATATGAGAGGAGGGAAGTAGAAATATAAGGGAGGGAGGAACATGTGAGCACAGGTCTCATTTCTGTAGGTCCAAACCATGTTGCATGGGATCTCCGAACCAGCTCTGTGTTAGAAGAGATCCTGAAATTTAACCTTCAGTATAAGTAGAACCCCATACAATTTCAAACAAAGCATCCCCATTGTTTCCTATATACAACAGACAAGGCAAAGCAAGTTTTTCCCCCTTGATGGCTTACCAACAATCCTCCAGGGCAGGTCTTCTTGTAGCACAATTGGACTGCAATCTGTAGCCTCTTACCAGAGAGTTAGCCCCACTAAACTTAACGGGAGTTCCTTTTGAGAAGACTTGTAGAGGACTGCACTGTCCTCACAAGCCCAGATGTAGCGATATCCATCTTCATATGCGAAAAACTGGGTTTCTGCCTTAAGAAACTGTGTCTTTATGGCTTTCAAACTTGAACTATAGTTTATACACCCCATGGCTTAATGTATCGTTAAAACTTGGTTCTTCAGTAGACTTTGAAATGTAAATAATTGTGTAAAGATTTGCCATATCTGCTTGCTGAGTGTCTTCAAATAGATACATGTTTTCCAGAGATAATGGATAATGGATATTAGGTGTACTTGGAATTGTAAAAGAGGTCCACACTGTTTCTTTTTCTTCAAGACCTGTAGGCATGTATATCTCAAAACAAAAATTGAGAAACCATTCATCCACTTGATTAATAATAACTGAAACAAACAAAAATGATTGATTCATTAACAATTCTTGAGTCTGAATATTTGTTTTCAGGATGACCAGTTTGTTTATGTACAAAGGGGAAATTTACAAAGAATATGACTCATCCAACTCCTTTAAGTCAGAAGAGCAGCTTTTATACTATTTTGATACATGTTAGCATCTACTTAATCAGAAGTTGTTTTTTTTTCAAATTGGGGGTTCATCTGGACATCCAGAAACTTTAAGATAAGAGTGATGAATGGATGGCAATAAGATGGATAGAAATAGGTCAGAAAGAATCTGCACCATAACTCCCACTTTCCTTTGGCTTGTAACACCACAGAACACACCAAGGCCACTTACTTGATAAATAAGATTGGTAAATTTCCTCCTCCTCCTCCTCCACCTTGAAAACAAAAAGAAACTGTTCCTTGCTTCTATAGTGCAACTCTCTTCCAGTTAATTTTGCATTAATGTTCCACATAATGACTGAACACAGGATACATGGCTTCAAGATAGCTCTCATATTGTACTCTTGCATGCCACCCCAATCTCTGAGCAGTGTGAGATTGCAGGGAGTTCAGGTGCTTATCAAGGGTTCGTGTTTCTTCTTGGGAATGACGCGTAGAAGAGAGTGTGGCATCTTTATGATATGTGGTTTATTTACACATATATACAACTTGATCCTATGGTGGAGGAAGAGTTCACAGCATTAACAGCCAGAAAGGATCTTGTTTCTCTCCTAGCGAGAGCATTCAGAAATCAAACATCATGCTCTCCTTCTCTGACTTCTAGGTGGCATTGCAGCCAACTCCCAATTCTCAACTCTGCCTTTTGTCCTTCTCACTGTTGAAGAGTTGGAGGAGGGACCCTTTCCTTTGTTCTCTTAATGGCCCATTACCTTTCCCTTGTTCTCTCTTAATGGCCGATCACTTTTCATTTGTTTTCTTAATGGCCCATCACCCAGGTGATTACGCGAACACAGGAAGCTTCCTGTCTTATATTTTAGCACTTGCTGGTTCCAGGGTTAGAATGCGTCTGGTAACCACAAACTCATAATAGTACTAATGCCCCATCAGTTATTTAATTTGCTGGTTGCTAGAGAGTGCTCAGCTTATTCAGAAAAGTTTTTAGGAGCTTCTGCCTCTAGTTTTCATTCTATCTCTTTAAGGAACTATGCTTAGAGCAGAGCTACAAAGAAGATCTCTTCTTTTACTGGAAAGTAATGGCTTATGGCCACAAATCCCCTTTTGGCTGAGCGGGGAGAACTGCTTATGGTAATTTCATCACTAAGTACGTCACTTTTGTAGCATCTGCATGCAGAGGTTCACTGAAGTTCAGCTATCTTACTTTGCTCCCCATTGCCTAGTTCACGCTGAACAAAAAGCTGTACTTATTTCTGGCAACGAACAAAGGAATCTAAAGGGTGCCACATTTGAAAATAAGAATGTGTTATCCTAATATCCTCTCTTGCAAGGAGAGTCACGGAAAGTTTCCCAAAATCCTAGAGTTGTCTTCAGCATTCTGCTAACCAATCCAGGGCCATGAACAGTCACTCAAGGGAACGGATTCCAAAGATGGCACCATTTTCCTACCACAAGTCTTCATCTGCATTTGGCATTTAAAAAATGAATGAGCTCCAGTTTCAGGAATAGACATTAAAGGTTCTATTTAAATAAACCATGGAGGAAACGTCCCTCCTCTGCCCCCTGAGATCAAACATTTTATAAGCGGCACCAATGGTCATATAGTGTACTGTTTTTATGGGCTTACAGGGACCGGCATGTCATTCCAGGTACTGGGATCCTGGAGGAGCTATCTGTACATTGGCTGGGAAATCATCCAAAATATCCACCTGAATGATCTTGGATGTCCTTTTATGCTGCTTAATTGTCCAACCACTGCAGTTTGCTCAGCTCTCAGATTAAGAGCCAGGAAAGAGATTAAACTGTTTATAGCCTGGTGACCAGTTGGGCTACTTTTAGATAACCTTTTGATGTTCTTATTGGCAAGCGAACCCACAGTTTTCTGAGTGTTTGTTCTGATTAAGATACATATATGACATAAACAGCTGGCTCCTGGAGGGCCGACACAGAGGTCGGTTACTATTCTACACAGGCTCTTTGGCCTCCTCAGAAATAAAGTTCATTAAACCACTAACTCGGCTCATAGTGAGTTTCTGTGTGATCAGCTGAAGACAAAATAACCACATACAATGCACTGCAGCAACCTTGTCTGAAAATTAGCAGAGCATGGACTACAAAGAGTAAATCATCTCTGTTCAAAAGCTGCCAAGGAAGGCAAGAAAGCACTCCTGGCCACTGAGGCCTCCTGAGGCTCTAGTGACAGTGCTGCTGGGTAAGCCCTAAGCTAAGACCTGCTCCTTCCAAGAAAATACAGTGGTACCTCTGGTTAAGAACTTAATTCATTCCAGAGGTCCGTTCTTAACCTGAAACTGTTCTTAACCTGAAGCACCACTTTAGCTAATGGGGCCTCCTGATGCTGCCGCACCGCCGGAGCATGATTTCTGTTCTCATCCTGAAGCAAAGTTCTTAACCTGAGGTAATATTTCTGGGTTAGCGGAGTTTGTAACCTGAAGCATCTGTAACCCGAGGTACTACTGTACAACCCTGTCCAGCGCAGGCTGTTTCCTAATGTCTCAGAATCGAGAACTTGGAACACATGCCACTTCTGTCTTACTGTTTTACCACATCCACATTTGAGTATCTTTTTAATTTATTTTAAATATTGTTTTCTGTGAAATGTGGGGAAGCTTCTGACATTTACAAAATAAAGAAAACACCCTACATTTCATGCTTAAAGGTAAAAACAAATCATAACTGGAAAAGCATCAGAGAAGTCTAGTCCTTTGGGACACCCAAAACCTGGTGTCTAAACATTTGTTTTGATCTGCTCCCTGAAAGTTAGGAGGGCATGGGGGGGGGGGGTTGGCCACTCGAAAATAAAAGGATTTTCGGGGCAGGGTAGGCCCATGGCACAAATTTGCATAAGAGCTCCATATGCTGATTTATAGGCGTATGAAATTAAGATGGCGTGTGGCTGAGATTTTGCCAACGCTGTGCTTTGCAGTGTCCAGCTGCCCTTTTAGCAAAGTAACAACTCTTCTTTATAGTATTAAACTAAGGAGCAGGAAGTCTGGGATCTGCCACAAAAGACCTGGAGCTCAGGCCTGCCAGACCACCATTTAACAAAGCTCCTGTGACAAGCTTCTTTGAACAGGGACTTGGAGGACAGAGGAGCCACTTCTGTAAAAGCGGAATGAATGGGAAGACTCATGGTTTAGGCACTCTAAATTAGGAATGCATACTCTTCCCAAGTGTCCCGATTTAACTGGGACATCCCAGATTGACAGAAGCCACCCCGGCTTCTGATCCCAATCCCAGATGACCAATTTTGGGGCTTGTTGTTTGGTTCCATGCTGTGGTGCAAGCAGAGCCTTGCAGAGCCAGGCAGAGGCCTAGGCCAGGTAGATAATGTGCTCCCCCCTTTTACCCTGGGGATAACTGAAGTCTTATAAATAAGTAAGTATATAAATAATTTCCACAAAAGTTATGCTGACAAATAATTTTATTTCAAGGCTTGAACCGTATCTGCATATAAAGACAAAATGGAAAATATAGATATACAATAGTGCTTTTTAAAAATACATAGTGAAAAGGATTATTTTAAGTATTTACATTTAAAAATGCTTTCCTGGCTTTCTTTTCTGCGAATTCTTGAATTATGCAGGAAAAATCAAGCAACTTCGCCTTATCGTGGTTTATGTTTATCATTGCTAAACCGTTTAGGCATTTCTGAGCCATTGTTGATCAAAAGAAAGACTTAATTCGTTTTAATATATTGAAACTTCTCTCATTGGAGGCCACTGTAACTGGTAATGATAAGAAAATGCGTAATGCAATTAGAAGATTTGGAAAAATGTTTTCCAAATTCACGGCCCCAAGGAATCTGCCGCCTGCGGACGCCGCCTTTGCACCTCCACGTTGGCCTCAGTGCATCCCCTGCAATTGTGAATATGCTGACTGAGGCCCCCTTTGGAATCGAAGGCCCGGGCCAAGTGGCCCATATGCCCCCCCCTCTGTCTGGGCCTGGGTGCAAGTCAGGTGGCTCACATCAGAGTGTGGGACCCAGAAACAGAGGAGGGGGGAACTACCTTGATGCCACATATCATCACTCCCCTTCCTCCATCCAATGTGGCACTTCTGGAAGCTGCCTTCTGGAAGTATGTCTGTGGCATTGGAGGAGGATGCAGAGGCTGGTCTGGTCCATGTAGAAGGTAGGAGAGGGGAGGGATGGGGCAGGCGGGTGAGGAAGGGGGCAGAAGCAGGGAGAGGGTGTACGAATGAGCAACGGGATTGGCTGGATGGTGGGGATGTGCTCTCAAAATGTTAGGGGTATGGGAAAATTCTGGGCTTATAATAATAATGATCCTCTAAGATTTAGAAAACAGCTAGATATGTTTACTCAGAAGTAAGCCTTACTGAGTTCAATATAACTTATTCCTGTGTGTATTACAGCTGCATTTATTTATTTTTTAATCTTAAGGCAGAGAAGCGTGTTTGTTTCCCTCTCTTCCTCAAGTAGCCCAGGGCAGATAACAAGTTTTATAAAGCGAATATATCAACATCACTACTGTTTTGAACTGTTCTTAATATTTTGTGTTTTTAGGGTTGCATCATACCCTGGGACTTTAGGGCAAAGGGCAGGTAATACATAATCATAATAAAAATAAAATGTGAATATATTAAAATGATAACACTAAAATCACCACCACACAAGAAAATAGTATCTGAGTTTAAATACTTTGTTAGAGGACCACATTTCCATGTCGTGAGATGTTTTTTGCAGTTAGAAGCTCAGATCTAATTTCCAAGATGCATCAACAATCTTGTGTCAAGAGACACATAAAAGCTGTCTTTTTTTTGAAAACATTTAATTAAAAAGTGTAAAAACATTTTAAAAAAGCAAAATAGCTTATGAAAACGGAAGCTTTTCCGAGATGCATTGTTTTCAGGAAATAGTGACTTGTTATTATTTATAGCTCCAGACGTGGTATACCAAGACGTGATTCCCACTTCTCACTGCCAGCAGTGATTTTGGGCTTCTTCCAACTTCCTCCTTGAAACAGAAATATGCTTCTTTTGGTGATCTCATTTGTTTTATATTCTCATATTTTTTCCTGCCCCCACAACTCTCCTTCCTTTGGCTAAGCAGCCTTTTAGAAGTGCCATCCAATGTGGAAGTCTTTGTTTTCCCCTTGAAGAGCGATACTTCACTGTTGGCTAAATCAAGAGTTTTACAATTCCAAAAGCAATGTCTTGGATGTGGAATATTATTAATACAGTTTAATGAGTGGGAGGGAGTATTATTGATACTGGGAGGCTGGGTGAGTATGAATTCATCAGGGAGGCAGAAAAGTTTGGAGCAGGAGGAATTAGTTGGGTGGTGAGACAGCTTAGGCACCTAAGCAGGCTACACTTGAAGGCCCACAGATTCTCCACGTCAGTATTAGAAACTCAGATATATAAGCTAACCACGAAATGACACCTTAAACCTAGGTTACAATTGCCACAATGGAATGTCTAGATATCAATGGAATTTATTGTCATCGTCGTCATCACCGTCATCATTAATTTCATTTCTATACCACTTTATATTTTAAATGAAAAAGAAATCTCAAAGCAGTTTACAGAACATGAAAACTGAAAACAAAAATCCACGTAGCCCCTTCTAATTCTATAGTTCTATGATTCTTTGAATCCAGAATAAAACAAATTCAAGCTTCAAGAAAATATTTTGGATCCTTCTCTAAGTGACATTTTGCTTTCCCCATATTTATTTACCTATTTGATTTATGTATCTGCCCCATAGCAGAAGTACTGGAGGAAGCCAGTGTGGTGTAGTGGTTAAAGTGCCGGACTAGGACCTGGGAGAGCAGGGTTCAAATCCCCACTCAGCCATGAGGCCCACTGGGTGACCTTGCGCCAGGCAGAACCTCTTAACCTACCTCACAGGGTTGTACGAATTAACTGAGGAGGGAGGTGAACCATGTACTCCTTGGAGAAAAAGGTGGGATATCAATTCAATAAATAAACTCTTCTGCTTACCTGCCCAAGAAAGCTGGAGGGGCCAGCCAGAGGCAGATGTTGCCAACCTGGCGTCCAGAGATCTCCACATGGTCACTACTGGACCTGCGCCAGTTGCAAAATTCCTGGGGAATTTTGAACACTGCTTCACGTGTGTCACCATCATGCAAGGTTCTGTATGGAATGACAGTAAGAAAAATTGGTCCCTCCCATGTGAGAATCTTACAATCTATAATTCAACAGGGAGACAAGTAGGCAGAAGAAAGAGGTGATGCTAAATAGGGAGATAAAATGTTTTCGGCTTGATTTTAAGTAAAGCAGAGGTTGCTACTCTTACTGGATTTCTCAGCAGCTTTTGTTACTATCGACCATGGTATATTCTTGATGCTGAAATCAGTAGGAGGACCTGCTACCTTTACTCTTAGTTGCAGTAATAATCTCATGCCCCGTCATACCATTTGGGGTAAGTGAAGTGCTCGCTGGGGTAATAGGATTATGCTGAATGCAGAGTGGAGAGCAGTGACACTTAATGTGGCAATTACTGTATTTTTCGCTCTATAACACGCACCTGACCATAACACGCACATCGTTTTTAGAGGAGGAAAACAAGGGAAAAAACATTCTGAATGAAACAGTGGATGTATCATTTTTGTGCTTCATGCTGTGGCCACAGACATGTGATCTGATGGTGAATTTGGGGTGACCCAATGCAAAAATCCTGAGAATCCCTGTGGATCCATGCTTTGTAACCACGTTTTTGCACCATTGCAGCCCCAGGCAACAGTGGGTGTGTGATTTTTGGGGGGCAGGCTGTAGCCATGGACATGCTATGTGCTCTAATGGTGAATTTGGGGTGACCCAATGCAAAAATCCTGAGAATCCCTGTGGATCCATGCTTTGTAACCACGTTTTTGCACCATTGCAGCCCCAGGCAACAGTGGGTGTGTGATTTTTTGGGGGTAGGCTGTAGCCATGGACATGCTATGTGCTCTGATGGTGAATTTGGGGTGACCCAATGCAAAAATCCTGAGAATCCCTGAGGATCCATGCTTTGTAACCACGTTTTTGCACCATTGCAGCCCCAGGCAACAGTGGGTGCGTGATTTTTGGGGGGCAGGCTGTAGCCATGTACATGCTATGTGCTCTGATGGTGAATTTGGGCTGACCTAATGCAAAGATCCTGAGGATCCATGTAGATCCATGCTTTTTAACCACGTTTTTGCACCATTGCAGCCCCAGGCAACAGTGGGTGCGTGATTTTTGGGGGGCAGGCTGTAGCCATGGACATGCTATGTGATCTGATAGTGAATTTGGGGTGGCCTAATGCAAAGATCCTGAGGATCCATGTGGATCCATGCTTTTTAACCACGTTTTTGCACCATTGCAGCCTCAGGCAACAGTGGGTGCGTGATTTTTTGGGGGCAGGCTGTAGCCATGGACATGCTATGTGATCTGATGGTGAATTTGGGGTGACCTAATGCAAAGATCCTGAGGATCCATGTAGATCCATGCTTTTTAACCACGTTTTTGCACCATTGCAGCCCCAGGCAACAGTGGGTGCATGATTTTGGGGGGGCAGGCTGTAGCCATGGACATGCTATGTGATCTGATGGTGAATTTGGGCTGACCCAATGCAAAGATCCTGAGGATCCATGTGGATCCATGCTTTTTAACCACATTTTAAGTGGGGAGGGAAGGAAAAACACAGAACGGACAAGGAGCACGAGAGGGGTGTGCACAGAAGCAGCTGGCTAAGAATTCAGGACAGGGGTATAACGGGAGGGAGGAAAGGAAGGCAAAAGTTTTCCCTCACCTACCCACCCAAGCCAGCCAGCTCGCAGGCGCGCTCTCTCTCTCTCTCCCTCCTGCACGGAGCTTTCCCTTCTGCTTGCCTGGAGGGGAGGGGCTTTCCCTGCTCTTTGTTCCGTTTGAGCAAACACAGCAAGGAAACAGAGATGGGTGGGCAGTAAGACCCTGAGGCAGAATGCAGGAAAGCAGCCACTTCCTCTTTTCAGCTTTCCCTTCTAGGAGACACGCGATTTTTCCCTGCTTTTTTTTGCCTCCCCTTGCACCATTTGGCTCCAGGGACCACACATTCGCTCCATAACACGCACAGACATTTCCCCTTCCTTTTTAGGAGAAAAAATCTGCGTGTTATAGAAGGAAAAATACGGTAATTGTATCTGGTGGCATTTGTCTGCACAAGCAGGGCTCCAACTTTGCTAGGCTCTTCATGCTTTTGGAAAATGGCAATGAATGCAGTGGCAAAAATTGGCTGGCTTTGAAAAGGAAAAGTTTGAGAAGCTGCCTATTTCATTGTAAATTGTTGATGAGCTTCCTCAGTAGACCCGTATTTCATTTGTGTGTGTTCTGAGAGTCGCTTGACATCTTTGAACTGTGCAAATAGCATGTCCTGGCAGATTTACCCAGTAACTCCCACAGGTCTTTACCAAGACAGAGATGATGTTTGTCGACCACACAGAATCCAAGGATGCACATTTGTTGCTGCAATGGAAAATAACTCTGCAAAATATATGGATTGGGGAGGGGGAAATAACTCTGTGAAAGTATCAGCATGGACTACTTTGATCAGGGAAAATCTAGCAACAACTCAATCAGCACAGGAATAACAACCTCCTGAATCTTGGTTCTTCTGGCTATAGTTCATACGGAACACGAACGGCTCCAATATAAAGGCTACAATTATTGTCACCACCACAATGGTCACAATATAGAAAATCATGAAATAGAGGCGGCTCCAGTGTGAAGTCTCTGATGTCACCTCTTCCATGATGATGCACTAGTCGTTGACGACTGTCAACTCAAACAGGGTAACAAAACTGTTCAAAACAGGAATGACATGCATGCAAGAGGAGGTGGGGATCCATAAACTGTGAGATTGAAGGAATAATAAACTAGAGGTCCAAGCAACCAAAATAAAACGCACATAAATATGAGAAGATAAGATAAATGATTGAGCAGGTGGTTGAGGGACAATTCCAAGCACATCTGGAGGATGTGGACTATTTGGATCCTTTCCAACTGGGATTCAGACCCCATTATGGGACTGAAACTGCCTTGGTCTTGCTGGTTGATTATCTCCCCCATGCTAGGGATAGAAGTGAAAGCTGCTTCCTGGTTCTGCTGGATCTCTCAATGGTTTTTGATACCATAGATCATGGTATCCTTCTGGACCATCTACAGGGGTTGGGAGTTGGAGCACTGTTATACAATGGTTCCGCTCCTTACTCCTGGGACATGTCCAGAAAGTAGTGGTGGAGGGGTGAGTGTTCAGACTGCTAGGTGCTCACTAGTGGAGTACCTCAGGGCTCCGTTCTCTTCCCCATGCTTGTCAACATCTATCTGAAGCTGCTGGGAGAGATCATCAGGGGGTTTGGGCTGGGTCTTCATTAGTATGTGGATGATACCCAGCACTACCTCTTGTTTAAATCGGAACCAGTGAGAGCTGTGAACATCCTGTGTGAGTGTCTGGAGGTGGTTGGAGGATGGTTGGCACCTAACGGATTAAGGTTGAATCCTGACAAGACAAAAGTACTGTTTCTGGGGGACAGGGGATGGGCAGGTTTGGGGGACTCCCTGATTCTGAATGGGATAACTATAGTCCTGAAGGACCAGGTACGCAGCCTTGGGGTCATTTTGGACTCACAGCTGTCCGTGGAGGTGCAGGTTAATTCTGCATCCATAAACTAAAGCTAAAATAACAGAGTTTATGAATCCATTTATTTTAAAAATAATATGGTCCAGGGCATTGTAATACTGCAAACCCAGAATCCCATTTAATGTGCACTTGCTTTGACGGGGACATGAAATTGCGAGTGACGTGATATTTTGTAAGCAATTTCTAAAAAATGCAAACTTGGTACACATCCCTGCTTATGAGGAAGTGGAGCAAAAATCTCTGCTTCAGCAAGCAGGGGGTCCACAGAGGAAGGAGCTGGAGGCAAGAAAGGGGGAAGTAGGAGAATAATGAAGTCAGAACACAAGGTTCTGTGGTGGAACTAAATATTCAAGTGAAGTGATTTTCAGCTAAAATTGATTCAGCTAGGTACAGTGGATCATCAGAATCTGCAGATTTTGCAGAATCTTTCTGTAAGAAACAGTGAGCAGCTTATGACAAATAGCAGCAATTAAACTCAACAATTGCAAGGCCTATTTCTTAAGAACAGGAATAACAGCAACATGATAGCAAATACAACACTACATAAAAACACTTCAATACTATAAATGGAACAACATTATATTGGCATTACACGTTCTAGCAATTACAAAAATAACAAGGGAGCTCGGCAGTTTTATCTTGGTTCTAAATACCCCCATCCCATGATAAATAAATGTTGCTCACGGTTCTTCTCCGGCAGTAACTGAATGGCAAAGAACAGGATTGCGGACAGGTTGGAACTAAAGCAATGGAACAATGTGCTCCTTGAAGCCCAAGGTTTTTATTCATTTTTAAACAAAGGCTTGAAAGAGTATTCCAGTACTGAAAAAATACAGGAATGCTTCTTCTTTGTGTAGTAGTTTTGCAGTTCCTATAAAATGACCAGGGCAATAATGAGAAAACTTTACATTTTTTGGGTGGAGACTAGTTGCATCTACACCTCTTTGACCAGTGTAGCTAAATGGGCCCATCCCTTGGAGGGACCCCTATTGCCATGCTGCTTGATGAAATCATATTCCTTAAGCTATGTCCTGTACACATGACAATCATCTTCTTCTCTGGCGATCACTCGTAGCCGAGTATGATTATCTTCCATGAGCACAGTCTTAACTGAGTCCGTAAGTGACTGTGGAGGCCAATTCTGGATCCACATGTTCTTCCACAGTGGGGACATAGGTTTCCGGGTGGGAGTTGATCACGGTGAGGGTTTGCCAAGCGTGCCTTCCTCTTAGCATGTTTCTCCCTTGCGTCCTAGGTTCAAGTGTCTTCAAAGCCCATGACACCTTTGGCAAAGGCTGTTCTCCAACTGGAGTGCTCGCAGGCCAGTGTTTCCCAGTTGTCAGTGTGTATACTACATTTTTAAAGATTTGCCTTGAGACAGTCTTTAAACCTCTTTTGTTGACCACCAGCATTCCGCTTTTCATTTTTAAGTTCGAAATAGAGTAGTTGCTTTGGAAGACGATCATCAGGCATCCGCACAACATGACCAGTCCAACAAAGTTGATGTTAAAGAATCATGGCTTCAACTGGTGATCTTTGCTTCTTCCAGTACACTGACATTACTTCGCCTGTCTTCCCAAGTGTAAAACTTTTCAGAGATACCGTTGATAGAATCTTTCGAGGAGTTGGAGATGACGTTTATAAGTGGTCCATGTTTCACAAGCATACAGTAAGGTTGGTAGTACAATAGCTTTGTTAACAATACCTGCCCTGGGGCACTATCTTTCCTTCTTATCCTGCAAAGGAGACCAAACTGATGGCATATTAACATATAAGCAATGCCTGCATGGAGCATCCTTAAGGCTCTTTAGTAGCCTGCCAATAAAATAGCCTGGCTGATTGTGAATATGCAATTTCAGAGTGGCTAGATTCCTCCAAACCTTCCACCCCACCACATTATAGCAAAGTAGTGCTAATTCTGTACTTGAGAGGCACTTCTGTGTTCTTGCCAGACCAGGTCTGAAGTACGGTATTCATAATTGCTCAAAATTTAAAGGCGGCTCCGTTTCCTGAGAAACAGTGTTTGCAATGAAATATGCTCTGTTGGGCCAAGCCACAATAGATTTTCTCACCTGTCTATTAAAGGTGGAGCTGAGAAAGTAAAAGAGTGTTTCTTTTATTTCTATAGGGAGTCAATCAGTGCAATGTCAACTCAGAAATATGTCCCATTGTTTCCAGTGGGGCTTCTAGTGCAAATAGCATCACAAGCTAAATTGTTTGTTTAGGGATGTGGTTCCTTCCTAACTACTCCCTGGTTATCAGAGCAGTACAAATTGTGTAATAATCATA
Organism: Podarcis gaigeae; assembly: GCF_964106915.1. Taxonomy (NCBI): domain Eukaryota; kingdom Metazoa; phylum Chordata; class Lepidosauria; order Squamata; family Lacertidae; genus Podarcis; species Podarcis gaigeae. The sequence continues at coordinate 66,966,682 of NC_139681.1, forward strand.
TTCTTGGGGTGTGTGTGTCTGCAGTTATGGGGAGGGGGAGCCAGAAAGCTCCATTGTGCAAGTCAAGTTCTGCAAGCTTTTTTTCTAGACACCCGATTTCAAAGTATTTAAGACATTGCATTTATGATTCACCTCCTCTTCTTCCTTGTCAGAGTGCTTGGTACACATTTGGGGATTCAAAGCAATGAGTAGCTCCGAACTTCACAGTGCTTTGGATTCTAGCCACAGACTGTTAAAGTTCCAGTGAGTATACAGGCGCTGCATCCTTCAAAATATCACTTTTTATAATAATAAAAAAGCATAATGGATACAAAACAGTATTTTAACAGGAGGTATTTTCTGATGGTTTTAGCAGCAAATACTCCCTGTTTACTCAGAGAAGATCTCCCAGAACACCTATTTAATGTCTTTCTGGATTATTGACTTTGTCAGAAATCTACTGCCAAGCTCAATTTTAGATTCCATCCCCCTCCCTGTCTCAGGCTGGGAGATTTTTTTCCAATGCACTGTGTTTCAAAAGCAATTACAGTACCTTTAGTGATGCAGTATTTTCCAGTAAATGTACCTGGACTGTTGAGCTTACTTCACCCCACAGAGGATAGTTCTGTTCCAAATGTAGGTCATTAGTACTCAGCAATTTGTTCCATTACAGCTAATTGCCAAGGTAGAAGTATTATGGTATCCCTTACATTACACACACACCTTTTAAAAGAAGCTCTGTAAAATAATAGATGTTCCACAATTCTATCAGTGTTGTCTATTGGGGGTGGGGGGGCAGGGGGAGTTCAAAATAAAGATTGCTTAAAATTTTCATTTTAAAACTGAATGTAAATAATTAACCCATTATCTCACCTTTTTTTTCTTTTCTTATATTAATGTGTGTCTCTGTGTGGGTATTTATTAACCTCCTAACTGGCTCTACTAAGGGCTAACAGACAACCCATGATCTAGCAACTAGCCTGTGTGGGGCCAAGATTTGAGAAATCCCAGCTTTGTTCTCATTGTGCAAATTATTATGTTTTGGTCTAGCCTACCATTGTCACACTGATGTAAGGCTAATGTACTGGTCTGAGCTCCTTAATTGAAAGGCAGAACATGGATTAAATGAGACACTGACAGAACCGCCAAGCTCCTAATGGCTACTTTCCCTGCCTTCAGCTACTGGCAAGCAGATTGTCTGATTCATCCCCTAGTAACAGATGCAGCCAGTTTTATGTGCATCTATAAACCACCTTGGTGTGACCTAAAAGGCCAAGGGAAAGTGTGGGTGCATTGGAGGCTAAGTTGTAAATGAATATCGTAGGACTTCTTACATGGCACAAGGCGCTAAAACTTGCAGTATGCAAGTTTTCTGGTGCATGGCTCAAATTTGCAAGTGGCTTAAATCTTCTGTTGACTCCAGTCAAAGGCTACTATGGGGTGTGGCGCTCATCTCGCTTCAGGCCAAGGGAGCTGGCATTTGTCCACAGTTTTTCGGGTCATGTGGCCAGCATGACTAAACAGCTTCTGGCATGACGGCACACCATGACGAGTGCCAGAACAGACGGAAACACCGTTTACCTTCCCACTACAGTGGTACCTATTTATCTACTTGTACTGGTGTGCTTTCAAACTGCTAGGCTGGCAGAAGCTGGGACCGAGCAATGGGAGCTCATCCCGTTGCATGGATTCAAACCGTCAACCTTCCGATTGGCAAGCCCAAGAGGCTCAGTGGTTTAGACCACAATATGTATGTCAACTAATTCATTCACATGATCAGGCAGAAGAGGTCTTCTTTCAGAATATAGAGCTCTATGTGATGAAGAAAAAAGACTCCTGAACAGCAGTTGTGCTTGGAAGTAGCCAGAAATTAAATTACTTTAAGTCTGTGTAAGATATTTAAAGCACCAAGCTTGGGTGGAAAATGCAAAGCTTTCTTTTCAACTAGAAAACTGCATCTGTGTGCCTGACAAGTTCTGGGATACATTCTGTAGAATTGTGTGTGCGCGTTTCTGCAGAGCAGTCTTCCTTAGCCTGGCATCCATAGGAGTGTTTGGACTGTAACTCCTCTCATTCCTGACACTGGCCATGATGTCTGGGAGCTGGACAATAAAGACATCTGGAGGGTCCCAGGTTCCCCCAATGCTAGTGTGGGAAACTCCTTGCACCCTGCTGCTCTGAATTGGAGCTCATTTTGAATAGATGAGAAGAAGGCAGGAAAGGGAACTTCCCCTGGAATCTGCTGTCTCAGGCAGGCTGCTTTAAATTGCTATGTGTTTCTGTAACTTGAGGGAAGGAAGAGCAGTGTTATCAGACAAAGTCTATTTTCACTGGTTCCCCAAATCTCTTTTCTGAGAGCAGCTTTTGCATCTCATTTGGAAACCAAGGAGCCAGAGTCTGGAGGAAGAATGGGGAGGCACACAATGCCAGATGCTTGAAGTCCAATGTGAAGTTTCCACAGTCTGTGTTGATTTGGGGAGCCATGTCATCAGCTGATGTTGGTCCACTGTGCTTCATTAAGTCCAGGGTCAATGCAGCCATCTACCAAAAGATTTTGGAGCACTTCATGCTTCCTTCCAAAGACGAGCTTTATGGGGATGCTGATTTCATTTTCCAGTAGGACTTTGGCACCTGCCCACACTGCCAAAAGTACCAAAACCTGGTTCAATGCCCATGGGATTACTGTGCTTGATTAGCCAGCAAACCTGCCTGACCTGAACCCCATAGAGAATCTATGGGGCATTGCCAAGAGAAAGATGAGAGACATGAGACCAAGCAATGCAGAAGAGCTGAAGGCTGATATTGAAGCTTCCTGGTCTTCCATAACACCTCAGCAGTGCCACAGGCTGATAGCATCCATGCCACGCCGCATTGAGGCAGTAATTGATGCAAAAGGGGCCCAAACCAACTACTGAGTACATGTGCATGCTTCTACTTTTCAGAGGTCCAGTGTTGCTCTATTTGCAGTCCTCATTTTGCTGATTTCATTTAATATTCTAATTTTCTGAGATTGTTAATTTGGGGTTTTCATCAGCTGTACACCATAAACATCACAATTATAACAAATAAAGGATTGATATATCTCACTTTGCAGGTCCTGAGTCTATCTCATGTATTAGTTTTACCTTTTAAGTTGAATTACTGAAATAAATGAACTTTTCCACAATATTCTAATTTTTTGAGTTTCACCTGTATTTTGGGGGCCAGCTTGGGGGCTGTTCGGCTAGCTTAAAAAATGCTATTCCTGCGTAGGGAAGATGAGATCCCTGCATTGCAGGGGGTTGGACTCGGTTACTCTTGAGGTGGGTCCCTTCCAGTTCTACTATGCTTCTATGCTGCTGTTGCTTGCTGTCTCGCCCTAGGGTGTTTCATTCTTTGACACCGATGAGGGGGACCTTTGGCCACAAGTTCCTACAGAGCTTACAGGAAGAGAAGGTTGTCTCCTTATCTGAGAGCCAACAACTGCTAGCTTCTCATGGTGTTAGCAAGCCAACCAAAGAGCTCAAGGGGGGCATTTCAACTTTGCCTGCTGTCAGCCAAGCTCAGGATGCCAGGGACTTGTGGCTGTCCAGTGCAGTATCAGTAGAATCCCTTCCAATACATTGTGCATCTGCTTCCCCCTAGAAATTTAACACGCGAGGATAAGTACAGCCACAGAGTGCCATGGGGTTGCAAAACAAGCTCATTTCCCATTGCCTTTCTTTGCACCCTTCATAAATTCCCATCCTCTTTCCCACCTGCTCAACTCTAATTTCACCTTCTACCATGCAAATACGACTTTGAGCATCAAAGGCTTCAGTCTTCCCTAAAAACTATATTCTTGAGAAGTTGATGTTGTACAAATTAATAAGGCATATTTTGGAAAGACACCTTGTTAAAAAAAGAAATGCTATTTCTTCTGAAATAGTCGGACTAAGTATTGTTGATGAAAACTGTGCTTAAGCTGCAAATGCCATTATTTGCAACACTGTGAGAATGCAAATGACCATAGCATTCCACTTTGTTTCAGTTGCCTTTGTAAAGCCAGTGAAGTTGTTAGCTCTTTCGTGCCTTGCATTTTAATGCAAAGTATCAACGAATTTCGTTTGACTACAGTTTATCTGATATGCATAGTATTTCACACTACTTCCATCTATCACGGGATCTTCCATTGTTTTCCACTGCCTGTCACACCTGATTTTCATAACTACATATTTTCATTTCTAAACATTTACTGCCCTAGTTGGCTAATCAGGGATGAACGAGCAAAAAAGGGTGATCTTCTGAGAAAGCAGAAATGAATCTCAATGTCTGATCAGACCCATTGCACACATTCACTATCAGTTACTACAAGTACATACTTCACAATAAATATCTAAGAGAAACTGGAGTAAAGCAAGCTGGTTAAGTCAGAGTAAAGCTATACCAGATCTAAACTTTGTTCAGCAGTGGAGCTGCTGCCATTGCTCTGCCTAAGCCTGGCAGAAACAAGAAAGAGGTTGCCGAAGAAATGTTCCTGCAGACCACAGTGATCTACTGGGTGTATAAAGGATTATTGCTTCTAAGCAGATAGGTAGCCGTGTTGGTCTGCCATAGTCAAAATAAAAAAAAAATTCCTTCCAGTAGCACCTTAAAGACCAACTAAGTCAGTTCTTGGTATGAGCTTTCGTGTGTATCTGAAGAAGTGTGCATGCACACGAAAGCTCATACCAAGAACTGACTTAGTTGGTCTTTAAGGTGCTACTGGAAGGATTTTTTTTTGCTTCTAAGCAGTTTGTAATTGCTCTGGAGAAAAGCAGTCGTGTTAAGTCAGCCACTGAGCAAGTATTCTTAATAGTTTAGCACCAGGTGAACACTGAAGACTGGACAATTGTTAAAGCTTCTGCCATAGGTACCTGAACTGTACAGTGGTACCTCGGGTTACATACGCTTCAGGTTACAGGCTCTGCTAACCCAGAAATAGTGCTTCAGGTTAAGAAATTTGCTTCAGGATGAGAACAGAAATTGTGCTCCGGCAGCGCGGCAGCAGTGGGAGGCCCCATTAGCTAAAGTGGTGCTTCAGGTTAAGAACAGTTTCAGGTTAAGAACGGACCTCCGGAACGAATTAAGTACTTAACCCGAGGTACCACTGTATCACCACATGTCTCTGAACACAAGAGGAGTCCTGCTGGATGAGACCAGTGCTAGCACAGCATTATGCTCACCAAATAGCCAACTAGATACCTATGGGAAGCCCACAAGAAGGCTATGGATGCTGTCACATTTTCCTTCTTGCAGCTGGTATTCTGATACTGGAGTTAATAGCCCTCATGACTAGCAGCCTCCTTTAATTTCTCTGGTGCGTTTTGAGTATGACCCTCGGGGTCCCTTCCAATTCTATGATTATATGAGTACTGCATTCATCTTATGTTTATTATAGATTATAAAGCATGAGCATGGAATGAAACTAAAAGCACCATAAATCATAAATGGTCAGCCATCATTAAGGCTGCTGCAACTGAAGGCCTATACTCACAACCCATTGGCACAAACAGAAAGTTGTTTGCGCTCCCATTTCCAGTGCTGCTCTCTTCTATCTCCCCATACTGCTGAGTGCAAAAGTGCTGAGCATGAGTGGTTCATAGGTTACCATGTGCATTTATGAAGTTCTCCACTGCAGCAAGACTTTATAGCTCTGAGTGGAGAAAGAACATGGAAATACTAGTAGTTTCCCAGATATATACTTCCCTTTGAGCCAATTTGTAAAGCTCAGTAATGTGGATAGATTCAGTATTGGTGAATCATATATTGAAGCTCGCAGTAGGCTATCTAGTATAGTCATACCTTGGGTTGAAGTAGCTTCAGGTTGAGTGTTTTCGGGTCGCACTCCGCGGCAACCCAGAAGTAATGGAACGCGTTGCTTCCGGGTTTTGCCGCTTGCGCATGTGCAGACGTTCAAAATGACATCATGCGCATGCTTGGAAGAGGTGAATCGCGACCCACGCAGACGCGGGTTGCGTTTGCTTCAGGATGTGAACGGGGCTCCAGAATGGATCCCGTTCGCATCCAGAGGTACCACTGTAATCCAAAACTCTCCTTGATGCAGAGTGAGGGTATCTTCAACAGATGACTGCCCAGCCCTTGTGGCAGACTCTGTGATGGAGAATCTTCCACTCTCCTTAAGTAATTGCCTCAGTTGTTACCTCTGAAACATTTCTCTTAATGTTAGACTACAGTCTACTCTCCTGTAAATTATGGCTAAATGTCCCCACTTCTTCCAACCTTACCTCATAGAAATACTTTTCCTCATCTCTTCCAGATTATGTTTCTGAGGTGCTTTGAATGTAAAAGGTCAATAAAAGCTTTCTGGGAAATGATATATAATGAATGGAAAAAAATGTTTAAAATAACTTTTGCAAAGAAACCTTTTTTATTAGGTATTATGGGTACCAATATGCCAAAGGAGCAGAAAATACTTTTAATGTATGTGACAACAGCTGCACAGATGCTGCTAGACCAGAGATGGAAAGAAGAAAGAGTCCCTACCAGAGAGGAATGGCAAACCAAGCTGTTGGACTATGCTAAAATGGCAAAACTGACCAGAAAGCTCAGAAATAAATAAGACGAACACTTCAGGAAAGAATGGGGGGAAATTATAATTTATTTAGGAGACCACTGTAAGCAGATGAAAACATTAGCAGGATTTTAATATCACTTGTAATGTAACAAACACTTTGGACAATATGGACAGATGCAAAATATAGATTATTAAATAATATGCTGTTGAAAATGTTAACAATAAGACCCATGGTGGGATGTTTCAAGAAATCGCTATATACGGCTGTGCATTTGGTATTGTTATAAATTTACATTTGTAAAACTGAATGAAAACAATTTTTTTTAAAAAAAATATGTTAAAGATTAAAGGCTAATTTCTGGGCACTTCCAGGCAGAGAAAAAACTCCTGTCTGAAGGCCTTGAGAGCCATTGCCAGTCAATGTAGACAGGGATGAACAGAATGTAGATCAGGATCACTTTTAGATCTCTGAGTGAATTGCAATCAACCAGCAAGGGCTCTCAATGTTTTTAACAATACCCACAGCAAAATGACCTGTTCCACCTAGATTAGGCTACTAAAATGAAGTAAACTATTCCAAAGTTGACTTTTGCGCAAAAGGCTTGTGAGCTCAGTTCAGTTCTGCTACTGGAAATAAATTACTAGACTCAAAATATGTTCAGAGGAGCCCTGTTTTTTCGTTCTTAAAATATGTCTTTTGCTCCTGACTCTGATCAGTAGATCTAGTGAAAAACAAGGTAGTTTCAGCAAGCCTGAAGTTTGCCAACCCCAGTGCATTATGTTGAGCTGGATGGACAAATTGTCTGAATCAGCATAAGAGAATTTCCCATGCTGACTCGTAAGCTAGAAATAATCACTGCAAACTCACCACAGATAACATATGTTTGTGTCTGGGTCTAAAAACTTGCCCAAATATCCTGTAAGGACAATATGACTGCTTTGTTTGGCTGACTTGAGAGTTTTTTTTAACGAGAGGGTGGGTTTCCTTTTAGTTCAGCTACCTGTGAACTTTGCTTCCATCCCCTTTGTTCGGATACATACTTTGCTCAGCAACAGGAAAAGAGAAAACAGAATGCAGCAGCTGAGAACCTAAGCTGGACAGTAATGAAAATGTGTGTATTTGAAATTCATATTCCAAGTACAATTTAAATTGTACTATGAATCTGAAATAAAGCTTAAAATGTTCCTAGTAGAGTTTTTTGTTCCCTTTTGCTCACTGAAAGTTTGATGAGCAAACTCATTCTTGCAAACTACAGTCTTGAGAAAAAAGTTGAATAGAGCTCACTGATGAATAAATTAACTCTTGAGCACAGCATCTCTAAATTGCCTTAGATAACAGGAAGGCAACTACAGTACATGATATGACTATAGTTCCCATTATTATTCAGATCAACTGAATGCAAAGTAGGCATCACAAATCAACTGAAGCAGTATATTCATAAGGTACAGAGAAAACCCATGCGCCATAACCATTTTCTAAACTATTTGCTGCAATAGTTATTTTAATAAGTTTTGATGAGATCTTCAGTTTGGGGAATTGACTGTACAAAGGTCTTCAGTATACTGTGTCCCTAAACTCCAAATGACTACTTGAAAAGCTAAAGTGTGTTTATTTTCTATATGAAATTTAGTTCAAGCAGGTATTTTGTATAATGTGATTAAACTTACATATGTATTTTAATTACTCAAATTACTTTCTCATGCTTTTATATACCCTATAGTCATATCATGTAGTGTAGTTGCCTTTCTGTTATTTAAGGAAACCTTGAGCACATGCCAGCCCATTATGATACTTTCAGTTAGGATACTTTCTTCCTTTTCCCCTAAAGTAATGTAACTGGACAGCTAGCTTTCTATGCTGGGAAACAACTTTTACTTGGCAGAAGTTTACATTGGCCTAGGATGTTCTCTTCTCATCAGTACAGGCCTTCTTTTAAGAACCAATCTTTTCTTTCAGAGAGGATGGCCTCTTTGAGAACCATGGACAAACCTCTCCTATTTCAAAATACTGAACACCAGCTCTATAGTTTTATGTGGTCAAACATCTCCAGCTGGGCAGAGCAATCTTATATTCCAATACACCATGGAATGAGACACATCTTCCACTATACCGGTGCAATATCCAACATATTCTATAGCTGCTTAGGTGATGTTATCCCATTAAAATAATTTTGCAGTCTAAAATTATTTTAATTAGTTTCTTCCTTGTATTATGTGTTTATTTATTGTTGTCAAAAGAAAACTCCTAAATGACAACAGCGTGGGGAGTTAAGACACAGCTTGAAGAAATCTCTCTCTTTTTTCCCAAACAACAACAACCCTGCTTGGGGGTATAGAACAGCACACAAAAACCAAAACTCAGGGCACGCAAGCCAATGCAACTTTTCTGAGAGACTGGGCCTTGCACAATGTGTTGTTTTGTTCCCCTCCTGGTGTTTGCAAGCAAGCAGTGCCCCCTTCTCCTCCTGACTTTCCCTGGAGTATTGTGCACGAGTCACAACATTGGCCTCTTCTGGGGAATACTAGGTTAGATGAGGAAAGAAAGAAGCAAGCAAGCAGAGGAGGTGGGGAGGAGCAAAGGGCCTGGTGGGGGGGGGGGGAAGGATACAGCTACATGTTCTAACACTCTGTGCCCTAACTGGTAATGAATATGCCTGAGGCAAACTTCCAACTCTTTCTTTCCTCCTCAGGGCACCATAATAATTCAAAATGACCAACCTACCTTCTTGGAAACATGTGTTTATATCAATAAACTTTTTTTCTTTTTTAAAAGACATAACAGAATTAGCCCTGGGTTGACCAGAGGAGAACAATTGTTAGAATCTGAAAAAAAATGTCAAGCAAGCTTTATGTTACATACTTTTAAGAGTACCTTTGTAGCTTTCCTGTTCAAATAGTGCTCCTGCCCTTCTTGAGTCAAGCTCAGAAGCTGCACAGTAACCCCTCCTCCCCCAAACCTTCTGCAGGGTACAGAGAGAAATAACCACTGATTTTCTCTACCTCCATCAGTCGCATTCAATGGCTGGTTATTCTTTCTTGTGTTAGGCGACAGACAGAAAGCCAGCAAAGGGCCTGCTTTCAGTCTGGTCTGCTGCCCTCTTTAAGCCTCCCAGCAGCACCAGATTTAGGGGGTGTGTGGGCAGGTGCTTGAGTTGCTGCAACTATGACACAGCACACTTGAGAGCATGTGCAGAATGGAAAGGAGGGAGAGGATGCCAAATAAATATTTCAGGCGCCAAAATTTTGCCCTCAACTCAGGGCACCATAATACCAAAATCTGCCCCTGCTCCCAGCAAGCACATACAGTATTACTTGGCTTTTTATCTACCCATTTTCATCTACCCTATTTCACAGCCCTGTCCAACTGCCCCAGGGCAAGTGACCCTGTCCTAGTTACACTAGTATGGACTGTGAGAATGCTTGTGTGGTATTGCAGGAAATTGTGGATTTATGTATGCTCCTGAGTCCTGGCTTGTATGTGTAGTAGAGGATGGGTAGTCTGTGGGAAACACCTGCATTAGGTGTGCTTCGAACTTCAAGACCCTTCAGAGGAGACATCCCTCCCCCCTTTTCTCCCTTCCCATCAGTGTTTCTGTTCGAAAATGACAGGTGCTGGGGCCTAAGCCTGCCTGAAAAGCCTCGGACTTGAAAGCCCCATTCTAAACAAGTGCGTGCGTGTAGCTATGCCACGAGGGGAGTGCACTTTGTATGTGCTCAAAGGTGCTCTCTTTTTCCCCTTTGGGTAAACCAGCGCTCCAACTAATCCTTTGTTTTCTATGATCCTATGCGCCTCTCCGCCCACCCAGCTTCCTTTGGGGGGGGTCGCCGCATCTTGCAGACCTTCTTACGGCCTCTCCTGACGGGAAATTTCAGACAAAGGCTGGGCTGCTGCCACAGTAGCCGCTTCCGCCAACAGCCTCGGCGGCGTGTGCGTGCGCCACGGTTTGGCGCGGCCAGAAGAGACAAGAGCTGCTTCTGCTGGATCCAGTCCGCGCTCCGATGCGCCAAAGGAGCCGGGTGGCCAATGCTCCCTCGCCTTCTCTCCAAGTCCTTCCCACGAGCCGGCCACCCATCCCCAGCAAGCGGCCACCCGCAACAGGGGCGCGCTTCCTCAGCCTCTCCCTCTCCGCTGCAGCCTTTGCGCCCCCTTCGGTAGGACGAGCCAGCGACTCCTCCATCCCCACGTGGGAACGGGCTCCGGAGGCTAGCGGGGTGAAAGCATTGGGCAGGGAGGGCGTGGGAACCAAGGGCGGGAGGATGTGAGGCTGGGCGGCAGGGGCGAGGGGGTCGTGGTCCCCACGCCCTCTCCTCCCAGGGGGCGCCGAGACGCGGCACAAAGCCTGCGCGCAACTGGGGCGCGGAGGGAGCTGCCCTCCGCGCAACGAGGCGCGTCGCAGATCCTGGTTTGTTCTCTCTCTTTTTTCTTCCCATTCATCCCCTCCCGTCTGCCTCGGACGAGGCTGTGCCCTCGGGGCTCTCTTGTTTTTGCATAATCCTGCCTGCCTCCCTCCCTCCCTCTCTCCCCCTCGCTGGGCTCGCGTTTGATTGATGCGACGGGGGTCACGCTTTGGTTCCCGCGGGCAGCAGCTCGTCGCTGGCGAGGCCAAGCCTTTGTGCAGAAGTGCGCGGCGGCCCAGCGTCCACGGCTGGGCGGGAGGCATTTAAATGCCGCGATTTCGGGGCGGTAACAAAGGCGGCAGCGGGAGGGAGAGAGACAGAGTGAGAGGCGCGCGTACGGCTGCTTTGGGCCGCGGCCAGCAGTAGCGTCGGTGGCGTCGGACGCGGCGCCACGAGCGCTCCCAAGTGAGTAAAGGCAGCGGCTCCGGTGGATCCGTCCTTGCACGCGCGCACTGCCCGGTTACCCATCTGATTGGCGCTTGGGGGGAGCGGGCAGGGCGGAGGGCGCTCTCTCCGCGCGCAGCTTCGTAGGCGCGCACGGATGGATGGACTTCCCCGTGTGCCAGCCTGCCCTTCCCATCGCTCCTGCAGCGCCACTTCCAATTGCGAGACGGATTCGAATTCGTCTCCGAAGCTTTGACGCGCCCTCTCCCATCTCCATGCGGCTCCCATACTTTTGCACTGGGAAATCGCCAAGGTCCTGCCGTTTTCAGGATCCTGGCATTTCCCTTGAGTGACAGAGAAAACCCTGCATGCATAACGTGTGGTAATGTTTTGTAATGTTTACTGCAAATAATAGATGGAGGATTTGCTTGGAGCGTTCTATCAACGCAAAACGATCAAGCAACTGGTGCCTCGGAATTGAATTCCCCCCCGTTTTTGATTAGGTTAGTTTCTCGCAATTGCCTCTAGCTTATTAAGATTTTGTTCTTGGGATGGGGAAACGGTAACGAGGTTGGTCGTGTTTTTGTTTCTGAAATGGTAATTAACTGGAGGGCTCAGTTTCCAAACGTGGGCAATATAAATCTTGGATAGAAAACTTTGCAGAGGCAAACTTGAAAAGTTTTCCCGGTTTGCCTGTAGGTTGGGGTCTTGAGGTTGTTGCTGAAGGAGATTCAAGCAGGAGCAAGACTGAATGAACTTGGATCTCAGCGGCATCATGTAGAGATGACTTGGAGATGGAACAACTTCCAGTGCATCAGGTTTGGCCCCTCAGTCACTCCTCCTGCTTTTCATTTGCAGAATGCTGTTTTCATTTGTTCATCAGTTCTCTGTAGAAAAGAGCAGCCTGCTGAGATAATAATGTTAGCAATCAATACTGCTGGTTTTTTCCCTTGAAGATCCTTATATTCTCTCCATCTGTTGTGACATCTTGTGCTCCTCTTGAGTTTGCACTGTGCAACGTTTTGTCTGGAAATGAAATTAATGGTTTCTTTATTTTCTTATTAGCAGTGGGCACAATCCACTGAGAAGCGGGAACAGTTGCACATCTCACAATCCATTTGAGTAGGGCTTGCACAGGAGAGCTGCCGGTTTGATTGCACCTTAAATATTTCATCAAGTATCTGTATATGTTTTCTCGGTGGCATTCGTTCCAGAATAGATAAAAGTTATATAATGGAGAGTGTGTTCATTTAACTTGCAGATTCCATGATAAAAGAACAACATGAGCAGATATTTTTCTGTCATGGGTTCTGCTCCAGATATTTTGTTTTCAAGTAGAAGCATTTGGCATCTCCTGTTGCTAGGCAGGGAAAAGTGTGAATTATAAAAATATGCTGAAACTTGAGGGAGACACATTTGGATTTTAATATGTTGCTGATATTATTTTTCAGTATGTTTAAGGCTGCTGTTCTGGACATAGTTTGGAGCAGATAGTTTTACTTGACTTTAATAGGACTTGTATATGTGAAATTGTGCCTGGGATTTCTGCTTGAATTCAAAAGAAAGGCACTGTCATCTGTTCTTGAGTAAAACTTCAAAAGGCAAGGATTTTGCCCAGTATAAATCATGTAATTTCCCCCAAAGTTGATCCTTCAATATTAATACCGAGGGCAGCAAGAGCAATAGAATCAGAGCAGTGAGAGCAATAGCCGGGACCTTTTTTTCTAGGAAAAAAAGGTGCTGGAAATTCTTTTTAGGGACCTTTCTTTAGGGGAGCACCCAGCCAAAGTTGTTGAGCTTTTTTAGAGGGGAGCACAGTGCTCCCCCCTAAAAAATGTTTAGGTACTGTCATTCTGTAGTTTAAATCAGGAAAAATACATACAGTAAATGGACAAAAGTACAAAGATTCACAAAATGTTTAGGGGTGCTTCTATTTTTATGCCTCTGGAATGCTGTGCCATAACGCTAAAAAGGTGCCGGAACTCAGTTCCTGTAAATTCTCGCTGAAATTAAGCCCTGGCAATCTGAAATAGAGTGGAAACCTCTTCCCATATACCTCTAGAGAAGTGATGGGGGTGCAGTAGCTGTCCACTTGTCTATCAGATCCACATTTTGAGCACATATACCTGTGTAATGTCCCACTTGTCTTTGGGTACACAATTGAGCTCCATGCTGGGCCCTGTATACTAGTCAGCCCAGCAAACCCTTTGGATTGGAACAACTATTGACCAGCTGCAAACACCCCCTTGGGGGGAAGAAAGGGTCATGGTGGGACTGCTAAAAGCATTCTTGATTATTTGGATCATTCTTTCTTGCAAGGGGATAAAGGAATAGAGATTAGGTTGTGCATCTCCTGATTCCCTCTTCCTACCTCCTTGGGCAGAGCTCCCTTTCTGCTTCTAGGGGCTCAGTCTCACAGGTCTTCTGGCTGTGGTCTGCTGCTGGTCTTCTTCACTATTCACTCAGGAAGGATTCCTCCCCAAGGCCTGTTCTCACACCACTCCTACGTCTTCCCCTATAGCAGGGGTGTCAAACTCAAATTCATCGGGGGCCGCATCAGCAGTTTGGTCACCCACAAAGGGCTGGTTGTATCTGTAGGACTTACAGTACAGGAGAGAAGGGTTCAGGCAGCCGTTGGATCTGTCACATCGCAGGATGGCATGCGCTCAATATAAAAACAAGTGGAGGTTTCCTGAATGCATGTAAAGTGGAGGTTTCCTGTGTAGAACGGCCGGCGCCGCTAGAGGGCAGACGTTCTCTGGCTTTGAGGCTGCCGCGCATGCGCTGAAGAGGCAGCTTTCTTGTGTCAAAAAAAAAAGCAAGAATAAAAGGTGAAGGCTGGCGGTGGCTACACGGGCCACATGACGAGGTCTGGTGGGCCGGATTCGGCCCGCGGGCCTTGTGTTTGACACCCGTGCCCTATAGCATTTGCCACAGAAAATTTTTATCCGGTGCCACCTTGCTTGGAAATGTTACGTGAGGTTCACTCACCCAGTAGTTGGAACTGTCAAGGACAGGCCACCTGCTCTGTCACAGAATTCACCCTTGTAGCTTTCCCTCTTCCTTTTCTTTTTACAAACTACATTCGTACCTCAGCTCCCGAACGCCTTGGGAGTCAAACGTTCCAGTTCCCAAACGATCAAAAACTGGAAGAGATTGTTCTGGTTTTTCAAATGTTCTTTTGGAAGCTGAATGTCTGACGGGGCTTCCTAAATGCTCTAGGAGTTTCCTGCAGCCAATCAGAAGCTGCGCTTTGGTTTCCGAACGTTTCGGAAATGGAATCCATTCCGGAAGTCTGTTTGACTTCTGAGGTACAACTGTATGTAACTGGGACTGTTTGGTCTGGGCTAGTCATAATTTTATCTTAATGTGATCAGTAGAGCATAGATTCGAGCCCTACGTTGGGAAAAAGATTCCTGCATTGCAGGGGGTTGGACAAGGTGACCCTCACGATCCCTTTACACCCTAAATTTCTTTCTTTCTTTCCTTTTTATTAAAGATTTTCTTGATTTACAAAAGTGTGTGCAATGTCTCTCTCTCGTATCCCCCCCCCCCCCCCGTAACATTTTTACAAATCAGTTTCATTTGTTGAGACATTAGGAAGAAAAGGGGGAAAGATGGGTGGGGGTGGGGTCGGGTGGTGATGTTTCTGTTTTACTTACTATATGTAGGGTTTGGTGTCAGCGTTGCTTGTGCAGGTTCTTTGCTGTTCACTTGTGTTCCTTTGGTGGCGAGAGAGGTTGGGGTTGGCCTAGGGTGTGGTTATTCATTTGTGGTTGGCTGTGGTGGTCTTTGTTTTCACGTGTAAGTGGGGTGCGTGGCACACCCTAAATTTCTGTGATTGGTTTCGACTTATTTACACCTGGGCAGCAGGCATGAAAAAATAACCAGATCCCCTCCCTTCTAGCCTCCCAAGGATACATTTTACAGCCAGCTTAAGTTAGGCCAAAGGAGCAAAAATAATTCATGTTTCCTGTTCTTAAATGCACACCATCCCTTTGAGCAGCCACAAAAACCTCAAACTATTACATATCCTGTTTTACACACAACTGTGTAAAATATTTACTTCATTGTTGTCAGGAAAAGCTCCCAATATGTCACAATTATATGTTGAGCTTCCATGTCATCTTACACTGTAAAATACTGGTTTTTTTCCTTTTATGAAAATGTTAAGCAAAACTGCCCCAGTTGCTCCCCTGCCAGGTAGTCCTGCATTTTTGCATTGTTACCAAGGTGTATGGTGCTTTCATCTAGTGCAAATGACACTGAAGTGGAAATTGAAAAAGAAAAATACTTTAAAGCTAATTTTGTAAGTATCCCAGCAACATGTCAAACCTTGAAAATGAGGCTACAGACACTTGCTTTTGGGCACCTTAGCTCACTGCACATAGTACATAAAAAAAAAAAAATGTAGTGGCTAAGCTCAGCATTACACTCTCTTCAGCTCAGCTTGACAACTGCCCCGCTCTCTCT
This sequence comes from Podarcis gaigeae, assembly GCF_964106915.1. NCBI lineage: Eukaryota > Metazoa > Chordata > Lepidosauria > Squamata > Lacertidae > Podarcis > Podarcis gaigeae. Next base: position 66,982,451 of record NC_139681.1, read on the forward strand.
GCCTTGGGCCTGATTACCAGGAATCACAGAGTCATTTCCTATGAGATAACTTTGTACTTGAGTTCAGAATGCACGAGTTCAAGAATGCATGGTTTATTTAGAAAGGATGCTATGGGCAGGTATCTTGTACATGGGAATTGGAACCAAAGTAAAAAAAATACCACATATATAGTTAACACACTTTTGACCGTCTTTCACAATAAGAGTGGAGGTTTTTTGCGCCTCTAAGTTTGCACTTTTTGGTTGAGTGTAGTCCTAAATTGCACCAGCAGCTATGAATACAGAATCTTAGGTATTTGGTTTTCCAGACTGATTAATCCATAGTAAACCAAAGTGAAACTTCTGTGTGTTGACACAATGGCTTTACACAGTGCTATTTTTCTAGAGAAAGTGGTGCTGGAACTCACCACAAATGCCTCCCTCGTTCTCTTAGAATGGCAATGGTGGTCACCTGAGAGATGCCAAAACTGAGTTTGAGTGAGTTCCGGCTGAAAAAAAAGCCCTAACTTTACACTTTAAATGTATGGTGCGTAGCTTTTTTTATTGCACCAAACTCCAGCCCTAGTTCATAGATCTAAGACATGAACTTCTTCGAATAGTAGTCTGAATAGAAAGTTATATTTGGTGGAAGCCGTTGTTGGCTTCATCCTGAAAATTCTTCTACTTAATTTTAAGAAAACAGCATTGTCAAGGGTTGATCGCACGTCGTGATGTCTTCATTTTATATTTGCAGAAGTATAAAAAAGTGGAAAAGTGAAATCTTTAGCAGTAATTGTCTCCCCGCAACGCCTATCAAATCCCCCGGGTTAGAAATCCTGCTTTTCATTTCTGCTGGGCTATCACATTTTCACTCCTGTCTGTTAATTCACATGGCACTTCTTTGCTGCTGTTGTTATTATCTGATTCTAAATACTAATACCAACAGAAAATGGATCCGCTATCAATATTGGCTCTGTTTTACATTCCTTTCAGAGAAGCTAAAATGAAGGTGATTGCTTCTATCGCCGTTTTATTTTCCTATAGCATCCTTAATCACTATGTCCTATAATGCCAGCAGAGTTCTGACAGTAGGACTTCAGTGCGTTGAAGATTCCCACTTTTCAGGACTAGATGACTCTTGTGGTCCTGGCCAACTCTACAATTTTATGCAAACTGTCAAGGAAGAACTATGCCATACTGTACAGACTGAAACATCAGTAAAATGACCAACCCCAGCACTGTATAAAATAGATTGTGTTGTTATATAGTTCCTTCTTAATGCCTTATTCAGCTGCAGCTGGGACCTAGCGCAGGCAGAAAGGCAATAGATGGGGTCAGAAATGGGCTGCAGGTAGAGCAGCCAGATGTAAAACAGGGCTTGGCTCCAGCAGCTTTAACACCTGTGCTGAAGAGGGAATTTCAACAGATGCAGCTTGTCTGAGCTCCCCCTCCCCACACACCCTTGCATTGCATTGTTTTGTGGTGTTCTTCCAAATTATGGGAGGAGCTTCCGTGAGTTCCCTGTTGCAGAAGTTTATGGTTGCATGTGGATGGCTGTGGGACTGGCAGCATGATAGCAGGGTCTCTCCCGCCCTCATGCATTGTGGATTGCATGAAGAGGAGTAGAATGGCTTTGTCTGTGGTAAACACAAGGCATAGCATGTCTAGAGTTTGGGGGTTTGCTTCTTCCTGTGGTAAATGTTTGGGCTTCTGTGCTCTTATCCAACCTGTTTACCTCATTTCCATTGGTGAAGAAACCCAAATGAGGAAGTTTCCTTGCACGCTGCGGAAACTGGTGGTCTGCGAGCTAATTTGGTTTCTGTGACTGCAGAGGCACCTTCTGATGAGCTTAATTCTGTATTTTTCCCCTGCCCTGCACCTGACTAGTGCATACAGAAAAGCTGATACAGCTCTTGCTCTCTCCTTCATCCTGACATAGGTTTGTAACATAAACTATTGTACCGCCCTAGGTCAGAGCTATCAGTTTTCAAATCACCAGCTCCTTAGTCATCACGATTATGAAGGCAGATTTCATGTTGATGTTGGTCTAAGCAGTTCTCTTGTACATTAATTCTAAGCATCTTCTGTGGGCTGAAGTCCTTCAATGAATACGGTAATTAACCAAAGGACATTACGAATCATTATGTTTTATATCTTTTTCATTACAGGTTTTCTTGGGATACTATTGTCACTAAATGGTGGTTCGTTTCAAATGGATCTGATTTCTGCTGACTTCACATCCTATTATCTAGTGGCAGGTGTGCTACCTAAATCACTGAATGGATCACTTTGGAATTTGTTCTTTGTATAGTATTTCAGCCAAACCTGCATGCAGGCTTCGTTCTTCACCACTGTCATCAACCCCAGCAGTACTCTTTTTTTTTTTAAGTGTGTCTTTCCAACACTGCAGTATTTATTACTAAATGCCAAAATGATCCATTCAGCAGTTATGGCCCCCCACTGTATTAATATAACTAATATCTAGATTACAAATTTGTAAATGTATTTTAATGCATGAAAGCATTCTTATGATATTCTAAGCTTTTGTACCAATATATCGCTGCCAAAGAAAGCATAGGCATCCGTGTTGGTCCATAGTGGTGTGTTGGGGGGAAATCCACTGTAAAGCAGTTCCTTTATCAGAACCAACCCAGAATGTGAAAAAAATTTGAGAACGCTGGAGAACCTGGAAACTTCCTTGCTACTTTGTGGCATTTCAGTTGCCTGTGGGGTTGGGATATTACTTTTTAAGGAATGTTGCCAAATTCACCTTAGCAGTGTGTGATGGGACCATTTGAGCAAATGTATGTATCTGGACTTAAATCTCAGCTGAGTTCCCATTAGTCGGAACAGAGCATCAAACTGCATGCTGTGCTCCCACTGTTAGTACAAGGGAACACCTTGTTTCTTTGCTCTGGGCTAGCACCACCCCCTGCTATTCCTTTCAGGTCCTGTCCCCCCCCCCCATACATGTTTGCTAACAGAGGTGGCCCAAGACATTTTGGCATGTTTAGCAGAACATCCCCCGTGATCGTAAAAATAGAATTTGCTTTCCTTCGGTAGTAGCTCTGAACCTGCCACCTGAACTGAGCCTCTTGTTTGCGTTGCCCAATGGCAGGGCCGGTCCTGATTAGAAGCGAAAACCATCTATCGAAACTGATCTGCACTAGATAGATTCAGAACCAACCAAAATATTTATTGTCTTCGCTTGCTATTATTGCTACCAGAATGGATGTCTCTCTGACAGGACGGTCTTGTCAGTAGAAACAACAACAACCAACCAAAGAGTTGTGTGGCACATTATCAACTAACAGATTTATTGTGGCATGAACTTTTGTCCATGTCATCAGGTACAGGATTGGACAAAAGGAACTCTGTTCTGAAAAAGCTTGTTCCACAATAAAACTTCTTATTTTTAGTCTTTAAGGTGCCACAAGGCTCTTTGTAGGTCATGGGGCAACAGGCTGTGTTCCCACAGCCATTGCTAGTCCCTATATCTTGCTTTTATTGATTTATTTTCACACATTTAGCCTGCCTTTCAGTCCCTTAAGAGCTGCCATAATGCCTAATGAATTACGTTACCATAAAGGCACTCCCAAAAAGAAAATGCCAAAAATCGACAGATTTACACTGCAAACTTAAATCAGCTGCTATTTTAACTGCTTTGGCTTATCTCAGCGAATCCTGGAAATGATAATTCCATGAGTATACAGATAATTTCCTGTTAAGAGATCTGCTGCCACCACCATCTGCTGCCACCAATAAATATATAATATTCTCTATTTCAGAAGTTAAGGCTTTGAGTGCTGTTGCAGCCATGGAAGATTCCCAAGGTTTGAAGAAATACAAAAAAGGACAAAAGGTATTAGGGGGGGAATCCTCAGGAGGGACCCACCCCCACAGCCCACTGAGCATGCTCCGTGACTGTGGAATGCTGACTGACTGTTGGAAAGGACTTTGGAATGGAGTTGCTGAAATCCTGAACAGCAGCACTTGCTTGAACACCTGAAGCCAAATTCGTGGACAGGAGGATGGGATGAAGGCAGAAATGTGCCGGTAAGCCCCACTACCACACTCTGTGCTTGTGGGTCCTCCTGCTCATTATTTGACCTTCCCTATGTTGTAGTGGTCCCATCACCTCCTGGCAAATAGAAGGGGAAGAAATGGAGGTAGTGAGAGATTTTACTTTCTTGGGCTCCATGATCAGTGCAGATGGTGACAGCAGCCACGAAATTAAAAGATGCCTGCTTCTTGGGAGAAAAGCAATGACAAACCTAGACAGCATCTTAAAAAGTAGAGACATCACCTTGCTAACAAAGGTCTGTATAGTTAAAGCCATGGTTTTCCCAGTAATGATGTATGAAAGTGAGAGCTGGAACATAAAGAAGGCTGATCGCTGAAGAATTGATGCTTTTGAATTATGGTGCTGGAGGAGACTCTTGAGAGTCCCATGGACTGTAAGAAGAACAAACCTATCCATTCTGAAGGAAATCAGCCCTGAGTGCTCACTGGAAGGACAGATCCTGAAGCTGAGGCTTCAATACTTTGGCCACCTCATGAGAAGAGAAGACTCCCTGGAAAAGACCCTGATGTTGGGAAAGATGAAGGGCACAAGGAGAAGGGGACGACAGATGACGAGATGGTTGGATAGTGTTCTCGAAGCTGCCAGCATGAGTTTGACCAAACTGCAGGAGGCAGTGGAAGACAGGAGTGCCTGGCGTGCTCTGGTCCATGGGGTCACGAAGAGTCGGACACGACTAAACAACTAAACAACAACAATATCTCCATAAGGACTAGAAAACTGTGTGTGTCTTATCTCATAGAATTCTCCTAGAATCATAGAATTGAAAGGAACCCTGGTCCAACCCCCCTGCAATGCAGTAATATGCAGCTGCCCTGTACGGGGATCAAACCTGCAACCTTGATGTTGTCAGCGCCACACTCTAACCAACTGAGCTATCCAGTCTTATTGAAAGATTCTCAAGAGTACTAGATCCTGATGTTTTTCTGAACCCTTGCAGAATTGTGGCAAACACAGAGGCCCTGGCCATATACCTTTTAGTAGAGGGAAGTATGTCTTTATGCCCACAATGACCCTGATGTTGGGAAAGATGGAGGGCACAAGGAGAAGGGGACGACAGAGGATAAGATGGTTGGATAGTGTTCTCGAAGCTACTAACATAAGTTTGACCAAACTGAGGGAGGCAGTGGAAGACAGGAGTGCCTGGCGTGCTCTGGTCCATGGGGTTACGAAGAGTCGGACACGACTAAACAACAACAACAACAACAACGTTGTAGTGGGCTTGTACGAACCCTCCATGCAAATGGGGATCCTGCTTTTTCAGGGTTGCCTGTGTGCAGGGTCCAAGCCTCCTGTAGTCTTTCCCCACTCAACATGGTGGAAAGGTTGGCAAGCAGGCAGCAGAGTGCAAACTGGGATGTTTAAGTCAGGGCTTGCACTGCCTTGCTCTCTATCTATGAATTTTGCATTTTCGTGTTCAGGCAAATGATGTGAACACAGCTTTTTGTTGTAGCCTCTGCTTGTAAGCCAGTTAAACAATGATTAAAATCTCTCCATTTTGTGTGGCGGCTCAAGCCTACCTGGTGCACCAGTTTCAGAAGAGTAAGTATGTTTACACGGAAGCAGTTCCAGGGTTGTTTTGACTATACACGATCTTGTCTTTACATGCAATCCCCGAAGTGTACCCCATACACAAGTTGTGAGTTACCTGTTATGTGTATTCCCACAATGCTCTGATCTCACAATAAGGAAGGCTCAGAGGGATGGTGTCTGGTGTCTAAGTCCTCTAACTCGTTGGTGCTTGAACTTTCTTTAATGAAGTTGTTCATTTTAGGCTGTGGAGTCGCTGCAGGTGACACCCAAGGAAGTGGAAGATCAGTCAAGTTCCAGGAAACAGGGAGGATGTGCAGGATTAGTGCTTCTAGTGGTTGTCCTGCTGCTCTCCGAAAAACCTGTTTGTGGCCTGGATTATACGTTATGCCTGGGACAAAGTGTGCAGTACTTTTAAAATATGACAATAAATCCTGAAATCAGTAGCTGAACTGGGATCCACACAGTCACAAAAACAAATTAACTGAAAAAGAATCAAAGCAAAAAAGGCAAAATAAATAGCAAAAACAAAAGCACCAAATATAAGCTCTAAATATCACCTCAGAACACTGCGATTGGAAATGGATGGCTTGAATTACAGTGGGGGAGATGCAAATTAGCAGCGCAACAGGAAACACTGGGACTCAAAACGGAGCACATTCGGCTTCTGAAAAAAGGTTTGAAAACCGGAACACCTACTTCTGGTTTTGCAGTGTTCTAATTCCAATTTGTTCGAAAACCAAGGTACCACTGTAGTTCACTTCAGGTTTGGTGTCTGTCACCTGATACATGACAGGACATCCACCATACACTCCTGTGTATTCTTGCAGTTGCTGAGTCCTGTTTGAAAGCTGTAGGTATGCTGATCACCTGTTCAACCAGGAGTGGAGTTGGGATGTTCTTGCCACCTCTTCTGAACAGCTAGGTGATACTGCCTGTATTCTAGCAGAGCTTTGCATGTAGGGCTTTGCATGTAGGAGACAATGTCACCACCATTCTTTGCGTGGCTGGTTCTCCATAAACAGAGTGTGTGAGAGCTCTCTTCTGTGCACAAATATGCTGTTGGACTCCCCTCAGCCCCAGCTAGCATGGCCCGGTGATTAGGAATGATGGGACTTGTAGTCCTAACACAAATGGACCATCACAGGTTCCCCATCCTTGCATTAAATTCTCCTATCTATTTCTTTAATTCTTTCCCATGGATACAGTGCAGTAGGTAACAAGTATCCCTATGTATCAAGCACATCAGCAAAAAGATCCACAAATACGAAAATATACACCAAACAATGTATAAAAAGAGATAATGAACACAATATAAATAGGACAATAATACTACAATCCAACATATTATAGATCCATTTCAACCATTAAGCTTTTTTCCAAAGATATTCTGATTAGTTCTGATTCCTTGGGAAAGGTTTTCTAAATAATCTTATTTGGGAAATGTGCCCAATTGATTCTTGTTGTGCTTGGGCGGCTGATGATTTTTTACCTGAGCAGTTTTATTTTTTCTGAGAGGCTGTTTTTCAATATGCAGGTTGGATTATTATTATTAATATTAATATTATTATTATTATTATTTTACAAACATTGGTCATTTGCCCTTTTGTCTGGCTTTGCCTTGTTTCAGGAAGAGGAATTTTTGGGATACATTCCCCAAATATGATGGGGAAAGGTTTTCTTAAAAAAAAAAAAGACTTTTACATGCTTAGACACACAAAATAAATAGTGGGCATGATCCTGCCAAAGTTAAGCATTTTTCAGTCCAAGCAATTTCAGAGAGAAGGAAACAGTGTTTAATTCTGTTTGCTTAATTTTGGCTGGGTTTTACCCAGGATTTTTTAAAATTTATTTTTTAGGAAAGGTCTGTACCAATGGTAGGAACCAAATTATTTCCTTGAAGGCTTTAAACAACATTCAAGACATGGGGCAGAAGACATCTTTAAGTACAACTAAATGAAGAAAACCTTTGATTACTTTTGGAGTGTTTGATCTTATAATCCGTACAGTAAATGAAAAAGACAGTGTTTCAGTAATGACAGGGTTTTCAGCCTAATGTTACATGTGTGATCTTCATGATAGCCCCTCTCACAAGAAAACACTCACAACTAGTTTCAGTTCTAAGAGCCAAAAAAAAAATTAAATAGCAAAGGAATTTGTAAAACTACTGTGTGGGATACACTAGAATCTCATGTTGCAGGAAAACCCCTTAAGTATGTGCAAATGAATTTCTGTACATTCATTTCCTTGTCACCATTGTTTCCTTTTAATCTGTGCCTTTGTTCAATGTCAAACTTTACGTTGGCATGCTCTTTGGGGCAGAGAAATGTTATTTAAAGTACCATGGGCACTGATGGAGAATATGCATCAATTAAGTAACTATAGTAGTACTGGTGATGACTTCAGTACTGCTTAAGAGCTGCCTTCAAGGGTTTTTTTTTACCTTGTAGACTCCTGGTCTTGTTAGGAATATGCTGTGCCAAGTTTTATTAAGTTGTTTCAGGCTCCTCTATCTATCTCTATCATGTGAAGGGACGCGGGTGGCACTGTGGGTAAAACCTCAGCACCTAGGACTTGCCAATCACACGGTCGGCGGTTCGAATCCCCGCAGTGGGGTGAGCTCCCATCGTTTGGTCCCTGCGCCTGCCAACCTAGCAGTTCGAAAGCACCCCCGGGTGCAAGTAGATAAATAGGGACCGCTTACCAGCGGGAAGTGACCCAGAAGTGACAGGGCCACGTGACCCAGAAGTGTCTGCGGACAGCGCTGGCTCCCGGCCTATAGAGTGAGATGAGCACACAACCCTAGAGTCTGGCAAGACTGGCCCGAACGGGCAGGGGTACCTTTACCTTTACTATCTATCTCTATCATCTGTCTCTCTTTAAGCCTATGGAACCTTATAAAGAACTTTGTGATTATGGAATCACTGTTGTTAGGGACAAAAAAACCCAGGCATTGAGAGTCTTCTCAATGACTGAACCAGAGTTTGTTTGTTTGTTGGTTGGTTTAATTATTTGTTTTGTTAAGTGTATATACTTCCCTTCATCCGAGGAACACAGAAAGGTTTGTGAAACACCTTGCTCTGTGAGATCCATTTAGCCCCTTCTCTTCCTATTTTTAAAAGATGTTTGAACTTTCCTGTTCTAGCAAGCATTTCTTTTGTCAGGTGGATAGATTTTATATGGCAGATCCTTCTTTTAGGATCTTTAAATCTGCCCAACCTTTCCCTGTTTTTATGCTGCTTTATTGATTTTATAGGATTGTTTAGTTTTGAATCAACATCAGCCGCTGCAAGTGACGCAAATGCATTGAGCAGGGCAGATGTTTTCTACATAAATTAGCCCTCCGAGAAAACTGGATACTTTTTAAATATATATATATATATATATATTTTTAAAAACCACTTTTAAGGGTTAGTTAATGGAGCAAGATCTTCAGCTTTAATTCATTTTAAATAGGGAATCTTTTAAAATATGGATGCTATATGTGTTTCGTATTATTCATAAGGTTTATACGCTGCCTTTCCTCTTAGTGGGCTTGAATCATTGTGCGTGTTCTCTGTTTTATTCTCAGCAGCCCCAAAAGGTATGTGATCCAATGGCCCAAAGTCATCCAGTGAATAGGGATTTGAACCTGGTGCTCCCAATCTTAGGCAAGCACAATAAATTCTACACCACATCTGCTCATTTCCCCCCACCCTCCCACACCAAATTTTGAGGTGTGCACAGGGTCACATTGTTTAGGAATATAATAAGCTACCTTATACAGCAGGGGTGGGCAAGGTTTGCCAGCCATGGGCCTGATCACTCGCACGGAGTGCGGCGCTGGAAATTGCTTCTGTGCATGCCCAGATGCTGAAAATCGTGCCTGCGCAGAAGCAATTTTTGGCGTCTGGACATGCACATGCGCAGATGTGATTTTCAGCGCCGCTCGGCAAGTCCCTGCACCACGCTGTGCTGGTTTAGCGCAGCGCATGTGGGACTTGCCGAGCAGGCGGCTTGGTTCGGGGGTGGCTCGTAGGCCAGTAAAATGGTCTTCGTGGGATGCATCTGGCCCATGGGCCACACATTGCTGACCCCTGTTATACAGAGTCAGACCCATTGGTTGATCTAGTCCAGGCATCCCCAACCTGCGACCCTCCAGATGTTTTGGCCTACAACTCCCATGATCCCTAGCTAACAGGGCCAGTGGTCAGGGATGGTGGGAACTGTAGTCCAAAACATCTGGAGGGCCAAAGGGTGAGGATGTCTGAGCTAGTCTGATATTGTCTAATCTGACTGGCAGCTCTTCTCCAGGGCTTCAGATGGGACAATCCAAGTTTGACCTGGAAATGGGTAGTGCTGGGAGGCACAATTTAAGAAGCTGGAAGTGTGCAGAGGAGGAAAGCCAAGATAATCAAGGGTCTGTAAACCAAGCCTTATGAGGAACAGTTGAAGGAACTGGGTAGGTTTAGCCTGGAAAGGAGACTTCAAATATCTAAATGGCCGTCCCATGGAAGATGGAGCAAACATCTTTTTTCTTGCTCTGGAGCGTAGGACTCAAACCAATGGCTTCAAGTTACAAGAAAGGAGATTTCAACCAAACATCAGGAAGAACTTTCTTGACAGTAAGAGCAGTTGGGCAGTGGAAGAGACTCTCTTGGGTGGTTGTGGACTCTCCTTCATTGGGGGTTTGTAAGCAGGGTTTGGATGGCCGTCTGTCATGGATGCTTTAGCTGAGATTTCTGCATTGCAGGGGTTGGACTAGATGACCCTTGAACCCTACAGTTCTATGATGCCATGCCAGAGAATGAACCTGAGGCCTTCCACATGCAGAGATGCTCTACCACTGAGCTGTACATTCAACAGTATACATTTTTACATTCAATGTTAAAAATTTGGTTCATTCTCTGACTATCATTCTGTTTCCAGTGTCCAGACTCAGCTGTTTATGTAGTTAAAACAACCCCCCTGTATTTTGTAGTGGAAAGTGCCACTTACATTGTATGTCCACCTTCAGTAACTTCTCGGGGGGGGGGGTGTTCTCACAGCATTGTTTGATGAATATTCCTCACAAACACACATGTTTTGCCCATCATATATCAATTTAGCCTTGCTTATTTCAGTCCCAGATCTTCTGGAAGTTTTTTCTTTTTCTTGAGGTAGCGATCTTTGTTGTCCAGGTTCTTTGTACTTGCTTGATTTTTTTGCAAGAAAATATGAGTTGTTGTTGTTGTTGGGTTGCCTCAGCCACTCTTGGTGGTTTACAACATATACAATGGTACCTCGGGTTACATACGCTTCAGGTTACATACGCTTCAGGTTACAGACTCCGCTAACACCGAAATAGTGCTGCAGGTTAAGATCATTGCTTCAGGAGGAGAACAGAAATTGTGCTCTGGCGGTGCTGCGGCAGCAGGAGGCCCTATTAGCTAAAGTGGTGCTTCAGATTAAGAACAGTTTCAGGTTAAGTACGGACCTCTGGAACGAATTAAGTGCTTAACCCGAGGTATATTAAAGGTAAAGGGACCCCTGACCATTAGGTCCAGTCGTGACTGACTCTGGGGTTGCGGCGCTCATCTTGCTTTATTGGCCGAGGGAGCCGGCGTACAGCTTCCGGGTCATGTGGCCAGCATGACTAAGCCGCTTCTGGCAAACCAGAGCAGCGCATGGAAACGCCGTTTACTTTCCCGCTGGAGTGGTACCTATTTATCTACTTGCACTTTGACGTGATTTCGAACTGCTAGGTTGGCAGGAGCAGGGACTGAGCAATGGGAGCTTACCCCGTCGTGGGGATTCGGACTGCCGACCTTCTGATCGGCAAGTTCTAGACTCTGTGGTTTAACCCACAGCACCACCCGCGTCCCTCCAACATATGTAAAAACATAATAAAACATCAAACATTAAAACTTCCTGATATAAGGCTGCCTGCAGATGTTTTCTGCCTGTTGTATAGTTGTTTATCTCCTTGACATTCTGATGAGAGGGCTTTCCACAGGGAGGGCTCCACTTACGAGCTATAATTCAAATAATTATAGCTGTATTTTAAAACAAAATACAGGGTTTTTTATGAGCAAAAGCTTAATACGTGACTTGGTAATAGAAACATTGCCACAGACATCAATAACCAGATTGTAATTATTTACAGAGAAACAGAACTTCTTCAAATAGAGTAGGTCAATAAGAAATTTCCATCACTTTGTGTTCTTCAGAAGTGCCTTTATTTAAAACAAAGTTATCAGAGCCTATGTTGTCTGATAACAACCTCTTACCTCACTTCATTTCTCTGGAAATTGGGCAAGAGATGGTGGTGCTTGCTTTATATTTACACAATACTAGGAATCAGTCTGAGATGGTTGAAAGCAAAAAAGAACACATAATTAGCGGTTCTTGTTTCAGTCATTTCTTCTTGGGATAAGGAAATGCAAACAATGGAAAGCTTTGGTGGTTTGTAAAGTTGCCACTGGCTTGACTACCCGGGGCAAGTAAGAACGATCTATGTTAGATTTCTCTCTCTCTCTACAAATTCATAAAAATCTGCCACAAATGATTAACAGAGGTTTTCTTAGGCAGGTGTGTGCAGCGGAAATGTGTTCTCATATGTGTGTTTGTTTGTGAGGCTGTTATATTTTTACAGCAAGCCCACAGTGATCTCAGGCGGGGTTCTCAAAGGACACCTGTGTTGGTCTTTGTTTTCTTCTTCCAAGGCCCTCTCTTGGCTTCCAGAATTTCAAGAGTGACACTTGGGAATTTTGTTTTAGTGTGACAACTGGCAGCTGGTAACTGGATATTCATTGTTGGATCAGTTGCAAATCCATAAAAGGGCATCCTCTTTTGTATCACGGCAAAACTTCTAATTTTCCCCCCTTCCCCCTCTTTCGCTTCTGAATCTTCGACTAAACGGCCTTGTCAAAGGGCTTAATTGAAAAGTCCAAGCACACAGTATCAACCCTGATCTCTCTTATGCAAGATAAACAGGAGAATAGCCTCATTCCTGGTTCCAGTGTAAGTGGAAAAGGAGCTTAAATTAGATTTAAAATGAACTATGTACTGAATACAAGTTTTCAATCTGCTGTGGCAAGCAACTATAAATTACTCACCAGTAAGTCCAATGATGGAGCTTTTCAGCCCTCTCCTGCCCCCCCCCACTCTGCGCAAATAGACCTATTTCTGAACAGCAAGGAATTGTCTGGAGCCAGAGACGTTGGGTCTCTTACAATCCAAACCAACCTATAAGATTTGGGCTTGTTTCTCTTCCATTTGTAAAAGCAGGATAATTCGTTAAAGAGAACAAAATGAAAGCCTGATGAAACATGACACAAATGCTTCTTTTCACTGAAGTGTAAAAGGAAAGTGAGAAGAAATTAAGTACTGAAATAGTAAGTTCCCTTGACAGACAGAGCAGCTCTAAACTGCTTGTCTCGTCACACCCTTTCACAGATCATAGCATGGAACCAACATGAGTATGATTACTGGGACTGGAAGCCTGACATTCTCTAAATAGGTGGCATTACATTTTGCCTTCAAATCAATAGCAACAACAACAAAAGTGATGGTAGCAACAATACAATTTTACTGGAGCCAGAGTTCCAGGTAGCCATGATAAAATTTCACATTTTATTATACTGCATTATCTGGGTCCCTTTCAAGCTACTGTTAAAAGCAATCAACAATCAGTTCTTCATTCCTCTGAGACAGACACTTGATAAAAGGGAAATTTCAACACATATCCTTTCATGAACTTCCTTGTAGTGGGGTTTGAGGCAGGCCTACAAGCCACAAACTGTTGCCTCTTTCATGTAATATGGACCGGATGTACGATATTGTTGAATCCATTGTGTATCCAAAATATGACTAACTTCATTTAGTTTTGGAGAAAGTTGATCTGACTTTCGTAAACCCATTCACTTGAAAGCTGGTACTTGTTTGTATTCTCATTTGTGTATCTTTTGTACATCACAGCTGATGCTGCTGAAATGAGTGGCTGCAATCCAGCGCCACAGAATCGTGGCTCAAGGCTGCGGTTGTCATATGCAAGTTGTTTTAGAGAGTGTTAGATCAACTAAGCTCTTTTTATACCAATTGGGTTGTAGAAGATGATATGGCTGCATTAGGTATAGCTGTGGTGAGGATTGTCTGTCTGTGTCCAGTTGTACCCTTGGCATATGCCCTTGCTCTGGTGACTCAGCTGGTGAGAGGCACTTGTTGTGCTTCCCAGCGTGCTAGAAATTTTCATCTGAAAATAAGACATCACACGGCACAGAGTCAAATGTGCATGGTTCATGTGATGAAAATTCAGACAGCCCTATCATCTATCATGGGTTATAACCAACCGAACTAGATTAAGGCTAGACCCATTGAAATTAATGTACCAAACTAGTTGTGCCCATTATTTTCAATAGGTTTACTCTGAGTAGAACTAACACTGGACACCAGTTGATTTCAGTGGTTTTGGATTGTACCCAGAGTCCAAAAGTGTCTCTCAATTATAAATGGCAACATCAGAATTAAGAAAAAAGCTTTTAAAAACCAAGAATGCAGTGCTCAAATGATTTTATAAGTAAATGAGACAGAACATGCTGCCTGGTACTTCTTGTCACATCACCTGAAGTGCTACTTCACACTCACAGATACAAGATCTGCCATGATCATGTAAACTGTGCAAGTAGCATGCAAGTTATAACAGACTGAGCAATTGGGGTGTCTTTTCCATTCATGAGACATTTCCAAGGCTCTTGCTTATTCTGAAGATGTTGAAATGTTGATTCTTGCTCAGTAGAATCACAGAGCTAGCGGGTGTCCTGGCAACCTTTGGGATCAACTCTGTCTCCTCAGGCACCAGTATTTTATGCCTAAACCATGCCAGTGGGTGCCTGTTGATTCTTGTCTTGGAAGCCACCATGGAAAGGGAATCCATAACCTAAGGAGCTTGTTTCATTCCTTAGGTGTTTTCCATTTCCAGCACTGGCTGCAAGCCAGATGGCCCTGGTAGCTTCATAAGCAGGGCCTGATGGAGCCCCAGTTATTTGTTCTGAGCATCTGATAATCAGAGCAGAATTGTCTCTGAGCACAAAAGCTTCATTTACAGTTGTTTTGGCTAAGAACCCTTAACCGACGTGACTTCCATGAGCGTGTCTAGTCAACTAAAAGCCGGCTAAGCCAAGGGCCATCGGTCTATCTTGTAGTAATGAATCCCTTGAATTACTTGTGTGTTTTGTAAATAATACTGCTCATCAGATTTGCTGGATGATCCCAAGCTCAGGTCATGGCATCTATAGGCAGGACTGCAAGAAGAGTCCATCTGAAACCCTAGAGAGCCTCTGCAAGTCAGTGTAGACAACACTAAACTAGATGGACCAGTGGTTTGACTCTGTATAAGGCAGCTTCCTCCCTAACCTCTTAAGATTTGCTTTATAGCAGGGGTCAGCAAACTTTTCCCGCAGGGGCTGGTCCACTGTCCCTCAGACCTTGTCGGGGGGCCAGACTATATATTTTTTTTGGTGGGGGGAGAACAAATTCTTATGCCCCACAAATAACCCAGAGATGCGTTTTAAATAAAAGGACGCATTCTACTCATGTAAAAACACGCTGATTCCTGGACCGTCCGCAAGCCAGATTTAGAAGGCAATTGGGCTGAATCCAGCCCCCGGGCCTTAGTTTGCCTACCCATACTTTGTAGGGAAACTTCCCCAAACCTATTGGTCTTCGTTATCCTGTACCTTTTCTAGTTCCACAATATCCTTTTTTGAGTCTGGGTAACCAACCGCATCCAAAGTAACTGTACTCTAAGCCTTAGCTCAACTTTTCCCAACCTGCTGCTTTTCATGTACAAGTCCCATCATCCTTGACTATTGACCATGCTGACTAGGACTGGTGAGAGTCGTCATTCAAAACTTCTGGAGGGTAACAAGTAGGCGAAGTCTCCATTAGTGCACCATAGATTTACGAAGGAACATTCAGATATGAAATGGTGGTAGCTTATGTACAGTGTGATGAAAAGCAATAAAACAATCTCTGGATCTTTCTATTTAAAAGTTGGTGAACAGAGATGAAAGGCATGCAATAGAGAAACCAATAATTTCTAAAGAGAGAGAGAGATCGTTTATCTAGTGAACAAGTTGTTCCCATTAAATCTTTCTATGTTATAATTGCATCAGTTTGTAAACAATGATAAAAGGACTGCACCAAGTTAGTAAATGACGCTTCTTTTCTTAGTAGAACTTTTCATTTTGCCTCCACTTTAGACCATGGGTCATAAAGACGTATGCGTCTTAGACTATTCTCATTAAGAGTTAATTTCCCACTCTTAGGTAGGAATCCTGGGAACTAGTATTGATTACTGAGAGTTCTTTGTTGCGATTTCCTGGTTTCAGCTAACATAGATGCTACTATACATAGCTATTTTAATCACAGTTCTCTTTTGGGAGAGGTCTGGTGTCTTAATTCCCAGCATATTGCCTCTAGTATGCTTTTGTCAATACAACTACCGTATTTTTTGCCCTATAGGACACACTTTTCCCCCTCCAAAAATGAAGGGGAAATGTGTCTGCGTCCTATGAGGCGAATGCAGGCTTTCGCTGAAGCCTGGAGAGCGAGGTGGGTCGGTGCGCACCGACCCCTCTCGCTTTCCAGGCTTCAGGAAGCTATCCGCTAGCCGTGGGAGACGCAGCTCTCCCACGCTAGCGGAGAGCTTGCCGGCACCCAGAAGCTTGGGGCACGCTGAGCTCAGCAGGCCCCAAGCTTCGGGCTTCGCGCAGAGCTCTGCTAGCCGGGGGAGAGCCGCGCGACTTGGCGCTCCCACGGTTAGCGGATAGCAGCCTGTTCTGGGGGCTGGGGTCGGGGGAAGCTCGGGCTTCCCCCGCCCCAGCCCCGCACCTGGGGGTGGGGGAAATACTTTTTTTCTTTATTCCCCCCCCAAAAACCTAGGTGCGTCCTATGGGGCGAAAAATGCGGTAATTTTCAAATGTGGATTTTATTGCATGGTATGCTAGTAGGACCTGTTGTTTTGTCTGTTTCTTTACTGCGTGGGGACATTTTTCTTGCTATATGTTTTCCTTTTTAAAATATCATTGATGTCTGATTTGTATTGTGCAATCTGTCATTGTTGGTTTGTTTGGTTGTATTATAAAATCTCAATAAAGCAGCAAGGGACTTTAAACCCCCCCCCCAAAAAAATCATGATTTTTAATTTGGTAAGCGTTTAAGGTTCTTGGGCCCAGGATACCATAAGGATCTCCTGTGCCCATATATCCCAGATAATATGGAAGAGGTGTTGTTGTTTTTTGACTCCATGGGGTCCCATTTTAAACATTTAGAACTGCATATTCTTCCATACTCTTAATTTCTTTTATATCAATCCATATTGTCTATGATAATTGTAACACCACAAATGAAATCAAAATCCTGCTAATGTTTCCAGCTGCTTACAGGGGTCTCCTAAATAACTTATAAATTTCTTTTATGAAGTTTTTGGCCTCTTGGTTTCTGAGTTTTCAAGTAAGTTTTGCCATCTCGGCATAGTCCATCAGCTTAGTTTGCCATTTCTCTCTGGTAGAGACTTTGTCTTCTTTCCAACTTTGGGCTAGTAACATCCGGGCGGCTGTTGTTCCATACATGAAAAGTCTTTTCTGCTCCTTTGGAATATTGGTACCTGTAATTCCTAATAAAAAAGCTTCTGGTTTCTTAACAAATGTTATTTTAAACATTTCCCCCCATTTCATTATATATCATCTCCCAGAAAGCTTTTATTACCTTACAAGTCCACCACATATGATAAAAGGTACCTTCTTTTTCTTTACTTTTCCATCAGATATTTGTACTTGTCCTATACATTTTTGTCAACTTAGTAGGAGTCAAATACCACCGGTACATCATTTTCATACAGTTTTCTTTCAGTGTATAACATCCTGTAAATTTCACGTTTGTTTTCCATAACCTTTCCCAATCTGCCATCTGGATATTATGTCTCAAATATTTTGCCCAGTGTATCATTACCAACTTGACCTGCTCATCTTTTGTGTGCCATTCTAAGAGCAAATTGTACATTTTCAACAATAATTTAGTATTATTTTCTAACAAATCTTTTTGAAATCTTGATATCTCACGACTAAAACCTTTGTTCTTATCTGTCTTAAAAATATCATTTAGTTGGTGAAACTGTAACCTATTAGTTGTCCCATGTGTTAAAGAGGCCCATTGACCTCAACTAAAAGTCATGCATTTAGTGTCTCCAGCCCTATGCTGTGGAACAGTACTGCACAAGACATTAGGCAAGCACTCTCGCTTTTGACTTTCAGCCATCTCTTGAAGACCTTTTTTTTTGCTGACAAGACTTTGCTGACCTTTTAAAATTTTATTTCTGATTAGCCAGTTACTTGTATTTTTATTTTTTAAATTGGTGTTTTATGTCTTAACATTGTACATGATGATGTCATAATATAACATGATATGGTGGTATAGATTGATTGATTGATTGATTGGGTGGGTGGGTGTTCAGTATCTATTACTGGTCTTCAACTGGTGGGATGGGACCCACTAGTGGTAGGGAACCAGTGGATCATGGCATGATCTAAGGTGGATCTCAGCGAACACTATATGGCTTCAGTTACAGATAGGTAGCCGTGTTGGTCTGCCATAGTCAAAACAAAAAAAATTCCTTCCAGTAGCACCTTAAAGACCAACTAAGTCAGTTCTTGGTATGAGCTTTCGTGTGCATGCACACTTCTTCAGGTACCTGAAGAAGTGTGCATGCACACGAAAGCTCATACCAAGAACTGACTTAGTTGGTCTTTAAGGTGCTACTGGAAGGAACTATATGGCTTGTGAAACATGGACCACTTATAAACGCTATCTCCAACTCCTCAAAAGATTCCATCAATGGTGTCTCCGAAAATTTTTACACATCACTAGGGAAGACAGGCGAATTAATACCAGTGTACTGGAAGAAGCAAAGATCACCAGTGTTGAAGCAATGATTCTTCAACATCAACTTCGTTGGATGGTCATGTTGTGCGGATGCCTGATGATCGTCTTCCAAAGCAACTACTCTATTTCGAACTTAAAAATGGAAAGCGTAATGCTGGTGGTCAACAAAAGAGGTTTAAAGACTGTCTCAAGGTAAAAACACCAACAATTGGGAAACACTTGCCTGCGAGCGCTCCAATTGGAGAACAGTCTTTACCAAAGGTGTCATGGGCTTTGAAGACACTTGAGCTCATGACGCAAAGGAGAAATGTTCTAAGAGGAAGGCATGCTTGGCAAATAATAATAATATAATAATAATATCTTTATTGTCATTGCCCCCTCTCAGGGACAACGACATTACTTGGCTGCTCCATCCACCCAGATAGGGCACTCCACTTAAAATCAGAACAACTATAAAAACACTAATTAAAACAATATAATATAATACAGCAAGGAAGATTAGATGACTTCAAAGTCCAGGTTTCCCATTCAGGGCCGAGATCGCTCTGGAGAAGAAGCTGTTCTTGAGACGGCTCGTTCTTGTCATCATCGTCCTGTATCTCCGTCCCGACGGCAGGAGCTCGAAGAGACAGTGACCAGGATGCGATGGATCTTTTACTGTGTCCAGTGCCTTCCTATGGCACCTTGTGGCATAAATCTGCTCTAAGGTGGAGAGTGGGCAGCCAACAATGCTCTCTGCTGCCTTAACAACTCTGCACAACACCATCCTGTCCTGGGTAGTACAGCTTCCGTACCACACACATGATCAACTCCCGCCCGGAAACCAATGTCCCCATTGTGGAAGGATATACGGATCCAGAATTGGCCTCCACAGTCTCACTATTAAAACTGTGTTATGGAAGGCAATCTTACTCGGCTATGAGTGATCACCAAAGAAGAAGAAGATATGGCAAGATACTGAGACATGGGTCCCCAAATGCATGTCTGGGTTAAAAGTGGGTCTTTGGTTTGGAAAAGGCTGAAGATACCTGGTCTACATTACTTTAAGCATGGGACAGATTCCATGTGTAGTGGTATTAACAGAAATATCTTCTCTGTATTTGGAGTTCAGGCCCAGTGGGCAGTGCAAGTTTCCACAGTTCAAAGAAGGAAAACCACAAAGGTCCCCTGCTGAGGCTTCCATAGTTTTTGGTTGTGATTTGAGGGTGGTGTTGCAATGAGCACCACTTATCTCAATATCTGTGGTCTGCCCATTTGTACTGCACTTGCTTGTGCATGGAAGAAAAAAGAACAAGGAAGCAAATTTTAAGTTATGGTAGTTTCTGCCAATTGGTTCTGCGGGCTTCCAAGGAGGGTTCAAGATGCTCAGTTTCAAATTCCTTTTGTTTTGATGTTAACAGATCCTTAGGTAATGCCCAGGCATAGCAGGCCATGAACAAAAGAAAGGGGGGGCAGTATTCGAAACTCCCATTGTTCTAGGTGTGTTTTGTGACAGGGAATTTCATTAGCACAAGCAGTTTCTGAGCTCTGGGTGCAATACTATGCCTAAGATTTCAGATTAAAACTGAAGAGTGGAAGGAAAGGAAGACCTTTTTCTGCCTCCTCACTTCCAACTACTCTCTGAAGACTGAAAAAGAGACCCTCTTAAGAATATTTAGGGGAGTGGGCAGGGGAAGGAGCAGACTATGTGAAAAATGAACATAATATTTTAGCTGCAGTTCATTCATTTTCAGCTTTGTACTCTTGTTTAGTGCACCTAGACATTCTGTTGTTGCGCCCATAACCTAGGTTTAAGGTCCATTTAGCTCCTAGCTTCCATATCTCAGTTTCTAACACTGGGGGTGGGGGTGGGGAGCTGCCAGAAAGAAACTACAGCTGCTTTTGGCTTACGGCTCTTTTGGATTGGATGTGGCTGCACTAGTAATAGCTTAATGGTTTTCTGTTTAACTATAATTAACCTGACAGCAGGGTTTGAATATTGCATTCAGGAGAATTGTGCTGGCTTGGCGTTTATAGTACGGGAACAAACAATTAGTTCCCCATAAGTAAAATGTTAAGTCAAAATGTTTATTTATAAAGGTAAATAGGGTGGGCTGCTCTGTCTCCCTAAAAAGAGGGTGGGAGTGGAGAAAAAAAAAGAGAATAGAAAACTCCACACATGTCACCATTTAAGAGTGTCCACAATGTAGGTTATAGTAGTATTTACTCACCACGTCATAGATTGTTCTTTGAAACTATCTGTTGTCATGTAGGCAATGTATGTGCAATTCCATGCCTCTCTGATCTTAAGAGAAGTCTTCAGCCGGATTCTGACTTCCCTCACCCCACCCGAATCATTTTGGCAAAACAAAATCCTTTGCAGGCAGGATTGAAGCCACACCTACAGAGGAAGATTCTTTTTCACTGCTGGCTTTGATTTAGGCTGGTGATGTGAAGGGATATTTGCAGGGAAGCCCCACTTACAGCTGCATTAGGAAATGCCCAGTGGGAAATTCTGTAGCACAGCTGATGGCTGTAGGCTTCTTGTTGCTGCTGATTGGTGCTGACAGAATCACCGGGAGCACTTTGAGTGGGTTTCCACTAGCCCCGTTTGGCACCAGGTGTGGGCAGGTGGGTATGATTTGGGGAAATTAAGCCGGTGGACTGAACGTTCCCCACCCCTTCCAGAAGTTTTCGACAGGAGGGTTGGGAGCGCACAGTGCAGTTCCTTGCTTCAGTGTGTATGAGGGCAACAAAGTCCTGAGGTGCTCCACTCATCGGTCCTGGATCTTCCAGTGTGATCGACGTTTCCCAGCAAGGACACAGACTGGAGTGGCTAAGTAAGGTGAGTATCAGAAGGAACCCTGAGGACATTTCAAGAAGTACCAGTGTTGATGAATACTAGAGAAAAAGCAACTTGGTAGCAATCTAATGGCTGTTTCAGCAACATCACTAAGAAAAGCATACAGTGGTTCCTCGGTTTTCAAGCCTCGCTGTTGATGAACATTTTGGTTTACGAATGCTATAAAGCCGGAAGTAAATGCTTTGGTTTTCGAACATGCCTCAGAAGTTGAACATGCCATGTGGCTTCCACTGAGTGCAAGATCCTGAGACTTAGCTGTCGGCTGTTGAGTTTTCGGTTTCCAGACGTTTCATAACTCGGTCTTCCAGAACGGATTACGCTTGAAAACCGAGTTACCACTGTATATGGAAATGCATGCTTGAATACTTTTATTTACCTTTTGGAAGTTATAAAAGAGAGCGTTGGGATGGCTAGATTTCTTCTGCTAGAGTCTTAAAAACCCTGACTCCTGGCCCACTATTGTGGTGGATTTATTTCTCTCCAAACCAAGCTGCAAAGGTGTCTGTCTCTTCTTGATCCCTCTATATCACAAATGTCTTTTTATTTGAGGACTGTGGGGTGGGGTGGGGTGGGGGATTGAGTTAGAGAGCTCCATGCAGGAGATCCCCTTCATGTGATACTAATCCTTTTCTGTCTGGATTTCCCAGTCCGGCATGTGTTGTGCCTCTACCCCCTTCATCACCAGGGAGTTAACAGCTTTAGGGCTCCAGTGCTATAGCAACATTCCAGTCAGTGAGCCGTCTGCCTGAATGACCTCAGCATGTGGAAGAATGGTTGTATTCTCAGTTATTATGTTGGGACTGCTCTGGAGGGATGTGTAGCGAGGTAGAGGGAATGGAGAAGAAGCTAGAAATAGATGCCCAGTGCCAGAATCCTCTCTCAAGTATAAACAGCTACCCTGTTTTTACAGCCGCTTCGTAAGACACACACTCCAGCAAGGCTTGCCCTTTGGACTTGAGCGACTATGACTTAAGATTTAGGTGCTGTTCTTTTAGAAAGGCTTTAGTTTAGTATCTCAAGCTTTTCTAGATGATTGCTTTATTGTGTACTGTTGTTTCTCGATTGTGACAGCAGATTGAAATTTCTTGCCCACCCCCCAGGCCAAGCAAGTCTGTTGTGGGAAAATTAGGCCTCGGTGACACTGGAAGATGCAGTGTTATTATTTCTAATCAGTGGAAACATATTATTTCCCTCTTGCCCACTTCTAGTCCTGTTTGGAGTGCTGCGCAGGATGTGGCATTGCAAATATTATGGGCATCTGTTGGTTCGTGTCAGTGACATCTCTGGCGATCTGTGACACACTAGGCATTTATCACACCATTGAGAGAAAATAGAAAATGGAAAAGGCCAATTGCACAGGCTCTGGAGAATCAGTGACTCACAAAAGCATAAAAATATCATTCTGGCGAAGTCTAGGCAGTTGTGTTCTCAACTTAGCTTGGGAATCTAATCTGTACCAAAAATACTTCGCAGTGCAAGATGTATTATTACTGCACACCGATTGGTATTTCCTTGTGGCCTCCACCCTCATTTCCTACAGAAATTCTATAAGGTTGTATATCCAGTCTTTATCAAACATTATGCATCAAGCTTCTTGTTCATTAAATGACGGTGGTCAAAGAAGGCATTCATCTAAATTCTCCTTGAGATGCTTAGCTTTCTGGCATTTGGAAATTCCTGTACTTTTTCAATCCACTGCCATGGAAGTGAGGCATAATGGAGTCAATCTGTTCTGCTCTTCTATGTCAATCCAGCCTTCTCTGAGCTAGGGAGTGTGGGCAGGAGAAAGAGGAGCCCTCTCCTTCTGTATCCTATTCTGGTTTACTCCAAATCTGAGGTGTGTGGGAAGACGCACTGAATGAAACATACCATCATGATACTGGGTTAGGAAACATAACAGATTGATTGGGCGGTGGGTGGACGAGCTATGGGATCCTGAGGTTTAAATGCGTTCCAAGAGAGAAAGAAAGTCACACAAAGGTATTGCTAAATAGATGCATTATGTTCCTGTTTTCTACTAAACAACAGATGAGCAAACTCATTTGAGGGTAGGGTAGGACAGCTCCAAACACTATGCACTGTGAATAATAATATGAGAAACCCAAGTGCCATTATGCTTCATTACTTTTTATATAGAAAAGAAGGAAGTAATTATATAAGTAGACTATAAGTATACCTATATAATGAGATAATTTACCAGTTCCGCACAACTTCAGATAGTCTGTCTGGAACAGTGACTTAACTGGACCAAGGTGGAGAGTGCTGTTTGGACTTCTCACAACCAGTGCAAATAAGATTGTAGTGAAAACTCTGTGAGCACCTTTTTGTTTCCTCGAGTTTGCTAATATCAGAACTTGAAACATCCCTGACGTAGGGTTCAGTCCTTGGTTCCCCGCTGTCTTCTGTTTTATCAGGTCTGGTGGATGTTGTCTCTGTCTCCTTGCCCTTGCTCCACAGAGTGGTGTACACCAGCTTTCTGCAGACTGGTGTCTTCCATAAGCCTCACTGACCAGGGTTTAGAAATGATAGAAGTTGCAGTCCAAAACCTCTGGAGATCACTGGGTTGGAGAAATTCATACTATGAAGGCCTATCTAAACAGTACAGTTTTCAGAAGACAGAAGGCAGAGATGGTTCCTGCCAAACCTCAACTGGTAAGGCGTTCTACAAGGCAGGGCCTACCACACTAAAGATTCAGTCTCTAGTGAAGGCCAAGCAAACCTCAAGGGCATGAGAAACCACCAAAAGTGACCCATCAGGTTCACAGTGATTGAGGTGGACTATAAGGGATCAGATGGTGCTTAAGTGACTTTGGGCCGATGTTGTTTAGGGCTTTGTGAATTAACACAAGAATTTTGAACTTGGTCTGGCAGCAAATTGGCAACCAGTACATGACAGGAACACCTGAAGGATCACAAGGCCCCCAAATCTGCTGTAGAGGGAGTACAACCTTTTCCCCAGAATACGACTTGCCCACAGCACATCCTTCTTAAATTGATTGCCCTTCAGTTGATTGGCCCAGATCCTGTCCATTACTGATCTCAGGCACCCGTTCAGGACTTTTACTGCCTCACCCAAATCTCATGAAAAGGAGAAACAGAGCGGGGTGTTGATGATAAAATACAAAAGGCACCTCGCCCGACTCAAACCCTCTGGATGACATGACTCAGCAGCTTAATGTCGATGACAAACAGCACTGCAGTCAGAAGGAAAATATGAGGGGATGCCATAACATAAACGTCTTGATGTTGTGCTGTAATCTCCCAGCACCATATTTTGAAAGTTTTTTTTCCAGCTAGGCACCCTCAGTCCTGCAGCTCATTCTCTCCAGAAAGAGGGCAGGACTCAAACCAATAGCTCTTCAAATTACAAGAAAGGAAACTAAACAGCAGGAAGAACTTTCTGACAGTAAGAGCTGCTTAACAGTTGAATGGTCTCCCTCTGGAGGTGGGTGGCCATTTGTCATGGATGCTTCAGCTGAGATTCCTGCCTTGCAGGGGGTTGGAATAGATGACCTTGGGATCCCTTTCCAACACAGTTTTATGATTCTTTGTGAGTGAATGTAGAAACTAGTCTATTGTACAAAGGTAAAATGTACGCTTGTTGCTCTGCCCATTTTTGCCTCTGGTCCTGCCTAACACTGGGATGTAGAGCCTTGGAAGATCACCCAGGTGGAAATGTGAACCTCCGTCTGAAAAACCCTGCTCTAGGCCTATCCAGGTGTTATTTAAATGGGTACCTCATCACACCTGGGTTGGGTGAGAGTGCTAGCCCCATCCTTCCTTCTGTTGCCTTCCATAAGTCTACAGGTCCATATCGGATCCCCATATATTTTGGAAGTTAGAGAAGTTTTTAATGTCTGGTGTTTTATCGCTTTTTAATTTATTTATTTATTTATTTTCGATGCAAAATTGCAACACAAATTAACAAACATTGAATCCAAAATAAAACAGTACAAACAAGAAAAAACAAAACAAAAACAAAACACAAGAGAAAAAAGAACACAAAGAACAAAACAAAACAAAAACACATATCTACAAATAAAACGGTATCATCATTCTAATCTAGTCATTACATACACATATTGACTTCCTTCCTTTGTTCTAAGACCTCAGAATTTTTACTCTTTCTAAGTTGTTGTGTCTGATATAGATTACCTCTATCTTTATACTTTTTACACCATTTTTCTCTTTCTTTAACCCTGCAAAGCGTCATTCATTAAATACCGATATGCTCTTATCACTTTATTATTATTATTATTATTATTATTATTATTATTATTATTATTCATTCTGTTGGGAGAGTGGCTGGGGAAACCCAGCCAGATGGGCGGGGTATAAATAATAAATTATTATTATTAACTCTAAAGCAAAAACGGGCACCAAGAAGGCAGCAGATTTAACCCACTTGTCCCTGCAAGAGCAGCCCTGCAATCTTCTAACACTGCACAACTTCAGTTTTCATCGACATCAGGTAACCAATCTATCATCAGATTAGCAAATGAAATTTAGAGGCACTGTAGTTGAAATAAGATTTCAATGGCTTGAATGAACAGATTGTCCCTGGTAATCACACTTTCAGAATGGTTGGTGTTCCTGCACTGCAAGGGCTTGGACTAGATGCCCTTTGGCATCCCAACTCTATGATTCTGTGGTAGTATCAAAAGACACAGAGAACTCCAGGAGAATAAGCAGGGTTGCTTATCCCTTGTCCCTTTTCTCAGCATCGTTCATTGGGCTCATCTAAATAGTTTCTGTGCCAAAACCAGGCCTGAAACCAGATTGAGATAGGTCTGGTAGGCTCTTTCTAGTCCTAAAAAAAGAAATATGCAAAATGAGAGGTGACTCACAAAGTTGAAAAAAAATTCAAGGTCCATCTGGTCTTATTCTTTCCCCTTTCACAAGGCAATGTCATCTTCACTCAGCCACACATTTACACCTGCCAGTATGTCAGCCCACAGAATATCACAGTAACTAACACTGTTACTGTTGTGGAAGTTAGCTTATTTTATATTTATGCTATAGCGGAGGAAGTATGAGGCGGCAGCTCAGAGAACAAAGAAGGCTTAGATATAGTCCTCCTTAAACACTGGAGGTAATATTTTGCTTTCATTCTGCTATTGGTTGATGTGGGTAGTGGATATAAAATTTCCATCTGACTCTGCTCTTCTTGAAATTGTTGATGCTGCAGATGGTGATCTCTGTATCAGCATCCCTCAGTAACTGTCACTTGGGTTTGTAAAGTGTCTTTCACCGCAAGGAGCAATTAACCGGAGAAAAATAAAACTTGTTCCTCTTTTCGCATTTCTTAAAATGAACCACAAGAACTTCAGCTCACTTACAATAAATAAACAACACTGAGGCCTTGGGAAACTTCTTTTGTAGGTAAATTGGAATATCACACAGAAAGCAGCACAGGACTTCTCTGCTGAAACAGAGATGTGTTGGGAATGGTGTGCGAGTCGGTGAGAGATTTCCAACCGAATTGAAATAACTAAATATTTATTATTCCTGAAGCAAAGAGAAGATCTGCATCCTGTCACAGTGCTCAACTTTTTGATGACCACTCAATATGCAGCAAGGGAGGAAAAAAAGTTGTTTCCCTAACTCAGTTGAAAGTCAAAAGTGCCAGTAGCTTGAAAACAGAACCCTCGTCGCTGGGAGAGAGGTTTATCTTAAATTCCTCACTTTCATCCTGCATTTGTGTATATAAGAGTATGCCTGTTGCAAGTTCAAGAAAATGCAGGTAGTAAAAGGAGTGCAGCTCCAGCATTTGGTTGAGCACAAGTGCTCAGATTCCTTACTTGTGCCATTCCTTTCCAGGCATGGCCAAACTTGGCCCTCCAGCTGTTTTGGGATTACAATTCCCATCATCCCTGACCACTGGTCCTGTTAGCTAGGGATGATGGGAGTTGTAGTCCCAAAACTGCTGGAGGGCCAAGTTTGGCCATGCCTGCTTTAAACCAAGTTGCAATGAAAGCTGTTGAAGCATTTCTGTGGCTAATAAGGAAGGAGCAAAGATAGGCAGTTTCACTGCCTGCCTCTCTGTCACCCTAAAAATGGGTACAGGACGTCCGAAGGAAAAGGAAGGAGCAAAGGCTTGATAAAATGCTACATTTTTAAAGGAACCCATGGAAGCAAAAAGCCCACCATGTCAGCCCGTCATTTTGTCACTCTATACAACAGCAAGTGGATAGTTCCAAAATGGAATTGCCACCTCTTGGACCAGTCAGGAAATATTCAGAATCTAAGGTATGAAAAGTGGGGAAAATAGAAATTCTTAATTCAGAGATGTTTATGCATTTCATTGAAGTTCTGCTTTTAAAGACAAGACAAGAAAAGAAATACTTCTTTTAAGAAATGTACAGCCAAAGAGGACTACTGTTAGCTTTCAGCTTCATGTCAGTGTTTTTTCTGTGAAAGGGATTGCAAAGCTGACTGTTAATTGTGCTGTTACCTTGCCATTGGAGAGTCTTATTCACTTCAGTGAATCAGTTCAGTTCCGTGAAGGAAGGCCGGACCCGAAGAACATTCAGCAGTTCTACTGACCAGCATAACTGATTTTTGTTTCATTGCTATCTGATTATGCAGGTGGTAATGGAACACAGTTTAAAAGGTCTGTCAGATTCTCTAAAAGAGCCAAGGGCAACAAAACAAATCTAGTTTCCTGCATGGAAAAAATACAAGGGTGTTTATTCTGACTTTACTTTGCTTCACAGTGAAAGTCAGCATGATGAAATCATGGGTGAAGGCCAACAAACATTAGTCATCCTCTGAGTGGACCCACTGAAATCAACAAAAACTATTGGGTCTGCTCTGAACATGACATAGTTGGATACCTTTCACAGCTGAAAAAATAGAGCAACAGAAGAGCCTTGCTGGATCAGACCAAAGTCTTTAGTCCTGCATACATTTCCCACAGGGGCCAAGTAGAAGTAGATGTCACAAACAGAACAAGAGCTCTCTCCTGCTGTTGTTTCCTGGGAAATGGTATTCGTAGGTACAGTATCTGAAGAAGTGTGCATGCACACGAAAGCTCATACCAAGAACTAACTTAGTTGGTCTTTAAGGTGCTACTGGAAGGATTTTTTATTTTTTTACTATGACAGACCAACACGGCTACCTATCTGTAACTGGTATTCGTAGAGACAGCATATACACCTCAGGACAAGTAACGGTTAATATTTGTCTAATTCCCTTTTAAAGCTGTTGTGAGTTGGTGCCATCACCACATCTTGTGGGATCAAGTTCCACTGTTTAGCTGGGTGCCATGTGAAGAAGGACTTCCTTTCGTCTTGTCATGTTTTAAAGTGTTTTCACAGTGAAAACCACCTGTTGGTATTTTTGGACCACCAGACGTCTTGCTAGATGGCTGTCGGCTTCAACATTTCTCATTTTGTCTGAGTTTTTGCATTTCTCCTGCAATATTTTTGCAAATTTTTTTGCAGATAAAGTCGCTCAGATTTGGGAAGAGGTAGACGCCACCGTGGGAGCAGGGGCGGGGCGGGAGAGTGCTAGAGTCCTGTCAATCAAATTGCGTGGGATCAATTCCATTCTGTTACCTCCTACGATGTGGACAGGCTGCTTGGACGAGTGAAACCAACCACCGGTCTCCTGGATCCTTGCCCATCCTGGCTTATAAAAGCTAGCTGGGAAGGGCTGGGCAATGGGCTTCGTGGGGTGGTGAATGCTTCCCTCCGTGAGGGAGCCTTCCCAGACCCGCTGAAAGAGGTGGTTATTAATCCGCTTCTTAAAAAACCATCTTTAGATGCAGCCACGATGGCCAACTATTGCCCAGTCTCAAATCTCCCATTCTTGGGCAAGGTGATTGAGTGAGTGGTTGCTGAACAACTCCAGGCACGCCTGGAAGAAGCGGACCATTTGGATCCCTTCCAGTCGGGATTCAGGCCTCATCACGGAACTGAAACTGCCTTGGTCGCACTGGTTGATGATCTCCGGCGGGCTAGGGACAAAGGTGAGAGCTGTTTCCTAGTTCTGCTGGATCTCTCAGCGGCGTTTGATACCGTCGACCATAACATCCTTCTGGACCGTCTTGAGGGGCTGGGAGCTGGGGGCACTGTCATACAGTGGTTCCGCTCCTTCCTCCTGGGCCGTGTTCAGAAAGTGGTGTGTGGGGGGGTGAGTGTTCAGACCCCTGGGCTCTCACTTGTGGGGTGCCTCAGGGTTCTGTCCTCTCCCCCATGCTTTTCAACATCTACATGCAACCACTGGGAGAGATCATCAGGGGGTTTGGGCTGGGTGTTCATCAGTATGCAGATGATACCCAGCTCTACCTCTCTTTCAAAGCAGAACCAGTGAAGGCGGTGACGGTCCTGTGTGAGTGTCTGGAGGCAGTTGGAGGATGGATGGCAGCTAACAGATTGAGATTTAATCCTGACAAGACAGAAGTACTGTTTCTGGGGGACAGGAGGCGGGCAGGTGTGGAGGATTCCCTGGTCCTGAATGGGGTAACTGTGCCCCTGAAGGACCAGGTGCGCAGCCTGGAAGTCATTTTGGACTCACAGCTGTCCATGGAGGCACAGGTTAAATCCGTGTCCAGGGCAGCTGTGTACCAGCTCCATCTGGTACTGTGCTGGTCCAGGGGGGAGGTTACCGTGGGGCAAGGTCCAGGACCTGAGTCGAGGGTCGGCAGACAGTCCTCCACAGGCGAAGCGGGGTCCACAGCGAGGAGCCAGGCAAGGACAGGAACTCTGGGGGAACCGGACTGGGTGCTGGCTGAAACAGCTCTTCAATGACATTGCTCCCGCAACCTGGGACTGGGCTGACTGGCCTTTATCTTCTCTGAGGCCAGGGGCAGCCCCGGCCCCCAGGAGAACTGCCTCTCCTGGCCTTAAGGCGAGCACTCCTCCTGGGAGAAACCAGTTCCCTTCGCCTCTCTGCCCTGAGCCTCTGCAGTTCAGGAGAGGCTAAAGGGTTACTGGGCCCAGGGGGAGACTCACCTGTGGGCACTGAGTCCTCAACCACCTCCGGATTCCCAGGCCATCACAGGTACGCAGGCTGAGACCCTATCTGCCTGTGGACTGCCTTGCCAGAGTGGTGCATGCTCTGATTATCTCCCGCTTGGACTACTTGCACTCTACGTGGGGCTACCTTTGAAGGTGACCCGGAAACTACAACTAATCCAGAACACAGCAGCCAGACTGGTGACTGGGAGCAGCCGCCGAGACCATATAACACTGGTCTTGAAAGACCTACATTGGCTCCCAGTATGTTTCCGAGCACAATTCAAAGTGTTGGAGCTGACCTTTAAAGCCCTGAACGGCCTTGGTTCAATATACCTGAAGGAGCGTCTCCAGCCCCATTGTTCTACCCAGACACTGAGGTCCAGCACCGAGGGCCTTCTGGTGGTTCCCTCACTGCGAGAAGCCAAGTTACAGGGAACCAGGCAGAGGGCCTTCTCGGTAGTGGCGCCCTCCCTGTGGAATGCCCTCCCACCAGATGTCAAAGAGAACAACAACTACCAGACTTGTAGAAGGCATCTGAAGGCAGCCCTGTTTAGGGAAGCTTTTAATGTTTGATGTATCACAGTATTTTAATATTCTTTTGGAAGCCGCCCAGAGTGGCTGGGGAAGCCCAGCCAGATGGGCAGGGTATACATAAATAATAATAATAATAATAATAATAATAATAATAATAATAATAATAATAATTATTATTATTAAATGAAATGCTTAAAAAAAAGAAATAATTGTTACTTAAACTCCAGAACGTTATATATACATCTGTAGACATTACATTCTCCACCCCCTAGGCTGTGTTGCAAAAAACATGGATTTGGGAAGGGAATTTTTCACATCTCAGAATGGACTTGCTCTTTAATAAGCAAACATTGTATAGGTGTTGGTTCTGTATGTTAAATATCTTTTAGAGAGAATTACATGCTTACACAGGGAAGGAAATTCTATTTCCAGTAATAACTTTTTAAAGTGAGGCAGAACTACATGAGCATGGAAAAACTCCAGAAAATGCCACATGACTGATAAGCAAAGTATACTGAATTCAAGTAGAGCACGTACTTGGGAGCCATAAGTGTGTGTGCTTGTTGCTGTTGGCTTGACCTTTTTCTAAGCTCTGTTGGTCATGCCTCCCGTTTTATTGCCAAAGGATCTTGTGTTACCTAGGAAATGGCCACTCCTGTGTGCAGCAGCATACTCTCCAATACAATTGCCCACATATCTCTTACTTCTTAGAACAGTAAAAATTGATGGCTGTTGAGACCTTTACAATGTTATTGTACCTTGTTTCCACAGCATTTCTTGTGAGGAGCAGTATTTTATGTTAATTAATAATTTTAAGAGGGCCAAAGGCATTGTAGTGTACATAGTAATTTATTGATTGATCTCAGTGCTGTCTCTGGTTTAAAAGTTTTTGTTCAACACACAAACGCCTCAGCACCACATTCCACAAAACCTATCAACAGTGAAAATAATGAAATAACTGTAGCCACCAAGGAAAATGAAGCCCTGTTCTGTACCTTCTGTTTTGAGAAAACAAACTACAGTGGTACCTCGGGTTACATACGCTTCAGGTTACAGACTCCGCTAACCCAGAAATAGTACCTCAGGTTAAGAAATTTGCTTCAGGATGAGAACAGAAATCGTGCGACAGTGGCACAGCGGCAGTAGGAGGCCCCATTAGCTAAAGAACAGTTTCAGGTTAAGAACGGACCTCCGGAACGAATTAAGTACGTAACCAGAGGTACCACTGTATTGTCTGTAATGATATATAGCTAGTGGTTTGGGCCTGATGCAATTGGAAGAAAAGTATTTAGTTCTACTAAGTCCTGACATTTAGGGATGCGGGTGGCACTGTGGTCTAAACCACAGAGCCTAGGGCATGCTGATCAGAAGGTTGGTGGTTCGAATCCCCACAATGGGGTGAGCTCCCATTGTTCAGTCCCAGCTCCTGCCAACCTCGCAGTTTGAAAGCATGTCAAAGTGCAAGTAGATAAATAGGCACCGCTCCGGTGGGAAGATAAACACCGTTTCCATGCACTGCTGTGGTTTCGCCAGAAGTGGCTTAGTCATGCTGGCCACATGACCCGGAAGCTCTCTGTGGACAAACGCTGGCACCCTTGGCCTATAGAGCGAGATGAGCGCACAACCCCAGAGTCATCCGTGACTGGACCTAATGGTCAGGGACACCTGTACCTTTAAGTCCTCACAGTGAAGTTGAGCGGAAAGAAGAAATGTCTGTTGAGCTTTCCCAGTAGTGAGAATTTCCAGGGATGCAGCGCTTACCCAGATTTAGTTTATTTTAGAAGGAGATCACTGGAGCTTTGGTGTTCTGCAATATTTGCACTTGTTTACAGATATACTTGTTAAGCATAGGCAGTGGTGCACCAAAATCCCCCCTCCCCCCACCACAACTCCACAACCAACAGCCTGAAGTGCTGCTAGCTTCTAAACCCCAAACTAGCTCTCAGTAACTCTTCTTCCTTTTCAGACTTCAGCCTGTCCCCTTCTTTTCTCCACAGATACCTAGATTACATCATCCTTAGCTTGGCAGGGAGTAGGGTGTTTGTGTGTTTGTTTGTTTGTGCACCAGTCAAAAGACCAAAGGAAGATGCCAGACAATTAGTTTCGATGCTCATCAGCTTTAATTCCCTGAACAAAAGGCAACTTTGTCATGGGATTATCAAGGAACTTTTGAGGGCATTCTGGCCTCATTAATGCTCTTCCAGCCCAAACCATCACTCTTACACCACCACCCCCCCCCCGTTTTTTCAAGCAGGTGAGAAAAGAATGCTTATATGTCACATGTGATCCAGAAATTTCCCCTTGAAAAAAACTAACACAGTACTGCTACATTTCATTTGCATACCATTTTGACTCAAAGCCTAGAACAGTGCATCTAGGTGCTTCCCCCACCCCTTCAGTACATACTTACCCATTCATTTCTAAAGCAGGAGTGGTCTTTACTTTCTATGTCAAAGAGACTCCACAGCAGAGGAGAGCCAAACCTGTGCCCTCCCCTCAGTGGTGTAGCGGGGGGGTGCAGGGGGGGCCGGCTGCACCGGGCGCAACATCTGGGGGGGCACGCTCGTAGTCGCAGCTCTCTGCCCCTACCGGGTTAGGGGGCGCAAATTACTTGCCTTGCCCCGGGTGCTGACAACCCACGCTATGCCACTGCCTCCCCTCCATGCTTCTGTTTGGGGGTAGGTCTCAGCTGCTCTGCGTGCAAACCAAACAATAGGTTGTTGCTGGGGAAATCCCATTCATCCCCCAGCTAATACAGTCATTGCAAGTTGGAGCGCCGTGTTAAAACCTGGGTGCATAAGTGCTGGCAAAATACTCAAAGGTACCGGCCTCTGAACTTTCTGTCACAGTTTCTCATTTTCTTTGTGTGTGGGATCCACTCCCGGGGGTGGGGATAGGGGGAATGAAAACCACTTTCCCCTTCCCCAAGGGCACCATTACAGCTGCACTGTGTGGAGTGCTCTGATGAGTGTTTGGACCATTGTTCCTGCAGTGAGGCTTAGGTCCTTCCTCTACGCATTGGGCTGTAGAGCTTGCTGGCTGTTCTCAGTGGAATGGCATGGCAGCCCTTCCTGAGTCCAAGGTCACCAACATAGCACCTGCGGGCTCCCTGGCTGCCCACAAAGACTTTCACTGGTGCCCCAGGGCAGGTGCCCCAGAGTCAAAAGTCTCTAGCCCTTCTAGAAGAACATAATGGGACAAAATATGTAGATAGTACCTTACTGATTTCTGTGGAATGGAAGTGTGGTGTGCTGTCACCAACTTTTCCTGGTACTGAGGAACGCTCCCTGCTGCTGTTAGACAGAAACAGTGTGTGTTTGTGTGTAAAAAATCATTATTGTCCTCCACAATCAGGACTAGCAGGACACAGCTGACTTCTCTTAGGCTTTTCCACGGAGGCTGTCTCTCTAATTTTGGTTTACACCATGCCCACCCAGCAGCTATTTTGTGACTGGCAGCACCCTCTCAACATTCAACATGTGCCTACTGGTCCAAAAAGGTTAGTGCCCCCCTGCCCAAAGTGCTTGGTTGATTGTTGTTTGCAAATGCCTTGAGATACAAGTACCGTATTTTTCGCCCTATAGGACGCACATTTTCCCCTCCAAAAATGAAGGGGAAATGTGTGTGCGTCCTATGGGGCGAATGCAGGCTTTCGCTGAAGCCTGGAGAGCAAGAGGGGTCGGTGCGCACCGACCCCTCTCGCTCTCCAGGCTTCAGGAAGCTCTGCGCAACCCTCAGCTCCGATGGCTGCGCAGATCTGCCTGCAGTCCCGGGCTCAGCGCAGCTCTGCACGGCCATCGGGAGCGGGGCGCGAAGTCCTGCCTGGCTCCCGGTGGCTGCGCAGAGCTGCCTGCAGTCCTGGGCTCAGCGCAGCTCTGCGCGGCCATCGGGAGCGGGGCGCGAAGTCCCGCCTGGCTCCCGGTGGCTGCGCAGAGCTGCCTGCAGTCCCGGGCTCAGCGTAGCTCTGTGCGGCCATCGGGAGCGGGGCGCGAAGTCCCGTCTGGCTCCCGGTGGCTGCGCAGAGCTGCCTGCAGTCCCGGGCTCAGCGCAGCTCTGCGCGGCCATCGGGAGCGGGGCGCGAAGTCCCGCCTGGCTCCCGGTGGCTGCGCAGAGCTGCCTGCAGTCCCGGGCTCAGCGCAGCTCTGCGCGGCCATCGGGAGCGGGGCGTGAAGTCCTGCTCAGCTCCGATGGCTGCGCAGAGCTGCCTGCAGTCCTGGGCTCAGCGCAGCTCTGCGCGGCCATCGGGAGCGGGGCGCGAAGTCCTGCTCATGTCCTGGTGGCTGCGCAGATTGCCTGCAGTCCCGGGCTCAGCGCAGCTCTGCGCGGCCATCGGGAGTGGGGCGCGAAGTCCTGCCTGGCTCCTGGTGGCTGCGCAGAGCTGCCTGCCCGGGCTCAGCGCAGCTCTGCGCGGCCATCGGGAGCGGGACGTGAAGTCCTGCTCAGCTCCCGATGGCTGAGCCCGGGACTGCAGGCAACTCTGCGCAGCCACCAGGACATGAGCAGGACTTCGCGCCCCGCTCCCGATGGCCGCGCAGAGCTGCCTGCAGTCCTGGGCTCAGCGCAGCTCTGCGCGGCCATCGGGAGCGGGGCGCGAAGTCCCGCCTGGCTCCCGGTGGCTGCTCAGAGCTGCCTGCAGTCCCGGGCTCAGCGCAGCTCTCCCCATCGCCACTCCCACAAGCTCGGGGGACAGCGGGGAGGCGGAGCGCGCCTTCCTGCTGTTCCCCGACCTGGTTCTTCCAGCCCCGCACCTGGGAGGGAAATAATTTTTTTCTTCTTTATTCCCCCCCCAAAAAAAAACTAGGTGCGTCCTATGGGCCGGTGCGTCCTATGGGGCGCAAAATACGGTATCTGTCCTGACATTTATGGCTAGTTGATTCCCACAGCTACATGGTGGTCTGCACTGGCAAAGCAATGTGGTCTCTTCTGGCTGCCCATTTCTGCATTGTGCATGTAGGGGACACATATACTGGGCACAGTAGCATCAATGTGACATTAATACTGTTGCCACACATTGGCTGATGAGGTCCATGCATGGCTGATGTGTATTACCATTAGTTAGCAACCTCAGGATTACTGGGTGGTGGCAAAGTTTGCAGGGATGCTGTGGGCATTTCAGTTAGTGCAGCAATTGTGCTTTTTGCTCCCGACGAGTCTAACTATGTTATGGTAACCTTGGCGGAACTGTAGGGTTGACCTGCCAGTTTTTGTACAACAAAAAGAAAAAAGACATTTGTGATTTGATTTATTCTTCTTCTATGCCTCTTTCCATTCAGATGAACCCCAAAAGGGCATACAAACAATGGCACAACAGTATACAGTGGTACCTCGGTTTAAGAACAGTCCGGATTTGGTTTACAAACTCCCCAAAACTGGAAATAGTGTCCCGGTTTGAGAACTTTACCTCAGTCTAAGAACAGAATCTGAACGGTGGAAGGGCACCAGCGTTGGGAGGCCTCATTAGGGAAATGTGCCTCAGTCTAAGAACTGTTTTGGTTTAAGAACAGACTTCTGGAATGGATTAAGTTCGTAAACTGAGGTTCCGCTGTATTTATGTTTGTCTACATTAGCCTTGCCAAGCATACCTATCAGTGGCAGTTAGGCTTTGGTTGAAAAACTGTCATTGTAGCATTCTAGACAATACTCCTTTTTATTGTTTATTTATGCATTTTCAAGTTGCAATCGGCTAAATTTGTTCCAGTTACATACACCATCTCCTATCCCATCTTGCCTAGACTTCCCAACCTATCTTTCCTTAACATCCTAGCCCCATCCCTTTGGTTTGCTGCAACTTCTAAAGTTTTCCACTCTCTCCCATCTCTATTTGTTTTGTTTGTTGGTGTTCATGTGTTTAACCCTACTT
This sequence comes from Podarcis gaigeae, assembly GCF_964106915.1. Lineage (NCBI taxonomy): Eukaryota > Metazoa > Chordata > Lepidosauria > Squamata > Lacertidae > Podarcis > Podarcis gaigeae. Next base: position 67,019,140 of record NC_139681.1, read on the forward strand.
GTAAGTATCTATTTATACTACTACTTCTTAGATACAGTGGTACCTCGGGTTAAGTACTTAATTCGTTATGGAGCTCCATTCTTAACCTGAAACTGTTCTTAACCTGAGGTACCACTTTAGCTAATGTGGCCTTCCGCTGCCGCCGTGCCGCCCTGCGATTTCTGTTCTCATCCTGAAGCGAAGTTCTTAACCCGAGGTACTATTTCTGGGTTAGCGGAGTCTGTAAGCCGAAGCATATGTAACCTGAAGTGTATGTAACCCGAGGTACCACTGTACTCTTCTAGTTGTTCCCACTTGCTGAAGACTGTATTTCTCTTTGTATTTCTTATTTGGCCACCATAGTGGCCCAATTCTACATATTCTCTTAGTTTAAGCAACCACTTTTTTTGTCAGGATTTCCCTCTCCTTCCGCATTTTAGCGTTTTGCTGCTGTTGCGTAAAGGAAAAGGTTTTTTTTTACTTTATCTGGAATTTCCTGTCCTATTACAGCTAACAGGAATGCTTCTGGCTTCTTGGGAAAGGAATATTGAAGCATCTTCTTTAGTTCTTCATAAATCATTCCCCAGAATTGTTTTTTGGGGGGGCAAGTTCGCATTGCCGCTACATATGGATTAACGAACCCTCCTTATCTCAACATTTCCAACTTATTGGATCCTTCTATACAGTACTTCTGCAGCTGTAAGTCCTGACATTCTCCTTGGCTATTAAACTGGGATATAACTGCAAACTGCTGCGTTATCCATGGGAAGAAACCTCTTGAAATTTTAGAGAAGCTGTGGAGGGTACTAGCATCTAAAATAAAGAGCAATGCAGCCTCTGCAACTGCTGCAGAGCTCACAGTCCTTGTACCTATTCAATGGATGGAAGGATAACCTGTAGGTGAGGTGCTAAATTTCCCAAATGCTGAAGCCATTGCGGGGATGAGGAGAGAACCGTAATTTTGGGGAGAAGCCAAAATATTTGCATTCATAACTTTCTCGCTTTCTTATCAAACCTAAACTTTATGCTTTAACAACATAAAATGTATCATAACGTAGCACAACTCATGTGCTAATGCGATGTTTATACATAGCAATCATATGCATGTAAGGCTGACTGTTTAGTGGTGTTTCCCTGCCCCGCCCTCCAGCTAAGTGTGCATAGGATTGCTGCCTGAAAAACTATAAATGCCTCTGTATAATCCTATACATTGCAAGCCCAGGTGAGTTCAGTGGAAATGGCTTTCAGATAAGTATGAATAGTCTGTGCAAGGAAAAGGAAACCAGACACAGGACATCTGCTTCTAGTATCTCCATACTAGATCAGAATTCACCAGAAAAATATATGGAAAAAATCACAGGAAAAAGGACTCTGTGCACTCCTCTCATGCAAATGGCAGCAGGTCACGCTGTGGGTTAAACCACAGAGCCTAGGACTTGCTAATCAGAAGGTAAGTGGTTCGAATCCCCACGACAGGGTGAGCTCCCATTGCTCGGTCCCAGCTCCTGCCAACCTAGCAGTTCAAAAGCACGTCAAAGTGCAAGTAGATAAATATGTACCACTCCAGTGGGAAGGTAAACTACGTTTCTGTGTGCTGCTCTGGTTTGCCAGAAGCGGCTTAGTCATGCTGGCCACGTGACCCGGAAGCTGTATGCCGCCTCCCTCGGCCAATAAAGCGAGATGAGCGCCGCAACCCCAGAGTCAGCCACGACTGGACCTAATGGTCAGGGGTCCCTTTACCTTTTAATGTGGTAGAACTCAGGGGGAGCTAATGTGATGCAGAGCTACCTGGATGGGCCATTAGCAGGGGACAAAGGCCAGTGATGGGCTGATCCTGCATTGTAGGGGGTTGGACTAGATGACCCTCTAGTCCCTTCCAACTCTACAATTCTGTGCTAAGACTGCCAGGCAAAGGGATGTGGGGCCCCTTCTTTGCTGGGTGCTAGTGGGTGGAGGCAGAGACAAGGTTTAGGGTCTCAACTTTGAATGACGTAGGTGGCGGAGAGGTCCTTGGAGTGGGTTATCAGCAAGAAGGAAGGGCAGAACTGCATGTGAGCTGGGAATGACAGCCCAAAGGTCATGTTGCAAAAAAAATATGGTGGGCCACCCTAGCAAGTGAATATGAACTGGTGAGTCCCCATATCAAAACAAAACCTGGGAACTGCCACTGTAGACCATACTGATCTAGATGGCTCAGTGGTCTACCTCAGTTTAAGGCAGCTTCCTGCAGAGTTGGATTGCAGACATTTGGAAACAGCGAGATTGATGACGCTGATTCTACAGGGCCCATGCGGTTTTTCTTATCATTTGCTTAGGCTGGTTGCCGCTTCTTTGCTTTTCACTTGAGAGGTTTCTTGTTGTTTCTGTTCTGCTGAGCAGCTGCCTTTCAGCTGTGACATTTTGTCACCTCTCGGATGGCACCTGTTCTATCCCCACCCATCCCTTTTCTGAGTTTTATGCAAAGCTCATGGAGCGTTTTCTCCTCCTAAGAGTAAAATAGATAAGCCACCACCATCAGCCAGATGAATCACAGAACAAGCCTGCAATTTAAATTTAGAGACACAAACTAAGAAACCCAACTTTTTTCCTCTTCTCGGTTCACATTTAGTTATATATAATTATTAAAGGTAAAGGTAAAGGTACCCCTGCCCGTACGGGCCAGTCATGTCCAACTCTAGGGTTGTGCACTCATCTCACTTAAGACACACTTCTGGGTCACGTGGCCAGCGTGACGAAGCTGCTCTGGCGAGCCGGCACCAGCGCAGCACACGGAAACGCCGTTTATATATATAGTTATTAGAAACACTTAAATTGAGCTGCTCTGCAGCTGTTTGTTTCCATGCAAGTGGAATTCAGAAAAAGCCCCACCAATCAACTATTCCTTTAGCCTCAGTTCCCCATTGTAAAATGGCAGAAAGGTAGTTGATTGTTATTGAGCTGATGTTACCTAGTGAGAGCTGGGACTAAAAAAAGAGGAAGATGGAAAATATAAATTTAGAAGTTTTTGCAGTCTGTAATATTGGAAACACAGGGCAGCATCTGCTCTCTGCACTGTATATATCATACCCCTTTAAACAGTCTTAGGTAAAGGGACCCCTGACCATTAGGTCCAGTCGTGTCTGACTCTGGGGTTGCGGCGCTCATCTCACTTTATTGGCCGAGGGAGCCGGCGCACAGCTTCCGGGTCATGTGGCCAGCATAACTAAGCCGCTTCTGGCGAAACCAGAGCAGCGCACGGAAGTGCCATTTACCTTCCTGCCACAGCGATACATATTTATCTACTTGCACTTTGAGGTGCTTTTGAACTGCTAGGTTAGCAGGAGCTGGGACCGAGCAATGGAAGCTCACCCCGTCGCGGGGATTCGAACCACCGACCTTCTGATTGGCAAGCCCTAGGCTCAGTGGTTTAGACCACAGTGCCATCCGCGTCCCTTTAAACAGTCTTGGCTTCCCTCAAATAATCTTGGGAACTGTAAAGGGTGCTGAAAGTAAGGAGGAACCGCCCCCTCCCATTTACCTCACACAGCTATGATTACAGAGTTCCCCAGGAAGAAGGATTGCCTGTTAAACCACTTTGGGAATTGTAGCTCTGTGATGGGGCCTTCATTACCTGTACCAGTGTGATTTATTTCTGAGGTGTATATACATAGTAAGATTCATGACAATAGCCCAGTTACTTTTGGGGTCCAGGATAATAGAATGTAATTCTTCAAGATGTGGCAGTGAGCAATAATATCAGCAATAGAAGTTTGGCAGTAGTTTTAGGTAAAACGAATAGAACTGCTGGAGCAGGCCAGTTGCTTTTTTAGTGATGCCTTATGTGAGACCTGAGGATAAAGGAAAACAAGTCCAAAAAATGATTTTGACTGTGTGGCAGATTCCCAATTTCCAGTAGCAAGCCTGTTCTGACACTGCAGTACCAGTTTGACTTGGTGGGTAGTATCCTGCACTCTTCCTGTATTTCTGTTGAATTTTATGTCTTAATGTATTATATATTCAGATGTTAGCCACCCTGAGACCGGTTCTGGCCGGGGAGGGCGGGATATAAATAACATTATTTATTATTATTATTATTATTATTATTATTATTATTATTATTATTCCTGCAAAGATCTGAATATACCTTCCGAGTAGCATAGGAAGCTTCCTTAAGCTGATTTAGACCATTGGTCCATATATGGCAATAATGTTGACATGGACTGGCAGCAGCTCTCTAAACTTTCAGGCAGGAGTTTCTTCCAGTCTAGTACGTTACACATGTATTGCTATTTTTTCCTCCACTTCCTGAAGATTATAATCCCAAAGATGCTTATGAAATCTAAATTATTTAACCACATTATTAAGTATCATTCCATACCTATGAATCACAGCCTTTTCAGCACTTTGCAGTGAAGTCAGATAACATCAGACCCATAGGCATTGCTTTCAACCTTCCCTTTTTTTGCGGGAAATTCCTTTATTCCAGTGCCGTTTCCCGCTGCTATCCCGGATTGTTAGATATCCCGTAGACTGTCCCCGGGACAGGTGAGGATGCTGATCCCTTATTTTCGAGGCTGCTGATCCCTTATTTTCGAATCTGAAAGTTGACAGCTATGCCCATAGGTACAGAACATGCTGCCAAGGGCTATCCCTTGCATATGTTGGCCAAGAAGGGATTGTTAGTGACCTCGTGGTATTTTCCATATACCTATGGGTCAAGGGAAGTCTTCTTCAGGAGAGATTGCCCCAAAATATTGTGTGGTTACATAATATTTCTCTTCCTACAGAGCTTTCTGTCTCAGGATCGCAGCCTTGTCCTATAAGAAATATATATATATATATATATATATGGAGACCTAGGAGGAAGGGCTAATAGAACTTAAAAGGAAGATCTGCTTAAATAATTTCATTCCTGTAACAATAAGTTCTGTAACTATTATCTTTCAGGTTTGTAAGGGAAACTCTTTCTCCTTACAATCTACCTTTCTTCCTTCAAGTAAAAAGGGTGGGGATTATACATGAAGATCTTAAATAAAATCCATGACTTGGAGCGATTGTTCAATTATTATTTTTAATTGCATCCCCTGCCAGAAGTGAGTGAGATTATCTCGGAGCACTGATGAGATCTGTAAAGGTTATTTTAATTGCAGAGATTCTGCGTCGGAGACACTTGAGCATTCCAAAATGTTACACTTAGAAGCAAATTACGAACCTACTATTAATTACAGCCTAGTGCAAAATGACAGCTGAATATGAATGGAAGGAAGACGATTGGTGAGCTTGAGCAGGTTTGGGGAAACATCTGTGGAAATAGTGGACTGATGGGAAGAATGCTGTTTCCTAGACTGGAATGTTGGTTACATTAAGGTTACTGCCCCTCAAAGAAGGATACTGTTGAGCTGAAAAAGCAGTAGAAAGGGGGCAACCAGCGGGCCAAAGAGCTGGAGAAACTCTCTTGCAATGAAAGATCACAATGTTTGTGGCTTTTTAGTTTAGGAAATATTTAGAATGGGAAATATTCTTCATTAAGAATATGCTCATTGTGCTTTGCAGGTAAAATCTAGGCATATTTACTCAGAAATAAGCATCATGGAAGGGACGCGGATGGTGCTGTGGTCTAAACCACTGAGCCTAGCGCTTGCCAATCAGAAGGTCAGCGGTTCGAATCCCCGCGACGGGGTGAGCTCTTGTTGCTTGGTCCCAGCTCCTGCCCACCTAGCAGTTTGAAAGCACGTCAAAGTGCAAGTAGATAAATAGGTACCACTGCGGCGGGAAGGTAAATGGCACTTCCGTGCACTGCTCTGGTTTTGCCAGAAGTGGCTTAGTCATACTGGCCACATGACCTGGAAAAACTGTTTGCGGTCAAACGTTGGCTCCCTCGGCCTGTAAAGCAAGATGAGCGCCGCAACCCCAGAGTTCTTCGCGACTGGACTTAACTGTGAGGGGTCTTTTACCTTTAGCTTTTAAGCATCACGGAACTCAATGGCACTTACTTCCAGGTAAATATGCACATGATTATAGTCTTATGCAGTGGAGGGGTTTTTGTGTAAAATATAAGGTAAAAGCGCTGAGTGCCAATACAAAATGGCAGCAAAAGAAAAGATGTGGTCGTACTCTGTGCTGGTGAGTACCATTGTTTCAAGTGTTGTTAATGATCACTAAGGATCAGGCAGGAGTACTATAAAACAAAGACATTATTTAAGCTTGCTTTCTTTAATTCCTAACTCTCTCTGGCTTTCATGCGCGCGCTCTTGCTCTCTCTGCTTTCTGTGCTGAATCACTTCCTGGTAGCTGTCCCTTAAGTTGTGCCTCCCTCTCTGCGTTTCAAATTCCTTTCCCTAACTGCTATCCAACCCTCTTACAGTGGTACCTCTGGTTGCAAACGGGATCCATTCTGGAGCCCCGTTCGCAGCCTGAGCAGAACGCAACCCACGTCTGCACGTGCGCGGGACACGGTTCGCCGCTTCTGTGCATTCGTGTGATGTCATCTTGAGCCATCTGCGCAAGCGGCGAAACCTGGAAGTAACCCTTTCCAGTACTTCTGGGTCGCCGTGGGATGCAACCTGAAAAGATTTAACCCAAAGCGTCTTTAACCCGAAGCATGACTGTACTTAGTTCAGCATGCATTGATACAGCCATGACACATGCAGAAAGCACTGGTCTTAGAAGAATGTGCGGAAGAATCAAGTTTTGTAGTAAGGAAGCATCAGACATCAGGGGCAAATGACCATTGAGACTCGCTCCTCACGAGCAACACTTCATACCCTTCTTGAGTGTGTTTTCCTTTTCCTGGCTAGAAACTTAGAGGGGGGTATATAAGTAAGAGCTGTTAACCATGGAATGGTCTCCCTCGGGAGGTTGTGAAGGTTTTTAAGCAGAGGTTGGGTGGCCATTTGTCATGGATGCTTCAGCTGAGATTCCTGCCTTGCAGGGCATTGGACTAGATGACCCTGGGGTCCTTTTCCAACACAATTCTATGATTCTTTGTGAGTGCATGTAGAATATAGTCTATTGTACAAAGGTAAAATGTACACTTGTTGCTTTGCACATTTTTGCCTCTGGTCCTGCCTACCAGTGGTGAGAGCCAGTGTGGTATAGTGGTTAAGAGCGGTGGACTCGTAATCTGGTGAACCGGGTTCGCTTCCCTGCTCCTCCACATGCAGCTGCTGGGTGACCTTGGGCTAGTCACACTTCTCTGAAGTATCTCAGCCCCACTCACCTCACAGAGTGTTTGTTGTGGGGGAGGAAGGGAAAGGAGATTGTGAGCTGCTTTGAGACTCTTTTGGGTAGTGATAAAGCGGGATATCAAATTCAAACTCTTCTTCTTCTTCTTCTTCTTCTTCTTCTTCTTCTTCTTCTTCTTCTACCACTGGGATGTAGACCCTTGGAAGATCACCCAGGTGGAAATGTGATCCTCAGCCTGAAAAACCCTGCTCTAGGTCCATTCAGGTGTTATTTAAATAGGTACCTCATCACACCTGGGTTGGGTGAGAGTGCTAGCCCCATTCTTCCTTCTGTTGCCTTCCAAGAGTTTACAGGTCCATATCGGATCCCCATATATTTTGGAACGCTAAAGCAAAAACGGACACCAAGGAGGCAGCAGACTTAACTCACTTGTCCCTGCAAGAGCATCCCCAAATGTGATATTTTCCCCATTTAATGAATGCCCAGATAGGGTGCCCCTCAAACCACCTTCAGCTGCCAATCCATTCATTCATTATTACACACTGTTTGATTGTTTAAAAAACCCAAATGTAGTTTATAGAAGATAAAATAGAAAAATCAAGAAAAATGTACAGTCCTACTTCAGACACCCAAAGTTAAAATTACCTCAACTCACTAAGCACCTGGGTAGACTTGTCTAAACAGGAATGTTTTTAGCGGGCGCCAAAAAGGGTATAGTGAGCAGATGCCTGCTTGATCTCAATAGGCAGGGAGTTCCAAAGTGCACTAATCAACCAATTTCTTACAAATGTGAAATGGGCATTATGTAGCACCCAGCATAGTGCCAGTTCTGCCGATCAAAGCAGTTGAATGAACATGTGTAGGATAAGGTGATTTTGTGGGGATACTGTTCCCCAGTGGTTAAGGGCTAAAGATATCAATAAAAAGTATATCTTACTCCCCCCAGCTTTGCTGCCATTGAGGAAATGTAGTTCCTTCCTTCTTATGACTTCACACTGTCAAGTTCTGGTGTTCCGATTCCCCTCAGCTGTGTCTCAACAACCTCAAAAGTGGCTCCAGATGCCAGATTAGGCTTGTTCTTCTTTTCTGAGTTGTCTCGATTCCAAAAAGCAGTACATCAAAATAGAATATAGGTTGGGCGTGGGCTCTTTATACCTGCAGGAGATGAGCAGTGGGAGGTTTCTGGTTTCGTTGAGAAGTTGGAAGACAAAACGATAGATGAGGCTCCGCACAGTTTCTCTGCATGAGAAGTAGTCTAGTGTTCTTGGAAGGGCATTTGAATGTATTGTTGGAAGGGAGCTTTCAGTGATTTGGTTTGAATGAAATTTGAGGCATTGATTTGTTTCAGGATAAGCTATTTTACGTAGCGGCGACTGGCAGTTGTTTGCATTTTGCAGTTGTTTGCATGTCAGGCCTCTCGGAAGGCTGTTAGCATGCTTTCCTTCATGCTTAAAAGGCTTGGCTCAGGCATCAGAAGTCTGTGTCTTTCACTTTCATCTCTGTATACTAAAAGCATGACGACTCCTGTGCTGTTGGTATTTTTTCTCTAATAAACTGTTTTTCATTTCACAGGTGGCCTTCAGCCTTCGTTAGCGATCTCACTGCTTTGAGTGGTTGGGTTTCTAGGACAGCAAGAGCATTATGAGCAGCCCTGAAATCTTCTAACACCCTGCCGTGTCTGTTGCAACTTCACTTTTCATCGACATCAGGTAACCAATCTGTTGTCAGATTAGCAAATGAAATTTAGGGATGCAGTAGCTGAAATAAGATTTCATTGGCTTGATTAGACGGATTGTCCCTAGTAATCACGCTTTCACAACTGTAAGGCTGTAGGATAGAGTGTTAAATCCTGAACCCATTTGTTTTATTGAATGCAGGGTGCTAGGCTCATGCTATTATCAGGTTGCTTTTGAGCATCTTTTTTGTTCGTCTCTGTGTTGGTAGTTTTTCACCAACATCAGTAATTTGTTCATAGCTGTAGACCAAATGTCTTTTTATTCTGGGGGTTTATATCATGGTGGTTTGGTATACAATCAAAGGGATGAGAGTGTATGCAAAAAAGAGAGAGTGAATGGATATGGAAGCATTGCCAATTTTTAGAAGAACCCTAAAAGCAGTGCTGTTTCAGTGGGCTTAGCCAAAATGCTTTTACCTCATGCCTGCTTTTATTACTGCTTTAAGCCATCATTTCTGGTGGTTTGCTGTTTCTTTAATGTTTCAGCAAAACTTATAAGGTGCTTTGACTACATATTAATGTAGAAAAGCAGAGTATAAATTCTGTGCATACAGAAATATTATTGTTCAGAAGTACCTCACACCTGTGCTTGACATTAAAGCAAAATGTTTAGTTTGGAAGGTGTCACCCCCCAGTTTTGTTTAGTTTCACTCATTCTGGCATCTGCTTTGCATACAGGATCCTTACATTGTTGCAAACATTACATTTTTAAAAAACAGTATACAGTGGTACCTCGCAAGACGAATGCCTCGCAAGACGAAAAACGCGCAAGACGAAAGGGTTTTTCGTTTTTTGCGTTGCTTCGCAAGACGATTTTTCCTATGGGCTTGCTTCGCAAGACAAAAATGCCTTGTGAGTTTGCTTCCTTTTTCTTAAAGCCGTTAATACCTAGCGAATCCGCGCTCCGCAAGACGGAAAAATCGCAAGACGACACAACTCGCGGAATGAATTAATTTCGTCTTGCGAGGCACCACTGTAAACAGTTTTGAAATGGTGTCTGGTTAGTTTGCTTTTTGTTTCTTCAGGAAAGCAAACTCTATTTTGCATGTACAGTGGTACTTTGAGTTAAGTACTTAATTCGTTCCGGAGGTCCGTTCTTAACCTGAAACTGTTCTTAACCTGAAGCACCACTTTAGCTAATGGGGCCTGCTGCTGCTGCCGCGCCGCCGGAGCCCGATTTCTGTTCTTATCCTGAAGCAAAGTTCTTAACCTGAAGCACTGTTTCTGGGTTAGCGGAGTCTGTAACCTGAAGCGTATGTAACCTGAAGCGTATGTAACCTGAAGCGTATGTAACCCGAGGTACCACTGTATCAGTTTTGTCAGGAAGTTCTCTCCCAGTTCATTTTGTATAATAAGAATTTGTGTGGCTTCTGAGCAGGAAGGAGACGTGTGATCCAGTCTTGCATGTGACCATGGTTGGCTAGCCTAGAGACTGACCTGCACATTTTCATCCTGCAAATTATTTCTGTTAATGATTACCATGCTTATATCACACAGACAAAATGTAGAATGCCCTAGATAGGGATGGGGGACTTGTTGCTTTTCAAATGCTGGAGAGGCACAAATTTTCCATCCCTGCTGTCATATTTTTAAAAAGCAAGTTAATAGGAATGTTAGCCTGGAATCCTATACCCACTTATATGGCAGTAAATTCCATTAAAGTCAGTGGGAATTACTTCTGAACACACATGTATGGAATTGCACTGTCCTTACCAGAGTTACACTGTCAAAGGACTGCCTGAAACAGGAGGACTTAATCTGGTTATCTAGGACTTTTGGTTGATCAAGTATTCTATTTTAAATGTTTTGTAGCTGAAATGCAGAAATAATCTGGACTGTCGTGTTTCAGATCTTATTTTCTCCCACAGCTCCATGATTATGATAATAACTTTAAATGTGCTGTCATATGCTTAGTGGAAAACAGAGGAGAAACAGCATTAAAGTTACAGGTCAGACATCTGCGGATGCCAGTCATAGAGAGAAACTGCAGCGTTAAATTATGAGATGACTCTCTTGGATTTTAGCCAATTTTACATTGAATAAAATCTTTTGCATTTGAGGGCAAAAGAACTGTTCGCACCATGTTCTATTACATTCCTTATGAGGCACCCCCTCTACATAAAGTGCAGATACGGCATTGAAAATTAACTATTTCAATGCTTTTTTATGTCTCATACCTTCATATCTCTTTTTCTGTAAGCTTGCATAGCTAGCTTGCATTCACTAGTCTTTGGCTAGAAATATAAGGATCTTTATGGCGGCTCATCCGGATAGACAGATGCACTGCAGTTTTGAGCTAAACAATGATCGCCAAAACATTTTAAAAAAGGTTTTGTGCCATATGGAATTGAAGGCCTGACTGGTTTTTTTTTTTATTAAAGATTTCTTAGTTTACAAAAATGCGTGCGTTGTCTTTTTTTCAAGTTGTGTTTTCTACGAATCAGTTTCATTTGTTGTGAGGCAACACTGTTGCATGCAATATTAAGTTGAGAAGAAAATAGAGGGAGGGGTAGTAATGCTTCTATTATTTTACTTAATATATGTGTGTTTTTGTGTCAGCATCACTCTTACTATTTGCTTGTTCCAGTTACAGATAGGTAGCCGTGTTGGTCTGCCATAGTAAAAAATAAAATAAAAAAATTCCTTCCAGTAGCACCTTAAAGACCAACTAAGTCAGTTCTTGGTATGAGCTTTTGTGTGCATGCACACTTCTTCAGATACACTGAAACAGAAGTTTCCAGACCCTTCTATATAGTGAGAAGGTGGGGAGGGGTATTACTCAGAAGGGTGGTGGGAATGGGTGGTTGGCAGATAGCTGTGATGAGCCTGTTGACAACTCTTAACGACTGCAATAGGTCTTACAGGGAGAAGCAAGGGGTGAAAAGGTGAAAAATGGCTTTGTCATGTATAATGAGATAAGAATCCAAGGTCTTTGTTCAGGCCAGGTTTCTCCATGGTTTTAAGTTTGGTGATAAGTTGTAATTCAGCAGCTTCTCTTTCCAGTCTATTTCTGAAATTCCTTTGTAGTAAAACAGCTACTTTGAGATCTTGTATAGAATGTCCTGGGAGATTGAAGTGTTCTCCTACTGGTTTCTCTGTCTTGTGATTCCTGATGTCCGATTTATGTCCGTTTATTCTTTGGCGTAAGGTCTGGCCTGTTTGTCCAATATAGAGAGCTGAAGGACACTGTTGGCATTTGATGGCATACACAATGTTAGACGATGAGCAATTAAATAGTCCCGAGATGGTATGTGTGATGTTGTTGGGGCCAGTAATGGTGTTGTCCGGGTGTATGTGGCAGCAAAGTTGGCATCTGGGTTTATTGCAGGCTGTGGTGCCAGTGTCCGTGTTAGGTCTGGTTGTAGTATTATTGTGGGTTAGGAGTTGTTTAAGACTGGGTGGCTGTCTGTAGGCAATGAAAGGTCTTCCTCCCAGAGCTTGAGAAAGAGAACTGTCATTGTCCGGGAGAGGTTGGTAGATCTCTGATGATACGTTGTACTGTTTTAACTTGGGAGCTGTATGTGATGACTAGAGGTGTTCTGTTATTTTCTTTTTTGGGTCTGTCTTGCAGCAAGTTCTCTCTGGGTATCAGTCTGGCTCTGTTGATCTGTTGTCTAACTTCATCTGTTGGGTATTTTAGTTCTAAAAAGGTTTGCTGTAGATCTCTTAGGTGAGAGTCTCTGTCTGTAGAATTGGAACAGATGCGGCTGTAACCTAGTGCCTGGCTATATACAATGGACTGTTTGGTATGTTTGGGATGGTAGCTAGAGGCATGTAGATATGTTTGTCTGTCAGTTGGTTTACGGTATAAGGTGGTGTCTATGTGCCCATCCTGTATTTTTGTAGTAGTGTCCAAAAATGTATTTCTTGCATAGATTGATTCATAGTTAGGTTGATTGTGGGGTGAAAATCATTGAATTTCTGGTGGAAGGTGTTCAGGGTCTGTTGACCATGTGTCCAGATGATAAAAATATCGTCAATGTATCGCAGGTACAAGAGAGGTTTGAGTGGGTAGGAGTTTAGGAAACGTTCTAAATCTGCCATGAAGATGTTGGCATACTGTGGGGCCATGCGGGTGCCCATTGCTGTGCCGCTGATCTGAAGGTACAGGTCATCACCGAATTTGAAGTTGCTGTGGGTAAGGACAAATTGGCAGAGTTTGGTGGCAAAGTCCGCTGTGGTTTTATCTGAAATGGTGTTCCTTATAGCTTGTAAACCATCGTTGTGTGGGATGTTGGTATACAGAGATTCCACATCCATAGTAGCTAGTATAGTATTGTTGGGAAGATTGTTTAAAGATTGTATTTTCCTCAGAATACAATGCTTGTTGTATTTCCTTGGTGGCGAGAGAGGTTGGGGTAGCCTAGGGTGTGGTTGGTATTATTATTATTTATTTATCTGGCTGGGTTTCCCCAGCCACTCTGGGCAGCTTCCAGCAAAACATTAAAATACAATAATTTATCAAATATTAAAAGCTTCCCTAAACAGGGCTGCCTTCAGATGTCTTCTAAAAGCCAGATAGTTGCTTATTTTCTTGACATCTGGTGGGAGGGCGTTCCACAGGGCAGGCATCACTACCGAGAAGGCCCTCTGCCTTGTTCCCTGTAACCTCACTTCTCGCAATGAGGGAACTGCCCAAAGGCCCTTGGCACTGGAACTCAGTGCTTGGGCAGAATGATGGGGGTGGAGACGCTCCTTCAGGTATACTGTATGCCTGCTTACCCCTTTTGGTAATGAACGTTTTAAGTACATTTCCGTGCAAAGAGTGGGATGACAGCATATTTGCATTCAGAGCAAAAATGCAGCAAAACTGCCACACCAGCAAAGCTCTTGTCCATGGAAGTTTATGCAAAAGTAATACTAATTTATGGGACTCTTTTTGGTTAAATGATGTGCCTTTTCATGTCAGATGAGCCGGTGGAGTTGATGTATGTGCAGTTCCCAGGGGAGTTGTCTTCTCCTCTTTTTTGTTTCTGCATGCATGTGATGTTTTCAGTTCTAATGTTTTCTTCTGATGCATCCAAAAAGTTTAAAAACCACCCTTGAAGGAGAATTTCTGTGTACTGCCAGCTTTTTTTAACGAAGAGGGTATAAGCACTGTCTGTCCCTGTTGTAGATTTCCTATGATCTCACTAAGGTTGCCATAACCTTGCCTTCAGGCTTTCTTGGTGGTTTATGAAATCACCTTTTCCACAGCTTCTTATAAACAGTTGCAATTTTTAAAATGGCTGTCATCATCCTGGAAAAGCATAGGAAGTGACTCAAACAGTGAATACAGTCATACCTTGGTTCTCAAATGGTTCTCAAATGGCTTAGTTGTCGAACAAATCTTGAACGCCGAAAACCCGGAAGTAAGTGTTCTGGTTTTCAAACGTTTTTTGGAAGCCGAACATCTGACATGGCTTCTGCTTGAGTGCAGGAAGCTTCTGCAGCCAATCGGAAGCCGCACCTTGGTTTTTGAATGGTTTCAGGAGTTGAACAGACTTCCAGAATGGATTAAGTTCCAGAACCAAGGTATGACTGTATCTGTTTTGGTTACTAATGTTATCTGCCTCAAATGATCTCATATTTGATACCTTGATATCTGAGATCCTCTGATGAGGTGGGATTCAGCTGCATTTACGAGGGACTGACCCTTTAATGTATCAGTCCCTGTCCTGTGGAACTCACTGTTTATGGAGGTTCAGCAGCAACCAACCCTGCCTTTTTTCAGACATCTTCTGAAAACTTCACGATATGATTTTGTTTTCTTGCAACCAACCAGTGTCTAATGATGTTTAAAATTATGTTTCCTAGATATTTACAGACTGGTTTTATTGAATTTTATATGCTGTACGCTGCCTTGATATATTTGATGTAAATACAAATTCTAAATTTTCAAATCTGGCAAGCAAGAATACTAACATTTGAAAAAGCAGTTCAGAGCAAGGAGATCTCTATGTTATACAATCTCACCAAAAGGATATGATAATTCATGAGACAGGTAAGGAAAAAACAAACCCTTTGGGAGAACTATTAGATTATATTTAAATGAGTGGATATAAGATTGTAAACAAGATGATAATTTGCTTGAAAAAACTTTTCAACAATGTAAGTGGGAGCAGGAGACGCGAGGAAGCCTAAACAAGTTATGAAATTTTGTTATGATATAAGCAATGTTGTTTATTACTTATGTTTTTCTTTCACAAAAAATCTTAATAAATATATATATATATATATATATATATATATATATATATATATATATATTGCTTTCGTAGATTTTCACGGGTACAGGAATGCAGGTTTTGGTGTCCTCGGGTGTCTTCCCGTGTAAAAGTTGGGGTGTCTAGGCGACGTTTCGACGAGGTCTCACTCGTCATCTTCAGGCTGGTGCTTTCGGCTTCTTGTTACTGGAACAGAGCGGGATCTCAATGTTTGAGTTCCTATAAATACTGTAGAGGGGGTGTGGTGTCTAGCCTCCAATGTTCTGGGCAGAGAGGAAGTTCCCAGGCTAGTGTGCCTTTTCTTCTTTTGTTCCTTAATTACTTGAGAGATACCTTGAGTGATTTCTTGAGTGATATCCTGAGTACCACTTAGGTGGGTCATTAGGTGTGGATTAGTTGCTAAAGTCTTTGTGTCTTGACCTCTTGAACTTTGTGAAGAGTTTTCCTGAGAAGATGGCTGTATTGCACTTAGTTGTGCTTTGGCTTGGCTTCGTGTATAGGGGCGAGCTGTGGTTTTGTGGCTTGTGTCAGCCAGATCTGTGTAGGGATTGCAGGGGGGTGCAGCATCCGGAGGTGCCACCATGGATTGGCTACTGGATGGTGTCAGTAATTCATCTGTGGAGAGGGTCTGGGTTTGGGTCTGGTGTGGTTGATTGGTGTTGGCGTTCTGTGTGCCTCTGGATCTGGTGTCAGTTTTTGTGGGGAGGGCTAATTTCCAGATGTCTGGCAAGCGGGATGTGTCGTCACGCTTGTTCATGTTGTGAGGGTGTTTCTCTATCTCGATGGCTTCCATGATTATTCTCTTGTGGTGATGTTCCGTGTTAAAGAGCAATTTGGAATCTGCAAAATTAATTTCGTGTCCTGTTTCTTTCATGTGTTGGAAAAGAGAGGAAGTTTTTTCTTCTTTTTTGACGGCATTCTTGTGTTCTGCGATACGTGCATTTATTCGTCTGTTTGTTTGTCCAATGTACGTGGCTGGGCAGACTTTGCAGGGTATTTCATAGATCCCTTGGTTTTCCAACTGGATTTTATCCTTGGGGTTTCTGAGGATATTGGCTATTTTTTGGTTGGTGCAAAAGGCTGTTTTGATATTGTGTTTATGGAGGATTTTGCTAATTTTATCTGTAGTGCCCTTGATATAAGGAAGGAGGGCCATGCCATTGTTTTCTTCTGTGTCTTGGTTTTTGGGGGGTGTTTCTTTTTGGATTAGCTTCGTAATCCTGTTTTGCTGGTATCCATTGGCAATTAACACATTTGAGAGATTCTGTAACTCAGTTGTCAAGTGGTCTTTGTCAGCCAGGCGTTTGGTTCTGGAGATGAGAGTCTTGGCTACGGAGTTTATTTGTGCAGGGTGGTGGTGTGATTGTGCATGTAAGTAGCGGTTGGTGTGTGTTTTTTTCTGGTAGATAGTGTGTCCTAGGGAGCCATCAGGTTTTTTGTAGATTAGGACGTCAAGGAAGGGAAGTTGGTTGTTGGCTTCTATTTCCATAGTGAATTGTATTTTGGGGTGTAAGTTGTTGAGATGTGTGAGGAAGCTATCCAGTTTTTCCTTCCCGTGTGGCCAAATTACAAAGGTGTCGTCAACATATCTGAGCCAAAGTTTGGGTTTGTGTTCTGACTTGTCTAAAGCATTGGTTTCAAAGTGTTCCATGTACAGGTTTGCGATGACCGGTGAGAGGGGTGATCCCATAGGTGCTCCTTCTATCTGTTTGTATCTTTGTCCATTGTGGATGAAGTACGTGTTGGTTAGGCAGTGGTTGGTCAGGTCCAAGATGTATTCGGGGGGATTGTATTTGTTTTGAATAGCTGTCAAGGCTTCATTAATGGGCACTTGTGTGAAGAGAGATACAACATCGAAGCTCACAAGTAGGTCATTAGGATGTAGGTTTTGCTTCTTTATTGTTTCTATGAACTGGAAGGAGTTTGGTACGTGTGAAGAGATGGATTCTGCATAGGGCTGAAGTTGCTTGGCGAGAAATTTAGCGAGATTTTGTAGAGGTGAGCCTATGGAGCTGACTATTGGTCTGAGTGGTGTTCCTTCTTTGTGTATCTTGGGGAGGCCGTAGAGTTTGGGGCATCTGGATGATTTTTCTCTGGGGATGATTCTTAGCTGGATTTCTTCACTGATAGGAGAGGCTTTTATTTTGGATTTGGTGGTTTTTTCCAGATAGGTGGTGGGATCTGTTTTTATAGGTTTGTATTTCACTCAAGAAATCACTCAAGGTATCTCTCAAGTAATTAAGGAACAAAAGAAGAAAAGGCACACTAGCCTGGGAACTTCCTCTCTGCCCAGAACATTGGAGGCTAGACACCACACCCCCTCTACAGTATTTATAGGAACTCAAACATTGAGATCCCGCTCTGTTCCAGTAACAAGAAGCCGAAAGCACCAGCCTGAAGATGACGAGTGAGACCTCGTCGAAACGTCGCCTAGACACCCCAACTTTTACACGGGAAGACACCCGAGGACACCAAAACCTGCATATATATATATATATATATATATATAAAAGATAATTCATGAGACAGGAAAGGGAAAAATGGTCGTGCTTTTCATATATTAATAGGCTTGTGGTTGTGGGTAACTCCACACCAGATGAGGAACTGCCCACAGATAAGGTGCATGCACATTAATGCCAATGTCTCTTACGCAACCAGCATCCCATTTGAAGTAGAGACTTGCATGCATCTTCACAGCAAGAGCTAGAGGATGTGGGTATACTGCTAGAAGCTGCCTCTTGGTGATGCCTTAAATCATATTGGCTTTGCCAACCCAGCTGCCAGAGGAAAGCAGCAGTCTGGAACTCAGGGTTTCTACTTCCAGCTTTTGCCTATTTGTCCTTGGTCTGCACACACAAACCACTTGGCCACAATGGAGATTGCAGACTTCCCTCTTGGGATGAATGACTGGATAGCCAAGGCTGGAGATGGGGCTCTTGGCAGCCACAGGCAAAGTTAGAGCAAAGTAGGCAGCAGTGATTTGTGCAGGCTCCTCCAGGTGACCCCTTTCTTGAGCACGCAAGAGTAGTTTTCTGATTGTGGATATTTGTACGGTTGCCACATGCGTCTCTCCTCATACTTTGGTTAGCCCTATCAAATAGACTCATTTTTATCGGCTGATGCAGCCTTTTGTAGGAAGGTTCTCAGGGGCTTCTGTCACAGTAGGTGAGGGAGCCCACACAGGTCTGAAGGAGCCTGCTTTGTTATAACCCTAGTAGGAATGTCCTCCATCCCTGTTTGGCAAAAATGGAATTTTCTGCTTCCTGTGAGTTTCTATTTTACTATAGGGATGAAGGGCATCTCTCCCACTTCTGCTTCACTGTCTATTTTCCACCTGGAGTGCGATTGGTGGCTTAGGGCTTCTGCTGGCAACCTACATGTCCCAGACTGTTTGCCCTGTTTGTTGTCTTCATTTTCTTGTCTTTTTCATCATTGGTTCCTTGTTTGGAGTTGCCATTCCCAGTTGTCAAATTTGGGGTTTGAGGGGTTGTCTTCACTCTGCCAGTCTGGAAGGTGGAATGATTCCTCCCCCTGGAGAGCTTCTGAAGGACTTGCTTGCCATAGCCAGCAAGAGGAGTCATTCCTGCCAGGAACATCCCATCACCAAGCAGACATTCGCTATAGCTAGACGTTTCCACTCCCTCCCTCTGCGCAGCTGCAGCCCAAGCCCATGCAAGTTTCTTGGGACGTGAATTGCACTGCAGCAGGTTGATTGACAGTGCTGTGTGAAGTCACTGTGAATGACAGGTTGTAGAGTGTTGAGAGTGGCAGTTAAGGGAGTTGGAGGAGGTGTTGAGACGGAGTGAGAAGGAAGGCGATTTTATGTGTATGTTTTGGATACTTCTATCCTGCTTTATAGGGATGCGGGTGGCACTGTGGGTTAAACCACAGAGCCTAGGGCTTGCTGATCAGAAGGTTGGCGGTTCGAATCCCCACGACGGGGTGAGCTCCCGTTGCTCGGTCCCTGCTCCTGCCAACCTAGCAGTTCGAAAGCACAAAGTGCAAGTAGATAAACAGGTGGCAAGTAGATAAACTCCGGCGGGAAGGTAAACAGTGTTTCCGTGCCCTGCTCTGGTTCGCCAGAAGCGGCTTAGTCATGCTGGCCACATGACCCGGAAGCTGTACGCCGGCTCCCTCGGCCAATAAAGCAAGATGAGTGGCGCAACCCCAGAGTCAGCCACGGCTAGACCTAATGGTTAGGGGTCCTTTTATCCTGCTTTATAACCCCGAGTGCCCTTTGAAAGAAACTTACAAAAGATTTTCACAATAAAAAACCATGTCTAAGCCTGGTATCGGGAACAAAGATGAGGGAGGGAAAAAACCATGAGCACCTGGGGGTAACAGTTTGGGTAGCAATCAAAGAGGAGAGTTGCGTACGCCAGGCTGGGGTAGTAAAACTACTTATTGTTCTTTAGTTCTTTTTTAAAAAATAAATAAGTAAATAATGTTTAATATTCATCAGTTAATGAAGCTGTTCTGCTCTGTGTGGATTCTAGGAACAGCCTACTGGACTGCACGTGCCCTGTATTGATATACACAACTGCATAGATAGCATGCCTCACCCCGCGTGCCTTTTATTGATATACACAGTTAAACATAGAGAGGGAGAGGCCCACTGCTATCTATCTGTCATTAAGGGAAATCTGGATCTATGGGACCAACTGAGTGACTGGTCCGGTGACTTGTGTAGGACAGAGCCTCACAAGAGACCCCTCGAGCATCACAGGCTGATTTTTGTGCAGTGTGCAGAGTACTGCAGGCTTTCCTGTTTTTCTCTTGCTTCTGTGCCCTGTTCTTCCTTACTTGGTTTTGTGTTTCATTGTCCACTCACACTCCCCGTTTCCCCTTAATTTTAGTTCTGATGTTAGCCACCTTAAGCATAGTAAGGCAGCTTATAAATGAAATGAGCACAATTGTGAATTTCTCTTTCCCTTCCATGCTCTCCTCCTTGGATGTCAGTCTCAGGTTCATGCTTCTTGCGTTGTCTCACAATCTCTCCTTCCAGAGCTGTGGCTGGAGAAGGAAGGCATAATTTTATTAATTTATTTCTATACTATACAGCTCTATATTTTTAAGAAAAATCTCAAAGCGGTTTACAGCTTATTAAATCAATAAAACATAAACAAAACATTCTGAAGAAAGTCAAATACAATGGTACCTCGGGTTAAGTACTTAATTCATTCCGGAGGTCCGTTTTTAACCTGAAACTGTTCTTAACCTGAGGTACCACTTTAGCTAATGGGGCCTCCTGCTTCCGCTGTGCCGAAGGACAATTTCTGTTCTCATCCTGAATCAAAGTTCTTAACCCAAGGTACTATTTCTGGGTTAGTGGAGTCTGTAACCTGAAGCGTATGTAACCCGAGGTACCACTGTATAGAGTATACAGTCAAAGCAACATAACAGAGAACTAAAATATTATCTTAAAGATTTCAAAAAAAAACACAAAACATTACAAAGGAGGTCAACTACAGAATACATATTTAATATGTATAATGTTCCCTTCCAAGCATGCTGTGGTCTTGATGACATTCACCACCACCCCGACACAGGGATTTTTTTTTTTGGGTCTTTCATTTTTAAAGACCAACAACGAAGTTGCCAATCACAGTGTTAACATCACTTGTAGTTTGGTCCTTAGATATAAAAAGTATTGCTTGAAACTGTATTAAATCAAGGACCACTTCTAAGAGATTGCTGGTGCTGTTGTGGAATGTCCCTGCATCGAGTGTAGTTTGTAGTTTTGAGACTACAATTCCCATCATCCTTGTCCACTGTTCCTGCTAGCTAGGGATCATGGGAGTTGTAGGCCAAAAACATCTGGAGGGCCGAGGTTGAGGATGCCTGAAATAGTGCATAGCAGACATGGTGGCTACAGCGAGGACAGGAGTGCCAGCTTGGCCCCACAACCGTGGCTGCCATGCAGCATGCATGTCCCTGGCACTGAAATTTGTGGGTGCCCGGTCCCTTCATGAGGAATTTTGTGGGTGCTCAGACACCCAGGACCCCAGAGAGTTGGCACTTACGAGCGAAGAGAAATTATCACACCGTTTCCAGCAACAGCACCTGCTGTAGCTCTTAAGATGTACAAGTTCCAGATGAATACAGGGTGCAGAAATCTCACATTAGAGGGAGATGCATTGGAGGATGGCAGAGCAATCCAAACTATGGGGAAAAAGCGTAATTTATGCCAGGGTAAATTATGCTGGTGTAATTACCGTATTTTTTGCCCTATAGGACACACTTTTTCCCCTTCAAAAATGAAGGGGAAATGTGTGTGCGTCCTATGGGGCGAATGCAGGCTTTCGCTGAAGCCTGCAGAGCGAGAGGCGTCGGTGCGAACCGACCCCTCTCACTCTCCAGGCTTCAGGAAGCTCTCCGCAAGCCTTGCAAGCCTGGCGGGAGTTCCAGCGGGCTCGCAAGGCTTGCAGGCAGCAGCCTGCAGCCCGAAGCACGGGGCGCCCTCCGGAGGATGCCCCGTGCTTCGCGCAGGTGTCCACAAGCCTTGTGCGCCCAGGGGTAGTTCCTGTTCTGGGGGCTGGGGACGGGGGAAGCTCGGGCTTCCCCCTCCCCCAGCCCCCAGCCCCCCGCAAGCAAGCTCCGGGAGCGATGGCGAGGTTGCACAACCTCGCCATCGCTCCCAGACCCATTCTGGGAGCTGGGGACGGGGGAAGCTCCGGCTTCCCTAGCCCCACAAGCTCCGGGAGTGATGGTGAGGTTGCGCAACCTCGCCTTCGCTTCTGGACCCCCAGCCCCGAGGCTAAAAACAAAGCCAGGACAGCGGGCAGGATCCATCCCGCTCGCTGTTATGGCTTCTTTGCTCTTTGGGGCTCGGGGGGGAAATAATTTCCCCCCCTTTATTCCCCCCCCCAAAAAAAATAAGTGCGTCCTGTGGGCTGGTGCATCCTATAGGGTGAAAATTACGGTACACCTACTCCTTTCAGGAGAAGATTACTGCTAGCCGAGCTGGCCGAAGCCTGGCTGAGGGAAATCAAGCCCTTAAAATAGAATTTGACTTACACATCTTCCTTTTTGCTGCTGTAACTTCTACTGGGTTGCTAGGTCACGTGACTGAGTTAAAAGGAGTTTCAAACAAGGGTACGTTTTCCCCTACCCTGCCCTTTTGGCCTCAGCCAAACCAGTATGAAGGAACTTAACACTGAGATTGGGGACTTCAGCCACCTGAGCCTAGCTGATCCCAGGCCCAGCTACAGATCTGACTGTTCCCAATCCCCCTCATCTTGATGGGTCTTAGGTTTGGCTAAGGTTCTGCTTAGTGTCTCAGGTGTGCTGGAGGATTCTCTGCTTCCTGTGTATGAAGAGCAATAAAGTGTAGCTCCATTAAGAGCTGTGCTAATAGGGTCACTTAAAGGTAGCAACGTCCATATGGGAACCACTTTTGGAAAAGCATCTTTCTCTTAGCTGAGGTTGTGTTGCAAGCAGAGGTTCTCAGTCTGGTCTGTGGGCCACTGGTGATCTGCCAGCTTCATGCAGTGTGCAGAAAAGTTGCAGAACAGTTGAGAATATTATCTGTTGACTTTGCACATTGTTTTTTTTCTTTTCTGGTGACTGAAATTGAAGTCATTTTGACCAAGTGCTGGATCCATAGATCAGGCTAAAAAGGCCCTGACCTATGGCCCATGGCCATCATAATACAACACTGGTTTTGATTATTATGTCAGCACAGAAGGAAAAAGGTTATTGAAATGTGAGTTATACATGTGCTTTGATTTGTATAACAAGAAAACTTTATTGTTGTTAGCCGCCCTGAGCCCGGCTTCGGCTGGGGAGGGCGTGATATTATTATTATTATTATCATTATTATTATTATTATTATTATTAGGTTGTTCAAGACTTGTAGCAATTTTCAGGTTTTGAGGGAGGAAGGTTGAGTTGTTGTCATCTTTGTTGTTGTTAATTAAATTTATTTGCCACCGTTCATCCGAAGATCACAGGGCAGTTTACAATATAAAAGCACAAAAATACACACCATAATAACAAACAAAAATATACTCCCCACAGTTTAAAAGGCCAAATATTGTTTAAATATTAGTCAAAGACCTGGAACAAGAGAGACACTGTGTAACGGGCTGTTTATTTTGGTGATTTCAAATGATTACAGACCTTGAATTCTTTCCTTCCCCCATCCTGTTTTTAAAATGCATTTTAAATGCTTTTTTTTTTAGGTACAACTTCCAACCTGAAGTTGGTCTTCCTAACCCGATGCATCGTACATTATGGTTCATGTCAACTTTGTTAGAAAATGGATATATGTCCTTCTGGCATTTATTTTGGTTCTGACCATTTGTTTGTGGAAGGAATCGCGGAGAGGATTTTATGTTTCGTTTAAGACAGAAGACCAAGCCAATCATGGACCGTTGAGGCTGTGGAGGTGGAATAGCCTAAGACAAGAAACTGTCCAGGATGAAGCCGTCAATGGCACAGGCAAGCTCCATTTGCCCACCAACACATCTCAAGTTCATGTTGCCGTCACTGCAGTGCCAGCAAGAAGTAAGTTAGACATAAAACCTGTGAAATTGCCAAGTCCCGTCAAAGTGTGGAACAAGGACAGTTTGTCCAGAAACCTCAACGCTAGACTGCAAAAGGTGAGGAAGAATTATTTGCATATGAACAAATACCGTGTGAAGTACAACGGGCCAAAGTATGCTGCTAAATCCAGTCCCCAAAAAGTGTTGTGCCAGCTCCGGAATCAACTGAACTTTGGGATGATCACCACATCAGATGGGCCCTTCAATACATCAGAATGGGAGACCTACCTGCCAAGGAAGAACATCAGCATGGAAGTGGGGCAGATGGGCCGGTGTGCAGTTGTGTCCTCTGCAGGATCCATGAAGTCATCTCATTTGGGGGAAGAAATAGGTTTGCATTATTCCTCTGCCATTTATTAAGCAACAAAATACAGTTTGAAATCTTTGACTTGGGGGCGGAGGGAGTTCAGTGTTACGGGGCTGGAAAAACATTTAATTTTGAATATAATCTGAAGAAGTATGCATGCACACAAAAGCATATACCCAGAACCAGCTTAGTTGGTCTCTAAGGTGCTACTGGACAATTTTTTACTTCATTTATTTATTTAATTTTGAATTTATTGAATTTGCCGGTAGGACTTTTCTCTTCTCTCTTCCTGCCTTTCATTGCTCAGTGACCACAGATGTCTCGTAGGAAGTGAGCGTGGGATCCTGGAACATTAAAACTGGGTATTGGGTATTATATTTGAAATTAGGGCAAGGCATTGCTAGAATTGGCATAGTAACATGTTAAAAGTACTTGTGTGTTAAAACCTTGGGCTAGCTCAGGTCTAGCTCTAGAGCAGGTGTAATATTGCAGGCCTAAGTCTAAACCAGGCATCCCCAAACTTCGGCCCTCCAGGTGTTTTGGACTATAATTCCCATCATCCCTGACCACTGGTCCTGTTAGCTAGGGATCATGGGAGTTGTAAGCCAAAACATCTGGAGGGTCGCAGGTTGGGGGTGCCTGGTCCAGTGGCGTAGCGTGGGTTGTCAGCACCCGGGGCAAGGCAAGTAATTTGTGCCCCCTAACCCGTGGATTTGCGCCCCCTAACCCTAACCCCCAGATGTTGCGCCCGGTGCGGCCGGCCCCCCTGCACCCCCCACGCTACGCCACTAGCCTGGTCTAAACCTTGCATTGTAATCTCACTTCAGCCATGAAGTCACAAGGAGAGCTTAGAACAAGGGTAGCTAACATGACGCTCTCCATATGTTATCCCTGACCATTGGCCATACCAGCTGGGCTGATTGGAGGCATCTGGAAAGGATTATGTTTGTTACCCCTGCCTTACAGTATTTCAGCTTCTGCGGACATCCCCATCTGTAATTTGGAGATAATAATACTGATCTATCCTACAGGGTTGTTGTAAGGATGATTGAGATAATGTACATGCAACATTCTGAACTCAGCTTGAATGATTTTAAATACAATTATTCACTTGTCCAATAGGGATCCCCAGTGGTGATAGACAGTGTAAAAGAAAATCAATACAATATGACAGCCTTATAAAAATCCATAAAATATAAACTAAGCCTGTCCAAAACAGACTCAGTACCTGCTCCCGCTTTTTCAGTACCCACAACCAATATTACCTCCGTCTGTGTTAAGCCTCAGTGTCTCATCCATTCCAAAACTCTTAAGCCACTTCCACTCCAAAATGGCTGCCAGACATCAGCTTGAGAGCTCTCTCCTTCCTTTGGAAATGGAAGTGAAACAGCTGGTGCCCCCTTTCACAGTTTTCACATGTCCGCCTTTGCTGAAATTTGGAGTTCACAGTTCTCTGTTAACAGTGGATTTCTTTCAAATGGCATAAGAATTTCAGGAGCTAATTGGGATGTGGCAGGGCTGATGGAAAGTTTTCACATTCACAGTGGAGAGTTTGATTGTAGTAAGGCTAACGCTCCTCACTGTCTTCTTCTGAAGCAGTGGCACAGTTGGGTTCCAGAGCTCGAAACAGAAACTTTTGAGACTTCGGGGCTTTTGCTCGATCAGGTGCCTTTCAATTTATATTTCCTCCTCGCTGCTTTCAGATCACCACGATGCAGTGCTGCGGTTTAATGGAGCCCCTACCAGAGGGTACCAGGCTGATGTAGGGCAGAAAACCACAATACGCCTTGTTAATTCCCAGGTAAGTTTGCATGGTATGCGCTGTGCTAAGGGAGCAACAGAAAGGAGTGCGTATTGAGGGCTTTAATGAGAGCTCCTTCAGCTCGTTTTTTCTTGTTCTGCCTGAAAAGATTTGCAAGTAAGAATAGCAGGAAAAGTAGAAGAATCACTTATGTCAGCTCTTTGTGTTGCCATTGCACAAGAACACAGCCGATGAACATAAAAGGCCTGCCTCTAAACCTTTCTTAGTGATATCTGAAAAGTGTCTTTTCACTGTGGCAAGGACAGCAGATTTTTTAAAAAGCACCACCTGACAGTGTGTGGGGAGGAGGGAGAGGGGGAGAGAGAGAGAAAAAATAATAATTTTGTGCCCACGTTCTACAGAACATTTATTTACTCTACAGAACATTTATCTATTGAAACTTGAAAAACAAAGGGGGGAAATGATACATAAATGTTAACATCAAATGCCAAGCATCTTTTTAAACAACATGTATTACTATTAAAACAAAATAGTGGACATGCTTTTTAATGACGCTGTTTGCATCACAGCTAGTTTGATCTTGAGTGACTCTATATATTTCCCTCCCCATCGCTGCACCTTCACCACCATTGTGCCCTTCAGACTATTAAGATTTTACACTTCTTCTTTTTTAAGTTTTAAGGGATATTTTTATGTTCCCTTTTGCAAAAGGGGAAAAATTCAATGTAGTGATGCCCTTTTGGTGACACAAAGGTGTTAAAAGGCCCAGGCCACATCAGAGGATTTCCTGCTGTGGCTTCTCCTCATACTAGCAATCCTTTGTTGGAGCATTGCTCTCCTTCACTGTGCTAGACTTCCTATATTGCCCATGCGCTGCACGAAAAATTTGTGCTGCAGGGGCTCACACATTGCAAAAGCTAGAAGGACCTTCAGAGTAGGCCACAGGGAAATGAGCAGTGCAGCACGATCCCTTTGCATGTTTATTTAAAAGCAGACACCATGTGTTCAATAGGATTTACTCTAAGGAAAGTGCTCACTCATCCAAGAATGACTAGAATTGGAATTGGATGCTTTTAGGTTTTCTGAATGGGACTTCTGAATTCTCTGCCCGACAAAGAATAAGACCAAAGGAGTTTGATAGGACTGAAATATTAAGAGAGATCACAGATTTTCCAGGTCCTTGTACAACCCTTAAGGGCACAATCGGAAGGAAAGCAGTAATTTATTGGTAAATAAATACCATTGCTCTTTTGTGATGATTTTAGACGGTGTCCCTGGCCAGTGATAAAAGGCACGGAGAAAGAATGCAAACACACACTCTCGTCATTCATAGCACAGCATGGATTTTGCTTCACTTGCCCATCTAAAATACCTTTATCTTGTAAAGCTCAGTGGTAAAGCATCTGTTCTGAATGCAGAATGTCCCAGGTTCAGTCCCTTGCATCTCCAGATAGGGCTTGATATGTCCCTGTCTCTGAAACCCTAGACAGCCACTGCTGGTCAGTTTAAACAATGCTGGGATAGATGGACCAGTGGTTTGACCAAGTATGAAATAGCATATTATATTCCTATGCACCTATCACCATTTGAAAGTGTTATAAGAAAAACTGTTCCCTTTCCCTTATGGCAGCCATGTCCAAAGTCTGTTTTGGGGGCCTAATCCGGCCTGTTGGTTGATTTAATCTGATCCCTGTGACAGTATATGTCCTGGGGTAAAATGCTCTTTGAAAAATGTTTGGGCACCCCTGTCTTACGGGGTATTCCGGAGCACATATAGAGTCCTTAAGTGGGTTCATAGGCGCCGACTCCATGGGGCCTGAGGGGGCCCGAGCCCCCTCAAAAATTCGTTTGGGGGGGCTCGCCCCCCCCAATAATTTAAGAAAATTATTACAGTAAATTTCGCTCACGCAGATTTTTTCCCCTAAAAAGTAAGGGGAAATGTCTGTGCGTGTTATTGAGCGAATGTGTGGTCCCTGGAGCCGGAGCGCAGGGGCAAAAATCAGGCAAAATTAAGATCGGGCGGTCGGGCGGAGGGAAGGCAGAAGCTGCTGCTTTCCTGCATTCTGCCTCAGGGTCTTACTGCCCACCCGCTTCTGTTGCTGCGTTTGCTCAAACTCAGCAAAGAGCAGGGAATCCCCTGCCCTCCTGGCAAGCAGAGGGTTAAGGAAAGGATCGAGTCCTTCTTTCTAATTCTTTCCTAGTCACACTGCGTGCAGGCTCCAGCCCACCACCTCCTCCTCTCCGTGCTCTAGGGACTCGCAGGTGGGAGAGAGAGAGAGAGAGGGCTGGCTTGGGGGGGGGGACTTTTGCCTTCCTTTCCTCCCCCCCACCCCGTTAAACTCCTCCCCTGCATTCTTAGCCAGCTGCTTCTCCGCACACCCCTCTTGTGCTTCTTGTCCCTTCTGTGTTTTTCCTTCCCTCCCCATTTAAAACGTGGTGACAAAGCACGGATCCACATGGATCCTCAGGATTTTTGCATTGGGTCACCCCAAATTCACCATCAGATCACATTACATGTCCATGGCTACAGTCTGTACCAAAAAAATCACGCACCCACTGTTGCCTGGGGCTGCAATGGTGCAAAAACGTGGTTACAAAGCATGGATCCACAGGATCTTTGCACTGGGTCACCCCAAATTCACCATCAGATAACATAGCATGTTCATGGCTACATCTTGCATCAAAAAAATCACGCACCCACTGTTGCCTAGGGTCACAGTGGTGCAAAAACATGGTTACAAAGCACGGATCCACGTGGATCCTCAGGATTTTTGCATTGGGTCACCCCAAATTCACCATCAGATCACATAGCATGTCCATGGCTACATCTTGCACCAAAAAAATCACGCACCCACTGTTGCCTAGGGTCACAGTGGTGCAAAAACGTGGTTACAAAGCACGGATCCACGTGGATCCTCAGGATCTTTGCATTGGGTCACCCCAAATTCACCATCAGATCACATAGCATGTCCATGGCTACATCTTGTACCAAAAAAATCACACACCCACTGTTGCCTAGGGTCACAGTGGTGCAAAAACGTGGTTACAAAGCATGGATCCACATGG
The DNA here is from genome assembly GCF_964106915.1 of Podarcis gaigeae. Taxonomy (NCBI): domain Eukaryota; kingdom Metazoa; phylum Chordata; class Lepidosauria; order Squamata; family Lacertidae; genus Podarcis; species Podarcis gaigeae. The sequence continues at coordinate 67,047,905 of NC_139681.1, forward strand.
ATCCTCAGGATTTTTGCATTGGGCTACTCTAAACTCACTGTCAGATCACATGTCTGTGGCCACAGCATGAACCACAAAAATCATATATCCACTGTTTCGTTCTGAATATATTTTTTTTCTTGTTTTCCTCCTTTAAAAACTACGTGCGTGTTATGGTCAGGTGCGTGTTATAGAGCGAAAAATACGGTAAACATCATTTCAGTCTTTTCAGAGCTATATATTCACTGCTCTGTAATAGTCTATAACAGAGTTTCCCAACCTTTTTTGGGCAAAGGCACACTTGTTTCATGAAAAAAATCTCGAGGCACACCACCATTAGAAAATGTTTAAAAAATTAACTCTGTGCCTATATTGACTATATATAAAGTAACTCTCTTTAATAGGCATCAAATAAACACAAAGAAAGTACCGTATTTTTCGCCCCATAGGACGCACTTTTTCCCCTCCAAAAATAAAGGGGAAATGTGTGTGCGTCCTATGGGGCGAATGCAGGCTTTCGCTGAAGCCTGGAGAGCAAGAGGCATCGGTGCGCACCGACCCCTCTCGCTCTCCAGGCTTCAGGAAGCTGTCCGCAAGCCTTGCGCGCCCGGTAGGAGCTCCCGCCCAGCGCGCAAGACTTGGGGCGGCAGCCTGTTGCCCGAAGCACAGGGAGCCCTCCGGAGGGCTCCCCGTGCTTCGGGTGAGTGTCTGCAAGCCTTGCGCGCCCGGCAGGAGCTCCCGCCAGGCGCGCAAGGCTTGGGGCGGCAGCCTGTTGCCCGAAGCACGGGGAGCCCTCCAGAGGGCTCCCCGTGCTTCGGGCGAGTGTCTGCAAGCCTTGCGCGCCCGGCAGGAGCTCCCGCCAGGCGCGCGAGGCTTGGGGCGGCAGCCTGTTGCTCGAAGCACGTGGAGCCCTCTGGAGGGTGCCCCGTGCTTCGGCGAGTGTCTGCAAGCCTTGCGCGCCCGGCAGGAGCTCCCGCCAGGCGCGCGAGGCTTGGGGTGGCATCTGTTGCCCGAAGCACACGGAGCCCTCCGGAGGGTGCCCCGTGCTTCGGGCGAGTGTCTGCAACCCTGTGCGCCCGGCAAGAGCTCCTGCCAGGCGCGCAAGGCTTGGGGCGGCAGCCTGTTGCCCGAAACACAGGGAGCCCTCCAGAGGGCTCCCCGTGCTTCGGGCGAGTGTCTGCAAGCCTTGCGCGCCCGGCAGGAGCTCCCGCCAGGCGCGCGAGGCTTGGGGCGGCAGCCTGTTGCTCGAAGCACGTGGAGCCCTCCGGAGGGTGCCCCGTGCTTCGGGCGAGTGTCTGCAAGCCTTGCGCGCCCAGCAGGAGCTCCCGCCAGGCCCGCGAGGCTTGGGGTGGCATCTGTTGCCCGAAGCACGCGGAGCCCTCCGGAGGGCTCCCCGTGCTTCGGGCGAGTGTCTGCAAGCCTTGCGCACCCGGCAGGAGGGCTCCCCGTGCTTCGGGCGAGTGTCTGCAAGCCTTGTGCACCCGGCAGGAGCTCCCGCTGGGCGCGCGAGGCTTGGGGTGGCAGCCTGTTGCCCGAAGCACGCGGAGCCCTCCGAAGGGCGCCCCGTGCTCCGCGCTGCCAGCTGCCGCTCGCAAGCCTTGCGCTCTCGGGGGGAGATCCCCCGGGTGCGCAAGGCTTGCCGACACCAGCGCGGAGCACGGGGCGGCCGGCCGAAGCGAGCGGCGATGGGATTTGGGAGGGAGCTCGCTTGCCGCCCCGCGTGTGCTCGCTGCCGCCCCGCCTCTCGCCGCCGGACTCGCCCACCTCCCTCCCACGGCACACCAGGCAACGTCTCGCGGCACACTAGTGTGCCGCGGAACACTGGTTGGGAAACACTGGTCTATAAGCATAATTGTTACTGTAAATTAAATTAGCTTTTTACGAAAATACCGTGCGTGTTTATGTTTTGTTTCTTTTTTCAAAGCCAAAAAGTGTTTCAGGCTTGTCGAGTTTCCCGGAGTGTGGAGTTATAGAGAGTCGAGTTTTCGGGGTTCTAATGTTGATCATATGACTCTAAAATACTTTTAAAAAACTTTAAAACTCACTAATTTTCATCTAAAATTTAGAAAACTTCCCGGGGCAGGACCCCGGTATGGGCCCCCCCAATATTTTTTATAAGTCGGCGCCCCTGAGTGGGTTCCCTTTTGGTTGGAGAAAACAGAGGCCAACCAGGTTATATTGAGAAGCAAAGCAACTAGTAAGCCTGATCTAAAGGAGCTGTTGCAACAGGGTCCCCACATGCAGGAGGGAGGAGAACCCTGAACAATGGTGTGCAAGCCCTTACATAGACATTTAAAATTGTCCACCCTGTAACCCAAGACCACCTCCCCCCCAAAAAATCATACATACATCACAGAAGGAGGCAGTCTACAGCAGAAATCCTGTCTGCCAGGATCATGGTCACTGATTGCATTACCTGGGCAGGCTAGCTATTCTTTTGTAATGGTTAATGCTTTAGTTCCTGAGTCCAGGTCACAGGCTTGCCCTATTCATAGACAAATACGCCCCTAAGACAGGATTTGCAAGTAAAAAGACAATGGGAAGGCTTTCCCCATTTGCCTGCCTTACTGCAGAGGAATATTTGAGGCCATTGGGAGAGTCAAAATGGCTTCAGGATTGCTCTCCCATACTATTTCAGACACATGGTTCATATATTTAGATATGTGTGCATTTATGAGTATTTATTCTATATTTGAGACCTTAAAATTCTTATAACAAAAGTGGTCTCACTCTGGGGCACCATTCCATTTCAAAGTCTAAATCCGATGCAAGGAAGAGCCCATGTTCTCCGAACCACGTCCGCAATTGCAAATGACCTCTTCACTGCAACATTTCCACCCTCTGTGCCCGCAGTCCAGTTTGGATATGTGGTGTCGCCAAAGGGATGCCATGATCCCTGCAGCTGGCCCCGTCAGACAACTTGATTGATTAGAGCAGCAGGAAGAGGCGGAGGCCTTTTCCTAAAACTATGAAGGATGCTGGGAATGGAGCAGCTGAAAACTAATCCTTAGGCACTTCGTGTTCTCTGCCGTAAAAGCCTCCATGTGGGAAGTGTCGCTTCCAGTATTGCTCCGTAGTCTGATGGGGGGACAACATGTGGTGGGAGAGAGTAAATCACACCTGTTGTCAGAAATACAAGAAAGCTAAACTGAAAATTAGCATTTACACAGAAGCCGGTTATATGAGATATATATATATATATATATATATATATGAGATATTCCATTCATCCGTGTAATAGCTAACACAGAATGAATTACAGAGGCAAGTAAGTCCAGAGTTAGCAAGGCAGTCTAAAGCCCAAACAGTTCAGTAATGTTCAGTAATGAAGTAGTTCATTAGGAGTCGTACAGGGCAACACAAGTAAATCTGGTAGCAGTTTAGCCACAAGCTCATGAAGGGCAGAAAGTCACTGCAAGCGGGATTGTGAAGCTGTGGCAGTACTGGTGTGGACGTACTGTGCTAAAAATACCCAGAAGTATCTGGTGACAGGATACTAATGAGGCAGTGGAATTAATGGAGAAACACTTTTGCAGGTTCGTGCAGAACTGCCCCCGAACCTCAGTGTGCAGAAGCAGTGGAAAGTGAAGATCATGATAATGATGATGATGATGATGATGATGATGATAATTTTTTATTTATACCCTGCCCATCTGGCTGAGTTTCCGCAGCCACCCTGGGTGGCTCCCAATCAAGTGTTAAAAACAATACAGCATTAAATCTTAAAAACTTCCCTAAACAGGGCTGCCTTCAGATGTTTCTTTGCCTTTTTGCTTGCCTGATCGGAGAAAGGGGTGTGACCGGCATGTGCCAGAAACCTCTGGCTCGGTTGTGTGACTTGAATGCAGCCTTCTGCCACACCTGTGCCCCATCCACTTTTGCTTCCGGCCCTACCCATCTCTGGCATGTGCTCCCGGAAGGTTGTCTGTAGGGCAAGTGGCCTTTGGGTACAACAAGTTTCCCCACACCTTGTCTTAGTTCTGTAACTAAGCCAAGATAGGGTGACTGGGACAGACACACATTTCCTCTCTTACTCATACATGTCTCCATATTTCTTTCCTTGCTCTTTTCTCCCCTGTGTTGACTTTTAGACTCCATGCTCCAGATGCTTCCCCCCCTCCTTTTTTCTAGCATCTTTAGATTTAGAGAGGTTTGTCTGTGGGAAACGTTTCAGTCGGAGCAGTTGTAACCATCAGAATAAAAATGTTTGGAAGCGGGTCAGTCTAGCTTATGGGTCGCAATTGCTGATTCGTGCTTTCTGAATTATGTTTTTCTTTCAACACAGAGAGCATAGTATTCAGAGTGCTATCATTCAAGTAACATGTATTGGACACACCCGTAAAGTTCTGTTTAATGCAAATAAAGTCTTATCACTTACAGTGGTACCTCGGGTTACATATGCTTCAGGTTACAGACTCCGCTAACCCAGAAATAGTGCTTCAAGTTAAGAACTTTGCTTCAGGATAAGAACAGAAATCGTGCTCCAGCAGCAAGGTGGCAGCAGGAGACCCCATTAGCTAAAGTGGTGCTTCAGGTTAAGAACAGTTTCAGGTTAAGTACGGACCTCCGGAACGAATTAAGTACTTAACCTGAGGTACCACTGTATTTTGCATTTAAAGATAGCCATAAAGGTAACAGTGGCTTTTTAAAAAAATGAAATGTGCCATTTGCATGCAAACTTGCCATTCTCACACACAACCTGGACATATTTTGGGATCATTTGACTTTGAGAGCTGAGCCCACGCCAGAATTTGACCTCATAAACATTAACACAGACAACAGAGATAAATCAAAAGTAAATTGACTGCATCAAGGTGGGGAATTGGCTTGCTTACTGTAAATCAATAAACAGAATAAATAACCCTAGTAATAGGCTACGTTTGAGAGTTTAAGACCAATACAAGAGTTAATTATATTGATTATCGTTAAAGCATTCCTGGGAACATATAGAAACTCTAGGATGCATTGACATGGGCCAGGGAATCAGACTGACTTGCTTTAGGAAGAGAAAGGGAGGTTGTCAGAGGATGAAGGAGGTAGTAATTTTATGGGGTGTTGGGAAAGGTTTTAGGGAAGGATCAGAAGAAAGCAATTGGATGAGTTTGGGATATGACAAGGAGAATAAAGGGAGCGGGTCTCAAATTGGCTCAAAAATAAAACAGATGGAAAGACAACTCTTGTCTTCTTGGCCATGAAAGAGTAGTAAAGGGTTTAAAGTGGTGCCAGCCAGGAAAAGTCTAAAGGCTTTAGAAATTGCTTCTAAAAAAACATCATTCTGTTTCTAGGTGAGTAGGGGATTAATGTAATCTTTTGGGCTATACTGGAAGGAGCCTCAGGCCATTGACACTACTTGATTAATAATTGTGGGAAGGACTGAATAAGAAGGAGTGCCCCTGCAGGAGATAATATCTTGCCTTAACACTTCCAGATTGAGTCAGATGCTGTTCTGTTTGTTTTAAACCCACAAGTGATAAGGGGAGATAGCAGAGATTTACAGTAAAGGAAACAATAGGTTTACCAGAAAGTATTGCAACTCAGTTTACTTCAACATGCATGAGCTTCCTGCAATGGGGTCTGTTCACCAAAATCCCCTTCTCAGGCACAGACTACCATAGAAATGAAGCCTTATTTACCTAGGGATCCATCAGCCTCGCCATCCCCGGACCTTGGAGGGAACAAAAGTACCAGGAAAGCAAAATCTTCTTTGGAGAAAAAGTTTATTGAAATCTATGCACAGAGACAATCTGTACATAGAGACAACCAGCAGGATACCTCCTGAAAGCTGGCTGTCAAGAAATACATTTCAGCAAGCCTTCTTATACCTTTTGAGCATTTCCCCCCTCCCATTCCTTCCTCAAATTTTCCCCAATCAGCTGGCAAATGTTCAACTTATTCCCTTATATGGCACATCTATCTGCTGGCTAAGCACTTCCTCATACGTGTCTTTCTGCTAGCTAAGCACTTCCCCATACGTGTCTTTCTGCTAGCTAAGCACTTCCCCATACGTGTCTTTTCTTATCTTTGCATTACTTAAGACAGGAAGCGTATGGCAGGAAACATGGTGATGATTCGCCGTGGAAGAAACTAAAAAGTTTTAAAAATTAGTTTCTTCCACTAGATTCACAAAATGTTTAGGGGTATGCATCCCCCTAGAAACCACCTTTTTGCCAAGGCACCCAAACATGGTTTGTAGTTTTGAAATATGAAAACAAATGCATGTTATAAAAGACAGAGTGAGACCTCTTTGGCAGGCTGGTTAAATTTACAAACAGCTGCAATTTTCTGGCTAGCTGGTAAGGCAGGAAGCTGGACTCTTGACCTGCCTGAGTTTAGCAAACACCCATTGTTTGCTAAACTGCCGCAACTGCAAAAACAGGATTAGTACAGGAATTTACTGCAGGAAATATTTGAGAGCAACCCTTACAAGGTACAATGGTACAGAGAAGGTAGAGAGAAATCCTTCTCATGCCCTGCATGTATGTCTTGCATTTCTAAAAATATTTCTAAAACAGGTAGCACAAAAACAGGAAACAGCTCCCAGTCTGCAGAGCTGAAAACAGGAAGCAACTTCTGGCCTACAGAGCTGACGCATTTGCGGTTTCTGCCTAACCACAGCTTTTAGCTTCTTTGCCTTATTAACCCTTCCTTCTCCCTTCACTCCCTCCTCTTTTTATGAACAATCTATTACTTAGATTCGTTCTGGGGTAAGGGTCTATATTCTCTCATAAAAGCAATCACACGCGGACCCATCGTGCGAGATATCATCTTTTCCATCATATGTTGCATACATTGCATCAAGCAGGGAATACAGAAGCAGAAAAGCAAAAGGATTATAAGCGGCCCTGCTATCAATACCATAATATGTCTGATCCAACCACCATCGGGCAGCCAAGAATATAACCAATTCCATGGATCACCTTCTGTAATTTTTTAGCGGGTTTTCAGCTATCATTGTTTCCATGTGGTCAATTGTGGCCGAAATGCTAACATTGTTATCTGGGATAAACATACAGCATGAGAATGAACTAGCACACAAACTCCTCTCTATGTTGAAGATGTTACCAATGGGAATTCCATGTAGCATCAAACCTGGCCGTTTAGCATAAGGTGGTATGTGCATACACAGCCAACAATTGGAGAGATTTAACATTGTGGTGAACTTAAACATATCTTGGACATAAATATTATTCCTCCACATCTTATGATAATTTTCTCCTCGTGATGTTTTATCCAATAACCTAGTCCCCATCTGGCCATGTTCACCAGGTGCAGCACTTTCCTTGTCTCCTGCAACTATGAGAACAAGGAATACTAGGAGGATCATCAAGGGGATAGAAGGATCGGGCTGTCGTCTCCCGCAGAGCCTATGATGCTCATGCCAGCAGAAAGAAAAGGCACATCCATATGGCAAGGGCAGTTGAAATAACCCCTATCCACCATCCCCAATTACTCCATGGTTCCTCCCACCAATATTCAGGGAGTGTGCTCATTGTTGAAGAGCCCACTGATATTCGTGCTCGATTACCTGTTGAGCCTCAAGGGTGAGAGCCCACCGGTGAGCTGATGCTCCCACTATGTGGGTCAACTTTCCTACTAACCCTGTTGGGTGGATTGAACTCTCGTGCTGCCTCCCTACTGACCAGGGCATATGGAGGCTGAAATCCTGGGGTGGCAATTCTTATTTTGGGAGGCTCGAGCCACCACAATTGTCAGAGGTGGTGCTGCAGAATTTACTGGCACTTGTTCAGCAATTTCAATGCACACCTGGTTAAGGCTCCCACCCCTGCAACACTTGCATTAAGATAGGTTCCGTCCCATCTAACGCCTGGATTAAGATTAGAACCTGGTCCATCAGATGAGGTTGGTACAGTGCTCTACCTCCCGAATGACCGTTGGTTACTCCCCCCCAACAGCAAGAGCAGTCCAGAACTTGATAGAATTCGACTGTCTCTGCAATTTCCCGTATGAGCACTATCCATACGTGCTGGACAGTGGTGTGGGAGAGGAGCCACAACGGGGCAGTGGGGTGTTTCAATACGGCAATCTCATCAATCCCCAGTTTCCAATAGCCAATGAGCACGCCATCTCTTGCCACCGGCAAGACGAACCAGTCATAGCAGAGGCCAGCGGGCCAGTAAGGGCGGTATGGCTCAGTGGGGTCAGGGCTGTGGGGCATAGAGCAAATCAATACAGAATATAACAGAGAGAAAAAAAGAGAAAATCCTTATGAAAGTATTAAATGTCCTGGTGGACTTCCTGGATTAGTCCTGGCACGGGTTTTTCACGTTGGGGACGCTGCCCGCGGGCGCCCCTCCCATCCAATTCTTCAGCTGTGCGTAGAGATATCAGCTTCCGGTGTGATATCAGCAGAGCGGTCGTCTGCCAGGCTTCTGGAGATAGTCAGCCGAAGGGGGTTCTCTGGATCTGGTGTAACTGTCCAGTCTGAAATGGCTTTCTTCACTGAGTATGGTGGACCCAAGGGGTAATGCCGACAACTTTCACGGCTGTGGGTGTGGAGAGCAGGACGGTATAAGGTCCCTTCCAGCACGGTTGTAGCAGCGTCCGTGCCCAATCTTTTACCCACACTTCATCACCTGGCTCGAACTGATGCAGCCAACACACAGGGGTTGCGAGCCTGGGTCCACCTGTTGAGACAAAAGAAAACTCGGAAGAATATCTGGACATAATTATTCAATTGCATATCCTGACCAGCATGTGGGGGCAACATTCTGACATATGGGACCGGTCTCCCAACCACAATTTCAAAGGGTGACAGATGGGTCTGTCTTAATGGGAGACTGCGGACCCTGAATAATGCCAGAGGTAGCATTGTCACCCAATTAGACCCAGTTTCCTGTGTCAGCTTGGATGGCTGATTCTGGGGTCTGTATGCTGTATGCAACTTTCAGTTAATTTGTAGTGCCTTAGCCAATTCCTGCAACATTGAATGAACAAAGGCTGGTTCATTGTCACCAGGTTTAGGGCTCTGGTGAGCGCAGTTAATTCTGCCAGCTGGGCCGATGTTCCAGGCGGGAGTGGCTTTGCCTTGATCACCTGGTCTTCCAGGGCTACCACTGCATAACCTGCCTTCCAGTGTCCAGCCTCAATGAAGCTGCTTCCATCCATAAACCATGATGGCCACTGGGGGTCTGCTTCATCTTTAAGGTCAGGCCTGCTAGGGTACACCTCATCCATTACTTCAATGCAGTCATGTGTGGGCTCCTCACCTACCCCTACCAGTAATAGGGTAGCTGGGTTGAGGGCTGTGGTGACTTGGAATTTCTAACGCGGATGTAATAATAACATCTGACATTTCCTCATTTTAGCCTGGGAGAGGAAATAGGTGCCTCTCAGCAGATGGCACGCTGATTCTTTCCTAAGCGGCCTCGCCCTCCTCTTCTTCTCCTAACGGTGGACCTCCCGTCTTCAGGGCCATCAACTTCTCTGCCTGGTACTTCTTTTTCTTCTGGGCCTCTTCCTCTTTCTGATTATAAGTGGTCTGGGCTTGTTCCAGCATCCATTCAAGGGTGTGGCCCATAAAACCATTGTGGTTTTGTTTTTGGTTTTGGTTTTTTTTGTTTTTTTTTTAAATGTTCCTGCGGATATCGGGCGCTGCCTGGGCTACAAAGGCAGTTTTTATGATAGGGACATTGGCAGCCTCATCTGGGTCCACAGGGGTATACTGGCGGTAGGCTTCCTTCGGCCTCTTTAAGTAGGCTCCAGGGGCCTCCTCTGTTCCTTGCACTATTTCTCTGGCCTCCACAAAGTTGGTGAGTTTTCTGGCTGCCCTCCTCATGCCATTTAAGACATTCTGGCGATAAGTGGTGAGGGTATTTTGCCCTTCAGTGGTCTGATTTGCTGGGTTTTCCTCAAATGAAGGGTTTTGGTTCCTCCAATTATAAATTTCTGCACTAGAGAAGGGGACATGTTGAACTGTATAAGTTCTATTGGGCACCACCCCATCAGGTCCCGCGGGGGCCAGAGGGTCATACACTCTGCGGAGAGGCATCACTCTGGCCGCGCCCTTTTCCTGTGCTTTATGTGCCCTATGGAGGGTCACACTTTTCACTGCCTTCCTCTGTCCATGTCTTATTATTTTTGGTTAGCTCAACTAATCTTTCTACAAACTCTTCATCCTCATCATCCTCTTCTCTTTCTTCCCTTTCTTTATCTTTGCCCAGGTCTAACAATGCATTGTCCACGGGATTGGGGGCTGGGCCATCTGCTCCCTGTGGCGGGGGTGGTGCCAGGGCTGTTGCCGGGGCATGGGGTGGTGGGGCATCAAAACTTTATCTTCTTCCCTCTCTGAATCCTGGAGGACTGGGGGTTGTCCTCCTCTCTTCCTGACTGAGCAGATACGGCTGCCTGAGACTTTTTGGCAGCATGACTTCAACCAAGGGGGGGGGGGTTCCTTTCCACATTGGTCTTCCAAGTGGAAATATAGGGGATTTGATCAGAACGGACATTCAAAATGTTCTGATATAATGGATTAATGAATTGCAAATCAAGGGTCCTGGTAGACGGCCAATTTATTCTTTTGGGTGGGCCAATCTAATTCACAATGTCCTCATGCACCCCCTCATCAGCTTGGATCCCCAAAAGCCTTCCAAAGGGGTGCTTTTACTTTGGCCAGAACCCATTTCTTCCAGAAACTCCGCTCCTATTCACAGTAAAAATTCTCTCATACTTCATATACTACAGATTGTGATTTGGCGAGGTCGCCCTGCCAAAAAATGCACAATCCTGCAACCGCTCGGCCAAGGGGAATGCTAAACCCCGACCCTCATACACCAAGACAAACACTGGAGTATCCGGTACACACACACCACACAGAACACACCAAAAATCACAATATATATATATATATCCCACCCTCTTCTGTTCCCAACTTCTGCTGGTGGCACTCTCCTGCACAACCAGTCAGTCCCCTTATTCCTGGTGCCTGGCACTGTACTGCACAACCAATTCCCTTATTCCTGGCTGGCACCTTATTGCCTGTGACACCCTGCCACAACCAGGGGAGGTTGATCAAGCCTCCTGCCCTTTTCCGTCGGGCTGCCCTTTCCATCGGGCTTACCTGTTCCGCTGCGGACCTGTCCCCTTTCGGCGCCGTCCTCTTTTCCTCCCTCAACAAGATGTCTCCACTCCAGAACAGTGTGGCTGGCTCCCCCCCCACGAAACAGGCGGGGTGCGCACGGGGAGCCTGCAAAACGCTGCCGAGCTGTTCACCTTGGTTGAGCCTGGCCCTCCGGTCCGTATTGGGGAGGAAGCTAATCCCGGCACGAGCCCCCAAAGAAATGAAGCCTTATTTACCTAGGGATCCATCAGCCTCGCCATCCCCGGACCTTGGAGGGAACAAAAGTACCAGGAAAGCAAAATCTTCTTTGGAGAAAAAGTTTATTGAAATCTATGCACAGAGACAATCTGTACATAGAGACAACCAGCAGGATACCTCCTGAAAGCTGGCTGTCAAGAAATACATTTCAGCAAGCCTTCTTATACCTTTTGAGCATTTCCCCCCTCCCATTCCTTCCTCAAATTTTCCCCAATCAGCTGGCAAATGTTCAACTTATTCCCTTATATGGCACATCTATCTGCTGGCTAAGCACTTCCTCATACGTGTCTTTCTGCTAGCTAAGCACTTCCCCATACGTGTCTTTCTGCTAGCTAAGCACTTCCCCATACGTGTCTTTTCTTATCTTTGCATTACTTAAGACAGGAAGCGTATGGCAGGAAACATGGTGATGATTCGCCGTGGAAGAAACTAAAAAGTTTTAAAAATTAGTTTCTTCCACTAGATTCACAAAATGTTTAGGGGTATGCATCCCCCTAGAAACCACCTTTTTGCCAAGGCACCCAAACATGGTTTGTAGTTTTGAAATATGAAAACAAATGCATGTTATAAAAGACAGAGTGAGACCTCTTTGGCAGGCTGGTTAAATTTACAAACAGCTGCAATTTTCTGGCTAGCTGGTAAGGCAGGAAGCTGGACTCTTGACCTGCCTGAGTTTAGCAAACACCCATTGTTTGCTAAACTGCCGCAACTGCAAAAACAGGATTAGTACAGGAATTTACTGCAGGAAATATTTGAGAGCAACCCTTACAAGGTACATGGTACAGAGAAGGTAGAGAGAAATCCTTCTCATGCCCTGCATGTATGTCTTGCATTTCTAAAAATATTTCTAAAACAGGTAGCACAAAAACAGGAAACAGCTCCCAGTCTGCAGAGCTGAAAACAGGAAGCAACTTCTGGCCTACAGAGCTGACGCATTTGCGGTTTCTGCCTAACCACAGCTTTTAGCTTCTTTGCCTTATTAACCCTTCCTTCTCCCTTCAGAATAAGCAGAGGAGTGGGGTAGGCTTGCTTTGTAACAAGTTCATTTCCCAGTAAGGATGATCCAGAATATAGGCCCTAGTAGAAAAATTGAAATCTAATCCAATTGTTTAATAACCTTAGATTGCTGATTGGCGGTATACACAGGCATTCCCCTGTGTTTTAATGGGGCTGTTCCGTTGCACATTTTAATAATGGTCATTTGTATTTTAATGTTTTAATGGGACTGTTTTATTGTGCACTTTAATTATGGTGTGTTTCTAATTACACTGTATCTTAACAAAGATGTTCAATTGGTTTTTTATGCTTTGTAAACCATTTAGAAGCCACGTGGGGATTAAGGAGTATATAAATTATTAAAATAAAAACAGTATTTTCGTTCTCCCTACTTACATGGGTTTTGAACTTGACGGTGAAAGGAACTTGCAGGTGCCTTTTGCAAGGCTTTGTGAGTTGGCTACCTGTGTATAAACCCACCTTCATGGTCAGGAAGAAGCTGGGAGATGTTGGGAGGCTGTGCCCAGTGGCGTAGCGTGGGTGGGTTGTCAGCACCCGGGGCAAGGCAAGTAATTTGGGCCCCCTAACCTGTGGATTTGCGCACCCTAACCCTAACCCCCAGATGTTGCGCCCGGTGCGGCCGGCCCCCTGCACCCCCCCACACTACACCACTGGCTGTGCCATCAAGAGCATATGATGTGGAGGAGAGACTGGTCTCGTTCGCATGTCACAGTAAACCATATTTTATGGATTACTGTGAAAGAGATTGTTCCCACTTTGCTTCTCCCATCAGGTGAGCTGAAGCAACAAGCCATGAGGGTTGTGAACCCTGGATTGTCACTAGTTTCTCCTGAAGCAAAACAAACCTTAGCTTCAGATCATGGTTTGTTTCCCATGATCATGCATTTGCATGTTACAACAGGCCAAACTTTGGCTTGTCGCTGCTGCTTGCGCTAGTAGATGACCCATGGGCTCCCAATTCTATGATATGAAAGCCATTGACCATTGTGTGCAAAGAAGGCCACTGTCTGGACAATATAGGTGCCTGGTGCCTGCTGCAATCAAAGATGTGCAGAGGATATTTTCTGTACAGAAAGCGTTTTTGAATTCATTTGTTCACTATAGATCTTTTGGATAACAGGAAATGCAGCTCAAGTAAACTTGAGCACCAGGTTTTTAAACTGTAGAAATCCATGATAATCATGGAAAATTAATAAATTATTATTTTAAAAAAAGAAATCCATGATAATCTTGTTTGGATCAGTAGTGAGGATGATATCTAGGAAAGGGACGTGTGAATTTTTGATGCTGCTATTGCACTGCATTTCATAGTTGGGTGAACAGAGCTGACCTTGTTTTTAAATTGCTCCAAGCATTCTTTGCCACTGGGCCAGAAGAGAGATATGTGCTCTACCTCATGGTCTTCAGCCTGATTTGCGAATAATTCAAGAGAATGTGTGGCTAGGTCATTTAACCCTAATGCCCATGACTAGATCTGTCTAGATTTGGAGCGACTGTTTTCACCGATCCTGGCCCAGTTATCAAGATCATTGCCCTTGGTTTCAAAAGGAACTGCTGCTTAAAAGTTGTAGTTCTCATGGAACAGTGTCCTGCAACAGTCAGTGACATTTGCCACCAGTAAAGCCTTGCAGTCTGACCTCCCTGTGCTTTTCAGAGTGGCAACATGTAATTAATCGCCACCTCTTTTGTCATTCCCAGCTTATTACTGTAGAAGAACAGAAGTTTGTTACAGATCCGCAGTATAATTCCGGAACCTTAATTGTGTGGGATCCAGCACCATATCACTCAGGTATCCACGAGGTACGTTTGAGCTATGTGCATATTAAAATAAGTGTCTGGAATTGCAGTGGATTCTGGGAGAAGGTTGAGGTCATCCTGGAAATGCATGGTTCTGTGGTTGTAAAGACTCTAGTGCAGGGGTAGGCAACATAAGCCCCGTGGGCCGGATGTGGCCCAATCACCTTCTCAATCCAGCCCGCGGACGGTCTGGGAATCAGCGTGTTTTTACATGAGTAGAATGTGTGCTTTTATTTAAAAGGCATCTCCGGGTTATTTGTGGGGCATAGGAATTCATTCATTTCCCCCCAAAAAATATAGTCCGGCCCACCACATGGTCTGATGGCCCACGGCTGAAAAACATTGCTAACTCCTGCTCTAGTATCTTCTCACACCAGATGCGCCCAGTACCTGAAATCGGCCTAATCCTCAAATCAAAACACTTTGATGCTCCGTGTACAGTTCTACCAAGGCTTAGGGCAGCTATTGAATTATTGCTTACAAAGAAAACCAAAGGATAAAAGCACATCCCTTTAATTATTTCCACAACCCACCCACCCCCAGAAAAAATCAATTTAAAAACAAACAACCCAAGATCTATTTCTCTGCAGTTTGGTGGATTTCTTGTCTAGCAGCATCTCTCTCATGTCTACAATTTTCAAGCCAATTGCCCGCAAAACACTTGAGATTTAAGTGATGCACCCCAGAGCTGCAAAGGCAGCCCCCACGGAACCACTGCAGCTGTTCTTCTGAAATTCAGCACGGTTCATCCGCTTGGTGTGGGGACATGAATTTTTTTTTTGAGAGCATCTCTGAATCAGGCTTCTCTGTTTGGAGACAGTTTTGCTCGTATTCGTAGAAGAGCCACAATTCTTTTTTGCTTTTGGTTTCAGTGGTACCAAAAACCGGACTACAATTTCTTTAAAAGCTACAAGAACTATCGGAAAAGGCACCCGGAACAACCTTTTTATATCCTGAATCCCCACATGCAGTGGCAGCTCTGGGATATCCTTCAAGAAAACTCACCAGAGGATATTCAGCCAAATCCTCCATCTTCAGGGATGCTTGGTACGTTGTTTGCAGGGCAAGTCCTGGGTTTCTTCTTTGGACTGTGAGTGGGTGTTACCTATCTTTTCATATAACAGTGAACTTGGCCTGTTGAGTGCCTATCAATAAGAGAAGGGTTTCTACATACTTGGGGAGCTCAGTTTGCAGAAGTATATAGATTTGTAAATTCAAGGAAAAGCAGCCAAAACAGCCAGGTAAGAACCTCTGAGCTAACAAAACATTGGTGGCAGTTGAGCCGAGGGAGTAAAAAAGGGATCAAAAAATTCAGTAGAATCAAGTCTCTGGTTGAGAGCAGCTGAGACATGGAAGAGAAAAAAGAGGTCAATCCATTGCCCTCATTTATTATCCCTTTCCTCATAAAATGGACGGCTAGATTTGTTAACAAATGCTAGATTTCCTAACAAATACAACTTCAGTCTATCCCTGGCCTCTGTTATAAGGTGCTGCCGCCCCTCTTGCTTCCCTCAAAACACACTTGTTTAGTGAAGCCTTTGACATCACCCTTTAGCATACTGCTGGGGTAGTCGTCCTGGTGCCCCCAGATGTTGTTGGCTCCCAATTCTCATCAGACCCAACCAGTCTGGCCACCAACATCTTGAGGACACTATATTGAGCAAACATGTTATTCTCCTGTTGGCACTTGTCTCCATCTTTTGACTGCAAACCAAGAATGGGTGATATCTGTTCCTCCAGATGTTGTTTGATTCCAATTCCCACCAAGCCCTGCCAGCATGCCCAGTGGTTAGAAGGGTGGGAGATGTGCTGTGTCATCTGGTGGGCCACAGGTTCTCCTTACTTAGTGTAAACACTCTTGGGTCAAGGATCTGCCTCTTGTACTTGCACCATGCACAGAGGGAATCTTCTTCTTCTTCTTCGTCGTCTTCTTCTTCTTCTTCTTCTTCTTCTTCTTCTTCTTCTTCTTCTTCTTCTTCTTCTTCTTCTTCTTCTTCTTAACAGTTAGTGTTTGGCACATAGCTTGAGCTGCTTCCACCACAGGAAAGAGGCTATTTTTTTGTGGATGAAGCATTCTTTTCTTTTTACACAGGTACACACACCCACACCCACCGCTTACTTGCAGCTAAATAACTATAACAAAATGATAATTCCATTCCCACCCCATGCCATATCCTACCCCCCCCACTCCTATGTATTACTATATTTACTCGAATCTAATGCGCACTTTTGGGGGGCCAAATTATGTTGCGAAAGTTAAGGTGCGCGTTAGATTTGATGGTGCATTAGACTCGAGTAAATACGGTAGTCGGTGTGTGTTTTTAACTCTCGCCACACGATGGCACTATTGCATAGTAAGATTCTGACACAAAAGAGGCCGTGTTTCCAGCTGAATTCTGTTGCTGTGCTTGAACTGATAAGGTGCAAATATTGCCTTGTCTTGCTGCGCAATGAGATCCTGTGACTGGCAAAGACTGTGGGGCTCTTCAGGGAAGCCCTACTCGACTCAAACATATTCCATGCTAGTGCAGAAAAGGGGAGGGGTTGAGGACGTCCACAAAGCATGACTGGATGCTGCCCTCATTAGCAGAGCAAATTCGGAAAAGTTGTTAGTGAACGTTTCCCTACAGCATGTTCCACATGACAGCTTTGTGAAGCTTCTCTTCTGCCTCAGGATAAAAATAAACTGTTTTTTCACTGTTAATCATCAGAATGGCACCTTTTCCAGTAATGCGTTATGAATATAAATCATACATGGCTTTGAGGAATTGTGGAAAATAAATCTACCAGGAACTGCTGTTCACGAAAGCCCATGGTACAGATTGTAGCATCATCCTCAGCAGCATCATTATATAGTGCTAACAGTATGCATGGCAATTTGCAAATGACAAGAGGAGAGGATCCCACCCAAATGGAACTTTGCAATCAGAAATTTGACACAAGAAAAACCGAGAAAGGCAAAGAGGCATGTGTGTGTTTGTGTCGTGTGTAAACAGTGAAAGAACATGCAGTTGCATGTTCTTGGGCTTAGTTAGAGGCTCACTCCCATTATTAATATTAAAAGTAATTTATTAATTGTCTTCTAAGCCACTGTCTCAAGCTGATTTACACATAAAATAATCAAAAACTGTTAAAAACACAAGAAATATGATTATATATAGGTATAGGGACCCCTAACCATTAGGTCCAGTCGTCACCGACTCTGGGGTTGCGGCGCTCATCTCGCTTTATTGGCCGAGGGAGCTGTCGTACAGCTTCCGGGTCATGTGGCCAGTGTGACTAAGCCGCTTCTGGCGAACCCGAGCAGCGCACGGAAACGGCATTTACCTTCCCGCCGGAGCGGTACCTATTTATCTACTTGCACTTTGATGTGCTTTCAAACTGCTAGGTTGGCAGGAGCTGGGACCGAGCAACAGGAGCTCACCCCATCGCGGGGATTCGAACCACCGACCTTCTGATCAGCAAGTCCTAGGCTCTGTGGTTTAACCCACAGCACCACCCACGTACCATTTGTTTAAAGCAAGACTAAAAACCCCTAACAAATGGGCACTTGTGATATAGTCCCGTTGATCCAATTGGGAAAACTTGCCAGAACAAAAATATCTTCAACTATTTCCACAACCCCCCCCCCCAACCACAAAAAGTGTAAATAGTCAAGTCATATCTTGATAGGAATTCTATTTTCCAGGACAGGGGCAGCCACACTAAAAACCCTGCTCCGAGCTATTGCAGAGTGAGCTTCTGCTATATTTGGAACTTGTGGGAGATCTTGCCTGCAGACCACAGCAATCTACTGAGTATGTAACAGATAGGGTGGTCTCTCGAGTAACTAGCCTGGTAGCAAATTGGTTGCCAGTACAAGTCCCCAAAGAAAGCTGGCCGCCGTCTTCTGCACCAGCTGCCCCCTCCAGATCAACTCCAAGGGTAGCCCCCCAGACAGCATGTTGCAGTAATCCAACTGTGAGGTTAGCAGTGCATGGAGAACTGTGGTCCAGCTGTCCCAACCCAGGAATGGCCGTAGCCGTCTTACCAACCAACGTTGATCTCAGGTGCAGGAAATGTGGGTGTAGTCACCCAAAATGGCCACTCGCTGGGCCTGGTAGGTTGAAGGCTCCCCACCACTGTTTGAGGAAAAGAACTTTCCTCCACTGGTCATTAGTCAACCTCAATGGAAGTGCTTTAGCTAGGTAGATGAAAAGCAGTGCCAATGGTTGTGTTTGATTTACCAACGTTGTGATAAGTCATGAGTATGCAGCTGACATTTCCATCTCCAAAGACCCTCCTCCCCCTGCCCTGAGCATCTTGGGGCTACTGCAAAGTCTTGTGATGTGGAGGGAGGGAGGAATAGAGGAGGGAGATATGGCAGAGGAATATTGTATGATTCCCCCCCCCCACTCAAACAAGCAGCCTCCTCCTGATTTCCACCTCACACTCAAACCTCCTGCTCACACCACAGGATTTTTACGAGGGTCAAAGGACAACAGCTGTCTGGGGAGAGGAGCGGGGAGGGGATCCCCCCCTGCACAAGTTCAGCATGTGATACAACCAGCTTCATTCGTATTGTGGTATATTGCTTTTATGTACAGGCCTCTGAGTGAGAAAACCTGGTGATTGTGGCTCGTTAAGAGAATGTCTATCACTGCACATACCTGTGGGGAGTTTTGTACAGCTAAGGGGAAAGCCCACTAGGTGGCAGCACAGCTCCAGTTTGGGAATAAAAATGGTACAACAATTCCACTTACACTGTACGTTACCATTTTTTCTCATACGGTTTCCAACATACAGCTGAGAAATGACTTCTATCCATATTCCGGTGCAATCTTAGCCATAGAACAGTGTTCAGTTACAGCAATCAAGGGTGGAGAAGAGGCCATCTTCAACAATATCTATCAGGCCAGGGGGAATCCTAGAATCATAGAGTTGGAAGAGACCACAAGGGCCATCGAGTCCAACCCCCTGCCAAGCAGGAAACACCACCTGTAGCCTTCTGGGTTCCCAGATCCCATTATTCCTCACCACCGGCCATGCTGCTTGGGCAGGATTGTGGTTGGAATCTAACAATATTTGGATTGCCACAGCTTCCCCATCCCTACTGTAGAGCCTTTAACTCCTTTTGTCTAGGTTTCTAGTCAAAAGAAAACATCAGGAAGACCTCCTTTCTTCCCTTTGCATTGCTGAAGATTTCTCCCTCCCTCCCTCCCTCCCTCCCTCTCTCTCTCTCTCTCTCTCTCTCTCTCTCTCTCTCTCTCACACACACACACACACACACACACACCATTCATGATTTTTAAACCCTGCCTTCAGGTCGCCCATTCTGCTGTGTCTTTTAATGGATCCTTTGTCTCTCTCTCTCCCCTCCCTTTCTAGGCATTGCTCTCATGATGAACTTCTGCGACGAAGTGGATGTTTACGAGTTTCTCCCTTCCAAAAGGCAGACAGACGTTTGCCATTATTACCAGAAGTTCTTTGACCAAGCCTGCACTATGGGCGCCTACCACCCGCTGCTCTTTGAGAAAAATATGGTGAAGCACCTTAATCGAGGCACAGATGAAGACATTTACACTCACGGGAAAGTCACTCTAACCGGCTTGAGGAATGTGCAGTGTTAGACCTGTGAATCCCCTCTTCTGGGCTTGGAAAAACCCTTCTTGAATCACAAGGCACTTTTTAATTTTTAATTTTTTTAAAAAGAAATTCTAAAGGTGGGCAAGCTGTTCACAATTAACAATTCTTCCGCTCAGTACGCCTTAATTTGTGACTGCAGGGTGGGTTGTTTCTACTAAAAAGCAGGCAGAAGAAAGCTCTAGCTGAGGCCTCCAGTGTTTAGGAACATCTTCATGTTTCATTGCTCTGTCTCAGAACGCTCCAGTCCTTAACTCAGGAACACATAAAATCAGGGCTGTGAATTAAAGTTAGTTTTGGACTGAGAATTCTGCATTTCTGATAATCTGTTTCTCTCGCCGCCACCCCCCCCCCATTTGATGAGTTTCTATCTCTCACGGTGGGAGGATAGATTGTGTGCACACAATCGATGCAAAATGAATATGGAATATGTCCAGTGATTAGGAGTCAGGGCATCTGTGACTATCAAGTTCTTAGCAGTGTCTGCTCTTGGTTGTTGGATGCCAAGGCAAAACCTCAATGATGCTTGCTCCCAGGTAAGTTGGCATAAGATTGCGGCCATAGTTCTCCCCCTTCCCCCCCAAACAAATCTCTAAATACATTATCTGATGTAGCATTTCAAAATGCTCCAGAGAAGTCTGTGGGGAAGGGCAAGGCACCAGAAGTCAACTGCTGAACCGTCACAGTGACAGAAGGTTCAGACTAATGAGCGAGTTTTGAGGCCAAGACTTTATAGGTCTGGGTGAGAAGGGATTGGCCTGTGAAGCCAGTATCGCAGCCTAGGTGGTAACCTTGCAGTGCAAAGCTTAGCCAGGTTTTTGGCAGTGGTCTGAGCAGCACAGGACACCAGGTCTTGACCCTTGGGTCCCTCTGACACCTTACCTCTGTCATAGCTAAGAGACCTTCGTAAGACACTCAGAAGTAGAAAAAGTGTGAAAGAAGCAAATGCACAAATTGGTTTCATTTGCTTCATTTACCCTGGTTGCAGAATTCCACTTTTCTGGGCGTGGAAATCTGAAGTTGCTTTTCCAGCGTAGAGTCTATTCTGAGCCTGCATGTAGCTAAGTAGACCTGAGGATTCCTCTTTCTTAACTATCCTAGTTGTGTGGTTAGGAATACATTTGAGCCACTTTTAGTGGGTTGTGTATTTTATTCCCTCTGCAAATTTTTGAGTGTTGTGGTTACAGAAGGGATATTCTGGGTATCCAAGACACCCCTGCCCATGGAAATTAAGAGAGTATCTCTGTTGTACTGTGAACGGACACCTGCAAGACACTGAACAGTCATGTTGGCTGGATGCTGGAGATGCTATAAAGTGCCAAACTCTGCTGAGTGCTTATGATATGATATATTAATAGCACTTCATATGTTGGTCAGATGAACTCAGTGTGGTACGCAGGGGAGAGGATTGCGACCAGGGTTTAAACACACTGCTCCTAAATGTATCTATCCACTCCTGACGTCCCTGAAGACAGAGCCAAGAAAAAGTTACCAAGGGAATTGTTTTCCTATGTCTTTCCACAGCAAAGATGCTCTTGAAACAATCTACTAGTTTTATTTTTAAAATACTAATTTAATATACGGTAATTTCTCCCCAGGCTTGTCTTCCCACAGCAAAAGAGTATCCAAAATTTACAGCTACCTGTTTCAGAAAACCTGGCAATTGCAATGACAGAGTTATAGCCATGCCAGAGGACTAAGGGCTAGCTAAGTTGCTGTTTGGAAGTGTGCCATTCCAGCTCTAGTTGCTTTTGGGTGGCATAATACCCCATGCCTGTGACTGGAAATTAACCCTTGACAGATATGCCGCCATGTGCGTTGGGGAGATAATATCTTAAAAGCCATGGCAGCCTTGTTATTTTATGCAACTATGTGAATCCACATGAAGATGCCATTTAATCTTGAGCCTGCAGTATACTGCAAGTGTAACAGCTAGGATGCTGCTGGATTCTGATGTGATTGATAGAAGATAATACCTCCTGCTGCCACCTCTAATACGGCAAAAAGTCATGCCATTTAAAACCAACTGGGTAAAGTCCTGCTGCTGATTAGAGCTGTTTCTATTTTCCTTAAGCAGGTTAAATTTTAGATTTGGTCATTGCATTATTCAAGATACAATCAGTTTCATCATCAAGGGTCTGTTGCTTAGATAACTTTACTTCTTTGCCTCTTCTCCCATCTTTTACGACGTTCCATACTTTTCTTCCTCCTGTCTTCCTATTTCTTTCAGTGCTCTTCATCTCTTTCAGTCCCTGGAGAGTTCTCAGTAGGGTTGGACCTTTGTCTCTGACTTTTCTCATTCCACTGTCACTTTTCTGATCTGATCTCCCTCGCCAAACCTCATCTAACCTGTAGATGTCTGGGCACAAAGGCGACAAGCCTTGTTCCAGTTTCTCTGCTGGAATTCTGCCTCAGATCTCCCAAGACCAGTGAATGGTGACCTTGGTGTTTACCTTTTCAATGCAATCCTCTTTGCTCTAGGATTTGACATGAATGCGAACTTTGTTCCTAAGCCTAATTGCCACCTGAGGGGGGGCAGTTTGTGGGGGCAGGTGGGAGGGTTTAGGAAAAAAACAGGTCCCATTTGCACTTGAACAACAGTTCACAGGACTGAAGAAAGAGAAGGGGGAGGATGATAACTTGAGAAGGAAAAAAAACGGTGCAAGAGAGCAGGGAAGGTTTCAGAGGCTGTGTGAATGGGAGGGCAGGGTGTGGATGTGAGAGAACAGTGTGTGTATATTTGTGTGAGTGGGGTGTGTATATGGTATTGGCCCCCTCCACCTCTGGCATGTGCCCCACAGAAGTTTCTCTGTGAGGAAATGTGGCCCTCAGACTGAAAATATTTCACCACTACTTGTTCCTTCTCAGCATTAGCATGCCCTCCCCCCCTTTTTTTGCACACACTACTAGACCTCTTTTCCATATCTAGTAGTAACCTTGTAATTGCTGTGAAAATGAGCCTTTTTTAAAGGGGTGTGTGTCTCATTTTCAATGCCTCTCTTAAAACCGCCATTATCCCTTATAGCCAGTGCTATTTTTCTAGAAAAAGAGGTGCTGGAACTCACCACGAATGCCTCCCTTGTTCTCTTAGAATAGCAATGGCGCCCACCTGAGAGGTGCCAGAACTGAGTTCCGGTGAGTTCCTGCTGAAAAAAGCCCTGCTTTTTGCTATCATCAAATTGCCCTTCTCCTCAGCCTCTGTATTGGCTCAGTTTGAAGCCCCTGGTACTTTTTTAAAAGCTGTTTGCTGCTTCTCAAAGCATATATCATGCATAAGAATGCACACCAAGTGAATTCATGATATATGGTATCTGAATATCAGAGAGGAACAGTTGAGGTTTGGTTCAATGCATGTACACACACATACTGCTTCAGCTTTCTGAACAATGCCTGGCAGACCAAGGATAGTCACAATTTAGTAGCAACAACAGTAGAAGACTCTACCTGGACAGAGATATTGAGTGGCTTTCCATTAATCTCAGATGATTCAGCAGCAGGATAGAAGCCACCTTATTAGAAGCACTGTTTAGAGAAGCCAGTTTTGAGTATCTGCATAATGTGACTCTCCCTTATTTTGCTGACCATGTGAAGGAAATGATGTGACTTGATCATAACACTGTAAATTTGACAGACCCACCTCAAGTCAATTTCTGAATCCCAAGCTCCAAATTCAGGCTTGTACTGAAAATAACATTCTCTATTTAATTGTGGCTACACACACAGGCATTTGGAATAATTACTTTGCTCCCAGGGTTGTGTTTGCCAGTTTTATATACATGTATAGACTACTTTTCTCAAGAAATGTTTGCTTTTTTTCCAATGTGAAATGAAAACACAGAACCTCGTCTATGTGATTTGTCAACAATGATCTTTGAAATTGATTGAAATAATTCTGAAGGACCCAAAGATATAAAATTTGTAATAAAGATTTTGTAAAGTGATTGTTTCTGTACTTCATGCCAACTCGTTTAATCATTCAGTATTCATTGTTGTTATTTTTCTCTTTTCCAATTCCATCAATCTGATTGTTTTAGTCACACAGATGGCAATAGACCAGGAATGGGGAACTGAGGCCCAAATGTGGCCCACCAAGCCTCTCTTCCTGCCACACACCCTCCTCACCCACCTCATTACTCCTTTGCATCCTTCTTGAGAGCTTTTGCCTGGCTGGAATGCCTCTTTCTTCCCTGTATGAAGAACAGAGGGGAATATAAGTATGTGCAGAAACTAGCCTAATGTACAAGGGTAAAAATGAGTTACTCCACCCACTTTTGCCTCTGGCCCTGACCACAACTGGCATGTGGCCTCTAAAAGTTTGCCAAGAAGGCAATATGACCCTCAGGCTGAAAGAAGCCCCTCACCCCTGCAGCAGATGCTTAGGACCCTGATCTCGATCCATTTTTTGCATTCAGCCAGTTCCCTGTATAAATTCTTTCCAAAGCAGTTCAGTTTGAACCCTTCAAACACATCCTATAGCGCTTACATTAGTTGCGGAGATTTTCAATATTGGTGCTGAAGTTACTTCAGGGTCACGTTTGGATGGATCTAACCAACAAGCATGCTGTACTCTTATTTTAAATCACCTTTGTCCTTTGATGCTCCGTGACTCATTTCATACTTCTGTCAGGAGTTCAGCCTACACTCAAGTAGGACCCTGGTAGAGACACATGCCCGACTGGCATGTTCTTTCCCTCCTGGTTGATTGTTTGGGAACTTCAAAAGCTTTCTTCAGCTCGAACATCACAGTGAACGATGCCAACCGACACTGGCACACTTAGGGATCCGCAGAGTTTGCGCAGTTGCGTAACAGACCTCAGCAACTCAGCATTTTGGCTAATCTACTTTATTTACGTATAAACACACACGGAGCACTGCAGCATGGCTCCCTCTCTCTCTAGCATCGGGCAGCAAAGAGAAAAAGAACAAAGGACAATAGTCCCACTTCACGGAACACAGTAACACAAACATCCTCTCTCCATCACATCCCACTCTGTCATGTGATAGACAAAAATCCCATGACTGCAATCATGGAGCGCGAATTCTAACATTTTCCTGTAAATATGCATGCACTTCTGGAATTGTAGAGGAGCACCCAAAACACCCACAAATTTTTAATACACTTGTCAGAAAGGAAGGAAGCCTTGAGGTAGGCTTGAAGTACTAGCCCCTGGGTTGTGAAGGAGGTTGGCTTAAGCTTCTGCTACAAACAGATGAGTAGCTAAAACTGCAAGGTGCCTTCATAGAATCATACATATAATTTGTAGGGTTGTTCGTGCTTTATTCTTTATTAATAAAAGTGGTAATCCACAAACAGAAACCAGGAAATCATGGAATAAATGGGTGGTAGTCAACTATGTTTTCCTCAGAATGGACTAACTTACTCATGTTAATTACCGGTAATTTCAGTGG